>NW_027122360.1:0-1398615 GCF_030686945.1 Centruroides vittatus | reverse complement strand
TTAGCAAGCTCATCCGCCCTTTTGTTGCCTATCAGGCCAACGTGGGCTCTGACCCACCTGAATTTGATGGTTCCACGTCCTCCACAGCTTTTAATAATATTCTTGATTTCCATCGCAAGATGGTTGCTGTCTTTAAATTGCTTTAATGCATCTATAGCACTCCTGCTATCTGAACACATGGTTACATCCTCGTCACTCATCTTATCGCTATAATACTTGACTGCCATTTTAAGAGCCAACAGCTCGGCCTGAAATACACTGCATCTTCCGTCAAGCTTATATTGTCGGTTGGTCAGTTCTTTCCCATGTTTGAACACCACGAAGGCTGCCCCGACTCCTTCATCCGTCTTGGATCCATCTGTATACACTTCTATATTCTCGTGTCCGTTCTCCGTTGATTCCATTATAGTTATCCGATCTGGTGGGCTGGGAAGGTCGGTGAGAGCCGGCCTGAAACCATAGGTGCCGGCATCAAACCTGAGATCCCCAACACTGATGGCATCCCCTTTCCTGACCCGATAGCGTTGGGCCTTTTCATGTAGCACAAGGTCAATTGGTAAGATTCCACATATCACCAGGAGAGCCTCTGTAGAGACAGTCCGGAAGGCTTTGGCCATACGTAAAGCAGCATGCCTCTGGGCGGCCAATAAGGTCCGTTTGTTCCTTACCTTGTCTGCTGCTATATGCCATGCATTCGCAGCGTAAGTGATCTTGGGAATAAAGACAGCATTGTAAAGTTCTTTGATGGCTGCTGAGTCTAACCCCCAATCAGCTTTGGCCACCCTGGCAAGGTGATTGAAGAGTAAGTCGCTTCTGGTCTTGACCATAGTGATGTGATCTGCCCAATTCAGGTTCTTGTCCAGAACCACCCCTAAGTATTTCATGGATTGAACTATTTTGATCGAGTCGTTATTCATTTTTATAGTCGGGACTCTCTTATAAAGGTCCGTTTCTCCCGGCCTATGAAACACTATGCCTTGCGTCTTCTTTGAGTTGAATTCAAGCTTGTAATTATGCCCGACTTCCGTAACTTTTTCAAGCAGGGTTGTTCCAACTATCTCTATCTCCCTTCTGGAATTGGCACCAAATAGAAGCACCGTATCGTCAGCATAGGCGTATTCTGTCACTCCTTTGTCAACCCTCAAGAACCCGTCATACAAGACGTTCCAGAAGAAGGGGCCTGAGTTCGACCCCTGTGGGCATCCTCTATTGACCTTCCGAGTAATCTGGACATTGCCGTGTGTGTAACTGACGTTCCGGTTATTGAAGTAATTCCTCACAAGATTGTAGAGGTTTTTCGGACAGCGCCATTGCCTTAGATGCAAGAAGATCTGCGCCCACCAGGCGTGGTCAAACGCCCCTCTAATGTCCAAGCTTAGGAGGCAACAATACTTGTATGCTTTGATAGTGTCTTTGACATCGGTAACGACTGAACAGATGACATCTTCAGTAGATTTGCCCGGTAGGAATCCGTATTGTTTCGGGCTAAACGCCTTTTCATGCAGGACTTGGTAAGTTAGCCTTTGGACGATAAGGTAGTCCAAAACCTTTCCCATCACGGGAAGGAGGCTGATTGGCCTGTAACTGCCCGCCTCGTCTCTCGCCTTTCCTTCTCCTTTAGGTATTATAGTCAGTTTTCCCTGTTTCCAGCGTTCTGGAAAAACGCCATGTTCAAGACATGCGTTGTAAAGCGTGACCAAGGTGTCTGGTATCATCGTCCAAATCTTCTGAACAATCTCACTAGTCAGGTTATCCACGCCAGGGGCCTTGCCCCTCTTTAAGTGACGCACTCCATCTTCCACTTCTGCAAAGGAGAACGGAGGCCCATCCTCTGCCTGATAACTCTCTTCGATGGTTTCCCTGACCTTCCTATGCTCTGGACGGTCAGAGTCAGGGTCATCGACCGGAAAAAACCGGTCCATGAGGGCATTGATAGTGCTCTCAGTATCCATCGTAAACTCGCCGTTGGCATTGAGGCTCCGAAGAATGTTTGTTGTTTTAAGCTTTCCTGTGCAACTTTTATATAAATAACTCCATGGCCTGTTGGAACTAGAAGTACAAAAGTCCTTCCAGGAGGCAAGCTTTGTGCTCAAGATAGCCGCCTTATATTTCTTCTCGTGTTCTCGATAAAGAGTATATTTCCTTTGCCGTTCATTCTGGTCCCTTGCCCTTTGATAACGCCGCCTGAGGCAATTGTTCTCAGACCTTAAAGCCGAAAGCTCAGGGGTCCACCAGGGGACGGCCCTGTCCCGTTTTTTCTTCCTTGGAATTGTCTCACAACAAATATCCTCGAGGACATTAATAAAAGTACTGATTTTATATTCTGCAACTGTACTGTCCTGAATCTCATCCAGCCTAAGGGCCTCAACCGTTTCCCTAAGCTTTGATTCAAGGGTGGCCCAGTCGGCCCTTTTAACATCGTATTTCAGGACACCTTCTTCAGTCTCTCCCGTAATTCCGATCTTGTAAAAGATATAAGAATGATCACTAAGACTAGCGTGTGCCGACACTCTCCAGTCCGTAACATGCCCAAGCGACCTGCCGTTACAGCAAGTGATATCCACCCAGCTTTGCCCTATGGCGGCATCAAACGTGGGGAGGGAACTGGGGTCATTAATAACGTACAGCCCTTTGGCGCTGACAAACTGTAAGAATTCGTCGGCCCGGTCATCGTTATCGGGGTCGCCCCACAGTTGGGAGTGGGCGTTAATGTCCCCACCTATTATGATCTTCTCTCCTCGAAACTGCCCAACGATATTGTCCAATGGGGCAAGAATCTCCTCAAGATCTACGGTTATTTGGCAGTAGATGCTGACCAGAACATACTGGTTGGAACCAGTGCCTATAGTGGCGCAGGCCACCCTACGAGTGCTAAGGTTCCCGTGATAGAAAACTGGGATCCTGGCGTTCCTAACCACTATGGCGGCTAGTGGAGAGGGCTCGTGCAAAAGCACGTATTGCTTCCGAACACAACCTATTGAACCCCTAATACAGTAGGGTTCCTGAATAATAGCAACATCCACTCGCTCCATCGTTTTACATAAAGCTGCCATGGCTCCTTTAGACTTTTGTAGATTAACTTGTAAAACAGTCATTTCATTTTCTTGATTAATGACGGGACTATTGTCCATAATCGATCTTTGTCATTATCATTTTTCTGATTCTCATTATTGATGGGCAGCTCTTGTCGCATGAATTATGGTTATAGTTACTTCCCTTTTCTTTCTTGCAGTTAACACACTCCTTAATGGTCTTTTTGTTTGGACACTCACGATATGTATGGTCTTGGCCGCACTGACTACATACCCGTTTTCCTTCCGGGCAATCCTTGGCGAAATGCCCGAGACGACAACATTTAAAACATTGTATTACAGACACGAAATCGTCGACTCCACATCTGATCCACTGTATGTTCACTTTCTTGAATATGTATCCCCTTGTAACAAGCGACCGCCTATTATGTTAATAAACTGATTATGATTATGATTATATTTTCTTATTAAAGATTACAGCATTACTTCTTGCCGCCTGCAGATGGCTACGCTTGGTCAGCCATATTCAGCAAACAAAATCAACAAGGCAGTTAAGGAGACTAATTCCCTGACTTTCCACGACTTTTTCCGAAACTAATGAAAATCCCTAATTTTCCCTGACTTTCCAGGTGCATAGGAACCCTAAATATATCTCTCTACAATATTTTTGTTGTGCTGCTAAACATCACTACAGAGAAATTATTCTATAAATATTTAAAAAAAACTACACACAAGATAATGGAATGCAGTTGTTCTGGTCAAAGCATTCAATAAAAACTATTATTTGATATTTGCTTTCAATAGATTTTATAAATTCATTTTTTGACTAATTAATTTAATATTAACTTTAGCATTTAATAAAGCTCAAACAAATCAGAAATTTAAATCTCTATCACACAATCTTCTGATTCGCTTTCTTATTGTTCATACTAAATTCCTCAAAGCATTAATTTTTTAAATTTCATTTCAGATGTTGTTGCTTTCTTTTGTTCTCTGCAGTTTTTACAAATATTCATATATATTCGTGTAATCTTTCTCAACAGTTAAAACTCAATAAAATTAATTATATCATCAAAAAACTAAAATAAAATTCCATGTTATTATATTTAAGATTGGAAAGAACTAAAAAATATTTTTCTTCAAATGAGTTTCTTCTAGTTTAATTTCATTTAATTAAATTTAAACAGATTAGAAACAGATTTTACCTGTGCTTTACGTCCCACTCCTCCATTGAATCTTCTGAAGGGCACAATTTCTTTCTTAGTCATGACATTCTTTAAAAATCGTTGCGCACGTCTAAGGGGCATTCTTTTGACAGACTGAGCAGTCTCTCTTGTATTCTGTAACATATTTTTCATTATGTCGATGCTCTGTCACGTTTCAAACTTTAATACGTTTAAAACCATTTAAATCACTTACCTTAAAATGAACTGTAAGATTTGAACCTCGAGCTTTACAAGCTGAAAATATTCAATAAAATTTACTTATCACAAAACCAATTAAAGAAAAACTACATAAATTTATTTGCATTTTTTGTTTTTTAAAGGATCTCTGATAAAGAGTCACAAATTCCTATTGGCACAAGTAGTAGTGGTTTGGGAAGCTTTGAATCACAAAATTACCGAGTAAATTTCACATTTCAGGAAAGTCTTTTAACTATTTACTTTATGCAAAATTTTAATTTATTTTACAAATTACTAAAATATGTTTCTTCTAGCAACAAAGATTGTTACTGGTTTCATAAATCATCTGGAAGAGTTCCATTTATATACTAGATAATTATTACATGTGCAAAATAAACATTATGTTCATTTTAACTATTCATATGTATTTTGTAAAAATTATTTGTCACTAAATATGTACGTACAAGTATTTCATACATTTTAAACATTAAAAATTTAACAGAACATTTTATTTCAGTATAATATAAATGCTTCTATTGTTTAAAATTTACAGAATATAAATCAGTCAATATAAGAATTATATCATTTTTTATTTATTGTAAATAATTTTAATTACACAGCTATTATACAGTGTAATTTTTATTTACATATTTACATAAAATGGCTCCTGAGCAGTTGTTTTTGTATTTTTCTGGCTTTGTTGCTAAGTGAGACTTCATCTCCAAGTCTGGAAACTGTAGGAAATTCCATTTCTCCCATCATTTCATCATATAAATCTATATTCTCATCAAGAGAAATTTTATGTACTATGCTCATATTGTGTAAAACAGCACATGCATTAATTATTAATCCAACTTTGTAAGGTGAATAATTTAACACTCTGTGCTTGTGTAAACATCTGAATCGGGACTTTAGAAGTCCATTACATCATTCTACAATGATTCTCGTTGATGTCAAGCTTCTATTATAGTTTTGCTCATTTTGCTGCTGAAATCTAATATAGGTGTCAGAAGCCATGGTTCCATTGGATAGCTACTATCACCTATAAAAAGAAAGAAAAAAATTTTGATAAATGAATTTTGCCATACTTTCATATATATTTATAATAAAGTGAAATGAAAAACATAGATATTAATAAAGACAGTTAAAATATATTATAAAATAAAAACAATTGACATATGACACAAAAGATATTGTGTAACCATGGTCTTCTCTGCCTTGTTTTAATTAAACTTTTAATATTTTTACTGTTCTATTTACATATAATAAACCAAATATTCTAAACTTTCAATGAAGTTTCATGTGTACAAGTGAAAATATCAATATATTCATTTCACATACAACTTCAGTACCATTGTTTCTAATAAACTAAGTGAATACCGTATTACCAAATCATTTGTAAAATAAAATAACTAAAAATAAATCAACTATTACATATAGGAAGTATTATTTAGAAAAATCTAAAGAATATGTAATACTAGCAGGTAGGCCCGGCGTTGCTTGGGCAAAAGTAACGATAGCGAAGATTGAGATTATTACGTTATAGTCACAGAAGAATAAGAATAATTTCATCAATAAACTAAATATTTCTAGAGAGAGATCGAATTTAAAAAAATTGAATGTTCTAATATTGTTCAATTTTCATGACGTGTTCTGATTATATCGTTCGATTTTCATCGAATGTTCTAAAGAAGAAAAGTCGAGAAAAACCGAACTAATCTGTTTAAATTTAAAAATCGAATATGTTCTAACATATTACTCTTTTTCTTTTTTTTCCAGAGCCCGTAAATCTTGCACGTCGCTTTCTCTTGTTCTCCATTGTTACTTAACACTTTGGTACTTAAATTTGGTACCCTGTGTACCGAATTTCAACTCTCAACTCCTAACAGTTTTAGCGAAAATTAAGATTATTACGTTATAGTCAACTTTACCCGTTTTCACAGATTGCAAGAATTGGGACCCCTATTTCCAGACTAGAAAACCTTTAGATGGGTCTAAAAATAATGTTCGATTTTCAACAAAAACGAAAAAACTGCATATGCGTCTTGTACGTCGCTTTCTCTAAACACTTCCATTGTTGACATTTCCATTGTTGACACTTCCATTGTTGATGGAAGTGTTAAGCCTTAATCCTGTCTCTCTCCCCGTGAGAAGGAATTTTGAAAAATCCCTTCTTAGTGTGCGTTCTCGTGACGTACCCTAACTATGTACCAAATTTCAACTTTCAACTCCTAACCGTTTGTGCTCTTAACATTTCCATTGTTACGTAAAGCTTCCATTGTCGACTCTTCCATTCTTAACGCTTCCATTGTTGACACTTTCATTGTTACTTAACACTTACATTGTTATTTAACACTTACATTGTTGATGGACGTGTTAAGACTTAATCCTGTCTCTCTCCCCCGTGGGGAGGAATTTCGAAAAATCCCTTCTTAGTGTGCGTCCTCGTGACGTACCCTAACTGTGTACCAAATTTCAAATTTCAACTTTCAACTCTTAACCGTTTGGGCTCTGCACTGATTATTATTATGTTGGGTTAAGTAAGATATACCCGGTTAACACCGGTGGCTGTGTACTATGCCGGACCAAAGTCAAGGCATAGTATAAATTAAAGAAGTGTATCAGTGTGTGTGTCTGTATTCAAGAATTTTCTCACAATATGACATGTATTCAATATAGTGGCCTTCTGTAGTGAGATGTATGTGTTTCTACTCAATTGTAATGTGCCCAGGCTTTTGTGTAGTGTGTGTGGTATGACACCTGTAGAAGAGAGAACAACAGGTACAATAAGCACCCTATCCATCCTCCACAGATGCCTTATTTCCTGGGCGAGTTCTGTGTACTTGCTAATTTTTTCAGTGCATGCGTTTTGTATATTGTGAGTGTTTGGCAATGGATATGTCTATAATGTATGTGATTTTATTGTGTTTGTCAATGAGTGTGATGTCTGGTCTGTTGTGGTAAATTGTTTTACCTGTGATTATGGCTCTGTCGTAGTACATTTTGTGCGTGTTGTTTTCCAATACTGTCTGTGGAATGTATCTGTAGTATGGTTCGTGGATGTCTGCTAATTTGTGTTTCTTTGCAAGCTCTTGGTGTATCATATTTGCTACTTGGTTATGTCTGTGTAAATAATCTGTCTGTGCCAAGAGCTTGCAACCAGAGGTGATGTGTTGTATAGTTTCTGGCATAATGTGACATTTTCTGCATGTGTCATTTGTGAGTGTTGCATCTTTGAGTATGTGTTTTCTGTAGTTTTTAGTATTTATGACCTGATCCTGTATGGCAATCATGAATCCTTCCGTCTCCCCAAAGAGGCATCCCTGAGCTAACCAGCTGTTTGACGCAGTTTTGTCAACAAAATCCTGGGCCAGATCGTAAGGATGCCTGCCATGGAGTGCCTTTCGAGCCCACGATTGCTTAATGGTGTCTATGCTTTTTATATGTTGTGTTGTAACCATATGATGTGAGTGTAAGTTTAATGGTGTGTTATTCGAGTCTGCTAGAGTTACTGCTTTATGTAATTGTGATGTTTCTTGTTTTTTGTAGAAAAACTCTCGCAGTGACTGTATTTGTTTGTAGTGAAGGTTAACTATGTCAATCAGGCCACGTCCGCCATCTTTACGTGGAAGGGTTAATCTTTCTGTGGCAGATTTAGGATGATGTTGTTTATGCTTAGTAAGTGTTGTTCTTGTTTTCCTTAGGAGTTGTTCAAGATCAGTGTGAGTCCAATGTATAACTCCAAAAGAATATGTGAGTACTGGGATGACATATGTGTTTATTGCTTTAACTGTGTGTTTTGCATTTAATTGTGTTCTGAGAATAGCATTTAACCTACTTTGGTATTCTTTAATTAATCTTTGCTTTATTTGTGTATGTTCTGTTAGTTTGGCCTGTTGGAATCCTAAATACTTGTAGAACTCGCCCTCTTCCATGGATTCAATAATGTCTCCATTTCCAAGTGCAAAATCTTCTTTCTTCAGGATTCCTTTTTCTATGTGAACTGTTTTGCATTTATCTAGGCCAAATTCCATTTGTATGTCCTTGGTGTATGAATGTGTGATTTGTAGGAGTTGATGAAGTTGTTTTTGTGTGGATACATAAAGTTTTATGTCATCCATGTACATGAGATGTGACAGTGTAAACTGTGTTGTTTTTTTCGTGTCTGATATTGTAACCATATTGCGTGTTGTTTAACATGTTGGATAATGGGTTCAGGGCTAAGCAGAACCAGAGAGGACTCAAGGAATCTCCTTGAAAAATTCCTCGCCTAATAAAAATTTGGTTTGTTTGTATGGAAGTGTTATGGGCCCTGAGATGTAGTGTTGTTCTCCAGTGCTGCATAGTGTTTTGAAAGAATGCAATGAGTGATGGATGTATTTTGTACATGTGTAGGATATGTAGCAGCCAACTGTGTGGAACACTGTCGAATGCTTTTCTGTAGTCTATATATGCCATGTGTATGTTTCTGTGTTGTCTGTGTGCTTGCCGTAGAATGACTGAATCTATGAGTAACTGTTCTTTGCATCCCCTGTGGTTTCTACGACAACCTTTTTGTTGTTCTGTTAGAATGTCGTGTTCTTCAACATGTTTGTATATTTTGTTTGCAATACAGGATGTCAATAATTTGTAGAGTGTTGGAAGACATGTAATTGGTCTGTATTGTGTGGGGTCTGTGGTATTGTTGTTTTTAGGTTTCATGTAGGTGATGCCCTGGGTAAGAAAATTTGGCATGTCTTGTGGATTGATGATGATGTGTGTTAGATGTTTAGCTAGTTCCTGGTGCAGTGATGTAAACTTTTTGTACCAGAAATTGTGAATGTTGTCTACACCAGGTGTCTTCCAGTTGTGTGTTCTGTTAACAGTGTATTGGAAATCATGTATGTTTATTTCAACACAGGGCATAGTTGGTATGTTGTGCAAGTTTCTGTTCTCCTCCTCGATCCAGCCTGCATCAGCATTGTGCGTGACAGCACTGGACCAAAGAGAAGACCAATATGTTGTGAGTTCTTCTTCTGTTGGTGTGCCACTGTGCTGTGTATCAGTGTTTGCTTTGTTATTAATTTGTCTGTAAAAGAGTTTTTCATTGTTTGTAAATAATTTATTTTGTTGTTTTCGTAGTGTACATGTTTTGTATCGTTTGAGTCTACGTGCTTTGGCAGCAAGTTTTTGTTTTAGTGTATCAATGTATTCTGTAATGCGTGTGTTGTGATGTTCATGTTTTGTGTGTGTTTTTATTTTCTTGAAAATGTTTTTGAGCTGTTTCCTTAATTTGGGTGTTATGTTGTTTTTAGTGTATTGTGTCAGCCTGCCTAATTGCTGTCTAATGTCATTTATTTGTGTTTCTATTCTTCTCTGCCAGGCAGGCTTGTGATAGAATTGTGTTTTCTGTGTATTTGTCTGTGATTGTACTTTCAGTCCATGGTGTGTCACTACTGTGACTGCCCCAGCATACACTAATGTATGAATGTCTGCGAGTGTAGAAATTGAATGAATGTAGTGTTGTAGTGAGTGAGTGTTTACATAATTTAGTGTTTTTCCTACTTCCTTTGACGTGTTGATTTTTGGTATTCGTGGTCGTTGTGTGGGATCTGTACCTGTATATTTAGTGAGTGTTTCCTGAAATATAAGTGAGAGCGTATTAACTAAATCCAAGTCTATGTTATCAGTGATGGATGAGGAAGTGTCTGTAGTATCATTAGTGGTAATTGTTGTATGTGTGTTATTATCAATGCTTATTGCTGGATTATCCTGACAGGTTACATGATCTTCATTAATGTTAGATGTTTCTGTCTGTTGATGTATTTGATCAGCAACCTGTTGTTTGATAAGTTCAAGTGTTGTTTGTGAGATAAGGTTGTTGTGTATAATTGTTCTTTTTTGATCAACAACCCTTTGTTCGGTAACAGTGAGGTGAGGATATTGTTGTGTGAATTTATGGTGTAGTTGTTGTCTGTATGCTGTCATGTTTGTTTCGAGTTTTGTGATAATGTAATAATTACGGATGATAAACTCGTTCATTTCTACTGTCCATTTCATCCATTGGCGTGGTTTTCCAGCCTTTGTGGTCTGTGGATGCATTGCCACAGAAACACCAAGGCTGGGTTGATTCCTCACATCTGTTGAGGGCATTGCAGTAGCCATGCTTGGGCCGGTGCTGCTTTCGCCACCGGTAACCAAGGGAGATTGTGGCCTATTTTTCGAACGTGAGCCTCTGCCTAACCCATGAATGTGAACCTTGTTAACCCGGGCGACGTCCGATCCGGTATCACATTTAGATCTGGTTACTACCATGATATATATCTCCACAGAATGTGGGTGTGTGGTCACTCTTAGCTTCATTTCTCCCCATAGACCTTACTGGCATGGGTGTCCCTACCAGGAGCTTGTGCTCCAGCCTGCATTGCCCTATGGATCAGTAAAATTACTGGGCTCTCCCACCACAACCAGGTGGTGACCACAGGAGAGTTATTATTATTATTATTATTATTATATCATCATCATCAATCATCATCAACTCGTCTCAATTATATATATAGATTCAATATCAAAAATCTGTTGGTTTAATTTTACTAACCTATTAACCAAGCATTATTATTTGTTTTGATTCTTCCCTCTATAAAAGCTTGTCTTAAGTTGCAGCTTTTCCATATATACGAATAATGAATCCAGGAAATTTTGCATTAATGCTATTTATCTTCATGTCAGGATCACACACGTGACAAATAATGTAAATATAATAATTCATTGTATTATTTTTGTGTCATGAAATGATATTTAAATATCGGTACGACAATTTTCACGCCAAACACCGTATAAACATTGCGAAAAGTTCACTGAGTTCAGTGTTATATCCAGATTTGCTTGTCGCAAGTACTTTTGACGAACCTTACTGTCGTCGTCTTCAGGTGAGTGCATAAATTTGCCGAAAAACTTTAAAAAGGAACAAATCCGATGCAGAATAGGACGCGTAAAGCTTTACCAAAGCTGTTACAAACGTAAAGCAAAAATTCAAAACGTTTGAAAGCTGATTGAGCATCTGGCTCCGCGACTAGCGAGGCCACGCATGCGCAGACCCACGCTCACGCTAATCGTATATTAGATAACGCTAAAACGTGCTTAAATGCTTGAATAACATAACCCAAATATTGGGCAGATCAAGATTGGGAGTGTTGCATGCTTCTAGCATGGTGGTAAAGAGGGATTCCCAGATGAAAACTATTTTTCTATCATTGCAGCACTTCAGCATATGCACTTGCGACCACAGCGGATTGTAACCCTGTGCGAGAGCCTTTTTTGCCAGCTCTGTGGTGTATCTACCCCTCACCACGTCATCTTGGTGCTTGGCAAGGCGGCTGGCAAGCATTCTGGTGGTGGCCCCGATATATCGTGTGCTTACTCCCGTTGCTAGATTTTCCAGTGGGACAGCATAGACTCCCAACTTCTCGAGCGTGGAGAGCTTGTCTCTGTCGTTACACAGAAGCTTGCGTAAGCTTGGAAGTGGAGCTAATGGTAGTACCAGGTTGTGCTTCCTAAATATTCTGCAGATATGTATAGAGAGGGGTCTGAGGTATGGCAACGATGTTTGAATCACCGAAACCTCCCTGTTGCTGCTTAGCGTGGTACTTGGAAACAGTGATTTCTTTATCCTACTGAGCACATGTGTAAATTTTGCACATGAGAAGCCAGCTGTGCATACTGCCAAACTGATGTTATCTAACTCGATATTGGCCAGCTCCCGCGTGGAAGAAAGCAAAAGTGCCCTTCTTATGAGGGAGGTAATGGCTGCATTGACATATTGAGAAGGCTGAAAGGCCTCTGCTGGGATGATGTACGGAGCTATGTTGGACTTGTGGTGTACCGAGAATTGTAGACCTTCCGGAGACTTACGTATATGCAGGTCTAAGAACGTAATTGCAGCGTCGTTCTCTTTCTCCCAGGTAAAATTAATAGAAGGGTATACGCTTGAGAGGTGTTGCTTAAAAGTAAGAAAGGCCTCCTCTGTGTCTTCCCACACTACTAAAATGTCGTCTACATAGCACAGATACAAGCACGGGTAGCAAATAGCAAGTGGGGAATCGAACGTTCTGCGCTCTCTCTCTCTCATGATGAGTTCTGCCAAGATGGCAGATAAAGGAGAGCCCATGGGGACCCCTTGCTTTTGTAAATAAATTCTCTGGTTGAAACGGAAGTAGTTATGCTCAGTGACGAAAACAAGCACATCTTGTAAATCAAGTACCTGCTGAATGCTGAAGCCGTTTTTTAGTAGGAGAGAGTTAGCCAGCATTACGACCTCAAAGGTGGGTACAGAAGAATATAAAGAAATTACATCTAGCTTGAAGAAGGTGTAGGCGTCATGTGGTAGAACTCCAATGCTTAACGCGATGGTGGACTTGGCAATAACTTTAATATATTTTATAATTGGTTACTATAATTTAAAATTTATACTTTTATATATTTTGAAAGCAGTAAATGTTAATATTAATAAATCAAAATATATCAAACTATAGTGTATAAAGTTTAATTTCTTCAAAGCTGCAACTTACATTGTATATATAAGAAATAATGTTTATTCAAAATTCTTGTTAAAAATTACATTTAAAGTGTAACCTGCATATACTAATCTCCACGAAACTTTTATATATTTGTATTCAAAGCTATCATTTTAATTTATACATATGCAAATGAAACCTATTTCAAAAATAATGTTCATGCTATATCTACTTACTTTAAATTTTAACAAAATAGCAATTATAAAATAGTTAAGGTAATTATTTTTAAGTGATACAACAACATAGTTTATTAACATTAAAAAGCTACTTACTTTTATTTCTGTAGAAAGAGCATTTTTCTTAAAACATTTTGGCTCTAGCGTATCTTGTAATTCATCACATATACATACAACTAATGGTTTCGGAAAACAATAAAGTTGTTTAAACCATGTATTGTTCAACCGAAAAGCATCAGCTTGAAGATTAAATTGAGATTCGCGACGTCGAATTCTAATTTCCCCTCTCTCCAACTGTTCGTAAAGTAAAATCATTCTTACACCAAAAGACACACCATGTTGTTTTCACTTTCATTACATTCCTAATGGCAGCTCCAGAGTGACCAATAAGAAAAACTTAGTTATCGCACAGGGCTATCGGCACCGAAAACGAAACGTACGGCTCGGAATAGCATTTTTCACAGTTGATTAAACGCCAATCACGTGGTTCCGATAAAAACTGGTTTTTATCGTATTCGTTAGCTTAACGATACTACTCAGAATAGGTCCCCCTGGTCAGACAAAGTGGTGATAATACTTTGAAAAGTGATTATTTGACATGTGCTAGCCAATCAGCACTGGCACATATGTATTGCGTTTATTATCGAATTTTAAATTGATAAACTTGTGAAACATTTTCATTTTATTTTTGTCTCTTAAAATACTGTTTTCTTCTTTGAGAAAATAACAATCATGCAGCAATCATTAGTGATTTGAATAACCTTGTCAACAACTAATGAAACGAGTTAATATCAACAAATATCATCAAAGTCTTAATTGCTTGAATAAATAAACTAAAGAAATATTTAATTTTTTATACATGTTATGCCAAAAATGACATTCCAAAAGTTTCCTTTATACTTCAATAAAAATCAACTGAAATTTGCTAATAAGGCTTTTTGTTAACATTAGTTTAATTAATACAGTTAATAATAATACAGCGAAACCTCGCTTAAACACCTCTCATAACGAGCAAAGCAAATTGTAAAAAATTGACTTGTTTAACAAGCAACATTTCGCATAACGAGTGACGAGGGGAGGGGAAGTCCCAGGTTGTGTGTTTCTTACATCAGTCTGTGTTTAGTGCTCATTCTGCTAATATCTTAGTGTCGCTTATGTTCACACATTTTTCCAAACTTCTGTTCAGACATACTACATATAAACATCGACAACCATAGCCCGTTATATAATAAACATGCCAGACAATATGCCAAATTTGTGGGCTATGTAAAAGCTATAATTAAATATTAGAAATTACTGTATTTCGATTTTTTTTTGTTTTCTGCAAATCAAATTCAAATTCGAGGTTCGTTTATTCGACGCTAGAAGAAAAGATGAAGATGGTTCACACTCCAATGTATATTGTATAATTTTTTTTTGAATAAATGTTATACATAAAATATTTGAGTATTTTGTTTTGGCTTGGAATGCACATTGTATTTTACATTAACTTATATGAGAAAAATTATTTTGATTTACGAGTAACATTCTGGAACAAATTATGCTCGTTAAGCAAGGTTCCACTGTACTTAGTCTTAAAAATCGCATGTAGTTTTTAAAATACTTTGGAACAATTCACAAAAATAAATAATTCTTAATGAGAAATGTGGAGTTTCTTTTTGAAAATCAAATTGCCCAACTACAGGAATTGTCATCATAATTAGGTATGTCTTCAGAATTTCAGCTATCTGAATTAGAAGTGGATGAAATTTGAAATGGTTTAGCAGCATTGAAGAAAATGCTTTAAGTTCAGAAAATTTCTATGTACCCGAAAACAAAATTTTATCCCTCAAGCTATGTGGGGAATTTGTATAGCAAAAACCAGTCAAACAACTTTCTCTTCAGGCAATTTTGTCTTGAACAGATTAAGCCAATTTCATGTTTAAAGAGTTAAACACAGGATAGGAAACATACTTTTGCTAATATCTTTTCATAGTCAGCCAAATGGCCGAGGCAGTTAAGGCCTAAATCTACCATCCCCGTATTCACCAACACGAGTTAGGGTTAAATCTTGAGTTATTGGTAAATTGGTATTCACCAATAATTCAAGATTTAAGCCTAACTTGTGTTGGCGAATACAGCCTTAAATTCAATTCAGAAAAGATTTGAAAACCTATTAGAGAGGTTGAGGCGCAAGTACAAACGTTAGACTTGTACAGCAAGCAGAAGTACACATTTGACGTTTTAAGTCCAAGTAAAAGACCTTGTGGCACTCGTTCACAACATCACTTGACTCAGCGAACGTCAGGCATTGACTTGCGGAAGTTTGTTGAAAAATGGCGGATACATTTAACATTGAGGGTTACCAGCAAAGGTAAATAAAGAAATTAAATTGTTTAAAAGTATTTATAGGATGTTTAATAACACTAAATAATTATTTTTAATTAGCGTCGTGTCTCCTACCGTATGATCGGATGATAGGACTACCTCACACTTTTGTCTAGGGAAGTAATGGCTTATTAAATTCGAAAGCAGCTCGGAAAATTAATTTTTTGAAAATTTACAAACATATTACACTGTTGATGGTAGAAGGTGCCATGGAAGAACAAACCTACCTTAAGATAAGCTATTACGAAGACAAATATATGTAAATTCTATAAGCACTTTGCATCACTTGCTAAAAAATTTAATAATTAAATTTCTTGATTAAAATCGTCTGTTTGTTCACAATATTATTCGTAAATGCTTAAATAATCATTATTTTAATAAAATAGGTCATAATTTTAACCACAAACACAAAAAAAATAAAGTTTAACCCGATCGTCTACTCGCCGTTCTAGACGTAGCAAACGCCATTATCGACCATATAGAATTGCTAGATGGCGGCACTCGTCCGTCCACCGTCCACGTTTTGGGCTGAATACGTGCCCAAAACGTGAGTACAATAATGTATTTAAATTTCTTAGTGAATTTGGAGAAACTACTGAAGACAAAATTTAAAAAATCTTGTTTTGATTTAGATGTCACCCTTCAAATTAACAAAGGAGGCATGAGAATTAAGAACATCGACAGTCTCAAGCTCTTCAACGAGCCAATAACAGGAATTTGAACAGTGGAGTTGCAGATGCATTAAAAAACTTGACATCTATTGCAAAAATAACCAACAGTATCATTTCCTAATCTGTTCATAGCTTTAAGATTTTTTCTGATATTAGCCTACCGATTAGTGTAGCAATGGCTGAAAGAAGTTTTTCAAAACATAGTTAAAGAATGTCAATGACTCAAGAAAAGTTTAATAATCTAGGACCATTAGCAACAGAAAAGGAATTGTGTGGAAGTTTAGAATTATCAGATGTTATTGACGAATTAGCAATATGAAAGCAAGAAGAGTGCAGTTCTAACTTTTTGGATATACTGTATTTGTAAAGTACTATTTTTAGTATCGCAGGAAACCGACACTAACTGTGGCCGGTAAAACTTCCGTTAACCTAACGGGTACTTTATGCGGATTTGAGATTAGTTTGCCAGGCCTGAGCTTTTACACGTGCACCGAAAAAAGTAGTAAGAATAACGACAAATATCAAGTCAAAGAAAAAGTTTCAAATATATTTAATTAGTAAATCAAATTTAACTATGTACAAATGTCTATAATCCAAAACAAAATTTATTAACGAAAATCAACAAGTCAACCCAACAATAAAACTCAGCTACTTAGCTTAACTTAATCTTAATTTCCCTTTGAAAATTCGACACATCAAATACTTAAGAACTATGAACAAAATCTCTTACGAACTTAACGTCTATCCGTCACCTCACTATACTAGGAACCTGTTTCCTCAATCCTTTCACTATCATCAAATTGAATTCCTCTTTAAACACCTTGGATCGCCTAATACTCAATCTGGACTTCGCCTTGAATTTTTCACTCAGTAGTACACCTCAATCAGGAATCACCTTGATTGTCTTCGGTTAGTGTGCTGGTTTTATGCTGTGAGGTGACGTCACAATTCAGCTAGGTTACTCCCCTTATTTACATACTTAATTTTCTAACATCAAATTTCTTTCTGGCAGTTTCAATTCTCCGACAAAATCTTATAAACCGTTTACAAAGCTTTAGCACAATTTTCTGGGATGTTTTATGACAGTTTAGTAAGTATTTCTTTTCTAGTGAGTGTGGGGATTCCCCCCTCCATTTTTTTCTGCAGACTGTTCATTTCCGCTGGGCAGCACAAGTGCACATGATTTTTCCTACGGTGCTCGTTCTTTTGTGAGTTGATTTATTATCTTCTTTTTTGGTTACTAAGAGAGTGGTGGGGAACCTTTGTCCTAACTAAACATAAGCCCCAAACAAAATATAATAAAACGAAAAATAATAATAAAATAAAAATAATGCTCGGATTCAGTTCCTTACATATTTTGTTACTCCTGTTTTATATTTTGTACATTTTTGATTTCAATAAAACTAAAATAAATATGTCAAATATTTTAATGGATTTTTTAATCTCTCATCAACTATACAGAACTATCATAAAGACATACTAGTAAACTCCTATTGGTTGGATTAAGTTATAAATCTACTTGTGATTCACATAATGAGGCCGGGGGCAGGAGTGGCCAAATATCTCTAGCACACAGGCAGCTAATGGCCCAGAATACCGGGAGTTTAGTCGCAGGTTTGCGCCCGGCCATGTGGAGTTTATTGAGTTTTCTCCACGTCCATAATGCCTAAATAGGGACCAGTTTTCCTTAACCTGTCATCACGCGCACGCTCAGTCAAATAGAAATCACGCACCCTCGGTCAATTCGGCACCAATTTAAAAAATTAATTAATAAAAATTTAACATCAAAAAGCGGGTATTTTTACTTTAATCCAGTTTAATAATATGTTTGTAGTCGAATTCAGTCAAAAAATTTTAATCTCATTATCATTTATTGAAGATTTTAATTTTTTAATATTAGAAGGTAATTAGCATAAATTACAAAGTGTCGTGTTTCATCTCCCGTTCAAGTTTATTGCTCTAGACACGCGCCGATGTTTGTTTTTACTTCTACTGGTGATTAGACTATTATTTCAACCTTGTCCGTTTTGGTTACAGAAGATGGGGAGGCGGGCATCACGTGATCGCTTACCTCATATTTTACCACAGAAATTACCTTACCTTAAAAGTTTTATTTTTTTCCTCGATTTTAATTATCACTAACTATTTTTTTTTTTTTATGGAATTTCATATTTGTGTGTGTTATGAAGTTGCAGATATTTTTTTTATTATGTTTTACACATTTTTGTTTTTTTCTTAGATTTTTATATATAAAATATACGAAAATTCACATTTATTAAAAGTTATCAGAAATGCTAAACTATAAGTACAGTGTGTTTTACAATACTATTGAGAACAGATATAGTCGATTATTTTCTAAACATATTTGTTATTTTATTTTTATAAATTATTTAAATTGATGCAACGCAACGCGCTCAGAATCAATTAATTACTGTCGCAGGTTATTTAAGATGGCAGCGGGACTCGATTCAATTACTTCTTCATTTCAGGTGTTAATTAGAGAATGTTATTTTAATGTAATTTTAGATAGTGTATGTTTATTATAATTAATAAATCTATATAGGGATAATATATATTAATTACTGACTGTATTTAAAAAATAAAAAATGGGACAAAAATATAATAGAAAAAGATATGCTTATACAATACCAAAATGTTATACACCTATTCTACTTTTAATACAAGATTTATTTAAATAATAATTAAGATAAACAGCATAAATTGGTAATACAAAAAAATTATATTATATATCATTTATTTATACATTTAAATATTATTCATTTCTATTATTCGTTTATACATTTTATATTATACAATGCTAAAATTTTATGTACATCTTGTATTGCAAGAATTATAATTAGCGTGTGCAAAATAAGTTAATTTTTTATTTTCTGGGTTAGGCATAAGGGGTTGCTTTCAGTGACTTGCAAATAGGACCTTTTAGATGCAGTATTCAACAAATGAACAACTTTTATTGATATATATGTGGTGCCCGTCCCCCGCGCTAGCGACATGGTCAAGCCGAATGTCATGCGCACCCATTCTGGCGCACGCGGGAAAAGACGAAGACGAAGCTTAAGCGCATTCTTCTCCCCCAAGGCGAAAAGAAGACGACGGTAAGAGTAGGAAAGGAAGAATCTGCGACGTGTCTGCCTCAAGACGATTTGTTAGTGTTCTTTGTGTTGTAACGTCCTCTGTATTATATTAAAGTGTACGTCCTTATATGTTATAAGAAGTTCTTCGTGTTTTCTTAAACTGAGTTCTACATACGCCTCCTAACGCTCAGCTCAGCCATCCACAGACACCACATTTTCTCAGGAGCGGGATGCAAGTGACTGAAAGTGATCTAAGTGATTGTGGATTATCGAAATCATAGTGTTTGAAGATTATAAAATGATTCGGATAGTCCAAGGTTGATGTTGGCAAAAAGGAAGGTTTTATTTCGATGTCTAAGCTATTTGAGAGCAGCAGAGAAGGCGAGTAGGGAAGTGGACAAGAGTTTACATAAGGGTCATAAGTTATGTCACCTGTCTGACACCTGGCCGAGGTTCACATACTTTTAGAGAGGAAGTGTGAAGTGACAGGAAATTCCATGAAACTTGCTACAAGTAGTTGCTGCACTTTTAGATACAAAAACACTCATCTTGGAAGCAGAGTAAGGGGTACGTAGACTTTTATTTTTCAAAATGATCCTAAATGACATAAAAGAAATAAGCGTTGCATTGAAAAATTGCAAATTTGATAAAATTAAAATTCTCCATAAATTTATTTTTAATACCGACAGTGATCGCTCAAATTGAAAGAGAATAAGAAATTTTAGTGGATTCACGTTTGCTTTAGACCAGGGGTGTCCAAACCGCGGCCCGCGGGCCGCATGCGGCCCAACGCAAGTTGCAATGCGGCCCAATGAACGTGTAAACAAAACTGACAAGTTTATTTATTTATTTATTTTATTTATTTATTTCAACGGCATCAACCACAAAAAAGAAGTTTCACAAAGCCGTAAAACTTTATATATATATACTGTTGAGATGGCTATTTTTGGGCTACTTTTTAGAAAATTTTGCTACTTTTTTTTGCTCTTTAGCTAACTCCGGCCCATAAATCCATGATTTCGTCCAATGTGGCCCAGAGAATCTGAAAGGGTGGACACCCCTGCTTTAGACAGTGACGATTTTAATAAGAAACTGAAAAGTATAGAAAGTGACTTTTCCCTGAATGAGCTGATCACGATTTCCAACATTCTAAACATATCTTTCGAGGGTAATAAGTCGGAAGTGGCAAAGAGAATTCTAGCCGATTTGTGTGTTTTGGAGTCCTTAGCCCAGCATGTCCAACTCGATGTTTCGTCCGGCTCTGAGTCTGAAGCCGATGAACCAAATGAGAAAAATGAAAGTGGAGGTGAACTTTCAATGCAGTGCGATATGGATAAAAATAAAAACAGTCTCGATTCCTTTATCCAGTCTGAACAAAGTAATGCTGCCGCTAGTTCCGTTCCCAATAGTGTTACCATTAATTATTCCGATATCGAAAGTACCATTTCTAAGTTTAATGCAGAATCGCACGAGAATGTTATTCGTTGGATCGAACATTTTGAAAATATCTCTAAATTATTTAGTTTGTCTGAATTACAAAAATTCATTTTTGCGAAAAGATCCCTTGGTGGTAACGCCTCTTTATTCGTAAGAACAGTACCCGAGATTAATTCGTGGCAAAGACTAAAACAAGCCTTGATAGATGAATTCTCTTTTGAAATTAATTTGGCTAAGTTGCATGAGATTTTAAGTAAGTGCACAATGCAAGACTCTGAGTCCGTTCAGAAATATTATTTAAAGACGAAAGGGCTGCTTGAAGAATACGTAATGAGTCTTAAGACGAAAGCTGCTTCTTATCCATTATCCAAGAAGACGGACGTTTGACAAACTTAAAAGACGATCAACCTTAGAACTTTTACTTTTCAAAGACTTATATTTTTGTAGTTCTGTTTTCTTTGGTTTTCGTTTGTATTTTAGTGTCGCTGGAGGTCCAGACGAATCCAGGACGGCCGAATGTGGTGCCCGTCCCCCACGCTAGCAACATGGTCAAGCCAAATGTCGTGCGCACCCATTCTGGCGCACGCGGGAAAAGACGAAGACGAAGCTTAAGCGCATTCTTCTCCCCCGAGGCAAAAAGAAGACGACGGTAAGAGTAGGAAAGGAAGAATCTATGACGGGTCCGCCTCAAGACGATTTGTTAGTGTTCTTTGTGTTGTAACGTCCTCTGTATTATATTAAAGTGTACGTCCTTATATGTTATAAGAAGTTCTTCGTGTTTTCTTAAACTGAGTTCTACATACGCCTCCTAACGCTCAGCTCAGCCATCCACAGACACCACATATATATATCAATAAATATCGTTCATTTGTTGGACACACTTTTCAAAAGGTCCTGTTTGCAAGTCAGTGAAAGCAACCCCTTATGCCTAACCCAGAAAATAAAAGGAATACAGAAAAATAGGCAATATAAAAAATGAATACATTCATGTAGTGTTAACTTTCTAATTCTATTGTTCTTTCTGAATTTTCTATACATGACTTACATAAAGTATGTAAGTGCTCACCACAAATGTATTTATTACATCGAAAACATTTATTTGTCGTCTTTCTGCCCTTTTTATAACCGCAATCAGAACAGGATGATTGCTTCAGTGATGTTGATGCTGCAGATGTGGATGCCACTGATGTTGATGCTGCTGGTGATGTCTCTGTTGATGCTGTTGTGATTCGCGATTCTGATGTTTCATGTTGCAACTTAGAGAATTGAAGGGCTGCCGTTCTAATGTTTCTGGGTAAATTTTCTTTTTGTGCACGTAATTTTAATTGGGGGGTCATTAGTTCGATCGATAGCAGTTTCATGAAGTGTCTTCTGCGTTAATTTTGTGGAAGTTTATTATTCAGATAATAAATGACATGAGAATTTACGACCGAAATATTTAGCAAACTGTAAGAAATAACAAGAGGCCAGCATCGGCAGTATCTTGCGCAATTATAACGTGACGCCAGTTCATCAACAACGTCGACGCCTCCCTTTGTAAGATTGTAAAACATTACGATTTCGGGTTTGTTTTTTTCCTTGGTTGAAGAATCAATGCTATTGTTGTGGTGTAAAGTTGATAGTAAGAGAGTTACTTTATTTCTTTTGGGAGAATATGAAACTAAAATACTTTTTTTGGAATCCAAACATGCTACTGAATACAGTTCTGTTTCTCGAACTAATGAACTTTGGCGGTATTTCTCTTTTATTTTTTTTTAAAGTACCGACTGAAGTCAGCTTTATGTCTAATAATTTTAATACAAGTTCGTAACTCATAAACCAATTATCAAATGTTATATTCCTTCCAGAGCCTGATACAGGTTTACATAATCTTAACACAACATCTTTAGGAGAATTACTTATGAAATATTGGCCCTGCGGTTGCACTCTCGCATATACTTCTAAGTTGCTACTATAAAAAGTCCTTGAATCTGTCAATGCAAAAATTTTTATCCCATATTTTGATGGCTTGCTTGGAATATATTGCCAGAATTGGCATCTGCCCCTAAATGCCTCCAACATCTCATCTATAGTTAAATATTCCGATGGGCAATAATTCTTTTGGCAATTAGTAACAAATTTCTCAAAAAAATCTTGCACCGCAGCGAGTTTGTCAGTATTATGACAGTCATTTCTAGTAGCTTTATCGTCAAATCTTAATGCTCTTATTAGAAAACTAAATCTTTTCTCTGACATCACAGGTTTTATAATTTCTATTCCGAAACCATTGGAGGTCCAAATATCTCGTAAATTTACTTTATTTAATTTCATCACCGCACATGCAAACAATATTCCTATAAAAGTTTTACTTCACAAATATTTGTTGAGATGGCATCACGCTGGCGGCTAAATTTTTCTTTTATTTTCTCTATATACTTATTTGTATTTTCGACAATATGATTTAATATATCGTCATCAAAAAATAACTTCCAGCATTCCGAAGGTGTTTTGACGAACTTTGCTCTTCCATTTGGGCCAGGCAAATGAGTTATAATATTTTTTTTTCCTCTCCTCTGAGTTTGAAGGGGCATTTCCTTATTCCACCTAGTTACATGGTCTTTACCCATAAAAAATGAACCAGAAGTACTAACCTCGTCTAGGTCTAAACAAGATTGTTCGGATTCAGAGTCCGATTCTCGCTGCTCCAAAATATCATCCTCTTCCTCCGAAGAAAAAACATTATCATCATCTTCAATCATCTCTGTTATCTCTGAAGATGAAAGCAAATAAAAATTACTTTTATCCATAGCGCTGTTTTAACACAATCGTAAAAAAGAAGAACTATACTCAAAATCAACAACAGTAGCAAAAACAATGAAGAGCTAATGCGAAAAAAACTGCACTTATATAGTATCAGAGTAAAAAGTCACGTGACAGAGAAGGGAGAGGACCAAAATTTACCAAATATGGAAATATGTAACTAGGGTTCCTTATTTGGTAAATTTTTTGTAAGCTCCCTTTTCTGTCACGTGAC
The DNA here is from genome assembly GCF_030686945.1 of Centruroides vittatus. Classification (NCBI taxonomy): domain Eukaryota; kingdom Metazoa; phylum Arthropoda; class Arachnida; order Scorpiones; family Buthidae; genus Centruroides; species Centruroides vittatus. Next base: position 1,374,869 of record NW_027122360.1, on the reverse strand, counting down.
TCAATAATTACTGCCCTAGACCAAGCCTAACCTTGTTTGAAAATCGAAGTTTTAATTCAAAAAAATACAATTTGACAGGAGATTGATTTATTTTATTTATTTGTAGTTTTGTATCATCTTATGAAGTTTTATGACAGTAGTTCCAATAAAATTTTTATTTATTTAAGTAATAATAATTATTATTTTACCTATCATTCAGTGTTTTTACGGCAAAAATTAAAAATTTTAAAACATTCCAAACTATCCTTCTTAAGCCTTTACATTTCCGGTACCCAAGACGAAAAATTAATAACGAACTAACGTTTTCGAATCTCATCCGAGATCTTTGTCAGGTTCTTTGACAGTTTTGAAATTGGAATGCGATGATAATCGAATGCTTTTGAGTTTCAAATGATAGAACATCTCCCGCGTGCAATAACTAAGAACATTCCAACATGCATTTAATATATATGAGATTGTCGTAAAAATGACGCTGTCCATCCGTATAGGAATACTACACGGCTACCATTGTGGGTGCACCTCGGATATATATCGCCACGCATACGATAACACGTTGCCATCCTTGAAATTAATACATTTCCCCGATTTTGATGCTTTGTAAATCTCAAGGGTCTCCAAGGCCCTGATGCGGTCCATATCGAATGACCTTTTAATAAGGCTAATGTTGTCAAAATCTGCCTTTACATCGGGGTCCATGGCGTACGTCGACAGGGCGTGGTGTGTCTTTTTTTGGCAACGTCGTACTTGTGTTCCGAGATCCTTCTTTGAATGGACCTCTTGGTAGATCCGATATATACTAGGTCCCTTTGGAACCTGTGATCTCTTATCGGGATGCTATATACCCCCGGCACTCTTAGAAAATCCGATCTGTCTTTGGCGTTCCTGAGTAGCAAATAGATCGATTGTGTTCTTGAGTACGCCAACTTGGTGCCCTTCCTCTGTGCTATTTCTTTGTATTTCTTAGACCTCTGTTGTACTGTATCACCGTGCGCTGGGTCGGACCCGAATTGGACCCATCCCGCTCCACTGGGGTGTGATGTGCTGTGTTTGTATTAAGGAAGTTACGCGCTAATCTACGGACAAGGCCACGTCTGTATCCATGACTAGCGGCTATGTCTCCCATGCATCCCAGCTCTGTGACCGTGTCCTCCCATTTAGAATTATGAGTGTACGCCCTCCTAACTAAAGCCCTGAACACCGCAATCTTATATGGATACGGATCCTCAGATCCAGCAGGTATGTACAGTACATAGGTAGGTAGTCGGGTTTGTAATACACCCGCGTTTCAATACTGTTTACCCTGAGCTGAATAGCGACGTCTAAAAAGTGCACATCGGTGCCCGATAATTGGTCTAGTTTAAGCGTTAGCCCATATGGGTTGTCATTTACACTGTGCGAAAAATCATTGACATTCAGCTCGTTTTTCCATATGATCATCACGTCATCCACATACCTACGATATAAAATAATATCTTGTGTAAACCTGGGAAAACCTTTCAAAACCGTCAAAGAACCTGACGAAGATCTCAGAGGAGATTCGAAAACGTTAGTTCGTTATTAATTTTTAGTCTTGGGTACCGGAAACGTAAAGGCTTAAGAAGGATAGTTTGGATTTTATATGTACCGGTATGAGGATTGTTTTCTTTAAAACATTCCATTTCTGGATTCATCTGAAGACAGGTACTAGAGTTATACCATTTATTTGAAAGTCTATTTAGATTCTTAGAACAATAATACATATTTGAAAAGACGGCAAACAAAAAAAAAGCTCATAAAACCCATATGATCTATAAGTATTAAACCAACAGCAACAAAAAAATATTCCAATTCATGAAAGACAAAATATAGGGGAAAAAATGTATTTTATAAAACTTAACATTTTCGATGCTACATTTTTATGTGCATAGTCATATGTGTTTTACAAGCGATTTTTTATATCGTCTATTGAAATGTGTACTATTGTACATGTGAGATTCCAGACAGGGTCCAAATACCTCGCAAAACGTAAGAGAAATAGAAAAATTTCTCTAGAAAAAGGACTGTGTAACATCAATATATCGTGAAGGTACAAAATAAACAATGTAAGTCGCAGGTGTGACTTGATCATTAGGTGTTAAATGTCAAACAGAAAGATTGAACTTCAACTTGGACGCTTGTATCAACGACAAAATTTATATAAAATGCAAAAACCTCATGGCCGGAGAGAAGAAAAAACAATCGCGTGATGGTCATAAAAATGTTTAGGTGACAGTTGAAAAAATATCAGGATAGAATATAAGAAAGGAAGTTTCAAAGTTCGAATCAAAGCAGAGACACCATCTCTTTAGTCTGATCCAAGTAACATCCCTCCATTGGAGCGGAGAGGTGGTGTATAAATAAAACAAAGCGATTATTAGAATTAACCGCGTGTTGTATCTATGCTGTTTGTAAGCGAAATTTTAAGATTTCAATTTTAAATGATTACTTCGTGCAATGTAACGGCAGGATATATAAAGCAAATTAATGCAATTTTTATATTTTTACAGATATACAGTATATGCTTGACTACAGTTACATCCTCGATTTCCTCGTTTTCTCTACTATCTAACAGAATAAAATACTCGTTGGTGTAATAAAAAATGAAATTTTTATTATATTTTCTGTAATTTGATTTGTAAATGCAAAAATTAAACTTAAAAAACATCAACTCGCTATAAATAATTTTATTTATTGACATCAGATTTGTTAAATTTCACGGGATTGTATTATTTTCAATCTGAGTAGTAAAGCTTGTTTTTTCTAGCAAAAATAATAGACTCGCTAGTCCTAAACTGTCAAAAAGAAGAAACTACTAATCGCTTTATTACTTTGTTTTCAAAAATTCCCCTATCAGGTGAGAGTAAAATGGCTAACAAATTGTTTACTTCCACTTAGAGAAATGTGATGATGTCATAAAACTTTATAAAAACATTAAAAAATACCAATGGAAAAATTTAAATTATTTCCGATCAAATTTCAGTTTTTTGGAAGTTATTCGCTTTAAAACAACGCGACTATAAGCGAAGAAGCACGCGCGCCGCCGCTGCGACTATTTTTAGTAACAGCGACTGGCGGGAAATTTGAAATCAGAGATCACGCGCGCCATAGTGCCGATTTGACACCAATAATTAAATAAAAATAACGGAACGCTTTAAGCAAAAAATGAATAGCGCATCGTAAAATTGAAGAAAAATTAGACAGGTAATAATTTTTTCAGATTTTTCGGACAATTAGAATTTTTACACGAACTAATTAAAAATCGATTAGTGCCGAATCGGCACTAGGCGCGACGATGGGTTAAGACCTCCCGAAAGGAATCATTCCCCGCAAGGGTGTAGGGTCAAGCGAATAATAAGCTTAAGCCGGCTAATTGGATGCTTGCATCCATTCATCGTGTCTTCAGAGTCATTGCCTACTCCACATGAACAGAAGTAGATAGAATAGAATGGAACAGCCCAGAACAGGTTCTGGTCGCTCGTACAGGTAAAATTCCTTTAACTTGTTTGCTTGTATAAAATGGGTCTACAAATGAGTCGAGAGGTATACATAACACCCGGAAAAATTTAAAAAAAAAGAGGACAAATTAAATTTTACCCTAAATATTTGGTATTTGCACGATAAGTAACTCATAAACTGAACTTTTACAAAAATCAAACTTATAATTTATAAAAATATGAATATTTCTTTCTTACGTCTGTCTCTTTGTCCGAATCAGATCTAACTTGGCTGCTTTTCATGTAATTTAATGTTGAATTAAGTAAACATTTCACAAAGTAAAACGGACGACCTTAACCTTCTGGAATCCGAGGTCGCTAGCCTTGCACGAATCGAGTCAATACAAGCGCCATCTGCTGGAATATTAATTATAACTATTTTATAAAACTACAGTATAACTTTCGATCAAAATATTAATTATTTTAAATTTAAAATTATGGGTTATATTTTATATACATAATTAATATAACGTGAAAATATTCATTAAGTAAAATTTATCAATTAAAGAAGTACAGCGGCCGGATGGCCGAGCGGTCAAGGTTAGCAGCCTGCCGCCCTGGGGGACCCGGGATCGAATCCGGACGGGTCGAAAAATCCCCACGAATTTTTCGGGGGGTGGTCCGTCCGGATATGTCGGTCCCCGCCCCTCACCACCCGGCCGCCCCATTGTGGGCCTGGCCGAACCCATAATGGGCTTGCTACAAGAGGCCCTCTTAGTGCCCACAGGGCGGAAAGAGTTAGAAAAAAAAAAAAAAAAAATTAAAGAAGTACTGTATAATGTATATCACTTATTATGGCTGTTTCTAAGCACAGCCTAGTCATTCGCTCTGAACGTGTGTCAATGCCTGAGGCGGTTAGCACGTTTTCTACACTAGGAGCGCTGATAACCGGACTATTCGATCACGTGATCAAAACTGATTTGTCATTCGATCCTACTGATCTTTAGAACTAACACTAAGCAGTCACACATGAACAGTAACAAAAAAACTTTATTAAAAAGGTCAGAGCTGTCATCTACATCCTCGAGCAGATCCAACGAACTTTCGCGCGCTTTTTCTTTTTCGACGTTGCCAGCCAACTCTCGTTAGCAAGTGTTGCCAGACAGTGTTCGGGATCTCTGGCGCTGCCGGCCACAGCTACTCCCCCACCGGTGTCTGCGACACGAAACGAGCGGAAAAGGATACATGTCGGCCAGAACTTGTGGTAGTTTGTCGGATTGGGGCTGGATTGTTTGTGACATGTTTAGTCGTCGCTGAGCTTGGCATTGGAGAGGTTGGGGGTAACTCATCCGACTCGCTCGCTGCGAGAATAAAAGTCGGTTTTATGCGATCAATGGAAATGACAGTTTCTTTTCCCTTTATGCATAGAGTGAATATTTTGCTACCATGTGACACGACTTCGTAGGGTCCATCGTCGACGGCCGGATGGCCGAGCGGTAAAGGTGGCAGCCTACCGCTCTGGGGGACCCGGGATCGAATCCGAACGGGTCGAATAATCCCCAGGAATTTTTCGGGGGGTGGTCCGTTTGGATATGTCGGGCCCCGTTCCTCACCACCCGGTCGCCCCATTGTGGACCTGGCCGAACCCATAATGGGCCTACTAAAAAAGGCCCTCTTAGTGCCCACAGGGCGGAAAGAGTTAAAAAAAAAAGGGTCCATCGTATGGAGGCTGCAAGGGCTTCCGTACAGCATCATTGCGAAGAAATACGTGGGAACACGACTGCAGTTCTTTGTGGATAAATGGATTGCGATAGGAGCGGTGCACCACAGGCACCGGTTTGAAGTTTGCCATCATCGTCCTGAATTTTTCGACGAAATTGATGTCCTCAGAACCTGGGACGAAAAATTCTCCAGAAAGTCTGAGCATCTCAGCTGCGGTAGTATTGGTGTCTTCACGGAGCGCAGTTCGCAATCCTAACAAGACTGTAGGTAACACTTCTGTCCATCTTTCAGTAGAGTGACACTTGATGGCAGTTTTAAGTGAACGATGAAAGCGTTCAGCAATGCCATTTGCTATTGGGTGGTACGCCGTTGTCCTAGTGACGTGTCTCAGGATCTTCGACCACTAACAGGAAAAGCAGGTGCGAGACAATGTCTGGCAGTCTTTACTGATGGATGGCCAAACAAATTTTGCTTTTACCAATCTGGTTGAGCTCCTTACACCTGGATGAGACAAGTTATGGACAGTGTTGAGGGAAGTGCGACGATAATTAGGCGGAATTTATGGCCGAATGCAAACTATCGATACATCACAGTAAATTTCGACATCACTGTCAGGACAGACTGGAGCTCAGGATCATGCTGTTGGTCTTTTGCAATCTTGCTATAATCTATAGATGGGCTACTAACTTTTTTGCATTTCTTGACGTTTCAAGAACCCCGAGTACAAAAAATGTAAAAATGTAATGGTCATGTTTTGACCGATCGCCATACTTTCCCTCCGTTATATATAATAGCCGGAAAAGTAAACAAAATAAAAAAAGGACAGGCTCTTACTTGATTCGAGGCCAGACGTTTCTGATGGAATGACAATCTCGCACGTTGCCATGTAATTTATGTCACACTGTAATGAAAGGAAACATCTCGATAACACCTGACACACTACTAACAATTAAAAAAACACCGAATTTCAACAAGAAACTAAAACAGTTAACCTGACAATTGACAAAAACCTGCTGGAGATAGCTTATGAAATTCAACATTTTTCAAATCAAGTTTGGTTAGAATTAGATTTATTAACTCCGAGGGTCGTATACGAGATTTTGGTAAACACAGAAATATTTAATTAATTTGTTTTTATGTTCCTGTTTCGTTAACTTTTCACACCGTGTTTCACGGTCAGAAATCACGTGTTACGTAATTCTGAAAATTCCAGTCGTACTAAGCGTGGAAACTTTATTCGTAAACACCATATTTAAAGTTCAAAGCATATGCATGACATCAAACGTTAACACCACCTTCCACTTTTCAATGAAACCAATTATTTCAAAAACCTGTGTAATTGTTCACGTTGTTCCAAGTCTTAATTAACCTGTTGAATGGAAGAATTGTTAATCTAATTGTTTTCCGCAGATTGTGCCATTCGAGTGAGGAAATTGTTTTAATGTATTCGCAACGCGTTTATATACGCATTTCTCCTATCTAATGCATTTTTTCTCTTTCGAGAAACAAGCAATTAATTAAAAAACACTCAGGATGCGCATTAGACATTCCATTTACTAATACACAAAAGACACGAGGACTTTCCTGTTACGGGAATTTAACATAATACAGCGAGTTGTAAGTTAAACAAAGCTGAATTAATACAACATCCTTAAGGTCAACGAGACGTGTAATTCCTTTATCCAAGGCTGTCTGCTTAGTAAAAAAAAATTACAATAATTTTGAGTTTATTTCTAGATTTAAAGAATGATATCCAAACCTTTCTGAAGAAGATCCGACAACTTAATGAGATTTTTACACGAAAATTAACAGAAGATTTCTTAGAAAATTTCATGGTTGAAAGAATGACGAAAGTATTTTACGCTAGCTTCGTCTCTATTCAAGTAAAGGTGTAAAAGTTAAAAAAAAATGAAAATAAATATGTTTGCAACGAGCCAGACTTCAATTCCGTGAACAAGAAATTGTAATTTTTTAAAGACAAAAACACGCTAACAATTATTTTATTTACAAATAAGTTAATTCTTTCAAACACTAATTTAAATTCCATTATTTAGGTCATTTATTAATGTTTTTAACAAAAGAAACCAGAAAGCGCTATAAAACTCATTTCTTTAAATAAAAAAGCAGCTACAATGCACAGTAATTATTTATTTCAATGAAGTTCCTCCTAAACTAGAATAGAAGAGAAAATATATACCTTCTGCATCACTCCTATGTAGATCACGAGGTGTGAAGCTGTTATTAAAGGTATTAACACCTTTTTGTTTGAAGTTCTTGAAATTGCTCATTCATGTCCCCAATCTCGTTATTAGCTTCTGCAAGAATCATCTTTTACTTTAGCTCTCATCATTTCTACGGCCATCAATTTCTTATTTTTAAGTTTTCGAGCTACCATCTTTGGGCTGTATTTTGAGTTGTATGTATCAACTGTTTTGATATATCCAATTTTCCCAATCCACAAGCTAGCGTGACTGTATGATGTACTACAGTACTTTCCTGTCTAAAATTCCTATTTATTTTGGTCTTCCATTAAGCATTCTTTGTTGATGGAAAATCCACATTTCAATAAAAATTACAATGGACATAATTAAAACCATCTTCACAAATGTTTAAAATTCACATTGACATGGCAGTGACAAGAATTAAACCTGCCATGCTGTCTGTAATAGTGTTTAACCATATCAGTAATTCCTCGGGCTGACAAAGTATCGTATTGTTTAGCAATTTTGTCATCTATAGAACCATTCATCCACAAGTTTCTAATATGCAAGTTTTTGTGCTTTCTATTCCTTCCATAAGCTGAATTTATGACGACTGTCCCTTGATCGAATTGTATTTCGGTGGCAACTTTACCATCGATTTGAAGGTTACTTGTAAGGAGCTTGCATTGTCCTTTCAAAATTCTAATACAGTACCTGCATCAGTTACTCCCTTCAACTTTTCTAATTACATCTATGGTGGCATATCAAAGATCTACTGTATGTACTGTGCAGAGATTCTCTGCTTTGCTGAGATCCGTATCAGTAATGGAACTCAAAATGTTTTAATTTACTACCAGCAATTTACAATCTCAGGGTCAGAACTGACTTTTATCAAGGAAATAGCTAAAAAAGTAACAAGTGTAAAGAAAGTAGTGACCAAGAAGTTATCATTTCCATATCATTATTAAAGAAATGCAGGCATAGGAAGGCATTCACTGAAGAACATCTCACATCCCTGAATGAAAAGTTATTTAGATATTACAGATAAATTACTGTATATGAACATATACAGTATTTAACTAAAACTATTACTCTTAAAACTATTGTCTTCATAAAAAAAAAAATTTATTATGAAATCTACCTTTACTGTCTATTAACTGAAAATTAAAAATCTGTAGCATGTGAAACTTGATTTTAATAGTGAAATCAGTTTAAATTAACGAAATTTCAATAATGATTTTGCCCAGTGTTGCCCAATTAACCATAATGAAATCTGTTCAATTAGTTAACAAATTTAACATATAATACTGGAAACAATACTAATGTCACTTAATATGCTTTGCTTCTGAGCTCCTCATTTATACTTTGAATCTAATGCACACTTCATTTCTCAGCTTCCCAAAGTTAATAAGGGTGCATAATAAAATAGAATAAATACAGTATCATCTTTTCAAAAGGATCTTTTAGTGGCATTTTGCAAAAATACCGACAAACGAAAAAAGTGGCCAGTTCCAAACCTTTCAATCATTGTAAATTACAAGATTGCTGAAATATAGATTCTACACACCATTTATTCGGTAAGAGCGATCTGTCTCCGCTACAACCTCATTTCCAAAGAAAACTGACTAATATCTAAGGTTGCCAAGTACATTTCAGTGAATCCCACAAAATGATACTTAAAAATAAGCTATTTAGGACTTCGCTAATTTTTTCATAAAACAATTTAAAGCCACATAATTAAAATTTTGTACTTTCTTAAAATATTAACTCCATACTTAAATTTAATCAGCAAGCGTGACGTAATCTTAGATCATGCATATCACGGGGACATTCAAATCACTTATGTTGTTCACTTTTCCAATTATATCATGTATTATACACTAGAATGATCATTTTCCCCTCGTTCCAGGTTTAATACCAAATACCCTGAGATTTCAAAGTCCATTGAACATTCTGAATAATTTTTCGTTTGGAAATTTTCTGAGCAATATTATTGTTTCAAGCTTTATCTGTACACAAAACTAAACCTTGTTAATACAAAAAAAAAAAAAAAAAACACTGAAATTCAGAAAAAATAAATAATTATATCTTATGAAATGATTTAATTTTTTTATGGTAAGATCGAATAAATAATTATTTCTGTTGTTACTAAAATAACTTTTTTGTCTGTATTAAATGTGTGTGTTATTAAATAGAAGTACTCTAGAAACATGTTTTGTCTACATTGTTATGCCAAACACCTCACTTTTTAACATTAAAAAGATCTTTTCTTACCATGCATATCAATTTAAAGTATTTATAGAATCATGATATAGTATATGAAATATGGCCTGTTCCAAATACAGCATAAATTTCAAGATGCAAACTAGAAGTGATCTTAAAAGTGTGAAATTTTATCTATAAGAAAAATTATTATGATTAGCTTTTCCAATCCATTAAATATGAAGATACCTTAATAGTACAAATATAAGAATTCATCAATATAAATTAATTGAATTGTATTGCTTTTTAACAATGAATCAAAAGATTTTTCAATAGATTTTATTGTTATTTATCAACACATTTCTGTTTGCAGTCTTTTGCCTACAAACAGAAAAAATCTAATCTCTCTGCATTAATTTTTGTCTCGCCATCTTTTTCTTTGACAGCTTCTTTTTGGGTGCCTCTTCCTCTGCCGTCGGCTTGGCCACCACCTGTTCTTTTTCAGTCAGAATTACTTCTATGTGGCAGGGGCTGCTCATGTACGCTATAAATATCAATTTTATTAAATTTTCTCGCCAGAAAAAAGGAATTTGAAAGGAAAAAGTTCTTACGGTTGATGCGTCCATGGGCTCTGTAGGTTCTCCTCCTCATCTTGGGTGCTCTGTTGACCTGGATGTGTTCGATGACCAGTCTGTCCACATCCAGACCCTTGTAGTCGGCATTGCTTTCGGCATTACGCAACAACTGCAGCAGAAACTCTGCACTCTTTCTGGGCCACCTTCCTTGAGTGCATCCCCATTGCTTGGCCTACAAAGATTTTTTAAAGAACATTCAAATCAAATGGCAAAAATAATATGATAGATATTGAATTTATAAAATAGCTGAAAGGAAACAAATTTCTGGAATTTAACAATGTTAGTTCTGTTAGTTAAATTTAACAGATAATCGGACTTGGTATACGTGGGAGGACCCAAAAATAATGGGAAAAATTTCAGGAATAAACTGTATTTATTTTAAAAACTTCATATTTTAATCTCCTTCAAAATCCTCTTCATTAGCCTCAATACACTTGCCAAACATTTTTTCCATTGTTCAAAACACCAAGATAATTTCTGTTCTGAAATGCCTCTATCATTTCATTTTCACCTCTTCTGAAATTGTCTGAAATTGCATTTGAGTTCCCTTCTTCATCCTAGGGAACAAAAAAAATCACAAGGTGCGAGATCATGCCATTTCTTGTCAAAAGCTGTTGCACGGCAAGCGCCATGGAAGCAAATGCGTCATCGTGATGTAAAAACCAATCCCCATTTTCCACAAGTTCCCTTTTTTCCTTCTCATAGCACCATGAAGTGTTTTGAGGACTTCCAGATAACAATGTCAATTGACTGTCTGGCCTAGATAGATGAATTGAAATAAACAATTCCTCACACACACACACACACGGAAAAAAAAAAAAACAGATTAACATGGTTTTCACTTGTCTAGCTTTTTTGGAATGAGGAGATCCTGATGCTTTCCACTGGCTGGATTGACATTTAGTTTCTGGATTGTAACCATAACACCACAATTCATCACCAGTTATCAGCTTAGAAAACAAGTCTGGATCATTTTCCAAATGTTCTTATAAAGTCCGACAAGCTGCCAAGAGATTGCCTTTCTGATCAGCAGTCAATAAGCACAAAGACACTTCTCATGCAGAGTTCTTGCGACAAAATTCGTTGAATTGAACTCCATAAAATCTCAGACAAACCAACAAGTTCATCAATAGTTTGACAGCAATCTTTGTTGATGAGATTACAAATTTTCTCAACATTTTTGTCAGTTCAAACGTTGGATGGACATCCAGACCTGGATTGATCTTCAAGAGACATTTCTCCTTTCTGAAAGTGGGAAAACGATTCATCAACCTTTGTCTTACTCATGGCATCTTGTTTGTAAGCATGTTAAATCATTACCAATCCACCTTTCCCTGACAGGGAACAAATTTCACAGCAGCATATTGCTTTTTAAAATCTGAGGTGTTTTTGGCAAAAACAAAAACAGCTCTCACAGAAGAAATTGCTATAGGCCAAGTAGTCTTGAGATGCCAATGCCACTTCGCATACTGATTCCAAAGGATTCTGTCTACTATCATCTAGAAGCAGATACACATACTACAAACCTCCTGCCCTCCACAAAATTATTCCCATTATTTTTGTGTCTCCCACGTAAAAAGGAGTACAAATCATATTTATAATCTTTCAAAAAGCATAAGGTTCTGATTCTTTATTTTCTATAATTTTATATATGGTACTTTAATGCCAGATATACTATCATTTTTAAAGCATTATCTAATTGCTTAATGTAGATAATCTACATGGAACACAATAAACTGACTCACAGTTGTTAAATTAAAAAAGAGGAAAGACCTTAAGTATTTCCAAGTCTGCTAGAATATTTGAATGAATAGATGAAAAGGACACAGAAAGTCTCTCCAATAAATACAGAATATCATAACAGGCTCACAGTCTCATCAACTTATGGCATCCCCTAAATCATTTTCTCCCTACACATCAAATTGGCATTTTTTATTTTCTACATACTGTATGCAAACATTTCTTTTATTGATTCCCTAATATGTGATAATATAAATTAATATGGAACATAGGATTCTATTAAAAGACCTACAAGAAACAAATTTAAATAAGGCTCCTAAAGTGTTACCTGATCACACCTGTTAAAGTTTGGTTAAGAACATTACAGTCTGTCTACAGAAAGAATTGACTCGAGAACAACATAATGCATGATGTTTCGGTTAAAACAATCAGCACATTTTCTAATGATGTCAGCACTTTTTGCTTAATATGTCAGGCAATATATGAATTTTATTTTCTGTCACTAGATGATAAAATGACTTTTCTATTAATTGTGTTAATTTTTTACAGTTTCTTACAGTTACAATTCTTTACAGTTAATGCATGATATTTTTATATCATGCATTAAATCTTATATATAAAATTCTCGTGTCACAAGTTTTGTTACCGTACTCCTCCGAAACGGCTTTACTGATTTCTACCAAATTTCATATGCATATTCAGTAGGTCTGAGAATCGGCTACTATCTATTTTTCATACCCCTACACCATTTCCCCCCTTTCAAAAATATATTTATATATGGATTAAGGCTTTTATGTCCAACAGATGGCGCTACCTTCCAACAACCTAAGTTTGCTTTTCTGTCAGGCATTATGCTTTTCTGTGAGAATGGACTGAAGCAGATCATTTTCTATCTATCTATATAAATAAAATATAACGTTCATTTGTTCCTACCGATTCCTTTGAAATTTTGACACAACGTTGCATTCGAATACGCACGTGTTTTTATATATTATACATGTCGAAATTCCCCCCAGTGGGGGGAGATGGACGGGATTAAGGCTTACCGTGAAGAACTCGGCTTCTATTATACTATTTTACATGCGGTTTTTTGCGTTTTTAATTGCGTTTTAATAGGTTACGTCAACAGAATATACACTAAAAAGGGATTTTTCGATATTCCCCAGCGGGAAAAGTGACGGGATTAAGGCTTACTGTGAAGAACTCGGCTTTTATTATACTATTTTAGATGCGTTTTTGATTGCGTTTTAATAGGGTACGTCAAGAGAATGTACACTGAGAAGGGATTTTTTGAAATTCCCCCCACGGGGGAAGTGTTATACATTTATAATAGATACATTTTGAGCCACAACAACGCGTGGCCGGGTCAGCTAGTAATAAATAAATTTAACAACTATTATAGCAAACTTCCTCATATTCCAATACCAGAACATGAAGCTTCTATAACATTGTTTATAATGGCAATGACATGTATAACAAATGAGAAAAAAACTAAAAGTAACTTGCCACAACTAAGAGATCAATAGCTAATGTTCACTGGTTAATACCCAAGATGATTCAAAACATGTGACTCACATCAACCACTCACGTGTTGTACAGTTAAGTAATCAAGTTGATTCTTTTCATAGACAGACTAGTTCTATAGTTCTACCAAATTTAACTTCGATGGAATCTCATTGTGGTGTTTCAATTAATTTTGTTTCCAGTTTTGTTTATTAATATTTTTTAATGTTTTAATTATATAACCAATCAATTAACTTTGCTCTGAAGACTAGCACATTAAATTACATTATTGGCAATTATACAGAACTATGTATCAAGCTAAAATCAACTTTCCAAAATTTTATCAAAAAGCAAAAAATGCTATTAGAAATAAGAAATTAAATCAAAATAGCCAAGTGCAAGTAAACCAGCTGGACGATCAAAGTGACTCAGACATACATCTCTTACACCAAAAAACCTGGTAGACTAGACTCCCTGGATTTCAGCTCCCTATAAACTTTCCAGGCAGCTCAATCCGACCTTCATCACCAATTCTCTCTGTCATTTTTGACATTGTTCAATATTTTATTTCACAAAACAAAATAAAAGCAGAATGTAATATGAGAAAATGTACAATTTGAGCTTTGTTCTAGTTCATAAATCAGTAAAGAATAGTGATTCCAAAACAAGCCACCACATCCTTAGTTCCATAAACTTATACCCAACAGCCCCAACCTGTTTTCCCTTGTGGCTTGGTAATATTCTTAGTAAAGCTTTTCTACATTGTACTGTACTTCACACCTGAAAACCATTAAATGCAATATTTCTTCTTACCCATTTTGACAGAGGGAAAAAACAGTTGTCAGTGACCTGCATTCTCACCTATGGTCACTGTTCAGTCAGGACACTCCCTCCAATGCCCCTTGCTTCTTTTTGGCCACCCAGATTTACTCACTGTCCCCAGGGACATTAGCACTCACATTGGAAACCACTACAAATTTAATACTTGTCAAAATAAAAACAAATTTATGAAAAGACACTAATCAGTTTACATCAAATTGTGAACTTTAATTCTTTTATGATGCGCACACACTAATCCAACATACACTGTATGAGACCCCAATGGTGTCAGAATTAAAGAGACTGCTGGACTACAATGCAAGGTTAATTCAATGACTAATTAGTTAGAAAGAAAACATTTATTTGCACGATGATAGTACAAAGGCTATTTTTTAAATAAGGTCCATTTTTTAATAAGAAAAATATTGTAAATATCATTAAAATATATTTTTTTCCATATTCTACATAATTTCCACTTTTTTGTTCAAACATTTGTCATATGTTCAACAATTTTTTGAATTCCGACTTCGAAGAAATCTGCCACCTGTGAAAAAGCCCAATCCATGACTGCAGTTTTCACTTCATCATCGTTGAACCATTGACCACCAAAAAACTCCTTTAAGTTTCAAAACAAGTGAAAATTACTGAGTTCAAGGTCTGGACTGTAAGGTGGATGATCCAGTTGTTCCCATCCAAAAGAACTGATTAGATCTTGTGTTTGTGCAGAAACATGTGGCCTTGCATTGTCATGGAGCAACATCACACCAGAAGACAGTAGACCACACCACTTGTTTTGTATGGCACACAGGAATTTTCTCAAGGTCACACAATATGCATCAGAATTGATTGTTGTGCCTCTCAGCATAAAATCCACTAACAAAATCCCTTTCCTGACAATTGCCATGTTATTTCATGCTGAAATTGACTGTTTGGCTTTCATTTTGATTGGCAAAGATGTGTGTCGCCATTCCATTGACTGTTGCTTGGACTCAGGAGTCATGTGAGACACCCAAGTCTCATCTCATGTAATGATGTGGTCCAACAATTCATCTCCTTCCTAATCATATCGAGTCAAAAACGATAAAGCACTGCCCTATCTTTTTGTTTTGTGATTGTCAGAAAGCAGTCTTAGAACCCACCAAGAACAAAATTTTCGATAATTCAGTTTCTCCGAAACAACGTATACAAAACTGATCTTAAAACCCGTGGAAATTCAATTGATAACATTGAAATTGTCAATCGTCAGTCCTCTCGAATTTTGTTATCCACATCACAAACCAAATCTTCAGAAATCAGAGAAGGTCGGCCAGGGTGTGGCTCATCATGCACATTAACTCGCCCATCCTTGAACATTCTCATCCACTTTCGAACTTTACTGTCACTCATAACATTATCACCATAAACTTCCCAAATCTGACAGTAAATCTCCGCTGCTGCCAAGTTTCTTTCACTCAAGAATCGAATGACAGATAGTATCTCATAGTCAGTGGGTGACTCAATTTTCTTAAACATAAACTTTTACAGCTCAGCACATAGACATACAATACAGCTGCAAATGGTGTCTAAACACACGCAAAGCATGCACAGAGCAGACACACATACGCACTGCTGCAATCGCACATCATTCTCACTCACAAACGGACCTTATTTAAAAAATAGTCCTCATACATTTCTATACATTCTTTTGATTAATACAAATTAAGAAAATATGAAAGGACAGCAATTATATGTTACTGCATTTTAGAGTACTCAAATTAATCTCCAATCCTCTTAAAATACTTTTCAATTGTCAATGCACTATGTTGATAAAATGACATCAACATGATATACAATTGTGCATTGCTGTCATCAGCAACCAATGTTGCCAAGTTAGTGTATTCCTATAATTTTTGAAGGGCTGATTTTTATATATTATCTTAACACAATGCCAAATAAATATCTTTTTCAGCACTCTTAAGGTGATGAGCTTAACAATCTTTAATACCATTCCCAAGCTCAGGACACAATATTCTCTTCTTTTGGATCTGGGAAATTAATGGAAAGGAACTTAACTTATAAGAAATTAAGAAATATGAAATATCTTATACTTTTATAAATACTGTAGCAAGAATCGGTGTCCAATATAATATAAATAGAACATCAGAGCATATTCCAGCAGCTTTCTTTTCGAAGACTTTAGCATTCCAAAGACTATTGGTGTCTGAAGAATGACTCTGCTTCGATTAAGAGACAAGAATAAGTTTTGAAAAGATTCTGGCTTTCAGACAGGATGTGTTCTTAAAGCATATAAAAGCCAAGCAATTTTGTTTGACTAGTCCCACAAAGAATGAAGGCCCCCTTACAGCCATATTTGCCAACAGATTTTCAAATTGAGAACTTCAAAATCCAAGATTTTGAGCCAGCAACTGTACATTAAGAATTACTTTACTTTTCATATTCATTGACTTGATCTAAAACATAGCTCTTCTTTTCAATTTGAAGATTACAGAATCATCAAACCGAAAGGAAAAGCTATGTTACAAGTTCTTCAATTTGTTCTAATGCATTGTGACTTGTCAGTGCAAATTGATACACACAAAATAAGAATATAGTTTCCACACTTAATATATAGTATGGTTCCTTTAAGTATCAAACAACAGACACATCAGTTGTTAGTATTGTGTCCATTACTTATTATTTGATACATGCTCGCAAGCAATCTCTTGTCTTAAGCAGAACACATTGTGGAAATCAACAGTTCTTTCAAAAAGACAATGCTCCCATTCACACATCAAACCTTACATACGAATGGTTTCTATCTAATGGGGTGTCTATTGTTGATTGGCCAGATCTACCTCCTGATCTTAATCCAATGAAAAATCTTTGGGAATTTTTGGCTAGAGCTCTATACATAAATGGGCAGTAATATAATAGTGTAGAGGAACTAAAACAAGCCATAATTCACCAAGGAAAGAAATAAGCACACCTGTCCTCCAAAAACATGCACAATCAATGCCAGAGAGCATTTACAAAGTTATTTTAGCCAAAGGAGACTTCATTGAATATTAATTTGTTGTTAAATGTAATTTATATTTTTGAGACAGTAAAATTAATTGTAAATCTTTGAAATTATTTTTGTTTTGTCTTAATAAATGGTTACCACTTTTTTTATATGTGCATTTGTGAAAGTTCAAGCTAGCCAAAAATAAATTATTTTTGCCAACTCTGTAGTGTGAATAATTTTATAGCGAGATCTATTAATGCCATTATATTTATGGGCACCTTAAAACAAATTAAAATTCTTAACATTTTTTGATAACATTGGTTTTCTTATAAGGCAGTATTTTTCAATCTTTTCTATCTGATGACACATTTGAATCTATAATTAAATTTTAATGACACACATTTCCTCAGAATAGATCACATCATTTAAAGTTGTAAGAGACATACATACACAATTTAAAGTTGTGTTTGTAAACATTCTATCCTCATATTACGTGCCACTTAATTCTTTTTGTTTATATTTTTTGTGAATTAAATAAAACACTATTGTTTTCCATTAAAATAGCAGCAGGTTACAACAACAGTTATTTAAATTAAAAATTTTCATTTACATGACAAAAGCAATTAACTTTAAAGCTTAATTTGTGTTTAAAAGTTGCTTGGTAATTGCTTTGGAAACCTACACAATGTCCTGATATTTCTAAGTTAAAATAATTTAAACTAAATATGGACAGTTATAGATACGTTTTTGATTAAACGAAAATTTCATTTTAAATGAAATAATCTGATGTTATGCGCACACAGTTTTGTCTATGAATATATATTTACTACTACATTATGTATATGTTTATTTATTATAACAATGAAAAACTCTTATAATTAATTTAAAGGGGTTTTAATTTTGACACATACAATTATTATTCTTTTGGCTTATTTTGAAAATAATTTATTTAATAACCTTCAAAAATTTTCATGACACACCGGTTGAAAATCACTGTTATAAGGTATATAAAAATTTTAAAATAACAATGCATTTATAGATTATTTTCATTTTTCAATGGATTTTTTTTGGTCATTGTTGTCACCAGAGGAGAGTACAGTGGCCAGATTTAGCATGTTTTAGGTATTTTAATACTTTACATTTAACATTTCAACTAAACAAAGCAAGAAATAACAATTAATTTTATGACTTTTGTGAAATCTATCATTCTCAGTTTTATCAAGAAATTATAAATTATAGTAAACCCATATGTTACAAAGGCCAAAATCCATCAGAGCTGATTTTACTAAGAAAAAGTAACTGTAATTACTTTCAGAATTAGTGTAATTTGCAACACTAGGAAATCCATATAAAATGCAATCTATTGTATTTAAAATTGTCATATATCTCTACATTTCAAGTAGAGTCTCTTTGTCAAGTTCTGGATCTAATTCTTTATTTAATATATTTCCTTCCCCAACATCCACTAACTGATTCCGATTTTAAAATGTTTAAATGATGTTTGATACAGAAATCAATTTATGTGATGTAAACGTAACAATTTGTGTATCAAACATCGTTTAAACGTTTGAAAATCAGCAAAGTTTGAAATTTAGAAACTTTTAAAGGATAGAACTGTTTTTTGTTTTTCTGTGCATTCATTCCAGATGAGGGCCTCTAAAAGACTGCCGAAAACTTATGAACATTAAAATTTTTTGGTTTATTATGTGCTGGAATTCATATTTAGGTGTCAGTTAGTTGATTACATAGTTCCAGTTTAAGTGTCCCATTTTTACTAGGACATCCTTAGATAATTTCTGAAGAAACTTTATTATATAATTTTAATTACCTGCCTGTTTTCTAGAAGATTGGAACATTTAAACTCCTTTAACCACTTGCCGTCCGGACCCGAGTTAACTCGGGCAAGTTTCATAGCGTTACAAACAAAACGGTACTTTTGGCCCGGAAAAATTTTTTTTTTTTTTTTGCATCTTTGGAATGTTTTCTAAGTCTCCAAATTTTTTGAAAAATTTTTACCCGCGCGAAAAAATTTTATTGCGATTTTAATTAACCTTTAATGACGCACGATTAACGCTCAATTGTTTTTTTATGGGATTTTTTTATAAAACTTCATTCATCCTTCTAAAGTTCTAGAGCGCCGATTTTACTTCGGTAAAGTTATTTAAAGCTATTTTCTGTTGTCAAAAACAACATCCAATAGTTTTTAATTTTTTTAATTAATAGATTTTATTATATATACGTTTAATTAAGTCGGGGGGGTCGAAAATTTCAATTAAAATCGTAATTTTAAAAAAATATTTAGAAATATACCGCCATCTAGTATTCACCCTACTTTTTACCCTTCTCCTCCCGAGAGTTTCATGAGAATGTCCCGCGAAACACGACACCAGCTGTTCTCAAGGTCATCCAGCTGTGTAAACAATGACTCATCAGTGTCAAGTTTCGCACTAAGGCGAGAAAAAGGAAATTGTACTTTGAAGCTTTTTCTTCAAAATTAACACATTTCTTTCGTTTTTTTTCAGTTTTAAATATTTTTTATTGCTTTTAATATAAGGTTCTAAAAAAGTCCGCGTTAAGAGGTTAATAAAGTTCTCTTGAAAGATCATGAAAATATCTTAGTGTTGAAAAATTACACTTAATTAAAATAATTACAAAAACTCTCTCTTTCAAATTGTATTTTAGTTTTACTTAGTCAAACTAGGAAGAGTTTTTGACTAGGTTTTAGGTTCTGACTGATTAACGATTTTCATGCTTAACATACGTATACTGTAGAATAAAAAATACATAGAAGAAATTAAAATGTCTTCACTTTTTGTCATGTCCAATCACCGGGAACAAGAGTCTTCCATTGCAGAGATAACCTCTCATTACAGGCTACTTATACAAAACATTTTAGTTTCTTCTATGTATTTTTTCTTGTGTAAATATTGTCAGCCATTTTAACATACTTAAGTGATTTTGATACATATTATTTTTAAAATATTTTACTAGATTAGATTAATAATAATTCCTTTTTTTGTCTAATATAGGGTTATTTTTACAAAATTTTGTAGTCCAACAATGTTAAACGCAGCAAGAAAATATTATTTAAAAACACTCATAATAATTAGCGGCACATTGTAGAGAGATATATCTCTCTACAATGTTTTTGTTGTGCTGCTAAACATCACGACAGAGGAATTATTCTATAAATATTTTTAAAAAATTCCACACACAAGATAATGGAATACAGTTGTTCTGGTCAAAGCATTCAATAAAAACTATTATTTGATATTTGCTTTCAATAGATTTTATAAATTCATTTTTTGACTAATTAATTTAATATTAACTTTAGCATTTAATAAAGCTCAAACAAATCGAAAATTTAAATCTCTATCACACAATCTTCTGATTCGCTTTCTTGTTGTTCATACTAAATTCCTCAAAGCATTAATTTATAAATTTCATTTCAGATGTTGTTGCTTTCTTTTGTTCTCTGCAGTTTTTACAAATATTCATATATATTTGTGTAATCTTTCTCAACAGTTAAAACTCAATAAAATTAATTACATCATCAAAAAACTAAAATAAAATTCCATGTTATTATATTTAAGATTGGAAAGAACTAAAAAATATTTTTCTTCAAATGAGTTTCTTCTAGTTTAATTTCATTTAATTAAATTTAAACAGATTAGAAACAGATTTTACCTGTGCTTTACGTCCCACTCCTCCATTGAATCTTCTGAAGGGCACAATTTCTTTCTTAGCCATGACATTCTTTAAAAATCGTTGCGCACGTCTAAGGGGCATTCTTTTGACAGACTGGGCAGTCTCTCTTGTATTCTGTAACATATTTTTCATTATGGAATGCTCTGTCACGTTTCAAACTTTAATACGTTTAAAACCATTTAATCACTTACCTTAAAATGAACTCTAAGATTTGAACCTCGAGCTTTACAAGCTGAAAATATTCAATAAAATTTACTTATCACAAAACCAATTAAAGAAAAACTACATAAATTTATTTGCATTTTTTGTTTTTTAAAGCATCTCTGATAAAGAGCCACAAATTCCTATTGGCACATAGTTAACTTTATTGAACATTTAAGTTTATATAACAAAAAAGCCTTTAAAACAATGTTTTTTTAGATAAATGTTTACTCTATTAGGTTCAGAGTCTTTTTATATTGAAATGACACACTAAAAAGAGACACATACTTTAATATATTGCAGCAATTTGAAAATAAGTAACGACAAAGTCTACTAAATTCACATGTGTAACTGAATATAATTTTAATAATGATTAATACAAGACTAAAAATGTTATTTGCCAAATGAGAGTAATCATAAATTCTTATTGTTTTGGGTGCAATAATGACTGGTAGTAATCATGCCAACCTCTGAACAAACAGAATTTGTTTATTGTGTGGGAACAATCATAGAACAACACAACTGCACAGGAATTATGTCATTACTACCCAGACATGGAGCCTTCACATCAAGCTATTGGCAATATCACAGTGAAATTTAAGAAAATATCCAGAGTCCCAGATGAAAACATGTACCACTTATTATTCAGAGACCAGTATAAATACAGTAGAGCGATGTTTATCCGAATCAATTGGGGACTAGGGTTGTTCGAATAACTTATTTTTCGGCTAACTGATTATGTACAAAAAAATATATTAACCTATCCCATGTTGAAATTTTTCTCTGTTGAGTGTCACTTCGTGTTGAATTTTTGTCAATGTTAAGCCTAACGTAAATTTTTTGAAATAATAATCGAGGCTATTGTATCATTAAAAATTATTTCTTTATTTTGTACAAACAAAATAAATACATTGAAAAATATGAAAACAAAAAAAATATATTTTGGAAGTTAATCTAGTATCAAAAACATTTGATTCAGCACGAAACAGTCCGACTAGAATGCTTTTGGTTAACTGACGTTTTGGTTGATCAGCTTTCAGATAAACGATGCTCTACTGTATTCTTCCAATCTTTATAGCACGTGAAACAATAACAAGTGATTGCCCCCATTTGAGCAAGTGACTTTTTGACCAAACTATATAACCTATGTTTTCAAGCTTTATTAAGATAATTACATTTATACTATATTCAGTCAGCCATGTTCTATGAGACTATAATTCATTTTACTTTCCTGGCTGTTATGTATACATTATTTATATAATGCCCGTATTAATCACATAAATCACGACAAACAAAATCAGGCACTGTATATAAATAATAACAAACAAAAATTGGGCACTGTAGTAGATTTCAGGTTTTTTAATCATAATTTATCAGAAAGACCAGTCACAATGAATACTGCTATCACCTGGTCAGACAAAGTGGTGATAATACTTTGAGGAGTGATTATTTGACATGTGCTAGCCAATCAGCACTGGCACATATGTATTGCGTTTATTATCGAATTTTAAATTGATAAACTTGTGAAACATTTTCATTTTATTTTTCTCTCTTAAAATACTGTTTTCTTCTTTGAGAAAATAACAATCATGCAGCAATCATTAGTGATTTGAATAACCTTGTCAACAACTAATGAAACGAGTTAATATCAACAAATATCATCAAAGTCTTAATTGCTTGAATAAATAAACTAAAGAAATATTTAATTTTTTATACATGTTATGCCAAAAATGACATTCCAAAAGTTTCCTTTATACTTCAATAAAAATCAACTGAAATTTGCTAATAAGGCTTTTTGTTAACATTAGTTTAATTAATACAGTTAATAATAATACAGCGAAACCTCGCTTAAACACCTCTCATAACGAGCAAAGCAAATTGTAAAAAATTGACTTGTTTAACAAGCAACATTTCGCATAACGAGTGACGAGGGGAGGGGAAGTCCCAGGTTGTGTGTTTCTTACATCAGTCTGTGTTTAGTGCTCATTCTGCTAATATCTTAGTGTCGCTTATGATCACACATTTTTCCAAACTTCTGTTCAGACATACTACATATAAACATCGACAACCATAGCCCGTTATATAATAAACATGCCAGACAATATGCCAAATTTGTGGGCTATGTAAAAGCTATAATTAAATATTAGAAATTACTGTATTTCGATTTTTTTTTGTTTTCTGCAAATCAAATTCAAATTCGAGGTTCGTTTATTCGACGCTAGAAGAAAAGATGAAGATGGTTCACACTCCAATGTATATTGTATAATTTTTTTTTGAATAAATGTTATACATAAAATATTTGAGTATTTTGTTTTGGCTTGGAATGCACATTGTATTTTACATTAACTTATATGAGAAAAATTATTTTGATTTACGAGTAACATTCTGGAACAAATTATGCTCGTTAAGCAAGGTTCCACTGTACTTAGTCTTAAAAATCGCATGTAGTTTTTAAAATACTTTGGAACAATTCACAAAAATAAATAATTCTTAATGAGAAATGTGGAGTTTCTTTTTGAAAATCAAATTGCCCAACTACAGGAATTGTCATCATAATTAGGTATGTCTTCAGAATTTCAGCTATCTGAATTAGAAGTGGATGAAATTTGAAATGGTTTAGCAGCATTGAAGAAAATGCTTTAAGTTCAGAAAATTTCTATGTACCCGAAAACAAAATTTTATCCCTCAAGCTATGTGGGGAATTTGTATAGCAAAAACCAGTCAAACAACTTTCTCTTCAGGCAATTTTGTCTTGAACAGATTAAGCCAATTTCATGTTTAAAGAGTTAAACACAGGATAGGAAACATACTTTTGCTAATATCTTTTCATAGTCAGCCAAATGGCCGAGGCAGTTAAGGCCTAAATCTACCATTCTCACACCCCTGTATTCACCAAGTTAGGGATTGTTCACCCCCATATTCAGGCAAGTTAGGGATAGGGAAGTTAGGGACACCAGCACGAGTTAGGGATAAATCTTCAGTTATTGGTGAATACCAATTTACCAATAACTCAAGATTTAACCCTAACTCATGTTAGTGAATACAGGGGTCAAGGGTACAAAATCAAATTGGCACTTGTGCAGATTTGGTTTTGTAGGGGGGCTGTTTGAAAGGTTTTCTTCCATAAAATTAATCGATTCTAGACTAATTTGACTCAAACATTTCCAAAACATGTATAATTTTTTGGGAATAATCCATATAAAATAACAACTATACTTCTTACTGTAAACTGGATGAATTATAATTTTTTCTTCCACGTAAAACCTTCACAATCCAGTATTAGGTGTTTATATAACCATATAAAATATTCTATAAACAAAAAATCATCAGAATACTTATCGAGTGTACGCTGTTTGAAGACACCGTTGCTAAGCTTGTTTTCATCGTGGAGCGGCACATCGGACAGCAAACGTGTAAGAAGCATATCATGTGACATTTGTTGGTGTGGTTCAGTCACATAACTACTCATCTCTGTGTTTCCTGATAACTTATTCTTTTTGTGAAGAATTCGCTGAACTTTGGAGACATCACATAATAGATCCAGCAGAATTATTAGTTATTTATTGCATTATCATATGTTATTATATGTTGATGTGACATGCTTCTTACATGACCTCCGTCCGACGTGCTGCTCCACAACAAAAACAAGCTGAAGCAATGGCGTCTTCAAACGATGCACTCTCGGTTAGTATTACCACAATTTTTCGTTTATAGCATATTTTATATCGATCATTTCTAAAAAATTATATGTGTTTTGGAAATGTTCAAGTCAAATTAGTCTAGAATCGATTAATTTTATAAAAGAAAACCTTTCAAACAGCCATCAAATCTGGTCAAATCAAAAACATTGGGTCCATGTGAGATGTCAAGCCTCATCCTTCACTCACCAAGGGCTTGAAAAAATGGTCTTGTTAGTGTCCACAGGACAGAAAAAGTAATTAAAAACAAAAACCCTCACTTATCATTTCTGGTTACTTAATGATATTGTGTTTTCATTTTTTTACAGCAATTGTGATTCATTATTTTAAACATAATGTGAATTCTCTTAATGCAGGCAAGGAAAAATATTAGCATCAGGATACATAGTAAATAGAAGTGTTTCCCTAATTCAATATGGTTTAAATATTGGTTGATTATATACAATAAACTGATTTTGTTTCCATCTGTTATTTCTTCATGTTCTCAAGCATCATGTTTAATATCTTCACCTTACCAAAATGGTTCAATCTGCTCAGATCACTTGGAGTAGTGTTGCTCCATTTCCAACAGCATTGAGGTGTTGATAGCATGCACTTAAAACACTCAATACCAGCTTTAATTATGAAAAAAAAAAATTTTTAACTTGTATATCTTTCATCTATTATATACATATTGTATCATTTAACCATAGATTGGATAAGGGTCATCTGCAACACCAGCAGGCACTTCCATTAGGGACTCAAAACAGATTGGATGCACACATACCTGTTACCACCACTTTTTTTTTTAGGAAATGTTTATTATAACTTGTCAAAAGTGGCTTTTGTAAACAGTAGGAGTCCACTGGAACTTTGCAAACAACAAAATATCAAGGTTCAAGTCTCAAATCTAAAGTATTATCCAAAATCATTCTTTTCACACAATATGCTTTTTGATTAATCTGGACAACATAAAAATTAACACACTATCATGTTCTATGTCAGTATAGCATCATGTTTGATCATAATTTTCTTTCTCAAGCAACATTAATAATAAATAGAACTAGCTTGAATTATCCCTGCTAGAGCATATCGGCAAGACTTTTCTTCATACAAATAATCTTTCAGTTCAAAAATGTAAGATATATTGGTCATCCTAAAAGTTAGATTTATTTAGTAATTTTGTCAAAAATTAATTAGAAAAAGTAATATACCAATATTGTTACTTACACTTGATATATTAAAGGTTAAAGGTAACTATTTAACATTTACCGTATGCTATACCTTAGCATTTTATCCCTAAAATTCCCATTTATATGTATTTTTCAAACACTCTGAGTACATATTTGAATATTTCGATTGAATTCCAAATTTCAGTAAATTAAACTACGAAAATTCAAACTTCATAAAAACACTGAGT
The DNA here is from genome assembly GCF_030686945.1 of Centruroides vittatus. Classification (NCBI taxonomy): domain Eukaryota; kingdom Metazoa; phylum Arthropoda; class Arachnida; order Scorpiones; family Buthidae; genus Centruroides; species Centruroides vittatus. Next base: position 1,348,606 of record NW_027122360.1, on the reverse strand, counting down.
TTAATTTTACTTACATTTTGTAGCATTCTCGGGTTCTTGTGAATAACGACCCATCTTCTATTCTCTATTGAAAATAAAATAGTGTAAATATCTATTCATTTTTACTCGAAATTATTGTTAAAATATAGTCTTTTACATTACGAGATTTAAAAATAAATGGTATTATCGTAATATATTCTAAAAATTAATTAGATGGAGACGGATTTATAAACACTCACCAAACGACACCTTTTCCTCGCTGGCTACAAAAATGTCGTCCACTAAAAGAATTCAGTGTTGCCAGATATTGCTCGTATGAAAATTATTTTAAATGTTTTTAATTACTTAAAATAACGATGTTATTTTACAAAAGTGATATTATGCTACATTAAAAATAATTTTAATTTATTTAACTAAAAACAAAATTATAAGTTCACTAATCGATTTATTAATAAGATTGTAAGTACTGTATACAATTCCCGACATTTGTCCTATATTTTTCCCTCTGTATTTTGTACAGTACTTCCTTTCCAACAAATACTACTTTCCGCCCGGCGGGCACTAAGAGGGCCTCTTTAAGCAAGCATATTATGGATTCGGCCAGGCCCACAATGAAGCGACCGGGTGGTGAGGGACGAGACCCGACATATCCGAACGGACCACCCCCGAAAAATTCCTGGAGATTTCTCGACTCATCCGGATTCGATCCCGGGTCCCCGAGAGCGGTAAGCTGCTTCCTTGACCACTGGCCGTATAGCCGACAATAGAAGAGTCCATATCAGATAAAAGGGATGGGAGAGACACGTGGCTAACTCTTTGGAAGTTGACATAGATCCAATCTTTTTCAAATGTTATATTTTTTTTCATTTCTAAATCATTTTTATACCATCGTTATCATAATTATATTGTTTTAATTTTTACAAATTTTTTAGTTTTAATTCTAACATTACTCATACGTTAATCACATGACTCTTTTCACATCTTTCATCTGACAAAAACCCTTCCAGCTCAGGCTTATTTATGTCTACTCCTTCACTACGAAGACTATAATATTCTCGTATAAGAACCTTGGCTTTAATAATGAAATTTCGAACATCCATGAAGAATACTTTGAACTCGGTATTATCGCGGTCTAATAAATTAAAATTGCCTCAGATTATTTTAAAGTTTAATTTTTTAATGTAGTATTTTGTCTTTAGTATTTCTATTCGTCATTAGATGGCACTACATATTTATATACTGTACAAGGTCAGGACACCAATGTTCACTATGGAGCCGCCATAACGTGTCCTTACCAGGTATAGATTTTATGCTAGGAACGTGCAGTTCCTTCGAGTTCGAGCCACAGAATCCTTTTTATAATTTTAAATAGAGTATTTTTTTTCATTTAGAGATACTCTAACATATAATTAAAAGCTTTAACTAAATAGGTTTCAAAATAAAAAGCTGTCAATGGTTCGTATGATACGGTGCGAAGATAAAATTATTTAGTTTTGAAATGCAAAATTAGAGAAGAAGTTTGGAAACACTTGTTAAAATAAGAATATATTTAATTTTCTATGTTCATGTGCGTTTTTGCATTACACAAACTGCAAATAGGAGCTGAGGAAGCATTTTTATGAATTAAAATTAGATCAAAAGAAAAAAAAACCATTTTCACAAACTTTATATATTATGTAAAGTAATTCTTCAAAAGTGTTTGCAAGAGATAATAAGATGTTCCTAAATAAGGGAAGTTAAACATGTAAACTAAATTTAATTATTTTTATTGAGAATTGAATAAGTATATTTGCATCATTATTATTATCAACCCATCTCGATTATAAGATAAACAATAAATGAAGTTAATATTTCTATTTGATGGTTTAAACAGTAGACAATACCATCAAATAGAAATATCAACTTCATTTATTGTTTATTTTATAATCGAGATGGGTTGATAATAATAATGATGATAATAATAAGCGCAGAGCTCAAACGGTTAGAAGTTGAAAGCTGAAATTTGGTACACAGAGTACGCCATGAGAATGCAAACTAAGAAGGAATTTTTGGAAATCTCCAGCGGGAGAGAGGAAGAAGGTTAAAAATTACTTTGAAGAACTTGGCTTCTATTGTACTGTTATAGATGCGGTTTGTTTCGTTTTTGCGGGAAATCGAATATACTTTTACACCCATCTAAATATTCTGTAATTAGCCTCGGAAGAGGGAGACCTAATTCTTGCACCCGAAGAAAACGGGTAAGATCGGGTTTATAACTACAAAAGTTATCTTACGTGAGGGTTTATCACACAAAATGATCAATCTAACATGTTTAAAAAATTTTTTATTTCTCTACTGTACACGATTTAAAGAAATTTTAAACTATCTTAGATTAGACCAGTGTTTTCCAACATGGGGTCCTCGCCCCACAAGGGGCAATTTGATCTTTAAGGAAGGCAATTCGAAAATGGACTTGTTTAGAGTTTAAGTTAACCGTATAGCTGCTGTACGCCATATTTATTGTAAATATTGATTTAAATTAGTTTTAGTTTTCTTTCTTCTTTGTTTCCCTTTCCTTCTAGAACTTTCCTTTATAACCCTTTTTCCTTGGGGTGGGATTAACAATTCTGGGAACCACTAAGAACAAAGAGATAAACGAGGCCCTGAGGCCGGTGAAAGAGGAGAAAGGACATTCTTCGCCCAGACGTCAAGGTGGACAGACGCGAGTTGTGGTGTTCCAGGTCGCGTTTGGCAAAGACAGGAAAGTGCGAGAGAAACTTCAACGAACACAACGAGACCTTCCAAAAATGTTCAACGTGGTATCACACCCAGAGATTGTAGAGTTCAGCAAGAAAAGAAAACCCAGGTATTCCAATCTTTTCTATGTTCTATTTCCTATCTTATCTTTTTCCTACTAATTTTTCTATCGCTAGTTTTAAGTTAGTACATAAGTTTTAGTTATAGTTTTTATATTGTCTCGAACGGTATATGTTGTTTGCGCCGTATTATTGTTACTTATTTTATAATACCGAGGATTTGGAATCTAAAATAAAACCTGTACATTTATGCGAAATAAATTACTTTGTTGACCATACCGTCGCATAGTCTTTGAAATGTGTTTCTTTTGTCGGTCTACAGCTCTACACCATTTCGCGTGAATTTAACATCATATTATATTTTATTAGTTTCTAATTGATTATATATATATTTTTCTAGGCCATAAGGAAATGAGTGGTGCAAGCAAGAAAAAAGTTCGTCAGTATTCGGAGGAATATTTAAAATTTGGTTTTATACCTACTGTCCACGATGAACGGTCACCTTTTTGTCTTTTATGCCAACAATGCTTGATAAACGAATCAATGAAACGAGGTCGTCTCGAGGCACATTTGAAGACTAAACATAATGCTCATATTAATTCAGATTTGAATTACTTTCAAACTTTGAAGAAAGATTTTGAAAAAAGAGTAACATTAAAGTCTTTACTGCTCATAAAGAAACTATCAATCGTACTCTGGAGGCTAGTTACCAAATCTCGTTACTCATCGCTAAATCTGGGAAAAGTCATACTGTAGAGGAGAATTTAATCAAACCATCAATATCAGCATTTCTTAAAACGGTTCTGGACAAAGATGACAAAGATGTTAAAGCTATGCCACTAAGTAACAATACTGTTAGCAGAAGAGGATATTGAAAAACAAATGAGAAATGAGTGAGGATATTGAAAAACAACTTGTTGAAAAGCTGAAATCAAGATAGTTCTCGGTGCAAATGGATGAATCAACTTTGAGAGACAGTGAGGTCGTACTTATAACTTACGTACGATATATTGAAAAAGGTGAATTTGCTGAAGAAATGTTCTGTAAATCATTAGAAAGCACTACGACCTCCAAAGATATGTATAGTAAGCTAAAAAATTACTTAGATGTCAATAATATACTAATGATAAATGTAACATCTTGTGCTGCAGATGGTGCTCCTAATATGATGGGAAGAAAAATGGTTGCTTAAAATTGATGAAAGATGAGAATCCAAAAATGCTTCTTGTGCATTGTGTTATTCACAAGGAAAACTTAGTAGCTAAAAACATTTCACCTGTTCTAAATGAAGTACTAAATTTAGTTATAAATAGTGTTGCCATCCGTCCGGTGGCAACACTATTTATAACTAAATTCTTAATAGTGTTTTCACCCGGACAGTCCAGTTTTTAATTCATTGTCCGGTTAACAATTAATTTTGTCCGGGATTTCGTAGCAACCTGTCGACCTTTTTTTTCTTCTCAACTCTTTAAAGCTAAGTTATTTCTTCTCTTAATTTAAGTTGCTGCTCCTACACAAGTTCCTAACTGGTTTAGAACTGGCGTGCACGTTAATCTTCGCATGGTAAACTAACATTGCGCATGCGTCAGGGACTTCTGCTCGAACAAACCTGACCTGCCGTTCGGGTCAGCAATTTTGAAAAGGTGGCAAGACTAGTTATAAAGTGTATCATACTATTAAAGCAAGTGCCAAATGTGAACGCCTTTTCAAGTTATTTTGTGAAGAACAAAATGAAGACCATGTGAGACTTATACTTCACACTGAAGTAAGTTGGCTCTCGAAAGGGAACAGCTTGAAAAGATTTATGGAACTATTTGATACTCTTAGTGATTTTTTACGCGACAAACCTGAAATGAAAAATCTGTTAACGGTCGATAGTAAGGCATTTGTGAGTTATTTAGCCGATATCTTTGAAAAACGAAATATATTAAATAAACAACTTCAAGGAACAAATAAAACTCTTGTCGATGCAAAAGCGAAGATATTTGGTTTCATTGCCTTTATTGAATTATGTCAGACAAATATTTACAACAAAAATTTTGAAAAGTTTCATTGGCTCCAAAAATGTGAAGTTACTGATACCGCTATACTTGTTATTGTCGATCATCTGAAAATTTTATCGGCTGATTTAAAAGAAAGATTTTCTGATTTAGAAATAAATTGATTTCCCAACTTGGATGATGCAACCAATGTTAGTGGATTTGTCTGATATTTCAAATATGCAGTACCAAGAAGAACTCGCAGAAATGCAAAATGATGAGTCAAATAAAACATTATTTAATATCCCTCGGGGTGCCTGGTGAAGAAATTTCCGCCGAGCGCCTGGTGGGGTCCCACAGACCCCAAAATAAAACACTACATTATATGGCTTGTAAAGATAATTTCAATGTTATGTTAATATTTATATACAATAGGTTTATTAAGACATATTTACAATAAAACAATCATTGATTTACGTGAAATATTTACTCACACGACTACATAATAAAAAACATCAACTTTTTTTGTTGTAACAAAAATATTAACTTTGTTTCTCTAGAAATCATGATGTAATCTCATTATAATTTAAGTATTTTGGGTTCATTTTAATGGCACTTAATATAATTATCTGTTAAAGCATAAAAATTAAGCTTCTTCAGTTAAAATTTGAAATTGAGAATTCAGGCATTTTTCCCATAGGAATTCCTCATGTCCCATGCAGATAAATTTGGATCATTTTTTACAGATGCTCAGTAGCTGCTTAAACGTTTATCTACTGACAACGTAAACGTGTTATAAATCAAGCAAACACAAAAAATACGAATTTTACACAAAAAATATTACTTACACTTTTGCAACGCGGAGCGCCTGGTGGGGTCTGTGAGGCCCGGCACTTATTCGACCATGTCTTGTTCGCAGAATATCGCGCGATGAACTAAAAATTTTGTGGGGATCGCAAGCGCATGAAGAGAACTGAAGCTACTAATAACGTTAAGTCGCTAACACAAATATTAAAATAGTTATGAACTTTTGAAAATGAGTCGGGCCTCTCAGACCCCACCAGGCACCCCGAGTGATATAAAAGGTGCGATGGCATGGCTTTGTGAGGAAACCCAAATCAAATATCCAAATGCAACCAATTGTGCAAAAGAACTATTGTTATTTTTTCCATCTTCATATTTATCTGAATGCGGATTTAGTGCCATAAATGATTTGCTGCTAAAAAAAAAAAAAAAAAATCGGCTGGATATAACTAAACGGGGAGACTTGAGACTAAAGTTAACTAAATTGGAACCTGACATGAAATCGCTTTAAAGCAAGCATCAAGAGCAAAGGTCTCACTAAATTTAAATAATAAATAATTACTAATAATTAAAATATTATAGAAAATCTTTCATTAAAATTATTTTGTACTCGAATTTCAGTTCTCCATTATATGTTTTGAAAATTTACTTACTGTGTTTCTAAATAATTTCCTAGTGATTTCTTCCTGAAACCGATCATTCAAGTTTCTTTAATGAACATTTCAATTTTTGAATATAAAAAATTATGTATGTTAGGGGGGCATAAGAATTTTTGAAAGGCTTAGGGTCGATTTACACACAACAGTGACGTGCCGGCACAGTGCAGTAAGCATCGATAAATATCACACATAGCCAATCAGAATTTCATGTACGACACTTGTATGATTGGCAGAATACAGATCACGTGTCGTAGATGAAACTCTGATTGGCTATGTGTGATATTTATCGATGTTTATGCACCAAACAGTCACTGTGCCGGCACTTCACTGTTGTGTGTAAATCGACCCTTAGGTGGGGCATAGCACAAAAAAACTTGGGAAACACTGGATGTGATTACTAAGACTTAATCACTTGGTGTGATTAAGTCTCATGTAAGATAACCTTTGTAGATATAATTCAAATACTATAATATAATTTAGAAGAAAGGTTAGAAGTACGAACTAATCTAATAATCTTAATCTTTGCTGTTATTTTTTGCTCGAGCAACGCCGGGTTTTCCTGCTAGTTATTATCTATTTTAAAGCATTATCTGATGGAGACTATTAAAATACTATTTTTATTAAATTTAACAGAACTAACACTATTGAATGCCAGCAATTTGTTTCCTTTCAGCTATTTTATAAATTCAGTATATATTACATTATTTTGCCATTTGTTTGAATCTTCTTTAAAAAATTTTTTGTAGGCCAAGCAATGTTTGATTTTTTAAAACTCTTTTCGCTCTGTGGGCGCTAAGAGGACCTTTCTAGCAAGCCCATTACGGGTTCTGCCAGATACACAATGGGGCGGACGGGTGTGAGGTCAGGCCCAAAGGATCACTTTCCGGAAAATTCCCTGGGTTTTTCGATCTGTCCAGATTATTTTCCGGGTTCCCGGAAGGGTTTAACGCTATCCTAACCGTCCGGCTATTCGGCCTTCTCAACATGGAGGCAGCGCCGTAACTAGCCTTTTATGATCCCAGTGCGAGCATCTGTAACTACGCCCCAAAACTTGGTCTAGGTCATTTCTGCGCCCCCAGGGTCTACGCCCTGTTCCTGGGCACCGCTGGCACCGCCCTAGTTACGGCACTTCATGGAGGATGTCTAAATATTGTTGACAAAATATGACCGAGAAGCAGATAGTCGAAAAGGACTTAAATGATGTCTATTGCTAGATAAAAGTCATTCAAATGTAATGTTATTACATTATACTGTATTTGAATGATTTCCATCTAGCAATAGACATCATTCTTCTTATTACACGAAACTATTAATGCAAATCATTTTATTCAGTATACATGTTTTAATTAACAATGCTAAAATATAAAGGTGACTGAGTATTACAGTTAATAAATTGTTAAATGTTAATTAAAATTTATATTTATATTTTTTATTTTGTATATTAAAAACAGATTTTTAACAGCTGGAAGCGACGCTAAACGACAAGAAACGGAACTAATGTTGCCGTAAGATTGCGGTGTTGATTCACTTGACAACAAGGCTTGGATGTGTGTGTAGAGTTTCTTTTCATTTTATAAAGGATAAAATGAGTAAGAATCCAGGTAAAAACAAGTTAAATCTGAAATTACCGCCAGGATCCATCGAGCCAATCGATCAAACGGGTGCCGGAGATGCAAATAATGAGTAAGTGAATTTAAACAATGATTAGAATTTCTTATCAATTGGTTCAAGACAAATTTTAATTGCTCTTTTATGATTAAAAATAGTGATAATTGCAATCATATAAATGAACAAGGTATTCACATGCTCATAAAATCCAAGTAGATTTGTATCACAAGTGAAATTGACAAGAAAATTTGAAAATATTTGTCAATTTCAAAACATTAAAGCACTTCATAAGCTCAGATTTTTGCTTTTACATCCTGCATTTTGTATCATTATTATATAATAGTTCATGTAAAATTAATTCTAAATATGCCTCTTTTCTTAATTCTTAAAAGTTTGTCTAAATTTTATATTTAGAAAATATATAAATATATATGTTCTTCCCAATATAAAATTTAGAAAGCAAAATACATGTATGAAAGAAAAAGTAAGTAAATGTATGATGAGCTGATCAAATTAGAAAACAATATTAGAATGTATGGCACTGTATTTGTTTTCTGTGAAATATTGTCTCTACAGTATAACATTTATTAATCTATATTTTTCTTCTAGTTCTTGTCTAAATGTAAATTATGGTGACCAAAGCTGTTGGTCTGCTGCTTTTTGTTCGCAATCCATTTCCAAATTAGTGTCGATTCTCGGAAATTTTTACGAGCGGTCGATCCGAACGCGTTCGATCCCGTTTTTCGTGTTTTGGGTTCTGCCAAACCTGTGACGGACGCAAAGAAAGCTTATATTTGCAGCAAGGAAAGCTTTAAAAGAAATTTTGAATTGCGCTTTGTTTTTAATGCTCCAGAATGATTTCCTCTTTTAAAAGGAAGTTTACTCATTTCTCTCTATCATGTCATAAATTTAATATTTTTAAAGTAGATCAATTCCTTTAAAGATTTTAAAATATCTTTAACTTAATTATTTTTATCTCCAAAGAAAATATTTATAATAAAAGTTATTTTTTCTAATAAAGCACACCGTGGCAAATTTTTGAAGTCATTTTGCTGTTTTCAATAATGTTTTTAACTTTTTTTTGCAGTTATATATTTTATGTAGATAAAAATTAAAATTTTCACATTTAATCAGCTTTGTTTTAGTGTATAAATTGCACTTAGTTTACATTCTGTACTTGTTTGTAACTCTTAATTACACACACAGCCAACATTTATTATTTCTCATTTGATTTTGAATGATACAGTTTGCTAATTAGAAGGCTATAGTTTTTATAATACAGTAGCAAATGACATGACAAGATTTCTTCTTTGATAATGATGTAATTAATTCTTTCTTATGTTCTTTTCTAAAGTTTAGATTAAAGATACTTTTATGTGATAGTGATTTAGTCTTTCTTCCTTTCTTCTAATTTTTCTGATGGACTTTTTTATATATATTTAATCTTTTTGGCATAGGAAAACATATCTGTTTATATAAATATGAATATAAATTTCCACACGTATAAAGATATAGTTTTAATATCCAGAATGTCCATACGTTAAGACCTAACTAATTCTTAAGTGTTAAATTTTTTTAATTCTTTGTCTGAGACAGCAAGGCAGCTCTTTTTCGTGTCCATTATGGATTTGTTCAATCCTACAATTAGATGGCCAGGTGGTGAGGGAGGGGACCCTGACATATCTGGGTCAAACTACTACTGAAATTTATGAAGACCATGACTTCAACACTAGTCCCTTAGAGTAGGAGACTGACATCTTTACTGGTGTGGCTATTCATCTGCAATAACATCTATGTTAATTTAGCTACCCAAAATTACTTATGAAATATATGTACTTTAAACTATATTTGTATTTACAATGAATATAAGAAAATAATATAATGTTAGTTGTCATTGTCTAGGTAAAAAATGGAAAATAAATTAAAGTTTTGAATCTGGAATTATTCTTGATGTCAACTTGTAGTCTGCCGTAAAACATTCAGATTATTTTCTTATAATTTAAAAATTTAGCATTATTTCATAATCTTAATTATTAAATCTTTTATAATATTAAAACATAAATGTTAGATTTATCCAGAGAATGATAAAACTTGAATAAAATATGGATACAAGTGAATGAACAAATGGAAAATGTGACATTTTTGCTTGTATTGAGAGGAAACAATGCTTTGTTTCACAATATGTTTTATATGTGACTGTCCTTGGTTTCGTTTGCAGGGTGGATGTATGCTACCTCACGAATCGAGTTAAACTAGAATATCTCATAACAATGAATAATAAACTTTTATTCTGAAATTATTTCCTATGTTGACGTAATTGAAGTAAATAATAATGTGTAACCCTTAAAACATTCAAATTACTTACAGTAAGTTACGTTGACTTTAATTTTAATTATTTTCTATGAAATTTCTTCATAGAAGTTTTAGTAATAAAAGGAACTTTTTACACAATTTATAGTTTCATTTTTGTACACAAAGTTAAAGTGAGATTGAATTATACTAAAAAACTTCACTGTTAGAAATTATAAAGTAGATTTAGACATATTTACTTTATTTTCATGAGTGTAAAAATTTTTTTTTGTAATTTTTATACTTTAACTATATATTTTTTGAAGTTGAATCACAGTATCAGCAACTCCTTTGATATTATTTGAGACTATTAAATCTGGCTGAACATTATTTAAAAAACTAATTTGAAGGCATGTTGGAAAAATGTATTGTACATTTATATAAAGTAATGATTTTAGCAATATAATTCAATAATAATTCCTTCTAGAAATTACAAAGTATTCAACTATATTATTAAATTTGGACATTCTTTCATTCTTACAATTTCTAAGAATTTTAAAAGATTATATTTAAATATTCCAAATAGTTCTTGAAAGAAATTCTAATTAGAATTTAAAGCAGTTAGTCTCAATCTTTCTGAGCTCTTGGAGCAATATTCATAGACTTTTTATTATGTGGAGCATTAGCATCAATATGTTTAAAAGTTGATGAGAAATTCCATGTTTTCTGTTCTTATGAAACAATGAAGCAACAACATAGTAAATTTTATTGTATTGAATAAAAATAGTAAATATGGATATTAGACTCTTAACAACCTTTATGTCACCAGTAAAGTATTTAATTATAAACAAATGTTTGTTTATAATTAAATATTTTACTGGTGACATAAAGGTTATTAAGAGTCTAATATATAATATACCAGTACCTATAGAGAAGGGAAGATAACCTGTTTACAAAGTAAATATGGAATTATCCATGAATAAAGTAATATGCTGTAGTACATTGGAATAAATTTGCAATAAAAAACTTTCTTTTTCATGGAAAACTTGGGTCACAAGTTGATTTAAAAACATTAGATTCTATAAATAATGTGTATTTATTATGTGTATTAATGTGTAATATGTTGTAATTTTAAATATATTATGCTGCTGTTTTGTGTAATGATGGAAACATAATGCTTTTTGGACTATTTGGAAAAATCAGAATGTTTGAGGAATTAAAAAAGAAAAAGATTGTTTTGGAATTTTGGCATTAAGTTTGATATTCTATCTTCAAACTGAATGTATATAAAGTTTCTTGTGTGTTTTGAATGAAGTTGAATTTGTTAATTAGCTTGATGTGGAGGTTGCTTTGAAAAGACCCAAACTTATTTACATTATGAGACTCGCGTACAGAATACTCTTTGTTAACAGGTAAAGGAGAGTGGAATGAGATCGTAAATTTTACTGATATGATACAAATTCAAAGATAAAGGTAAATCAAGAAAAGACTAAAGAGAAAGATCAGAAGAAACAACAGAAAAGATTAATTTAAACTGAGAAAGAAACAAAGAATTTAATTCTTCTGAAAAAACAATTTATTCATTCGTGCTTGAAATATATAGAAAAGGTATAATTTTGACTCCAAATTTCTAGACATTCCACAACATCACAATTATTTATGCCATCGCGTATAACCAGAAAAAGTAATTTCAGTTTTCCAAGTAATAGTTTCTTGATTCATTAAACACAAAATATATATATTAGATACAATTTTGCTTCAAATATTATAAAGAAAGGAGAGTCTAAAATTAATGATAGGATGTTGATAATTGTTTAAGACATACTAAGATTTCCTTTCTAATATGTGCAGCATGTATACTTTAGATAAGATAATTTAATCTAGATTTACATTCTGTAACAAATGTGAACTATGTAAGATTATTAAAATCGTGGGGTTTTTTCCTTTTGTATTGATTAAGTTTCATGTTTATGTGCATATTTTAGTCTTTGATTTGCATGAGAAAATATATATAAGTTATGAGAGAGTAGTAAATTTATAATGACATTAAAGTTATATGCGTAGCATTGCGTACAAGATCTGTAAGTCGTATGTTTTGTGTTTCCATTTTGTGGTAGATGGCATTATTGCTTGCTCACAGGTGTCACAATTTTTGGAAGACTTCTTTGCCAATTGCATAATCTCCTATGGAATCTGGCTCGCTAGGTCTCTGGACCGCACTCCCTTGCATTTTTGGGCCTCCGGGAGACATTTATGACATTTGTGTAGGAAAAATTGCAATATCATACGTAAACTTAAACCTTTTCCTCTGTACAGTAACTTTTATTACTCCCATATTTAATTTATCCCATCTAAAATCAGCATAAAATTACAGTAAATTTACTATTTTAATTACAGTATATTTAATACTTTCATTATTTATTTAATTTCATAAAATCTTATAAGAGAAAAAATTAAATCTGTTATTTTTCTTCAGATTCTAAGTATTTAACTTAAGCCATACATTCCAAGTAACTGCATATCTCTTTACTGGAATCAAAGAATATTTGCTTTAATAATCTTCTCCACAAGTGGAAAAGATTATTGAAGCAAATTTGTGTTTGTAATTAAGTAAACAATGCTTAGAAGTGTTAAGATAAGTCATTTATTTTTAAAATAGTAAGTTTCGATGATTCGTCTAATGTATATAATGTGTTGCTTTAAAATGGAATTTATTTAATTAAATGTTCTAATGATAGTCTATATTTTAAAAATATAAAATAATACAGTCATGTTTTAATTTATTTTTATTTTAAAAAGTATTTTAGTTGAAATAGCAAAAAAACTTTTTAAATAGCTGTTAGGCAATCATTTAAAGACTGTTAAGTAGTAATGAATACTTACTTATCTTAATGCCTAGCATGTCATTTAATTGACAACTGTTTGAAATGTTTGGTTTTATTTTGTAATTAATATTTGCTTAGATAAAAAGAAAGTCAAAGGTATTTGTTACTTGATAGTAGACATGATAATAAATATTAATTCATAACCATATTATTTAATCGGAAAATATTTATTGCGTATAGGTCAAGATGCATGCTTCACAATTATATATTTTATATATTGAAAGTCTCAATACAAGTATTAAAGAGCATTAAATTTAAATTAATCTCGGTAATTAACAAACGTTTTTAATTTATTGTTCTTGAAAATAGATTATTTTGATAGTTGTCGAATGCATATGTACTGTATGTTTAGTTTTTAAAACACGTTAACAAATCAGTTATTTTACGTAATTATTTTTTATGAAAAACAAATATTAAGAAAAATGTTTCAAAAATTTCATAAGTTAATGATAGGGGAAAGTGATGACATCTGGATAACATTCAAAAGTTTTTTTCTTAGGAGTTTTTCTTGGTAAAGATAAGCTTGGTACTGTGAAGTGGTACCCACACGAACACTATTTTTTTCTATATTTTGCTTTGAAGTGTCAAGCTTATCTCTACAAAAGAAAAACTCCTAAGAAAAAAAAATTTGACTGTCATCTAAGTCAATGTTTTCAATTAGGAGCCACAGAACATTTCAAGGGAGCCAAAGGCTAAAAATCAACTTTTGGGAGCCAGAATAAACTCTAGGGGCCACAGTCAGAATAAAATATTAAGATTAGCGAGGTTGAGGCCAAAGTTTTAAACACGAAAACGTGTATGTCGGACGTTCGGCGCCACTTTCCTATAAGCCTAGAAGTTTAGCAATGGCATTTGGAAAGTCAGTGGAATCATGCTCAACATTCCAAAGGCCATTGCCAAACTTCTAGGCTTACAGGAAAGCGGCACCGAACGTCCGACATAAACGTTTTCGCATTTAAAACTTCGGCCTCGACCTTGCTATTATGTGATAACAGTTAAACTTCAATAAGTAAATTATTAAAGAAATGTATATAAATTATTAAAATATGTTTAAATAAAATACAAAAATAAATTTGATAAGGAAATTTTGAATTGAAAATTTTTTATTTATTATCTGACAATATACATACGTTTGTTCATTGTAAACAAAGATATGTCGAACCTTGCGCACGTATGCAAAGTGTATCATTTTTATTTGAAGGATATTTACTATTAAAATGTTGGCCTATTGCACATAGATGTATAGTGTGTGTATTATGAAACTTCAATTTAACACCACCATTTGTTCACCTCTGAAATTGTGTAAAATCAAGTGTGGGGTAAGTATTGTAAAAAATAATTATATATAGTAATACCCATCATTGTATTTTACCAAGGTGATACCCTGGTACTTTTTTTACGTAGGACAAAGCCCTTGTACTTTGTGAACATCTAGGTTGAACTTCAGATTATGTGCCTCAGCCAAAAATACTGACAAAATTACTTCTTTCACAGTTTTTTATGCTGATTACAAATGTATAGGTCATTTTTGGCACATTTAAACCATTTTATAGATATTGTACCAGAAAGTTGCCTTTGTCCATACAAAACTCCGTCGACAGTGGCACCTCCATATAAGTGGCAATTTAAACTTGGGGAACCAGTTAGTGCCCTGACACTTTTTAATTTATGACTATGACTATATCAAGACCTAAGACTATGACATACGTTTTGATAAGCTGCCAATCGAATGCTTTGAATATGCTGTTAGTAAAATTGTTTGCTTAATTGTGAGTTTTTGACATTATGGATAACATTTTAAATAAAAGTCATTCTTTCCAAAGCAATTTTATTCTTATAAGAATAAAATTAAGTGATAAAAGTAAAATAGTTCTATGGAAAACCCATTTAAACTTTGACGTAACAACCTAGAAGTTTTGTCAGAATCTTACTGATAACAAGATAAGCGTAAGTTTAAAATTTAAGCTTTCTAGATCTAGTAGTTATTTTTTTCTAGGAACCTCTCTTGTGCTGGATAAAGAAAAAAGAAGAAATACAGCTTTTTTGGTGATTTTTTACACTGTTTGATGGATGATATTTCAGCAACCCTGTTGTAATAAAAATTGAATTTTTGCAGACTGCCTAAGAAAGCTATTAATTTTAAATTGAGATATCCAGAATTACGTTAGGCATTTGAGAGACAGAGAAATCAACTCCTGAAAATCGACAACTTTAATTCCTATTTATATAGTCAGTCATTGATGTTTTACTTTGTGCGGAGTAACTGCCGCAACTCTTTATAAGTATTTTAAAGTGTTTACACTCTCTTAGGCAATGACTGTTATGGAGATTGTGGAATAGTAATATATCTTTTGTCCAAATATTGCAATGATTCAAGAGATTTAAGATCATATAAGATTTTTTCTTCTAAGTATTTAATTTGAATGGATTTTGTCTCAGCTCCTTGTACAAACTAACTGTAATCAAGTATCAGTCATTCTCCTAATGCTAGATTTCAGTTCACAAAGTTATCTTTTATTATTGTTACAGATCACAAAAGTTATTGGATTTGATTTAAATTTAAGTAAATCTATATTAATTTAATATAGATTTACTTAAAAATTAAAACAACTCTAATTACAGCAAATCGACATTTGATACGAGCATCGAAGCTCTTCAGAAAACAATAGAAGGATTAGAATTAGACGATCAACAGCGCAAACGTTTAGAGGCATTTCTGACACAGAAGCAGAAAGTCGGAGAATTGAACAGTGACGATTTCAAAAATCTGGGCGAATTGGGTGCCGGAAATGGAGGCGTCGTCACCAAAGTCTTACATCAGCCTTGTGGACTCATTATGGCAAGAAAGGTGATGAAAATGAATATATATATATATAAGTTAGAATTTAGCAGATTATGAATTAGTTTTTTAATGCAAATTAAATAAGTTTTACTTGTTAACAAAATTGTTTTTCAGAATTTTTCAAATATACAGAACAAATATTTATATACAGGTTTATTACTTAATATTTAATGTGAATAAGATAATTAAATATTTACTTATTAAACGTTTTTTGGATTTATGTATACGGAATATATGAATATATACTTTCTTGATAAAGTTCCTAAATTATTAATTATTTCGTAATTTTATATTACATTTTAAGCAAATGTTTTAATTAATTTCATTATTTAAACACAGTTTTCTCATTAATAGAAAGGAGAAATCAATATCTTTTGGATATTTTTGGAGAACGTTTAAATTAGATTTTGTTTTTGTGAAACTAGCAATAAAATGGCTTTCAGCTCTTGCATTTGGAAACAAATCATATTTCAAAACAAAGTTTTCCTCTCTTCCTATTCTAAAAATAAAAAAAAATAATAATTTATTTAGTAATAGAGCAATATGTATCTAATTAAATATTTAAAAATATTGTAACAGGAAAGTTTGTAACATTTTTAAGCAGTTATTTGCAGATAAACTAATATATTTTTATTTAAAAAGTTAATTAATATCCATAGTTAACTTTAAAATAAACTTTATCAATAGTATATGAAAGCTATCCAGACTGCTCTAGTAAACAAATAATTTAATGTGCTTTTTAATTGCATTATTTAATAAAATAATTTATTTTAAACCTTTTTTATACACTGAATTCAACACGTGCATCATTCTCGATTTTTCCTTGGCCAGATACTGGATTACCGAGCCGTATTTTAACAGAATCTTAGGTTAATAATGCGCAGAATAAGAATAATCCTTGTTTAGATACAAAATTAATAGTAATTTTAGTTAATTTATATTCTTAAAATGGATTTTTTATATGTAAAATGTAATACTTTTAAGCTAAAAGTTGGAGTTTTATGAAGCAGTAAAATTTGTTTCTGATCTAATTTACGATTTAAGAAGCCTTATTGTGTTTTTCTAAAATGTTTTATAGTTTCTTAGAATTAAAATAAAATTATTTAATGTTATAACAAATTTTAATAAGTTCAATTAAGTGCATTTTTTAAAGCTTAATTTTCCATTACGGCGAATGCTGAATACAAATAACTTCTAAAATATTTCAAGTTTTTTTTTTTTAATATAAAAAAATGATGAAAATATTTTTCAATAATTTTAAATTGAAATGATTTTTACTTTTGTTTTTGAAGGAATTAAAAATTTATATATTTTTATTATTGATTAATTAACTAGTATTAGAAGAGAAAGACAAGGTCAGATCCATTAAGACAACAGTCGTGAAATGAAAGTGAAATGTTTTTCTCACGTCTTTTTACTTTTTTACTTGTAATAATTAATTTCCTTCCTTGGCGATGATGGCTCGAACAAAAATATTGTCTTTTTATTATAAAATATAATAAGATTTTTTATGCTATAGTGTTTTTACATTTGCGGTCGAAACAGCCAGTCTCTCAAATATAGTATTTAATGACTATCTCTGTATATTGCGTAATAGTAATTAAATTGATGAATTATTTTAATGACGGAGACTTCTGAGAAAGTCACGGCGATTCACCATTGTCTACTATTGCCTAGTAATTTTATAGTAGAAGGTCACGACCTGAGAATGTGAATGACCACTCTAAGAATATTAGCAAGAAAAAAGTATTTATTGTTAGACAGACTGCCAGACTGGAAAATAAGTGTTATGTAAATAAAAAAAAATGTTTGTGTACACTTTAGAACTTAAATATTATTTATTTTAACTTTATTGATGATTTTAATTAGACTTTTTGCTCATTTTTGAGAAGTAATTTTTATCCTTTGTTGTATTTGTATAAAATGTTAGCTTTTTTAATGATAATAACTGAATTTAAAACATATATTGTTTAGTTAATTCATTTGGAAGTGAAGCCTGCGATCAGGAACCAGATTATTCGTGAATTGAAGGTATTACACGAATGCAATTCCCCACACATTGTCGGATTTTATGGCGCTTTCTACAGTGACGGAGAAATAAATATTTGTATGGAATATATGGTAGAGATCATTTATCGTATACACGTATAACCTCATTAAAGTAAATATGCCATATCTAATTTATTGCAATTTCTTTTAGGACGGTGGCTCTCTAGATTTGGTCCTTAAAAAGGCCGGAAGAATACCGGAACAGATTCTCGGGCAAGTCACCATCGCCGTAAGTTTAATCTTTATTTAGCTTTAATACGTAAGAACTAATCAATTTAAAATAATCAGTAAGCGTCACTTCTCCCAATAGCTAAACTCGGTCTCTTGACTTACTAAGCTGCACCATCAGCAATATGTCAGTTGTGTACACAAACCTGAGCAAATATCATTTAGACTTGTTATTTTAACCAGGAACGAGACAGTTTCATTAGTATATAAATAGATATAAAAAATTTGTTTCCTGTTAATTATTTTTTTTAAAAATGATTTAATTTTATGTAGTTAAATAAGAAAAAGTGTGTAATAAAAATAAAATTTTTATATTCAAGATTTAAGGATTATGACAAATTAGCTATCATTTCTTACTGTCGTATTTCCCTGTAACTTGTAGACATAAACAGACCTAGTCTTGATAATCTTGTCATCTGATTTCTCGACACACACAACAAATATTTGAAGTGCAACAGATAATACTTAGTAACTGCAAATGCTTGTGTTAAAAAAAAAAGTCTTTGAACTTGTGAGAAAATTTTTTTTTGTGGCTTGCAAAGCGCTTAAATAATATTTTACTTTTAATTATTTTGCTTATTTAATTATAAGGTAATACATAAAGTATTAACTTATAAGTTAAAGCATGTGGATATTAAAATTTTTTTAAAAAAAGTTAGTTATGTAAAGGTATATATATGTATATATTAAACATTATACTTACATATTTTAGAAGCTTGTATTATAATTTTTAATAAGAATCCTTAAGTGTAATTAACATAATTAAGTTTATTATAAACTATTTTATGTTGTGGAAAGATTTTATTGTATAGCTAAGAACTTAAATCTAAGTAAATGTTCTTAAAACTTCAGAATTTATGTTAATTTTAAATAGAAATATTTTAAAATAAATTTAATTAAATAAATATCTGAAAATTGTTTTGATTTTATAGTTCTTTATAAATAACTCTTATCAAATTTACACTATTGGATACTGAAACTTTGTAAATAAATTACTGTAATTATTATCTGACAAGTAGGTGACATACACCAATCAGTAGAACACTGTCCAAGTTTTATCTCCTATTTGCATTTAACATCTCGTTGTCTACTATCTCTAGGAAGTTCTGTAAAAAACATAACAACTCTGCAACAGAGAAGACATTTTGCATTCTACAGTTCACAAAGTCTGAATCACTTCTGTGCAACACAAATAATCTGCAAGAGCTGTAGAATTGTAGCCGCCACGGGAGAAGAAACAACAGATATGTCAGTAGTGAGCATAAGAAGAATTTGAGTAGTATCTGCTGGATATATGCCACGTTACACAAGCTGCATGCATTGAGAAATTGTAATGGGCAAAGGTGAAACTTGGATGGTTTTCCAATGTTCTGATGTACATTATAATGTTTTCTGGTAATAATTAATGTAATTACAATAATTTTGGAATAGACGACTGAAGTATTTGTGACAAATTGTCAGAACAGGTTTTTTTTTATTAACATATTTATAAATGATTTTTAGTTATTTGGTAAATGTTTACATACTCTTTACTTTATAAGTTTTGAAATATATATTGTATTCATATTTAAAAGCATTTATACTTTTAAATGTAAACACAATACAATCTGTTAAATGCAATTTTAATAACTGTAACCTACAAACTTAATTTTTTAAAAAGTCTTATTGTTCATTGTTTCAAACCAACAGTTTCTTTTTATATATTTCACAATTGGTTTTCTATTCATTTTCTTGTAATATTTACTGTTTAAGATGTAGAATTTATTTTTTATATGAAAAAGATAAATGATAAAATCGATATTACGAAAATCAATATTTTAATCTAAATTGGATATTGCAGATTTTGATTCTTCTTTTGTGCAATAATTCAGAATAGATTTACATTTTCAAGAGTAATCTTTATTTTCATGTATTATTTGTGTTATTAACTATTTTTTCGAACGTTCAGGAAAACATCTCTACCTTCAAAATTAAGCTTTTTGCCATTTTATAATAATTAATTATATGAAAAGTTTTAAAAATAATAAACCATAACAGATGGTACCACATGCAGTTTTAAATGGTGCCAGGAAAAGTTATGCAATTCATTGCTGGACTTTTTAGTTAGTTTACTATCATTTGTAATATTTAATTTTGTTAATAAGACCAGAAATGATTAGATTGATGATTAGTTTATATTACAAACATTGTAAGCATTTTGAGTTATTAGGTATAACTATATTTGTATCCTGCTAACTCAATGATTCATTTTCTCATAGCAAAACAAGATGACTTATTTAAAAACAAAGTACAAAATGAATAAAGCTGTGATATTTAATTATTTAATTTGTCTACTAACAAAACATTTTCATTAATCTTGTACAAGTGATTTATGGTTGTTCTGTTTTAGTTTGAGATCTTTATCTTTCTCATTTTGTGTGCTTTGATAATTTATGCTATAAATTATCAAAATGTAACATCAATTGAAAGTTTAAAAATATTATAATTATATAATTGATAATTTAGACTGTTTTCAAATAAAACTTTAAAAAATTCTTTTAATTAACTGCACAACACAGCGAGACGAATATAAAAAGTCCGACTCGTATTATTCACACCGGGTAATTGGTTAATGTGAGTCACACTTTTTAAATTCTTTTAAGTTTAACTTTCAACAAATTTATTTCGAGTGCTTTTTTAAATATTTAGAAGGCAATTTAATATTAGATTTAAGAAATAGAAAATATATAGCAATACTCAATGTGAAGTAAATAAATCTGCAGGATAGTACAAAAGTTCGTTAAAACCCTTAAAATAAGCTTAAAAATATATCATGGTTGACTTTTAAGCTGTCTTGTAGATGATTGTAGACATAATTTTTGTTTATTTGACACTCAGTAAATATATTCTGAATGTTTAAATGTCATTTTCAGAATATTTATTCATTTCCAATAACAATATTTTGAATTTTTAAAGTAATTTTTGATGGATTTAAATATTTTAAAATGCAAACAAGTACCAAATTTTCTTTCATAACATTTAAATTGCAGTCAATAGCATTTAAGTCCTGTTGATGTTTAGAAATACTTAAAGTGGTACAGTGTCTTATACTTTATTCTCCATATTTAAAATTTTTTAAAGTTTGCTGACAAAAACATTTAATTTTATTCTGTAAATGTAAAACATAAAAAGTTTAAATTACACTCATTGCCATAAAAATTAGCACACTGAGAAGTTGTCTGTCTGAATGAAATGAAATTGTACGTGTGAGAGTGATAGCGATATAAGTAAGTAATTACAAACTTAAAGCAAAGGGATCATTTATTGCAAGAAAAACTACAAATGAAATGATGTTTTAGTACTCCATTGGGTCACCTCTAGCACGAATACAAGATGTGATACAGATGGGCTTGGAGGCATATGGTGTTCTGCGGCATCTTGGTTCACAGTTCCTGCGAGCAGTTCTCTAGTTTGGCCAAACTTCTAGGCTGTCCAACTTGGCATTCCAGGTGATTCCAGACATGTTCGATCAGTGACAAATCGGGACTGGGCAGGCCAGGAAAGTGGAGCAATGTGGTGGATGAAGGAAGCCCTGTGACACTCTTGCTATGTGTGGTTGAGTGTTGTTCTGTTGGAAAATTGCTATTAAGAGTCCTGCCATAAGAGGCAACACACATGGCAGCATGTCACTACCACTGGGCTGTCTTTGTCCCTTGAATCACTACTAGAGTCGTATGTCATATGTGATGGCACCCTGGACCATTACACCAGCTGTGGGAGCAATATGCCACTTCTGTGTAGGCAGGATTGAAGCATTACCACCAGGACTCCAGACATGAACACAGCAATCGTCAGTGCCCTAACTGAATCTGGATTTGTCACTGTAGATGATCCAATTTCATTCTGTTGTGGTCCAATCCCATCAGGAGAAATACCACTCCAGAGGTGACAGTGAGTGTCTGTCAATGGTAGCACATGTAATGGCCCCTGCAATACCAAATTTTCTTCACCCAGGTGGCTCGAAATGGTACAGACAGGCTTCTGTGCCTATCTTACCATTTTATGGCACCTGATTGGCTCTGTGTGTGCTTATCAGAGGACCAGCAGTCTGCCGAGCCTGAGCGTCCTGCATGCGATGCAAGCTCTCTCTTGTGCACTGGTCTCAACACCTTCTCAGTGTGTCAGAACGGCCTGTGATGGGCTATTCGGTGAGATGACCATCTGGCTTCTTTCAACTCAATAATCTTCCCCTCTCAAACTCTGTTATTGTTCACATGGTCTTTGATTGAAATATAAAGTTATATCCAGTGATACTGCATCCCTCTGCAACAGGTAAATTACAGACAATGCCTTTGCATGCTTTTTTTTATAAGCCAAGGAGACACGTTCAAACTTCCTCTGCTGGCATCATCAAATTTTCTCAAGTGAATTTTTTGATTGATTACCCTATTTATTAATGTAAAAAAAAACTAATATAAACAAATACATGTACTATGTCTAACGTAGTTAATGAGTTTAGTTATAATTATTAGTGAGTTCAGATTATAAATGAAAGTTACAATTGAATTTAAAATGTAGTTAAATCTATATATTGATATTATTGAACATTATACTTTATTTATTTATATAAATTAATACAAAGGTGATGCCAGGAGGACAATATTAGCTTTCTCCAATATAACAGACATATGTAACAAAATCTCATTAAAAAGTAATGTTAAAGGTTAACAATAAACATTTAAAATACTTAGAGAAGCTTAAAATAAGAGAGAATAAAATTCAGCATTAGGAAGTATATAATATTCATTTACAATTACATTTGTATATGTGGTACTTTATTTGTAATGTATTTTCTATATTAACAACTCATTTATAATAATAGAAGAAAAAAGATCTGATTGTAATATTGAGATGACAGAAAGGAACATAAAGACAAAATATTTTTGATATGAACAGACAGAATTCTTAGGCTAATATAATGTGAAGGAAGAAAGCTATTACAGTATTTATGTGCAAATATTTTAAACTTTTATGTGATCTCTTCTTACGGAAATCAAAATATATACAGTCGACTCCGCATAAGTCGACACCGCAAGGGGAAGTGGAAATGTGTCGAGTTATCCGACGTGACGACTAAAGCGAAGTTGGAAAAAAAACCACAAAACTACAATTAGGAAAATACAGTAGTGCGTTATACAGTAGTATAGGCTTACAATACATTGTGTCCTCCATTTACAATTACTCTGTAGATGAAAAGCTGAAAGATTCGTTTAGTGTTGTTTGTTTTGAGCACTTAACTGTCCAACTTTCTTTTTCGACGATCTTGAACGCCTTTAAAACATCATCTTCACAATTGTCAATTGTTTGCAAATAATGTCTAAGGATTGATTCTTAATGCTTCTGGCATGAGAAAAATGCAAAATCGGATTCTGGTGTGATGTTGATGTAGATTATATATGTTCTTTTTGTTTATCTGTTATTATTTTATACATAAAAATACATAAAATGTTAAGGCATTTTTATTAATATATATATATATATATGTGTGTGTGTGTGTGTGTGTGTGTGTGTGTGTGTGTGTGTGTGTGTTAATAAATAAATTGACTCCCCTTTCTGAAAAAAAAAAAAAAAAAAAATGAGTTTGCACCACATGTGTGGAGTGAATTCATTTTTTCAGGAGGGGGTGACGACTTATTGGAGTGTGGGACAGCAAAAGTATGTTGACTTATCCAGTGATGATGAGTTAAACGGTGTCAAGTAAACCGGAGTTTTTTAACATTAATGCCTATGTAAGTCGGCCGGGACCACAGAAACTGACTACTCAACCAATGGTGTCGACTTATGCAGACTCGACTGTATTTTACCTAAAAGTCTTTTGGTCCTAATTGGGCCATTTTCAGTTTCTACTGCAACTTTTACACAAAATTCTTTGTTTTAACAAAATCTGTTAAGTTCTGTATAGAATGCTTGTTTGAAATCATCTTCTAAAATGCATAATGGACATTTTGTAGAATATGAAGATATGTATAGATAACTAGCTGACCTGGCCACGGGTTGCTGTGGCTCAAAATGTATCTATTATAAATGTATAATACTTCCCCCGTGGGTGGAATTTCAAAAAATCCCTTCTTAGTGTACATTCTCTTGACGTACCCTATTAAAACGCAATCAAAAATGCATCTAAAATAGTATAATAAAAGCCGAGTTCTTCACAGTAAGCCTTAATCCCGTCACTTTTCCCGCTGGGGAATATCGAAAAATCCCTTTTTAGTGTATATTATGTTGACGTAACCTATTAAAATGCAATTAAAAACGCAAAAAACCGCATGTAAAATAGTATAATAGAAGCCGAGTTCTTCACGGTAAGCCTTAATCCCGTCCATCTCCCCCCACTGGGGGGAATTTCGACATGTATATTATATAAAAACACGTGCGTATTCGAATGCAACGTTGTGTCAAAATTTCAAAGGAATCGGTAGGAACAAACGAACGTTATATTTTATTTATATAGATAGAAGATAGAAAATGATCTGCTTCAGTCCATTCTCACAGAAAAGCAGAATGCCTGACAGAAAAGCAAACTTAGGTCGTCGGAAGTTAGCGCCATCTGTTGGACATAAAAGCCTTAATCCATATATAAATATATTTTTGAAAGGGGGAAATGGTGTAGGGGTATGAAAAATAGATAGTAGCCGATTCTCAGACCTACTGAATATGCATATGAAATTTGGTAAAAATCGGTAAAGCCGTTTCGGAGGAGTAAGGTAACTAACATTGTGACACGAGAATTTTATATATAGGATTATCATAATAACTTCTTAATGAAGAGAGTATATTCAGTTTATTTATATTAATACTTAGAAAATTATTAAATCTGTGATCATATAACTAAGATGAAAAAAGACACTAACTTGCTACTTTGATTTTAATCCTAAGTTTTATTTGATATGTTGAGTCTGATCCTTCATCAATCAGGTACTCCATTGTAGACTGAGTTAAAATTTGTGACTAGGATTCTCTTTGTGCTTTCAAGACGAAGAGAGTTTGAAATTTATATATGTATATAGTGGGTCAATATCATTTAACCAAAATATATTTTAAGAACAGTTAAAACTGATTTGGAACAAATATATTTGTGATTGTCATCTGATTGGATGAAACTGCATTACTGATAATAGCATGCAGCTGCGGAATTCGAGACTTTATCTAATTAATTTGGAAAACTAAACAAAAACTAAATTAAATTTTTAGGAGCAAACAACAGAATTTATGGGAAATTCTATAATTTGTACCATCATAAATTGTACACTCAACATTCGAATTCGTCATTTTCTTTCGTCCAACAGCGATCTAATGACTTAGTTTCCATGGCAAATCTATAAAAACCCGCGTTCTTTCCCCTTCGGGGTAGCCTCTTTCGATCTGACAAGCGAGCGTGTTGTAGTTGAACCGCTAATTATTTGTTCTACACAGTCACAACAAATTGACCCATGGACCTAACACCTATCTGGATTATTCAACCTAGAGTTTTATTTGGAATTACCGACATCTGCGGAACTTGAAAAGAGGTATGAAATGATCTATGTAAACTCTATCTCGAGCTCCCCTACGCATAACCGAGAGTTAGAATTGTAGCTTAAAGTTTTATTTTAGTAAATCTTTGTTTTGTTGTTAAAAAAATGGTGTCTTTACTCGACTGTTGTCCACACCTTCTCATCGACCCATCTCACCTCTCCTCCACTCGCGTAATGCATAACGAGTATCACAACGTAACTGCCATCCTTGACAAGTGAGTAGGTCAACGACCTGTTGCTGGAAGGAGGAGTCCAACTTTCTCTGACCTCCCCGGTGGGCTCACACAGCTATTCAAAACTGGTTTTAGAATAATCTTAAAATATATTTTGGTTAATTGAATTTCAGCCACCATAGTATAAAATCTTGAGCTTAAAGCCAGCTCCATACATTTGGCTTTTGCCAATTAACAAATAATTGTCTTTTACTAAAGTGTTTGCCACATATTTGGACATCCAATTATTTTCTGAGCATCGTTTATTTTGGGAATTACAGATGCTTATCCAAGATTCATCCCATTTGATTCAGCACAGTATACAACAAGCATTGAGAAATGGAGAATACCACGCATTGATTATGAGTAAATCATCAAGACTACTCGGTATTGGTCAAATGTGTACTCAGAATTTGGTGGATACTGAATGTGTGGAGCCAACTTAAAATATGATGTAGAAAGTAAAATTTTAAAGTTGATGAATAAAATATACATGATAATTTTACAAAATAATAGATAAGTAAAACCAATGAATCATACTTATCACACTCTCAGCAAATTTAATTAACTCTCTATTTGTATAATATGCATTTTGGTCTTTTCTGGCCCTTTTCAATTGGATTTTACAAACAATAATACCAATCCAAAACAGAGCCTCTGATAACACTTATTAATACTATAATTAATTTGTAGGTGTACAACAACTTACTGTATTTACTCACATATAAGAAGAGGTTTTTATTCATTTATCACAGCTTCAAATTCCTAGGTCGTCCTATATGTGCGAGCAAAAGATTCTTTGCATTTTTGCAAATAATTTTTGTGAACAGTGTATTTGCATTTTTTACCGGATGCTTACCGTCTTGTATTGAAAAACATAAGTATTTTATCTGGGTTGTTTGAATTGTTGTTGTATGTTGTTGGGAGTAAAGACAAATAACAATAGGAAAAGCAAAGCTTTTGAATTGAATTCCAGATTGAAATTCCAAAATCACACGGGAGCCCGATATAAGTTTTAATCCATTCCCAGGTGAAAACATGATTATTTGGAAATCAGAATTTGGAGAAACTCATAAGTGTAATTGACGGAGAGTGGATTCGACTGTTAAGAATTGACAAAAAAAAGGTTCCCGATTGTCCAGCTTTACGTGAACAAATTATATTGTGGATTTTACAAGATTTTTCCGTAAAGTTTAAAATGCCAGTAATTTTTGCAGGACAGTGTGTGTATTTACGTTCATTTGATATTTTACTTGTGATTAAACAAAATAAAATTAGAATTGTATTAATAAATTAATTTTTTTTTATTTTGATCTTTAAAGTCACTCCTCGTCCTATATGCGAGGGCAAGTAAATATGGTAATTTAAATTACAAAACATAATATATAGATAAGTTGTTATATATATATATGTTTTTAATGATTGTTATCAGAGGCTCTGTTTTTTGGGATTGCTATTGTTTGTAAAATCCAATTTAAGAGGTCCACGACAGGCCAAAATGCATATTGGACAAATAAAGGGTTAATTAAATTTGCTGAGAGTGTAATAAGCCTGATTCATTGGTTCTAGTTAACTACTATTTTGTAAAATTAGTAATACAGGAAAGGCCTTTTTAATTGATACATGATAATTTTTAAAAATCTCTCTTAATTTAAGCAGGTATGGCATAAAATTCTTTGCTAAAGTTTCTGAAAAAGTTCAAAATACAGTTTCAATTAAGATTTTCTTTTATTAAGAAAATTCTTGCATTTAAATCGAATTAAATAAATTGTAATATATTTATCTGTGAAATATTAACTGTAAAAGAAATATTATTTAAGATTTTTACCATCATTATTATATAAATATTTTATAGTTCAGATTGAATATTACTTAGTTTTACACGAAATTAAAATAATTCCAAATACATTATGTTTTTATTTCTTAAATTTTCTTAAATATGCAATATATCGCATATTTAAGAAAACTTAATGTCTTAAAAATAAATTCATTTAAATGTAGAATTTTTAAAACATTGTTTTTATTGCAACCTTTTTTATGTTGTCATAAAAAGTGCTTTGACAAGTCAAATGTTGTTGTTATCAAAGTTGGCAATTTAATTTCCTGTTACTGGCGAATAAAGTAGTTGCCATAGCAACGGAAAATTAGTCAATTTTCACGCTAAATATTTGAATGTTTTTGTCAAAAAGATTACATATAAAATTACTTATTAAATATTTAATAGTTTTAAATTTAATTTTAAAGGTATTAAAAGGTTTGAATTACCTTCGAGAGAAACATCAAATAATGCACAGAGGTAAGCATATTATTTATTTAATGTTTTTATTAAAATGATTGATTTGTTTTTTAATTTATAAGATTATTATTTTTAAAAAGTTTATATTTTAATATCTTTCTCTTGTTTTGTTTCAGATGTGAAACCGTCAAACATCCTTGTTAATTCTAGAGGAGAGATCAAAATATGTGATTTTGGCGTTAGTGGTCAGTTAATAGATTCGATGGCAAACTCTTTTGTCGGAACCAGATCTTACATGTCGGTAAGTGCGAAATTAGCGTGTTTCGTATTTGCCGACGACGAAACGACTTTAATATTTATATATTTTCTCAAATTTAGCCAGAAAGGCTGCAGGGCACGCACTACACGGTCCAGTCGGATATTTGGAGTTTAGGTCTGTCTTTGGTGGAGATGGCAATCGGTCGTTATCCCATTCCTCCTCCCGATCCGAAGGAATTGGCTGCCATCTTTGGATCCAAATATACTGCGGATCAAGATGGCGAAACTCCTTCTCCCAGTTCTAAAAACAGACCAAGTAAGTATAAACAAATTATGAGAAAATTAATAAAATACTAAATTTAAGTTGAAATTTCTTGTTAAAATCAATTTCTTTGTAGGTAGTTTCACAGTGTCTTTAGGTGATGGTCCCAGACCCATGTCAATTTTTGAATTGTTGGATTATATTGTTAATGAGGTAAAAAATATTAACATTATTGCTGTTAATATTCTTTAAAATATAATTCAAGATTTAAAACAATATTAAAATTATAATTTATATGCTTTTTAAGAATTTTTTATTCTCGGTATTAAAGAATTATTTTGAAATACTGAACCCTGGTAACTCAGACTAATAGGGGTGAGGGTTGTCTGAGTTAGCAGGGCAATTTCTTTCATGACATGGAAAATAAGATGATGAATATGCAAGATAGTAATTTATTATGATCAGCTCTATTCAGAAGTTTAATTAAGCTGTAGTAGGTTATACTGCAAAATTTATTACAGCAGTAAACCTTTATACAGGAAATGAGCTAATAAAAATTCTAAAACAGGATACAGCAATATACAGTTTTTAGTGATATACTGAATGTACTCATATATGCTTTATGAAACAAATACATCACCTTCATAGCTCTAAATACCTTTATTCAAAAGTTATTTGGATGACTCATTACTTCATCATACCTTGTATATCCTGTATCATGCTTTACCTTTATATCTGTTTTTAATGAACATGGAATTATTTTCCTTGCATATGTAGACTAATGAACATCAGCTTCAGCTCCATTCGTATTCTGCTGCTTAGCTAGATCAAATAATAATAATAATAATAATAATAATAATAATAATAATAATAATAATTTTAATTATACAATAATTTTTTTATTCAAGAGTTGGGCTAAGTAGAAGTTACCTGAACCTACTGAAGGCCATTTTCCTAAATATAGGGAAATTGCATCAGCTTATGGAGAATTGCAACTTAATATATAAGATACAGGGCAATTTTTATAGCCTTTTCTTTTGGCAAAAGTTGCATCCTATATGTCATAAAATATGGCAAAGTTTTTATAAGATGATAGCTTCACTGTCTTTAAGCCAAATTAAAATTAGCCTTGATATATCCTAAACTAATCTGTGATATTGACTTAAGAATGTTTTTAGAAACCTTTTACTGCTGCACATACTGTATTTGGTGTAGTAGCAAAAAGCAGAAACTGCTAATACTTTGCCCCAATTACACAAGTCAAACACAGCTTCTCGGCTAGATTTTTATGCATGCAGCTTCTATGGTCAATTATTGTATTTAAGACTGTATTTTTAAGTTCTTACTTTTTCCTATCGTAAAGAAAAATAATAGCATTCTATTATTTGAATAAATATTTCTATATTAAATGACATTAGAAAAATCATCATCTTTTTTCTGCTTCAATTGGTAGCAGTTGTAGTCAAAGCTTGCACCATTGAAACAGTATGTGATTATAAAATGACTTTTTATTGTTTATTAGAAACATGGCTTGGTTATATCCACTGCAAAAGATAAATCTTAGCAAAATCTTGTTACTTCTTTTTGTTTTTAATTCTTTTTGACTTCCCTAAAAATGATAAGTAGCAAACTTAGTCACAAGTTATTTGTATAGGATTACAAACAAATTGAGTGTGTTACATTTTATGAGTTTGTTGAGTGAGGGGTCTCAGTAAACAAGTTTGTATCATATGATACCTTCAGCACTATCATGTTGTTGATTACAAATAATTGTTACACAGAAATTTTAATATTTCTCTAAAAGTTAATTTAATTTTAGTCCAAAATTATATTTAAGATTTTATTTAAAATATATTCATATACACAAAATGGTTCTCATTATTGGTACCCTTGCATTTATATGGTTCCATGAAAAATATTTCTAATAAATGTGGAAGTTTAACTGAAGACAATTTAAAGTGACAGTCTTGACAACTTTTTTAAATAAGTTCACTATTTCATATTGTTGTGGTAAGGATGGCCTAATTGACACCAGTTGTGATATTTTATTGTTTATATAGCCTTTGGAGCTTTTTTATCACCAGTTGTAATTACACTTATAAATTTCTGACACAAAGTAATTTATGCCTACTATTATAGTTTTGAGCATTTTTATGAACGGAAATAATGTATTTTTGTATGTGAAAATAGGAGTAAGAAGATGGAGTAGGAAATGATGAGATTCAGTTGGGAGTCACTCAACACAATTAACTACTTCTAAACATTTATTAGATAGCACGAAAGTTCATATAATACATTATAGATCTTAGTAAGACATAATATTTGTGGTTACATGCATTATGATCAGACAGAGAGAGAGAGAGTTTACAAATTTTGGAACCTCGTGAATCCTGACGAAATAGTTCCCATGTTGGAAAGCACAGGGAAACAGTTCTCAATGAGGTAGAGCTTCAAATTCAAAAATTTGATGTATCCTGCATTGGATAGTATCCAAGCAGAAATACAAATGAATCAAACAAATACAAATCTCAACAAATGGATAGATATGCACACAAACACTAATCCTAATGACTGACTAAAATTGGTTGTTTATCATATTCAAAGGTGACTAAAAGTCATGGGAAAGATATCATAAGGAGTCACTATCAACTCTAAGAAAGCAAAAGTTGCCACACTCTCAGGTCAGAAAGTTGACATATACGAGCTTCTGATAAGATCGTCGTCAGATTATTTTCTTTTATCTTGTTCAATTCTCACGTTATCAATTAGTAATTAATGAAAATATGGTGCAAGAGTTTTGGAAACACTTTAATATGAAGTCAAAGGGTTGCTAGAATCTCATGTTTCTGCTATCAACAAATGAGGAGTGGAAATATTCTGATTCCTTGACCATTACAAGATGATCTCTTGTATATAAAATTTTGTAGATCTAAACATTTTGGAATGCATATATTAAAAAATTCTGTTTAAATTGGATTCATACATTATAACTAATATTTGCAAATTTGGTAGATATTTCACATTATAATAAACAAATAGTAAAGCGGTGTAATTCTTTTTTGTTTAGGAAAGTATTACTCAATAGTCTTAACATAGTGGTCCTACTATCATCATTTTAGCACTGTCCAAATTCATGATTTGTTGTTTTGTTTCACATTTTTAACAGAAATGTGCTGTTGAATGATCTCCCACAAACATTGGATTCAGCAGTCTATGATTATTTATTAGCCTTTTAAATTTTTTCATAACTTTTGGCACATCCTGTATATTCTTCTTCGTAATATTAGCTAAATTACAGCTGATATTAAAAAGAAAATGAATTGAGATAAAAGAATTATCATTGTATAAAATAGTATAGGGATTACAAACCTATGGCATGTGCGCCCAGTGTGGCATGTCAGGAGAAAATATCTGATCCTACAATTTCAGTTTATCACCTGATCTTTTTTTTTTTTTTACATTTATTTTAATTGAAGCATATTTGTTTCATTTCTTTAAATATCATTATCTGAAGTCTAAAACTCTGACATGCATAAACATTTTAAAGATAATTATGCTTGCTATATGGCGCACACATTCAAAAAAGGTTTACCATTCCCATAATAGTATACTAGAGTTAAATGTTTTTCAGGAGACTTTGGCTGTTACACTTAAAGAAATAATTCTTGGTCAAACTTCTGAATTATAGGAAATGATACATTCAATGAAACTCTAGGATAATTACTCACTAAATATCATAAAGTATCCTTATTCATGGAATTAGAGTTGTGTTATCTCATTTCTGTTCTTTTTAATGTTTTTTCTTATCAGTTCTATATATATATGACACATTTCACATCACTTCTTCAAACTGAAACAAATATTTAGTCTCAAATTTGAAATGGCTTCACATCAACGGAATATTATAAATACATATATTCCTGCTAATCCAATCTCTCAATTATCTGACATATCTTTCATTGTAACATGTTTGTCATCTTTTAAAATATATATAGAAAACTTGAAACATTAAATATAATAAAGAATTAAACCTATAATTACCATACATAATTTCACAATAACAAAAACATTATAGCTTCAAAAATAATTTATACCCAAGGTCACATCATAGCCTTTAGGTATGCATTATATCTATATACTCAGTAATCTGGCTCTCTTGCTAATGTGGCAGCCCTCTCTGTGCAAGGAAGGCCAGATTAACAAGAGTCTAGTTTAGTGATTCCAAACTTTTACAAGCCAACATCCCCTTGGTTCCATAAACTTATACCCAATGCTCCAACCTGTTTTCTTTTGTATGAGAAATAGTCTTAGAAAAGCTTTTCTATAAACCTCACACTGTGTCTTTACCATACATTGTTCTCCACATCTGGAAACCGTTAAATGCAATATTGCTTCTTACCCATTTTAATGGAGGAAAGGGAAAGTTTATCAGTGACCCAAACCCTTGCCTATGGTCAACATTTGGTCAGGATACTGCCACCAACACTCCCTGCTACTTTCTTGCTCTTTTTGCCTCTAGACTTACTCACCACCTCAGAGGTGGTACCACCCACTTTGGGAAACTATTGGTCTAGTTTAATAATAATAACAACAACACAGTTACATAAAGTAGTAACTCTAGCAGATTCAAATAACACACCATTAAACTTACACTCACATTATGTGGATACAACACAACATATAAAAAACATAGACACCATTAAGCAATCATGGGCTCAAAAGGCACTCCATGGGAGGCATCCCTACAACCTGGTTCAGGATTTTTGCTGACAAAACTGCATCAAACAGTTGGTTAGCTCAGGGATGCCTCTTTGGAGAGACAGAAGGATTCGTGATGGCCATACAGGATCAGGTAAAAACTACAGAAAACACATAGTCAAAGATACAACACTCACAAATGACGCATGCGGAAAATGTCACATCATGCCAGAAACTAGTACAACACATCACTTCTGGTTGCAAGCTCTTGGCACAGACAGATTATTTACATAGACATAATGAAATAGCAAATATAATACATCAAGAGCTTGCAAACAAACACAAATTATTAGATGTCCACAAGTTATACTACAAATACATTTCACAGACAGTATTGGAAGACAACATGCACAAAATGTACAATGACAGAGCCATAATCACAGATAAAACAATTTACCATAACAGATACATCACACTTATTGAAAAACAATAAAATCACACACATTAGAGACATATCCATTCCAAACACTCATAATATACAAAACACATGCAGGGAAACAATCTACAAGTACACAGAAGTCAGGAAATAAGGCATCTGTGGAGGATGGATAGGGTGCTTATTGTACCTGTTGTTCTCTCCTCTACAGGAGTCACACGCACTACAAAAGCCTGAGAACATTACAATTGAATAGTACATTGAATTTCTATATTGTATACATGTCATATTGTTAGGAAATTCCTGAATACAGATACACACATTGACACACTTATTTAATTTTTGTCTTGTTTTGGTTGCGATGCCTTGACTCTGGTCCTGCATAGTATACAGCAACTGGTGTCAACCAAGTATAGCTCACTAAACCAACATAATAATAGTAATAATTTTTAAAAACTATTCCTGATAATTCTAATAAATTGTAATAAATACCTATACATAATACTTTAGATACAATTATGACTAATTAATTAGCCATATTAGTTTATTTAAAATTGGCAGTATCATTTGTTTATAAGTAATATTTCTACATTTCTTTTATATTATTATATTTTTTCAATAAAACAAACTTTATTGTTAAATAATTACAAACATTATAATAAATTAATTAAAATATTTTTCAGCCACCTCCAACAGTTCCCACTGGAGTCTTTTCTACTGAATTTAAAGATCTTGTAGACAGATGGTAAGATGAAATATGTATTTACTAACAACATATATACATAGCTTACTAAATTATTTCCTATTGCTGTTAATCCACCTACAAGAATATCTTAATTTATCAATTTCTGAACCAGAAATGATTTGACAAAATTCAGTTTCCTTTAGTACAAAAAAAAATACTTTTTTTTTCTCTTTTTAATGATATTAATCAAGTTTAAAAAGGAATACACAGTAAAACCTGGCAAAATTGAAATCATTTGATGCTGTAAAATATTTCTTCCTTACACAGGTACTGATGAGGTAAAAGCTCTTAAACAATGTAGAAATTGTGATATACAGTGTCCATTTTAGTTTCCTGAAAACTGAATTTTCAAGTTTATTTTTTATTTTTATTAACTGTTAGTAATCAAAAATGCAAGCCATTACAAAATACAAAGTTGTTGTGTGTTTAATGCTTCTTGAAACTTAAATGTTTCATATTTTGAATATCCCCTCGATGTGGGTTCTTGTCTGTGGTGAGGGGACCTCCCAGAGATGGTTTAGTAACTCTTCTTTACCATTCCTGGGATCTGAACGCCCACCCACGTGTTTGCCGTATGTGGTGGCCCGTATGCCGGAAAGGCGGATCCTGGTAGTTGAGGGGCGACATAACGTCCCCAACACACTTCTTAGGCCCCTGCTTCGGATAAACGGGAGGCTCAAATCAGGCTTTGTTTGAGTCAATTGGCTGATCATTGAGTCATTCTTGACCTCGGCTTGGAGTCAACCGATCGATGCAGATTGGGTGGACACGTCAGACAAGATGTGCTCTACTTGACTGCATTGTGAGGGTATAGCTCCTGGGAAACCCTGATGTGATGGTCTATGGAAGTACTCCATGTGACAGCATCCCCTTGTTGGGCCCCATGGTGGGTGGGGTCACTGGGAGGTGAATAAAAATATTAAATAATGGATCCAAAAAATTTGAAATGTCCTTGTGCACCAACAACAACCAATGGAAAAATCTCCAGCAACCCAGCATACTTAGTAGTACGTTAGGTTGCTGGAGTACTACGCAACGGGAGAAAAGCCCTTGGCTAAAGCTTCTTTTTTCTTGATTCAAAAATTGTTTGAATTGACCATCGAACAATTGAAAAAAATACAAAAATTAAGATCAGAAGATTTACTGGTGGAAACAGCTTCCCCAAACAATCGGCAAAACTTCTGGAAACGAAGACCCTGGGAGAAATGGAAGTCGCTGTCACCCCACATGGAAGCCTAAACTCATCACATGGGGGTAATATCTGAGATCGATCTGATATCTGAAGATGAATTAGATATCCAGATCGGCCTTTCAGACCAAGGGGTCACTGCTGTCTGATGCATTTCCATTCATCGAGATGGTAAGTTGATTCCTACCAAACACCTTATTTTGACATTTAATAAACCAACTTTGCCATCTGTTATTACATCAGGTTATCTGCACTGCCCAGTTTGTCCTTACATTCCAAATCCGTTGTGTTGCTTCAAATGCCAGCGATTTGGACATTCACAAACATCCTGCCGAGGGAAAGGCATTTGCGCACAGTGTGGAACTGAAGGTCACGAGAGTACTGAATGTAAAAGTACTCCATGCTGTGTGAACTGCAAAGACACCCTACTCCTGAAAATGCCCTGCATGGCAGAGAGAGAAAGAGATCCAGCATGTAAAAACAGTCAACAACTTATTCTACCCAGAGGCATGTTGCATGATCACTTCAAGTGCACCACTGAAACCAAAGACATTTGCTGCTGCTTTGAAATCCACAAAGACATGTGGAATTCAGACAGATATTTCTGTTTCCCCAAAGGAATCTCTCACTTGTCATGCGAAATGTCTACTGATCCCATCAAAAGAAACACCAGAAAAGGAGAATGCAAAACCAAAAACACCCCTACCTAAAACAGGAGTAAGGACAAGAAACCTGTGCTCTAAAAAGGCTAGTAAGAACCCATTAAACAAACAGAGTGAAAGCAGCTCTCTCTTAATCTAAAAGATCAGAGGCTCAATCTATGAGTGAGTTCTCTGATATCTCTGATGAAGAGAATAATATGGAGGTGACACAAACAACCTCACCTTCAAAAGGAAAATTGTCTGTGAAGTTAAAGAGGGATACCTTCACAAAAAATGCTGCCTCAAACACATAATGGATTACAAAATAATCCAATGGAACTGTCATGGTTTCCGCAACAACATCTCTGACGTTAAACACTTGACATCATCTACCACATCTCTCTGCGTGGCACTCCAGGAAACACATCTAAAACCTGGAGAAAGAATTTCTTTAAAAGAATTTGATCTCTACCACGAGGATGATGATAGCCACACCTGAGCCAGTGGAGGTGTGGCTATACTGGTTTCAAACCGCATTCCATCCTTACCGGTACAAAACAGAGCTGCAAGCTGTGGCAGTCAGAATTTCAATTGGCGTAACTGTCACAGTTTGTTCCATATACTTGCCACCAGATGTCAGAGTGAATGAGGACGAATTGAATGACTTGGTTGAATAGCTACCAACTCCATTCTTTTTACTGGGTGATTTCAATGGCCACAATCCAATGTGGGGCAGTCACAATATCAACCGTCGAGGCAGAACCATTGAGATTCATAGGTAATCACCAACTGTATTTATTTAATACTGAAGAAGTGACATACTTCCATGCCCCAACAAGAACATTCACTGCCATTGATCTATCATTAGCAAGTCCAAATCTGTTTTAAGCATTTACATGGGAGGTTGGATCTAATCCACTTTCCAGTGACCACTTCCCAATATTTTTAAAATATCGAGGCAGAGAAATCTGTGAATCAGCCTGTCCACCAAGCTGGAAACTTGAAACAGTAGATTGGCTTGCATTCTCTTCTTTGGCTAAAATCACTGAGGAAATGGTAAATACTGCTGATATCAATAATGCAGTTGAAGTTGTCACTTCCAGTATTATTCAGGCAGCTGAAAACACAATGGGGAAAACATCAACCAGATATCCAAAGCATCCGAAACCATGGTGGGATCAGAATTGCGAGATAGCATTTAAAAACAAAAGAAAGCATGGGGGATTTTCAGAAGATACCCCCACTGCTAACAATTTGGTTACTTTTATAAAAGCAAAGGCAAATGCCAGAAAAACAAGAAGGCAAAGCTTCTTGGAAGGAACTATGTCTCTAGCATAACATCTTCCACCAGCTCAAAAGCAATCTGGGATAAAATCCATAAAATTAATGGGAAATATGCTTCTCACTCTCTGTCCATGCTGGAAAATAATGGCACAATAATCAGCGATATATAGGGTATTGCTGAGTTGATGGGTGAAATGTTTTCTTCTTCATCCAGCAATGTAATGTATACAAGGAATTTTCAAGCTTATAAAGCCCAAAGAGAAAAACAAAATTTAAATTTCCATTCCTCATCTAATGAGGAATATAATATGCCATTCACCAGAATTGAATTACATACAGCAATCTCTTGCTTGGGAATACTGCTGTAGGCCCGGATAAAATTCACTATAGCATGATTAAAAATCTGTCAAACAATTCTTTTAGTAATCTTCTGAATCTGTTTAACAGAATATGGACAGAACATATTTTTCCTGACTCTTGGAGGCTATCAATCATTATTCCCATTCCCAAGCCAGGTAAAGACCACAAGACTCCCTCTAATTACAGACTAATCTCTCTGACGAGTTGCCTCTGTAAACTCTTCGAGAGAATGGTAAACAGACGTCTGATGTTCCTCTTAGAGGAAAAGAACTACTTTTCACCACATCAGAGTGGATTTTGTAGGAACAGAAGTACCACAGACAATTTAGTAAACCTTGAAACATCTACACGTGAAGCATTCGTTCGACGACAGCACTTAGTGTCTGTTCTTTGATATAGAGAAGGCTTACGATCGCTGCTGGCAATATGGGATGTTCTGTGATCTTCATGAATTCGGATTGCGGGGTAATCTGCCAATTTTTGTAAAAAACTTCCTACAGAATCGTAGATTCCAAGTCAGGATGGGCAACACTTTATCTAGGCCTTTCACACAAGAGGGTGTTCCTCAAGGTTGTATTTTGAGTGTGACTCTGTTCCTAATCAAAATTAATAGCATAGCTAAGTGTCTCCCTCCCAGTGTGAAACACTCTCTGTATGTGGATGACTTTCAGATCTCCTACCAGTCTAGTAACATGGGTTTCATCGAGAGACAACTGCAAACCTCCCTAAATCACATAGACAATTGGTTCAAGGTCAATGGTTTTACTTTTAATGCAGAGAAGACCTCGTGCATCCACTTTTGCCAAAGGCATGGTTTGCACGTGGATCCTGAAATTCACCTAAATGGGGTTAAAATTCCAATGGTCAATGAGGCTAAGTTTCTTGGTGTCGTGTTTGACCATAAATTGACTTTCTTGCCACACTTGTGCAATTTGAAGAGTAGATGTTTAAAATCCCTGAACTTTTTAAATGTATTATGCTGCTCATCCTGGGGAGCAGACAAATGTTCTATGCTCAGGATTTATAGGGCCCTTGTCCGCTCTAAGCTGGATTACGGATGCATCGTGTATGGCTCTGCACGAGAATCTACTCTTCGGATGCTGGATCCAATTCACCATCAAGCACTGTGTTTGTGCACTGGTACCTTCCGCACCTACCCTGTGCAAAGTTTGTATGTGGATACTTATGAGCTCTCACTACCTCTCAGGAGAGAACAGTTGTCTCTTTTTTATTATATCAAACCGAAATCTCTGGCTAAACCTTCAGTTGATTGTACAGTATTAGATACTCAACTGAAAAGATTATTTGCAGCTTGGCCAAGTAGTGTCCCTACATTCGACATAAGAATGGAGAATGTTAGCAGCACGATTGACCTGGACTCAGGCAACATTTCACAGGTCGAGGTTGATAATATATCACCTTGGTCAACTCCTGTGATAAATGTTAACATTAGCTTA
Source organism: Centruroides vittatus (assembly GCF_030686945.1). Lineage (NCBI taxonomy): Eukaryota > Metazoa > Arthropoda > Arachnida > Scorpiones > Buthidae > Centruroides > Centruroides vittatus. The sequence continues at coordinate 1,309,158 of NW_027122360.1, read as the reverse complement.
AAGCAGTTTCCTAAGGAATCCACTTCAGATTATGTCTATAGACAGTGCTTTGTTGAAATTCAACATTGTGACAGGAATTTAATTCCTATATACACTGATGGATTGAAATCAGTTGATTACATTGGCTCAGCCCTTGTCTGCCAGGATGAAATTGTGGCAGTACAATTAGTACTGAGTTCTTCCATCTTTACTGCAGAGTTGCAGGCTATTTACCTAGCCTTAAAATTTGTAATTAGGAAAGGTCATCATTGCTGTGTGATCTACATTGACTCAGTTAGTGCACTTCAGGCTTTGATCTCGTGTGAACCTACTTCTCACTCCATAGTGATTAAAATTTGCAAACGGTTATTCCATCTTATTGTGAGTAATATTTCTGTAAAATTTTGTTGGGTCCCAGGCCATGTAGGTATAAGAGGAAATGAAGAAGCTGATGCAGCTGCAAAGTCAGCTAGTCCTTCACAGCATACAATGCATATTGAAGGAGACGATTTGAAGCTAGTTGTTAAAAGATGACTAGCAGAGAGATGGCAAAATGTGTGGAACGCACAAGTTCACAATAAACTATACGAGATCAAACCTATGATAGAAAATTGGACACAGAAGAAACCTTATGACAAGAGATCTGAGGTTATTCTTATGCTTTTGAGAATTGGACATACTCGACTGACACATTAATACCTCTGACAGGTTTTGGGCCAGAGGCCAAATCTTGACAATTTACTAGACTTTCTGAAAGTCACTAATATGTATAGAGAGATTTAATTATTTAATTACTTTTAATTTTTATTTATATATTGTTGTTTGTTTATTTTAATTGTTGTATATACTTGTTATTTTATATATTAATTTATATACAAATTGACTGTTTGCCTTGGCGCAGCTTGGCCTATATGGCTCTTGTGCCATAAAACACCAACTTAACCAACCAACCAACTTCCACGAAAGCAGTTGACTAAAGACGTTGTTATTGTTACAGTTGGGAGTACGAGATAGTACTATAAAAGCAGTATAGCTTTGTTTTCTCTCTCAATTTTTGTTTTAAAGGGACATATATGATAGTTATTTGCAAAACACAGGATTATTTGAGGTTGACCCATACAAAAAACATTATAAATAAAACAAACATCATGAAACCCGATAAATTTGTAAAGCCAAACGACCGCCAGATTACATTGGGCTATTTTTCCATAATTATATTTAATTAATTACTAAATAATTTGGCATATTCTGGAAGAAAAGAATTGGCCCAGAGTGGGACTCAAACCCTCAACTCCTGCTTACCATTCAGATGTGTTGTCAGTTATGCTACCTCCAATTTAAATATGTCTGAAATAGGAGATTGGACTGGAGGTTTGGGTAGCGTAACTAGCAACGCATCTGCACAGTAAGCGGGAGTTGCTGGTTTGAGTCTTGCTTCAGACCAATTTTTTTCTTCCAGAATATTCTAAATTATTTAATAAATATGAATTTATAATTATTAAATTTAATAAGAGATAGCACCTAAAGCCTCCCCTAGTGACAAATTATTTAGTAATTAATTAAATATAACCATGGAAAAGTAGCTTGATGTAATCTGATGGTTGTTTGGCTTTATAAACAAAAAATGATAGGACTACTTATCAACTGCACCATTCAGGCTGCCATTACTTAAGCTTGTTTCTGTTGCAGAGTATAGTAAGACCTTGCTTAACACAGGATACGTTCCTAGACAACAAAACACTAAATGAAACAGTGTTAAACAAGGCCATTTTAAAACAGAGTAAATAGGGAAAGGGGAATACATGACCAAAAATAAATGGATTTTACTTTCATTTTAAGTAATTTTTATATTAATTTGCAAAATAATATATGTTAAATAACACACAAACATATGCACACAGAAATGTAAACTTCATTTTTTGTGATGAAGGTTTCGGCTCTTCTGAAATTCTTGCTTTTTGCCATAAAGTTGTGTAGTTTCATTTGTTGCTTTTTTTTTCTTTCCTTAAGCGAATGTCGGTAGCAAGAGATCGCATTCAAAATGCTTCATCTTGCTTTTGCACTCCTTTCAAAATCTGGATCATTTGCTACAATTTGATCAACAATTTTGGTTATTGTTACCAAACTTTTACTGTAGAGAAATTCTTTGGATTCTTTGTTTTCAGAATCTTTATTTTTCAGTTATACACAAATTCTTTGTTCTGCCAGTTCTTGAAGGTTGTCGTTGGTAAGGCTTTCACCAGAAATCTGCGGTAACTCCTGAATATCCTGCTCATCTACATCTCCTAGTCTTGCTGTATCAATTAAGTTGACAATTTGGTCAACCTAATGATATAGCAATAGGTTTTTCTCATTGAGAATTCTTGGATACCTTCAGCCATAACTTCTTCCACACTTTGTTCATGCATTTATCAGTTAATTCTTGCTTCATGAAGTTGATATTCCTATGGCATCCATGATGTTATATTTTTTTGCACCAAACAAACAGATTTAAGGAAAGTACAGCACTATGATGAATTGCCACTTTTTGCTGATTGGTTTGTGTTCGGAAATGATTGTATTATATACGGTTCAATGAAATGCCATGATACTTTGAATCAGCATAAATTTTGAGCTGTTTTTAGGCTTCGAGCAGACCGTGTTATATTGAATCAGCGTTAATCAAGGAAGTGCTAAAAGATGTCTTACTGTATCATGTTGGATGGTGGATGTGTACAAAACATGTCATGTGACTCTGCTTTGACGTCACTTGGTCACGTGACTATCTCAAAATGTCACTTACATCTGCGACGTATTTCCCAAGGTCTTTTCGAACTCTGAAGAGACTGCAGATCACAGTTTGATAAACATTGCATTTGTTATCATAAACATTGTTCCAGTTATACTGCTTGCTAACATTTTACAACAAAACCTACCAATTTAAGATTTGATAAAGACGATTTATTATTTTATTATTCAAATTAAATATTAATAATTTTAAATAAATAATTATAGATTTATTATCTAAATTTTCAAATATACATGGTTTATATAACTGTTTCATTTTAAAATCCGAACTAGCTATATAATAATATATATATAAATTTTTTTAGTTTGGAAATAAAATGTTTCATTTAACACAACAGATATAACATGTGTTTTGTGAAATTAAATAAAAATAATTATAAAACCAACCAGCACTGGTCCATGGACCACAGTTTGAGTAGCTCTGTGTTAGAGCACACAGATGCAAAGTTCAAAAGATATCAGCGTCAGGTTAGCCCATATTTCGTTTTTAATTTTTTTTATGAATAATTTTAGTGTCTGTAGTCTGTTAAAATTGTTTGTTAGTAAATAATTACAATAATGAAATGCTGTTAACATTCTGTCCTCACTCTTATCATTAAATAATATATAATTCATTTTGGTACTTTCATAATATGAAAGCACCAAGTAACATCACAGAGAAATTCACTTATTAGTAAGATAAAGCATGAGAAATGAAGTTCAGAATGAATAAAGTAAACCTACATATGACAGAGTTACATTACAGAGCCCTTTCTCTTGTAAGTCAAACATTATGTAATTTGTGTACCAATTGAAATTTTAATTAAAACTTATGATAATTAAAAGTTTTAATTAATTAATATCAAATTTTAACTAAAAAGAATTAAAATAATGTATGCAATAATGTCATTGAATAATGCAAGATTAAAATGCCGAAGAATAATCATACTCTTCTGCATTGTAGAATCATTAGAGAAAAACATATACAATCTTAAAAATTTAATACTTTCTACTTTAGGGTAGGAAGTATCCTTTTTTTTAAAGAGTAATTTTATAGAATTGTTTTAAGGCTGCTACACAAGTAATTTGATAATTTATTTGTTGTGTTTTTTTACGGTGTTAATCTTTTTAAAAATAAATCATCATCATCAAATCTTAAGTTGATGGATTTTGTTGTAGAATGTTTGCCAGAATTATAACTGAAACATAACAAATGCAATGTTTATCAAACTGTGGTTAGCAGTTTCTTTGGAGTTCAAAAAGTGATACATCAGAGATATCATGTGACTGATGTGAGTGACACTTTGAGGTTGTCATGTGACCGAGTGACACATTTTGTATGTATATGCCATCCAATGTGATACTCCACAACAGAAGCAAGCTTAAGCAATGGCAGCCTAAATGGTGCAGTTGGTAAGTAGTACTATTATTTTTTGTTTATAGTGTTTTTTATATGGGTTGGTGCCAAATAATTCTGTTGTGCAAATGAATATTATATATGTCTCTTAAAAAAAAAAATTCAGAGAGAAAGTAATGCTATATTGTTTCTATAATACTACCTATAACAAAATTGTCAAGCATCTCTCAATATCTCTGGGCTGCATGGCCCAATGGGCTGTAACAAAACATGTCACAGGCCCATTGGGACTAGCTTCTTTGTTGAAGAATGATTTGAAGATAAAAGTGATTATGAATCTTCCTCAGACTAACTTTAGGCAAGTGCATTGCAATTGTAGAATTTACTGGAAAATATTACTGTTTTTTTTTTGGGCCTGATGTGACAGTTACAGGTGTTCATTGTTCCATTGAGGTAAAAATGTGCATCTGCTCCATAGAATCACTCGTGGTCACAGCACATCATCTTCCGTTCTGGCAAGGCGAAGGTCAATAGAAATGTCAGTCAGGTTTTGCTGTTGTCAACAAGCAACTTCTGGTTTTGGATGATCTTAGTTGGATAATTATGCACTAACTTTATCAGTACCTTTCACACTGTACTACAGAATACACCCAACTGCTGTGATACTGCACTACTAGTCCATAACATTATTCATTGACTCTTTAACAACAGTTGTGGTAACATCTTCAACTACTTATGAAATGTAAGGTTTGTGCCCTCAATTGGATTGAGCTTGGGGAATCATTGGTCTTTGGCATAAAGTTTTATGATGGCATAATTCTCAAAGTGCAGTTGCATCATTGCTGCTGCTTTCATGAAGTGACAGCAGTTGTCTTATTGTATAAAAATTGTATAAACCACAATATGACTACTACTGACATTTTGTCACACCAAAACACATATGGACAAGGTTTATTGGTGATTCAGATGTTTACACAATGCAATGGGCATTGTGTAAACACATTCTGAGCAGACATGAGGTCATTTGTTTCTCTCAAGTGATGGGACCATGATCTAATGTGATTTTGATTTTGTCATTGATTTGTTTGATAATGTGACAATGATTGAAAAATCTGACAAATTAGATTTTCTTCAACGAGATTGCAACTTGTCGAACCAAGGTCACCAAGTTGCAAGTTTGTTCAAACAAGACAAATTCATGCCTACAGTTTTGAGCAACAAAATGTCAGCAGTAATCATATTGTTTAAACTAGCTTCAAAACAACTTAACAAGAAATGTTCATTCTAACAAGCTATGATGGTAAGTGTAGCTGATTCAACTTTCAACAGTAGGGGCCACTTTCATTTTTTCAATATATCCAAAACTTGGCTGCAACACATGCATTTATGCTTTTTCTTTGCTTACAGTACCAAAGTGCCATTGTGGTGAGTTTTGGTACTAATTTTTTTTATGGGAAAAATCTTCTGCATGTTCTGAAATGTTAGTTGGATTTGGCTGTATTTGGAATGCCAAATATTTCTCTAAACAGCATTAACTTAGGTACTTCAGTTATGAATCGCATGGTATATTGCAATGTATTTTTGATTTTTCTATTATCACTAAACGATAAGTAATAACTAAGTAAATTTCACAAGATTTATGCATTCATTTACAAATATTTGAAACTGTTTTATGTTTTTACTAGCTTGAAGAAAAATCCTGCAGAACGTGCAGACTTAAAAACACTCATGGTAAATGTGCTTAATTTAAATTATTTGGGATACTTAATTAAAAATACTTACGGCTATTCATTTCTTGTAGAATCATCCTTTCATCAAACGATCCGAAACCGAAGAAGTAGACTTTGCGGGATGGGTCTGTCAAACGATGGGACTCGATCCTTCGACCCCGACAAAATTATCGTCTGACGTGCAAGTGTAAAAGCGATCCTAGTTTGCATTTTCTATATTCGGAAGCTATTGTCGAGCATTTTAAACGGGGAATCTGAAGAGAATTTTCTGTGACCCGTGTATCCTCTGATGGTTTCAACTATCTTGTCTCTATGAGGCTTGTTTGTATTTTTATCTCTTCTTAAGTTCAAATTTTCAGTGGTATGATTAATCTTGTAGAAGAAATTTAATGGAGATATCGTTTGTTAGACTATTTGAGATTTGGAGGTTTGTCATAAATTTTTTATTTTATATATATATTTTTTTTTTTTTTTTGATTTTTCTCTATTTTAAGCTTTGGCATCAAAATGCAGCTAAGCTCTTAGAGCAATATTTTTCTTTAAAATATATTTAAATCAAAACCATATTTTGAAACTTTACAATTACTTTGTCTGTTTTTTTTCCATTAATTTTCTTTTACAAATTGAATTCAGTTGTATTATTCATAAACATTATTCAAAAATTCAAAAAACATCCAAAAAAATTAAAGGAAAGTTATTTTGACATATTTTTAAATGTTTTGCTTTAATTAATGGATATAATATCTACGAATTGACGATTTTAATAATGGCCAGAAGCAAAAACTAAGGCTGAAATATGTAAGAAAACTGAATCTTCGTATTAGCATTACTTGCTTCGCATCTCAATAATCGTTTCTTAATTTTATTTATTTTTGATTGTTCAATCGAATATCAAAGACAATGGATATCGTATGTTTTAAAATTCTATTGTCGAGTATGAAGCTCCAATAGAAAACGTACGTCCTTTTTGCACGAAGAGTATGTATATATATTCTCACAAGATACATGAATATTATATAGCACATGTTAATGGCAAGTGTGGCCAAACACATTTTGACTTCCGTTATGTCTCATTCCATCATAGAATATATTTTTGATGTATCGTAAGTTGATCATATCTGTTGTTGAAGCTGTTGTTAAAATTAAGAAAAGGGGGAAGAAATTTATTTTCTTCAATTGTATGAGATTCATTTTCATTCTAAGAAACAATTATAATAGTATCTAGCAGTATTTTGATATTTTCAAACTGTATTTATCTGGAATTCTTGCCTTTATTTTTTTACTTTGTGGCTGAAGTAAAAGAAATATCTATAGGCTTATTTACAGACTTCAAGTTTTGTTTTTATGAAATTTTCAATAATTCAGTTGACGAAAAACTTAAACAGAATCATTTGTTTTTGAAGTAGTTTGCACTTTATCAATTTTTTTCATTTTCTGATTTGAATTTATTTAAATAACATATAATTTGATTTGTACAGTCTAAATTTTGAGATTTTATACATAATCACTAAGGATAAATGAAATAACTGCTTTTTTCCTTCCTCATTTTGTACATATTTGTAATTTTTAGGTCGTTTCGAAAAGGTGGAATTACATTTTTCCCTATAAGTGTAGTGTTCGCATGCATTATGTAATTTTTCAGTATAAGTGTATATTAATTGCAACAAAGAGTGAAACCTAAAAAAATGATAAATGCATCTGATGTCGGTTTTGTATGTTATGTACAAATACAAAAATATCATGCCGTGATTCAGAGCGCATTTCGAATCCAACTACGCTATACTCTATATTGGCAGCAATTTATGCAAACGGCCGCAGCATCGGAGAAACAATTCCGGTCACAAATACTTCACGCAGAATCTGACATTGTACCGTTCGCGATATCTCATTGTATCGTAGTCAAAAGATAACTTGTACGGTAGCTGTCTGGCTCAAAGACGAACATAATTTCACTCTCGTACATGTCGACGTTCGACGATAATGGACATTTTATATAATTTATCAGTCGAATGTAATTATTATTTTGGGAAAAGTATGGTTGTGAGAAAAACAAAGAGTTAATTGTAAAATGTACTTTCCTTCTAATGTGCCTATTCTGGCAGTCATCGACTGCATGACATTAAAACAATATCATACTGTCTCTTTTTTACTTTATTTCTTTTACTTTGTTTATAAAATTATGCAAACATTTTGAATATAAGAGTGTTTCTGCACTGTATTCGTTCAACAAATTTGTGAAAAACGTACAAGTAAATTTCATGACGATGCAGCGACATAACAATTGATTGGTATAAAGGATTTTTAAAATGGCATTAAACAGCTTATAAATTTAGTATTAAACCACTTAAGACTTCAGGCTACTGCTATGAATAATTAGTCTGAATTGGATCCACAGAAATTTCTGTAGTTCAAATTTGGATGTTTGATATTCTTCATTACTGTTTTCTTAGTATGGGCCCAAACCAACCTGTGATTTGTACAAAAAAAGACCCTGTTTAATATTCAGTACATGCATGGTAGAAACAGTTTAAAAAATAAACGTATAAGAGTGATCAAACAAAGTTTGTCAGATAGGAGTAGGCTCGGCAATGTCAAATCTCCACAACACCTGCCCGATTCGTCACTTGCTGACGAATTAGTTAGAATTTCAAATGTCATTCCTCATACAAATCTTGGATATGAGTTTGTTTCTTGTAACACTTCACAGAGCAAAACAAAAACAGTATTGCCAAGTCTATACCTCTCAAGTAAATTTTTCATTTACTTAAGATAGTCCAGGTTATAAAAATATGCCATTTGCAAAAAGTATTACTATTTAAGTTAAATTTAACAATATATGGTATATATTTTAATATCAAGCAGATGAAAGATTTTATTATTAAAAATCAGATTATATGAAAAACCAATTTAAAAAATATGATCTCGGAAGTGTAACATAGTGATTCTCTTTATGGAAACTGGCATTGAATATTGTGGACAAATCAAATATTCTACCAGAAAGTAAAGTTGTCTTTTATATATATTAAATATTAGAATATTCAGAGTATTTCAGAAAACTATTTTGAGAAAAGGAATAACATAAACAGAGCTTTATAAATTTTTCTTCACATTTCTCTAAACAATTCGTCCATCAAAACAAAAGCATTGATATTCTAAGAAATTCTCGTGTAAAAATTCCATTAAGAGATGCAAATTTTGGTAAATCTTTAGAGAGTTTGACAGTTGTATAACAGTTCCATTAGAAATTTAAATCTACTGAGAACTGGAGTGTTCCCTATAGGTTTTCATTGTATTTATAGTTTCAATAATTTCAAATTAATTTTTTATTTCCATCTTTATGTATAAGATACTCAGTTTTCTGTAATTTAAAAATTTGACATTCCTGTATAAGTCTGTAAATATTAAATTTAACCTTACAAAAATGGCCAAAACAGCTTAAATTCATCTTCATTTTAATATTACAATTACAATATACTTTTTAAAATTTTTCACCACACTTTTTACATATCTGAACATCCATTTCTTCTTTAAAAATCTATAGAGAAGGCAATAGATTTGCTGTCACCATAAATTCTGGTATATGAAGTTTTTCATTATAAACTGTGACAGTCAGAAAATATTCTATTCCTAAATTTTGTCAGAAACAATCATTGGCTGTTCTGAAATTTTAAAAATTATAAATTTTCATTGGCTACCGAAATTAACTTTCTTTTATTGCTATTCATTTACCTTAATCTAATTTTAAATTTAGAAATGGCCAATAAAATCAATTTTCTATTAACCAATAAACGAAAACAACTATTTCACATTGTTTCGTCACACACGTTCAATTTCCAGATATTTCATTAGATAGTTTAAATCAAACAGTGTATCAATTGTAAATTAATTACATTCTTTCCTTAATTATGTAGTTTGGTATTATTATAATTAAAATTGATGTTATATTAATGTACAGAAAAGCTGATATTTAATAATATGTTTTTGTATTGTAGTTGCACGACGCTGCAGTGTGTGTTTCACACTTGTACTGTACGATTTCCATGGTTATAGTTTGTAAAACAAAAATGCTGCTTAGTAAACAACAAAGAATGGAAGCAATATCCAAGTTGGAAACCGAAAAAGTAATTAATGTGTTGGATATTTTACTTATCCTTTAATCTGAGAAAGTTATTGGCACGTTAACAGAGAAAGTGATTGAACCCATTCATAGTTTCTCTTTCAAAATTCCCTCGATATCCGCCTGCGTCGTAATTATAAGAGTGACAATTGTTAGTCAAACAATAATCTAATCTCGTTAATTTTCTCGTAAACAAAAGAAGAAGAGATTGCTATCTTTCCCATTATCTTTACTATTGATCGGCTACTCGGATTTCGATGTAGATATCCTAATTACGTCTCCGATAGATCGAAAATGTGGATAATTTTGTAATTAAAATAATACATCTTTGAATAATTATGGAAAAATCATTTAGAATGTTTTCTGCTAACGTGTGGCGCTTAATTAAATGCTTTGTGTTGCTCGATTATCACGTTTAAGATGCACTTTTTAAAATTTTCGCTTTCAGAGTAAACGTTCGAATACTTGCCGTGTATGCTAGCGACACCAGTGGTAGAACTCTGAACTAAATTGCTATTTTCTACGATACCGCTAAGTACACTAGCGATATCTGTATTACAAATTTACTAGGAAAGAAAGTTGATGTGTCGATATAACAATGGAGTAAGTCAGAGACACCGGTATCAGAATTCGGAATTAACTTGCCTCGTTTAATTGTAGAATATTGTTTTTATATTATTCTTTAAACTAAGCGATAAAAACTCTTGTCAATAAGAAATATTCTAAAACAAAGACTTCAGTATTCTTTTATTCTTCAGAATTAACGTTTATTTACAAAACTTCTGGAGTATTTGTGAAAATCAACAGTTCTAAAAATGTAACATATTCCCCGATTTAACGGCGTCAAAGTTAACGGTTACGTTTATTTCTGACACATAGAAAGATCGAGCTGGAAGGAAAAAAAGGAAGGAAAATGTATAAATGTAAACAATAGGGACGATTTTTGGAAAATAAAATAAACCTGAAAGATGGAACTTGTTTTGAAGACGGGTCCCTTGTTGCAACTCAGTCCGGATGGACAGGAACAATCCATAACATTTCCATTCATTATACTGCTCTTAACGTCCACTTTACAAATTTCGTCTGTAAATATGAACGGTTTAAAGATTAATGGTTTGGCTTGTATTAATAATATATTATGCTGACGTGGTGGTTAATTTGTGTGCGTTAGTGTGCTTTTGTATATGTTTATATAAAAAGTGAAGTGCAGATATACATTTTTTGCAAGTATTTGTGGCCACTTGTGTGTATCTTCTATAACTATTCGTTCGTATTTGCCTTTTCAATTATAAATATTGTATTATGAAGTGCATATTCTTAAATATTTTATTACTATTTCAAGAATTATTTTCTACACCCGAGTGAAACAATGTTGCATTCAAATTAATTAATATATAATCGATTTTTGTAACAAATACTTTTAAAAAATTATTGGACAGACTTACTTTCTTTAGGTGTAGCTCCACAGTATTTAAAATCCATATAGCCGATGCAACAGGACTTCTGGCCAGATGATAACTGAAAAGTAAAAGTAATTAACATGGAAAAACACTTCATTAAAGGAAAAGATAGTGAAATATCTTCACCTGGACCGCGATCAATAATAAAAATAATGGAAATGTGTTTGATTTTGGAACCATTTCTAAGTAGCTCCGAGATTATGTCCGAGTATTTTCTTATACCTGCGAAAGTAAATACGAGACGTTGTGCAAACAGGTAATGTGTGTAAAGTACTGCGGTGAAGCATGAAAGGTACTTTAAATGTAGATAATTTTAAATCGTATTTTGATACTAAGTTCCAATGAATGAATTTTCACATTGTCTATTTTAATTTTTTTTTAATTACCGAAAGTTAAGGAACACGATTAAATTACAGTTTTCATAATTGTGTCTAGTAGTAGTATAAATATAACACCAAACCAGTATTCGTATTTTATGTACTGTAATATACGTGTTACAGGTGATATATGCGAGGTTTGCGTGCACAGAACTGACGAGAAGGGGGATACCGGGGTTATAATCACTAAGCCGGGTGCATAATAAATTTATGTATGATTCTGACTTTATATAATAATATAATTATGAAGTCTGGGAATCAGTTTATGTAATTCCAAGTGTACGAAGGAGAGGAAAACGTGAGCATTAAGTGAAGGTTTAGAATGGCTCTAGAAACAGCCCCAGGTTCGTGATCGCTCTCCACCCTGTGTGCGTGCGAGATTGTATGTTTGTGTACTTGTGTATTACAAATGTATGCATGTGACCGCATGCGGTACACAATCGTTCGCTATTGTGTACGTACTGTACTGTGTTAATACGTTGTATACATAAGCATTATACCGGTAATTTGCGTTAACTTTACAAAACTTAGAAAAAAATTTTAAAGAATATTTGATTAAAAAATCAAAAATTACTGAGAAATTTCGAGAGAGGTTTTTTTTTCATTTATGAACTACAAAGCATGAAATTATGATTAAAATCAATAAAAGTTAATTGTGTTTGACTAATTATATGCACAGTTAAACAAGTTAATTTTTTCTCTTTTAAATAAGATTTTTTTTGTTTACAAATAATTATTATTTAACGCCTGAATGATGTCGATTATTAATTTTGTAACCTTAAATTTTTTACAAAAATATGTATAAGATGTTAGACAATACTTTAATTAAAATTAAATTTTAAATTATAATAAAGATTTTCTGCCCTATTCTGCGACGAATATTTTTTCCTATCTTTTGTATTCACAAAAGATAGGAAACACTCGCAAACTGAATTTTTATAGAAAAATTGCAATTTAATCTAGGATTTGAACCCGGAATCATCTGATTAGTGTATATCTACACTAGATGGCGCTTCGTGTTCTTTTTGCGCTATCGTCGCGTCGCTCACGTCACGTTCAATTAAAAGCAATAAATTATTTTAAATATGGAATCAGTGTCAAAAAAACTTTAAAATAATAATAATGAGGCGAGACGTAAAATTTTGAAATTAAAACGGTTATTTATAAATACTTAAAAACAATAAAGACGTAGTTCCACGCGACGATTAGACGACGATCGCTTCTCTTAATAATATGTCATCGAAAAGATGGTACGGTACAGCGAACCGAAATATTGACTAAAATTTCTTTATATAAAAATTTATAGAAAGTGTCTATGAAATTTTACGTTGGAACATAAAATACACTCCATTTGAATTATAAGGATGTTAAAAAATTATTTTTGAATAAAAGAAATTAATTTTTTAAGATTAAGCATTAATATTTGGAATGCAAGTTTTAGTGTACAATAAATCAAAATTAAAAATTGAAAGGAGGAAGGAACAACGGATATTGACGATTCTAAAAATAAATAAATATAAATTATAAAGGTTTTAAACTCGATAAAAAATTTATTGGAGATTCTTAACAATCAATTTCAAATCTGAAAATTCTTTGCGGTAAATTATAAATAAATATAAAATCCTCTTATACTTCATTTTATTTATAAATAGTAATTACTTTTATAATTATTTAAATTATAAAATATTTGCTACACAATACACATAAAGAATTAACGTTAAATCCATAAAAGGCCATTAAAACTGCATCAAAACAATTCATTTTATTTAAAAATTGCGTTAAAATAATTATCGAAACACACAAAACAAAGAAAACTTGAAAAAAATGTTTTAGTTTTTTTTTTTACTTAAAACTGATTTTTATAGGGATTTTTTAAATAAAACCCATCCCTACTCTCAAAATGGTTAAAAATATTTTTTTTTTTAAATATGATAACAGATGGCGCCATTAAATGCTGACGGGAAAGTTAGACAACTCGTTGCCGCATTTTCTTACGAGGAATAATAACTATTTCTTTTTATAACCTTAAATTGCTTTTATTCCAAAAAATGTATTTTTTAAATAATTTTATTAAGATATTTTGTGATTTTTGGAAGATTATTTTTTATTTTTTAAATTATCTTTTGTAATTTTTAAAATATTTATCATCATCATAGAAAGTTTGGTTAAAGTTTACCTAGGGAACCCCAATGGCCGCGCTTCCGGTAATCTCGACGGCAGGTGATGTTAGAAATTCGGTGTAGGTGGCGCAATTTTTAAATAACGCTATCGTACGCAAATTTTTTGTTTTTCGTGACGGCTCGACTGCTGCGAGTGGTTTTTTTTCCCACCAGTTAAACATTTTTGAAGAAAAAATGCTACTTTCTGCTATTTTTAATAGTAAATAGGTAAGTTTTTATTCCGTCTACTTTTCGTGATGCAACGTGCAGCAAATTTAATAATTCTATCGTATTCGTAATTGTTGTAAGACGTTTTTTTCTTTTTTTTTTTTGGCGACAAAATGGAAACTGCATACATTAATTCTGAAAATTTTTGGATTAATTGTACCTCCGGTCGTTTCTTTAGATTAATGTACTCTGGTTTCGATGATTTGGCAATAGATAAGAAAATGCCTAGTGATGTGAAATTTGCAATATTCTCGAATTTGCAACACGTAGAAGAGGTATGCGACAAATGTGGGAAACGTCGTAAATTAATGTATAGAGCAGATAAAAACACTGTATCGATGCGATGTAATGTTTGCAGGACGAATTATTCAGCTTTCCAAGGAACCTTTAAAGGGAAATGTGGTCGTTTGTCGTGGGAGAGTATTTTGTCATTTATCTGGCACCTACTGTGTTTAGAGTGTTCGCTAACTGTTGCTGCTGGAGCTTCGGGAATCTCCAAAAAAACAGCAGTCGACTGGGCAAACTTTTTACGTTTTGTTATGATGGTTTCCATTAATAACCTATGTACTTTTAAGATTGGCGGGATAAATAAAGTTGTGGAAATAGACGAAACAGCAATTGCAAAGAGAAAATACGAGAAAGGTAGAAAATTGAAGGGGACGAGGTGGGTTGTAGGAGGTGTGTGCAGAGAAGGGTCCGGAATCGAGCCGAAATGGAAAGAACCGGAGTCCGTTCCAGCTGCTCCATAAAGCGACGAGTGTAAGAAGGGAAGAAAAAGTAAGGCACATTCGTGTGGCGAAACTAAAAAACGTGTAAAAATATCAAGTAAAGATAGAAACATCAGCGATAAGGATCGCAAATCAAGGAAAAGCGAGAAGAAACGGAAAGGAAATGTATGACAGAGCGTCAAACACGTGAGTAACAGTTTGTTTTATATTTCATAGCTAGCTGAACTTGCAAAATAATCTTAAAACATTTATTTTTTACTAATGTAATTATTATTTTTTCAAAAAATTATACATACTAATTTGCATAATTTTTTGAACGTAGTACGCGTGCTTAGTACAGCAAACAAAATGGCGACCGGAAGCGGGGCCATTGGGCCTAGGTAAACTTCAACCGTAAGTTTAACAACATAAAAATAATACAATACAAATTAGCAATACAAAAAGAGAACAATTTCTCTGTTATGGGGGGAATAATACAAGTGGTTCGAAGGATTACAAATTAGCAAATCTAAAGTACAAAGATAAGTCATAAACACTATAAACAACGATTTTATGATTGCATACATAATGTTTCATCTATAATTACAAAGACAATGAATACAAAAACAATCATTAATTTTTGATGTTTCAAATAGTACTTTTCGGAAATTTTGACAAAATAATTGTATATTATGTAAAGATTCGTTTTACTGAGATTATTTAAATTAAGTTGGAAGTCGAGTAATGAATTATAGTTGCATATTTGAGGTATTTTATAATAGTCACGCTATTGGACTTGCATAATATATTATGGGTATGATAGTTGAGTTAAATAGTTTAATATGAATTTTCAAATTAGTAGTTTTCAACTTGGAACATACAAATAGTAGATTATCTATGGCTTGTTTTGCTTTGATTTTTATTTTATTGAAATGTGCTTTAAAGGATAGGTTCCAATCAAATTTGACTCCCAAATAGTCTATTTCATTTACCGTTTGTAAAAGAGTATTTTCATGCTATATTTTAGTGTTATTTTCAGATATTTTGCAATTATTACGGAATATTATGACTTTCGTTTTGGTCGAATTTATTGTTCAATATAGTGATTGAAGAAATTTATTAAGTTGATTAATTTTCCTTTGTAATGAAATCTTTGTTGGAGCCAGAAGCACAAGATCATCCGCAAAAAGAATATAATGAAAGATTCTATTTCCTATTTCAATTCCATCAGTTGATTCGGTAAAAAGGCGATCAATACCTATGAGATAGAAGTTGAATAAATAAGGAGAGAGAGGATCACCTTGAAGAATTCCACGGGATAAAGTTAAAGTTTGAGAGATGATATTGCCTTGTTTTATCGTGATATTATAGTTTGAGTATAGTTTAAGAATTGCTGAAGTAAATCGGGAACTTGCACTACAGGATTTTAGATTATGCACCAACAGAGGAACGTATATTGAGTCAAATGCTTTTTGTAGATCAATGAAGGAAGCATATATTTTCCTATGTTTTTTTAATAGATAAAGTTGAACTATCATTAATAAGGTAAAAATTGCAAATTCGGTTCCTTTATTTACAGTAAATGCATATTGAAATTCGGCTTCTAATTCCATAGTTTTAGTCCATAGCTTAAATTTGTTTGCAAGGAGTGAGGTAAAACATTTCCTTATAGTAGATAACAATGCTATCGGTCTGTAATTGCTAGGAGAGGAATGATCGCCCTTTTTATAGATCATCGTAAGAATGGCCGAGATCCAGGAATCGGGATAGGAAGCAGATTTGTACATACTATTAAATAAATTTAATATTTTTAGTCTAGAATCGTGTGATGATATTTTTAGGAAATCAGTTGGAATATTGTCATTTCCTGGAGTTATTTTACTTTTTGTTTTTTAATGACATTATTCAATTCAGTAATAGTAAAGTCAGAATCTAAAATTTCGTTGTAAACTTCTAAACTTGTATTTAACGATAATTCCATGTGAATTTGTGGAAATCTTTGATAAAACTGCTTCCAGGTATTAAAGTCTATTGTGATAGAACTTTTGATTAACTTAGGCCGAAATCTTCGTATTGTATTCTAAAACAGTTTACCATCATTATTATTTTTAATTAGGTTTAGTTCAATTTTGCGAAGATAGTTTGATTTTTTAGTTTTAAGTGGATTATTATACGATCGTTTAGCTTTTTTATAGTTTTCAAAATTTTCATCATTAGGATTTTGCCTAAATTTATTTAATTCCTCTTGTTTTTTCGTTCTCATTCTATAACAGTCAGAGTCAAACCACATTTCTTTAGCTTTATTTTGAAGGTTACTTTTATTTTTATTAAGGGATATTTAGTCGTTTAAAATTGTCGTCATTAGCTTGTATATCTATATTATTAGTATCCGTTATTTCCGGGATGGTAAGAATACGATTATCAATCTCAGTTCCATAATTTGACATTTTGTAATTTATTTTTGGGCTATTTATAAATTGATTACTACTATTCTTTAATGAGGTTAATAAAAATTTTGCTATTGTATGGAAGTGGTCAGATGTATCAAATGAAGTTATCGTGAATTTCGTACAGCGTGGGGAATTGCAATACGTGGGGTATTGTATAATATATTATTATTGCGATTATAATCATTGGTTAGAGTGTCCATTTTAAATTGTGTAAAATCTTTTTCGATCTGCAAGGTGTCAATCTGTTGATATAATTTAGTTATCTGTTCTTCTATCTTAGTTTGTCTTTCTTTGGTTTCACGTAAGTTTTCATGGATTAGATTCAGTTCCTCCTTTATATTAGTAATTTGGTTGGATAGTTTATCACTAGTTGCTTCTATAAGGTTGGAGATTTTGTTCCATAGAACTGTCAAAGAAGTGTCTAACAGATTGTCCGTGTCCTGTACTGAAGTAGATAATAAGAATGGCTCACCTGATTGTTCTTGAATGTGTTGGGGTATTAAATCTTCACTAATACTCTCATATTCCTCGGAAATAGCATTTATATTTTTATCCGTTTGTAAATTGTAATCCGTAATTAACTTGGAACTTGTTGCTGTGTAGTCGTTGCGTTTACTCACTGGTTTGGTTCTGTTAAGTGGTGGCCTTCCTCGCTTAACTGGAGAACGTTGCATTTTCGTTAATATTAGAAATTTCTTATTAAGGTTAAATATCCAACTGTTAATCTTCTTTAGTAATAAAATCGGCGTGTTAATCAAATTAGTAACTTCAGGCTTATAGTCACAAGTGAAGTGCTTAACAAAAGTCACCGGCAGTCGGGATAACCCCCCCCATTTTAAAAATATTTATTAAAACTGATTTTTCTAATAATTACCTTAAAAAAAAATTCTTTTGAAGTGCTTTCACACAAGTTTAAGTTAATTGCAAAGAAAAATAAAATATATTATTTATTTGTTGAGGTTAATTAAAATTTACACACTTTTTAATTTAAAAAGAATAAAATATGAGGAAAAAATTTGATATTTCATCATTAAATTAATTATAATTAACAATTTTAATTGATGTTATTTTTCTTGTTTACGGGTTAACAGATGTTTGTTCGATTTTATTTTTTATATTCTTAAAATGTTTATTTTATTTTTTTACGTCATATAAAATACTTTACCGTTAATAAATAAAAGTTTTATATCAGAACATAATTTTATTTTTATGTCTTCAGTTACATTTTACAATACTAAAAACTGTTAATAAATAAAAATTCAATTAAAAAAAAATTTGTTAATGTAACCCTTGGTGCCAAGATGGCGGCTTGTCTCTGATTCCAGCAAGGAAACGTTCCAACCTAACATAACCTAACCTATTCTAATAATTTGGTTACTAATAATTATAGTAATTTATTAGAATAGGTTAGGTTAGGTTAGAACGTGCGTCCCACTGTTTCCTCGCTGGAATCAAAGACAAGCCGCCATCTTGGCACCAAGGGTTACATTAACCAAATTTTTTTATTTTTTATTAGAAATTTTGAGGCTCTAAAATAATAAAATTAGTTATAAAAATCGAAATCTTTTATTTTAATTTTTTAAATTTAAAATTGTACTTTTGGTGAATTGAATCTTATGATTTTTAAATTAAAATGCTTTATTAAATATTATATATATATTTAATTGTTTTAAGTTAAAAACAAATTAAAGTTTAATTTAATTTAATGTAAAATAATCTAAAGAATCAAAATTAATTTAGTACAAGACTTCAAAATTTAGAATGTGTAATGGAAATGTAAGGGCAGAAGGAAAATTAGGAACTTCAAGCAATTGGAAGAAGGAAAAGGAGAAATCTATAAGCAATAGGAATAGTAAAAATCTAACCAGTAAGAATTGTAAAAATCTCGGGGCAGAAGGAAAAAGTAGAACTACAGGCAATAAAAAGGGTATGGATGTATAAAAAATACAAAGAAAAATAGAAAAGATCAATTGGAAAAAAATGTACAAGCAATAGTAAGAGTGAGAATCTCTAAGTATAGCTAAAACAATAAAAAGTCTACGGGCAATGGGAAAAAAAACAAGGATTTATGGGCGGTAAGAAATATAGAAATCTAAAATATACAAGAAGAGTAAAGATCTATCGTCAATAAAAAATTTAAAAGCAGTAAAAAGAATCATTACCCGCCAGCCGTACAAAATAATAATAAAAAAGTATAATCGGCAGGGAAAATAAATAAATATAAAGGTATAACTGAATATTTAATTCTTTAAAGTTTATAATGAACTCGATATCAATCAACAGGAGTTTACAGCAGGCAGTTATTAAAGTTTCGAAGAAAATATCGACAGGAGTCCAGATTCGAATACATTTCCATATTTAAACGAATATTTAATGAAGACTTGTCAAAATTTTGACAAAAGACAAATAAAAATAAAGGCGTCGAGAAAAATTTTAATTTCCAAAACGAATTAATAAAATTAAATTATTAAAATCTCCGAATCCAATTTCGAAAGATGACAACGACAGATAATAAAACATGGACAACTGACAAATTAATAGTGAAAGTAGATCATTTAGTAAAGTCGAAAGTAATTACTTTTCTTTGTCGTATTCTGACATTAAGCAATCTTACAACGTAATTAACTGGATTTTCATCCGAATCTTGGACACATTTCTGTTTTTCTTTCAGGAACAGAAATTCTTTATCAACATGAAAACGTAATTCGATGATTCACAATTAAATTAAATTTTATTAATAGAATGATAGCGATTGCTAAATACACTTACATAATTTTGCTGTTATATATAACAGAGGGAAAGTATATGATCCCCCCTCATATTTTTACATTTTTTTGGATTTAGGATATTTTGAGACATCGAGAAATGAAAAAATATTCGGGGATAATTTCTGTGTGTGTGTATAGATATGTGTATTGTGTTTACACTCTTTGAAGCTTAATAACTCCTGTGTTTTTTCTCGAAAATTTCTGAAATTTGGCAGGGATGTTTGTATATTAGGGAGATTGATTCTGTTAAATTTTGGAGATTAAAGGTCGAGGAGTTGGGAAGATAAAGGGGGTCGCGTGTATCTCGAGTAGGGTCGGATTTAATGCCGATTTTACTCGTTATTATCATTTACAGTTTCTTTTTTTAAAATAAAACCCATCCCTACCCTCAAAATTAAGCTTTTTGACATTTTATCATTTTATAATAGTTAAACATATAAAGGGATTTTTTAATACAATTTTTTTAACATGGCGTCACCAAATGTTGACGGGAAAATTCAGAAACTCGTTGCTGGTTTATTTAAAAATGTCAGTCGGTAATAATTCATAAAGATATTTTTTGCTTTTTTTGAAAAAAAGAAGAGTTTTAGAAGATTTTTAAAAAAAGATTTATTGAGGGTAATAAATAATTTTCTTTGTCATTTTGAATGAATAAAAAATAATAGTAATTGTTTTTGGGTAAAGGTTTAAAAAATACACTCTGTTGATAGTATTTTTTTTATTTTTTTAGGTGTTTATCAGTTATATTTTTTATAACTGACAAATTTACTCGTGTGAAAAATTCAGTTTTGTAAATTTTTTTTTGGTTCGAATGAGAAGATATAATTAAGTTACATTAAAGAAGATAATCACAATAAATAAATAAGAATAACGGTGAACCAAACTTCAGTTAACTTCTGTAAAGACTGAATTATTCGTATTTTTTTAACTAATTGTGCAAATTTCTTAAAAGGAAAGAGCGATTTATATTCGCAAGTGTATCAGGCTCAACGAGAGGATAGGAAAATGGCTGATGCTTTGGGGTTTGGAATTGTATAGGAACTTGAGGAATAATCTGTACAATAAAATTTGAATTATGAAATTTAGAAAATAAATTTAGGTGTTTAAATTGAGAGAAAAGAAACGCGATAAACCGAGAGCATAACTTTAAGAAGGATAAAATGATCTCTAAGGCTTTAGCTCATGGCCTCTGATCGTTCTCTATGATTCTCAGTGTATCTAGAATACAGGAAATATAAAATGGTTAACTGACTTTTGGGTCGCTTTGTATTTATGAAATAAATTAATTTAAGGAATATATTTTATACTTGAGCTTCTAAGAACGAATGGTTCTGAAGGTGAGGATTTTGTGTTATGGAAAATTGAAAACAAAACAAAACTTTTTACATCATTATCTTAATATGATTTATATACAAATTTAATTAATTTTTTCACCACAACAACAACAAAATTTAAAGGTATTAAAGAAATTAAAGTTCTGCTTATTCATATACAGAAGCAAATATACAGAGGCAACAGAAATCAAAACTTAAAAAAAAAACAACGAAAGAAATTCAATATAAAGAAGCGAAAATAAAAATAAACCTTAGAAAAAAGTAACATAAACATTGAAAAAATTCAATACATAGAGGCACGAACGAGGTCAAAAACATTGTTTACGATACAAGAACGTGGTGGTTCATATAATACTACAAAACGATAGAAATACGAGATAAAATACGAAGTATAAACACAAGCTTAACGATAAATGATAAGGAGAGTCAGTAAGACTGTACTCGTAATTAATCTTTTAATTATATATATATAATTCCTTTTCTCCCAGTTCTTGAATTGTTTACTTTATCTTAAATCTGTTCCATATACTTTGTACATGTCTTTACGCGTAACATCTCTGCTTACGTTCCACATAAAGGAACAAACTTATAACTTTACTTTATCGTCTGTTGCGAGTACTCCTCTTTGGTCCATTGTGTGGATAAGTATCCTCGTTTATTATATCAAATGCACAATGAACAGCTCTTGTGCGAATCAACGTTACAACCGTTAGAAGAGTTTGAGAAGCAACAAAACTCAGTAGTAAATCAGTTAGAAATGTATTCATTGCATATACACCATAAATTTGCAATTCCCTATCGAATAATTTGAATTTCTAAGTACGTAAAAATGGCAAGAGCGAATTTCTTGACACTTCCGAATCTTCATCGTTTCCACTTGTTTATAGTTAATACAAAGTAAATATTTAAGAAATAAATAAAGGTGCATCGCGTGAGTTGAAGAAGTCAACTAAATATAAAAATAAAAAGAATAACAATGAAGTGTTATGTATCGAGAAAATCGTCGCTTCCTTCTGCACAAAAGATGAACTGAAACAAGATAACAGGAAGGCCATAAGGAGAGATAAACGTTCATTTTAAGAAGTAGTCTATAAGGGAAAGAAGATTTACACACGTAATGCAAAGGAAGAACTTCTTTCACAATGTCCAGTTGTGAAAGAATTTCTATAGACCCATTTGCCATCCGGCAATCCTCAATTTTCTCTCGATAAATCGGAAATTTTTATATTGTCCTCTTTGTGACATTCTTTATCGGTTAGAAATAAGAATCCTTTTTTTCTTTTTGTATTATCCGGTAGCTATTAAACTCCATTTTTCACTATTTGTTTTACCGAATAAAATATTTTTAAAATAAGAGTTTGTCTTATAATCCTCTTCTTTTCTATTCATATCGAACACGACCTGTTACAGGTCGAGACTGCAATGGAATGAAATTTTTTCGCCCCTATAAATGTGAGGCGCATGCCAAAATAACCCGCGAGAAGGCCTGATACTGAACTAAATAAAACTAGTTAAAAAAACTAAAAATAAATGGCACCCTACCAAGCAAGAATTTGCATCCGTTAACAGATTTCAGAAATGATTAAAGTGATGCAAAATTTTGTAATAAAATATTAAAAATTATAAGATAAAGAGGCATGTAATATTTTATATTATCTATAGATAAAACTAGAACGTGATATAAGGGTATATTATCGAGATTAAAGCTTCAGATAAGCTTCGATAAAAAATAATATAGCGCTATTGACATTATTAATAAAATTAATGTTCTATCAATCCATTATTTATCTAAAGCACGTTAACTTTTCCTTAATCATTGCAATGATAAATGCCGAATGAAGCTTAGAAGAAAATATCTTCTTGGTTATTTTTCCCCAGAAGCAATTTTTCTAATAGTTTTTTTCATTATTATTATTAATAACTTTCTTTCTAGAAAATTGAAACTAAAATTAGTTATTACTCTCCCCCCTCGTTTCCTTACAAAAATAACACCAATTGCCGCTATCACGAAAAAATTTAATGAAATTAATATTTTATGATATTTATTTTCCTTAATTACTATTTTATTTTCTTTATTTATTGCTATTTAATAAATTCGATCGATCAGTTTAAATAATTTATCAAATAACATTCAAAATTTAAAATATTTTTTAAAAAAGTAACGTATTCGTGACGAAATAATGAAAAGAAAAATTCAAAATTCGATTAACCAATAAAACGGCTGTTAGATTAATTTTAAAGTTTAAAATATCCAATAAAATAACCTGAAATCAACAAATTTCAAAAATAACCAATAAGACGCAATAAATTTAAAATGATCGACCAATAAACGATTATTAGGAAATATTTAAATTTCAAAACGACCAATGACAGGTTATTGTTTTAAACTATTCGTTTTTTTCCATTTTTAAATTCAAATATAGTTTATCGTATCATCAATAGATGGAAGCATATATTTAATTTTTTAATATAATTATAAAGATGTATTTAAAAGTTATTTTTAACTATTTTAACACAGAAAAGGAGGAAAAATTGTAATTTTTATACCTTTGAATTCGAGTAAAAATAGAAAAGTTCATATATATTCTTTTCCTTGTTTTTATATTGTTTGTAACATAACTGCAACATCAGAATTGATCCAGAAAGGAAAGTATCACTTCAAATTTAACAAAGTTTGAAAGGAAGTTATATAAAAGGAACTGTCGTGCGAATTTTGGATAGCACAACAAACAAACGTCTCGTTTTATATCTCATCTACTCCAAGTAAACATTTCAAATATTTGTATCCTTCCTGTCACGACTTTCTAAAATTAATTCTTTTGACATAAACATGATATTTTCTTCTATTTAATTTACTGAAATATAACAATAATAAAGAAAGAATTTTTTGAAAAACATATTTTATTTACTGAAATAGAATTAAGTTGAAGAAATAGTGTTATATAGAAGTTAATGTTTAAGTTGTTTCCATGTAAAGAAAAGTGTTGCATTAAAATGACACTGTACTGTACAACATTTGTACAACAAGGAATATCAGAAAGTCATCGTGTTACGAGAATTGTGTCATTTTAATGAATTATATATTAATATATATTATATACATAAATTATAATATAAATAACTTTCTTATATAATTTACGTATAATACAGGCGAATAATCATTAGTCATACAAATTCTTACAGCTGAGACATATCATTTACACTCAATTTAACAAATATGAAATGTGTAATTACCTATTATTTTTAATACTATATAAGGTATAATTATAGCAACTATATCGTGTTCTGTAATGTAAACTAGGGGTTCTCTTCCTGATCTCCAAGGACGTTCGTAGAGCTCGTGCCATTTATCTGGGGATAATAAATTATTAGGATCGTTTGGGGGTAAATTCTTATTCGTAATTTGGTCTTCTTTAGAAAGGGAAAAAGGTTAACAGCTCCTGACTTAAACAATTTTACAGACTTACAAGCTCGGTATTTATTTAAAAACTGTAAAAAAATAACATACTGTAGTTGAAATAATGAAATTCTATGACGTAAAAAAACAGAAGAAAAAACAGCAGTTGTGAAGAAATAAACGTAGATTTAAGCTTCAAAGTTAATTCGTTCTTTCATGCTCTAATCACAATAATTCAAAATTCCTTAATAAAATTGAAGGAAAATCCTATCAGTCATATTAATGAATAAATTTTCGTCATCTCATAAACTCAAGCAACTTTTGTGAAGGACATTTTTTTTCCTTTCCTAAAGCAATTTTTATGGGCGAGTAACCTGGAAACGACTTCTACTATACATTTCATTACATCTTTCAGTGAAAATTGAATTTCTTGTTTTTCAATTTTCTACTTTATAACCGTACATAGTTCAATCAATAATATTCAAATGAACATTACAATTCTTCAGTTAAAGAGTTTTGAAAACGAAATTTGTATAATATAGTGTGTTCCAGATTTAAATATATATATACAGTATATGATTTTATTTATTCTTATCGTGGAGAAAATTAAATAATCATACATGATTGCATAATTTTAACATCAATTTTCTTCTAGAAGATTTAAAATCACGTTTTTCAATTAGTAAAAGTATGCAGAAAATGGAATAAATTGAGAAATTAAGTCAACAAAACCTTAGAAATAAAAACAATGATTTGAATACCTTCGAATTAAAACTAGTTAATTAATAAAGTGTT
This sequence comes from Centruroides vittatus, assembly GCF_030686945.1. NCBI lineage: Eukaryota > Metazoa > Arthropoda > Arachnida > Scorpiones > Buthidae > Centruroides > Centruroides vittatus. The sequence continues at coordinate 1,283,534 of NW_027122360.1, read as the reverse complement.
AATTTATTTAATGATGATGATGATGAAGAGGAGAGGAGGAAGAAGAAGAAAATGAAATGATGATGATGAAAAGAAGGAGCAGGAAAAGAAGCTAATGAAAAACGAAGATGATGACGATGATGATGATGAGAAAACGATAGATAAGAGAGATGATAATGAGAATTAAGAGAGAAAAAGAAGAAACTGATAGAGAAAGACAGCAAGAAGGAAAAAATTATATTAAGAATAATTTATTTATTTAGAAAATTATTAAATTGTATTATAATGATTAAATTAAAAATTAATATTAAATATTATTCATTTTATCAACATTACTACAATTAAAATACCCATTTTAATTTAATTAAAAATGGATGAATGTTAATTAAATATGAATAAAAGAAAATTTAAATAAAATTATCAAAGAATACTGTGATCATACCGAGTGAATCGAGAGAGAGAGAGAGAAAATGAAACGGTACTATTATATGATATCAATGCAACGAAAGTGAGAGTTACATTTCACGAGCGATGAAACTGCTATAATATTGTACAGAAGGTGAAAGTTATCACATTCAATACCCATGCAATTGAATGAGAAAAGTGAAAGTTACCAATTTCATCGTTGAATAATTTCATTTAATGGAAAATTACACCTGACATTTCTCCACTTTTCCAGTCATTTCAATAGAAAATGTTTCTTACTCCAAAACTGAATTACTTCATTGGATTAGATTATATTATGAAAATCTTTCGAATTAATCCAAATTTTTATTAAATAACGTTAAGAAGACATATTTATTATTATTTTAAATATATTTTCCAAGCTATAACTCGGAATCTGTACGTAAATTTTCAATGTGAAATTGAATAACTCGACATTAAGAGATTTATAATTAAAGTTTACAATGACTCTGAATATTAAGTACCAAATTTCATTAATTTTACATTTAACAGAAGCCTTTCTAGAATAATTCGAGGTTAACCGACTTCTGTATTATAAATATGTTGCTTAAACTTTTATAAATGAAATTCTACATTTGATTAATTCAAATCAAAATTTTCGTTAGCGTATAAGTAAATCATTAAAAATTCATGATTTATTTGAAATTTAAAGAGTTTTAAATAGTTAAAATTAGGTAGAAAAGTTTCCGAAGTGAACTGTGAAGTGAATTCAATCGTATAACCATCAATCTCGAGGTACAAAGTGAACAAAAAGTATGTTATCTATACAAAGCAACGACATAAACTACCTGAATATCACCTTTAACTTTGATTGATGAGTGTGTTGCCTGGTGATGCTTCTGCCTTCTTTTCAGAACAAAATGCAAATTGAATCGATCTAAACTTGGAAATTAATGGAGAAGCTAAACAAGCTACAAAGTTTACCAAAACATTATTTCAAAACTTTTGTAAATGAGAAATTTTCTTCGAAAATAAATTAATTGAGAGTGACAGATTATATCAATTATTGCGTAGTGGAATCTTCGCTAATGTCATTTTACATTAAGAAAATTTCAGCATTTCTGCTATTTCAATTCGTAAACATCTGAATGAAAACGACGTAGTAACACGCGTAAATTCATTCACGTGCAACGTGAGACGAAAGAGAAAGTAAACTTTCGCTCACGTTTATGAATGGAACGTGACGTAGTTTCATTGATAATTTTTTTTACACAAATTTTGTTTAAAATTTTAACGTTAATTTGGACTTATTTACGTCTTAAGCTATACAAAATTTTTCATTAAATTTAACGAAAATATTATTAATATTTATTATATAAATATATATATATTTTTTCCTTTTTGAATAAAAATAATTGGAGAATTGAAGAAATAAATCAAGCAAGAAGTAAAAACAAAGTATTATTTTTAATTCGGTTTATATTTTCGTATTGAAGGACGTTCAATTACGTATAATTCTTACATTTTGTTTCGTTTTACTTTAAACAAAATGAAATTATTAAACCAATTTCATGCAATAAAAAAGAAGAAGTAAAGATACTTCAATCTCGATTTTGAAATCTGTCTTTTCTCTCTCGAGATACGAGAAAAACAAAGAAGATTCTCTCTTTTCCTTCAAGGTATTCAGTTCTATTGAACTAGTTGGTAAGACTTCAAGTAAAATTTCTTTTCTCGTCTTTTCTTTAAGTTTCCCCGAGAGATGTCTTTGTAAAAGTGAAATTGTCCTGTCTACCGAAATGATTTGATCTAAAAAAAATACTTTCTCTTTCTATTTTAGTAATTTGTCATCGAATAGACCTTTCAGAAATTTAAATAAATACGATTAAATAGAACAAAGAAATCGCATATTTATAATTCTATACTAAAAACTACAACTCCCTTTATACATGCAGATAATTGGATAAAAATAATAAATTTATGTATGAATACATATAAAATGAGTTGCCTAAAGCTTGAATTAGTCATAAATTTTTATTATTTTTACCTGTTATATTAATTTACATAACTTAAAATATAAGTGAATACCTGAAATTGTTTTGGGATTTATTCGTATTAAAATTCACTCTGAAGAAATTTTTTAAAGTTATATTAATAATTTATTTCTTTAAAAATGTATTTTAATATGAAATTTGTAATTTCTATTGATAAAAAGTGTATAAGTTAAAACAACATTTTTTTATAATACCTTTTAAATATTTATTTAAAATATTTTAAAATAATTTTAATCTTCGAAAACAAACATTTATAAAGTAGCTTAAAATTGATTTATTCTCTTAATTTATTAAAATTTTAATTATAAAATTTATTTTTTTAAATGATTTAAAGAATAAATTTTAATAAAGCTATTAATTAAACATTTATTTTATTAAATTAAAAATTTACAGATTTATCATGTCAAGGATCTGAATTATCAACAATATTATTTTTATTAAAATATAAATAAAAATAAATTTCAAAATTTTATTTATTTTTCGGTAACGATAAATAATAATAAACATTTATTTTATTTTATATTATAATGTTGGATCTTTTGATAAATTATATAAAAGATATCTTTGGTATGAAAATAATGCATTAGTAAGATAAACACTGATTGATTGAACAATAAAAAAATTACATTATTAATACTAGAATCCCTGCTTTCTCATATGGGGTCTGAATACAATTAAATTGTTTTTTCTTATATTATTATAAAAAATGAAAGTAAATGATCTCTTATCACAGATCTCTATTTATTGATCATAGAATAAAACTTACAAAACGTTATCCATTCCCTGTAGCAACCCTTTGAAGAGTAATGTTTCTGTCTTTGTTGCTTCACTTGTTTTCTGAGAAATTCAATTTGTTAGAATCTAAAATTACATTAATCTCTAGTTGGATTCATGCTTGAATAACCTATTGTAGATAGCAGCAATTTTGTTTTATTTTTCGTTTTTCTTCTTCGCTTTTTTTTCTGTACACTAATAAATTATTGAACAAATAATATTGGGTTACCAACAATTTTTTTCACGAGTGTTTAAATAGTGATGAAGTAGTGAGAAATTTCGTATTCAGATTTATCTATACAGAGTAATTTTATAAGTAATTCTGTGAAAATTATAAGATATTTGAAGATAAAATATCTACAATCACTTTCTCTTTCTTCTCTCCTTCCGTCTACTTTTTCTCTTAATCTTTCCTCTTTATCATCATCTCCTTCGTTTTTCTCTCCTCCGTCACTATCTTTTCTTCTTCACTATCATCTTTTGCTTCTTTCCTTCATCAAATTTTTTCTTTTTTTTCCTTTTTCTTAATCATTATCTCCTCCTTTTTCTTCCTTTTTTATCATCATATTTTTCCTATCCTTTCTTCCCCTAATCTCTCTTCATTGTATTTCTCTCCTCTTCCTTCTTCTTTATCATCATCATCATTTTATTTCTTCTTCTTGAAATAAATAAATTATTCGTGCGACATATTTTTATTATTAGAGGCGCGTGTAACAAAATATTTTTTAAAATAATAAACATTCTTTTCTCTCTATTTTGTTAAAAAAATTTATCATACAAAACAGTTTATTTTTTTTTGAAAATATTTGTTATAAACATCATAAATTTTTACTCTTTCGAGTTTATTTATTTCTCAATTATTTATGTTTTACAAAAAAATAAAATAAATCGTGTTTTAAAACTCAGGTTATCTCGATTTTCATCTTTGTTAAATCGTGCAAATAAATGACAAAAATTGAGAAAATTCAATTTAATTTTTTGTAACGTTTTTTTAAAAAATGTAAATTAAATGTTAAGAAAATTAAATAACAAAATTTAATGATAAATAGTTTACTTAATTTTTATTTAAAAAAATAAATAAAATTGTAATTTCACCAATTTAAATTACTGTTTAAAATTACAACAAAGTTACGAGAAATGAATAAATTGACAATTTATACTTTAATAGAGGAAAATATGAAAGAAAAATTTTAATAACTATGAAAGAAATTTTTCACTTTGGAAATTGTAATTTGAAAGTAGAAAATTTCACGAATTACATTTATTCACATCATAAAGTAGAAATGAATTTAATAAATTTAGAAAATTTTGAAGTGAATGGTTGATCTGAAGACCAAATATTAGATTATTTGATAGAATAAAAGGAGAAGAGTGCATCAACCTTATTGATTGCCCTAACAGTTATAAAGATGGTCAATTAACTATTGTTGAAAAGAATTCTTACAAAATCTAGTTTGGAGTGGGGAAAATAACTTTCTAAAAATACAATTATGACATGTGAGGAATTTTCTTCCATCTCTTGTATTCTTCTACCTTTAAATTTTCTTAAATTCTTTAAATAATTACTACTAACAAAGTTCATCATTTGATAGATTAATTACTTTAAACATTCATTAGAAAATAATATTTATCTTCTCATCAAGTTTATCGTGTTTATTTTGTGACTAACTTTATATAAATAGATTTTCATTTTGAAATTACTAACTGTAAATAAAATTTGATTAATTTTCTTTCTTAAGAATATTTGTACAACGCAATTTAATTTACTTTTATCAAATAATGTTTATTTGCTGTTTAGATACTAATTAAATTGTTTACGGTGTTTACATAAACAGAATTATTTACATGTGAAAACTTCCTTTCCTTTCTTTTCTTTCGAAGACACAATGTAGTGACGTAAACTTAAACACTGGGCGAATTTTTCATCCTGGTGATGATATTCGCCGTTTCAATGATAATATTTTAGTTCTATCTTGAGGAAACCGTGTTTTGTATTTTCGTTTCTTTTCTTTTCTTTCGAAGACACAATGTAGTGACGTAAACTTAAACACTGGGCGAATTTTTCATCCTTGTTCATCAATTCGCCCAGTGTTTAAGTTTACGTCACTACATTGTGTCTTCGAAAGAAAAGAAAAGAAACGAAAATACAAAACACGGTTTCCTCAAGATAGAACTAAAATATTATTATTGAAACGGCGAATATCATCACCAGGATGAAAAATTCGCCCAGTGTTTAAGTTTACGTCACTACATTGTGTCTTCGAAAGAAAAGAAAAGAAACGAAAATACAAAACACGGTTTCCTCAAGATAGATGTGAAAACTTTTTAAAATAATAATATTGCTGTTTAAATATTTATTCTTAAATTGTTTTTATAAATTAAGAATTGATTACAATTTATTTTTTATCTTGAGCAAAAAATTTTTATATTATTTTTATATTTATTTATTTATTTTAGTTTGTAATAATAATCATTAATTTTTTCATACTAACTTTTTAAAATAAAAATTGAGTTTTTTTAAAGAATTTATATTTTATAGAATTAACAAAAATTGAGTAATCTTGATTTATTTTAAAAAAATAACAAATTAATTAAATTTACTCAATTTCTGTCATTTTTAAAAGTGGAAATCGAGTTTTTAATTTAATTTCAGTTTGCTTTTTTGAAATTTACAATTTTGAATTTTTAATAAATTGCAATTTTCTGAAATTTACATTTTTGAATTTTCCAGACATGCCGTATTTTTACAAAAATAAGAAAATAAATATTATTTTTTTAAAAATAAAATTGATATTAATTAATTAATTTCTTAATTTATAAATTTATTTTTATGAGCCGTCAACGTAAATGTTTATAAAAATAAATTTGTTTTCCGTAGAATTAATTAGCAATAATAAAGTTGATGGTCATATATATACATGTATATTATCTCATTTAATTTTTTCTTATTTTGATCTTATTTAGATAACAGCGAATGATAACAGTGTAGTAACGTAACTCGGTCGTTAAATATGCAATATTTTCAAATATATCTAATAATAAAACATAATTTATTAGTATAATTTCGTATATATATTATCATCACGAATTTATGGAAAGTAATGTTTTTGTGGAACTTTTATATATGGATTTTATAAAATTTTAAAACTAATATCTGCCTTTTTTCTGGATGGTTTTCTATACAATATTTTATAAACTTTCGAGCTGTATTTAATTAAAAATTTATGCTGGTGCATTCTGGTGTGCACACAGCATGGTTTTAATGCTGGTGTATTTTGTTCCTCGCGAATTTTTGGACGAATTTCATTCATATTGCGGCGCGTTATCTTCATTGCAATGGTTGGTGAACTATACACTGGCAACAAAAGTTTTATAGTAGGTTTATGTATCTCCCTGGTAAAGGGAAGTAAGAAAAAACTGCTTTAAAATCTTTTGATCATCATAAACTTACCGGATTTTAATGACAGGTTTTCGTGTTACAATCTCCAGATTTTTCTTATATTTTTTTGTGCCTTATTCCCAGGATTTAAACGCTTCTACTTTTCCTGTAGGAGGAACCCGTTCGATAAATCACTCCAGCCATCTATATGTCTAAGCGGTCTTGGTCGATTAATTTCTTTGATGCTAGCTCCAGGAAGTTTTCTAAAGGCATTTAGTCATTGAAGCAGAAGAATAATGTGCTGTTTACAAAGATCGCACTTTAAAACTATACATCAATCGATTCATAGTAACCAATCGGATTTGTTTGTTTTATATTTAGCTACAATAATAATGATTAAATACTGTATTTTTAAGTAATTGTGTTTAATATAACTATACTAATTAATACGCGTTTTCTAAGTAGTTATGCTTTTAACTACATAACTAATTAACTACTGTAGGCTTCAAGTATACAGTACAATATACACTACATTACATTGTACTGTACTGTACACTAAAGCACGATACTTTAATATATACAGCATATTAATATAACGTAGTTAAAATAAATATGTTTAGTAGATATTCTGATAAACTCCTTACTTTTTTAAATAAATATACAATTTAGAAGAAAGAAAAACACCATGATTTTTACACAGCTTAAAGCACTAAAAGTTTTCGAATTAATTGAATAAATTCTTTCAGGAGAATTTTTGCTTTCAGTTCTACAGTTTATTCTTAACTCGAGGCAGTTGTTTACCTTTAACTGTAAACTGACTGACAGCTATTTTTCAGATAAAGAATAGAATAACACTTGTCAACTATTTTGATAGATGTATTTGATAGTTTACAAGATTTTTCGATTTAAAATAATTCTGAATTCAGGAGGATATCAATAGCTTAGTATATGTATTTTGTAGACTTTATACCGTATGTTTTTTGATGAGGAAGGTTAAAATAAAAATTCTCCAGTTTCAAAATTGAAAATATACTTATGTAATTTTATTTTCTACGATAAAATATCGATGCAAATAATAAATTTTTTCAACTTTAAACTGAATCAAAACGTAGAAAAATGATCACTTCTATTCCATTCTAATGGAAAAGATCTGTTCTTAAATAGAAATGTAAAATACATTTTTAAAATTTCTGAATTATCTTGGAATGTTTTAAAATATTTTTCTAAAATATTATAGAATTAAAATTTACTTCTATATTTTTTTAGAAAAATATCAAATATAAATTAAATTTTAATTCTAAATCATGAAAAAATTATTTTAGAAAGTTAAATAAATTTTAAATTCGGTTTCTAATTCCACAAATATTTAAGTTTATAAAAATGTAAAAAATACAGAAAATACAAAATGCGTTTTTAATGCACTACAAAGAAAAAGTGATTTAAAAATTACAAAAATAAAAAATATTTCTTATAATTATTGCCTGTTTTGTATTTTTGTATTGTTGTTATTGTTAAAAACTATTTTAAAAATGCATTAAAAATGCAGAATGCATTTTAATGAAATTTATAGTTTTTAATACATTTTTAGTCCATTAAATGCAATTCTGTAGTTTTATATACAGTATTTATTTTTTGTATTTTTATTTTAAAAATACAAAAAGGAAAAAAACCGCATTAAAATACAAAATTATAAAAAAACGCATTAGCAATAAAAATATTAAAAAACATTTCTCATAATTATTGATTTTCACTGTTTTGAAAAACTTTTATGTTACAGAAAATTGCACTTGATAGACAATTCAACGAATAGAATAAACTTGTAAAAAACTTGTAAACAATATCTAAATTATATGAAACCTTCATCAAGGATGCAAAGTATTGTTAAGTTTCATAGAAAGAGAAACAATCTTTAAGACAGAAGGCTAATTACACAAAATGGGTGGAAGATAACGATTTAAAGGCGAAAGACTTAGATTCGTGCTTTGAATAATAACGAGAAGGAAAAGTTATAATTGTTGTTAATAGTTTAAGAGCTTAAATGGCAACTTTATCTGCATTTGTTACCAACTGATTATCTTTCTCACTGTACGAAACTAAGGGATTTATTAGGCTGCAATTTGAAAAAATTGTAGACTTATAATTGGGCTGAAATTTAGAAAAATTGTGAACCAATAATTGGTAAATTTGAAAGCAAATTTACTGCAAATTGTAGACCTATAAACTCCCACTGTCGTCCGTCTGTCCGTCTTTCATTAATCTAGAGAACGGAGTTAGATAGACGAAAGACGAGACCATATATGAAAATCTTAAGAGGAGGCCTCGGTTAACTATATATGAAATTCCGGTACAAGCCGGAAGTCACCGTATTTCAATTCAAAAATTTTCCCCCAAAGGTGTTAGATAGATGATAGTTAAAGAAAAAGTATGATGTACAGGGGCAAGACACTAATAATTTAAAGTGGAGAGCATATATTTTAAATTAGATAAATTAAAAATCTCATAAAAATTGCAGTCTGGCAATCGTTTATTGTGACAGTGTCTCAATAAATAATTAATAAATAATTGCTCGTCCTTTCATATTTTCAAAACTTATAAAATTTTATAGTAATTAAGCTACAGAATTTTAACGATTTATTTTACGACTAAAATTTAGTTTTTTAAAATAATAAAACTGTATATATACATATATCGGCGATTTTATTTAGATAAGCGCCTATAGATTTTTAGTACAGATTTAGTTAGAGGAGATTAGAGGAGGGAGGAGAAAAATTGTAAGTTTTTGCTCATTATAACTGCAATAATTTAAATTATCCTCTTTTAAGATGTTATTTATAAATTATAGAATTATTGATAATGTAGAAAAAAGTTCTGGGATCTTTTATGATGTATAAAATAAACTTGGGAAATTTTTCCAATAAAATTTGCTTCTCTTATCTTTAGAAAACTTATTGCTCGTCACTTAATTTATTCTTTATTTTCTTTTTTCTAGAAGAGCAATTAAAGATCGGGTCTTGTAAAAAAAAAATGCTCTACTTTAACAAGTTTTTTCGCTTCCTCTTACAAATTATCTTGGTTATTTTTGATTGCTACTGATATATTCACTTAGAGTGATTTATCGAAAGCAATATTTATTAAAAAGTTTTCATGAAGAAAAATTTGCTAAGATGAAAAAATTGCTATCAAACTATAAAAAAATTAATCAAATTTTGAAAATTTATAACTAATTTCATACGATATTGAATGTGTCTTCTTGAGGATATTAAGGAAATGAGTGTTATCGCTAGTGCAAGATGTTTGTATTTCTTTTCTTGTTGTTTTTATTGAAAATATTAATCCCAAGAGTGGCGAGACATCATCTTAGACGAAAATCCTACTTTAAACAAGAGTATGACCTTTAAGAATCCAATAATACTCATTTCTTAAAGAGTTTAGTGTAGTAAGTAGCATAGACGTCTGACGTCTCTTTTTTGAGTATTTAGATGAATTTGGACATATTTTATTTACAAAATACTATGTGGCAACTGTATCTGAAACAAAAGTGCCACCTTAAACAATGGTGTGTCCACAAAAATGCGGGTTACTTAAAGGGTGTACGTTTGTCTTTAGTGTAGTAGCACAGTCTGATTTTTGTTTTTTGAATATTTTTAAATGTCTTGGTATATTACGGCAACAGTGTCTTAAGAACTGGGCTTTTCTTTGAATATTTAAGAATTTATTATAAACATTTAAATGCTTTTACTGAAAGAATACTTTACAGAAACATATTAACATACTCGTATATTTTTGTATACTCTGTACGTTTGCATATACTCGTATATGCAAACTTACAGATTGTATTAAATAACAGATTGCCCGAAACTCAGTTAGCCACCAGGACATATTATTAAGATTTCTATATCTTTGTAAACCCATATACAACGGTATAGAAATTTATGCTATATTGCACAACTTATAGCAGGAACGACCAACCTGTGGATCATCAATCCCAGAAGTAGCAAGACGTGAATAATCATACGTAACATTAAATTAGTGCTGTTGTGGTCTAATGAATAATTCCCAAAGATTAATATGTTGACTTTTATGAACATTAATTACATCCGGGTCAGCTTTCTGTAGTGTAGAAAGAACATTAATCGTGATAAAGTTGATGGCCTATAGTTTCGTACAACTAATATTACTTTGTCATCCCTTACTGACGATATATAGTTTTAATATTAAATGTTTTATTATTTAATAAAATAAAAATTAATTTAGAAATTAAACTGTTTCTATAAACATAGGTAGCGCTTTGCGATTCAGTTGAACGTAATTGATCTTAAATGATTGGTTGGACTTTTTAAAGTCTGAACGATAATTGGTTAGAGAACTCGTTTGAAAATTTTAAACCGTTTATCTCACAGATTCAACAGAGGACTGCCTGTAACAATAATTTTTGATTAAATAAATTTTAGAATTTTTGACAAAAATTATAAAAATAATAGCATGAAGTTGAAGCAAATTAATTATGTAGTTTTAATTATCGACCATTTTAAAATATTTTAAAAATTAAGAAACTTAATTATTGGATTATTTAAATATTTATAATGTTTAAATTCAATTTAAATATTTTATTAGAAAATATATTTAAAAATTCTAAAGAATCTGTAAGCCATAAAAATAATTTTAACTATAGTTTATGCCACGTCTCGACAATTCAATGGTGGGTAAAACCTCTACAATTCGTGCTATGGTTAATAATTTTAATTATGATTTCTATCTTTTTTTAATTAAGATTTTTTTATCTAAAAATCATCAACTACAAGATATTCTTTTTAAGTCTTTCTTTTCTCTTCTGCACGAAAGCAAAAAGAATTGTAATATATTTATCTTGAGTTTTTCTAAAGTACAGATTATTTTATAGTGAAGTTGCCGATTAATTAAGCTAAGCTACAAAAAGGCACCGAGAGACTTCATTTGTATTAATGAAGACTAACTATTGGAATGTTTATACTGCAAATTATTCGTTAATGAAAAGATGATCCAATTTGTAAACTTTTAAATAACAATGTTACTAAAGATTTTGATAGTGTCGTGATCATTAGAATCTAATTACTGGATAAAATTAGAAAATTAAAAAGGATTTCATAAGTTTAACGTTATTTATACATTTTTATATAATATGATTTATCACTAGAAGAAGAAAAATTAAACAAATTAGCACAACCATGAATATTCTATCTCGGTGAATTTTGATTCTACGCACGTGCGGTTTTCACAGAAATACTTTAGGATGACACGGGGCTTTTTGAAAAAAATACATTTAGTGCAAATTTTAATTGCAATTTCTGCCACTAGATGATGTTTAGAAAGCCAAGCCATTATAAGACCACGCGAAAATGACAGGTAAAAAGAGGGGGATGCCGAAAGGCAGAAGTGAGTTGTAAAGAAGCCGTAAGATCGCCACCTAGTGCCAGAAAATGTAACTAAAATGTGCATAAATTTTTTTTACTTCAAAAATTTCCCTGTAAATTTGACTATTGAATAATACGAATTAACAAAAACGATAGCTTTATCATAATTTATCCCGTAGTCTTCAAAGTTCTCTACAATCTCGGTAATACTAGATCCTCCTTTTAATCCGTGTTTCTTTGACATTGGCACAATCTTTAATTTCTCAGCGGCTTGCTTAGGAGACCAAAGAAAATTATCATATACACCAAGAGTTATCATATTTCGAACAAATCTGTAGGTTGTCCATTGTTTCGAACAGATTCATAATAATTTCCTGATATATCTCAGTATATTTTATATGCCATCTATATTTATTATTATTATGCCCATTCATGTCAGCTTTTTGTTTTATGTAACTTTTTATTCTTGTACTACCGAAAAGAATTCTTTTCCTATTACAAAAGAATAATCCGAAAAATCATTACCTCTTTCTTTAATTCCTTTATCCAATAATTGCTCGGGAGAGAATTTCTCACCCTTGACCCTAAAGCTTCCAATTCTTAGATTTAAATTTCTTATACAAATAATACATTTAACTGAGTAACAAAACACAAAGATGTCATCTTCGTCTCTGTACGGAAAGATGTAAGAAAACCAAATTCCATTCAGGAATTTGGTTTTCTTACACCAGGAATTTATCAAAGCCAAGAAGAATAATTTGTATTTTTAAACAGTAAATTAACTCCGTCAATTCTTAATTTTGAATTTTTCTGTCTTAAGACGGAATTTAATTGTGATTTCGCATAATATCACTCAACTGTAATGAAGACAAAGCTCTCACTTTCTTACCATTAGAAGTAAAATATTTCGTAATTTTTGACTTAACGATTGAATTGATTGGCTGATTTTTCACCAGATTCGAACAAAATCGGTTTTTTGTTACCTTTTTATCTTGGAAAGGAGATAAATTTATGCTAGACACGGTCGACTTAACTGGACGTTCCTTCCCTTTCTTTTGTGTGTTAGAATAATTCCGATTTAGGTAAGACAGACAGCCAGGATTTTGTTCCATACTATTTACAATTAATAGAAATTGAATATTTAACAATAAAAACACTAAAAAATTAATTCCAAGAAACATTTGCAGTGTAACGCGAGCTTTCACACAAGATGATGTCAGGAGCGCCCTTCTTCTCCCTTCGATTTCTCAAACATTTGAGAAGATTTTAATTGTGCGAATAAAGAATCAACCAGTTTTAATTATGAATAATTGAGTGTGTCTTTGTTTTGCCATCACTAACTTGTATTATTTAATATTAAGTAATTTTTTGTAAAATATTTAAGTGTTTTGACATACTTTCATTTATAATTAAAGATATAATTCAGTTATTATTAGGCATAAAATACAACAGACTCATGTAACGAGCTCTCAAAGGACTAAACTAAATCGTTGTGTACGCTTCGTGAAATAAGACATTATAAATACGGGATTTTCTGCCAAATTACGACATTGTGTAACCTTCATAACCAGCAATTATATTGTTAGTTTCCTTATATAAAGTTCTGAAAATTTTTATGGTGAAATAAATATCTGAAAAGTGGCAACATGTCTCAGAATTGAGAATTATACAAAAGAATTCCACAATGCCGGACTGCGATTTTTAATCATATTTTTAAATATAAGCTCTCGATCTCAAATTAGTAGTCTCTTGTCCCCGTACATCATACTTTTCCTGTTAACAATGAAGTCATGCTAGTGATATCTACGTAACTCTCTCCCGAAGAAAATTTTTGAATTGAAATCACGTGATTTCCGATCTAGACCAAGAATTTGTACGTAGTTAATCGGGCCTCCTGCCCCCAAGCTTTCCATATATGATCTCATTTTATCTATCTAACACAGTTCTCGAGAATTAAGGAAGAACAGACGGACAGTGGGAATTTATAGGTCTACAATTTTTACTTTCCCAGCTGTTATATAAGTTATAGCAGAGGGAAAGTATGGCGATCGGTCAAAAATTGACCCGCCAAGATCTTTACATTTTTGAACTCAGGAAATGCTAAAAAAATTCGGATTTCTTTTGTATGCATTTAAAGATGTTAGTATAGTTAGTTAATAATTCCTGTGCTTTATGTCAAAATTTTCTGAAATTTTGCAGGGAGGTTTGTGTATTAAGAGGATTGATGATATTAAATTTTGGTGGTTAAAGGTCGAGGGAGTGGGAAATAAAGGGGATCGTGTGTAGCTCGAGTAGGATCAGATATAATGATGATTTTACTCGTTATTAGTATTTATAATTTTTAATAAAACCCATTCCTACCCTCAAAATTAAACTATTTGCCCTCATACAATAGTTAAAAATATAAAAATTTTAAAAATAAAATATGATAACAGATGGCGCCACTAAAAATCACCGGGAAAGTTAAGCAACTTGTTTCTGGATTTTTTTCAAATTTCAGCCCAATAAGAACTTAGTTTCTATCTTTAATCTAAAAATATTAAACGTTAGTTTGGAAAGCAGTCGTAATTTTTCAAATTAACTTCTTTTGACATTTTTAATCTTTCATATTATGCAAAAGACTACATATTCACAGGAATCTCTTTAACACAGGAACATGATATCCCGTATTTCTGATTTCAGTTCAAGACAGAATAATATTTTCGTCTGGAACCTGAGCTGTCTCTAACTTTCAAATATTTGCTGTATATATCTATAGAAAATATAAATTTGATTATGTTAATCTATCACCAAGCAATTCTTTTATATAAATTATTAAATAGGGAAACCATCTATGATTATTTTTAGAAGAACTGTGATAATTTAAGAGAAAAGTAAATTAAGTAAACTTTTAACCAGTTTAGAATAATTGATAAGAGTACCTTTTTCGCGGGATTATTTTCAAGTAGGAATAAATTTGTTTCGACTGACGGAATCTCCATCTTACTTATTTTTATAATGAGATGATTAATTACGAGCTAATTAAGATGCCATTACGCAGCGAAACCTTGTTAATACATCATTCCAGCGATAGAACAATCGGAGCTTCGTAGGATTAAATTATCGAGAAGAAAAGAAGAGACAAGAAGTGAAACTTCCGACGAAGACGTTAAAACAAACAAAAAACTCAAATGATTATATATTTTGTATATTGCTAATGATAAAAGTAATAAATTAATGCATAAATTTGGAATTTTACTTTATGATTTTACAAAGAAGAAAGAACACTAACTTCTTCTTATATACAAGTGGATAATTTTAGACATTAATATTCTTGTTGTATTTTCTAATAGTACTTCAAACGGATCTCTTAGAGATGAAGTAAGACTCCAGACACTTACTTGAATATTAAAACACAAATGATTTAACAGAGAGAAAAGTAAATAAATGAGTAATTTGTAGCAAATATTTTTGAGATATCTGTATATGTGTGGTTTGGATCAAATGGCCCCTTGTGATAAAATCTGAGTTAGAACTATTATTTATATTATAGCCTGTGATAAAGATTGATAGCAACCTTCACGCTATATAGTGGTTTTTGTATATAAACGAGACTAGGTTTCTCTATGCATTTCTGGGAATCGGTTTTAGGAGGACCAAAATAAGAAAATCCTATTCAATAGAAAAGAGATCCGAGTATGAAAAAGGCTGGTATACCATGTTACCGAGATCCGAGTATAAGGACCACACACATTACTACTACATACTAGAAATTTTAATCACTTTTACTAATTATAATCCGAATTCTAATTATTTTTAGTTATCTTTTGTTCGATTATATAAGTAAAAACCAAACAATGAGCATATGTAAAAATACATAAAACATTGATTTAAACATTGTCATAGAAGCTCCTTCTTAAATTACATGTTATAACTATTGTTTACTATTAAATTTGCTTTTTTTTCTTTGGAAATTAAAAGTAAATTTATAATTTACTTACATTTCTTATCTTTCGATATAAAACATATTAGATTTTGAAAATAAATAAACTGAAGAATATAATTTACAGTTGATACAAAGCAGAGTTATTCAAAGTAAGAGAATTAAGAAAACAGAAAGGAACTAATTAACGTTTAAGCTGTTGATAGTAGGAAGTTTAAACGGATATCTCTCGAAAAAGAATGTTTACTCAGAGTCATCCATGTTTCCTGATTAAAGTAAATGAAGGTTGTTTGTTACCACATACAAATTTATTGGATTTGCGACGTTTCGTTAACGAATTGTGACGTTGCAAACTTTGCTCTTCTTCATTTCTTTCTTGTTTATATTTAAATAAAAGTAAATCTTTCATTTGGAGAGATTTTAAAGTCGATTTTTTTTTTGTTAATTCTCGAGAATATTTAATTAGAAATTGTTGGACGAATTTAATTTACGAGATTTAAAACCTTTTAGATATAAATTCCACTTCTTAAAAGTTAATCTTTGTTATTCTTTATTCTTATTGCAATCTAAAGTTACGTTAAAATAAAATTTCAATGTCTTAAATTGCTTACTTCTAATTATTATAATTTATTTTATTCTTTTTATATTTGATATTTGATCTTTAGAAAATTAAATTAGTTATCTATATTTAGTTGATTTATTTATTTATTGTGTACATACAAGACCAGGCCATAATATATCTGAAAGAATAAAATGCAATAATAAAAATACAATTTAATTATAATTTGTAATTTGTTTATATTATTTATGTTTTACTTACCGAAAAGTATTTATCAATTTTGTATTTTTTTAATATATAATATAATATAATTTAAGGGTTAGAAGTACGAAATAATCTAACACTCTTGATCTTTGTACTTATTTTTTGTCCAGGCAATGCCGGGCTTACTTGCTAGTTTATTAATAAATTAAAAAGTTTTGTTAACCGTTTCATTTATTCGGTTGCAGGTGATGTAAAAACTTTTCAGTTTATAAAAAAAATACAATTTTAATTCCTATTTAATCAGAACTGGAGTAATGGAAACTTCATTTCATCTTCGGAAATTGGTCCTAGGGATTTTTAAAACTAATTATTTATAATTAAATTTCTTTCCTTTTCTCATCTTTCTGCTCTACTAAGCGCATTGTTATTTGTATTTGGATTTAACAAATGAATTTTTTTGATGTTCGCTCATCAATACTTTTCTAATGATATTTTCTATAAAAAAAAATCTAATTGAAACGTATGGAATATTTCTAAAACATCATTTCTGTGTTTCTTAATACTGTAAAATACTTTCGAAATTTCTTATTTTTAAAATGTAAAAGAAAAAAAAAGACAATTGAATTTAAAAAAATAATTTTAATTAATTATTTTTTCAGTATTTTTATTTTTAATTTTTACTTTATTTTCTTTTAGTTATCGAATTTGTTTTCTATTTGTTGAATTAAATTTTTTTAGTCAAAATTTAGGATTTTTTAAAATCATGCTGTAGTTGTTTAAATATATACATGTAAGGTATAGGAGAATCTTCTTTCCAACTTGCAAGTGTAATGAAGAATGGATCTGTCGTGGTTTGTTTGACCAGCCCCAAACAATTTTTGACTTCTTGTTGGTCAACCCACTGATGTCTTCAAATCGAACTAGTGTAATCCTCCGGGCAGAACAATGCCGGATACTAGTGGCGGTTAGACAATTGTGGGTACTTGAAACCATTTATTGAGCTTTTTACATTATAAAACTCAGTATAAAAGATAAAATTTCAAATATTTCAAGAGTAGATTTCATTTTTCTATTAATTTTCTAGAGTTATTCCGAATAAAATGAAAACAAATGAAATAGTATTATATAAAAATAATCAGGATTTAATAACAGTAGTAGAAATTTTAATAATTTTTCTTCGATATTTCACTTGTTGATGAGAAAGAAATAAAGTAAACAAATAATTACAAATAGAAATAAAGCGAATTCTAAAATACAAGCGATAAAATAAATCAAAATCATTAATGCCCGGGGCAGTACATGGAATATATTAAACAACCAAACAATAAATGAATAAATACATATCAAAATAATTTCGTACTTGTATTAATTAAAAAAATAATAAAAATAAAATATTCAATTATTAATTTAAAATAATAAAAACAATACCAATCAATGAATCATAATACCAAGCTCAACGAAGCAACTGAGTAAATTGATTGATGATTATTAATTATATTATAGAATATAACTTATAATTATGCCTAAATTTCCTATATCGTTTCATTAAGCTTTTAGAATTTAAAAAATCAGATATTAATTTACAGTCGTTCTTTTACACTCAAAGACGAGATCAAGCAGCCGGATCCTTCCAAGATACTCGAAGGAGAAGAAAGTTTGTGTATTGTGATTTATATACATACATGCTTAAATGGCTCTTGTAAATTTTCTGGTTCATTATCTTACTTCGAAATATTATTCGTAAAAATTAAAAAAAAAACTGCAGCCGAATCTTATTAATTCAAACACGGGCGCAATCCGAAAAATTTCGAATTTTTTCCGTTTTTAAAATTAAATTACCATGATTTTCCGCCAATAACCCGCGGGTTATCTGCGTTTAAAAGTCAATTTGCAAGCATTATATGCGGAAAAGTAAAATAGTTTTTCGCAAGTTTTTATTGTTCTTTATTACCCGAAATTTTTTCCACTGATATCAAATTTGTCTTTTACATTATTTTCATTCTTTTTCGTTCTTTAATGGCTTCAACTCCTGCAGCTAAAGTGTACATTCCACCACGCTTTGACTCACAAAAACTAAGGCTTTAAATCGCGAAAACCATGCAATTTAGCCCATGTTTCGGGAACTACACATGTCTGTATTTGCATAGTCTGTATACAAATTTTTGGCGTCAATCCCTTTGTTGGTTACAACTAAGGAAACTTTAATTATGGCCGCCCCGTATATTTAAAATAAGTACAAAGGAAAAATTATACAGTTTGCGGAATCTTGTACAGCTGACAAGGCATGTTGAATAATGAATCGATTATATTTAGAGAGGTGAAGCATTGAATTCTTTACGTACCTCTCGTATGAGTGATTGACCTATCGACATGATGAACGATGCGTTCATCTACTGTCAAACATAAGCTGTCAAGGTTTATGGAAATTGCCACAGAATTTCGACAATCGTCTTTTTTGACGAGATACTTCCGAAACTGATTTATAGTATCTTTCTTCCTCAGATACACAACATAAATGATTTCTTCTTCGAAAACTTCTTTTGTTATTGATGTATCTGTTCGGTGGTTGCTTTCGTTGCACGTGACTTTTGATATATGCGAATAATAAAAGCAATATCGAATTTTTGATTCTTCTATTCGAGACAACTGAAAAATAATGAGCTTAAATAAAAGTAATACACAAAAGAAGTCAGCTATAAAAAATGTTATACAAAATTTATACAAACAAAAATATAATTTGAAGAATAAACTAGAAACTTGATATATTGGAATGATTTTTCGTTATAATTTTCCTTATTAAAGCAATAACCTTCGAAATTCTTGTTATATTTTAGCTGTTACGAGTGAATAATCGAGCAATAACTTTCTATAAATGTAATAATAAACACAAACTCCACACGAATAAGCGTTAATTAAAGAAAGTTGAAGATTAATTTTATTTTACGGAGCGAAATTTCATCAGTGAATTATAGATGTAAACATATTACAACTAGGAAAGCGTGATTTATGAGTTTAGCCTTATAAATTAACTATAAGGCATGTAATTTTAAATTATATATATACGTGTTTTGTATGACTTATGATTAACTGAGGTAAATATATATACATAACAATCTCAAACTTTACTAGTAAAAAGCAAAAATCCCGTTAAAGGAGGAATAGTTAAAGGCAATATTTAAATTACGTATTGTATAATTATATATTAATTATACAAAATAAGCCAGTACTATTAAATTAAACAATTTCTTTTGGTGATTTTTTAAATATTTAGACGGTATAGTGTACATCTTGTACACTTCTATTCAAGAAATATAATTTTAAAAGTTTTAAAATTGACATTCAGTAGATACGTCGACCAATCAATCCAATCGCGTATCAATTCTCAAGGTATATAATTCATTACAATGCAAATAATATAAGATTGACAGATGACAGACATAATTCACACATGTATTCAGATATAGATATAATTTGACCTATACGAGAAAAGTTTTTCCTTTTCAACTCACTCTGAGCCAAAAACTTTTAAATTTTTAGGGAATAATAAAGAAGGTCGACTTATTTTCACATAGAAAAGTCACCCCAAGACTTTTATATTTTTGGATTTGGGAACTTTGAAACGTCGAGAACTGAAAAAGAAAGTTGGGGGTTTTATTGCATGTATGGATGTTAGTGTGTGTGAATGTGTTGGCATTTTGTTCACCCACTTTGAAACTTACTGTGCTCTTTGCGGGGAAGTTTGCGTATTGGGGGCATTGATGCTATTGAACTTTGGTATATAAAAGTCGAGAGGGTGGGGAGAAAGAAAAAGGTCACATCTTAAAATGAATAAGACTTAATGATAACTTTACCTGTTATTAGCATTTACAATTTATTTATAAAACCCATCTCTGCCCTCAAAATTAAGTTATTTGATATTTTATAATAATTAATAATATAAAAAGTTTTTAAATAAAATATGATAACAGATGGCGCCACACAATTTCAACTCTTGCCGGGAAAGTTACGTAACTCCTTGCTGGATTTTATTTAATTCGCTTCCATAAGGGTAAAAATTTCTTTAATTTTAGAAATATTTATCAACGAAAAGCCTCATATTATTCATTTAAAAAAGTAAACGTTGACTAATTCAAATCGAATTTAACCAATCACGTTAAAGCTATATATATTTTTTTTTATTAAAACAAACGATATCTTACATATATGGCAGAGGTCCACCTATAAGAAATTTCGTAAATTACTCTCGATAGTTAATTTCAAAGTAGATATATCTGATATATTTTAATTTATACTAAAATATTCTTATAAACCTTCTTATTAAAAATCCATATTTTTATATTTTTTTAATATTTGTTCCTCTTGAATCTTTGTCCTTCTCACATATTTATTCCTCTCAAATATTTTTCTCTCGGACACATATCCATCTGGAACAAATTTAATTTCTTCTTACATACGAGTACACTGTACATACTCAATTTTTCTTTACGAAATCATTAAAGTACGATAAAATTTATAACTTAACTTAAAAATTCAAAAATTATTTTCAAATTATTCACATTGAAGAATTTATTAGTAACAGGTGCACTTTCGTTAGACTTTATAGACGTGAATTTTCTGCTAAATCGAGCAGAAAAATAAGAAATGGTAATTTGGCATCGTTACAAACTCGTATTTTGTGAAATAAATAAGGCATATAATAAATAAAAATGCTAAATGTAGTAGAGAAAGAAATTTCCAAAAATTAATAGCCTTTACCTATATGAAAATTTAAGGGTTAGTTTAATTCAATAAAATCACATTATACTGATTATTATTTAAGATATATATATATATATATAATTAAAAAAATGATATCAATAATTATATTTATTCTCTGAAATCTTCAAATTGCAGACCTACACGTTCGTCTGTCCATATGTCTGTCCTACTTTAACCTAGGAAACCGAGTTAGATAAATAAAACCGGAAATGATTCGTAGAAAGCTTACAAATCAGAGATCCCGATTAATTATATATGAATGTCTGGTTAGGACCGAGAGTCATGTGATTTTATATTCATAAATTTTTTTCTGGAAGAAGTTGAATACTCTATTCTATGAGGAAAAGTATAATGCACAGGGGCAAGACACTACTAATTTGAGGTGGAGAGCATATACTTAAAATTAAATAAATGGAAAAATATGATTAAAAATTGCAGCTCGGCATTGTGGCAGTTACTTTACTCTAAAGTAAATTAAAAACTAAATCATATTATTATTTTCGGTTAATGTTACCTTAGGTGCCAAGATGGCGGCTCGCTTCTGATTCCAGCAAGGAAACAGTGGGACGCTCGTTCTAACCGAACCTAACCTATCCTAATAAATTACCATAATTATTAGCAACCAAATTATTAGGATAGGTTAGGTTAGGTTAAGTTAGAACGTGCGTTCCATTGTTTCCTTGCTGGAATCAGAAGCGAGCCGCCATCTTGGCACCTAAGGTAACATTAACTTTATTTTCTTTATCAAAAGTATAATGCCATTATCGACTTACTTAATTGATACATTCAGCCATAAATGTTAAGATATAGAAACATTTTTGATTTCATTTACTTTCACTCTGTACCAGGAAACAAAATTACAATTTCCATTTATCGTGGCAGCAATCTAATCAAAGTGACACTCTACTGAAACTTCACAATATACTGTTCTGCAAGTGTCTTACATTATTCTAAACTTTAAAAGCTTTAAGAAATGATAATTTAAAATAACTTCTATGATAATAGTCGCTGGCATTTACTCTCTTGTGAAGTGAAGCGATTGACGAAGTGGCATCACACCACCTCGCTTCTCATTACACTAACTGAATAGCCAGTCTTTTCTGTTATTGCTATTAAGGTAGAGAAGGTTTTCCTGCATCAATTATTATCTGACCGTTGATACCTTTTATGTGTGTGTAGTAACAATAACGTAGAAGTAACAGCGTAGTAACAGAAACAACGAGTATGCAATTGTTAAAATGACACATTTCAATGTAGCGCCCTTCTAAATAGCACCACCCTCGTAAAGCGTCATTATGACTTGGTTTTGTCAATTTGACATTTTTTGACATTTTTGTCACACTGAACTGTAAAAGAATACACAATCAAACGTCTAAATAACGACTAGTTCTCGAAAAAAAAAGATGGCCGTCGTTGGGAGGTGGTCGTTATGACAGGTTCGACTGTATAATGATTTTTAATACGACTGTTATCTTAATTACGTTAATTTTTAATACACTTTAATTAATTTGTTTTGGTGAGTTGTGTAGAAATCTTTAATTATTTATGTTATAAATATTTTAGAGAGTAAACTGTAAATATTTATTTATTTTCTTTACGTGAAAATTTAATTAGCCTTGAAGTAAATTCTTAAACTATATTACCGTTAATTTTGCTGGAAGTTATTGTTATAAGTTAATTTTAGTAAAAAAGTTTTTAAATTTAGTATACAAATATTGTCCTTTGCAAAGGGGATTTTATTGTTTTAACTTGTTAATTAAATTCTTTTATAAACAAAGTTTTTTTAAACTTTTATACTTTAATCTGTAATCTATTTTTTTCATTTTGACAGAAGTTAAATGAAAATTCCAGTTATCAAAAAGAGAAAATTGGACAATAAAAACATAAATGAGAAAAAGTAAATAAAATTAAAATTTAATTATGAAAACATAAAGTGACGAGTAAACAATTAAAACAGACAAAATAAACAACAAATACCTTAAAATATGTGTGAAGTAAACGGGAGTTTAGTTTGCTTGAAAGGTAAGGTAACGAGCTGTTCGTAACGGTTTCATTTCCATATTGTTATATAGTAACACATAGCAACACTTTGAGTGGAGGGATGGTAACATTGTGTAACATAATAGCCTTACAAAGTCACCATTCCTGTCGAGTAAAGCCGCATTCAGACAGGCTCTTCTTACGTTTAATAATACCAAACGTAACGTTACGTAACGTAATAAGTGCCGGTCTGAACGCAGCTTAAATTCATCTCAAGTAGGGATATTTCAGTGTCATGCCATCTTACTTTATTTTTCAAATAAATCAATACAATTGTATATTCTTTATATTTTTCCAATTTTCTTGCACCTGTATAACCCCGTGGATGTCTTTCAAAGTTCCAAACACACTTATAAATTGGGTAGTTTGATATAACGTGATCTATTGTCTGAAGTGTTCCGCAGCTGTTGGAATTCTGTGTGCATTTAGCATTTGCAGCACCTTGGTCAGTTCGATTTATTCAGTGTTGTCCATGTTTTACGGTAATTCCCGATTTTCTATAGGGTCACAAATGAGGTTAAGGCCAACAAGAGGGAGGGGAAGCCATGGATTGCAGCCCTGAAGCCAGGGCCAAAATCTGTGTAATAAAATTGTAATTATAAAGTAAAAAAAAATCAGTCTACGCAATTTCAATTTACGTATAAGGAGATGAGAAAGAATGTAAGAAATAGGAACCGTCACGACAGAAGAAGAGATAGAAGGCCCCTTAGAAATACTAATCTCAGAGCCCCTTAAATGAGGTACGTATTAAGAAGATTGAAAGAATTGAGAAGGCTCCAGCATCAAACTTCATTGTTTAATGCATTTAAAATGAACGAAGAACTGAAAACGAAAACATAAAATGAAAAGTGAAAGTGAATGACAGAAAGTAAACTTAAAAACGGCAATTATTTATTGAGACGTCGTCACAATATCGGGCTGTAATTTTTAATCATATTTTTAATTTATTTAATTTAAAATATACGCTATCCACCTCAAATTAGTAGTTGCTTGCTCCTGTACATCATACTTTTCCGTTAGCAATGGAGTTGTGCTGGTCATCTATTTAACTCCTTTCACGGGAAAAGTTTTGAAATGAAATAACGTGACTTCCATTTTGTATCGGAAGTTCATATATAATTAGTTGGGGCATCTTGCTCCTAAACTTTCTATATCTGGTCTTGACTTTCAAATATCTAACTCAGTTCTCGAGGTTAAGAAAAGACAGTGGGAATTTATAGGTCTACAATTTTTCAAATTGCAGCCCCCAAAAAATTGAAAAATTTCAAACAAAACGAATGTTCAATCGAAAACGAAAGTGCAAAAATGAAGAAAATTGAACAATGAAAATTAAAATGAAAATAAAATCAATTTTCGTATCATTTTAGGTGCTACACTCCACTTTCCTTTTTATCTTCGGTTATTTATATTATTATGCAAAGTAAAAAGAAAATTTAACAATAAAAACTTAAAAATTAAAAGACGAAACGGAACATCGAAACCGTAACGTAAATAGAAAATGAGCAAAGAATTGTCGAAGTGGAAGGGAAATTAAATAAGGAAAGAATTCGGAAAGCGAATTTTTGAAACGTTTCCTTTGTTTTAACCATCAAAAACACGTCTAAATACAATCGTCGAATTTTTATCTATGTTCGACTACATTAGATAAAGTCTAGTGTGACGTCAGGCGGTAGAGGATAACGAGGTCAGTCACCCCTTGGAGAAGGAGGTCGATAAAATTCTGTCGTTAATATACGATGTTGTTAACGGCAGTTTTGTAAAATTCACGTTTTTATCACGTGTCGGGTTTTTATAGTGTTATGGAAACAATTATAAAACGACGTAGACCACGATTTTCCCGTAAAGAATTGCAGTTACTGATTAATGGAGTAGAAAAAAGAAAGAAGATCGTAGAAGGAAAATTCCCCACTCGCGTTAGCACAAACGATAAGAGAAAGGCGTGGGAAGAGATTTGTTCCGAAGTAAACAGCGTTAGTTGTTTAGTAAGAACACCTGGAGAAGTACGTAAGAAATGGGTAGATTATAAAAGTGTCACTAAACGTAAAGGTAAGTCACACCTCTGTGTAAAACTAGAAATCATCAATTAATTAATTATAATAATTTCTCCATTTCAGGTAACTTCCAAGCTCACGAGGAAGCTCAAATTCAAAACAATGGTGCCGTTACTTCACGAGAAAACGTTGGCAATTCAACAGAAGAGAAAGAATTCCCAATTATCTCGACTGAAGAAACGGAATTTTCGGTTACAATCAAGAAAGAAGTCAATGAAGAATTGTTTGATATGGAAGGTAATAAAAATTATACAGCTGTGTTTAAACGTTATGGTATACAGCGCTGGTGTTAGTAGTGTCGGATTATATCCTTGAAAATGTTGAAGGTCCTGCAGTAGATAATATTTTAAACATGTTTTGGGACGTATCTAAATCCACCGAGAGGAAAATATACAGAAAGCGAACTGTATATAGATCCAGTACATTATTTGTTATGCATTCCTCCCTAACAAGGTAACTGAGAACTGAATTCGGTAAACAAGATAAACAACACGTCAAGTTATACACGTGCTGTTTATCTCGCAAGTATCGTACTTTAGATAAGTTAAATTAATCAACAATTCGAACAATATAAACAACTTTTTATGCATTTTTTTAAATATATGACCTATTTTAGTTACCTAGTGATTAAGATCGCTATAAACAGCCGCCATTTTGAAACAAAAATGGCAGATTAAGTATTAAACGGGTTTTTGGGAGTGTTTTCACGCGTAGAAACAATTAAATTCTCACAAAGTAATGCTTTTTTGAATGTAAACAACGTAACAAACAGACCACTTAAAGATTTGTGTATGCATAAAAGATTTTACAAACTAAAATATAAAAGTTTGGTTAATGTTACCTCTGGTTCCAAGATGGCGGCTCGTCTGATTCCAGCAAGGAAACAGTGGGGACGCACGTTCTAACCTAATCTATTCTAATAATTTTGTTGGTAATAATTATAGTAATTTATTAGAATAGGTTAGGTTAGGTTAGGTTACAACGAGCGTCCCCACTGTTTCCCTTCTTCTATTTGCTGGAATCAGAGACGAGCCGCCATCTTGGAACCATAGGTAACATTAACCAAAAGTTTTAACGTTGTGCCCACTTACAAAGCAAGATTTTAAGAAAATATTACAAAGAGGGTATTGTTATAAAAAGGTTTTTTTTTTACCTTTCTATATAGATTTTTAGATATTTAAATGATTTACTTAGCCTTACCCTTAAAAGTAACCTTTAACCTTGTATACTTTCGTAAGTTTAAACAAAATTAATGACTTAAATATTGTTTTTTAGTGTCCATATCACCTTCTCAGATGAAAGATGTGAATGATTACTTTCAAGTGGAAGATGAACAATTATCCAAGCAAGAAACAAAGGATAGTGCTGAAACTTCCTTCGAGATAAATCAGAACATTTTAATTGCCATCAAGGAACTAATTAATATACAAAAAAGGCAATTAGAAATATCAGAAAGGAATGCCGAAAACTTTCAAAAATTAGTTGATCACCTGACACAGTCATGATGAAACGAGTGAAGATCGGAGCTTTGTCGCGTCGCGTCGCGTCGCATCGCATCGACGTTTGTCGCTATATTCTTCGTTATTTATAGTTTTTGTTTATATTAGAAAATCATGCTTTAGAATATTAATTTTTAAAATACTTAAAAAATTGTTTAGAATATTTTTATCGATTAAAAATAAGAAATAAGTGTAGAATATAGTTGACGCGACGCAAATGTTTCGATGTTTTCAATGTTGTACTAAATTAATTAATTTATTTTTAATAAAAAAATAAAACGAATAAACTGTGTTGCTTTCTGACTATTTTATACGATATATTTAATTTATATTAAACAAAGCAGATTTGTTTTGTTACAATATTTAGTATATTGCTCACTCGTGACGCGACGCGACGCTACGCGCAGCTTCGCGACCGCCGTTTCTCACTTTAAATACATCTTATTTTTGATAAAAGAATTAAAACCGATTTTTTCCCTCTCTCCGTTAATTGTGTAATTAAAACTTAGAAAATAAATTACGTAATTAAAATCTTAGTGAAATTATGAGTAATAATAATATCTCATTAGTGTTGCTATTTATCAACAAATACATTTAAATTCTCACATTTGAACTGATTAATTAAAATATTTAATTAAAATTTAATTAGCAACTAAATCATTTTATTTATGATCAGACCAATTAACGCACCGCTTTATATCAAACGTGCAAAATTCTTGTTTCTATAGTAATTAATGTAATTAAATTGAGATTTTTATGCCTTAGACAAAAATCCATTTGCAAATATCTGTTACTACAACAGCAATGACGTCATAATTACGTTAAATTATTACGCTACACACAAACAAATGACGTCACACATTTAATTTTATAGTAAGAACACTACACTACACTACTCATAACTCCAATACAGTAACAATTTTTACCATTATTGTATACTCTCTGATCTTTCAATCTATAGAAAAATTGAGCTAATTATTACGTCACAGTGCTGCTAAAGAAGTAATTCTGTCTTTCAGCTACTATAAAAAAACAATATATTGTACTTTCAATTGTCTTCATTACACAACAGCTGTTTGTGTAAAGGTCGTAAATTTAGCATATGTAATTTCATTTTTTTGATTTTTTACAATTATTGGGAGGACCTTTACTTTCACGCGACTATCGTTGAGTGATGTCCCTTAATTGAACCACAAGGAATTGATCAAAATACACGTCACTGTTTCATTTATCATAGACATTAACTATTATTATAACATTCAACAATTGGTACAACCTCTGAAGAGCACTCTCGTCTGTAGTTACCATTATCTTCAGTCAAATTGTCATTTTTAAGCTGTCCTTTTTGTGTTATCAGCCTAAACACGTGACTGATAACGCGCAATCGTTGTCAGTTATCGTTATCAGCTTTAAACTTTGCTTTAGGCGTTAAATTTTTATCATTTTTAAACATTATTTGCTCTCAGAAATTATTTAAATTGTTGACATTTGTTACTTTAATTATACTCTGGACTATTATACTATTAATTATAATTAATTAATAAACCTATACGTTATGCATTAATTGTTATAACACCAGCTAAAAAGCAGAATTTCAACTAATTATAGTCTTATTTACTTATTCCATTAGTGTTATCATTTGGTATTGTTATCAATATAGGCGAATCCAACTGATTACAGTTAAATGAATTTTGCTGTATTTAAATATTAGAAACAACCGAAACAATGCACATGATAACAATATTTTTTCACTCTTTCCGGCTTCAGCATTGTTATAATAGCAATCTTTATTAACAATTTACTATACGGGAGGTGTAAAAGTAGGTATACAGTAGTGAATCAGAAATACAGATATTTGGTGTTCATTATTATATTACTATCGTTTAATACTTTGTATTTCTTATTTATTATTTAATTTATGTATAAAAATGCATGCTTTTTTTTCTTTTTTCAATAATAACAACTATAGACTTGTATTTTCTAACTGAAAATTAAACAAATGATCAGAATGCAGTGCTATTACAGTAATAACCAGCGATGTGAATTAATATAGTTACACTTTGGCATGAGCTATTAAGTGCAGAATACCAGCATTAAAAATGGTAAAAATTTAACACTGTAGTAGCATTCTGGTAAAGTTTACAGTAACCACAATTAGACCACTGTCAGAAAGTTACCGAAATTTCGTTTGTATAGACGAATTTATAATAAATATATAAATAGAGAGAATACCGCTACTTTAATACTACTATAAACAATAATTTAATACAATATAAAGGTTATAATTTAAATAAAAATGGCAAAATTAACAAGAATTTAGGGGAAAAATTTTAAAATTTTCTCACTCGATTTTATCATTTTGTAGTATTTCGAAAGACAGCTATCGAATTATTACCATGAAAATAATTAAATCGAAAAGTTTTCACGTAGCTAATTACATAATTAACAAAATATTAATTTAAAGAAAGAAGTTAATTAATGATACCGAAAACATCTGCTGTTTAAACCTGCTACAAGAATAAGAACTGTAAAATAAATGTTTACAAACCAATGTAATTAGTCAGCATATTGTGTAAATAGTAATTAATTTAAGAAATATTATCGAATTATTTTACTTTTTATTTAATTGGGGGACGAAAAAGTAATGTTTATCGGTAAATGTCTACACTATAATAACAACCAGATGTACTGTACGTTATTGTGTTAGGACAACAATGCATGACGATGCGGAAAATATTGCTATAGTAACGTTAATAATTAATAAAAAAAATTGTTCTACTGTATTATATTTTACGTGCTATTATATTAATAAATAGAAATTATATTTTGTTTAGGTCCATTTATTTTTAATAGTGTCTTATGTAGCGGGTCTCGATTCTTGTTTTTCTTAACTCCAATAAAAAATAATTATTGTGTAATAATAGTAAGAAATTTAATTAGTTCTATTACAGTAATAAATGTAACACAAGTTAAATATAATTAAATGAAACATTTAATTCAATTTTAAACTTTAAATGCATTTTTAAAGAATTGCAAAACTGTACAAATGCTTCCATCGTAATAATTACTGCTGTATTATACTGGTAATTTTTTTATATCTTAATAATATATTTTGTTAGTGAATTAAGTTTAAAAATTGAAAAAATATCAGCTCAAAGTTTATAAATAAGATGTGTGAAAACTACGTCAAAAATAGAACTGCCATTGTTACGACGTAGAAAGACTTTTAACAGCACTTTTGATTTTATTTTAAATTAAGGAAAACATATAATAAAATATTAATAAGGGAATTAAACACGTCTTTACGTCGGATATGTTGTTTTCTAAGATTGTAAAAACTGCTACATTAATAAAACTGCTGTAGTTATGATGACGGATTGTAATTAAAATAATTATAATAAAAACATAATTAAACTATAAATAAGGGGGGGTTTATATATACTATCAGATAGGATATATTATTCCCCCTTTCAAGCTGACAAATTTTTTATATTAGAGAAGTCGTATTTGTCAGAAATCATTATTTTTTCCGGTTATAAATTATTCATTGAATTTTTTTAGAATGAGTTTATTTTTATGATACGAACAAAGTGGATGGATTCTCTCTTCATCCCCCATGTTATCCCCTGTTTCCTCTTTGATTTTCATACGATCTTTCGGATAGACTTACGTCGATAAGTTTGAGAAAAATTCAAAAATGACAAAGGAGATTTTTGTTTGAATTCGCCAAGTGTCAAATTTGACAGATGATTATGGCTCACTTTTACAAATAAGACAAGAGTTACGTAATGTTATATGTTACGTAATGTCTTCACATAATTACATTATCTATATTAAATCTTTAATAATATTCTACTCCATAATAATACGTAATACACATACAAAGTTTATACCCTATAAATATAACTATTGCCCTCATATAAAGTGTGAAATTATTTAAACAAAACACCCTTCTATGGCTTCTGTTTATAATAATAAATAAATTTTTTATTTATTTATTCTGCTGTAGTTACAAATATAAACTTTATAATCAATAGTATCGATACTGTACACTATAGTAATAAATTTGTTATAGTGGAGTGTATGTATTAAATTTATAGTTATGTATGTAGTGCAGTTTGGTCACAGCTATTGTAATAAATTTGTAATAATTATAAACAGTAGTTAATATAATGTTACTATAACAGTAGTTAAGTATCATAGTTCGCGGGTTATATCTAATATTATAGCTTATTTCGCTTACTCAATGAGGCTTGAACCCTCTCATCCCCCAAGTGGTGCCGGCCCCCAAACTTTGGGGTGCTCGTTTCATTAGAGTTAATCCTTGCTCCTTAAACTCATCAATATACTCTTGTGTCATATGTTACTGGATATATTGACACATTATTGAATATATATAATGTGCAGCTGTAGTAACGTGCAGCCCTATTTTAGATTATATTCAAAATGTTACTATATCGATGCATATATTATATATTCATACACTATAGTAAAACCTCGATATAACGGCAATAAAACGCTACACTCGTGAGCGAAGAGGACACCACAGTAAATACAAATTATTAAACGTACGATTTTGCATTGTAAACTTCACTCTTATCATCAAATCTTCTATACATAACTCATCAGTATATAGGTTATATAACTCTTACTGTTCGAGACACTTCAGTATAGCGCAACACTCGATTTAACGCTAATTTCAGAAGAGAACGAATGGTGGCACTAAATCGAAGTTTGAATTTATCTATAAATAATATTGTAAAAGCACACAAATGTATTTTTTATATTACTTAAAACTGTTTATAAGTATCGTAGAAGTAATATATGGATAAGTCGTGTAAATTTACAATCTAATTGATACTGTATCACTTTACAAAACATCAAACTTCATTAAAGATTTCTTTATTTATGAGTTATAAATATAGATTTATCACACGGCATTAAATTTAATAAAATATAGAGAAAAAAAGATAATATTATAAACTACTAAAGTTATAAAAATTGTCATAACCGAGATGTTTTCAAAGAATAATTTATGACTTCTTATGAATAAGTTCATTCATGCAGAAATTCTTCTAAGAAAAATATTTTATCACACTTATATAAAGATAATAAATCACTATATTAGTTAAAATATCCTTCAGTATATTTTTTACCGATTAAAAAAAATAATAATTTAAAAATAAATAAAAATACAAACAATCGAAATAATTTTTGTTTGTTGCTATTGATTAATTTTTACTTGTGATTTTTGTAATTGAATTCTTAAATTAAACAAAAAAAAAAAATGAAATTGGCATTCTTACAAATAAGATTACAAAATTTTTGCATTTTTGAAAAATGCCATTTTAATTTCTTAAAGTGTAATTATTTTAATTATTTGAATAAATAGACGATAAACAACAAATAATTGGCTAAATAATGAGTTTTATAGGATTGTAATTGTAATAATTAAAAAAGTTTTGTATAATTTTAATTTATTATAAGGAATTTTTCTTCAAAAATTGATTTGTTTTAAATATTTCACATTTAATTAGACCTTAAATTCTTATTTCTGATGATTTCTGAAGTTCAATATTCAAGTAAGTATCCACTAAAGTTAATTTTCAAGAAGTTGAAGTGTTTAATAATTTACTATTTCTTCTTACTCTTGTAATTTAAGAGTATATTATAAAGTAGCAAACATTTTTAATTAAAGTTTATAATTATTCTACTTCATTATTAATAATTACATTTTTAAAATACTTTTACTAAAAGGATTCTGATTATTCTAATTTTTAAATGTATTGTGGTTTATTTCTTAAACATTCTTTAATTAATTAAGACTTTAAAATTTTAATTAAGTTATAATGTCTCTTCTTAACTTGAATAATATGCAAATTTGGTCGAAGAAGAAATGTGTAATCTGTTTTATAATGAAGAAATGTAATTATCGAATTGATGTAAAAGGGTGAGTGATGATTAAGAGGTTGGTTTGAAAAAGTAATCAACTTTTACATTAATTTAGTATCATTTTTTGTCTTAAGAAAGTGTGAAATGACGTAAATTAATGTAAAATTGTATACTAGAGCACTGCATAAAGGATTGTTCAAAAGTCAATTAATTGTGTTTCGTTTCTTATAAGTGTGAACCGTAAATTAAATTCGCTAAAACGTTGTAGTTGCACATCGAACAAGTTTAGTAAATAAATAAAACATTAGAATAAAGCAATGGTTACAATGGTTAACTGACCATTGGGCTGCCTTGTATTGTGTATATTAATGAATATTATCGTTTCAAATGAGTAAACATTCTATTTTTTTAAATTTATAAATTATACAAACCCCTATAAGATCAATAGTAAAGACACGCATTCATTGTACTAATAAAGAAATGGCATAACAGAATTTGTTGCTTGCAAGCTCATTTAACATCACTTCGATTAACGTCATTTTCGTTTTTATGTAACAACGTCCAGCAAAATAAATAAATAAAAATATTTTATGTTATGTTTTGTATCTACAAACCCCATTCTCTATGAATGTATTTTGGTGGAAACAAAAACACTTTCAAGAAGAAAGATCAGCCATTAAAAAAGGGGAAAATGCAATTAAAATTTACATTTAAATCACAATTTTTAATCAAATTATTCATTTCTTATTATCGTATCTAACGATCACCTGAAGCAACAGTATAACAAAAATCCAAACAAGTATTTAATTATTTTAATTTAAATTAAATAAACTAAACTAAAAAAATGTGGACAGTAATAAATATTTCTTTAAATCTACACTTAAAATCATAGATTTGTTTAATCTCATTTCATTTTTTCCAACAACACAGCAAGCAATGTTTCGATAAAGGAAGTGGTTCCCTTCTATACCAGGAAGCGCCTCAACAACATGTAGGCTTTTTGAAATTTTACTTTTAATTAATATAGCAATTTTCAGGTACATCATCTCAGTATGGAGATATGAAATGAGTTTGAACTGAAAATATTATAGAAAGCAATTATTTCTTTTATTATAGTGTTACCCGTTATAATTTTTAACCGTTATTTAGATGATTTCCACTTCTATAAATATTTAATAAGCAAAGTGTAGAATAGTTTATTAATTTTATTTTAAATATAAAATTATAAACTTTAAATAATATTTTAATTTTAAATTATATACGAGGAAATAAAAAATTAATTTAGAAAGCTATTTTAAAATTATAGGCGGTTCTCTGCCTAATATTCATTATAAAACTACTTAAAACGTCTTTTTAAATTTCGACGACTGCTGATTGGAGAACGCAAAAGTAATCTACGCCCATTTTTTCCTCGGTAACCAATTACGTTAAATTAACCATTTTACTTAGATATATCGCAGTGGACTACCTATTAAATTATATATTTAATTATTAATCGTGAAATATTTTAAATTAAGAATTAAATTGTATATAATAAAAATGTAGAAATAGAGTTTTGAAATAGAAAAAAATTTTGATTTTTTAATCGAAATTTGTTCTTCCAACACTATTTACACATATTATTAAGTCAAGAAGCATTCAAATTTTATTTCTTAGAACGTTTTTGACAACATATTGTTAGAGTGATCGAATTTTAGGCAGGTGTACGCGTGTATGTGATCTGTCACATTCATATTGAAACTTTGAAATCGTGCCAAATCATACGAATACGTCATTGATTATAAGTGCAAAAAGTCTTTTTTTTTTTCCTACAAAAACAATCGTAATTTTGCAATTATGAATCAAAATTTACTTCGTTGAAGCTTAAAAAATTATCTAAATACGTATTTGATTGTAAGCTGTACATAAATGGAGCTTGAATTTGAAGATATTGTTTTAAACACATCTATCTCTTCGAAAACTTTACTTTTTAAAATTAAAACATAATTAATAAATATATTTTTTCATAAAAATTAAAAATTGTTTTTTTTTTCTTAAAAATTACTTCAATCAAGAGTAACTTTCTATTAGTACTAATAGGATTAGAAAAATATGTAAATTACCTTTATTCTCATGTAATTTTCTAGCAAAAACTGAACAATTTTTTCCATTTGTAATTATAAAATGGTGATATAAAGTAAAGAAAAAGGGGAGAATATTTTTCACATTAAAAAAAATGGAGAAATTTCTTTCGAACTTTGAAGAAATGCTGTAGATTAGAAACAGCTATCGGCAACATCAAAGTAAAAATGAATCCAGAGATTAGTTTTCGTTTTTGCCTTAAGGTCTGACAAACCTGCAACTTATTTTTTGAGTTTGTTCATTTATTTTATTTATTTTTATTTTTATAAATATCAACACTCCTGTAGCGACTACTAAATTTCAGACGATTTTTATTTACTTTTTTTACTTTAGGTACAAACTTTTTATCAAATTCTTCCGAGTATCGTCATAACAAAAGTTCAGAAAAATGTGCATTCGCTTACTTTTTTTGTATTATACACCACTGACAAAAAATATAAGTGAAAAAATGTTTCTGTTAAAATTATCCATTTGAGTTCTCTTTAAAAAATAAATAAAATAACTTGTGGAAACACTTTTCTTCTCTTTCAAGAGAAATAAATTTCCCTAGAAATCGGTTGTTTTGTTATGTTAAAATGCCTCCAATATTATCCTGTTTCTTTAACTGCTTCCGAGTGAGTCACAAAAGCGTGATTCTAGCGAATTCCTTATAAAGTGGCAGAATAGAATCTTAACCACTGGCTTAATTAGGGATTCGTTTATCTTCAAGCAATCTTGGTCCTAAATGCCTAAAGAATTTTTAGAATTATTGCGATTGTACTAAAACGTCCTTCGTAAATGATTTTCGAGTTCTTGTTACATAAAATTCAAGATTTTACGTTTATAAATTTTCAACAACTTATTTCAAGCATTTGAGATCATTTTTGGAGAAATCTATAGAAATATTTTTTAGAAAATCTATTTGAAAATAAAAAAAAACACTAGTGGTGTCACGTCTTTATACGTGTAATGATAGTATCTATCTAGCAGCAAATATCCCGAGTCTGTATACGAAATGCCTTGATTGACATGCTACGGATTTGGAAGAGATAGTGGCAAGTTAGTATCATGTTATTTCCTGAGACAAGTTTGACAGTTTGGTTCGACTCTATCCTTTAATGATCTCGAAACCAATGACATAATTTCTTTCTTTTTTTCAGATTAAAGTACAAAAAGCCAATATACTTTTCTTTGTTTTATCGGAAATTCGTTCGTCAGTTTTCTAATTTCCGCAAAAAATGAAGAAAAAATAATTGATCCATTATATATTTAATTGTATTTTATATAGTTTTTATAACTACAATTAAGTAAATGAATTTATTTTTTAACATTATCAATTGTGAACATTTTCGTTCGAAAATTAGTACGAATTAATATGTAAAATGTAATTGTTCTGCACTAGTTTTTGCAATTTTTAGTGCAAAAATAACTAAAGAAGAATGCATTAAAGCAAAAATATCAGGAATAGAAATGTTTGTGTTCGAGTTGCATAAAGCAGAGCAATGATATAGAAGATGATTTATTGTTCAAACCAAATTTTTTCGTTTCCAATAAATGGCAACATTTATTCACCAACCTTTATTGACAGATTTTCTAGGAAAATCTTTACAATTTTTTGAATTTTTACTAAAAAAAACATTCTTT
The DNA here is from genome assembly GCF_030686945.1 of Centruroides vittatus. NCBI lineage: Eukaryota > Metazoa > Arthropoda > Arachnida > Scorpiones > Buthidae > Centruroides > Centruroides vittatus. The sequence continues at coordinate 1,246,887 of NW_027122360.1, read as the reverse complement.
TTTAAATCGAAATGCATTTTTTATTACAATTAAATAGACATAAAAGTCGTCGTTGCTTATTTTATAACCGGTATAAAAGATATTTTAAAAAATCATGTTAATCTTTACAAGTAAATTATTTTCCAATATATTTTTGGACAAATATCCATAACTGAATGTTTACTCATTAAAAATATTTGTATAATTTTAAAAAATTGAAATAAAAAAATGGTTTTTATAGGTGAAAGCATAAAGATGTACACTGTATATACACATAAAACTTCTTTACAAAATCTTTATTTATACATTTTTATAGATGAATAATGTATATAAAAATGTGTAAAGATTAGATATGCATATATATCCATATACTTTATATAGAGGTGTGTACAGTACACATACCTCTACACATATTAATTTGAAGTATAGAGCATATTTTAAATGAAATAAATTAAAAATATGATTAAAAATTGCAGCCTGGCATTGTGACAATGTCACAACAAATAATTCCTATGTGGTTTTAAATATTTAAAGTATTTGAAGGCATAAAAACTAAAATATATTTACTAAAGGTAGAAAAAAGGCAAACTATGCACACTTTTATACTTTATATCTTTTTTCTTACATACAGATTAAAATAATTTAGTGTAAAATGCAAAAACATTACAGAAAAATTTCAGTTTTCAAATAGAAGAAACAAAGTAATTTTATAATGTAAGAAATAAAAGAATAAATAGATTTAGTAAATAAATATATATATATATAAATCGAATCGATATTCTATGATAAAAGAAAGCTTTTTTTAGGTATTAAATTAAATAATTTCTCGATAGAGTTATAAAAGTTTTTTGGAATTGTTTCAGAACTTTGTATAGTTTCGTAGAAATGCACTTCAACTTTACTTTTAAAAGAAATCCCCGAGGTATACCAGATTGATCGGAAAATACAGTTCTGTTTTTGATTTATATTATTCCAACAGACTTATAAAAATTCCCTTTTTTCTCTTCCCTATATAATAAGGAAACTACAACGTAATTTGGCACATTTCTAATAGATGAAATAGAATTTCATAAAATAAAATATATACAGGATTATTTTTTCTCTTTATAAAATTAATTTTTTTATTACCTACTTCAATCTATAAAAATATCATTTTTATTGAATTTTTTATACTTGCAATTCTGTAGATTTTTCTTTCATTTATTTTATACAATAAATAGATTTATAATTTAATTTTTAATATAAATTTTTACTCGTTATATAATTTTAAAAATTAATTTAAAGAAATTACATTTTAAAATATCATTTAAATAAAGTAAATAAAATTAAATATAAATTTTAATTTAATTTAAAATATATGCTCTCCATCTCAAATTAGTAGGGTCTTGCCCCTGTACATCATACTTTTCCTTTTAGCAGCAGAGTCGTGCCGGTTATCTATCTATCTCCGTTTTGGAGAAAATTTTTAAATTAAATTCACGTAACTTCCGGTCTAGACCGGAAGTTACGTGAATTTAATTTAAAAATTTTCAGATTAATCAGAGAGCCAGGAAGATAGGTAAAAGTCGACATCAAATATGGAAAACTTAGGCCAGGCCTAAGTTTTCCATATTTGATGTCGACTTTTACCTATCTAACATCGTTTTCGAGATTAAGAAAGAACAGACAGTGGGCATTTATAAGTACCGTATACAATTTTTTCAAATTGAAAATATTTATGTACATTCGCTAAGTAATACATAGCTACATAGCGTGAAATTATTACCTCAACATAACGATTCATGCGCACCACAAAAGACAGATTAAAATTTATAACATATTAATTTAAACGCAATAAAAATAACATTTAATTCGAAATAATTGTTTCTGCATCAGTTTCTCGTAATATTTTACATAGAACGTATATATATATATATATATATATATATATAATACACTAGGTAAAAAAATTATAGAAACAAGTAAACAACGATAAAATGGGACACGAAACAAAAATAGAATTGAAGATATCAAAAGCAATAGAGTAGTGGAACAAGTAAAAATAGAAAGATGTCACACACAACAACTTGTCACATAACAAGGTTAGATCCTTTCTCGTAGTCCATCATTTGGTCACCAGGTGCTAGTAACGAGTCACGTTTTCAGACAAATTCGATTGCTGATCACAAGGCCCAAAGTTGATGATTTGAGCAACTTTTTAAAACTTTTCCACATATTTTTTCATTATGATCGATTGATGCAGAAAATGAGTCTTAACTTTAACTTACCAATAACCGATATGAGAAATTTTGTAAAATTGAAAAAAGGAAAAACACCAAAAAAAATTCGAGTTTTTAAAATTCTAAGCTCCTTTTCGATAAACAAAAACATCTTTCTTTGATGTTTATAATCGATTTTTTTATTCAATTTTATATGAAAAAAATGTAATCTAAACCGTGGCCAATCTTCGTAATTCTATAAAACCTAAGAATTTTATTAAATTAATTAAAATTTTAACGTAAAAAATTAATTTTACGAAAATCGTTTATTGCCGTCTTTTTGGGGCGCTTTTAAAAAATGTCTAATGTTTATGTCTTTATTTTATAAATTAAATTAAATTGTTTTTTTAATTTAAAATGTACAGATTAACGTTGAAAAATTTAAATAAAATAATAATAATATACATTAAATTATGAATTATAAATAAATATAAACATTAAAATTTTTCGAACAATTTCAATTTTGTTTATTTTACTTTTATTTTTATTTCATTCATTTATAATAATAATTTTAAAAATGTTAATTTATTTTTAAGTAAAAAATTAAATAAAAAATAAATTTTAATTTTATATTTTTACATTATGTATATATATATACTGGTTTAAATAAACCTTACTGGTGATAGAACAGTTAATTTTTCCCTTTTTTCTTCTTATTTTTAGAGGGAAAAAGATAAAAGTTTTATCATTGCGACCAACAAATAATAGGGTTTATTTTTTGAACCCGTCTTTACTTGACTGATCTATCGGGTTTGCTACGAGTTCTGAAACCTATCAGCCATGAATAGACCAGCTCACATCACTTATTTACCGTCTGCTGGGCGACAGAAAGTTCCCTAGGGCATCCACACTAAAGTGTCTTCCTTTACTTTTATCATTATTGGTAGTCGGCGGTTTATTGGAACTTTACTCCACTTGCCAATATCACAGTAATTCATCTTGTAAAAAACACATCTCTAATTCTTCTTCTTCTTTTTCTCTTCTTGCATTATTTTTCAATAACCGCTCACTCTATTCTCTTATTACGTACGTCGCTAAACAAACGAAGACAGTTAAATTGCCTTCTAAATCTTACGGATAAAATATGCTCGTTTATTTATTTATTTATTCAGAAATCCTTTTCTGGGAGAATAAAGAAGATTTTTAGTTCCTCCCGAATTTTACAGCGTGGTTCAAAACCGTGTTTTGCTTTTGTATAATATATTTGTCAAATGCAAAATATTGGTAGACGTCTGTAACGCCTGAATAGGGACCAGTTATCCTTTAAAAGACCCCCCGGAAGGCACCCTAAGCAAGTTGTAAGGTAACAATATATCAATCTAAACTTTCCTATTGTCTTTACCTATAACCCTTTAAATCGAATGCACTAGTCATTCTATAAAACCGGAAAATCAGAAAACAAAAGTAAGCATAATTCTTTTCACCACACATAACAACACAAATATAACAGAACCACTAAAATTAGAAACCGAAATGGTATAGATTAACTATATGAGCACACTCTGGGACAAGTTTACATTCTTTTATATACACTCCTCTAACTCTCTTAGTGCTTTTCGAGCGAAAAGACAGTACCTTATTAACTGCCAACTATTAAAAAAAAAAAAAAAAAAAAATGTATATATATTAAAATTCTGTAACAAGTTACAAGATTATTTTACTAGAGAAGGGGATAAAGGTTTACCTTTTATCCCTTTATTGAAGGGCTAAAAGAGATTTTTACATCCGTGATAGAAGATTTCAGCTATTGGTCCGGGATTTTTGCGGCTTTTATTCAAAAAATAAATGAAAAATGGAGTCCAAGAATGGTAATTTAATCCTTAACAAAACCAAAAGAAGAAATTATAAATTTTAAAAGTCACAGTAAATGAATAAAATTGAAATGTTGAATAAAATGTAAAACATTTTATTTCTAATTAGATTATAAAAAATGGAAAGTAAAAATAAAACTTTTTAAAATAAATATAACATTTTTACATTTATTAACGTGGTGATTTCCGTTTCGCTTGCTCCTCATATTGGGTGTACTGCACATTAATTTAAAGAAAAGAAAAGAAGGAGGACGAAGGGAAAAAATTCCGTTCTTTAATACTCCAACATTTCCTCATTAATTGACATGAAAGGAACCGAAAATTTGTTTTTACAAATAATTGTTTAATTCTAGAAATTCTTTCCAAACTTCTAATTAACTCTGAAGTAATTGGAAGAAGCAATAAGTGAGAAGGAAGAACAATACTTTTAAGATTTACTTCTTGAAAAGTATCCAGAGCGAATAATAAGAAACGAGTGTTTCTCAAATACGTATGATCGTTAATTAAGGTAATTTATGCGCTTTATATGTAGAGTTGAACCGCGATAAAGCGTTCTAAACATAGTGAACTTTTACTGAATCCTACTTGTCAACGGACTTCTCTTCGTAAATGCTGTCAAACATCGATTTAGCGCCATCATTTTTTGCCTGTAAAATTGGCACTAAAGTTCGACTGAATTGCCCCAGACAATAAAAATCGTATGTACAGTAAAGTACAGAACATCTGTATACAAACTTGAGTTTGAAGTACGAAAGTCACATGTTTAAAAAATCGTACATTAGGGGTTTTTAAATATTTATGAGGAAACTCTTTTTGAAAGTATTGGAGATTTACGGAGTGGCATTGTTTAGCAAGGCGCTAAATCGAGGTTTAATAGTATTAAACATTGGAAACCCCATCATCAAATTTTCCAACTTTTAACTTCGTTATTACATATCATCATTATTGTTTGAGGTTCTTCGGTTTAATGCCAATTTCAGAAGTAAACGATTGGTAACGCTAAATCGAAGTTTGGTCGTACACCCTTTTTATTAAAAGATGCATTATTCATTCATAAATTAAATGCTTGCCATTTTTATGAATTTTCATACGTCAACATTAGAAAGTAGTTAAAAAATTGAAAAAGATAAGCATTTTCTGTTCAAGTATTTATAAAAATTTATAAATAAATACTCATAATTTACAGTTTTCACCGTCGTACTCCTAAGTAGGGACATTATATAGACGTTTACGATTCATTTACATTTCACGATCTTTTAATTCGTACAATATTACCTCATAAAAATTGCTTTAAAAAATCCGAAAATTTATGCCCACACTAACAGAAAATCAACCATTTGTTTTTATCTTCATCATTGGGGAATAATTTCTACACTTTAACTGCTGTAAAATAAACGTATTAATCAGAAAAATGTGAAAATTAGTCTCTCGCTCGGTTAATTTTTTTTTTCTTCTTTTTCGTAATTCTCACTCCGACATTAAGATTCTTTGGGGTGCAAGCAGAGAGAAGTAACATCAAAATTCAGTAGTAATAAAATGACCGCCCGATAAGGAAAGAAACAGAGGTTATTGCACGAGTGTAATTAACGAGGCTGTATTTGTAATGTGGCTGATTAATTCTGCTTTGTCCAAACGTGAAATCTGTACAGTAAGCAGTTTCGATCGCATCTTTACTACCTACAGGAAGTAAGTATGTTGGTAGTTTCGTGTACTAAAGATATATATAGAAGTACAGTATAATTCGATAGAAGACATTCGAAAATCTCTTTTACTAACCAATCGTGAATGATATTTTCATGCAGATATGAATATCGTAGTTTAACGTGATCATAAATTGATACAAAATTCTAAAAATAAAACTTTTTAAGATAAAATTTTCTAATAATAATTTTGAAATTTCTTACCGTTTATTTTCGGATTGTAGAAAATGGTAAAATTACTTTATAAAAATTTTTAATTGCATCATTTAGACAGTTAATTCAAATATTATTGAATATTATTTAACAGTTAAAAAAAATTATTAAAGAAAAATTTAATTTTTTTTCCACAAAAATAACGTAAAGTTGAAAAAATTAAAGTAATTGATTTTTTAATAAAATGTTAAAAATTAAAGAAATTGAAGAATTTTTTGTAAAAATGTCAGAAATTGATAATTGACATTTTTATAAAAATTAAACAAAATTAAAAACATTGTTATAAATTAAAGAAATTTAATCGAATTTTATAACTTTAACACAAACAACAATAATTTTTTTTCGATAATAAAAATCAAACTAAAAATTTTACACAGCAATAAAAAAGCCTGTGAAGCTTTATATATATAAAATATAAGTTTTAAGTGAGGAAAAAAAAGGAAGAAATTATCGATACTTTTATTAAAGATAGAATGAAAAGTTTGCTATTTTCTAGCGGATTTAGTAGAATAATACGATCGTTTAGTATTTTATAATTTATAAAATAAATTAGTAAACTTTTATACCTTAGGAAAATAAAGTTTATCTTCGTTTTTTGGAGGTAGAAAGCCCATTTTGTCCTTTTAGTGATAAGTGGATATTGCTGAAAGGTAAATGATATTGCTGACGTACATAAGTTTGCAATAGCATTCACAAAATCGTAAAATTTGTAATAAATCTTACATCCTTAACATTATTAATGAAAAATTTTCTTCCCAAATCGTAAAACTGTTATTAAACGCTTTTGAAAATTCCAATTGAAGTTTTATGGCTACGCCAATTTTTTAATAAGCAAACACTTAGCGCCATCTATCGATATAATTTAGCATTATAAAGGTGAAATTGATGCTTTGTACACACGATGTACTGTACATTTTAACAGTGAAAAGAAAAGTAAATTTTCTCGATATAAAATACATTTAACTGTATTTTCCTGAAAATATAAAATTAATTGCTTCTTCTTATGAAAATTTCTTTGCATGTATTCTTTAATAAGGGGTTATTTTATTTATTTATTTTTTGGCTTAAATTCCTTTATTTTTATTGAAGATAAACTATAATTCGATGCTATATTATCCTCATTATTAGAAGAAATAATAAGAATTTCCAAGGGATAAAGATTAAAAATGTTTTTTCCAAAACAAAATTCTTTCAAAGACAATAAATAAAAGAAGGAAAGGGAGATTAGTTTGTATTTATTTGCTTGTTTAACTTATCCTAACTTCTTATTAATGAATACATTAACGAGGTTATCGTGTAAAATATTAAAATGCTTTGCTTTATCATTAAGGGATTAACAAAGAAGAAACTAATTCTTCTTTATCATTCTCTTATTCTAATAAGTTGGAAATGGTAAAGTTTCTTTCTTCGGATTTATTTCAAGTCATTTAAATAAATTTAAACATTAAAAAATAACAATAAAAATAAATCAATTTTTGTTGTTTGCAATATCTTAAACGTAAATTAAACTTCTAAATTTATTTTTATTAATGCATCATTTTTATTCGTGCATTATTTGCTATTTTACAGTTGAATTATAAATTTAAAAGCTCCCTATATTATAATAAATAATAAACCTCCTTCGATAAAAAATAAATAATTTGCATTTATAAATACTGGTTTAAAATATATTAAGTTGGCTGCTAAGTGTGCTTTTAGTTTTTAATTTTCATTTTCAAAAATTGATTGAGTATTAATAAAGCGATTAGAACAGGAAATTTCCTTTTAATAGCGAAGAAAATTAACCGGATAAAACTCTGTGTTTGTTTTCATTAGCTCAATATAGTCTTCTTTCTTGTGGAAATTCAATAGGAACAGAACTTTGTTTTGTGAAGATCCGTAGACACCATTTATTTGTCACTTCAAACACTCTCAACACTAATGAAGCTTGCTTGTTCTGTCTTCGTCTAGCTTCTACTTCCTTACGATTGTCTGTTAACATCTAAAAAAGAGGAGAAAATACACATAAAACACATTTTTTTCATTTGTCCATTCCCATTTTTCTTCGCTACAATTTGAATACTGTCATATACAGCCGTAATTACTGTTCTTTTCAATTTAATGCGAACAATTATCACATAAATTTCTATTAATAATTCGTGAAAACTATTGAGTAGAAGTTAATGTTCTGTAAGACAGGTCAGAGCTTTCTAGACACTACATCTGCCTAAACTCATTTCGAATGTGCCTCATCCCGATTCAAATTCCAATATATTATACAGATTTATGGATGCGACAGTCGGGTATGGCTTGACTGATGTGACGTGTGCACTTCACCATGTTATTTGTGAAAAATGCACCAGAAAAAAAAATTTATAAAAATATAAAAATTAAAGATAGATGTTAAACATTTGCTTTTTTAAAAATATATATATGCTTGAAGATTTACAAATAATATTAACATATATAAAAAGTTGTTAAAAATTGCAATTTTAAGAAATTATTGTTACATTTTTATAATATCATTTTCTTTATTAAAAACTCAATTTCTGAAATTGATATATTTTTTTTAAGGCAATTGTAATTTATTGACATTTTATGAATAAAATTCATCTATTATTTTTGCTTTTTTAAAAAAAGTAATTAGTTAAAATTTTCAATTTCTGAAATTGATTTTTCTTGCCTTTTATTATTATTATTATTGTTGTCTGTTTGAAATAAACAATTTTAAATCTGAAATTAAAATAAAATAAAATAAGCACGCGGTTAATTTGGATAATTAATAAATATTGGGTTTCATTCCTTGTTATAATTCAACTGATAACAATTTAAAAAATTAAAATAATCTTTACCGAAGTCAAGTCTAAAATTTCTCATGAAGGGAAAAGTTTTTAACAGATTACTTAATTAATTTTAGTAATTTTCACTTAAGTTGAACTAAACATTGAAACATTTTTCAACTCATCCGTGACTTGCTTTCATTTTACAGAACAAAACCGAAATTTCAAACTTTCATATGAATCACTTCTAATTAAATTTGCTTTGGATGAACAAATAATGACTTACTGTTAATTAAAAGGTGATGTTGTTTATTCATAAATCAAAATACGTTGAACGACACTGAAAAAATTCTGCTTTATTTTTTCTATTAACAAAATTATTTATTTTCTATAAAAATAAAGCTTATTAAATGAGTTATGTTTGTGTAAATCACAATTTAAAGATGTAAAATTTGGCATAATTTTTTCTGGTAATGACGAGTTCGTTTAATACTGATTAAATATTTAGAAAAATTGTGGTCCTAAGCTTTATTATATTAGAGGCCCCCCTTCGTCTACTAAAGGCACGATGTTATAAACTACAGCCAGAGGTTCTAAGCTGTAATCTCGTGATATAAGGCCCTAAGCTGTAGCTCGTTTTGTTTATATCCAGTTTTTCGTGTAAGCATACTTATATTTTATTAACGCACGTTTCTAGAACAAGTACTTTAAAATAATAAAAATTATCTTTTATTTTTATATTAAAATTGATAAAATAGCAAATTTAATTTCTGATTAAAATTATTTATTTTTGAGGGAGTTGTAAGCACCTCCTTAGCCTATACACGTAACGTAGCACACTACTGTAGAATAAATAAAATACAAAAAAAAATTAAAATTAAAATAAAATAAAATTCATATTTTTGTTGCTGCATATTTATAGAAATTATTTTATAAACCGTCTTAAAAAGTCTGAGATTTAAAAAAAAAAAAAAAAATTGAAAAATAAAGTTTAGAAAAGTTGTTAGAGATTAAAAGGAAAGAAAATTGGTCTTTTTAAAAATTGACGTTTAAAGATTAAAAATTCATTATTTATTTTTGATTATTTCTTTTTATTAAAGAACATTTTATAAAAATACATGCAAATTTTTCTAAAATTTACCCGATTAATTATGAAAATTAAATCAGTTTTTGAATAAAATGAAATTTTTAAATTTTTAATATATCATTTATGATTTGCCATTATTTATCCAATTAAAAGTTTTGATATAATTTTTAAAATAAAGTTATTTATAAAAATTAACAAATATCAATATACCAAAATTAAAAAAATAAAAAAAGAAAGTCCTTCATTATTTCTGAATTTTTTCTCTTCAAATTATACGAAAATTTATTTTAAAAATGCAACTAATCTTTTGAAAGAAAAGGATTTTTTTACATAATTTAATATGATATTTTTTCGAAAAACAGGAAATATTTTTACTTTGATCCATTTTTTTCCGTTTCGCAAAGAGTAATTAAAACGTAAAAATAAACAAATAAACAGAAAAATAAAATTCAAATCAACAAAAAATATAAACTAACTGCATTTTTAAACAGTTGCATTTTTTAACGAACAAGCCATTGTGTTTTATTTTTCTTTTTATTTTGGAAAAATTCGGCTATATCTCCTTTAATTATTAAAAATTTTTCGAGCACGTGATTGACAGTTTTCAAAAATGCAACGAATCAGAAAACTAATTTAAAAAATCGTGGGTTTTTTCTATTTTTTGTGTAGTTTTTCTTAGAATAAAAAAAGGGCATAAAGTCGATATATTTACTAATCTATTTATTCTTTTAATCTTCTTTTTCCATCCTGCACATGACATACGCTTTTTTCCCTCTTATTTTTTTTCTCATGAATCTTAGAAATAGAGTCACGCGCTGCTGGAATTCCAGAATTTCCACCTGCCATTCTCTGGTAACGTCACAATTGGAAATGCTATATATACATAAACGTATATGTCAATATATATATGTACAGGATATAGTTTACTATAGAAGTTATGTTTAGACGTTTGGATCTCCTTTTTTTCCTTTTTTTGTAGAAAAATACAAAAGGAATTTAATCTTTTAGTAGCCGTCGGTATTCCTCTTCTTTTCCCTTTTTTTTTATTTTATTTTTTTACTATCTGTCGGCTTTATAGATTGGTAGTAGTAGAGTAACATGTTTTATAGTTTCCATACACTTACTGTGATAGGTTGTCTTGTAAGAAGATTTGGTGAGTTGGCCTCGATTTTTTATACAGCATTTCTATATAAATACTTTCAAATAATGTATCATAGTCGTTCACAAAATTAGAAAATAAAAAAAAAGGCCAGATATATATTAAGATGATTAAAAAGTTCTCTATATTATTCAATTTTATTTGTTTATTATTACAAATAAATTATTATTTTTTTTATCAATTTTTATTTTATTATAAAAATTTTATAATAAAGTAAAATAATAAAAATAAATTTTATTTTTGTTTTAATGTCGTCGTATTCATGAATTTGACAAAATATTTTTAAAATTTGAATATTTATTTTAGTTGTACGGATAAAATAATAAAATAATTAATAAATAATGCAAACTTATGTGTTTTTTCTAGCGGATTTTTATATTTTTTGAAGTAAACTACAAAATTATTATTATAGCATCACGTTTTATACACAAATTTTCAATTATACAGCATTGATTTTTACTTTAATGCATTTACAACTAAATATATAACTGTATTTTTTTCTATTTATTTACTCTAATTCAGTTTTAAATAGACGTCATTTCTTAACGTTTGTTTAAAACTGAATTATTTGAAGTTCGATTGCGGAATTGTTATGAATTCAGCAACCGTAACGTAATACAATGCAATTACAAGTTTCTAAAATTTAAAATTTTAATATGAATAACATAAATAACGATTTAAAATTAATAAACTTAAGAATTAGTTATAGAAAATGAATTTAAAAATACGTTTTGCATTTTTTAAATAAAAATACAAATTAATCTCTTTCTTCTATTTTTAGAAAAATAAATAAATCAATTTCGTATTCATTTAAAAATTCATTTTTTTAAGAAATTACTTTTATTTTCTGTAACCGATTATAAAATGTAAAACGAAATATGAAATTAATATATTTACTTTCTCTAAAAATACAGAAATTTATTAATTTTTTTTAAAAATCAAAATACAAAAATTGGGTTACTTATTCAATTAATTAATTTAAATGGTTGTTTATGTTATTAATCTTAATATAATTATATCTTTTAAGTTTTCAAAATATATCTATACATATAATTTATTATTATTAAATTTTTTATAACAGTTATTTTTATAAATTAATAAATGAATTTGATTTCCTTAAACGTTATTCTTTTCTTCTACAAATTCAATTTTTATAACATAGATTTAACATAATCTAGCATTGCAACCAGGTTTTTCACATTATGTATAAAATTTGCTCGAGAAATTTGTGTAACAAATTTTATTTTATTTAAAAACTTTAAATGAATGAAAATTTTCATGCAATAAAAGAAAATTACAAAAAAGAACTTTAAATCAAACCCTACATTTATTTTAAAATTCTGAAATTTCCGCTTCAAATTAACGAGATTTGAGCATATTTGCAAGTTTACAATTTATTTACATTTAAAGGTAATCTCGGACGATGTCTTCAGACAGCTGTAATCCTATATTAATGCGCTAAGCCCACAATAGGAGAAGATAAACCTTGATTTGGAGTGACGTATGCTAAATTCGTTTTCATGAAATATTCATTAAAATCCTGATGACTGTAAATTTGCTTTTGATCAATGATTGATTGAAGAGATTTTCCTCGCGCCTATTGTTACTAATGGCAGAATATTATACGTTAAAATATTATATTTTAATTATTTAAAACGTTGGTATATTGTTACTAAACACGAATCGAAAAGAAATCAATTTAGTAGAGAATGAAAAGAAATTTATGCATGATTTTTTAAATATTTATTTGCATATTTATGTGTATTATTAATGTAACGCATGGCAGATAAAACTGCACTTATTTAAATTAAAATTTAAAATTGTTGTCACTTTTACATAAATATTTATTTATCAGATAACAAAAAGACAATTTGCATTTGATTTATTGTTAAAATTATTTTTAAAACGTATTAAAATAATTTGTAATATTAAGATACACAATGTCATGTATATGCTTCGAGTATACAATTAACAATGAAATTAAGAAAATGTAAAAAATACAATCTTTTTGTGATTTATTTTGCGTTTTATACAACAGAATGTGGAAAAAAAACACTTAGTAAAACCAAAATTAAATTAAACACTTTTGTGATTTATTTCACGTCATTAATATAGAAGCAACAAATTAAAAAAAATTACTTCTTGATACGTAAACAATTTAGTTACAGTGAAATATTCTTGCAGCCATCTTTATTCTGATGGCGTGCAAGAAACTATAAAGCTTAAGTTTATTTATGGCATGAAACGAAGAAATAAAAAGCTATTGACGGATGAATCACTACAATATCACATTACGTGACTAATCAATAAGAGTAATCCAATAGTCTATTTGTCAATATTGCATGAGAGAAAGGACTCCTATTACATTCTACAACGCATCATTCACATCCTTTAATAAACCTTGCGTCATTAATTATATGAAAATGTTTCATGAATTTTATTTAGAATTTATTTATTTTGAAAAAACAAACAACTAATAAATATATTGAATAAATAATAATTTTATACGTTAGATACAATTTCCGTGGTTTAAATTACATAAAATTATATGTATATATAATGATATTTTACTGACGACACGTTTCTTGGAAATTAAAGAAAATATCTATTTATTAGATGTAATTACTCGTTGATTTATTATCGCTTAAATCGCCTAAATAATAGATTTTAAATCAGAAAATTTATTAATTTTTTTGCAGAAAAATTGATGCATTTTCTGCTTTTTTTAGAACAATCGTAATTAACAATTTATTAATTACAATTAATGTCAATTAGTTAACTGTAATTGTAATTAATCAATTTGCTAAAACTCAATTAGAATTAGCTGTTTATTTTTTAAAAAATGTTTAACAATTTAAAAAAAAAATAATTAAATTTATTTTATTAGATGAAACTTTAAAATCTAATTTGGAGCTTCAGTAAATCCTTGATGAATACAATGTTAACTTATAATAAATTATTAATTGGTTTAAACATAAATTTATATAAAATAAAAACTATAATTTAAAAATTTTAATATTATTTATTTACAATGATTTAAAATTTGCATGGTGAAATATTAAATATTTTATTTTTTATTTTATTTAGCCATATATCTCTATCGATTTTTATTATATTTATTATTGTTATTCTTTCTCTCCGGGGAGGGGAACATTTATCTATAAAGCTTATATCTGTAAAAAAAATTAATAAAAGAAATAAGTGTAAATTTGAATTTTTTTAAAATTTACAACGTCCATTACATTACTTCTGTGACACTTGTAATTTTGCTATTATTGTTAATGATGATATATTTACAAAATATTTTACATATAAAGGCGATAGAGATGATCTATAATGTTAATAAAGAAACGATGTAAAAGAAAGTAGAGCTTTTACTCCAAAGCGCATCCATGAATAATGTAAATAGCTAATATTATCAATTTGCATTATTTATAGAAAGACGTGAAAAAATTCTATTAAAGCCATCATTTTTGAGGAAATAATGTATCAAACCAGCACAAAAGGTAAGATCCTTGGATGGAGACTACAGGATTAAAGATTTAAAAGTTATTACTGTTTTTTTAATAATGGTAATTTATTGCTGAATTTATCCATAATACAAGAGAGATTAAGCCATGATAATCAAGATTATTATGGAAAATTTTTGGATTATCATATACTAGAATTATTTATACATCAACTTTGGCCCGTGGCAGGCAAATTATTACATTTACGTGCAAAAGTGAATTGCAGATGTAACTAAATCCGATACATTAGAAGCTTAGTGCAATGGAATGTCATTCTACTTACTTCATTCATATACTTGGATTCGATGGGCGAATGTGCAGCGTATATATATCCAAATTAGTGTTATATTTTATGAGATAATTCGTGTTTAAATTATTTAATAGCCGTAAATTATTATAGCAATTAATTTATCCAGAAAAATTCTTAAAATAAGGAAACATTGATTCCGTTAAACGTTTTTAAGACTTAAATAAAATTAATTTTACTAAAAAATATAGTCGAACCTATAATAACGGTCACTTTTAAACGGCGGCCATTTTCTCAGGAACGTTTCGTCTTGAAATTCATACAAAAACCTCCAAACAACGGCCATTTTTTATGTTCCACTCAATGGCC
Organism: Centruroides vittatus; assembly: GCF_030686945.1. Lineage (NCBI taxonomy): Eukaryota > Metazoa > Arthropoda > Arachnida > Scorpiones > Buthidae > Centruroides > Centruroides vittatus. The sequence continues at coordinate 1,231,796 of NW_027122360.1, read as the reverse complement.
GTTGTTTAGAGACTTGACTGCATAATAAATTTAGTTCTTTTCTCGTTTATTCTTAAAAAAGAAAACTTATAAAATTGGGTCTATTCATTTGGTTGCGATAGGAGTACAGTTTTGTCAATTTGACGTCATTTCTAGTTTTACAACGAAAAATTCTAAATAATGACGTCAAATTTACGTACTATTGCGTAACTATCCGAACGAATGAAACAAGCGTACATAAGTCGTCCACTGTAAGATGTGTAGGATAAATCGAAATTGATTTTAAAAGTATTATTGGTTAAACATTTAAATCGTTTTATCACTATTGGTTGGAGAATAAAAATTAAAAAATACTCATTTATTTCTGTTTTTAATGCTTTAAAAGTAGCCAACGCTACTTTTAAGCTGAAATTAAACGCAATTCATTTAATTAAAATTCAAAACTTTAAATTAATTAAGTCTTTTAAAGAAGATATTGCTAAAATATGTAATTTATATATTTTACTGATTTTAATTTAGTTCAATTTTAGTTTGTTTATTGTTTTCGTCCATTTAATTTTATTAATAGCAAACATTGTTCAACCCTTGTAATTAATAAAATTGTATGTATCAGATTCATTTAATTAAGCGATCAATAAGTTAAACTCGATGAAATTTCTCGTTTGTAATAAATTCTTCCTTTCAGATGATCAAACCGACCATTACATTACTAAACCCTGCAAATATTTCCATCTAGAACCAATGGCTATCGTGACTGCACTACTGAAAATGTCACGTGATAATTCTAACATACGATCCTCTTTTACTACTCCAGTATGTGATTTACAATATTTATAAGACGAGCTCTTTAATTTACGTTTTAAAATATATTTATAAAAGATTTTTCGAAAATCTAATTAAGAAAAGTCAAAAGCCTTTAATCCAAAAACAAGTTAATTTTATTTATTTTCAATTAACCGGGCGCAGGTAGATGTAATTAAACAAAATAGAGAATATTGGAAGATCAATATAAACCATTAACATGGAGCCTACTTTGTCAAAATGATCTTAATAAGAGCCTGGGAATCCAACATGTGTAGCACCATTAAACAAGCTTGATATCATGTTCATAAACAGCTTAAACACGAGATGAAAGCGGAGAATATATAAGGTTAACAAATGACATCCATGTACTGTGATGAATAGTATTGTACTTGATCCTCTTTTCTCTTATTTTTTCCTACACATGAACAAGTTTATAACATGAAATGTTGGATAAAGGTTGTCTACTGTTCATCACTCATTTTCGCTATCCATTTGCAATCTTTAGAGAATTTACTTTGATAAATGAATCTGGATTTGTTTCAATATCTGGCATGACACGGATGTAATTTCATTTTATAAATACACCTCTTTTTTTAAATTTAATAAATCGATATTTAAATTAGATAAAAAGTAATAAATAAAAATATTTACTCCTTAATATTTTATTTATATATTTTTTTATTTGTTGTTTCGTTATTTTTAGTGGTAATTTTATTTAAATAATTATTGAATAAATATGTTAATCAAATTTTTATTAAAATAAGATTCTGTTCGCGTAACTTATTTGTATTTTAATCTAGATTTATGATATTAAATTATGAATAAATAAATATTTTGAAAAATATGCTAAAGTATTTGTTTTCTAAAGATGAATTATTCATTAACACTTACAAAAATTGTATATAATAAAATGAAATTTCTTTAAAAAAATTTAATATTTATATATTTTTTTATAAATTGCAATGGAATTTTTAAAATAATTAAAGAACTTAATTAAGTTATGACGCATTGTTTTCATGTAAATTAATAGAAAAAATAGTAATCTAATATTTTCGTTATAAACCTAATTACAATTTTTATTGCATATATACATCAAGATTAATATGAAACTTTATTACAATTTAAAACAAAAAATAACTTAATTAATTTGAAAGATATTCGTTTATTTTTTAAAGAAGTATTTTACAAAAATTTAAGGATAAAACTTTAATAAATGTATAATTAAAAGCTTATTTAAACATATTTATTTTACTCCGTAATTAAATTACAATTAAAAATTGATAATTGAGTCAATTACATTAAGAAAATTGCATTTTATAAATTCTCAAAATCGTCAGTTTCATTTTAATTACGTCAAATAACGCGATTAAAACGAAATCGATTAAAATTCATTTAATTATATTTAAAAATCTAATTAGCCAATGAAACTGATTGGTGTTTTTTACAAAAAAAATAATTGATTAAATTCTATTAAAAAGGCAATTAAAGTAAAGAGAATGTATAATAATATACAACATCAAACTATTAAATTCGATTAAAAATAAATTTTTACTATTAAAAAAAGTCATTAAATTAATATATTTTTAAAAATTTTAATGATGTATAACTGGAAAAAACAACAAAATTATGTTTTAAATAATCTTTAATATGTTTACTTTATGAAATATAAGTAGTTTGCTTTAAAATGTTTTCCAATTATATTTTGAACATTTTTTTCTCGATTTTAATTGAATATTTTAATTATGTTTCTTTAATCTATTCTAACATTAGGACATGTTTTTGGTTTTATCTTGGGCCAAAAGTTGCCTTTTACTCCTTTAATCAGAGAATATCAGGAAACATTTCATGTATGGGTATATCTACTAAAGCATTTCTAATTAGTCTAGAACAATCGACATCGTGCCTTGAATACCAATGAGAATCAATCTTATCTTATGTAACCTCTACCAATCTTCGATAGATGGTTAAAAATAAGATTGCAAACCTTCCATTTATATCGATATATTCTTCTCTAAGATAATAACGATTGAATTTTAAGTTAAGAAATTTCATAATTTTTAATATTAATAATAATAAAAAGAAGAGAGTACGTTAATACTCTTCAATTTACATTTTGCTTAGCTAGAAATATTATCTAGAGTAGCGATCTTCAAAGTGGGAGTGCTGTTACCACAGGAGTGGTGAAGAATATATATACATAATGCTCATTATGAGCGAACATTATTTATTTTTGCTGACCTAAAACACTGTTTCTTAAGCTTTTTTATTGCCCCACCCCTCGAATTTTACTTCATCCTTATGAGAAACTTGTATTATTTAAGTAGATAAAAATGTCCCATTTTCTCACGTGCATTTTGATATGGCTAAAGACGGCTTAAAAATAGTTTGTTTTAAAATTTTATATATAACTTTACTATGTTTACAAATATATATATATATATATAAGGAGGACGTGTTACAACTGATAAAATGAAGAATAAAAGAGTTATAGTAAATTTGAATTGTTGAAAATTAATGATCTGGAAGTGAATGACTATTCTTCAAACTCGAATCGTCAATAGTACAATATATATTTTTATTATTATGCATGATTTATACGAGAGAAAAATGATTGATGTCTTTGTAGAAAAATTATAATTTTATATGCGCAATTATTTATTGTGACGTGGTCACAATGCCGGGCTGCAAGTTTTAATCATATTTTTAATTAATTTAATTTAAAATATATGCTCTTCATCTCAATTTAGTAGTGGCTTGCCCCCGTACATCAAATTTTTCCTTTAACAATAGTATCGTGCCCATCATCTGTCTAACACTTTTCGGGGAAAATTCTTTGAATTGAAGTAATGTGACTTCCGATTCTCACCGGAAGTTCGTGCATGGTTAATTGGGACCTTCTGCCCCCAAGGTTTCCATATCTGGTCTCGTTGTTCATCTTTCTAATTTTGTTCAAGGAACGACAGACAGACAACGGACGACAGTGGGAATTTACAGATCTACAATTATTTTAAATTGTAGCCCAATAAATGTTTATTTATTTTTAAAATATTTTTTATTTATCCTATGTTAAATTCACATTAAATATTTCGAGTTACATATAATAATAATTACTATAATTATATTTATATGGGAAATACTAACATCGCGAATCTTCTTGTTGAATTTTGTACAGAAGTATAAGATTCTTAAGTATATATATATATTATATAAATTATATGATTTGGCTGGCCCACTCCAAATAAAAGAGTGGTACGTCTCGGGAGTTAAAGGTAGCAAGTATAAATTTGAGTATATTTTATTAAGAAAGAAAGCCCACCACCCTAGAGTAATGTTGGAAAAAAAACGAAACTTTTCGAGAAATTTATTAATTTATTTCTTTGTAAATATCTTGTGTATTAAGTGTCTAAATATTATGAAATGAATAAAAATTTTAGTATTAAAATTTGTTATATTTATATGCTAATATCTATTGATTTTCGAAGCTATCCAATACCGGAAACGGAAGTTATTAATATTTTTTGTTTTCCGTTTCGCGTCACTTCCTATCGCATCCACCGCATCGTATCGCAGCGCATCTATTTTATAATGTATCACGTCACGTGTATTCACTGTGTCGCATCCCATTCACGTTTCTAAAATTTTTGTCGATCACGTTTATATAATGTAGATAACGAATTTGCCTAACGTTTTTCAGCCAAAAAATTGCATTTTTACAAAAAAATCACAATTTAAATTAATTGTATTTTTTTTAAAAAGCAGAAATTCGTTTCTTTATTCTCTTCTCTAAATTTAATCGCATTTCTAATTGTCACGAAACAAAGATTTTATATTTATTGATTTATTTTTGTTAAAATCGACAGCGAATTTTTAATTGTTTGAAAAATACATTTTATAAAATGACAATTTTATAAAATAATTCAATTTATAAACTGTTCTGTCGAACATAAAAACAATAAATAACGAGCAAAAAGTATTGTAACATCGACGAAATTCTGGGCTGCAATTTTAATCACATTTTTAATTTATTTAATTTAAAATATATGCTTTCCATCTCAAATCAGTAGTGTTTTGCCCGTACATCATACTTTTCCTGATAACAACAGAGTCATGCTGGTCATCTACATAATCGGGGAAATTTTTAAAAATCGAAATCACGTGACTTCCGGTCTAGACCATAAGTCTGTATAAAGTTAATCGATTTAGTTAGAAATATTTCAAATTTAATTCGAAATTATCTTTAAATAGAATACGAAGTTTAAACAGTACAAGTAGAAAAAATGTAAATTAAATTATCGTAAAATTTCTAAAATAAATTTTAAAAAATAAAAGATTTAAACTTATTATATAGCATGTTTCTTTTTAGCAGATTAATCTATCCTATCAGCAGGATCTATACTTAAAATGGTTTTTTTTTCTTTCTTTCTTGTATGATAGCTTAGAATTTATCTTCAATCCCAACAAAAATATCATTAACGAAAAAGAGTTTACAGTAAAAAAAAAAGATATTTTCTGCTTAAAATATTTTAAAATTTTCTTCTTATTAAATGCTTAATTCTTTCATATTATCTACTTTTTTTCCCCCGGAAAGTTCCCGGTTTAATTCCACTTTAACTTTTCATATTTTCTGTAAAGTGGTTTTGACAAGCGCTATCATTTTCTTCCAACCACTCTCCAATACTCAATTTTTATATCTAATCTAAGATCGCAGAAGCTTCACTTTTACCATTTTCTCTAAGAAATATGTCAGTTTAGAGGATTTTTTTTAATACGGAAAAAAATATATTTATATATTGAATATACAAAATTTATTATTATTTTTTTCTTCGACTATAAGATAAAATTTATGTATTTTTAAAGGAATTTTAGTAAACGTTGGAGCGTTTATGGTTTGTTTGCGTGATTCTTTACCGCTAAATATTGTTTTTTTCAAACAGATTTCAATTATATACACCGTATTGAGAATCATTGTAAATCATCATTTTTGAAGTTTCCTTTTTTTATTATTTATTTTTTACGCAAAGAACACTCCTAAAATGAAATTTAAATTAAATTTTGTTTTCGTGATTTCTTTTTACTTTTTAATTAACATCAATTACTTTACTTGATCTTTAAAAATTTGAAATTTCGACCTTCATTAGAATCATTAATTGTTATGTAAACCAGGGAACAAATACCCCCCCAGAAAAGGCCTCGCATCTCCAAGGATAAGAGATTGACCTATATTAATCCTTTTCCACGTTTTTCATTCAAAACTGTCTTTTTTAAATATAAAATCACAGTAAAAATCTATTAAAATCAAATTTAAATATACAATTACGTACTTTTTTCTATTGTGAATCTTCAATTTAAATTTAAATGCTTCTTCTTAATGAATGGACAAGGATGATTTTTTTCTTAATCTCTTAAAGTATGAATAAATGAAAAAATGAAAAAAAATTATAGAAAATTGTATTTTTAAAATTGTATAATAATAAGAAATATTCAAATAATTTTTAAAATTATATATTATTTAATTTATTTGTAAGAAAATATATTTTGTAATTTTAAAATTTTATAATGAAGAAAAAATTCAAAATTAAAATACACAAAAAAGTAAATTTCCTGATTTTTGTAATTTTTTTAAATACGTTATATTTGAATTTAATAAAGAGGCAGAAAATTTTTAAAAAATTCAATTATTTTTTAAAATAAAAATATTTATTTTTAACTTTTTATCATCATTATCATCAACACAACAGTAACTTTATTGATTTTTTTCGTGGAATTTTTATAAAGTATGCGCATAAAAGTGAAATTATTTATTAAAATTCGTAAATGTGCTTTCCAAATGAAGTTATCTCGAGTAGTTTTTTTACTTTGTCAACATCTTTAATCTTTTCCTCTTCAAGAAATTTATTCATTATTTATAAAGTCCAAAGTAGGAAAGAGAGAGAGAGAAATGCTGTAGTTGTAGTAGTAGTAGCAGCAACTTTCGAACTGACACAAGGGGGGATTTTTTAGAAGCTTTGATATTCTAATTTATTCCAAGTCGAAGTAAAACTGTTATTTTTATAAAATTGCTTCACTTGAATATATATTTATTTATTCAATCAATAATTGCTTACTATAATAATAACTCGGTAAATTAAAGAGTTTCTACTTAAGTTCCAATGCACAAGAAATTCATTTTGTATGATATTCGTGTTAAAGTAGATTGATAAAATTTTAAAATTATATATATATATATATATATATATATATATATATATATACAGCAGTATGTAATTTTTAAAGTTTCCGTGCTATTTTATGACGTGTTACAAAGTAAGAGTATCTTGTCTGTGATGTTATGAAACATTTGTTAAGCGGGGATTCCAGATAAGAAACTACTCCTGAGATCTACAAAAATATAAAATGTATTATGTTTTTTTATTTTATATACTAGAAAACAATATAATTTTTAATTTTTTACGACAAATTTTTATGTTTGAAGCATCTTTCTTCACGATTCCAATTCGTTTATCTTGTTTACATAATGAATTTCGCTTCGAGAAGATGTTTATATGATTAAATCTTGCTTAGATCAGAAAATATTTTAAATTCTTTAGTGAAAAAAGCCATTAATTATAAATAAAGCTTGTTTTCTGCATATTTTTAACTATAATTTTTAAATTTAACATATTAAAGTCGTGATTAGATGACTCGATTTTACATTTGGAAATTTCGCATTGCCTCTTTCAAGTGTCCCATAAACACCTGTGTAAGGGTGTGTATTTATTATTTTCAGCGTTTTATATGTTGAATTTTAAGTAGGATTATAGTTTGTTTATGATACTTTCTTCTCGTCGCGACGAATCGCATGACATCACGATGCATCGTCGCGTGCAACGACGCATCATAGCAACGCGTCATTTCATGCGGCGATGCGTTACACACTTTTAGAAAAAATGTAGGAAAAATGTTTACAATTTCTTAATAAATATCACCTTAAACACTATAATATTTAACGATAAGTGTTCCCTAATATATTTACATTTATGTTTATCGTAAGCGGCGAGACGTCGCATTGCATCGCATCGCATCGCATCGCTTCGTCCCATCTTCAATCAATCGCCATTTTACTTTAAAGCAAAATATAAATATAAAAATATAATTTTTCACATTAACGTGCTTATAAAAATACAATAACAAAAGATTCATTAATGTACAATAAGTAGGCCTATATTTTATGTCATAGAGTGTGAGAGACAGACGACGTAAGAAATTTATATTATCCATACAGATTAAAAATTTAGTAAAATCGACAAAATTTATTAATTATTTATTAACAATATTTTTAAGTTAAAATTCTTTAACAAAATCCAAAAAACGAAAATTTGAATAATTTTTATCGTTCTCGAATATCTGAGAGGAAGCCCACTTCACAGGCTTTGAAATTTTACAATGATTTATTATCTCGTTTATCAAAAATAATTATTTTCCATTTACAAAATTATAAATATTAATAACTCGACTTATTTTTTTAATATTTACATAAATGTGAAACCCCAAAATAAAGGAGAAAAAAGCCTCATGTAAAAAAATTAATGTAGACAGTTCACTTCTAGTTTATTTTTCTAATTTTCTATCTCAGTTGACGTTTAATTTATCTCTTACTGCAATTGTTCTCTCCACTTTTTCTGTTGTAATTGCAATCTTAATTGCTTAAAATATTTTTTCCTTCCTTTTTTTCGGGTGGAAAAATCAAAAAATGCACCAATTTTTTTGCCTCTTTCTCTTAACTAATGAATTAAAATCTTTTTTAAAAAATGCAATGTTTTTACTGCTTTAACGTTTAAAAAGTTTGCAATTTTATGTTTTAAACACGTTTATTTTATAACAAATGTTATATTTTTTACTACTTTAATATCTAAAAATGCAATTTTATGCTTCAAATTATGCAAAAGTTATTTTTAAAAATGTAATTTCTTTTAATTTTAATTCATTAAAGTTCTATAAAATTATCTTTAAAATTATAATTTTTATTTAAATGTTTAATTTTTTTAAAATTACAGTGTTTAGAATTTATAAACACATTTAAAACATAAAACCGCAATTTTACAGAAGTTAAAAATGTATTTATTTTTATTTATTTTGTAAGTATAAATATAAATAAAATATAGTTTTACTTATTTATTTTTAAATTGCTGTATTTCTAAACTTTCTAAAAATAATAAAAAAAATCTGTAGTTTCGTTATTTTTCTTTATTTTTTAAAAAAAAATCGTAAAAACAGTCTTTCTTTTTTTCTTTAAACCTGTTTACGATTTTAAAATTTGCAGCTCCGGTAGTTTAGCATTTTCTGTTGTATTTGTACAGGGAAAAAATTTTCCCTGTACAAATACATGTATGTATACAACCATACATATATTATACAAAAATATTTTGATAAGAAACAGTACAAATTTATATCGTTACTTTAAATTTTTTTAAATAAATTTCCGTATAAAAACATCGTCACAATTCCGTGCTGCAATTTTTAATTATACTTTTTAATTTATTTAATTTAAAATATATGCTCTCCACCTCAAATTAGTAGTAGCTTGCCCCTGTACATCATACTTTTCCTTTAACAATAGAATCGTGCTGGTGATCTATCTGACACTTTTCAGGGAAGAATTTTTGAGTTGAAATAACGTGATTTTCGATTTGGACTGGAAGTTCATATACAGTTAATCGGGTCTATATACAGTCTTTCCCCTAATATTTTCACATCTGGTTTGTCTTTCACCTATCTAACTCCGTTCTCGAGATTATGGAACGACATACGAACAACATTGGCAATTTATAGGTCTACAGTTTTTCAAATTGCAGTCCAATAAAATTTCTGTGTCTGTTGCCTATGCACTTCTAAACTTTTCACAGATCTGCACCAAAATTTTCTTATAGTTACTCTCTAGGACCCTGGGGAAAAGCCTGCTAAAATCTCTGGTCACCCCACCAACCCTCTTTACATTTTGTGATGATTATTATACACGTAAGCATTGTTTAATAATTAATTGTTATATTTTCCCTTATTACTTTTCGCTCCACCATATCTGTTAGCATTTAACATAATTAAGACATGCTTAAACTTGTTCAAGGTCGAAACAAGTTTAATCATGTTAAAGATTAGAAAAAAACTCTTCAACTTTTTCTGGCTATTTTCATGTTTTTACAAATTTTAAACATATAAAATGCTTGTAAAATTCAGAATAACGAAAGGAAACAAATATTTTTTAGTAAAATGTTTTCGGTATTATATTATATATATATATATATATATATATATTTTTTTTTTGGTAGAAGTAATAATCATTGGGGAATTGTACACTTTATCCAGTCACTTTAACACGAAGTTATTATGTTAAATGTCTTTTCCAAATAGAAAGCCATCCATCTTCGATACAAATGAAAACTATATCTTTATATTGTGCACTTGTCAGCAATTTATCTTCAGTTGTCTCCACTAAAAGAATCTGGCCTGAACAATAAATGAGCCTAAAGCTATAGACGGACATCTTTTATTGCACTTCTTTGATTTTTATTTATTCTTTTTATTGCATTTACAATATGTCGCTACGATAAACATAAATTTTCCTTCTCCCTTCCACTTACTTCATATACTTTTCTACGCAATTCTCTACTGTTTATTACAGTAGGGCCAGATTTAGACTTTGCTGAGGCCCGAGTGTAACATATAAGAGGCCTTTTCCTTCTATTAAGTAAGCTATTCGCGAGGCAACCTACAACATGAGGCCTTACATTATGAGAACATAGCATTTCAGATGCACAGTATTTTATAAAGAACCAATTCTCTTCACCAATTAACAATAAATTTAAGTTATGAGGTACCGAACTGAAGTTTCGTAGTGCGATGCCTTAAATTATAGCTAAATTTTGTCCAGTGTTTCACTTTTCTTCGTTTGCCATTTTGTTTCGTTATAACGTAAAGAAATATTTCATAGTGCAAAATTGAGTAGATTTTATATAAATATGCATAAATATTTTTGAAAACTTTTAGTATAAAGAATTAAAGCAGTTATTAAGAATTGTAAAATAAAAAATTAAAACCATTGTCATTAATATATTAGACACAATGTCACCTAAAACTACAGTATATAGGAGTCTTTCAACCAAATAATAGTAATGATTTTAACGCCTTAAACTGTAGCTTACTTAGTTTTATCTTTTAATTTATCTGTATGTTCTGTCCCATCTTATCCAGAACACACGAGCAGACATACATACAGACAAAACTAAATGTTGATTTTTTTATTTTATTTTTTTAAAAATTGTTTAGGACATTTTTGGAAATAATAAGCAAAAATTTCTTCAATTGTTTTGGAAAAATTAAGCGTTTAAAAACGAAATTTTTAAAAAAATTTCTTATTAATTAGGAAAAATTTTATTTTTTTCCTGTTCTTAATCACATTTTCTAAAAATAATAATTTTAATCGGGTTAATTGATTAAAAAATATGTCAGAATTCTTCATTTTTAGCCAAGAATAACAATGTTATAATCCCACAAAGTAGTTATAACGGCTGAAATAATCTATAAATCAGCAAGAACATTAATCTGACTTAGCAGATGGCGTACATCTTTCAATGTCACGTTTAGCATGGAAAGCATATCTGTACACTTAACAGCAATTTTCATTTGCATATAACTTAATATGAAATCTCTAGGTCATCTTATCGTTTAATTTTATCTTTACTCTTATTAATGTTGCAATTTTCTCGATTGTTTAACGTGATTTATATCCCCATTATTAAAAGTTTAACTCCCAATTTTTGGTGATGCGGAGCTCTGGCTATTACTCTTCTTCTGTTTGTCTGGTTTATATACTATTTATAGCTGTAAATAAGGATTAAATACGTTTGTATAAACAAAATCGCCTACTTAAAAATATAGTACGAATCTTTTATTATTATTAGAATCTGTATTTAAATCAGCAAACTGAATTTTGGCAATATTTCTATACAATTTTTTTATATTGTTTAATTCTGCTGTTCTGTTCGGATCGACTGTATAAATGTATTGTTGGAGTAGGCCTGAATATGATCCCACACACTTCCACGTTTTCTGGTGTTTTCATTCGTTACACTTGCTGATATAGATATTCCATTTGAATGTTCTTGTTAAGTGTTTTTTACAATGAGATACGAGTCTTTTGTTGTCGGCTTGTGTGTTCTTGACCATTTATATATTCTTTGATGAGTAATTTACAAAGTTCTTCTAAAAATAATCTTTCAGTTAATTTATTAGCATTCCAACTACTTTGCTCCACAAAATAAATGCGTTGTAAGCGGAAACATTAAGCATATCACAAACAATTATTACTGGTCAGCAATTGCAAAGGAAAATGCGAAAACAAAAAAATACATGTAAATTAAAGCACCTTTACTTTACATGTATTTCTTTGTTTGCCTGTAATTGGTCCAATTGGATGAGAGACAGAAACGTTGCCGTACGTTATATTATTTCCTAAGCTCACTATTAAAATCAGATACCACACAAATACCTCGACTTTTCTCGGATACTGCTCCGGATTTAGACCTAAACAGGTAAAGAACAAGAAGCCGTATACCAAAAATCAAGAAAAAGTGCCCATACTTTTATATTATATTTTATTGGTTTACTGGGAATATGTCACTTGAAAGGACAACGATAAATCAACTAATTGTTAAATAGTAACATTTAATCCGAAACTGTAAACTTGGAAGAAATTTCTACCCGTTTTTGTCATCTCGGATGGGAGCAAGTTTATCGACTCGTCTTCTTTGTACTCTTGTAGCTTTATAGTCAAAGCGAAGAATATGCGAAATCATAACGTTCCAAGCGGCATTTCTTGCTCTAAATATATTTTCTACAAGGTTTTTTTATTACGTAAGGTGTTCATAGATCCATTATGTAAGCGATAGACTCCAGCTAGCAGCAGAAGACCAATGCTTGAAAAACGACATCTAGACCTTTGCCCCTTTGACTATTTAAAAGTTGTCTTTTAATATTTGTCGCTTCCAATAGTTTGAGAAAACGGTTTCAAATGAAGATTTCTGCTGCAGGCCTATCTTATAACTATAGGACCTTTCAAATGATGCTGGCTTTGACTAGTGATCATTTTACTGAAGTGGCCCTAATTTCTTTTTTTTATTATTTATTTTTTTAATGCTTCGACAAATTATATTGGACAATCCGATTAGGTCTTACGGCTCTACTGTCATGGTCAGAATTTTCGTCTTCATACACTCAGAAACTACTTCGTCACTACCAGAAGTTTCTACCAACATTTGAATTCCGCATCACTTAGTACTCTACGTTAAGTCATTACTGGATTGAACAACATGCAATTATTTTATAACTATTGACACGTAGAGGCATGAAATGAATCATTTGGGGTCATATTGATTTCAATAGAACAGCAGGATTAAAATACGGGATAAAATTTTACATTCTGATAAATATGCAGAGAGATAAATGCTTGTGTAAAGATGCTATTTACAGAAATACATACAAATTTGCTACTGATAGTGTCACTAAATATGCAAGCATTCGGCGCGAATGATACATCTTATATACATACATTATAAATTTTCACACCTGTAAAGACGAATTCAGAAAAGTCTTTTAACCGTGTTTCGTTTCGTGTCCTCCAGGTACAATTATAATTTTGAATAGCGAACTAAATTTGTGTATTTAACAAATGGGTTCTCGTTTTGTACAATTCTTGTAAACTAGGAAATAAAGCGTTTGAATAAGGAAGCTTATTTTCTCTTTATAATGGTTAACAGACTTGGGTAATCCTAAATATATATATAGAAATATTTAATATTACCCAGAAGGATTACTTTTCTCTCTTTATGTAAACAGTACATCTCCCTTACCCCTCTCCCTTTCTATATATGTATATATACTTTAAAAATGCGCAAAAATTTGCATTGTAGTATAGATAAATATACAAAAATTCAAACAATCAAATTTAGAAGTGAAAGTTGAAAGGTCACTTGAGTAGTTCAGTTGTTTAGAACATACTACAAAGATTTCTAACAGATTTACACATAAAAAATAACTAAAATTGTGAATTAAACTCTGATATTTTCAGAATAATTTACAATTTTTCTGATTTGTCACGTAATACAGAACAAAGTTACTTTTCTTTCTGTAGTGAACAGAACAGATGTAATCAAAGTATGTACATACATACACTTTACATTTTTCAGCGATGTAAACAAAGTTTTTACTGTCGTAACTCCACGAAGTTAAAATTACGAAATTTGTTAAAGTGAGTGGTGTAAACATTAATACAAGTTTAAAATATCTTTAGAATAAATATATAATTCTCTCTAAATCGTATTTCATCGTTTAATTTAGTTTTATTTCACCATTTAAACAGCAATTAAGGTAAATTCTACGAATCGTAAAGTCAAATTTAATTATTGAACATAATATTTTAGTTAAATTAACTTTTGATGGTAAAACGAATACAGTTTTATGATTGCTTTACACAAAATAATTTTTCAAAAATCCTCTTAAAGTTTCTTCATTTTGCAAAAGTTTTATAATATTAAAATTTAATTGGTTAAATAAACATTCTTAATTTTTATTTTATTTATAATTTACACGTTTTTGATAAAAAGTTTATTTAAAAATTATTCTAAAAAAATAGTTTATAAAATTTTAAAGTGATTTTTTAATATATTTTTAGTGTAAAAATTTTTTGTTTTTTTTAGATTTTTGAGTGTAAATTAAGAAATTTTAAGGTAAATTTTCAGAAAAATGTTTTGTTTTTTTACAAAATTTTAATTTAAATTATTTATTGTTGCATTTTGCAATTTTTTAATCATATTTTTAATTAATTTAATTTAAAATATATGCTTTCCACTTCAAATTAGTAGTGTCTTGCCTTTCTGCATCATACTTTTTCTGTTAGCAATAAAGTCGTGCCGGTTATTTATCTAACACCATTCTAATGATTTAGGAAAGACAGACAGACATTTTATTTTTAAAATTTTTATATTTTTAACTATTACAAAATGGCAAAAAGCTTAATTTTCAGGATAGGGATGAGTTTTATAAAAATTGTAAATGCTAATAACGAGTTAAATCGTCATTAAGTCCGACCATCCTGGAGATACACACGACCCTTTTTATCTCCTCACCCTCTCGACCTTTAACCACCAAAATTTAACAGCACCTAATACACAAATCTCCTGTAAAATTTCAAAAATTTTCGACAAAAAGTACAGGAGTTATTAAGCTTCAAATAGGGTGAACAAATCGTGCCCCCACACACATATAGATACATTCATACATAAATGAAAAAAAAACCTTGATTTTTTTTATTTCTCAACATTTGAAGGTGTCCTGAGTCCAAAAATGTAAAGATCTTGGGGGTCATTTTTTTTACCAATCACCTTTCCCTCTGTTATATATAACAACAGGATAGCAAAAATAACTATAAACGACCAAAAAGAATTAAATGTAATTTACAATAAATAAACCTGAAAAGTAAAATTTATTCAAAGTTTAGAGCAGAAAGAAAAATAAATTCATCTGAAACTAATTTTTTCATAAAACAAGGAATAAAAACACAGAAGGTCCATTGTTCACAAATGCAAAATATTTCTTTCACTTTATTATAAGGTGAAAGAATTATTTATCAAACTTTACTTTTGCTTTGGATTCAATTCATTTAATTAAAATATAAAAACGAAATTTCATATTGATCTCGTGCTATTTTATGTGACATTGACTTATATGAAATCTACAGTAAAATGATTATTTAATTGTATAAAAAAATAATCGATTTAGAAAAAAATTGACGTTGTTTAAAAGTAATTGCGTTTTTAAAAAAATTAATTGTTTTTTTAAAATAAATTTTAAACATTTTATAATTTATTTAATTTTTCTTGTTTTTTAAACAAACGTAATTTAAAAAATTTTTTAGATTATTTTAATTTAAATTTTGGAATTTTTAAATTTCAGTTTTACTTACTTTTCATTCTTTAAATATTTAAAAAAATTTATTTACGTTTTAAAATTATATATATATATATATATATATAAATTTTTACTGTAATTTTTATAATTTTAAAATTTTAATAATTAATTATAATATATCAAATTTATCTTCAAATTTTTTAATTATATTTGTTCTTTTATCATTTTTTGGCATTGAATTAATTAGAATTTACACTAAAATATCACTTCATACAATAATTATAAACAAAATTTGCTTAATCGAATAATTTTAGTTCGTCTCTCCAATGAGAAATGTTATTTATTTAGTCTAAAAACACAATTTTAGTGCGAGTTTTTATCTAAAAATAACAGCATTAAATCTTTAATTCCGATACTATTTTAAGCTACAAATTCTTTCTGCGAGTTGCTGACGACTTGATATTCGAGTAAAAACTATGATTTTGATTCTGAGATTTTTTAATTTAAAAAAAAGAAATTCAAAAATATGCAAATCTCTTCACACAAATTATCAGTTTGTTGCTTACGTTTCTGTTGATGAGTCGAACATCGTACTATACACTTGGCTTATGATAAAAAGG
Organism: Centruroides vittatus; assembly: GCF_030686945.1. Taxonomy (NCBI): domain Eukaryota; kingdom Metazoa; phylum Arthropoda; class Arachnida; order Scorpiones; family Buthidae; genus Centruroides; species Centruroides vittatus. Next base: position 1,215,456 of record NW_027122360.1, on the reverse strand, counting down.
AACTTTTAGGGTATTTTTTCTCCTTATCTGTTACACGTTTTATAGTGTAAGAGACATGAGAAATGTCAAAATGCTATCAAAATGCCAGCAAGATACGAACTTGTAATGAGAACTTACACACGAATGAATACCACGTGAATGCTTACTGAGCAGAATTTAATATTTTCGTTCGACTAAGTTAAGTTAGTTGGATAAAAATAATGAATTTTTTTTAAATATCAAAAAACTTAGCTACAGAAAAGAAAGTATAGAAGTATCACGTGCATTTTAAACTCAAAAATTATGCAACTGTACTTAACAATAGGTAGAAGGGACACTCGACTCGACTCAGGTAGAATCCCATCTGTGAGGGGCATGAAAGATATTCTTTATCTACTGTTCTACTTTTGTGAAAATAAAGGTTGATAAGCCCTACTAATTGCTACTATGTTTTTATTATCCGAATATAATTTGTTAAAAAAATAAATTTAAGCATAGAATGTGTGTTGACCTATCTTTCTAGGTCCTCAAGATTAATCACGAGGCATAAGATACAGAAGAAATTCCGCACTCCCAGTTGTTGGGCTGCATCGTAGACCTGTAAATTCCCATTGTCTGTCTGTTCTTCCTTCATCTCGAGAATAATGTTAGATAGGTGACCGGCACGAGCCTATTTTTAAAGGAAAAGTATGATGTACAGGGGAAGACACTACTAAACTTAAGTGCATTGTGACGATGTTACAATAAATAATTGCACGTTCTCTTTAATTCACTTTAACATAATTGTAAATGTATTTTTATGCACGGATACAATTACATAGAATATAAAATAAAAGACAGCGTATTTCTCAAGGCCATACAGGTATGTATGTCTTTACAGTTTTTTAGTGCAGTTATACTTTATCTATACGCATCTCTCATAATCATAAAATCTATGTAATTTTAAAAGTTTTTTTACATTCTTATCACTTCAATAAACTTCTACGACAAAAAAAACAGTCAAAACACAAAGAAAATTTTTAAAAAAACAACTAAAAATGTAATTAAATACGTATTTAATTACATTTAAAATAAGGTCGATACTTACGTTTTATTTTACAAAATTTTAATATTTTACTTCGAAGTAAATGTATCGAGTTAATAAAAATAATGTAAATCGAGACATACGCAGAGCACACTTCCTTCTTTCTCTCTCTCTCTTCTCTTCTGTTGTCTATTTTAATAACTTGCAAATTTATATATAGACGAAGTATAAGAGGATTATCTAGCTTTTGTTATAGTTACTCTTATAAACCGAGTGTCAAGTTTCAGAAATTCGACTACTTTCTACCAAAAGATAGCAAAATAAATCATGAAAAGGAAGCTTTCTTTTGCAAAAGTATTAAATGATGTTAGACAAGTTGCATGCAGTTTTTCTCAACTCTTTGTCATTAATCATTGAGTTACTCGCTATTACCAAAATGTTGTTCAATCTCGATATGTTAATATCCTTTTAGGATATGGGAATCAAATATACTTGGATAAATTGGCGAATTTGATCTGTAGATCAACTTTATTGTCATTGATTGATAGATCGAGATATTAGCTCTCTTTCCTCCTTTATATATACATATATATAATGTATAAAAGCATGATATATACTTAATTGGTCTGCAATTTGAAAAAAAAATTCTAGACTAATAAATTCCCACTGTCCTCCGTCTGTCTGCCTGTCTGTTCATCCTTCCTTAAAGAAAAATACAGTGAAACCTGCTAATGTGACCATTGACGGGACCATCTCAAAGTGGTTACCTTAAACAGGTGGTCACATTAGTAGGTTTCACTGTATATTGAAAGACAGCATCGAAAGTAATTTATTATTCCTTTAAATTTTTACCTAGATATACAAGAAAATATTGCTTAGAAAATATAAAAATTGAGTTTTTTTTTATCTATAACAATATAAAAATCGCCATTTTTATGTACTTATCGCGTTAAACTTTTGTTTGAAATGAAATGCTGTGAGCATTGTTTAAAAAACTCTCGAGTAAATTTTTTCTAGAAAATGTTTAAAATACTTTTAAAGCGCTTTTCCTTGTTGAAGTTCCATTATAAATAAAGTTTTTCTATCTAATTCTGTTGAAAAACTTTCAATTTATAAGAGAAAAATAAAGTTATTTCCGAGGTCCTGATCGAAGGAATATTCTTAGAATATAAACTAAGCTTTACACTAATTCTAGTCAAATAAAATGCAATATTTTAAAAATTTTCACATAATAAACATACAAAATATCTTAAAAATTATATATATATATATATTCTATTTTTATTCAGGAAATACCATAAGTCTGCAAATTATTCTTGAACTTTAACACTAACATCAAATACAAGGTCTAAGACCATATGCCATTGAAAAAGTGTGTGTATATTCCAGTATCAAAGTCGTATTATTGAAACTTTATCTCCAAAAAGAAAATAAAAAAAACTGTAGTTAAATTATAAAGCAAAGAGGCAAACCATAAATTAATCATCTTTTCTAAATAGCACATTAATTCTTGATAAATTACAGACTTCTAGAAAAATTAAGAAAAGTAGAAAATGATCTTGGTTAAGATATTACTTTTTTGCTATTTTATTCTTTTCTCTAAAGAAATTTTATGAAAAATTCGAAGAATTTCGAGATGAAATTCTTGATTTAGAATTTATAAATTTAATTTCGGTTTAATTATTTATATTGATTTTTTTAACTTAATTTTTGTAGTGTACAATTAGAGTTATCTATATTTGGAATAACACGTAAATGAGAAAAAGTTTCATTAATGTGAAATTATGAATATATATATATATACTAATGAGAAACATCGTTTGTAGGGAATTTTCCGGGAAAAAATCTGTATTTTTCCTTAAATGGTTTCATTTGCATAAGAGAAGATTGCGTATACAAAGTGATGGATCGTTCTTCGTAGATTAATCAAATGCTAGATTTTTCTTGGTTTTTCTTGATTTATTCCTGGCTTATTTCTGATCAATTCTAGATTTTCCATTTCGGTTTTACTTGAAAAAATGTTATTTTGAACGTTTACTGTTCTAATATTTACTAATTTTCGAATTTTTTTGTTGGAATTTAACTCTTCAAGAAGCTTCTCTGCAATCTTCATCTATGTCTTCTATAAGTATAAACACGATTTACCTCATCATTATAGAAGAGAATTAATTTCAATTAAAGTTAATTAAATGTAGAAAATAAATAGATTCTTTAATATTTTTAGAGTTACGTAGATTTACATAGTTATACTATAAAACTTTATTTTATATTAAACTATTTAAACTTTTTCCATTATCAAGATCGATATAAACATTTTTAATTAAAAATTTGCAGTGTTTTATGTTATAATATTGCCTTAACATTTAAAATTTATCTATTATTATTTATCAGAATATTCATGAATTAATTTGTATTAATTAAAATCTGAGAATTCACTAATGAATGCCCAATATGCAAATTATTTACTTCAAGATTTCCCTAATTTTGTAGCAAGCAAATAATTAGTTTAAAAATACATTAATATATTAAATATTATTTTACATAAGTTTATTTGCTATTAAATCAAGCGGTTACACATTAACAGAACATTATTTCATAAAATCTATAAGTGAATTTCATGAAATAACTTTCTCTATTCCTTCCTATTTGTATTAAGGAATAGTGTTTATCTCAAAAATTAATTGTTGTAATAACAATAATGTTGAAAATTTACAACAATTGTAACAATTACAATAAATATTTCACAACAATAATTGTAATTAAATGTTAATTAACTAAATGTTGTTCGTTATAACAATCAACTATTGTCAAAATTAATATCGTTTGTTTCAATTGATATCAATCGTTTGTTGTAAATTAATTAAATGTTGTCTATTACAACAATTAGATGTTACGAAAATATGCTAATTACGATTTATTTGAAACAGATTAATTAAAAAAAACAAACTAATTTTTTCAGTAATTAAACAATTGAATTTTTAAATACATTTTATTTAAAAAAATAACAAAATCTAAACTTGGAAAAGTTACTTTAATTTTTCTCTAAGTATTCAAGTGTGTAAAAAATTAACTAAGTATAAAATGTCTTAATTACAATTAATAACTGAAGCTGATTAATTAAATAGCTAAGTTTTTTTAGTAATTAAACAATAAAATTTACAGCAATTTAAGTTTAATTTTAGTTTTTATTTAAAAAATGTATTGAAATTGAAACTGGAGAAACTTTTATTTTAATTTTTTTGTTTTGCATTTACGTGATTAAAAAATTAACTACGTATTCGTCAGTAAACGTAACTTCTATTCACTTTACAGAGCATAACCACGTGATTTGACAAGTTGAATGTATTCAGAGAATATTGATAGCATAATATAATTTTGTTAATGAATATATTAATATTGATATAGTAGAAACCCCAAATTTACACCTTTTAAACAGTAAACTATCCATTAAAGTTGTAATAGCACACGATACGACAGTAAAGTTATACATTATAAATTCTGCAGCCTTATCGACCAATTCCCTTTCTGATAATACTGTTCTACTGATTCTATTATTGGATTCTCCGAATTCTCAAACACGAACGATAGCTAAGCTGTCAAAAGCAGAACATGTCATTTGTCAAAGTTTTGTTTTAAAATTAGGACGAAAGGATCTTGATATAAAACAAATAGCACAGAAAAATCATTTGAATAAACTGCCATTCTCATTACTCTTTTCTACAGTAAATATACCTTTAAAAAAAACTTAAATAATATTTAAAAAATAAGAAATTTGTAATTTAATAAATAACAGAAACGTTCTATTTACAAATGACAAGTCATGTCATACATTCGGATCAATTATAAGAATTCCTTTTTTACTTTTCCGGATGTTATATAAGTAAGAAAGTATGGCCATCGGTCAAAACATGACCCTACCAATAATTTTACATTTTTGGACCGGGGGACCTTGAAACTTCGAGAAATGCAGAAGAGTTGGGGGGTTCTGTATGTACGAACGTTAATATGTATGTGTGGGGTAGGACCCACTTTAAAGCTTAATAACTCCTGTTCATTTTGTCAAAAAATTTTGAAATTTTGCATGGAGGTTTCTGTATTAAAAGAAAATATTTCTAAAAATTTTTAGGAAAATCGAATCATTGGTACGGGAGATATGGCCCCACTCCCTTAATCTCTCATGAACCAATCTGAAGTCTTAAAGGTAATGGTAAGCAATTATCAACGCAACAACGTTTCCAGCTTTTTTATAATACGTTTTTAGTGTTTTAAACTTTAAAAAAAGGCAGTAAAGATTGTAATTTTAGTAAACATCGAGTTTAACTTAAAATAAGTTTAAGAAAAAAAAATTAAATAAAGGTAAATTAAAAGTAGGATTTACTAAACGTTTCCTTCTTTTCAGTATTAAGTTAATGATGTGAAAACCATGTTTTGCTATCCAAACAGAAGCTAATAGTGCAGCTAATCTAACTTTTTTAAAGTTCTTACAGAAGATAAAACTATGTTAAAACTTAAAATGAAAAGACGTTTAAGACCTACAAACAAGCTAGTTGAGTTGAATTTCATGCAAATTCCCTCATTAACCTACAACTAATATATTGAACAAATCTGGTGTTTATACAGTTAATAAAGTTTAGATTTATTTATTTTTATATAATTCTTTATAGACTTTTTATACAGTAAATCTTTAATATCTTGAATAAAAATAAGAGAAGAGGAGGAGGTTAAATATGAGAAAAGAATCAAAGTTGATTAAAATATCATGAAGACAAATGATTTAATGCAGCTAATGGATTTCCCGATAATTTTCTATCGATAAAAATGACATTTAACGGACAGAATCGAAATTAAAATAGTATCATCAAGTAGATTAATGAGTATTCTAAATATAATTATCTAATGCGGTTTTTAGTTATTTAAATCGTCATTTTAAAATATTACCATTCATTTATTAAGTATGATTCTCTGAACTCAATAGTAAATTAGAATAAGAAATATTACAGTTAAAATGCTCATTTAGTACGACATTTTTTTAATACCCTAACGTGAATATTTTACTATAACTACACGATGTTTTTCCATCTTTAAATACTAATTTCAATACTAAGTCTCTAAGCAAGAGACTTAATTAAGGTCTGAATTAGCATTTAAATTACTTAATTAACTGCTAATTAAGTTAAATATATTAAAGTTACTTTTACTTGTATGATAAACCTTTTGATAAACTGGACGTATATAAACAATATAATCTTTATATTACATTGCTATAATCTACTAACCTTCTAAATTTAATGTGATTAATGATAAATTTATATAATTAATTACGTTTTTAATTATTAATTTGAAGTACTTTATTTAGCATCTATTATTTATTATCCTTACTTAACTGTAATAAATTATAGAATGATAGTACTGATTAACTTTGTTCATCATCCTTACGGTATATATTTTACTTTAATATGTTACTTTAATATGTAATAATATGTAACATATTAAATAATATCTCTAGAGCCGTATAAATTATAAATAGATATAATAGTGTATAATAGATAAACATTTACTTATTAAATATCTCATAATTCAAAATACAGATAAATAAAGGGAATTTGATTAAGTTCCAATTATTAAATAGATAATTGCATTATAGCATTTTTCGTGTCTTAAGTAGAAGTTTACTAATGCACTGGAAATAGTAACAATAAGAAGCATTGTTATAAAGTACTATAATCAAAGAGAGTAATTTGATATCCTACTATAGCATCATATTATATAATTTAATATAAATGTATATTTTACTAAATAGAATTTATATCTTTCAACTATTGTTTACAGTTAATATTTATCTTAAAACTCCATTCTTTACAGCTTAATGTGCATCTTACTTTATTCTTTATAGTTTAGTGTACGTCTTACAACTCTATTCGCAGTCTAACGTGTAAAAATGATTTAGAATCACTTTAAAATCTTCCTATACGTTTGATGAATTTTATAAAGATTAAATCAGCTTTTTAAAATATTAAACAAAATATATTTCATAAATTGTTTACATCAAAATTCAAACTTTATCACTAACTGTCAAATATCAGCTAGTAACTGTCTTAACTTGACGTTTTCCGGAAAATGAGATACGCTATAAACATGTCATGCCATATTTTCATAAAACATTTTTTCTAGTTTATAAAAAAATATAATTAATTTTTAAATATATACGTTAAAAGATTTTACATAATTCTACACCAATTTTAAACTCATAAATAATGCATTGATTAAAATATTCTTGTTTTTTTTAAGTATTGGTCATTAGCTATTCTCACTTTGCTATCTGACATCAATAGCTATCTTCCTTATACAACTTTTTCTTGTCATCGGCGAAATAAATTCTGCTATTGATGCAAGAAAGTTAGATAACTTACACAAATACTATTGATGGGAAGTTATATTATCTGCAGGGCTTTGAACATCAAACTTTGAACATCTCAGTATGTTCTGTAAAGGAGGAGAAACTCAGAATGTAGAAGAATTTCATTGTGATGCTGATGACGTTGGTTTGAATAGTGTGTGTCAGATGAGTGATTATGTTTCTGCTACTATTGTGTTATTGGATATATACAGTACATCCTGCCTTTCTTACAACTGATAATAATGCCTTTTTAAACACTTTTTCTAGCCCATCAGTTAATTTTCTTTGTAAATTTTAAATAAAATAATTAATTACATATGTAGATAATTTTATATATATATATATATATATATATATATATATATATATTTTAAAAAATAATACGCTGAAATAAATAAAGAATATGATTTATTTATAAGAAAAAAAATCAAAAAAAAAAATAATTTACATTCAACTAATGAGAAGTCTTGATTTTATTTATTTAATTTATATTTCAATAATGCAATTTATTTAAAAATGATCGATTACAATTTAATTTTATTCAACGAATGTTAAATACAATTAAGAAAAATTGTAGATTTCAACCAGCTGTCTTTTCCATAATTGAAAATGACATTTTATTTATCAATTCTTTTGTTTTCGTTTTAAAAAAGGATAAAAAATATGTTGTCACATTTCAATTTTGAAATATACAATTTATTTAAAGTTAATTACAATTGAAACGAAACTGATTTAAATTAATTGGATCTTTTTTTTCCTGATAAGTTTTAACACAACGTTAGCGATTTAATTGCGTTAAGAATTTAAATTTTTTAACTAATTAATTTTATATATAGACTTAAAATGTTTACTTCAAAATTTTAAAAATTAATATTAGAATGTTCTACAAGAAATTTATTTTACCGAAAAGTTGGGAAGACATTTTATTTAAAAATTACACTCGTCTGCACTCTTAAACTTAAAAAAATTTACTCTACATCCAATAATATTATATTATTATTCCATAACCGGTTATTTAATAAATAATTGAAAAAACAATATAAAAATAGGGAAAGTGGATAGATTCAATTTTTATTCAACGTCTTCGAGGGGATTTCCAGTATCTTTGTACAAAACACGTTATCTTTCTCCAAATAGATCCTCTAATACCGAGCAGACAATTCAAAGTGGTTGAACTGGACGTTAAGAGAATGTTTCCCAGTTTCGCCGCATCATGACGCATCGATCGGTGATACAGTTGATATCAGAATGTAGATTCTTACAACTTTTATTTATTTATTTTTTAAACATATTACTGAACTTCATGTGTACAAAATTGCAGCAATTTCCTCCAGTATAATAAAATATTTTTCTACATTCTAACTTCTATTAATTAAATTATTTAAAATATTTTCATATATATATAATTTTCATTTTTATTAAAATGTATATTAAAAAATAATTTATTCTTGAAGAAGTTTCTGTAATAATACATTTAAATATATTTCAAATGTTATTTAGAATTTTAAACTATGTAATTTGATAAAAATTCTTTTTGATAGTTTAAAAATAGCTCGACATTAAAAAATATTTTTAATTAAAAAATTTTAAAATTATATTATAATAAAATACTTTTCTAAATAATTATAAAAGTGGATATTTTAATAAAATTTAAATTTATTTATATATTTTTTACAATTGTAAGGTAATACCAATAAAATTTATCAAATTAGCAGTATCTTTCCCCTGTACAGCATGCTTTTCCTGTTAGCAATAGTCGTGCTGGTCATCTATTCTAGGGAAATTTTTGAATTGAAATAACGTGACTTCCGGTATATACCGGAAGTTCGTATACAGTTACTTGAGCCTCCTGCCCCTAATTTTTCTATATCTGGTTTCGGCTTTTATCTATCTCACACCGTTCTCGAAATTAAAGAAGGACAGATAGACGACAATTTTTTTCAAATTGCAGCCCAATAAGCAAGTATTGCATCTATCCATTAACATGACAAAAAGGTTACAATTCCTCATAAAAGAAGTAAGTATTTTAAATTTATATTCCAGTAAGATAAACTTTAATATAAAATTTTAAACATTATTTCAAGTGTTATATAAGAAGTATGTTTTCGAAGATTCCACATTTTCAAATCGTTACACCTGTTCTTTATTGTTACAGATATTGTCGGACTATTTTTGTGTGTTTCCCTGTTTGTAAAAACTGTTTTACAATGTGACATGTGTTTAAAATAGCTTTTATAGCCATTGTTGAAGAAAGTTATAAGTATTCGTGTTGTGTTTCTAGAATTATTTCACTACTCAATAAAATGATTTCGTCTTTACCTTTTTTTCCCTTCCTTCGTATCCCTTTGCTACATTTATTTTATTTTCTATTTTAAGTATGTATGTGTCAACTATTTTCAATATTCTTAAAGTTCTTCTTGTTTCGCTTTTTATTTTACTTTCTTGTAATATTCACTCTGATCTTATCAAGATAATAGCATCTAAAGGCTCTTACTCTCTCCACATCTTAGAATTCTGCACTTAAGTTATATGCTTTGGACATAAATCATTCAAGAGCGATTGAAGCATTAGAAAGTAAATAAGTTAAAATATATATACGCAATTTTTATATTTTCATAAATATTTCGAGTGTTAGAAATTGTTGCTTTATTGAATTTTTATTTTCTCGTACAATTATTTACTCGTTTCCATTCGGGAGTTGGGATTTTTCTCTTGAAGAAAAACACCTGCAGCAAATCTCACATAAAGATAATGATCATATTATTATCTGTATAATATTCTATACTCTTCTATTATTATTTAATACGTATATTATAATAATAAACGGAATATAAGAGCTGAATTTTTATTTTATATTTTTACTTAACTATAAAGAGATCTATTTAAATTTATATTAAATATTTTAAATAAAATTTTAATTGAAGTGCTCAAACTAACTTGGAAAACGTACAGTACATTAATCGTCTCTAATAGGAGAAAGAAGATAACTAATAGTAAAAACCCTGTAAAATTTTATTACTTTATTATATTAAATAGATGTACAAGAATTTTATAACCTTCTAATTCTCGGGTTTGTAATGTGCAAACTTACCGTGTGCAAGTGCCATACTGGGGGAAGACTGGTACGTTACATACGTTTTAAAATGTTTATACAGTTTGCCTGTAAATAATGTTAAAACGCTGTATACACTATTTCTTATATTATTTTAGTTGACTGATGAGGGGCACAAGGCCCGAAACGTGTACCGTATCAACTAAATAAAGGTGGAAAAAAGCCATGTGATTGTTATTAACACGATCTGGTGTTCAACACTTCTAAGACAATACAACACGGTTTCACAACAAATCAAAATTTTAATTGTTATTATATATAAAATATAATTATGTTGTTATTATTATTTAAAGAAAATATTACAATAATGAAAGATTTAATACATATTTTACATATAAATTTATTAGTAAAATAAGGCACAGAATTTTAATGTATATTAAAAAAAATAAAGAAAAAGATTGAAAAAAAATATTATATATACAGTATAATTTCTTAATTTAATTAGTTTTTTTTTATATTTATATTTATAATTTGATGTTCGAGTTAAAAGTGTAGAATTAAATTTCTCTCTTGGAAATTCATCAAACGAACCTTTCTCCTTTGACCCATATAACTGATAAGGATGAAGTAAATTATATATATTTAATTTTTATTATATTTTTAAACATTAATGTGTTTAATTTTTTAATTTATTTTACAAAATATATTTTTATAGTTTTAAAAATAAACGAATATGTTTAGAATTATTTATATTTCTGTATTTTTTTAAAATGTATTTTAGTTAGAAATTTTTGTTTATTTTCTTAAACAATTGTGGTTTTTTAGTACATTGTAATAAAGTTCCTATTAAATTATAAAATTTTTTAAAATATTTTTTTATAAATTTTTAATTAATTTGAAATGTATTTAAAGGTTATAAACTTTTTTAATTATAAAATGCATTATTTTTTAATAAACAATCAACATTTTTTGTTAATTATTAGAATATTAAGGCCTATCTTTAACTTAAATGTAAATTTTATCGTATATATAAACACTAGTCTGCACAACTAAACAAATCCTATAATATATTGCACACCAGTTTCAAACATAAGGCCCCTATGATCGAATCTGGAATCTCTCATTTAGGGCCTCAAACCTCGGGCTTCTTGTTTACTTGTATTAACGAAAAATCCTTTTGGTAAAATTTCATTCTTTAGAAAATATAATTTTTGGAGTTATTTTGCTTTCTGTTTAATACACTAGGGTTTCAAAGGCGGTCTCTCTCTATCTTATCTCGACAATTAAATTACATTATTAATTATACATACGAATTAATTATAATTAATTTTAATTCAATATTGTATCTTCAAAATATATGAAACCAGACTAATCAGAACGTTAAGAATTTGTTTCTTTCGTGTTTAATAATTATGAATAAGTGGAGAAAATATTTATTTAATAAAAATAGAAAAGATCTACATTAAACAGAAGTGTAATGACATACAAAAATATTAAAAATATTAATTCAAACAAGGCCAATATAATGGAAAATTTGTGTATAAAGTTACAGAATGCTTTTGTCGATGTAAAATAAAGCTTTCAAAATAATAAATAAAGTGTAAAATACTGAATTTTTTATTGATAATTTAAAGAAATTTCTTATTTTCATACATATAAACATTGTTATAAAACATATAAAACTTGTAAGTTTAAATAGAACTATAAACAATGGCTACAAAAGTACAGTACATGATCTATCTTACAAAGCAATCCTGTATCCTTTCCATTGTTAATACTTAAGTAACGCGACCCTAATAAAAGACAGGATCAATTAATCCAACCAATATCGAATGCCAATTTTTTTTATTGTGTATTGTAGGAATAAATTCCGATAAAAACAAAAACTTTTAAACTGCTTTATTAATTTCTGTCGGTCAAAATGCAAAGAACGATTGAAAGATTTGTTTTATTACAGACTCGGGATTTGTACAATCGACGTATCATAAACTAAATTCAATACATTTAGAAAACGTGATAACTTTTGTTACAAATATTCGATAGTCATGAAATTCTTGATATTATTGAAAATATTCTAACATTATGATGTAAACAAACAACAGAGTTGTTAACGTGAAATCACTTTTCTATGTTAAAAAGAAGGAATTGCGTGTTTAGAATTGGAAAGATTTCACCTTACACTCATCGATTAGACCTTAAAAGGACTAATTATTTGATAGAAAAAATGTTTCTTCATTTACTCTCCTTCCTGGAAATTATTTAAAAAATAGGCCCTATTACAGAGGCCAGCTGATTTGTGATAGGGTCTCCCACTTTTATGGGGCATAAAAAGACTACAAATTATTTATTTTTTAAATTATGTTCATACTGGAAGAGTAAAGACAAAAGGATCTTCTCTCTTGACCTCTAAAATGTCTAATTAAAAATTATATATATATAACATGTCATTAAATATATTTAAAAACGTATCCACATCAGAAATAACTTTTTACATTATTTATAGGAAAAATAATTACTCAATCATCAGAATATAAATTATATATTATACTTATTCATTAAAATTAATATATTTCTACTATATTTTAATAGAAATACAGTAAATTTTAAATCTCGCAATTATCCAAATCATAAAGTTTATGAAAAATAAATTTATGAGAATACAATTTAAAATTAATATTCATAAATTTCAATAATAAAAAAATACAATTTTTCAACAATTTAATAACTTTTAAATTTGTAACTTTCAGTAATAAAAAAATGCAATTTGTATTTTGTTTTCATTATTGAAAATTACAAATTTAAAAATCATTTAAATTGTATTTTTTATTGTTGAAATTTACAAAATATTAATCACAAAGAATTGTTTTTTTAAATAAATTGATTATTCACAAAGTATCTACTATTGTGCTATGACAAAAACATTGTAAATTTCAAATTGGAGCCGATAAAAAATACAATTTGTAGTTGCATTTTTGTGATTCAAACTTACAAAATTTATCAACCAAACAAAAAATTTATATATATATATTTTTTTAACCTCTCTGTAATTGAAATCTCTTTTACTTCAATTAAGGAAATACTTCATTAACTCGAAACTGGAGAAATCAAAAACACTATTTATTTTCAAATTCCAAGAATTCCTCGACATTATACAACTTTACAACAATAGATAATGACTCGCCTGATATCTATAGGTCTGTTGAGACGAGTCATTATCTGAATTTACAAAAATATTCTCATCCATCTTACTTAGAGAAATTGAATTTGGAAAATAAAACTTATAAAAAAACAAATTTTTTAAAAAATAAACAAATAAACAAATTTAAAGATAAAACTTGATATTTTGACAAAAATAAATAGAACTTTGTATTTTTTGAATTTATTGAGAATTTTATCATTGTTGACATTTTGAAAATTTCTCAATAAAGTACCTGCAATGGAAGAGTTATCCTCTATTATTTATGGACACGATATCAAAAGATTTTGCAGTTGAGAGCTCGATAATAAAGTCTTTCGATATCTCGACCATAAATAGTAAGAGATGAAGAGGATTTTGCTACCTTATTGAACCAATTAAAAGATTATTCTCGTAGAATAATCCTCTTAATCTTTCTCTAGTTATTCTCCTTGCTGAAAAGTAATTTTCACCTTCTATATCTAAAAATTTTATTTTTAGAATTATCTTTAATATATATATATATATATATTTTCCGGTAGTAAATTGGTAGTAAATTCAATCTGTCTCACCCATATATTTGACATTAGTTTTAACGAATAAAAAATAATTTTTTATTAAATCAATGCTGAATAAAATACTTAAAGCTGAACTTAGCTTTTTGCATTATTGAAAGATACAAAATTTATTTTAATAAAAGTAATTTTTGTAAGTTTAAACGATGCAAAATATCAAAAATTGTTATTTTTTAATATTATAAAGTTAAACTATTACTATGTTTTATTTGTAAGCTTTCAGTTTGGAAAAAATTGTAGACCTATGTAGTGTGCCCTTCTGTAATCTCGAGAACGGTGTTAGATAGATGAAAGCTGAGACAGATATAGAAAGCTTGGGGCAGAATACTCGATTAACTGTATTTCAATTCAAAAATTTCCCTCGAAAGGACTTAGATGACCAGCACGGCTCGATTGCTAACAGGAGAAGTATGATGTACAGGAGTAATTCGAGATGGAGAGCATATATTTTAAATTAAATAAATTTAACAAATATAATTAAAAATAATGACGACACAATAAATAATTGCTCGTTTCAACTAAAAATTCAATTTATAAATACACTTAACTAATATATATATATATATTTAGTTAAGTGTATTTATAAATTGAATTTTTAGTAGAATGTAAACGGTTAATTCATCCGCAGTAATTTCTAATGCCAAAAGTCGGAAACAATAAAATATGTTCATAAAAAATGCTTTCATCGCCATCATATTTAAAGTTGGCATTTGACATTTGGAGACATTTATTCTTTTCTGGATAGCATTAAAAATATCAGAGATGCAAACTTGATTTACTATGTGATAATCTTGTCGGAGGGGGTGGAGATCCATACAGAACGAACTTAGAATCCACAATTGTGTTTAGTTTGCTGATCCTTACCAAACAGGCAAAAGCATGGTAGCGACTGGTCCAACAATGATAACGTGAACAAACGGATGTCTCCGGAACCATTGTAGCATCCATAACATCCTATCTCCATCCAGTTCGTTGTCGACATTAAGTCGATAGAATGACTAAAATGGGAAAATTTATAGAGAGTTGCACCACTTCCGTTTTTAATAAGCTAAAACGTTTTATTGTCTCATAAAAGTAGGATAACTAAATACCCTTTTACACCTTTAACTTATTCTGAAAGGATAATAAATTCATTCCTATAATTTTTATCTTATTCTATTTATTTTTTTTACTCCGGTTTAATCAAATTTAAAAATTTATGGTTTTTTTCATGTTGAACGTTAAGATTATTTCTCTTTAATTGTGTTTTATTGAAAAATTTACTATTTTTATTCCTCTCATTTATGCAATTTTATTATTTCTTATTGATTTAATAACATGATATATTTTTATATAAATATTTTATTTTCCTAATATTTCAGTCTTTCTTTACATTAAAGTTTTAATCGTTTTTACTTTCCCGGCTGTTATATATAACAGAGGGAAAGTACGGCAATCAGTAAAAAATGACCCCTAAAGATTTTTGCATTTTTGGACTTAGGACACCTTGAAACGTCGAGAAATGAAAAAAAAAAAAATTCAAAGGGGGTTTTGTATGTATAGATGTTAGTGTGTGTGCGGGGGGGGGCACGATTTTGTTCACCATGTTTGAAGCTTAATAACTCCTATGCTTTTTGTCAAAATTTTCTGAAATTTGGCAGGGAGATTTGATTATTAGATGGATCGAAGCTGTTAAATTTTGGTAGTTAAGGAATGAGGGGGTGGGGAGATAATGGGGGTTGTGTGTATCTCCAGTAGGATCGGACGTAATGACGATTTTACTCGTTATTAGCATTTACAATTTTCATAAAACTCATTCCTACCCTCAAAATTAAGCTTTTTGCTACTTTATAATAGTCTAAAATATAAGAAGGTTTTAAAATAAAATGTGATAACAGATGGTGCCACCAAATGTCGCCGGGAAAGTTAAGTAATTTCGTTACCGGCTTTTTAAATTTATGTTTGATAACAAAATTTTTAAATAAATTAAAAGTTTTGTACTTTTTTTTCTATAAAAACGGTTTTTTAAAATTTCTTTTATACAATTTGTTTATGAAAAATTGATAAAAATGCAAATACGATTTTTGAATTTTTAAGTGTATATATGTTTTAAAATATTTTAACAAAATGTTTTTGCATATTTAAATATTTTTTTTTCTTTGAAAATATTTTAAACTGTAAAGAAAGTAAAAAGAAGTTTTTAATAATATTATTTTTTAATATATCAATATTATAAATTTAAATATGTAAAAGTTTTAAAATATAAATTATTTTTGTGTAAAATTATTTTATTATCTTTTTTTAATTTATTATTTAATTTATTAATTTCGAAACCGTTAAAAATAGATTTTGCATTTATTAAAAAAGCTTAATATTGAATTTTATTAATAAATTTCATTATATTGTTGAAATAAATACATTTTGTATTTTATTTTTGTAATTTTTAACGGAAAGTTTAACGAAATTGATTATTAAAGGTTATTTATATTGTTACGTAGAATGTCATTTATTGTTTTCTCGACAATAAATTTTTTTTAAAAAATGCGTTTTATAGTATTATTTTAATTTAATTAATTAACATTCTGATAGGCAATAATTAATTCAAATTTAGGTGAATATTTCCTTTTTTAATTATTATTAAGAGCCTTTAAAATTTACTTAATTTATTAAAGAGAAGAATTGATTATAATTACCTTACTTATTACGCAATAAATATAAGAATGTAAGCACAAACGATTTTAATTACTAATTTCCAAACTTTTTACAAGTCATATTAATTTTTAATATATTAATGTTTTGATTTAATTATATTATAACGACTCGAAATAATTGAGGAAAGCCATATTGTCATATAAGAAAAAATATCAAATATTTCATAATTTTGGTAAATAGCAGAGAAGATAATCTTAATTAAATTTATCTCTTTAACATTGAAATAATTCTATGTTCATTATATTAAGATGATCAACAATTTTAGGTATTTAAACAGGAATTTGATCACTTTACTATTGAAATTAGCATACGTCTATGCTATAAGCTAATTTTGTGTAATGTTTAAGATTATAATACGATAATGGATAATAAAGTTATATGATTATAAATGCTATATAATTTACCTACAAGTGTATATATTTACTCAGTTATCTGATAAATATATATTAATGAATAATTTATTTTTAAATATTTTACTACATGTAAGTATAATTTACAGTAAATTATGATAAATTCCTCGTGTTTTAGTTGCTTAAATATATTAATAATTTGTTTAAATTAAAGCTTTCTTTTATTTAATTTAACTTATATATAATTAAACTAAAAATTCTTCAAATTTTTGTTTAAAATGACAAAATTTATAATAAAATGTGCAAATTTTTTAATTTATTTAAACTTATAAAAATTTTAAATTCTATTGAATTGCTATTTTATCTCACTTATGTATAGAATATATTTTGTATAAGCACCCCAGATAAGGGGTTAATCCCTGAAAGTCTAATAAAGTTATTGCGAATAATTAATTATATTGTTATTTTATCAAAATTTTAAAATAAAATTTATCAATTTAAAAAAAAAAGAAATTGTAAATTTAATTCTTTATAAAAATGTAAAAATTTTAAAAATACACTTTTCGATATATATGTTTAAAATATTTATATTAAATTTATGCATACAATTTTGAAAATTTATATAAATATATTATATAGAATTTACAAAAACTTTTTATTGTTATTTTCTCAAAATTTAATATCAAAGTTTGTAAATAACGACATAAATTAAATAAAACAAAAACAAAAATTTTCACATTTTATTCCTTAAAAAATGCAAAAAAAAACCACTTTTTAACTCAGAAATTTTTAAATTTTGCTTAAAATTTGATAACAAAATTTATATTTTTATACATAATTTGATAACGGTTTATATAAATATATTTTTATATTATTTACCATTTATTTTTATTTTTATTTTCTCCACTAATATTTTTGTTTCTTAAAAGTTCTATTTAAATTTCAAATTTCGAATGTTAACAAGATGAGTTGTAAAAAAACGACTTAAATTATTTTTTGTTTCACATGTTTATAATTAAATAAATTAATTTAATTGTCGAATTATATAATCCTCTACATGATAAATTAATTGGTT
Source organism: Centruroides vittatus (assembly GCF_030686945.1). Lineage (NCBI taxonomy): Eukaryota > Metazoa > Arthropoda > Arachnida > Scorpiones > Buthidae > Centruroides > Centruroides vittatus. Next base: position 1,197,138 of record NW_027122360.1, on the reverse strand, counting down.
AGTGTTTAAAAACCTACAAAAACAAGGACATTGCAAAAATAATAAATATTGACCCAATTCGTATGCAAAACTACTAAAGTTTCTTTGTAAGCAGATTGTGTCCTATTTAATTTAAGAAAATACAGAATAAAATTAAAATTAATTGGTATAAAATTACGATATTAATAAATTCAATGAACTTGTAACCGTTTAAAGTTAAATTTAATGAATTTATTGTGTAGTAAAATTATTTTTAAAAAATAACAAAATAAAATATTTATTGAATTTTTAAAATTTAAATTATTGAAAAATATTAAATTTTAAAATTGAAAATTACGACAATTAAAAAAGCAAATTAAATTAAATTAAATTAAATTAATTAACTTTTAAATAATATTTTTCTAATTATAAAATAAAAATGATTTTAAAGTTATTAAGTTATTAAGATTCTGTTCTTTTTAAATGAAAAATTAAATTATACAATAATTAATTAATTTAATTAATTAATTTTAAGGTATAATAATTAATTGTTTAAAATGTTTTATTCAAAATAGAAAAACTTAATGATATTATTTAAAATTAAATATTTTTAAAGTAAATATAATATTTAGTCACAATGATATTAATAACGAACATTAAAAATTTTTTAAAATCTATATATTTTTTATATGTAATTTTAAAAATGTATAAAATTTAATAATAAAATAAATAAATCAATATTAAAATATATAATTAGTTAAATAAATAATTAAAATAAATGAATAAACTTCATTTAAATTATATTAATTATCAGTAAACTTTAATAATTAATTCATTTGTTTCTAAACGAATTTTCATAAAAACATAATTATTCCTATTGTTAAGTTATAGGAAGGAAATTAAAATAATATAAACAATTCTGAAATATTTATTTAAAAATGCAAAAATAATAAAGCTGAAAATAATTGAAAATTAATATTAAAATCGCCAATTTAATGATTTTTTCTACTACTTTGAATACTTTTTTTTATTAGTTTACATAAAATACAGTTAGAATTTAACTAATTATGAATATAAAATAAGGTAAATGTAAAATATTTCAAATTTCTTATCTTATTAAATTAATATTTTATGATTCGTTTAGAATTTCCGAAAGTTATTCTCGTAATTTCAACGTTAAAAAATATAAAAATGAATATAGAAAATATCTCAAAATAATTATTTTAAAATATTTTCTACGTAAATCTTATATAATAAACTACATAAAGCGAATAAATATGTTTAAAATATGTTGTATAAAATCTTGTAGGAAACATATTCAATATGAAAAAAAGATGCTGATTCAAAGAAATTTAAAAAGAAGAATATATAAAAGAATATTAGAAAAAAATACTAAAAAAATCAAAATAAATCTTTAAATTTTACATTTCATAAATTTTATCATTAATTTTTTACGTAAATATACTAAAAGAAATGCATGAACTAATTAGGTTGAGATAAAGGATGCTGCAAAAGAATTAAAGGAAGAGTTGAAGATAAAATCGTTCCTAGTTCGGGTTTCCTACGCTAGAGGGCAGCCAGTGTTCATATAGAAGCGGTGTTAGGTGTAGAGAACAGATTGACAACAGGCAGTTGGCTCAGTATTGCCGAAGAGCAGCATTGGGATGGATATGGAAAGCATTTTCCTTATATTGTTGTTATGTAGCACGGTATCGGGACGTTTTATGACTTTTGATAAAAGTAAGCTTTTATGTATTATACACCCTTTAATGTATCTATGCATTTTTTTTTCTTTAATTCAATTTAGTTAATTAAATTATCTTAATTACGTTTTAAATTTAAGTGTATTTCCAAGCTGGAGAAATCCTCTGAAAAATTTACAACACGCTTTTTTATAGTTAATTAAGTCTTTTTTTATTATAATTTTTGTATTTGTTTGTTTTTTTAAATATTTGCGTTTTTTATAAAAAAATTAATTCTGTTATAAAAGCTTAGAAATTCCAATAACGTAACTGCAATTATTAATAACTGGACCAAGTATTTATTCAATAAATCAATATTTCATTAATTAATTTTCTATGATACGGAATTTACTAATTAACGTATGATACATTTCTTTTGAAAAATTTGTCTTTTTTAAATAAAAAATTCTGCTTTTTAAGAAAAGTAGAAAAAAACAAAATTGCATGTTTTGCTGTTTTTTAACTTCGTAAAAAATTCATTTATAGGATTATATCACAGTACAACGAATAATCTTATTTACGCCACATTTGATTTGAAAACCTCAACATGAAATTTAGAAAAAAAATGAAAATTAAAAAAAACAAAAAGACCTCGATAAGTCTTCAGCTGCTTTTCAACAATTTTTAATCGAATAATTATTTTATTTTATAAATCATCTTATTAAATTCAAAAGCAGAAAACTTTATTTTACTCTCTAATAAAAACTTTTTAAAAACGAAGTTAAATTAGTAAATATAATTATAGAAATGATATCTTTATATTATGCTTATTAAAAATAATTTAATTTAACTGTTTATTTTTAGTTTTAAACAATAGTAAATAGTTGTAAAATTTATTATTCTTTTAATATTATTTTATTATTATTAATTTTTTAAATTTTATTTTTAAAAACAAAAAAACTTATAGGTTTTATATTATTAATAAATTATAAATATTTCTGTATTAAATTTGTAAATTTGATAGTGTTTTTCCATTTTGAAATTTTATTCTAAAATATTTATTATATATAAAGATTTATATTAATATAAAAATTTATCAAAATTTGCATACAATTTTTTTACTTTTAGAAATAATTTTATGTAAGTAAAAATATTTTTTACTTCTATTTAATGCACATTAATTTAAAAATTATTAAATAGTATTAAGTGTAATTTATTTCTATTTAAAAAAATAGAGAATAAAAATAAATTAAACTGAAAAAATACAATTATTTTAATTTTATTAATTAATAAATGTAATTCTCATTAATTTCGTTTATTAATGTAAATTACATTTTTGCATTTTTTAAAGAAATTTACACCGGAAAAAAATTGTTTTTTCTTCTAAACAATGAAGTTTAAGTATTTTTAAAGTTAGTAAAAAGTTTGTTTGGAAATTTCATTATGCAGAAAGTGTTAAAAGTTATATTTTAATGTAATATAAAAATATACTTTTATGTGTTAACGAGTTCTTTCATGAATAACTAAGATATGACAGGAGCACTCTAAAAGATGATTAATATTCTTCATGTTTCATACATTAAAAATTGTATACTAACACTTTTATTTGCATGGCTGCATATTCTCATATTTACTTCTTCATGGATTTGTTCGATAATTTGTAAATTTTAGGAATTACAGTTTAAAATTAACTTAATATTTATATACTTTAAGCTTAAAATCATTTTTATGAATTAAGTTATATACAAAAGATATAACTTTAATATTCAAGATATATAAATTTGTTTGTTTTAGAGGGAAAATTTAGAGGGGGAAAACGAATTAATGAGATCTCCTGAATTTTTTTATTATTGTTTTTAAAATTAAACTTATTTTATATTTAATTTTTTAATTTAAACTGTTTTCATATCATTAAATTTAAAAAGACAATGTATTGATCCTTAGCTTAAAATTTGATTGCTTTCTCTTCTACAGAGTTGAGTTTTTTTTTTTTGCATTTTCTTTAATAATTTCGATACAAAATGCTGTGAAATTCTTTAAATTGATATTAATGCGAAATTTTATGCATTATTATTTATTTTATTCATGTTTAAACATTTTTTTCTTGCAATTCTTCACTATGAAACTTGAGACGTGTCATTATGAGCATTGAAAAATTACACTCGAATTTTTAAAATTAAATTATTAAAATTTCGAAAGTTCTTAAGAAATTTTATTAATATTTGTAGTTTAGATTATTTTCTTAAAATTACAACATAAAAATTTTTTGTTGATTTAATATATTTTGGCATTCTATAATTAAATATATAGCCTATATATATTTAGTAATAACATATTTAAAAAATAAATATAAAGTTTTAAATTGTTTTTAAAGAATTTTAATTAAAATATTTAAACTTATTTCATTTTTTATCTCTTTTGGTATTATATTAAATATTAAAATATTTTAGACAGATATTTTCAGATATTTTAAGTGACATTTTAAAATTAAATTTACAAAATAATTTAATATTTAATTATTATAAAAGATAAAAGACAATTAACATTATATATATATATATATATTTAAAAATTGTAGTGTTATATCGATAATAACACGTTATACTGGGGAGAGTTCTTTATTATTTTTTATATTACTATTAATAAAAAGGTTGAAATTGGAAAAATGAAATTTAAATTAATTTTTATTTTTTCTTTTGGAGAAAATTCAATATCTTTAAGAAGAAAAAGTTGAATAATATCTCACACTCGAGAGCTGTCATTGATTTACATTATTTTGAAAGATTTGTTAAATTAAATGTCAAAAAAAAATTCTTATTTTTTAAACTTATATTAATGTTCATTCGCATTTTTATGTTATCTATTTTTTGGAAATTGTTGTATCAATTTCTAAATTTTATTTTAATATCTGTGAAGTGGAAACGAATTTGTTGCACGTTATGCTGATCTTCTCTTCTATATGTTTCCAATGTTTAAATTTTTTTAATAACATAATTTTGCTAGCATTTTAATTATTTTTGCTACAAATTGTACTGCTTCATAACTGTGTGCTCGTGTACAGCATTTCATGCAATATACTTTATAATTTTTTGTAATTGTCTTCTTGAGCAATATCATCACTTCTGTTTTGAAATAAAAACGTTGTAAATATTTAGCTTTTAATGATATTGTTAAGCAATGTTGTATTTTTCATAATTTTGTTAAGCAATTTTATTTTTGTGTAATATAGCCTGAGCAATACTCTCATTAGAAAAATATTGCATATTTAATGGTATCCACCATATTGTTTTGCCCCTCTCTATAATTTACCTTAAAAATTTAACTCTTCTCTATAATATTGTTAAGCAAAACGACTATACACTTTTCTACAATTTGACTTTTTTTTTCTATTGCATGATTAAACAACGTACTTTCTTCTATAATACTGTTTTATAGTATAATTTTAGAGGAGAACACATGATTTTTTGTAATAAGAGAAAATACTCGTATTAAACAATACATTTTCTTTAATAATAATAGAAAGCAATATCTCAATTGCAAAATACGTTTAAGCAATAAGCTTTTTTACTTATAGACATTGTTTAAGCAATAAGTTAACATTTATAATACTGTAAACTAATTAAACTTGTTAATTTTAGAAATTTTTACAGAAGTTAGAGTTTAAAACTTTCGAAGAACATTTCTGCAGAGAATTATTAAAATTGAAAAATATTAGCAATCTTATCTCCTACATTAGATCAGTTTCTAGATGATCCACATCATCATCATCATCATCAGGGGGGAAAATGCGAAGAAAAAAGCTCATTTCTACTCGTATAGAAAATTGTCTTTCAGTTTCTCGAATCCCATTTGAAATACTATTTACTCACTTTTTCACCTTTTTATTACTTGAAATATATCTTAAAAAATATTTTCAAAAGTTTCCAACATATAAAATCCCACGAAACAAGTAAAATAAAACTGATTAGAAAGTCGAAACATCTTAACAACTAGTGAAAAATCGCTTAAATTTAAACTATGATGTAGTACAAGTAAAGCAGGATCAAGCATCTCCACCCATGCCATGTAATTCATTTGGAATTTCTAAAAGAACTACAGAATAAATCATGTATCTATTGTGATTACATAAAACTTTCTTTTATTCTTTTTATAAATCCAAGCATTTTTTCCCCCGTTTTTTCCAGAGCTTACATCATCTTTGCAATCAGCACTCATTCACTCTCACTCCGATGTCTCATTTGCTCTACTGGATTTAGCTCCTCGTCGACGTTTGAAAGAAGAACATGTATTGATGACTGTTGATTTTCCAGGAACACAGAATCAATTCACCTTTGTTCTGGAAAGAGTTCGTGAAAGGGGTAAGTTTATCATCATCATTTTTATTGATAACCCCTGATTTTAAATCGCTTTAAACGCCTATTGTGTACTAAATACATCAGGTTTTATGCGTTTATAAGTAAATTTACTGTTAAAAATAATATTTTTATGTGTTTCTTACGCAGGAAACAAATCGCCGCCCACTTTCGATTCGATAACCAATCATCGAGTATTTGAACAAACGTCGTTAAAACTTTGATGTTCTATTTCTTACGTGAATCACGGAAGACGTCAAATGTTTCTTGTAATAATTTATTTAAGTTAAGTTTAATTTATTTTAAATTTTAGAATATTAAATATAACTGATACACTCACACAAATAGCGTTTTAAGCTTTCAACGCTTAAAATGATATAGAACTTCCTTTCTCTATCATAACTAATAGAAAAAGAATGAAATATGACTTACTAAACACGAATTTCTACTATTTAAATCAAAATAATTGATAAAATATAATTTTTGCTAAACATAAACTAAATTGTTTTAAAATACATAAAATGAAAATATTAATATTAACCCTTTGTTGTGTTCGTGTTATAAATCATTTATTTTCATAATTCTCTTCAATTTTAACAAACTGAACTCATAAAACATTAAAGTAATATGTTAAATTTTATAATTAATAAACGTTAATATATGAAATCCAATCAAAATTTTTCAAATTAAAAATTTAATGAAACTTCCATCTTGTACTAAAAATTACAAAATATCTTAAAATTTAAATAAAAATCAATTATTAAAAACACAATTAAACAATGAGATTTGAGATTTTTATGTAATTTTTCACCTGAATTTTTTTATTTTAAAGAAATATAAAACTTTTAATTTCGAATATAAAAACGGCGTTTTTCTAGAAAATATATTGTGAGAATCGTGTATTAATTTCCAAAAAAGAAAGAAAAGAAAGCAATTCGATTTTGATATAAAATTGTTTTTTCTGTTTTTAAGTGTTGTAAGATTTTTGTTAGAAATAAAGAAAGATTTCATTGAAACCTATCGAAGAAAACAAAAACAAAGAAAACAATCGTGTAGAAATACAAACGATCAAAAGAAATCCCAGAGTAGTAATTCAAAAAGAAAGAAAAAAACAAAGTGAAGAAAGTTCTCTTCTAAAAAAATCTCCAGAGAAAATGTGATATATATATGTATTTATATATGATATACTTTACATAAATTTATTCTCAACCGACTTTGCTTCGTATCTTCTTTCCATCTCTCATAACTCCAGTTTTGTAAATCATAAGTAAAGATTCAGAAAAATCTTGGAAGTTACTATGGAAATCTTCATACTTTAATTGAGACTGGTGTGAGTATATCAGTTATATTCAAAAATCTAAAATTTTAAGTAAAACATCTGTTTAGAAACTGGTAAAATAAATTAAATTTAAATTATTATAAGCATTTTACGTCCTCTGCGATGTTTGTAAGAAATAGAGGATCAAAGTTTTAATGACGTTTGTTTAAATGCTCGATGATTGGTTATCGATTCGAAAGTCGGCGGGGATTGTTTTCTACGTATCTGTTGGTTTATTTAATTGGTTATTTTGATTTGCTGTGAGCGATCCTCCTCTTTTAATGTTCTACCAATCGTCGCTTTAACTATTCAAAATTAATCATTCTTTGTATCTTACTTATATACCAGAGCACTACATATATATTAAAGTGTTAAATCTTTAATTCTTTAACATTTAAGTTTACATAAACTCTACTTTTTGGTTTTTAATATAAATCACTTATATACGAAGAGTATTTATACGTTATCAATTCAAAACTGCCAAAATTAACCGATATAAATCTAAATATCTTCAAAATTATAAAATTCGTGCAATTTTGAATATTTAAACATCTTTTAAATTTCTAATTTATCATTTTAAAATGTTTTAAATCGTTATCAAAAATATATGCAAATTAGTCTTCCAATGTATGTCTTCGAAGAGTGAATTGAACATCTTCAATAATTTTTGATGTATTGCCTCAATTCTTTTGTCTTTTACTGAACTTTACACGTGCGAATGACACTTAAAAGATGACTTTCCATCTATGCGACAATCATTTTACGTTTTACCAACCAAGAATCTGATGAGACTTTTATGAGTTCTTTACCAATACTTACAGAAGTTTGTCCATTGATGTAAGACTCATAGCATTCCTATATCGTTCGAATATTTCCAGACTTTTTATAAAATTATGTATTGCTAGAAACTTCTAATAGCCTTCGGTTGTTTGCCATAGAATTAATTCGGCTGAATAACATTTCCTTTCTGTGCAAGACCAACTCTTCATTAAGAACAATGAGGTTCTCTTTCACGCTTCGGCTTTCCTGCAATACACAATTATGCACTCAGGCTATCAATAGCAAATCGAAAGGTGAAACTTCGTGTTTATGCGGTTATGGTTTATAATTTCCTCGTCGTTTCAATATTCTGACAGACAAACAAAGAGAAAACTTTGCACTTATTTACTATTAAAACACTAATGCATCCAATAAGTGAGACAAGATTGACTATCAATGCAATTTATCTTTAGTTTTCGATATCTTAAGGCGAATAATTATTCGTTATATAACACTACTCCTTTTCCTCTTCCAAATATTAAAATTAAATATTAAACTCAATAGTAAGAATCGTCATCAATAATTGTTTGATGATAAATTATCATTATTTTGTCATTTTAATATCAAGAACTCTCAATTTTATATAATCGTTATTTCTTCAATAAGGAACTTAGATACATGAAAAATTCCTGAAATATTTTGTGAAGTTATCATCTTTAAAGAATAACATCCGAAATTGTAGAAATTCCAAAAATATTTTTTAAAATTTTCATAAGAAAAAAAAAATTGCATTTTTATGTTCGTAAAATGGTTGTAATTATATATAATGTGATATAATAATGCATATTCTAGCAATTTACAAGGCAAACATAGCTAAAAATCACCGTAAAAATACTTTTAAAAAATAGTTTTAAAGGTATGCAAGGTGCAATTTCACAATGCAGTTTTTGCCGATTGCACAGGAATAGTACAAGAAATCTTTTGATATTCAAAAAAATTACTTTACTACTTTACTTTTCTAACAAATTCCAGAAATGTTAAAGCATTCACAACGTTGCCACGAAGATAGCATTACCTCGACGATGTCCAATTTAATGGAATTCGCACTTTTCCATCACTATCAACATTCAAAAAGCGTAGAGAAACGTTATTAAACTATGCAAATCTTATTAATTTAATTTATTATAAGTCGTATAATTTTATTATTATTCTTAATATCCGGACATATATACAGTCGATAATATATTTTATTAGTTGGACAGTTATAAATTATGTGAAACAAAGAGCTGTAAAAATGACAAGTTCTTCCTTTTCGTGCTAAAAAAACACGTTTAAAAATTAGAAATTAAAGTAGATTATGATTAGATTATCCTTTTACCACTTTTATTTTAATTTGTTACAGAATTATTCTTAGATATTTGGTTAAAGTAGTGATTCTTAGCATTTTCTGCATCTCATACTAATTGAAATTTTAAAATGGGATCTCGCATTCACACGGAAAAGAATTTTTCATGTGGATGTTTTATGGGGAAAAATTCTTTAATGGGGTAGATTTTATCATTTTCTAGTGTATATTTTACTCTAATTTCAGTTACAGCATAAGGAATTAGGAAATATTCCCCGAAAAACCCCTAACTATACGGAAGCGAAACTCAAGTAAACGTAAAATTGGGGTGGATTTTAAGGATGTAGTAAAAATTTTTGAAGAAATTTTTCAATATAAATTCGTAAAGGGTAACAGTAATGTTTATTTTGTTAAGTATCTGTGATATAAATCCTCATATCCTTCTTGCGGGTGCGTGAACTCCAGGTTAAGAACGGGGTTAAAGTATATTATATCTTAAAGAAAACAATTAGTAGATAACAAGTTATAAATTGAATTTAGACGAGATGATATCTTGGATAATGTAGATTTATTTATTTATTTTTCTATATTACATTATTTATTTTTGTATTTCTGATATATAAGATACCATAATCCTTTATCAAAAATGTATATTAATGATTCATATTCGTGTTATTTCTTCGTATTTCTTTATATTTTTTGTTTGAGAAATTCATCAATTTATGTTATCTCTCACGCATTTGTTATCTTATATTTCATTTTTTATCATCTTCTGTCGTGTAATATATAACCAAGATGCTAGAAATATATATATATATGAAGATGGAATTTTCTTGTTGCCTCTACCTACTTGATATTTTGTTCTTGTACACTTTTACAACACATTTGTATTGTATCTTCTCGGCTTTTTATCTTCTTGAAGATTAATTAGCAACGTTGTATCATGTGAATACTTGTTATAATTTTTTTTATCTGTTGGATATTTGATACAATATCTTGTTTAATTTACAATTTTTAAGGTTATTTTTTATTTTTAAACTAATTTTTTCTTAGAAATATTCTTAAAAAAGGACATTTTAGAGTATTATTCCTCACAAAATTTAAATGTCTAACATTTTTATACTCTTAAATTTCCGTCTGGTATGATACCCAATTATATTTTCAAACCTAAAATTAATTTTCGATCCAAAAAAACTTATTTTTTTGCATTCTAGAGGCGATATCACGCCCCTTCAGTAACACTAAGAGTTAAATTATTTCTTTGCTTATTTTTCTATTTTTATACCAATTTTTTTCTAATCATTCTGAAGATTTTTTGAATAATAAATATATTTTTTTAATTAATTTTTTATTTTTATGCGTTTTTTTCTCATGTTATTTTCATTTTAAAATATTTTCTTACAAATATTTGCATCAAATCTTTCTATTTTTTCGCCTATAAGCGTGCAGAAAGTGAAATAAATAATTTAAAATGTCATCTCCACGAACTTATTTTCGACCTATTTCTTTTTATATTTTTATGTTACATGCTTATTTATTTTATTTTTTCTGCATTTTATCAATAATTCGTTTGCACTGGCAAACGAATTCTCTATCGATTCCAACATCAAATTATTATTAATCTTTTCATTTATTTATTTTATTTATGCATAATTCCGCAAATTTCTACTTCCCATTCGTTTATCTTTATCAAATATAATACTTTATTTTATCTATTTATTCTATTCTCACGACTTTTTCAATTGTCTTCTTTGCTAAACTTATGCAGATATTAAAATAATGTGAAAAATTGAGAAAATTTATCATGAATAATTTGATTTCTAATAATTTATTTTCCTTATAAGTGTGGGCATTCGGTAGCACGTTATAGCTTCATGGAGCCTAGACAAATTTGAATTAGGGGGGCCTCATGTACAGCACAGTGTTGACTTTAGACATTTTTTTTTAGGGAATTTTTTGTGGAAATATTTTCTTATAAATGATTGGTCTGGAGGTCCCTTGTTGGTGGGGGCCCCAAAAAATTTCTCTTTATTTCCCATAGGATAACGCCCCACTGCGTACATTAAGGTTTATAGGTAATCAACAAATTATTCTGTTTCACTTTTACTTTTTAGATTTTTTAAGTAATAAATTTTACAATTTTTTTACGTATAAATTCATGAAAATTCTCTAATTTTATATAAAATTTATAACATTATTAGTTCACTTTCGTTAAAACTCACGTAGAGGAAGGCTCAAAAATCAGTTAGCCGCGTTTTGCTTTGTCTTCAAGTATCGAACTGGGTAGAAATTTAATTGTTACAATGGTTGGTCCACCCCGTGTATCAAAGCATACATCGTCGTCCTTAAATTTACATCATAAATAAGAGAAAAATTGAGAAAATTTGACATGAAAAATTACATCTTTCTATATATTTAACAGTGTTATTTTACTTTCTATTAGAAAAAAAAAACGTGTATTTGTGCTCATCAGCAAATTTTTTATATCCTCATTTATTAAAACTAAATTTCCTATATTTCCCCCGCGATTTAAGTAATAAATTACAATATTTTTTTTTTACTTATAAATTTATACAAAAATTTCCATTTTTGTATAAATTTATAACGTATTTTCATCAAATCTTAAATACAGGGTGGCCCCATGTTGTGTTCTACGTTATACATTACATATCCATGTATATGTATAAAATTTTAATTATTTTTAAAGTTGTTACCTAACTAGGGCTAAGTTTTATATATATCTTCCTCTTATTAATCTCTCTACAAAGTTAATTTTTGATAATTTAAATATATATATTTTTTTCTATATATAAAGAAAATTAAGAAAATGTAATATAAATTAAACAAACAATTTTATTTCGATTAATTTTAAATGAATCATTTCCTACATTCAATCTTTCAGAAATTAATAATAAAAATTTAATTAAAATTATTATTATTATTTTTATTATTTTTCTTGAAATTTCATAAAAATTACTTTTTGAGATTCGAATTAGTATTATAATGAAGAGAAATAAATTTATTTAAAAGTAAATTGTTTCCCTTTTCAATTAACTCTAACAGAAACAACAAAAATTAAGAAAAATAGGGGGAAAAATTGAAAGTAAATTTAAAGCCGCGTGCATTGTCTTAAATTATATTTTTATTATTGATTAAATTCTTCGCAATCTTATTTTCGATCCAGTCATAAATCCTGTGTTAATTAAAGGTTTTACTCTTCTTTTTTTTTTTTACAAAAACTTTTCTCTTCTTAAACCGTGAATTTTTCCTATTACAAAAAAAGAAAACTTCCTAGCACTTTCTTCACGGTTTTATTTAATAATTTCTTTTTAAAACTAATTGTTTCCTTAATGCAAATTATTTTTTTACGTTTAATCTTCTTATAGGAAAAGTAAAACAATAATTAAGAAAATTATAAAACAAATTTATATATATATACATATATATTATTTTTTAGACAGTGTTTTTCATTATTTTTCTATTTTTTCAGAAAAATATGGCGTGTAGCTTCACTTTTTTCTGTATTTTTTCAAGTGTACGTTGTTCGTTTTATTTTATTTTTTTGTATTTTATCAAAAAAATGCATTGTTTACTTTTCATTATCAATTTTAAAAAATTCAAATTGTTTGCTGGTTTGAGTGGCAAGTTATAAATAATTTTTTTAAAAGAAAATTAGAAATTTCATAAACATTTTATTCTATTTGAACTAAACTTTAGTGTTAAAACACTTCCAAATTGGTTTCCTTCTATGTCATTAAACTTTAGTTTTTTATTTTATCACCTTTCTTATCATTTCTGTTTACTTTTTTTATCATTTTGAAATATTTATCTCCAAAGCGAATTTATTTTAATCCTAAGATAACATTTCCTTATATAAATTTCTATATATTATTCGTCTGATGAATATTTATAACAATGTTGGGGGGGGGGTATTTTGAAAAGTATCCGAAATATAATAAAATTTTGCGTGGAGATAAAATTATTAATAAATTACACAAGAAAATTATAAATTTAACTCGTATAAAAACAGGAATTGTCTATATTTTTTTAAAAAAGAATTTATTGTATTTTTGTACATAAAAATACAATTTTTTTGTACTTTTCTTATATTAGCTTTATATATAAAATACAAATAAAAATAAAAGTATCTTGTATTATTTTATAAATCTGTAAATTTAAAATATAATTTTATTCACTTTTTAAAGCTTTGTTTTATATTACATATAAACAAACGTAATTTCTAATAAAACGTAGCATTATAAAACTTTTAAATATATATAAATTTTTTATATTTTACAAAATTCATTTTTCATTTTTTCCAATTTTTCTCGACATTTTTTTTTATTCCAATTTCCGTCTTGTTTTTGTATAAGACGATGATTCTTTTTTTTTTACTTCATCTTTTATTTATGCTATCTTTTATATACTTAAATTAACTAGTTTTACTTTATTTAAATCCCCATTTCTTCAGTTAAATATATATATATTTAAATCTATTTTCTTTCTAACATTTTCATTAAATTATTTTTTTTTTCTTCTTTTCTTGCAAAATTCGAAACTGGTCTAACTCTCTCCTTCTTAAATCACTTACTTCGAACCAATATCACATTTTTCTTAAATCAGCATTCCACACCAAAGCTTCTTCTTTGTTTTTTCTTCTGTTTTTTTTTTCTTCTGTTCTTTCATTTACTCTTTGCATATTTCACTTTACCAATTTCGTCTCCACCTCTTTACTTTAACATTCATTCTTTCTAAACAGAATATCTTCATTTACTTTGTACAAAGTTTTCTCTCCTTTCTCATTTTGTTTCATTTAAAAAAAACGAAAAATTCTTCCCTCTTAAACAATAAACACGAGGATTAAACAAGATGCATCACTTTACAATGATAAAACGAAAAAATTTGCATATCAAAAACAGAAATTTCTTCTGTTTTTTGACTCGAATCCCATCTCCTTCAACGCTTTCGAGAGAGATTTATTTTAATTATATAATTTTGAACATTCCTGAAACTTAAATTGAACTTTCTAAATGCATTTTAATTAAGTTGGAAAGTTAAATTTGCTTTTTTTTAATAATTAAAAAATTTTAATGAAAATCACTTCGCTGTAATAAACGGCTTGATAATTTTCATCTGGTATTAAAATATTGCATCAATTAGTTAAATATGCTTAACACATGGGCAAATTTACTCAATTTATGTTTAAAGATTTTGCGACTTAACACTTTATTTAAGTTCTTTATTCTAACTCGATACGTGATGTGTTAATAAAGTTGATTTGCAGCTCGCAACTAACATTAAAATTTCTTATGATACTTTTGTCTATCGTCGTGAATTTTAATTTTATACTTTTTTAAAAGAAATTTACTGTATTTTCTCTTAATTTACACCCAACATTGTTAACAAGATCGTTATACTTCTTATTACTAAAAGTGTAAAAAAACAAGCTAAAAATCTTTTGTTATAAAATTACAATTTTTAAATCAATAATATCGAGTGATGTGATAATTCATAATTTAAGCTATTGTTTGTCGATTTTCATTGTATACCCTTATATTATTAAAAGTATAAAGACATATCCTTATACAGTATATAATGTATATCCTCATATTATTAAAGTATAAAGATATATTCCTTATGTGTGTGTGTATATATATATATATATATCCCTCTATCTCCTTCATCATCGTCTATCTCCTTATATTATAAAATATATTCCTTATAATCTTTAATAATAATAAATGTTTAAAAAGACTTTAATATATTGTTTATAAATTTCTTAGAAATAGGTTAAGAAATGTACCTATAAATTATTGTTTATCTCGATTTACTTATCTAATATTGACATTTTAACAATGCACTAATCTAAAAATAAAAAATCGCAATAAAAAGAAAGAAAAATAACAATATATAATCGATAAAATCATGACAAACATAATCTAGAATAATTCTTTAGTACAGATTACACGTAAAGTATTCATATATCAACTTTTATTTGTTTACATCTTTTAGAAAGTAAGATTTAAAAAAAAGCATATAAATCTAAAACGAACAATACAAAACTAGCGAAAAATAAATCACGATAACATAAAAATTAGCAAAAGTATCTAAAAATTTAATGTATTCGTAGATTTATGTCTACTTTTATACAGAAAATTACATAAGAAGAGTTACGCATTTATAACTTTGTAATATTACACGCATTGTATTGTAGAAAATATTGTAATTCTCGAACAACTGGAAAAGAAAATAAGAAAAATAAATAAATAAATAAAGAACACGCAACACATTCTGCAAAAGAAAAATATCACGTCATATGTATAAAAGTGTATCTCATAATAAAAGAAACACATTACGGATACTACGAGTATTGATGATATTCTTAAAGGTAGTAAAAGAAACTGCAACTACAAAAAGCCTTTCAGCAACTTTGCAAATATTCTCATGCCTAAAAAGATTTGTCCATATTCCTTCCATTTACTAAATATTTTATCATAGAACCTATGTAGAAATCTCTATAATGATCCATTACAATGCTGTTTTGTAAATGTTAACACATTAATAATGATGAAACATACTCAAAATACCGAAAATTCCTTTTAAATATGGAAATATTTTCATTTTCTTTTGTAAAATTATCAATTTCTTAAGTAACAATGTGTCGTCAATATACGTAATTAATAATAACATTTGAAATTGTTACGCAACTGACGTTTAAATTGTCGATTTCCTTTGTTGTAAATTTTGAAATTAACAATGTATAATATAACAATGTTACTTATTTTGCATTGTTACGTCACTTATTCGTCATTGGCGCTTAAGTTGCCGATTTCCTTTATTTTAAAATTTGAATTTTGAAATTAATATTGAGCGACGTAACAATTCATAATTAAAAATTTTCAATTTAACAATGTTTGATTTGTGTAACAATACGTAGTACAACGTCATTATTTGTTCGACACTGTTAATTATAAATGATGTAATAATTCACGATTAAAACCATCGCTTGTCAATATTATTCATTTAAAGTTTGAATTTCGTCATTATCAATATTTAATGACGTAACTAATTATTATTTTTCAGTTGTAAGGTTTCAAAACTGTAGTTTTAAATGTAATAAACGGAGAATAAATTAGAAAATTTCGCAGAAAATAATAGCATTTTATGTAATATTTTCAGAGTATTAATCTTTAGATATATTAAAGTAATCATCTATCGGAGAAAAATATGGAAGCAATAAAGGAATTTTTCATTACTTACATGAAAAAAACAATTATTTGGGGGATGTAAAATATTATAAATAAATATAGAAGTAATTTTTTTTCCTCTTTTCAGTAATTTTAAATGATTATTACCCAAATTCACTCACTACTTCTGTAAACAGTTGCGTCATTTTAGCTAATAAATTCAACGTGATTATATATACATAATAAATTATTACAGAAATTATTTGTATATTTGTATAGTTTTCCTTATTTATTTTAAAGAATGTTAAAAATATATAAATAAAAATTAAGCATTAGAATACATTATATTAAGCTTACATTGTGAGATTTCTAGTGATTAAAATTGTTGAATTTCTAACTGCCGAAAAAGTTTATAAATTATAATTTTATGTTTAATTTAAAAAAATTAAATATTAAAATTTCCTATTGTAATTTTTCTTAACCGAAATATTCCACACACACTAATAATCATAGAGAAAAAGCTTTAAGTCACTTGGACTTCATCCAACTTTCTCTTTTAGCAAACCGACCTCACCTCTTTAATGGAGCTATAAAGGGAGAGAAATTTAGGAAGGGACTATTACGAGTTATTTTTTATATACTTGATAGAATAACACCTTATGTCCAGATTTCATTTATTTAACTTTCTTAAATCACATTGTTCCTTTTCTAAATTTTTAAATTTTGCATTTAATGCCATCCAATTATAGAATAGAAGACTTAAAGTATGATTCCATTATGCATTACTCTATACTGCATACACACTGGTAAAGTCCCCTCAGACTATCATTTGGCCACACTTTTTGTATACATTTAGTAGTCTGAGTTCTATTTTAGAGAATACATTCTTTACTCCTTTTATTTTTTTTTTTATAATAAAACACATTTTTGAAGTTTTAAATCCATCTTGTTCCCTTCCAAATAGAATTTCCTTTAGAAATATATATATTTATATACACTTCTGTTCTATTTCTCTCCAATTTTTTTATTTCGAAATATTATTTTTGTAGTAGAAAGTAATAATTTTATAACATAACCAATTGTAGCAAACTGTTTCGTATACATTTTCCTCTTTGCTTTTTCAACTCTATTGAATTTTACCATAGAGGACGACGTTCGGTATTTATTTCTGTAACAAAAATACTTCTGCTTTTTCTAAAGCTTATTTTTCTTCTACGCATTCTCTTATACCATGTTGTAAAGATTTCATACTACAATGTTATTTTTTCCTGATTTTTTTCAATGTCCTTTTGTAATATTTCCAAAATACATTTTCTCTTATGTCCTTTTACTTTCCTTATTTACTTTTCAAAACTATTTTTTTTTCCTCCCCTTTCTTTAATTATATTGACAAATTTCTATAGGCAAATTAATGTTAATTTTAATTACTTACAGTTCTTACACGTTAATTTAATTACATTTAAAATTAGTAGAAGTATCATCGAACGTTGCTTTTTGAATATTTTTAAAAATATACAATAATATACAGTAAAACCTGTCCAAAACGGAAACCAGCCAAACCAAAAAAAGATATTCGGTACCGTGAGATTCCGGTTTACAGAAGTTTTACTGCATTGCATATTTTAAAAAATTAAAGTAAATAATTGTAAAAAATGCAGTTGTTTTGAATGAAAATAACACGAGTGTTATATAAAAAAATGCAATTTTTGTAAAATTAAAAATTGCAGTATTTAATAAAATCGCAAATTTCGCAGAAAATTACAAGACTTGTAAAAATTAAAATACAAATATTTGCTAAAAATGCAAGTTTTTTAAAACAAAAAAGCAAATGCAAAATTGAAAAATTGCAGTTGTAGGGTTGCATTTTTCAAGTAAAATACGAATTATTTTGCAATTTCGAAAAGTTTTCTGTGGATCATCTGTTAAAATCATAAATAATTTTAGAAATTATTTGATTTTAACGGATGACCTACACAAAACTTTAAAATAATTCAATATTCACTTTTCACTTATACAAAGTTCTCAGAAAATAATAAACTGATAATAAAATTTGTGATTTTTTTTAATAAAAATTCATTTTTATAACTTCAAATTTTTTATATACTTATTCTTATTACATATAAAGTGCTTTAATACTGTTTTATTACATTTTTATCTTTCTCCAAAGAGACACTTTATCATTTTTCATTCAAATTTTATTATCTTAATAAAAATCTCTCTAACAATATCAATTAACAATTTGACAGATAATCACGCTTTAGAAAATCTAAGTTATTATTTACAATTGCAGGCCTAAAATCTAATTTCTCTCAATTAAATAATGAAGATAATTCAATAAAATTATTATATCACAATTAAATAAATCGAGTTTTATAGAAACAATACAATATAGAAATCAAAATTAATTTAATATCAAGTAATTTTATAATTACCATTAACAAAATTAACCTTTAAATTAAAAAAAAAAAATTCAGCGACCAGTTACCTAACTTTCCGAGCAAAAAATGTTAAAATTGCGTTTGGCGCCATCTGTTAAGAGAGATTTAATTTTAAAAGTTTTTATATTATTAATTATTATAAAATGCTAAAAAGTCTTAATTTTGAGGGAGAGACGGATTTCATAAAAGAATTGTAAATGCTAATAACGAGTAAAATCTTCATTAAGTCTAACCCCACTCGATATGCGATACGTAATTCCCTCTATCTCCCCCACCCCCTCGACCTTTCAATCACCAAAATTTAATAGCAAAAACGTCCCTGACACACAATCCTCCCTGCAAAATTTCAGAAACTTTCGACAAAAAGCACAGGAATTATTAAGCTTTAAATTGGGTGAACAAAATTGGGCCCCACATACACAAAACCTCCATACATATAGAAAAACTCCCCCAAATATTTTTGCATTTCTCGAAGTTTCAAGGTCAACCAAATCCAAAAATGTAAAAATCTTGGGGAGGGGTCATTTTTTTCAATGGCCATACTTTCCCTCTTATATATAACAGCCGGAAAGTAAACATGTAAACAAATTTATAGAATTGTTTATCGTCATATTTTTATTATTAATTAATATTGGACAATATTGTTTGTAGATAAAGTATCAATTAATAATAGATACCTTTTATCATTGAGATAATAACTCTAACCAAAAAAATAGAAAAAAATCAGCCATAAACAAGATAATAACCTCCTAAATATCAAGAGAAAGCTCAACTTTTATTTGAAATCGATAATAAACTTATTTGTTGTAATGCTTTTCTCATCCTCGTAATTCTTCCTCACAAAATTGTTATTAGAAAGAATTTTGCTATTTTCTCAATCTTTATCTTTTTGCCACATTGTTCAATAACAAAGTAGCTTTGGCAGAAAATATTACTTATTTAATAAATTCCTTATAAAATACAACCGTTAAAGCAATGTTTACTTAAAACTTACATTACGTATAATCTGTTACAAATCGCTGCTTCCACTTTCCTCATGCCTTAATTGTTTAATTAGAATTAGAATAATGAGAAATATAATAGCAACTTCCACTTAAGCATAAAATTATAATAATGCATACGTTATAATAATATGCAATTTATCATAAAATGGTAATTAATGATACAGATTTTTGTTCCCTCTTTACAAAAATGTAAATTGTATACGGGTTTTACGTCTTCAATGCTTACGATTTATCAGAAGAACCGCACATGTTTCTTGAGAATTGCAGTAAACACATCAAAAATCGATGGTAATTAATAGCATTTCTCCTCGTCATAAGCAGAAGTGCTTGATCTCTCCCCAGACATTAGCTCCTGTTATGGACATAGAAGTCGTAATCCTAGATTTCTTACATCTCGTTGGATGATTATTTTGACAAGCTTTATTGCATCGTCATTTATTATTCGTTTTCACTACGCTGAAAATGACAATCCACTCTGACCATTATACTTAACTGGCTTATGATTAAGTATCACTATACACTTGTCAGTTTTGAAAAATATTTTCTTTGATATTTTTATCGTAAGTACGTCATTTTCTACGTTACATTTTATTAAAGCGCATTTTTTTTTTTTTTTTTTTTTTTTACTTTCGTTTTCAAAAGCATGTGTTTTAAAAATTGTCCATTTCGATAAACACGTGCGAAAATACATCAATTTCATTGTGGTCAGTGACGCGTAAATTTGTCAATTTCTTTTTTCCTCGTGCATAATATTGTCGATTTCTCTCGCACGTGAGAGATATATTATCGAAAATTTGTCGATTTCATTCAAACACGTGCGTAATATTTATTATTATTAATTTTGTCAATATCATCTGCCCGTGTCTTTTTTCTTCTGTTTTGTGTTAGTTACGTGTATTATTATATATAATTTTGTCGATTTCATTAACGTTTAATTATTTTTCTGTTACATAAATGTTTCAATTACTCCCACATGTATTTTTTTATGTAATCAATTCGTTTTAACACGTGCTTTTTCGTTTAGCAATTTAAAATAGAATTTACTTTGACTAGTTTATTTGAATGCATAAAAATTTTAAATTACGTAATAAATATTTTATACCTTAAGCTTTTTAAAATATACACTTTTTAAAAAAATTAAATTACATTTATTTATATTTCTAGTTTGTTCATTTTTTTATAAGTAGACTGAAGATAGATACATTGATTCGTATTATAATAACGTTGAAGCATCTAAATAGATACTTCAAGTTGTCAAGTAACCTTTCTCCAGTATTTTAAAATTGTTATAACAACAACTACAAGAAGAAAATAAGCAAAATAACCGAAAAAATTCATTTCGTGCAATCACGTACCACGTTCTATCATGAATCTCTTCTTCATTTCATCATTATCATTCATACGCGTGCAAAATTTTTCCACGATCAGCCGAATTTCTTCTAATTTTGTCCACTTATCTGGACACCTGCCAAATTTATCAATATCTCCCTCTCAACACGCGTGATAATTTTGTTAATTTGGTGAGCGCACGTGACCAATTTTGTTAATTTTATCTGACACGTGGATTACTTACACATTCATTTCTTTTCTCTCCATTGAACATCTAATAAAATAAAATGTCATTTGCATCTTTCTGAATTTTAATATAAAATGAAAGGTTACTAAAAATACATTTAATAAGTATTTTAAAATTTAATATTTTTCCCTCTTTTTATGAATTATCCATACTGATTTTTAGATAACTCGAGATATCTACTCAATATTGAACTGTTCACATTTTCTTCGGGAACAAAAAAAATGGGGAAAGAAACCATTATAATCTCTTATTCGCCTCACCTGGGGCTATTGTTCTTTTATCCCATTTAAGTTTCAAATGATGAAACTAAGTTTAATAAAATACATTTTCAAACTCGATTTTTTTCATTTAAAAAGTCTGTATGACTTAATCGAACAATATTGCTCAACAGAGAATATTTTATATGTTCTACTTTTTATTATAATTCATATTTTTATTTGTAAAATATTAAATTCCGGGAAAATGTTGAGTGGAAGAAGGAAAAAACAAGAGGATGAAGATGGCGTAAATGAAGAAGGAAGCAGAAAGAAACAAGAGGATGAAGATGAAAGAGAAAAATTAAAAGATTATCAAAAATGAAGCTAAATTAATTTTCAAATATACATTAAAATCATTAAATATTTTTTTATATTAAAAAGAATATAATTTATAATATTTAAAAATCAAAATTGAATTGTATATGAATTTAATAATTCAAAATATATTTTATTTGCTGAATAATATATAATTTGAAACTAAAAATAAGTTAGTTAAAAATTTAAAAAGCAATTTAAATATTTTTCAATAAATATTTTATTTATTGTGAAATGTTTTAAATATAAATTTTATTTATAAATAATAAAATAACATTTAAAAAAATTAAAGCAAATTATAATTTAATAACATTCTAAATACCGTAAAAAATATATTAGTAATAAAAAGTTAATTTTTATAGAAAAAAAAATATGAGATATTTTCTAAAGAATTTCATTTACTGTACATTTAATATTAATTTGTACAAGTTGTACAAATGTAAGCAATATCTTAACAAGTAAACCGAAGTAGAATGTTGATCTATATAAAACTACAGTATTAAAATTCAGTTTATATGCTTATGAATTTTAAAACATGGCCTCATATCTTCTAAACTAGACATTGAATAGAGCTTTATGTAACTTTAATTAATATTGTACTATAAATTATACTATAAATCAGAATTTCGCGTTTTAATTATTAAATTCAATTAAAACTTTTAATTCTTACTTTTGTAAAATTATACTTTTAAAAGTAATAAATAAGGTCACGTGATCCATTAAGTATTGTTTTCGTTGATAATTATTTCTCTTGGATTAAATATCAGTAATTTTGTATGATGTATGAATTCTCCACGATAATTAATCATTTTATAATCGGATTATTCAAAATATTATTATTAATCTTTCGTAAAATTCAATTTTGGATATTCGATTTTAATCTTTTCCTATTAAAAATGCTTGATATATAAATATTAATAATTTTTCTTGATAATTCTTCCTTGATTCGTTCATTTATTTTCATTAACTTTCGTGTTTATAAATTAATTTTTACGTCATTTTCTATCGTCAAAATGATTAATTTTGTTTATTTTTATTTTTGATTATTGTTGAAGATCTGTTAGAAATTTAGAATATTTTTTTGCTTTTTTGGTTAAAATATTAACACGAATTTTAATGATAACAAGCAAAAATTTTATTTATTTTCTTGGCTGATTTTTTTAAAAAAATGCAAAAATTATGTTTAAAATTTTTGTTTTTTATATAATTATTTTTCTTTCTAATGATGATTAAAATTTAATTTTCATTTCTTTTAGAAATTTGATTCATTATTTTTTTTTCCTTTAATTTTTTTAAATATTAAATGTCTCTAATTTAAGATTACAACTTTAATTAGCTTAGTTAAAGATATTTGAAAGTATTCAATCAGATATAGATTTTGCTAATTTTTAATAAATTTTGGCTATTTTTTATTAACTCAATTAACTTTTTTTACGTGAAAAAATAAATCAACTCAAAAAAGCTTTTATTTATATAAATTTTCTAGATTTAATTATGATAAAAATTTGTGTATCGAGTTATCTACTACTTAAGAATTTATATTAATTTTTTTTTTCTAATATATATTTTAATCATAAAAATCTCTAAAATAAACATGAATAAAAGTAAAATAAAAGTGAAAATTATTTATAAATATACTTTTCGCTTGATTAAATTCAATATTTTTTGTTTTTAAGCTGTTTTATCAAACGTATTTTATCTTATTTGTAACAATTTGCATCAACCAATTTAATTTTATAATTAAATTTTTTTTTTAATCCTTAAAATTGTTGCTTATAAATATCAGGTCAGTCCATAAGTCCATGCGCATTTTTATGACCTTGAGAAAAATCTTGTTTTGCTGTTAAAAATGTCAGTCTAATGTGATAATTTTTACATTGAAGTGTTAAATTGGATCTCATTCATATAATACTGTTCAGAATTGTAAACATTTCAGTTGTTTATTTTCGTTAAAATGGAAGTAACCGACGTATATAAAAGACATGTTTTATACTTTTTATTTTTAAGTGGTGAGAATGCTACAAATGCAGCCGAAAAAATAAATACTGTACATAATCAAATTGTAATTAGTGCAAGGACTGCGCAGAAGTGGTTTGAAAGATTTAGAAACAATGATTTTAGTGTGGAGGATAAAGCTCGTACTGGAAGACCTGTTGACTTTGATGATGATGCTCTCTCTGCACTAGTTAAAGCAGAACCATTTTTAACAGTTGATGAAACTGTGGAACATTTAAATTCATCCCATGGAACCGTTCATAGACACCTACAACAAATTGGAAAAGTTTCAAAGCTAGGAAAATGGATACCACATGAACTGTCAATAGCTAACCGACAACAACGTGTAAACATTTGCACGTCTCTTTTATCCCGTATTGCTTTAGAACCTTTTCTTGGTAGGCTGGTTACTGGAGACGAAAAATGGATCCTCTATAATAATGTGACGAGAAAAATACAATGGATGGATCGCGACAAGCAGCTAAAACCGACTGCAAAAGGTGGGTTGCATCCAAAAAAAATTCTTTTGTCTGTTTGGTGGGATATGTCGGGTGTAATTCACTTTGAGCTGTTAGAACCTAATCAAACAATTACAGCTCAAATGTATTGTGAGCAATTAGAGCGTTTAAATGAAAAATTGAAAAAAAATCGACCGTCGTTAGTGAACAGAAAGCGGGTTCTCTTGCAGCATAACAATGCCAGACCACACGCTGCAAAAATAACTGTACAGAAACTTGAAAGCTACAACTGGGAAATTTTACCTCATCCACCATATTAGCCAGATATTGCTCCCGGTGATTATCATCTTTTTCGCAGTTTGCAGAATTTTTTAAAGAGGGAAAACTTTTGAGGATGAGAACAATGTAAAAAAGGCTATTTCTGAATATTTTGATTCAAAACCGAAATCATTTTACGAAGACGGGATTAAAAAGCTACCATCAAGATGGCAAGAAATTGTACAAAATAATGGTGAATACATTATAGATTGAAATAAAATTTAATTAAAATTTTTTGCTGCTTTTTTTGTAGATAAAAATATGCATGAACTTATGGACTGACCTGATATTTTAAGAGAGAAAATAAGCTTTTAAAATTAAAAATTTTACATAATATTTTTTACAATTTAATTAGTAAAATCCCGGAACAAAACTCCTCACTTTATCGATGGAAAAGACGAAGTATAAGCATTAAACAGTAAATTTATTAAATTTTATGGTGTAAATTAATTCTAAATTATATTGTTTACGTTTTTTCTGTACTACATTAATACAATAACATTCAAATTAGTTGATAATAACAATTATTATTCTCTAGATATTTAATATTTATCATCAAATGCATTATAACGGATGAAGAGGAACTATTCCTGCACCTTGTTTACACAATTAAATTATCATGCAAATAAAGTACAGTACATAAGTATTCTATATTATAAGTTAAACACGATTCTACGATTAATTTCATAATTTATAACAAGTTTTCGTGCCTTATTATAGAGATAATCTCGATATTACGTATCGATTTTCCTGTTATTTCGTTATTTAATTGCACACTCGTTGTACGGAAGCGAATTCGTTATAACAAGGTTTTTTCCAATATTTCTTGGAGAGAAAACTAAATTTATACGTCAAAAATACAAAGTTCACTTAACGGTAAAAGTAAGTTTTCTGAAGTTATATCAGAATTTTAATGATGGTTATTAAGATTTACAATGCTCTCTTGATATCAAAGTATGAAAAAATTTCTGCTACTTTCTTCTTTGTACGAGGAAAAATGTAAATTGGAAAGTATATTTTGTTACAGGAACGGTTTTCTCCTGCATCAGATTCACTATTATAAAAGTTACAAAGTTTGAATAGCTTAATAAAGGTGATAGTAAAGTTATGAGGTTTCTGTTTCAGTACACTTTTGGATGTTGAAAAAAAATGAATATTTCTAGGAAAATATCTTGTATTAATTTATAAATAATTACAGTTTATGCACAAAAATGTGTATTTAATTTCATAAATAACAAATTTTACATCATTTGAATGCATTAAAAAATGCAATTAAAGTATGACAACAAGTGCCACAGTATCTCAAATTCAATACATTTTAATCTCTAAACGTACGATTTTATCATCTTAGAGATTAAAATTATGGAAAAATATTTATTTTTGATATGAAATTTTGTCTTTTTCTTCTGTAAATAGCAATATTTTAACAGAATTTCTGTCATTTTAATGGGCATGAGAGTATGCTTTGCTATCTACCAAAATATGATGAGCAGGAACATTTGATAATCAGTCTACCATTAACATTTTGAATGGAGAAGATGCAAATTTTTTAAAATATCATTAACTGGGATCATTTTTATGGTCCAAAAAAAGAAGTAAATTGAGTAAGAGCTTTAATTTAGAATGCCAAAAATCTTCCAATTGATTCACTTAACGTTTAATGATGTGTTTCTCTGCTTAGATACTATTAGAAAAACTTATTTTTAGAAATAGTAATGGAACTGAAAGTTAATATTTTTATTAAAAAACCATATATATATATGCGTGCGTGTTTTTTTTATAAATATATATATATATATTTATATAACTGCAAAGTTTAGTTTCAAAAAATGATTTTATGCGTGTTGTGTAGCATTCCTACTACAGTTTTGTAGAATATGAGTGTCATTTTTCACTTTTCTCCTTCAGAATTTTGTATCTGAATCTCTTCTAACGAAAAATTCTTTCCTGTCGAACAGTCATTTTTGTAAAGAGGACATATAAGAAGATGTTTCTCAATAAAATTTTTATATCTACGCTTTCAAATAATGCATAAACTCATGTTAAAATATTGCTATTCTTTTAAGAAAAGGATGACATTATCTCTTAAAATATACTTTTTGATTCTTCCATCTTTACAAATATTTGAAAAATTCATCTTCCTTTAACAATAAAATAATTAATTTTCTTTACTTTACTAGATTTGTAATGAGATGATTCATAATTTAACTCTAAGAGAAGGATAGAAAATTGATAAACTTGAATTTTATTGATAAAAATTCAAATTTTACCTTGTCCAAATTTTGAAGATAACCTCTAATGTTGGGCAAAAACATGACAAACGAAACCTAGTCACGCTCGTCCTTATTTCGAATTTTGCATTCTAAGTAAATATAAAAGGAAACATTTGTTTGTTTAAAAAAACTTTCCTTTGCCGCATTTTAAAATAACTTTAAAATGCATTTATTTGTCTAATTAAAATTTATAAACTTAATGCTTAAAAGAGAATAAAACAGTAGAGTAAAAATAGCAATTTTAAATGAAATAAAATAATTATTGACATATTATACATTTAAAGAACAGATTTTTATCAAATAAACCAGTTAATTAAACACTTTTAATTCTAAATAATTCAAAAAAATACCTCAATTTATTATCCTCACTTCAATATCGTATGTGCAAGTTCCATTTTTGTAGCCAGAATTTTCGCACATTAACTCATAAAGAAAAGCAAAATGAAAGTATAAAAAATAATTTAAATATTTTTGTATAATAAATTTCGCATTTTATAGAAAGTGTTTACTATTTAAATTTTCCAATACTGCAAAAATCAATCATTTTTTTTATTGTTTTTTTTCCTCTTCTCCATCGATCCTTTTCGATCTGCACTTGTCTGTGTTTAAGATCAGTAATGCACAGTTATCTGGGAGCCGTTCTGTATCAAAATCGATTATTTTTTTATGATAATAATAATAATATCAAGTGATGCGAAATATCGTTTTATATCTACTATAAGTTATTATTTTTTTCAAAAGTTAACAGATTCGGATAAGCTATCGTTCGATAGAAGCTTAAACTAATCTTGTTCTTGATTCCTCTTGACCCCGTTGTGTGGTATCGATTAACACGATGCAACAGATGAACAGGATAATGATAACTTACGATACTTTCTTTTACAGAAGAGTAATTGTTAGCATTAAACGAGTAAACAATAAATGTAAATGGATTTAAATTCGATTTTAAATATCCGGCTTATAAATAAAACGATAATTTTGATTATCATTTTTAAAATGAAAATTAAACTTATCTTACAATAATAAAGGTTTCTTTATTTACATTTTTACAAATTAATTAAGTAAACTTCAACATTTTAAAACTCATTTTAGTTTTTTAAACTTGTATAAAAAAATAGCATTTTAAGAAATAATTTATTTTATTTTTATTTCTAAAATAATGTTTAAGTAATTTCTTATTACAGTTTTTTAAATTAACAATAAATATAACAAAGAAAAATGCTTTTATTTAGAAATTATCTATAAAAATGCTGACCAGGTTTATTTCCGAAGTAAAACCATTAAAGAAATATTTAATTTTGTTCTTATAATTTTAATTCTAAATAGTTTCTTTGCATACATTAAAAATAATCATTAGTTCTGACGTAAAAAACGTGAAATCTTCCAAAATTGAACGAAAAAAAAAAGTCTTAAATTCTATGATGAAAATTATTTAAATGCCTTTTCTTAATTATTCAAATAACATTATTTCTTTAAATTCGTTTTCATTTCGTCTAGTTAATCTTACATTTCAATTTTTTTACTTTATCCTAGTGGATAGAAAAAATAATAAAATAAAAAATAAAGAGCAGCTCACTTTTTCCCATAGCCCCTGATAATCGGTCTTTTCCTTACGACTGTATGACTAGAGGTAAAGCCTACCTCAAGGCGTTGAAATGCATTACAATCGAACCATAAAAGGACGATACTTTTGGATTGAAGTAAAAATTCTTGACGAAAGATAAAATCTTTTTTGCACTATAAATTACCTCTGTGTAGCCTTATTAGTAATTTTTAAATAATAAAAAAACTAAAGCTATTGATGATATTTTTGCCTCAAAGTTTCCTCATTCTGTATACAGTAGAAGAATTTTACGCTTGATCACGTCTTATAGGAGGAAACAGAAAGATTACTCACCTCAGTGAACAATTTAATTCCCAAAGTGATAGACTTGAGACAAGCATGGCTTAAGTGTGTCGTGGATGGATAGCACCTCGTGTTACCTTTGTTTGCAGGATTGACTGTTACTAAAGGATGTTACGCCATTCTGAACATTTATTAGATTGGCACATACCCGAATTTTTGTTTTTCTAGAATATATTTGAATGCCAAATCGCTTTTACATGAGACAAACATGTAACCTTTCAAACAACAATCATTTTCATGCTACTAATATAATTATTGTAATAATAATATTGGAAATAATTGCCATTTACAGTAAGTTTTAATCTTTTTGTGTGAGTATTCTATAAAAAATCATAAGTTTAAAACCATTCTTTTGAAGAAAAACTGTCAAACTCACTCTCTTTTCTTGTTAGAAGTCCGTCTGTTTGTTCGCACTTCATCTCCAAATCAATGATGATTAGGAGTTTTCAAGGGCGTGTTTCATCTATAATTTTTGTTTCTAGTAATTTATTTTTTTAGCACAATTTATAAGAAAAATTGTATAAAATTTTGTTTGTGGTATAACATAAATCTTTGATAAATTATGTATTTTATAAATATTTTGTTTCGAATCATTTAAATTAGAATGTATCCAAGAGTTCGAATGATTCATGCAAAGATTTTGTTTTAATAATTGCACGTCATTTTGTTTAATTATAATATCTTAAAACAATTTAGCTACTGCTTAAAATTATCTAATTTTTATTTATAAATTAATTAAAATATTATAAATATATTCAAAAATATTTTCAATTTTATATCAAGCCATTAATGTAAAAAGAAATTGTTTGAAACAATTACTTTCTACACTTTGATATGTGAAATTGTTGTTAAATTACTTTTATTTCTTATGAGATTTTTGTTAAATTTCCGAATTTAATCAGGAACAAAATCAGATTTTGAAACAGGATTAAAACTTTAAACGATTTTCTAGATTCGGTTATCCTCGTATGAAGCAATTTTATAAAAGTTTACTCCGTCGACAAAAATTTATCTGAAACACGAAAAAAGCCACTTAAAAGTTTAGAAATAAATTAGAAAATTTTAGTACAAATTAAAAATTTTATTTATTTAATTTAGATTATTATTAAAGGAACTCATTAAAAATCGCAAAATTCAAAACTAAATAAATAGTTTTAATAAATTCTTTTATTTTTTTAAATAAATTATACACATAAAATTAAAGGAAATTTCGTCAAAAATTAAAGAATTTTAGTAATTTCTTTAATTTTAATTTGTATAATTAAGTAAACATTAAAATTCACTCCAAATTTTAGTAAAGAAATTTTTAAAATAAGCTTTAAAATAATTTTTTATATAAAATAATATTTTATGAATTTTTTAAATTAGAAAAAAACTATAATCTTTCAGGGGTTTTTTTTGGATAATTTAAAAAAAATTAATGAAACTTGTTTTAGTAAACAGAATTCGATACAAATTCGATTTTTAAAGATGAATAATAAAAAATTCATGCGTTTTTTTAAAAAAAATGTAATTGCTATTTTATGATGGAAATTCAAAAGATAAGAAAAAAAAAGACTCCATTTGTTGTGTGACAAAAATTCAAAAAAAAAGAGAAAATAATAATAAAAAAAAAGAAGCAGAGACTGATCAATAAATTTGAAACTTCTGAGACCGATACATCAAAACCAGAAAGCCATGCAACTTCTATCGTGTTTCTATGGAAACATATTACAACTTTAATACAGATGACAGGTATTTGAACCTGTTCCTAACATAAATGTTCCATACGATAAAATATAATAATTCTTAAATCATTCCTCTTAAAGTAATTTACTTTTCTTTTTATTTTTTCATATATTTTTAATCAAAATAAATACGTCGAGTTAATAAAATTATATTATTTTATTAACTCCACATATTTATTTTATTATTTTATTAAAATTTGTATCATTGAAAACATCATTAATAAATTAATATTTTTATTTTATTAGAATTTATTTTATGATTTTTCTAGTTTAAAAAAAATTAATAAATTAAAAAGTAATAATTAGTATTTGATTACTTTTTAGATTTAGAAATAAAGTATCAAATATTTAATCAATAAAAATTTGAAAAAAAAAATAGAAATTCAAAGTTTTGAGAAAATTTCTATCACTTGAATATTTCTAAATTTTGAAAGGATTCTTGAAAGAATTAAAAAATATATTTTGGCTTTAACAAATCTTAAAAATAACAAGGAATAAATTTTGTTGTTTTGTTGAAGATTTTAGAAATAATCGAGGAACAAATCCTAGAAGTATTAGAAATAGTCCAGGAGTGAACCTTAGGTCCACTACTGGATTATCCTGGTCAAAATCTTAGAATTAATGAAGGAACAAAATTTTAAAAGTTACAAAAAAATCCAGGAATAAACGCTGAAAATTAAAAAAAATCCAGGAATAAACCCTAAAAATTACAAAAAATATCCAGGAATAAACCATGAAAATTACAAAAATATCCAGAAAAAATTCCTAAACTCATCAAAAGTGATTCAGGAACAAATCTAGAAAATATAAAATATAATCCAGGAATGAATCACAGAAAATTTTGGAAATAATCAAAGAAGAATTCTTAAAGAATTTAAGTAAAGTTTATTGTATAAAGTTGTTAATATAATACATTAATTTCAATATAATCTACATCTTACCAAAAACCATTGACATACATTTTTGAGTGCTAGAAATTAAATATATAACTTCGTCTATCATAGTACTCAACTACAAAAATCTTTTAGACAGATTATAGAAATCATTAATAAATACAATTTATAACTATATGGAAAATTATTACATAAGCTTACCATTGTTGCTCTTAACTTACGTACGATTGTATTAATCATACCAATCACAGCCTTCGTCTATAACGGAAAATTGAGAAATTTTTTAAATAATAATATAATTTGTTGTCTTCTCTTGTTTTCTTAATCAAACAAAATCTTTAAAATCAGAAACAAATCTTGAAAATAAAAATATAATTCGGGAATAAATCTTAAAACGTCTTAGAAATAATCAAATAATGAATCCTATAAATGTTAGAAAAAAATCAAGAAGCAAATATTATTTATGAAAAGTTTAGAAAATATTAATTAAAAACGTTTATAAAAAAGATAATTGCTTGATTATATTCAAATTTTTGAAAATAATTAAACAATAAATATTCAAACTTTGGAAATTAAATAACTGGTTAAAAATGAATTAAAATGCTATTTAAATTTAATAGATAATATGTCATTTAAAAGCTTTTAGAAAACTGATTAAAGCTCAATAAACACCTTTTAATCTTCTTCGTTCACCCGTTTATTTTCATAGGAAAACGGTGAATGTTAATTATTATATATACATTTAACTTTTCACATCAGTTAATTCATCCTTTTTTCGCATTTTTGTCGTCGTTTTTTTTTTCTTCTTCTTCTTATTTTTGCATTAAAGATACTGTAAACGATAGAAATTCATCAATCAAAGTATGTAGAAAAATAAAATAAAAAACACAGAAGCGGCTACAAATTTCATCAGAAATTTTTGTCACGTGTTCACGCGTGAACATGTGACAATTAATAAATAAATTGTTGTTTACAAAAATTGTAATTTACATTTAAGTAATTTACAAATTTTGGGCGTGGAATCTTTCACTGTTGCGTAATTGATTGTAATTAACTTTAATTGAAATTAGCATTGCATTTCCGTAATTAATTATAATTAATTTTAATTGAAATTAGCATCAGTTTCGGTAAGAAAAATTCTACTTTCAATTATAATTAAAGTGATAAATACAATAATAACCGTTGGTAATAATTAAATGGTTTTTAATATAAATTAATAATAAAATTTTGAGACAGAAACGTTATTTTTCTTTAAAATATTTGCTTTATAATTTACAATTTCATTAAACTATGTTAATTTTTAATTTATATGATAATTAAATTATTTAAAATAAATTTTAAAATTCTCCTTTTACGTAATAAATATTATCATTATTAAAATCTAAACGTGTAAAATTTTATAAATTTTGGCTTAGTATTAAGAACGTATACTTGATGATTTCAATTTGAATTAAACACAAAAAAATT
This sequence comes from Centruroides vittatus, assembly GCF_030686945.1. Classification (NCBI taxonomy): domain Eukaryota; kingdom Metazoa; phylum Arthropoda; class Arachnida; order Scorpiones; family Buthidae; genus Centruroides; species Centruroides vittatus. Next base: position 1,163,910 of record NW_027122360.1, on the reverse strand, counting down.
CATTAATTAAAATTAAATTTTTATAAAAATATCTCATTGAAATAAATTAATATGTATTTTATACGAAAATAGCTTTAATCAATAGTTAAATTATGTAATATTCTCTTATCTTTCTAACATTAAACATTTCGATATGTTAATGGTTATACAAAGATAATTACGAGAAATTTCGGTTTATTAACAATATATAACATAATTAATGCAATAAATATTGCTGAAGGATTACCATAAATGGCCATAGATTTGTTGTATAATTGCAATAAGAGATAGTTGAAGAGGAGGATGTTATTTTCCCAGAGGAGTCGTAAGGTTCCTTCTCACATAACCTTGACAATGACAGTTCCAATGATATTAACCCATTAACACCTCCTACATAGAAATCTGAGTTGAGACAAACTATAAAGGATGTTTATTATTGTAGTAATTAAATACCTACGCATTCAATGGCTTCTTGTTAGTGAAAATACCATTTGTGAACCACGTCAAGTCTCTTTACACTATTTAAGCTTATTTAATACACGTTAAATTCAATTGTTAAAGTATAACAGTTAAATATATTTGCAATTTCAAATAAAACTTTTATATTGACTCTACCAGCTTAAAATTTTCGGAAATTTTAAACTTTTAATTACATATTTCGAGATGTAAAGCTCGAAAATTCATTAAATTAGTTATAAGACTTGAATAATTGAGTTTAATTAAGTTTAGAATAAATTAAAATGTATGTGTGTATATATATATATACACATTTTAACGCTATTTAAATAAAGAAAATTAGAAAAATTTATTACAGTTGAATGCATTTTTCTAACTTTAATGACGATTAAATTTCATTAATTGTTTATTAATGGATAAGAAAATATATATTTAATAAGATTAATAAGAAAAAATTTAATTTTAGTTTTTAACCGTTAAGTGAATAAAGAAATTACGTAAATTTATATTCAAAATTTTAAGTTTTTTAATTACTTTTTTAAAAATACAAATTGATTTTTTCAATATTTTTAAAAATAAAATTAATTTATTTCATTCTTAATGATTTGAAAGTTTATAAAAGTTAATAATAAATTTTTACTTTTTTAAAAAAACAAGAAATAAAACGTCATAAATTTGAATAACATGAATATTTTTAATTTAATTTCTATGATAAATAATATTATTAAAAGAGTTATATAATATTATATATAAACATTTAAATGTAATTTATATAAACAGATATCTTTACTTCTTTATGTAATGTGAATTATAAGGTTAAAAATGTAGCTTTTAAAATATTTTAAAAATAAAATTCAATTTTAAGATTAAATTTGACTCAAGAATGCATCAAAATATTTCTTACAAATATATTTTTCAAATCATTTTAAATAATTTAATGTGTTTTTCCTTTCATTTAAGTGGATTTCCTTTTATATTTATCTCAATATATAAACAAACAGTGCTTCAAAATGATAAGCTAAAATATATTAATTACATTATTATATAAAACTAACTGTAATTAAAGCTCCTTTTCAAACTTTAAAATTATACAAAATATGTACAATTTTTAAAAAATGCAAAAGATTATTATAAAAATTAAATTTATTTATTTATTTTTTGTATTATTAATAAAATATTTAAAAATTACAATGTTTACAAAGTATCTTTATAACCTTAAGTAAACATAATTAATTATACAATTTAATTTTATAATGCATAAAATAGTTTGATTGATAAACAAGAAAGTTATTTTGATTTTTATGTTCAGAGTAAACAATTAAGTGAGACATTAAAAGTAAATGCAATAATTACTTTTAAGTTTTATACAGAAATATATATTAACGTGTAACAGATATTTTTTAAAGGCAAATTTTAAAAAATAAGCTCATAGATTTAGTTTCTTAATGGCAAATTCTGTTAAAGATACTTTTAAACAAAAATGATTAGTCCGAAGGGAGGACATTAAAATTATTTTTTTTTCATTCCTTCTATCCACATTTAAAACAACTACTTTACAAAGTTTATTAAAATAAATAGCCACATAAAAACCTCATAATTTCTCAAGTAATTGTGATAATTCAAGCTTAAATGAATATTTTACATTATCTCTAATCTACATAAATTTGAATTTCATTATTTTATCCCTGAGCAGTTTTTCCAGCTTTTTTTAAAGTTTATTTTTATTACTCGCATCTTAATAACTTTCAATGAACGTTGTTATTAGTTTATAGTAATTATTTTTATTAAATAAAAAAATATAAAATATATTCTAATGTTCTCTATATATTTTTTCGGTTATATTAAAAGAATTTTTGTATTTTTATAAAAACTACCAAGGTTTTTGTGTAATTAAAATAGAAAAAAATTATATAATGCAATTTTTGTATGTTTTTTATTATAGTTTTGTTTTAAAAAAATGCAAAAATGCGTGTTTATTAAACATTACTTTTTCTATATTTTTATAAAATTGTAAATTTAAAAAATACAAAATATTAAATTCTGTTCACTAGAATATTTTATATATTTTTAATAAAAATGCACGTATCTTTAATGTAATTTAAGTAAATACAGTATTTGTATTTTTAATACAATTACATACGAAAAAATTCTTTGTTTTTAACTGTTTTGTCTTTTATTTTATGCCCGAATTCATTTTTTAAAGGAAAAAAATTTGTATAAAAATTTTATTCTATATTTTCTAAGTTAAATTTATGGTATAAGTTGCACATAATTTGTAATAAATTTTATTAACATGCATGCATAAATATTATAACATCTACAAAATATTTTGAATTATTTTAGTCAAATTATGTTTAAAATAATAGTAACAATGAGTGTTTATTTAGCTAAAAAAACTGTTTTTATTTTTATATATAAAATTTTTTACAACAGAAATTGAATAAAAGTAAAGTAAAATAAACGAAAGCGAAAGGAAAGAAAATAAAAAGTATCAGCATCTTTCAAGAAGAGTGACTGATTTTTCCAAAAAAATCATTTAAATTTAAACTTTTTTTTAATACATTAACAACAAAGTTATAAAATAAAATAATATATATATATATATAGGTCTTTTAAAACGATTCATAAATGGCAGTATTCATAAAATTCCCATATAAGAATTGAGAGAATTTCTTTTCCTTTTCATCTCGCTTGATATAATGGAAGTGAACTTGTGCATCAGAGTGAAAAATAGCAACTAACTTGTAAAAAAACGAAGAAGAAGACTTAAAAGCAATCCGTAATGCCGTAATGGAATCAATCGAGCATTCGTTCCTCACATCACGCATCTTTTTAGTTACTTTTAAGTTTTACTCCACCATTTCCCTTCTCTCATCCTGTGTCAATGATGAAAGAGGATCGTTTCCTACCTCTAACTAATAAAATGGACTCGATAATGATGATACTGAATGCTTCAACTGATGCTGATCTTCATACAAAAAAGAGGGAATTAACTCTACAGTTTAGTTAGTTAGTTTGATACTTATCCAACCTTCGCTTTATCCTTCTTGTTTATAAAGTATCGAACCCCGTTAATGTAATAAAATATTTATTGCGATAAATTTAAATTGAGTTTAAAAAAAAAAAAATTCGATTTTTCAATTATGAGTCAAGTGATTTATATTACGAAGGATGTGGAGTTTCGTGACGAAATATTCTAAATTATCGAAAATTCGAGCTTTCTAAATCGTGATTTAATAAATGAAATCATCTAAATAATTGAAGTTATAGATTTTTCCAGCGAGGTAATGGGATAAATTCCTATTTTGATGATTAATAAAGTCGGCCGAATTGTCAAAAATTCAATTTTTTCTTCTTTTTATCGCTTCTGATTGACAATTTGGATTTTGATGGCGAATTTTGAATATTTTTGATGATTAGAAGATTAACAATCCGGATTTTTAGCGTAAAATGTGATTTATAGATCCAAAAATTTACAATTTAATTAAGTTTAAATAATATAAATAATCTAAAATTTATATTTAAGACATTTATACGAATGAAGTAAAGCATTTTGACATTTATATTCATAAAGAAATAATCAATTTTTTTTAAAGGTGGGATATAAAGCAATTTTCCTTTGCCAATTCTGTTAAGTTACACACCGATAAAGATAATGTTAACATACCACTAAACATAATTAAAGAAAATTAATTTATAGTTACATCATTAAAAATCATAATTATTATACATTAACGCTTAAAGAATCTTATTTAATATGTATATTTTCTGTACAGTAAATTACATTTTTTATTACCAAAGTAGCAAACTTATTTTATTAATTAAAACTAAAAAGTAAAATTACTAAAAAGTTTTTAAATAAATTACTCAATGAAGTATAACAATTTCGAACTCTCGAGATTAAATAAGAAAATTAAATTTAAATTACGTTGACAAATTCTTTATTTTTATAACCGCAAAAAATAGAAAAAACAAAAAAAACCACCGTTAAAGTAAGAAAAATGAAGAATTTTTGAAGATAAAGTTGGGCTTAATATTGTTTAAATGGACAATAACTTCAGGATATCGATCAGCTTGATGCTAGTGTAACAAAATATTATCCTTTGGGATATCTTTTGTATGATGTTTGCGGTCTTTCAATTTAACATTTTCTCGGACAAGTCATCTTCATCCGAGTCACTCCGGATGATGTCTTTGGCAACCATCTGGAGTCCGAGGATCGTAAAAGTTTGTGGAAAATTTACAATCTTGCAACGACAACTGACAGGTTTTAAACGTCTCTATAAAATAGTTCGCTCTTGCTATTCCATCTTAACTCTTTCCTAGTTTCATTTTTGATTTTAGGACGTCATACAATCCTTTGATGGTTTATAAGTCTGAACAGTGCACGTGGGTGTATATATATATATATGTGTGTGTGTGTGTGTGTGTGTGTGTATGTTTAATAGAAAGGAAAACAAACTAATGAATTTTCGATTTAAAAAATGAAAACTGCAGTTTTTATACGCTTTTTCTTTTAATTAAGAAAGTGATTTAATTTCTTTATTTCTAATTTGTTTACTCATTTTTTTTCCTATTCTTGAGTTTTCTTTAATTATTTTCTTTGTTTTTTTTTCTTCCATTTCAAACGAGGCAAAATTTTGCTTAGCCATATTTATACTTTTTATTTATTTTTATACATTTTTTCACGTATTATTTTCTTGGTTAAAACATGGTTTTACTTTTTTTATTTAAGTAATTTTTTTTGTTCTTGTTTTCTTTCTGTTTTGTCATCATTCTCATAACCCAATTTGGAATAATTTAATTACTTTTTCCGAAATTCTTTTTTACTTTTTCGTGTTGACAATGTTTTATTTCCTTTTTTTATGATTGTAATTAATATACAACAGAATTAATTTCCAGCGTAATACATATGAAAAAGAATTACTTATTTTTCTTATTTAATTGTTTTAATTTATATATGTATATATATATACATTTAAATATTTAAAAAGTTTAAATTCAAAAATTGGCTTTTTACATTCGCATTTTAAAGAGAATTTTCACGATGCTTTAAATTTCATCAAATGTATATTTAATGTTAAGTTAATTTTGAAAGAATTAAATCTAAAAAATATTTTATTTTCCCCAAATTTAAAAAAAAAAAAATATTCAAAATTTTAGTTTCAAACTTTACAAATTTCGAAGGAAAAAACTTTCTCGAATTTCTAAATCTTTCCAATATTCAAATTTCTAAAATATTCTCACAATTTTAAACTTCATAAAAATCTCTTCTCAGTTTAAATTTTCAAAATTTCTGTATTAAAAAAATTCAAAATTAAAAACTATAATTTTATTTTTCAGAAAATTAATCTTATTTCTTAAGCATTATAAAATCGGAATTAAACAGTTGAAATATGTTTAATTATAATAATTATTGAAATGTAAATCATTTTTAATTAAATTAAAACATATAATGTATTTTTTTTTCAAATTAAAGATTGTCATAAAAAAGTTATTTTATTTTAAATTTTAATTCAGATATTCTTACCATTTTATAAACTGACTAAATTTATAAAATTGCAAAATTTAAAATTTTCAATTGTATTTTTGTTACAAATTTAATTAAAATGTACATTTCATTTCATTGTTATAAACTGTCAATAAGAAATGCAATTATTAAAATTATTTTTAAAAAAAATGTAAATTTCACATTTTTATTGTATTTTTTCTATCTAAATTATAAAAAAAATGCATTGTGATTTTTTGCATTTTCAAAAAATAAGAAAAAACAAAAGTAGATTTCCAAAGGAGCTTCTTTTTTCTCCTTTTTATTGATGTTGGAAGTTCAAAGCTATTAGCGAGATAAAAGAAGTGCTGCTTGGGTTTTGAAGGTGACCACATAACGAAATCATTAGTTAAGTTTCACTTTCCAAACAACACGGGAACGGTTGTTCTTTATGACAATCTCCGTGACAGCAAATGACCTTCGACCACAAACTGAGGTCAGCAGAACACAGATGGAACGAATTGTTCATCTAGTAGCACCCATTCTGTTTTATTTCACTTGTATTTTCTAGCTTATATTAAACTTACAACAGTTTCAATTTTATTTTATTTTATTTTTTCTTTGCTGTCCCGAATATTCAATCTATTTTAAAATATTTATTTGAATTATATTAAATATTCCTTTTTATTTTATTTTATTTCATTCATTCGTGCTAAATATATTTTAAGAATTTTAAAAATTATCCAATGAATCTTGTAAAGTGAACCACACCCTTATAAAAACTCGATATGTCTATAAAAGGTCTTGAAGTTGGAATTTGATACTTTTCATATCTTTAAATAATTAAAAAAGTGAAGAGGAAAATGTATATTATTCTTATAAATTTTTTAATTACGTGATTTATATTTCTAGTGTTTAAAAAGTAAAGATTTACGTTCAAAAAAGAGGAATTTATCATATTTTGTGGGATTTAATTATGTGTATTCTTCGTTAATTATGCTATAAAAACGCAATTAAAATGTTAAATACGTTTCATTTTTAATAATGTAATTAATTTTATCAAAAATGGTAGATTTCAATGTAATGAATTCTACAATTTTTGTGTTTTTTTATTTAGAATGAAATCTACAATTTAAAACTGTATTTCATTGTAATATTTCATTGTAAATAAAGAAAACACAAAATATGTCAATTTTTCTTTTGTTTTTTTAAAGAAAAAATTTACATTTTTTAAAATTAATTTTTTATAGAATTAAATATTACGTGGACAACGTAAAATTGTAATAAATTTTAAAATTAAGTTTTTCAATTATAATTTTATTTTAGAGTTTGTTTTTTATTAAATTTTTAAAAATATTAATCATAACAATTTTTATTTAGATTTTTAACAAAGAAAATGTCTATTAAAATTGTCGAAAAATTTCAGTAAAACATTTTTAAAAATTCTAGGAAGAGAAAATATAATTTAATCTCTCTCTTAAAAAATAAAATTAATTTTTACAATTGTTTTATTAGCACTAAACTACAGACTTTTTTAATTAAAATAAAATATAAAGTATCGAAAAAAGTTAAAAAGAAATTTTATAAAATGGCAATTGATAAACACTGCGAATTTGTAACATTCTTTTTGCCAATTCCATCCAACCATGTATTCCTCATGACATTTTCCTTGAGAAATGTCTCCTTTTGATGGCAATCGTTACCGAAACAGCTGTTGCAACTTTAGTTGTTACTTTGCCATGACAACGACGAACCAATGACTTGTCAGCTAAAGTCGAATATCACGTGCGAAACACGTGTTTCCCTTATAAGAAGGAAAGAACTTCGAACATTGTCTCCTTCTTTCTTTTTTTATCTGTTACTTCATACTGCACAAGAAAATTGTTTTCGTTATTATGTAATGAAACTGGCATTCTAGAGACGTACAAACTAACAAGGGAATTTGAAGATTTAGGAAAATATACACTAAAATCTTTCTTGAAAGCTTAGAAAAATGCTCCTTTTCCAGGATATATAAGTATAAAAATGTATGTTTTTGCTTGAAGATTCATACTTCCTTTCTACTGTATGCAAAAGTGGTTTATCTTGGAAGCTGTATGTCCACTTCTGAAGAACGTATGACTTAATAGACATTTTTTTCCTGAACAGCAATGTTTCTGGTTGAAAATTATAAGAAAATGTCAAACACTATCTTCAAAAATGCATAAATGTTCTTCTTTCAGGAGTGTAATGTCTCTTGTTGAGAATCGAAACGAAATACCAAAACATAACTCTTGAAAACTGTTGTAACCATTAAAAACACATGGAAATTTTTTTAAGTATTATATTTATACAAAAATGTTTTCTCCTGAGATCTATAGAAAGCTGCATCCTCATAAGGACTATACGCAAATGTCCCCTTTCTAAACGTTTCTTTATAGAAAATGTTTTTTTTTTTTTTTGAGATTGTGTAAAAAGTGTTTTCTCGTGAGAGTAATGCAGAAATATTCCCTTTTGAAGATTATACAGACATGTTTACTCACGAAGGTTACACGAAAATATTTAAAGATAAAATACAAAAATTGAAGATCTTGTAAATGATGTATATGATCATCTCTTACTTGACATATTTATAATATAAATTAAGGATTGTTATTTCCTCGTCACCCGTAAAAAAATAAATTTCATATTAAATTTACGAAACAATTTCAGTGATTATGACCTTTACACTTTCTCTTTCTATTATGTTTACATGTCACTTTCTTGTCACTTTTCCCTCTTCACAATTTTCTATAAATAAAATATCGAAACACAATATCATTTGTTAACAAAATATTTTCTATATGAATTAATTTATTTAATTAAATAAACATATATAAATTTTTTGTACCTAACTTATCAAGATATGAATAACAATATTTACTTTTTATTGTAATTAAGAGCAGAAAATAATTAAATAATGTTGAATAAATAAAAATTGTATACGTCTATAGGCATGCATTTACATTTTTAAAAGAAATTTCAATTTAAAAATAGTTCTACGTATTAAAAATGAACTAGAAAAGAAAAATGAGATTTTTATTCTTATTTTATTAAATTTTTACCTATGAAAATAGTTTTTTCTGTTTATTTTTAGCATAAAGAAACACGCGCCTTACCTCTATGTTACAAAAATATGCACCTCTTCTTTATTTTACAGTAAATACATAATTTAACTGTCGTACAAAATCGCACGTGTTTTACGCGCGATTTTGTGTCGTACAAATCACGTGTCTCATTACTTTGTGTTTACAAGTTTCCTCATCTTTATCGTACAGTACATAAGTACACACATCTTCTCTAGCCTACCAAAAAATAAATAAAACACGTACAGTACAACATCGTTTACGCACAAACACGTGCATTTAGCCAAATTTAAGATACTGCAAAGATTAATTTTTAAAATGAAATTATTTCATTAAATACTTAAGAAAAATGAAATTTTTGTTAAATTAGATCACGCATCAAAGTCAAAAATTGCCAGTTTTTTTTATCATTGAAAATTCCAGAAATACTTGAAAAATTAATATAATGAGCCTAAAGCATTGTTTAATAATTCAACAAAATGAAGGAAGTCATTATAATAATTGTTCCATATGCTCACCTGATGTCAAAATAACTACTTTAACATTAAAAATATTTTCTAATTTTCTTTTTTTCTCTTTTTAAAAATTCCAATCAAGTGCGAAGAAACAAAAGTTTTAAAGACCTCATAAATATTTAGCAAACTTTAAAGAGTATAGATATGGAAATTAATGATAATGAGTTACAATGAATGTTTTGAATTAGGATTATAATGATTAAGTTTGTGTTTTAGCACCATTTAAAATTTATTTTTAAAATGTTAAAATGGCACTCGATATTTATCTTTATACATTTAATAATTATATACAAATAAAATTTAATTTTTATTCATTATTTCTATATTCGATTGATGCATTACCGGTGAACTCAATGGGAAAGTAAAAAAAAAATTCCTGTAAAAATTTATTTGTTTATTTTTAAGCACTTTTTGAAGAAATGAATGTTAAATTTACATTTCTAGATGCAAAAATGTGATAAATAAATCTTAATACGAAATTATAAGATTAGAAGCAATCTTAGTGAAAATAGTCAAGCATCGAGATTTAACAACTTCTCTAAAGAAAATTTATTTAAATTAAAAATACATTTAAAAAAAAATAATAATAGTTTATAAAAGGTCTTAAAATGTATTCGTGGAAACAAATACAAATATTGAGAGTGAATTCTCGAGAAATTTACCATCGCAACACACGAAGAAAGGTCATCAAAATTCCTTAGTTTAAACTCTACTTTTGTGGATTTTGTAAATAATTTTCAAGTTTAAAAGTCGAATAACTATATTTCTAACATTCTATAACTGAAAATTCATTTATTCAAAGAGGGAAATATGAAAATTAAGAGAAGTTGATAAAGTACACTCTTCTCTGAAAAATATTACAATCATTTTTCAGTAGGAAACACACACACACACACACACAAAAAAAAAAGAAAATCACTTATCGTCTCTAATCTGAAACACCGGCGTTAAAATGGACTTATATTTTATCCTGGATCATTTCTGTTTGTCTCTTATTTTTAATAAATACGAGGAAGCAGTAACGTTATATCGAGAGCAGTAACTAATCGCCAATATATTTTCCTAGCTAACAGCACTAAGAGAGTGTAGAAAAGAGTGAATTTCTCCAAAAAAAATGTGTTCTCAATATAAGAAATTTTGATCCCCCATTCTTATAAGAGGCAAAAGTGGATATACAATCCTCAATTCTGTTTTCTAGACATAAAAGTCGAAGAGAAAGTAAGAAAGGAATTTTCTTTTGTTTCAAAAGTGTCAATATCATTTTTTGGAAATATTTTTGTGAGGAATTTTGAAAATGTAATTTCGAAGAAAATCCTAGAAATCCGTTAGAACAAAAACCATAAAAAATAATAAAAATCGTACCCATCGAACGGGCTAATTTTTACATTATTTTTATTTTAATTTTTTAAACTAATAAAGTATTTTATGACGATTTTGTAGCTAAAAATATAAAGAAAATGGCGTGATTTTAAAATTTTTTATCGTGTCGTTTGAGTATTTTAACGTAAACAGCCATTCGAATAATTTTAAGACGTTCGTTCAAATGTCTGTTTGTTATATAAAATCTCAATTAAAAAATAATAATAAAACGAAATTTTTAAGTAATAAACATTTATTACTTTTCACAAACTGATTTTAGTTTTTGGTAAATTGTAATTAACATTTTTTTTGAAGATCACATTTAAATTTAAAATTTAATGAAGTATAGTAGTTAAATAGAATTAGTTATAAACAAAATTAATTTATTTTATTTTTCTTCTCTCGAAATTTCTATCTTTTGCAGGATTTATTTTTTATTTCAATCACGTCACTCACCTGTTTATAATTATTATGAAATTTTGTGTAAGAGGATGCAACAGAAATGATACTAAGACATCCCTTGATAGATAAAAATCTTCTTTAAATAAAATGGATAAAATCTTCTTCACTTCAAACGTTTTAATGTCAAAAAATGATGGATGAGCTTCCATCAAGTAACTTTCACCAAAGGAATAAAAACTTAATTCCACTGACTTTATTTCTTTCCTTTCTCTCTCCCTATATATATATATTGAGAATGATCCTTTAAAAAAAAAGGAATTTTTCTTAAACGTGTAATAGGTTAATCGACTGAAACGTTTGTCTGTCTGTACAATTTTTTCAACCTTCTTTCATCTCCTCTCTTCACGCGAACATAAGCATTTTTTGAAAGTAATAATAGCTATTAAGCTTTAGATTTTTATCTTAAAAATATGTAATTTAATTTTTAATTTTTTAAAATATAATTTATATTCGCAAATTGTTGATCGATTTATTTTTTTTTATTTAATTTTTATCTAAATTTGCAGTTACTATAGCTACTAAAGAGAGTGGACGTCTTCGATTGCAGCATCTTCCAGTTAAGGGTCTGAATCTTCACAGTTATCACAAAAGTATTTTGTTACACGTGACACCGAGTAGCAAACATGATGGAGCATCACGTATGCACATTTATCTCGATTGTGTTTGGCAGGGTTATTTTGTCATGCCCTTATCTCTCTACGACATGATACAACAGAGTAAGAATCATGAACTTAAATCGGTGAGTAGACTTTATCAAAATTGTATATTTAATAAATACCAGCCGATTTAATTTTCATAGAATTTTATACAATACAAATTTTCCATCTTTCGCTAGGGATTTAAAGAAATTGTTGCCTTTCGTGCCATTATTTTTTATATTTAACTCGTTCGTGTTCTTGTAAACTCGATTAAAATTTGAAAAAAAAAATTATACTTATGATTTTTAAGTCGTAAATAAACTTTAGATATTAAAAAGTAATAAAATTCTTTTTAAAAAATCATAATGACCATTAAAAAAGCATAAAATAACATTTTTTCACAAAAATTTATTTAAAATATTCTTATCTAAATGCTGATTGGTTGAAAATATGCCTGTCTTAACGCTTATTGTTTGAAATATTTTTAACTCATTGACGATTTGTTAATGGAAAAATCGAAATAAAAAATAAATCTCCAATCAATAGATCGAAAGAAAATAGGTATTTATTTCTTAACCAATCATCGTTGTGAAAAACCAAACTTTTAATCAATTTTTAAAGCTGTTTATTTTCACTCTATCTTTCATAAATCGCAGAGGCCGACTTATCATTAAAACCATTTTTTAAAACTTAAGAGAAAGTAATAAAAATTAAAATGCAAAAATTTAGTTAGCAGGTATATTTTGTAGAATAAAGAAATAAATAAAAGCCGTCGATTCAAACTTAAAATTCTATATTTCTAGAAAGCGTAGAATTCTTTATTCATTATTTATAAGGATAGAAAAAAAGATTATTTACTTTTCTATTTATTTCTTAAACGTTTTATTTTTTATACATGACATGAGCATGGTTTCTCATGAATGGTTAAAATCCGGTCACACGCTGTTAGAATTTAGAATTTTCTATCGGATCTCCTTTCTACTTTCAGTTAGAGGATAAGAGGATAGAATAACTTTGTAAAAAGTGCTTTCGATAGAAGATACACCGGGAAATTTAATCTTTTAATACTTGTCAATTGTTGTTGTATACTGAAGTGGTTGACCACCCTCTTGTATTTTTTATCTACAATTTATTTAATGTATTGCAACTGGAGATTCCCATAAATTTCCTGTGTTTATTTTATCAAATATAAAAATAAAACAGGGTCTAGAAATATCTTTTTGATTGAGGAAAATGTATGGGAAGTATTATTCTTTATCGAAATTAAATAGTTTTGCTTGTATAAAGTCTGTGCTTAATAAAAAAAAATGTTTTTAACGATAAATTTTTAAAAAATTAAGCATTTTTTTTTACTTTTAAGCACAATTTAAATGTCTTAAGTTGTGCAGTGTAGCAACAATCAAGGGATTAAGTAAAATTGAATTTAAAATTTTTAGTTGAAACCGTAAATATTCTAGATTATACTCACTTGGCATCAAATTTAATTGATGTTTAGATACTTTATTAGGTTTAATGACAATTAAAATATTTATCATCATTAATATTGATCAAGATATGGTTCATATCTTCTCTAGTATTAATGATACTAGTTCATATTAAACTTGATCAAGCTAATTCATCTTTAAGTGTTCCGGATACTTGATCGAAATGTATAATTTCATTATGAAATATTAAATACACTAGATTGCATTTATCTTGAGAGTAATACCTTCAGAATAATATAATCTAATACCTTAAATCTTGATACAGTATAAAAGATTAAAGGTGTTTACGTTAATGTGAATCAAAATATTAAAGATGTAGCCCAAACACGAATGTTTTTAGCTTGAATATTATAATTTTTACACACAAAACTAATTTTTGATTGGGGTAATTAAATTTCTAATTGATTAATGCAGTGTTATCTCGTGTAGGTTAACTCAGATATCTTTTACAATTTTTACTACGGTTTAATTATATTTGTTAAATTTGAAGATATATTTAGTTTATTTTCTAATTTTTTCTGTTTAATATAGTATAAAACACTTAAAATACAGTCCTATCCCGTATCTTTAATGAATATGATAGGACTGTATTTTAAGTGTTTATGCTATATTAAACCGGATAAAATGAGGAAAAAAAGATAAATTAACGTATTAAATCTTCATATTTAACAAATATAATTACACCATAGTTAAATTGTAAAAGATAGTAAATTAAATCTAGCGACAATGCAGAAAATAGCACAAAAATGTCATCATTTAAATAAAATAAGAAAGAAAATCGAAGATGGTTGTTAATATTCTTAATAAAATTCAGTTAGAAGCGCTTGAGAATAATTTTTTCCAGCCCAGTAAGTTGACTTTACTTAATATTCATATGAAAAGCAAAGAATTCAGATTTTTCAATACTTCCATCGAGCTATTTAAATCATGAATTTATTAATCATGTGTCACTCGTATGCAAAGACACGTAAGTATACGTGATAAGAATGGCGTAGTATATCAATAAACAACTTTATCAATGTCAACTCCTCTATATATTCAAATTAAAAAGTAAAATATACTTTATATTATATAGCGTAATTTTGTATTTAAGGAATTTAATCTGTCGAACGGTTGCGTGATATGTCTGTCGACAACATATCGATGTCACTCTTCTACTGTTACAAAGATAAAAGATTTCTGTCCGGTTGCAACACATGTCTAATCGTCTTGTTTACGTTACAGAAGGTCAATTTAAATGCTGTTTTCATTCCAGACACTTGTCTTAAATGCTTTTCTGTGTTTTACTTCTGTTAAGAACCTTAGATACTGAAATTATTTTCGTATATAATTTCAATTCTTTTTTAAATTTAATTAATTTTAAACTAAAATAAGAGACGTTATAGCTTGTAAATTTAGATTTTTACCCAAATTACATAGAAATTACTGTAAAATTACAAGGTAGATGAGTGTTAAAGACGTATATGCAACGAAAGACATGTTGATTTTTTATTATAATTTGTATATTTTTTTCTTGAAAACATTGTTTAAATCTGATCCAGTGCATCTAAATTAATTAAAGTTAACTGATTTAACTGAATTTAACACTAAATTTCTTCTATGATACTGAATTAGAAGGGACGTAATAATGTGATTTAACACTATAATGGTTAAATTGATCCAGATTAAAGTAATCTCGGATTAAATTTTTAAAAAAATACATTTTAGATTGGTAAATAAATCAAAATTTTAGTTGAAATTTAGTAAATGGGTAGAAATTAACTTAATTAATGTATAGAGTATCGAGTTCGATTCGATCCGCCTCCCAGATATTCACGATCTGTGGATGATGATGGATCATCCACGTTCATTTGAAGTTTATAAATTAATAACAGACCTCATAACTGAATAAAACTAATTACTTAGCTATATTTTTTGTGGTTTTCGCATAAATATTCCAAGAATTCTCTGTTATTGCTGTAATTTTTATGTATTTCGTATTCTACTTTATCCACGGGGATTTAGGGGAAAAGAAGGGTTTTTATAGAGCTTTTTGTCGATTTTTTTCGAGTATTTTACTCATACAAGACGTTTGAAATCTTAAAATCTCGAGTAATGTCGTCATTGATTATATAGCAAACTCTATAACTGAAAACTCTTGTTTCTGATAAGGATTTAAACTTTGGTGAGAGATCATTAAATGGATGATCATTAAAGATATATAAGAAGTCGATTTTGATCTAACAAACCTATTACTTTTTTTTTACTTGTATGTTTTTAGTTTCTACTAACAGCTGATTATAAAAAAATCCATGATTGTTTCTTAAGGAATAAACTGATTATATCACGTTATTAATTTAAATTTTTCTCATATATTTGTCTACTCGCTTGTATTAAGATAAAATTTCTAATTTAATACTCTATTTTATTATATTTTGCATTGTAAAATATTCTCATATTGTCTATAGAATCGTTTATTAAGTTGAAATGCGTTTTAGAATTTCTACAATTGATTTTTTGACGTAACAATGAATTTTTCTATAATTAAATAGGAAACTGACAAGCGACGTAATAATAAATTTTCTATATTACATAACATGAAATAGAAAATGTCTATAACAATGAATATTTCTATTATTAATACGACAATTGACGTAACAATGACTTTTTTATGTCGTTTAATACGAAATTTACAATTTTATATAACAATAAATTTTTCTAAAATGCCAATTAAATATGATTAAAGCGATTAAATGAGATAAACGGAATGAAACTATATTCATCAATTAAATGGTAGAATGGAACCAAATTGGTGCCAAAATTCGATCCTATAGGAAAATTATTTTTGAAAAATTTGTAATTTTTAAACAAATGAATAGTATTTATCTTCATTAAAGCATTATCACGAGCATCTCAGGTAAAAACTGTGTTATAGATTCAGCATGGAATCTAGTTTTTCAGTATATTTATCTGTTGTTATTGATTGGTTGTAATAAAACAAAGAATAATTCAATTTCCATTATTTTCTACTTGCATAATGGATACAATATACTGATTTATAGCAAAGTGAATTGAATATGAAGCGCGTAGAAGTTATCAAACTTTTATCTTTTTAACTGTTTAAAAATTAATCGTCTATATTTACTCATGTGAACAAAATATTAAAGATTCAATAATTTGATCACGTGTTAGCTGACACGCGAAAGA
Source organism: Centruroides vittatus (assembly GCF_030686945.1). Lineage (NCBI taxonomy): Eukaryota > Metazoa > Arthropoda > Arachnida > Scorpiones > Buthidae > Centruroides > Centruroides vittatus. The sequence continues at coordinate 1,147,239 of NW_027122360.1, read as the reverse complement.
ACATTTTTTAAAATAATATTATTACTAATAAAATGTTTTTAAAAATTTATAAGTCTGATTTATATATTACATGTAATTTAATTATAATTTAAAGTATGATAAAGTTCTATAAATAATTAACGAAATGCATTTTTATAATTAAATTTTTTTAAAAACTGAAGTATTAATAACGAGACTGATCATGCGAATAAAATTTAATATCTGTTTGTAATATAATACGAAGTAATAAATGTAATAAGCATTTTTATGTTCTAGAATTACATTAAACTGATTACTTAACTTGATTTTCTAGAATTCAACAATTGCAAGTGACACAACAATGATTTTTTTTATAATATTAAATATGCAAATGTTCCGAGAAAACAATGAAATTGATGTCTGACGTAACAATAAATTTTTTTAATACTGTAAAACTTATGAACAACGGCAAGTAAGGAAAGCATAAAAATGGAGATGACCGTTGTTGAGAGGTTAAAAATAAGGTTTTTTGTCGCTGGAACCATTTTTGGCGGGTTATTATTTATGAATTTTTATTCACAAAGAAATATTCTTGATAAATGGCCGCCTTTTAGAGGTGGTCGCTATTGGAAATTCGACTGTATTAAATATGAAACTGGCTCATGACGTAACAATTTTTAAATATATTAAATGTTTAAGTAATGAAATAGAGATAGTGTCAAACATGTAAATAACTCCTACGTAACAATGAAATTGCCTAATACTATTGCGTCGTATTTAAGAACTTTTTATACGATTAAATATGTAAAGTGTAGCGTGACGTAACAATAAAAAACCTTTAATATCAAATATAAAACTGACACACGACGTAACAATTTCTTTTTTACTTTTAGCTACGTAAGTAGTGACGAAACAATGAAATTAAACAAAAAATTAAATATGAGACAACAATGAAATTTTCCAACTTTAAAATATAAATGACTCAATTATATTTTCTATATTTAAAGCGTAATTAAAACGTAAATGATATTCGACTAATCTTTAATTCATCAATTAGTTTACGGTTAATGCACAATAATAATTACTTAAAATTAAGTATAATTGACGTAACGACGATAATTTCGTATATTTAAAATTCAATTGATACATCAACCAGCCCAGTTTTCGACCATCGAGATTAATTTCATAACTTTGACAGGGGGATTTTTCGAATTTTAAATTTCGAGCAATCTTCCTCCTTCCACTTAAATTCTTCAAAATTACATTTCGTAATACTCGACGACAGTGCAGTTTATTAAGTAAATTAATAAACCAAGCTTGAGGTTATTGAGAAATTAGTTGATGTAGTTTCTGGTTAACTATTGATTGAAAGGCAAGCATTTGGCTAAAAGGAAAGGCAAGTTGAGAAGGAAGAAAAGAAGATAAGACGTCAAAATGAAGTCATTTGACAGGGAACATCGTTAACTACCTTAGAAAGCGACCTTGCGGCAGCTGACATCAGCATCTGGCATCAGACTTAATAGTTGAATTGAGTTGGGCCACTATACTCATTAAGTAGTTCGTTGTTGACCACATCACATGGGCCAACCGCATAACGACTACAACAAAATTAGCTTCTATTAATCGATAAATCGATCTCCACCTTTCTTTAATCTTTATTCTACTAATGTCATTTTTATCATTGTTATACTCGTTAGTTTATAATTTCTATGTCGAATGTATACTGCCTTGTCAGTTTACAATGCTTCTATTTTTGTCGTCGATTATTTGCTATTTTTCTTTTTTTCTTGATTATAGTGAAAATTAATAACGTTTTCTAATTAATATAATATAAATAAATTTTTGGTCTTTTATACAGGAATTTCTCGAAAAATTTCCTTGCTGTCGTCCGTAAAAATTTTGTATTTTTTATTGGGCTGCAATTTGAAAAAACTGTAGACCTATAAATTCTCACTGTATGTCTGTCTGTCTTTCCTTAATCTCGAGAACGGAATTAGGTAGATGAAAGTCGTGACCAGATGTCGAAATGTTAGGGGCAGGAGGTCATGATATGAGAGCTTCCGGTCTAAACAGAAAGTCGCGTGAATTCAATTCAAAAATTTTACCCCGAAAAATGTTAGATGATCGACACGAGTCTCTTTTTATAGGAAAAGTATAATGTACAGGGGGAAGCCACTACTAATTTGAGCTATTTTAAATTAAATAAATTAAAAATGTGATAAAAAATTGTAGCCAGGCATTGTGACCATGTCACAATAAAATAATTTTCTTCTTCTATATGTTTTCAAAACTAAAATAAAACAATGAATAATTAATTTTAATTTATTAAAGAAGGAAAATTAAATTAAAATCATGATTTCTCTTCCTTATTTGAACGTATACAAAATATAGTAAATGGAACCGAACCCACGTTCTTTATATCGGGTGTAGATTCGGTTCTTACAACGAATCGAGCCATTTTCTCGTTTTAGCGCTTTATATTCTAAAGTTATAGAATATTTATCAACTATTCGAAAAAAAAGCAACAGCCGTAACAATGATGCTGGATGCTGTGGAAGTTGATCTCTGGAATATTTGATGAACGTTCTAAAAAAATGAAGTTCAGAAATTAAAATTTTTAAATAAATTTTACACAGTTTAACCATTATAAGTTTTTAAAAAATCTGTATAAAAGTTTAAAGGGTAAGTCCTTTTTAATGGTTTAATTTTCAAATTTTATCTTTAACAACAACAATTTAAAAAAAAGTCGTTTTATATAAATAATTTAATTTAATTATTTTTTATAAGAACATAATCCAATTACATTATTAATTCTTTAGAGGAATTAATTTTCATTAAACTAGAGTTTACTCAATTATTTTAATACAGATTTATTTTATAAAAAATTAACAAAATCAAATTTTTCCACAAGAAAAAGAATAAGCTTAGGAAAATGATTTAAGAAAATTGCAAGAAAAATATTTATCTTTAGTATTAATTTACTAAAAAAAATAAAATTTAAAGAGTAAAAACTTTATTTTTGGAATCATTTTTAAACATTAACATTAATCTTTAAAATAATTTCTCTCATTAATTTTGATAAAAGTGTAATAACTATAAATAAACTTACATTCATTTATAATGTTTTCGTGTTGTAAGTAAATTTATGTAATTAATATATAAGTAATTTATGAGAAAAGAGTATTTTTTAATGTTTAAAATTTTTAAAAAATACTTGCTTAAATAATTTTTATAATAAAAATTCCTGTTTATTTTATTACTAAATACATTTAGAACATAAAAGTTATAATTTCCTTTTATAAATTTTTAAAATAAATTATACGAAATATACGTTAAAAATTTACTAAAACACGATTTGCATTTTTAGAATCTTTAATTTTTTTTATTAATTATATTTAAAAATTGAAAAAAATAACATAATAAAAATTTGCTTTTTTAAATAAAAGCAAATTTTTATTATGTTATTTTTTCAATTTTTTAAAAAAATCAGCGATGAGTTGCGTAACTTTCCCCGCAAAAAAAGTTAAAATTGTGTGCGGCGCCATCTGTTACGAAATTTTATTAAATTTTTATATTACTAATTATTATAAAATGTCAAAAAGCTTAATTTTTAGGATAGACATGAGTTTTACAAAAACAAAAAAAATTTTAAATGCTAATGAGTAAAATCTTCGTCAAGTTCGAAGATACGACACATGACCTCCTCTATCTCTCCATCTCCTAGATCTTTAACCACCAAAATTTAACAGCACCAATGCCCCTATTACATGAACCTCCCTGAAAATTTTCAGAAATTTGCGACAAAAAGCATAGGAGTTATTAAGCTTTAAAGAGGGTGAACAAAATCGTGTCTTCCCCACTAACATCCATACATATAGAAAGAACCTCGAACTGTTTTAATAAATCTCGATGTTTCAAGGTCACCCCGAGTCCAAAAAGTGTAAAAATCTTGGGGAGAAGTCATATTTTTCCTCTGTTATAACAGCTAGGGAAAGTAAAAATAGTGTATTTTTTTAAAAGAACAGATTTAAAAAAAATACTATTAAAACTATACTCATTAGTCACGTCTTTAACAAAAGTTATTTGTAGAATGTTAACAATATCTATTTTAAGAAATAATTTGTCAGAAGTCCTTTTTAATTCTATTTATACACCAGCCGTGTTGAAATATTTATTTACAAAAAGTGATTTATTACACGCGTAATTGTGTAGAAATGTAAGAATGTTTTTTTCCGCATTTTATTCTGCAAATATTAAAATAAAAATTTATATATATTTTTTATTTTTTAAAATATTAAGTTTACTGAAAGTCCATCCCAGTGAATGCATTGTTAAATTGGTTATTTCAAGAGGAACATTGTTAAAATGCTTCATACTTGAGAAAATCGTGGTTAGAATGTTGTATTTCTTCCATGTTTAATGTTTAAATTTACTCTTATTGTTAGAAAGTATTGTTAAAATGAAAATTGGGTTATTTTAGTGAAATTTACAGAAGTTCATTTATGTTTTACTATTTACATTTTGTAATATTTTTTACTGTTAAATTTTTAAATAAGAGCGTTATTTATTCATTTATTGAGTAATAAAAATACAAAGTTATTTGTTTTTAACAAATAACTTTGTATAACTGAATGAAAAAACTAGAAAAAAATTCAAAATTTCTCGTTGATTGAATTTGGATTTTTTAAAATCCAAATTCAATTAACGAGAAATTTTGATTTTTTCATTCATTTTCTATTAAAATTTTATATGATTTGAAATTGTAAAATTACAATTGTTTTTATTGGAAATAAATTTAAAAAATACAAAAGTAAAAATGTTTATTGTAATTGAACGGTGAAAATATAAAATTTAGTATTGAAATGGAATAATAAAAATTCAAAATTCGTTGTAAAAATTTAGTAATAAAAGCATAAATTTTTAAAGTTGAAATTGAAAAAATCGAAATTTTTTGTTGAATTTGAATGAAAAAACGCAATTTTTTTGTTAAAATCGAGTAATTAAAACCAAAAACTTTTTTGAAATTTGAATTATAAAATCTGTAAACAATGTAATTAAAAAAAATAAATATAATTAAAATAGACCAAATTCTTAAAAGGCTATAGCGTGACGAACTGGCTCCAGTCAGATAATGGAATGAAAATTGGCCCAAAAATAGTACTACCGCCGATATTGAACCAAATTTTTACGAATTTTGAGGTTACGTATTACAATGTGATTTTTCATAATATATTAATATCCTTTTCTTTTCGTCAAATCACAAAATATAACACTTAATATTTGTTACACCTTGTGATTTGACGCAAAGAAACAGGCATACAAGGCCCACGTGAAAAAAATCGAGGCACACAAGATGACGTATACGAGAAAAATTTTTGCGCTAAATTCAAATAAAAAAACATTAGAATTTTTCAAAAAATTATTTCATTAGTTTAGATCACTGCGACAATTTCAAATTTTTTTACGAATCCTTATATTACCCTATAATATATTTTACAAAAAATTGCCAACGTCATTGGCCACATGCAACATACTTTCAAAAAATAAAATCTGCAAGCAAAATCCATTGAAAGTGGCTCTAAATGGCATGTTACATCACATACAAAACTTACAAAAAACAGTTTTACTGAGTTACGTAACGCATTATGATATGAAAATACTACCGAATTTCTTTTTAAATTAATTTATTATTAATTGTCATTTTATAACTTTTACATTACGTGTTTTATACAAAAATGTGACATTTTTCATATCATCTACCAATAACAAGGCAACTTTTGAATATACTAGTGTGAACGTATTGAAATCACACGATAACATCTAACCAATACGGTAGTTGAAATGAATACGTTTATCCGTTTATTCCTTTGCGTAATACTAGTGTGACGTTATCAGCGCATAAAACTATTAACACTTTTAATTTTTATATTTATATTTTTCGTAATTTTAGAATAAAAATCATTTTCAAATTTGAATTTAGCGCTAGAATTTAGTTTAAAAAATGAATTCAGTAGCGTATTCATATCATAATGTGCCAGATAACTAGGAAAATTGTTTTAGTAATTTTGGTATGTGATGTAATATGTCATTTAGAGGCAATTTTGTGGATGTTTTCGGATTTTATTTATTTTTTAACTAAGTTGCATATGGTCAATAATGTCAGAAATTTAATGCAGTATATATAATATGGGTTAATGTAAAGAAGAGAAAAAGTTGCATTTTCGTACGTAACCTCAAAATTTGAAAAAAAATACATTGATCCAATTTTGGGCAGTAATTTTATTCCCTGACGAAAACTTTTGGACCTATGTTTATCTCATTGCTTAATTTTGTTACGGGTTTTTTTTTTTTTTTTTTTTTTGCTTGAAATATGTCAATGATCGATAGATTCCAAGGTAAATATATATTTAATTTACTTAACTTTAATCAGAATAAAATTTCAAAAAATACAAATTTAAAATCATCCAACTCAAAATTATATTTAAATGTTATTAATTTTTAAAAAAAATCAAATTATATTTACAAAAATGCAGAAAATGTTTAAAAAAAGAAAAATGTTATAAAATATTAATTTGATTTTTTTCTGAATTTAGAAAATGTCTGACTTATTTTAAATTAATGATATAAATTAAAAAGTGATAAATTATTAGTTTTCTTTTACATTTTTGTATATTTTTTTACTCGTCTCTATATTCCAACTGTAGAATGTAATTGTATGTAGTAAAATTATTATATTTTTTCATTTATTTTTTTTATGAAATATAACTGATGATTGAAATTACTTTTTTGTAATGTGGATAGAGATAATTTAATGAAAGATATATTTTAATTTATATAACTTTTGCAATAATTTTCTTCTATAAATTTGTGATTTTTATTCTATAAAATACAAAATTGCTTGTTGCTGAAACTAGAAATTGTAGATTCAAAATATTTATTTTTCTATTCTACTTTATCTGTTTCCAATGTAATAAACTAAAAATCGATTTTCAATGCAGAAGAAAGACTCTTCCAAATCAATTTAAATAGATCTAGTTTGATCCTGTTAGGGAACGTAAAATATCTGCATTTTTTACAAATTTTTTTCAAGAAAATTCAAATTTTTAATTGCATATTTTTAAATAAGATATAATTAACGTTAATCGTTGATTTTTTATCCCTATAATTTTTCTGATGGTAACAGAAAAATTAGCGGTTTAAATATGAATAAGAACTAACTTAATAAATGTTACCTTGTAAAATATTCATAATGTTGTCTTTGGATAGAAAAATAAAATATTTATGTACAAAATATGAGAAATTTGTTAATCTATATCGCTGCAAAGATTATTTTTAAGTTATTTTTTATTCCAGCATAAAAATACATAATTTTATATATTTATTTATATCCGAAAGAAACATCTTTTATTTCGAATTAAATGCATTTTTTTAAACGTAAAAAAGCTTATAAACGTTATATAAAAATACAATTTTGTTGTTTATATTTTGTAATTAATATTTTATAAATAGGTTTTTGGCTATATAATTTGAATTTTTGTATCTTTTTATTGACAAATTTGCACATTATTCTGTTACTATTTTTATAACTTCATTCATGAAAATTATATCTATTTTATTTAATTAAATTTCCCCATTTTCAGAACATTTTATATACATTTTTTAAAAGAAATTTTCTTTTAAAATCGTTTCTTTATGTAAATAAATACGCGACTACACCGTTTAAAAACGCCTTTATATTATTTAAATGCCGTTTTAAAATATCTTCCTTGCATTTTTATAAACAAACTGTTTATATATTTGTAAATATTTTCATAAGATTATCTTCAATCTCTATACAAATTTTTATAGAGTCCACTTTGTTTAAGTTTAAATATATACATTTTTTATTTTACAAAAAAATTTTATATTGAATTTTTGTCAATATATTTCTCTAAGGTTTACTTTAAAAAAGTTTTATGTAATTTTTGAAGAATTTTTTTATAATTCAATATTTATTGATACTTTAAATTAATTTTTATTCTTATTCACAAGAAAGTGTCAAAAATCGCAAATATGTTTTAGAAATAAAATAAAAATGACAAAAAACTAAAACCAATTTTTGATTATTTTATTTGTATTTTTTACAAATAAAAAAAAATCAAAAAATTTCCGACTATTGCATTTTCCTAATAAAAACTGACAAAAAATCCAAAACAGACAAATATTTTTGTAAAAAATAAAAGAATTTTAAAGAAAATACAAAAACTGCACGTTTTTAACAAATAAAAATCAGTTAAAAATTCAAAATTCGCAAACGTTTTTCTTAAAACAAGAGAAATTTTTAAAAAATAAAAAAAATGTAATTTTTGAAAATAAGAAAAGCAAAAAAAAAAAAATTAAAAATTTGCAAACTTTTTGTATTTTTATTTGTATTTTTTTAACGATTTGTACGATTCTTGTATTTTTGTCACACAATTCATTAAGAAGAAACTTATTTGTTAAGGATGCAAAGTTTTTAATATTCTGTTTATATATATACACGAAGAACGTATTAAATTTATACATTACAAACAATGGTCTTAATTATTTTTCTGCATAAAATAATCATATATTTTACGTGACGTAACCTTTGGATTTTTGTCATATTTCATAGAAAATACATTGACATCCGATGCGACATTTATTGCAATATATTCTTGCATCTGCTCTTTTTCGTCATTCTTTAACTTTCAGATTGTTACCGAATATGTCATGTAGCTTCTATTTGTCAAAATACGATGACAAGAAAACCCATCACTGATTACATTACATAGCAACCTTTAAAATATGACTGTAATTTGAGATTCTAAACATTCACTTCTATGTTTTTTTTTTTTCTATTTTCCTCTATTTTGAAACACGTCATCTTGCACTTTCTTAATTACTTTTGCAAAAGAATTTTTTAAGATTTTAATGCAGAAAAGATTATATTTATATACATATAAGAGTTATTTTTTAAATAAAAATTCCATCTGTTAAGAATATTCAATAATTATTATTTAGTTAACTACTTCATAAAGAGCTTAATTTTTTTAAGTGAAAAGTTACTTGCCTGTTCGTAGAAAATTTAATTTTTTTAAAATTTATTTTCTGTTAAGATTGTTTAATTATAATTATTTAGTTAACAGGAGAATAAAAGTAAAATATTAAATAAATTTCATCTTTAAGTAGACGGTAGAAATGAAATTTTGCATATTTCTTTAAATGTCAATTTATTTATGAATTAGTTAAGGATATTTAATCTTTATTAACAATTTGATTTTTTTTAAAAAATACAAAAATTTACGTTTCTGACTTTTGTTCTTTTTTTAAATTTCATTTTTATTGACAATTATTGTTATTTATGACAGAAAAATAAAATATTTTAAAGCTAAAAAATTATAGATATTTAAATTATTTATATTCTTGTGGCAATAAAGTAAATTTTCGTTGGATTTTTTTACATTTTCTTTAATATGAAAGGCGTATTTTTCAATTTCCAATCTAAGAAGTCGATAAAAGTACAAAAAATTGAATTTTTTCCCTTTATCTAAGCAGCTTTTTTTAATTCATTTTGATAAATAATCAATTTTTTCAATCCGCTTTTTTTTCGCACGCTACTTAAGTGAAAAAATAATTTTTTTAATCCGCGGAAATTAGTTATAAAAACAAATATAAACATTATTATTTTTTAAAGTAAATTTTTTAATGTTTTTAAAGCCTGTTTTCACGTCGTCGCTTGGCGATAATCGCTGGTGAGCTCTATCTATTATTCGAAAATACATGAATCTATTAGTTTGATTGATTGTTTAGAGGTGTATAAATATTCTAATTGCTTTAAATTAATGATTTATGCGTATTATTAATTTTACGAGCGAGATAATTTATGTAATGCGCGCTCGCGATTGTCGCGAGATATTCGCGTAGTGTCGCGCGTAGAAGAAGAAGCGTACTTAGAACTAATGCACTAAAATACTTAAATTTAAATACAAACTTTATTGTTTAATGAATTAAAATACGCTAATTTACAAGAATTTCAGCACGAATTTCTTTATTTCATAAATTATTTTTTATGGCTTGTTTTTAAAGTTTAGTTATGAAAATACACTAATAAAGGTTTTTCATTTTATATCATAAAAGATTTTAAATGCAAATAATTATTTTATTACGTTATGTTTTACTCCTATAATCGTTAAAGTAGAATAATCACGTATCTTGCATACTTCAAAACTTAATCATGCATTTAAATTAATTAATTCTTTACACTTCACATGCGATTTCCAAGCCAAAAATTGATCCTCATTCTGCCTATTTGATCATATATAAATTTCTCATTAATTCAAAAGGTTATATCTTGAATTATAATTAATGTATTCTTCGTGTGGTCTTTGTATACAATGCGATACAATGAACTCTGCTGTTACGCAAAGACATAAAAAAATTGCAATATCACGCTTAAAATTGCATAAAATAACAAAAATTTGAGTGTTTATTATAGTAAAAATATATATTTTTAATTATTTTCTTATATTTTTATGTGTTTTTAATACACTCAAAGCATATAAAGTGCATGCGACGTTGCGACGCGACGTTGCGCCTCAAAGTACGCTTTACACGTCCATTATAAATGAGGAATATATAAAATAAATAATATACCTAGTTTAATGCAATTTAATATACATTTTTCCAACTTAATTAGCATAATATATATATATATATATATATTTTAAGTTATAGTTTTATTTTGCATCGTCGCTTCTCGTCGCATGCGCTGACGCGTTGAATTGGATCGACGTCAATATTAAGTTTAAACGCAATATACCATGAAAATTTTTTAAGGTTGTGTTTAAAATAGAATTAATTTTATGCTGTTTTATTTAAAATATTTAAATTTATTACTTTCGAAGCCACGCGACATAATATCTGATCATGCGAGTGTCACGAACCTGTTATAAGGGACACTCGTAATAGGATAGGCATTATAAAAGCAAAATAATTTAAATAGTTTATATGCAGAAATGAAATATTATTATCTAAGGATCTATTTTATTAGTTCAGACTGTTTTGCGTAAACATGATATCATTCTTTACAATTTCTCGTTGTAAAACTAAAGAGATGACGTCAAACTGACGTAAAACTACACAAAATTCCACTCGAACGAACAGACCCTAAATTTTTTAGAGGTACATTCGTTTTGTCAGAGTAGTGTACGGTTTTACTCCAGTTTGATGTCACTCCTACGCTTTTTTTGTAATGGGATGATGTAAAATGACGTCGAATGAACGTAACAGTGTACCGTGTTCTGATGAAATAAATGCATTTTAGAACTAAAAGCGTAAAAGACAAACAAATTGCGAATTGACGAACTTATTTTGAGGTGAATTCGTTTTGTCAGAATAGTATATACTTTTAATCAATTTGACCTTAATTTACACTTCCCCATTACCAAAATATATAGGAACGGCGTTGAAGTGACGAGAAAGTGTACACTTCTAACAAAACGAATGCACCTAAAGTGAGTTTACTAAATCGTAATTTGTCTGTCTTTCACGCTTTATATCTTAGGTGCATTCGTTTTGTCAGAATGATGTTCATTTTTAAGTCAGTTTGACGTCATTTCTATATATATACATTAATGAGAATGTGTAAAACTAACGCAGAAATGACGTAATAGTGTACACTATTTCGATAAAAATAAACATATCATAGATATAAAGCGTGAGAGACAGACGAATTTTAATTTAGTAAACGTCGTACATTAACATGATAAAAGATGAGACGATTTTTTTCCTTAATTTTTTACCACTTTTTTTAATTTCAATGCTCCCGCAAGATATTGAGAAATTAAACATTTCTCCATATCTTTCGGAGCATTGAAATTACCTTCGAAATATTTAATTTCGAAGGCAATTTAATCCCAATTATCTCAAATTATAACACTGTGATTAATCGTTCTGATATTTGTTACATTCTAATTATTCTTCTCCATTTGACATTCTTAATGACAAACGTCCTGACAATGAGATAAGTCAAAAATCATTAAATTGTTTTGTAATTTTCTCTTTAACTTACGAATAACGTATTATTGATACTTTACTATTGTCTAAAATTAATTTAATATAATTTAAATAAAAAATTAAACATGATTACAATTACTTTTACCTTCATTTTCTAATCTTACAATTTACTTTCAACGATTTTGAACATTAAAAATACATAAAATGTTACCTCATACTCAGATTTTTCGACTTAATTCGAAATTATTTACTAAAATAAACGTAATTTGTGATATTTTCTTTCATTAAAGTCATAACATGTTATTGAAATGAGTACATTAACGAGCTTACGATATTTTTTTTCTGTAGCAAAATCGCATATTTTTAACCTTATAATAACAGTAATAATAATAATAAAGTTAATAAACATTAAAACAATTTTACTAAACACAATTAAGAGCCTCATAATAATTGTAATAATAATAATAATATAAAAAATTTAATAATCACAATTTTATTTATTTGTCAATTATTTAGATTATTATGCAAAAATAAAGCGATTTCTATTTCTATTAATATTACAGAATTGTTATAATAATTACTATTTATAAAAAATATCTTAAATTTCATTGTTAAAATAATAGCAATTAATTCAAAAAAAAAACATTAAAATAACCTTACTAACTACAATTAAGAACCCTTATAATAATTATAATTAAAAAAAATTGATAATCTTAATTTATTTATCAATTACAATATTTAAATTATTTTTTTAAAATTATAGAAATTTAAATGGAAAGAATTAATTAATTTAAATAGTAAATATTTATAACATTTATATATTTGTCTGGTGTGATAATTTTAATTTCAATTCATAAATGAATCATAATTAAATGTAACAGATAATGTCAACAATCTGGAGATTAATAATTTAACAATTTATCCGCTAATATATCAACCCAAATCACTCAATTTCACTTAATTACAATCAGTTTCATTTAATTAGAATCAGTAATTTAACAATAGTTGTTTTACTGAATCGAAATGGCTTAATTTTTCACGAGCACGTGCTTAGAAATTTATTACAATTTAAGTGTAACGGAATTAATTTTTAAAAATTGTAAATATCTTTTTTTATTATTATTAAACACGTGTTTAGAAATTGATTACAATTAAAAATGAAATCAATTATTTTAAATAAATTAGAAAACTGATGAATTTCTGTTGATCACGTGTTTAGAAACTGATTAAAATTAAAACGTAACTGAATACTTTTTAAAAATTAAGAAATTGATTTAATTTATATTGAACACATTTAAATTGATTATAATTAAAACGTAATCTAATGATAATAGAAAATGGATTACTTTTTAACAATCATGTTTAGAAACTGGTACAATTAAAAGGTGTAATTAAATAATATTAAAAAAAAAAAAAGGTAATAGATGAATTTCTGATGAGCACGTGTTTAGAAATTGATTATAATTAAAGTGCAGAGGAAAATAATCAAAAAATTAAGTAGTTAACAATTAGTAAACTATCCAACGTGTCAGAAATTACATTACAATCGCTTCAACGATCTGCTTCCAGTTCGGAACAAAGCATTATCCGTCAGTCAAGTAGAATAGACTCAATTGGCTTGTCAATAATATGTATGACTCGCTACGTTGAATCGAATCGCACCACTTCATTCTAAGTTAATTTACAGCTTTAATGTATCCAACAATTGATCGACCTATCGAGTCAAATGTCATGTTTCCTATTATATAGGTCGTGTTTCCATTGATTCGTTGCTAACAGAATTTTGCATTTATAAAAGAGGGGGGGAGAAAAATTAAAAACTAATGGAAAAATAAAATTATAACTGTAAAAGGAAGTTGTAAGTTATAAAGTGGGAAGTTTATCAGCATCAATCTTTTTGATCTGGATACAAGTAGAGGGACCTGTTCTTTTGTAACTTGAGTGAGAAAATTCCACTTGCTTGTTATATTATTTATCTTAAATAATTCTTTTTTTTTCTATCAAAAATTATTGTGATAAATGAGAAGTTTGAACTCAAAAGTCAAGAGTTAAGTAAAATCTATGGATAGATAGCGAAGTATTTTCTCGTAAATTATCCTTTTTTAAACCACGCGTATACAGATTTTTGTTAGTTTAGCGAGGGAATTTATAAAAAAAAGTTATACTTTTTTAAAAATATAATTTAACAAATTGTTCAAGAAAATTTTATAAGTTAATGTATTCGAAAAATAAATCACTTCCTTCTAATTTAAAAGGTGGAGTCAGAAAGTTTTTAAATGCTACACTTATTGAATATTCATTATTATTTTTCGTGACTAGAAAATTATATATTCGGATTTAGATGTTACACGTGTGTTAGCGAATAGAAATTTCCGGGATGAAATGAAAATTTTTTAAAAAATTTTTACTTTTCTTATGAATATGTAAATATAAATCAGGAGAGTCATTACATGGCTTTCTTGTACTCATTACGGACTCTCTAATGTTAGGTTGAGTCTTTTAATCAGAGATTTTCGACAAATTAGAAAGAGAAATGGGCTAGTAGTACATATAAATTGAAGAAGGTCAAGAAGAATATTTATTTAAAATTTATAAGCAGTTAGTGGAAGTCTTGTGCTTCGAGAATATCAAAAGGATCAAAGAGAGAAGAGTAGAGAAAACTTCTTTCTCCTTTCCTGTTTCATATCCTTTCTATTTCTCTATTCTACTTATTTTCTTTCGAATTGAAATTATCTGAAAATAGGAAAGATACTTTAAGATTTAGAGAATTGTCAAAGTCCAAGGCCCATTGAGGATTTCTTTTTTCCGAGCTTGTCAAAAACTCGAACTTATCGTAAAATAGGACCTTTTTTGTATCCAGATTTTTCACTTACTGAACTAAAATTGCTGATTTTTTATCCGAAAATATATTATAATTAGCTTTTTTTTATTAAATCTGATTTATCAAGGTGGCAATTTTTAATAATTTATAAAAGATTGTAAAGATTTATACTTTAAAAAATGTATCCAAGATCAATATATATATATATATATATATACACACAAGTAGTAGAAATTTTTAAAGAATGTTTTAATTGCAATGATTTGAATTTTTCCATGCAACATTTGTAAGATTTATAATGTAAGAAATTTGTATATGAATTTAAAGTTGTAAAAATAATTTATAAGGATTAATATCTGTAAGACTGCAAATCCATTACAAATGCAAGATTTGAAATTTTTTACGTTAGATCGAGCAATGCTCGAATTGCTTGGTTCTTGGAAAATTGGAGAGATGGAATTGGAGTAGAGGAGGAAGAAGTGAGTTTATGGCAGGAGGAGGAAAGTGAGAAGCTGTTAGAAAGTCTCAGAAAGAAAAATACGTGTAGGTTCCTGACCAATGGTGGCAGAGAATGCAACACCTAAGAACAAGCAAAGCCAGAACAACAATAATCCCGAAATTCAAAGATAATACAAAGGTCATGCCACCAGGCAAGAAAGTATACCAGATGCCCAAAGTGACCATGTCTAAAGCTGGTTACGGGACTCCGGGGAGAGTGAAGACTGGAGAATATAGTAATGGAACAGTGTACCAAATCTGAAAAAGTGACAAAATTGTCGAAGGATAATTAAAGATCGCGTAGAAAAATTATGTGAATTTTGGGAATAGACGTCAAGTACAATTATAACAGATGCATTTTTATAAATCTGTAAAAATTTGTAATTAAAATTTTTTTCAATTTGTAAGAATTTCAAGTTTTTAAAATTTGTAAAGTATAACGTAAAAAAAGTGAAATCCTTCCTCCTCACAAATTGTTAACTTTTAACATTTTTTTTTCATTTTATTTTTATTATAGAACATCAGTTTTATATATTATAATTCAATTTAACAACAATTCGCCGTAATGGAAGCGAAATTTAAGGCTTAAAAGAGCAATTTCTTCTCGGTTACGCGTAACAAAACGTTTTTTTTTTTCTTTCTCAAAAGTAATTACCAGAAAACTATGGATCACATACATTTAATGCGGTGATAAACGGATGTGGGAAATGATGTTAATCTGAAAATATTTCTGCAACATGAATTTAATTTAATGCCCTAGTCGTTCTACTATAAACAAGTAATAAAAGAAGCTAACATGTCCTTCATAATGGTCCAAGATAGAGGATTGTTATACTTTTATACAATTTTAATGTCGCAAGTCTTAAAAATACAATTTCTAAAAGAGTTTTGATTGATAAGGTAAGGGGCTCCAAGATAAAATATTGTAAAAAATAGCTTAAAGATTGTAAGAAACACCTTTTGGTTACAAAAGAAATAATGTATATAAAAATCCTTTGTATGGTCTATCGATATATCCAAAAATGTTCATGTGCAAGTAGGTTATTTAAAATCCATGGCAGCAGGAAACTTGTCACTTTTTATAGATGAGACAAAGGGAAAAAAGATCACGAATACTTACAAAGTCGAGTGACAGTTCACAATTAGCATACATTTACAATAGGAAGAAGTAAAGCTAACTACTTTCATGTTATCGGAATAGAACATGAAAATGTTTTCGTTTCTAATAATTACCTAATTAATTTTATTCTATTCTATTCTAATATAATTCTAATTTCATAATTATTTTTCTTTAAATTTTAATTATAAAACTGTATACATTTAATCATTAGAATCGAAAATTGTGCCAATTTTTAATGAGTTTCATCAAAAATCGTATTAATTTTAATGATGTTTAAGCTTATGAATTAGATGTTTTAAAAATATAAATTATTCTATAAATAATTTATAAATATAAATAAATAATCTATAAATTAAATAAAATTGCTATTACATCCTTAATTATTACATTTACTTAATAACTTAATTACTTAAAACATTTATAATTTTTAATATTAAAACAGTTTTTTTCAACCTTTAAAATGGTATTTACATTATTACTATTATTATTAATTTTTATTCATTAACTCTTTAAAAACTAAAATTAAAAATTATATTCAAATTTTTTTTTCTATAAATTTAAATAAGAATTAAATTTTTGAATATTTAAAATACTTTTACTTTAAAATTTAGAATGTTAAATAATTTATAAATCAATTTAAAAATATAAAATCAAATTTCACATTAAAGAGCAATGTGAAAGATGAAGAAGGATAAAAGGTTCGTCTTTAATGATGTTGCTTTAATTAAAAATAAAGCAATATAACTAAAGAAGCAATACTTTCACATGATTTTTTTCCATTAAAGAGGTAATATCTTTACTTTTTTTGGCTAAAGAAGACATATCTTTACAAATCGCTTCTTTAGCAAAACAATATGTAAAGATTAAGCAATGAAGATTGAAGTAATGTCATTAAAGAAAAAGTATCTAAAAATATTGCTTCATCAATGATTGATTCAATTGATAAATAATTAATTTAACGATTGTTTTAATCATTAAAAAAGCAATAGCTTTTATTTATAGCTTCTTTAATGATTGAAAATTGGGCAATATCTTTAAATATCGCATATAAAAGAAGAGGTATCATTAACTATTGCTTATCTAAAATATTTATTTAACTATTCCCAAATAATAGATTTATATATATGTATATATTTTAAAGCAAATTGTTTTTTTCTTTATTAACTTACTTTTCGAGCAAATAATTAAACATTTGGGTATAAAAATTTGGATAATTTCTTTATAAAAAAAAAAATGCGTTAACAGTTTAATTAATAATATTCTAATTTTAAATTATTCTTTTAAGTTTAAAATAATTTTTAAAGATTATTTATAAATAATAATTATTACAAAAATGTTTATAAACTTTAAATAAATTATTTTATTATAATTTTTTATAATTTAAACTGAAAGATAAACGTAAAGGATACTTTTTAAAAATATCAACTTTTTAATTTTAAAAATAACTTTTATATACGCCTTTCCCCAATTAACTTCGTGCGATAAACGTCTTAAATAATTTAAAATTTCATTTAAAAAAGAATAATAAAATTATTTCATTTATTTAATTAAAAAAAAATCTAAAATTGAAACGGGCGAGAAGAGTATGAAAATAAAATCAAACGGAAATAACAATGGAAGGAAATTGTTCCAATTAAGAAATTTCCAGTTTTAACTCTTTGACTAGTCCCAAATAATTTACACCTTTCCACTCATAAGGTAGCAGATGGCCGATCTTATTACCCATTTGACTTTATTTTATTATATTATTTTATTTTTTTATTTTCCCGAATTTAAACGTTACTTTCCTTTCTTTAGATGAAGCATTTCGATAAATCACTATAGCCATTTGCTTTTTGGATTCTTTCTAAATGGTCTTTAGGAAAGTTAATTTCCTTAATGCTAGCTTTTTGAAAGTTTGTTACGGGTTTTTGCTCCTTGATATACTCCAAACCTATTGCTACTCCGTGTTTATGTTGGCAATATTGTCAAAATGTTACCGTCTTTCCATTGATATTCACTATTCTTTTTGACTAAATTGCATTATTCTATACGTGTTTACTGGCCATTAATTTCGTAAACGTGCTAGAACCGCTGCTATTCGTTACCGTATTCTAGATTTAATGAGATATTCTAGACAAGAATTGTGAGCTCGAATACTTTCAAACCGTTCGTTTTCTAGAAGTATACTCATTTTAATAAAATTGCTCCCCCTAATAATTTATTTAAAAGTCATTTTGTTCTTTGTTCCGCTCGATAGAAATACGAAACTTTGAGATATTTTTTAAAGGAATAAGTGAGGAATTTTTCTAAGTTTTTAAGAAATCTTGCGATGTATGAATATTCCCCATTGGTTAAACTATCTGGTGTGGTGTTTACATCACATATTCGAGATTTACGCCGCGTAAATCTCGTAAAGTGAGCGAAAAGAAACGGGATTTGGATCCCGTGTTAAGGTAGTTACGCGAGTGTATCGATGTATTCTGTGTTTTGTAGACCTATAACCAACTATAAAAGTCTTACGTACGTCTCATTATACTTTTTACAGCATGATATTGTTTCTTCTGTATAGAATGATACGATAACTTTCGTTACAGATAACAAAAGTTTATACGAGAATTGAGTTTGTTAACCCCCAAAAAATTTACAAAACATTGGGCACTACTCAGTTTGGCCCTCGGAAAAGGGTTGAAGAGATAGTGTAATAGAAGATAGTGTAATAACTGAGAAGAGTATGGGTGTAGAAACATAAGATAAAATAACAGTTTCATAAAGGCATACTTCTATGCTACCGATGTGTTTATGTATAATTACCGACCAACGATAATAGTGTAAGCAAGTGTTACATGAAAACTACATTATTCTCTCACTTTAACAAGTTCTTTAAGTAAGAGCTTGCCATAGAATAATGTGATCAAATACCCAAAATTACCCTGTCTAGATTGGCTACACATATTCCAGGGAAGGTAAGACGTAGTTCTATTTCTGACTATGTATGCACAGCTCTATTCTCGAGCCTTTAGAATTTTTATGCGTAGCTCAAGAATAAAACCATCATTTAAGCAAATATATAAAAAAAAATTCTTCAAAAAGTAGTTTTATTATATTTTGACGACTGTAGAAAAGTACAGTCAAAACATTTTCTAGATTTCTTTTAAAAAATGTGTTCTTAAGAAGCATTGAAAATGTTTTAAACAATTACTAGACGATTTATACGTTCATACGTTTTTTAAAATAACTAAAAAACGGTTTAACGAAGATAAACAATTTTTACAACATAAATTCATTACTTTCATATGGAACTACTTACGAAATTTCAAAACAATTTAAAACCGGAAACGGAAGTTATTAAGATTTTTATCAGGCTGAAGCATATTCTACAGGAGAGCAACGTAGTTCATTTTCAAAATATAATCACCAGAAAAACTACACCAAATTTTTAATTTAATTTAAAAAGTTTTTGTAATTTTTTTAAAAGAGATATTTTTCAAATAAATTTGTATAATGTATATCTTTCAAATGATGTCACAGTTCATTACTTTAATCGCAATTCTTCTTTTCATTTTGTAATAATAAATTACTAGAGTTATTAGTAAATTTATATCATGCGGATTCTGTTACAACTCATTTGTCATTTACGATTTACTTTTATACAAATGAGCAACAATTTTCAAATAAAAAAGTAACGCTCTGTTGAATTTCTTTACTTCTTTTTCTGTTCTTAACCATAACTGAGTAAATAAAAATAATAAAATAGATTTTATTACCCAATAAGATTATCTCTTACAAACTCTTTCATTACATCTTATTTGTAGTTTAATATCATTGCTTTTTTTTAAAAAAAATCATTCAAATTACGTTTTATTGCGTGTATTTTAATGTGATTTCTCGGAGTTTTATTATACAGTAAATATACATCTATATTTTTTAATGTGATCGTTATTTTACACTGTTTTCAAGAAGTAAAAATTACAACTAAACCAAAATTGCCGCTATTTATCTTTGTTTTTATTCTTGTAAAAGTCGACCCTTCATTGTAAAATCTCGATTTTTTTAACAATAAAACGTGACCAGTTTCACCAGTCTCTAACATCAATTTTTTCCCATTTCTTCTTAGTTTACAGCATTGTAATTTTGTTCTTGATTTTTTTTTATTGTTTTAACTCTTTATTCTCATTTATTTCAAATATCGAGAGTTAAAATTTTACCAATTATCATTGACTTTAGTACGTAAATGCTTATTGGTTAACTTCAAACTCTAACTCTTGATTCCTAGTCGTGAATACTGACATAAGAGTGCTTTTTTAATTATACTCACATTGGGTTAGGCCAGGCTCACAATCAAATAGCGGGGGACCAGGGCCAGATATATCCGAAACGGACTCAAATTCGATGCTCCAGAACGGTAGGCTGATACCTTAACTACAACGGCCGTGGTTCCTCTTTATTTTGAACATCAATCTGTTAAATTCTTTTAGTTCTCACCTTTTTCTCATTTTTTAAACGTAATACTTCTGATTTTGTCTTATTTTTTTTCAACATTAAATTTGAAAGAAATTGTAGATCTTTAAAATTTCACTGTCGTCCGTCTATCTGTCTTTTCTCAATATTGAGAACGGAGTTAGGAAGATGAAAGTCGTGACAAGATGTGGAAACCTTAGGGACAAGAGACCCTGATTAACTATATAAGAACTTCGAGTCTGAACAGAAAATTACGTGATTTCAATTCAAAACTTTTCCCCTGAAAGCAGTTAATAAATGACCAGCATGACTCTATTGTTAAAGGAAAAGTATGATGTACAGGGGCAAGCCACTACTTATTTGAGGTGAAGAGCATATATTTTAAATTAAATTAATTAAAAATATGATTATTACTTCTTGGTTTTCGACGTCAGTTTTTTTTTCAAATCTTGATTTTCATTTTTTACTTTTCAGCATTAATTTTTTATTTGTTTTAATTTGTATATCCATCTTTCATCACTAATTTTCAAATTCTCGTTTTACACTGTAGCTCGGCAACTCCTGTTTTTTAACATCAACATCCAACTTTTCTTGTTTTTAATATTAACACTTTGATTTTCGATATTGATTCTTCGACTTTGATTTTTCAACATCGATTTTTAACATTTTCCGATTTTTCTGCATTGTTTTAAACATTAGCTCTTAAATGCTCAAAAATTTAATATTATACACTTTTTCTAACATTAGATCAATTAAATCGCACTCTTACTACAAATAATAATAACTGTAGAAACTTTTAAATGATGTTAAACGATTTGTTTGTGTGTCTGTCTGTATAAATTAAAATTAAATAAATTAACAATGTAGCAAATTAAGATTGGTTGTAAATTAATAAATCTGTTTTTCTAGTATTACGGAAAGTGTAAAATTACAACAAATGAAATTTAACATCTGTAGCTAAGAGTCATTAGAGTTGTTCAGTTGGGAATTATTAAGGATATCGCTAATTAAAACTATAAAATACACTCGAAACTGCTAATTACTTGAAGAATTTCAGCTTTCACATAAGAAATATTTGATATTTTCTTTGAAAAAAAAATTCGATTTTTTACGTTTCCGGGAAAGTATGGCAATCGGTCAAAAAGTCAACCCTCAAGATTTCTACATTTTTAGACTCAGAGGATGCTGAAACATCGAAAAATGCAAAAACAATTCGTTCCCCCCTATTTGTATGGTTGCTTGTATGTGGGGGCACGATTTTGTTCACCCAATTTGAAGTTTAATTTAATAACACTGCCTTTTTTCGAAAATTTCTTAAATTTTGCAGGGAGATTTATGTATTAGAGGCATTGCATTGATGCTATTAAACTTTGGTGGTTAGAGGTCGAGGGGATGGAAAGATAGAGGGGGTCACGTGTATCTCGATATAATGAACATTTAACTCGTTATTAGCATCTATAATTCTTTATAGAACTTTTCTCTGCCTTCAAAATGAAGTTTTTTGTCATTTTATAATAATTAATAATATAAAAGTTATTTTTAATAAAATCTTATAACTCACACAGAATTTTAACTCGTTCCGGGAAAGTTAAGCAACTCATTGCTAGATTGTTTTTTGTACTGTATTTTTAATAATAGATTATTACTTAAACTGGAAAATTTTACGTATAAATGCACTTTATACTTGTTTCATCGTACATACGTCAAATCCTTAATAATACTTTCAAAATAATTAATTTGCATAAAATTCTAATCAAAATATATTTTTATATATCATTAATTTTAAAAATTTTGTATGATTTTTACTGTATGTAAATACTACTATGTAAATAAATGAAATTTGTTTTTTTTAATAAATTTAATATTAAAGTTAAAAATCCTGTCTGTTCTTTCTTAATCTCGAGAACGGAATTAGATAGATGAAAGTCGAGACCAGATATGGAAAGCATAGGGTTCGAGACCCCCATTAACTGTATACGAACTTTCGATCTAGGCAGGAAATCACGTGATTTTAATTTAAAATTTCTCCAGAAAAGACTTACATAGATGACCGGAGGGACTCTGTTGTTATCAGAAAAAGTATGATATATAGGGGCAAGACACTAGTAATTTTTAAATCTCGGTAAACAGAGTTTTTTCACTCGTATATTAATAAAAGGAATGACTTTACGATACTAACTAAACTTTAAAAAGTGGTGAAGGACTAAATAAATAAGTTTATAAAATATTTAATCAACAAATATATATATTTAATTCATAACAAGATATTTAACAAAATCCAATTATTAACAGGAAATTACAACTATTAAACTCCCGATCATCCTTAGTTAATTATTAAAAGTTGGAGTTGATTCACTTTGATGTAAAGTCTAACTGACATCGAATAATACAAATAAGATTAATGAGTTATAAATTTCCAACTTGATGAGATTAATTACAAACTATTCTACTTTCGATTATCATGCTTTAAATTACTTTTGTGAGTTATCAAATTAATTAAAAGTAATTTTTATAACTTATTATAACAAAATGTTTAAAGAGTATCGTCATCTCCTCGTTTACCTTTATGCGTTTTTTTTATTATTATTATTCGCTTCCATTATAAAAATCCTTTTAAGATTCTTTGAAACTCGATAAAATTATCATTTAATCTCCTATTTTTCCACAATTATAAAGTAAATAATCCACTGCGTCATTTAATAATAAACGTAGAAGTTATTATTGGCTTATGAGTCCTGAAATTGTTTATGAGTCTATTAATATCTGTAAGGTAACTTAAGACATCGTTAAGACAATGACCGTCTCTTGTACTTTATGTCTAGTTTTAATTAGTTTTTTTATAAATCATTTCTGTTTCTTATAAAAATACAATTTTTAATAACTATTTTCCTTACAAAAGTTTCCAAATATACTTTAAAATATCAAAAAGTGACCATTCGAGTGGTTAGACAATTGCGAGTTTAAAGTCGATTTTTACTTGTAAATTTGGCTACAACTTTCAAATTGAAGACATAAATTTGTGTCTGTTCGTGTGTCTATCTTGTCTTCAGTCTCGAGAATGGTTTTAGATAGATGAATGTCGAGACGAGTTTAGTGCAGAGGCTATAATTAACTATATACTAGCGTTACTTCAATTCAAAAATTTTCTCCAGTTAGATAAATTACTAGCATTATTGACTGTATTGTTGATAGAAAAAGTATGACGTACAATCAGTCAAAATTGACCCCACTCAAGATTTCTACATTTTCGGACTCATGGGACCTTGAAACGTCGAGAAGTACCGAAAAAGTTGGGCTTTTTTTTTTTCTATGTGTGGATGGAGACACGATTTTGTTCACCCACTTCAAAGCTTAATAATTCCTGTGCTTATTGTCGAAAATTTCTGAAATTTGGCAAAGTATTTTTTTTAAAAAGTGGCATTGATGCTAATAAATTTTGGTGGTTAAAGGTCGAAGGGGTGGGAAGATAGAAGGGTCACGTTTCATATCTCGAATGGCTACAACGTTTCATATCGAACATAAATGAAGATTTTAATCGTTATTCGCATTTACAATTGTTTTATGATACGCGTCTTTATCCTCAAAATTAAGGTCTTTGGCATTTTATAATAATTAAGAATATAAAAACTTTTGAAATAAAATATAATAATAGATGGCTCCCACACACAATTTTAAATTTTTTTGCCGGTAAAGTTATGCAACTCTGTCCTGGATTTTTAAAAAATTAAAATGTAGTTTAAAATTGCAGCCCTTTTTTTGTTTCAAATACAAAACTAAACAATTCTTTACATCTATTTCGTTAATTTCGTGGATTGTTTGTATTTTTTGTTTTGTTTTATGATTTATTAACGTGTTATTTATAATTTAAAAATATTAAAAAAAAATTATAACTCGACAGCATAAAATAAATATAAACAGGAGCAAGAATTATTTTTATATTTCTTATATTTTATTATTTTTGTAAGAAAATAAAAATTGTTTTTTCTAAATTTAATTAAATAAAAATTTGTAATTATATATATATATATACACACACTACAAATATTGTTTATAGTAACTTATAATTTTTTACGGCAATTTTAAGTACAATACACGTAAGATACATTATGGCGATAAAAAATAAATATTTTAAAAGGTGTTTTAAATTATTAAAAGCAAGCATGGAAATTAAATTATTTCCTTTTTATCTTGCTCTTTTGTTTATTTTAAAACTTTTAAAAAAAAGGCATTACAAATGCACTTTTTTTACATTCTCATCATCCATAGACGTCCGGGAAGAAATTATAAACGTTACAAATGTAGAAAAGTGTATCCATTAGTAGTAGCTAGAAGAAGAAACAAAATATCGAGAAAACATTTTCATATTTTAAAATTACATTTTCATTTTTATGCATCATTAGGAACGAGATAAGAAGATAAGTGCGGCTGTCTACGTTAATGCAAGTCTCCAGAGAGCCTTAGAAGAAGCGGGATGTCCTCCTGGTGATGCTCCACATTCCATACAACCGACTGGAGAGATTTATTTTAATGGAAAAGGTACAACTATCTCCATCTAAAAATACCTAAATACTATGGTATAATAAAGATTTTTGCACTTAATTAACTTAATGGGGGTGTATAGATCACCGATGATGCTTCCTCTGTTGTTTATTTACCATGATTTATTGTATGACTACTTACCGCTTTTGCCACTATAAGTGGTCATTTTCTTAGTTGCAAGTGTTTTACTTGATCGAGATTTAGTTTTATTACTGTGACAAATTTTAACAGCCGTACAAAATTATCACCCCTTTTTTTTTATATTCTGCCCTTAAATTTTGCTTCCAAAATTATTTTTGATTTATATTTTTCATTTTATCCTTATGTGTTTATCTCAACTTTTTTAAAATACTGTAATAGGAGAAATTCATATTTTAATTGGGAAGAAGGTATATTTTATTTGTTAAAAATAATTCCATGGTGCCGTATATTGTAAACAATTTAATATTAATTTTGAACGTAAATTTTTAAAATTTCATTTTTCGATTTTTGCATTTAATGTTTACATTTTGTTTTAGTTAATGTAAAATTGAATAAAAAGTATATTTTATTGGAAAATATATATATATATCTTTAATATTTATACGTTAAAACAGTCGAGTAATCGAGTAGTTTTATATAAATTTTTAACTTTACTTTTTAAAACTAAATTTTTTTGAGATAAACTTTTATTTTTATGTTTTTAGATAAAACGAAAATTGAAACTGAAAGCTAATTTTTTTTTACTTTTCTTATCTAAAAAAGTACAGATTTCAGTTTCAACAGATAAAATATAACTTAAAATTTGTCTGTTTCAAAAAAAAAGACAATTATTTTTTCTATAAAAACTTAAATAAAAGACAACGTTATCTCTAAAAAGATAAATTTTCCTGTAAATGACAATTATTAATAATAAAAAATAACAAAGATTTTTAAATGTACAAACCGATATACGACCGTCTACTTGATAAAAACATTATCTCACCTTTAAAAAATATATTAATTTAATTTAATTCTTTCATTTATCAAATCCGAAAAGGAATGAGTTTGATAAGAGAGAATTAGATTTTTTAATTTAATTTATTTTTAAAATATTATCTATATTTATTTTACAGGTACACTCACATATATAATTATTAATAAAACTTTGATATTTTTTTCACGTTTTTCTAATAAAAATAACAATAAAATATACTTGTATAATGAGAAATTAAATTACTTTTGATGCAATTTACAAAATGGAATCTTATGTTTTTACCCCCAAAAAATATTTATATAACGCATTTTCATAAAATTATATAAAATGTATATTTTTTATTTTCAAAACATTTTAAGAAATTTAAATTTAATAAAAAAAACTGTTATTAGAAATAAATAATTTAAAGTTAATAAATTAGTTTTATTAATTGTTATAAAAATATAAATGCATTTTTTTAAAAACACAATTTAAAATGCAAAATTATACTAATTTAACTCAATTAAAACACTTAATTTTATTTTATAAATCAAACGAATATTTTTATTTTTAAATATAAATATTTATAATTTTTATTTATTGGCATCTTTTTACATTTTTCATATATATATATATGAAGTATAATGATTTATGAAGCGATTTATATATTTTTAAAATATATTTTATATATATATCCAATTTTAATGCAACACTTTTTTTATATATCTGCATATTATATATATATATATATATATATATATATATGTATATATATAAAGGAAAAAAGTGATAGATGTATTTTTGGCAAAATAACACAACTAGAATTACTAAAATGGTAAAGGGTGCAAGAAAAAGGAAGAAGATAAAAAAATAAAAATAAAGAAAAAATAAGGAATTAGAATATTGGTTGAATGCACTTGGAATGTATGTGCACAGTGGAAAGAAGCAATGATTGAGAGGTTCAGGAAAGCATGAAGACAATGAGATATGCCGAATAGTTTCCACTTTTAACACCTTAAGAAGATAAACAGAAGTTCAAAGAAAACTTTTTTGCACATTTTTGCGGATGAATTTTTATATTGGATATAGAAAATTTAATTTTTTTCCTCTCTTTTAAAGTAAAGAATAAAACATTATATCGAATTTTCAATAGTGGTTAGAAAAAAGAATTTGTATTTATGCTACAAAGTCTTAAGAAGATGGATGTATACTTTAAGAAAAATACACGCAAAATCTTTTTTTTTTTATTTTTATTATAAAAATTGTAGAAGCTGTACAATTTCTTTTGGAATTTTGATAACATTTATTAATGCATCAAGTATTTGATGCCATTTTGAAAATGTTTAGAATATATTTCTTTGAATCAAACAGTAAGAAAGCTTTTAAACTAAAAAGAAATAATTTTTACTTTTATTTTAACAATAAGTTTCAATAATTTGAAGATATTTTACTTATAACAACACGTTTTTATTTATTTTTACAATAAAATTTGCTTTCCATAAATAAATCTTTTCCACCTTACGCTTGGATCAAATTGGAAAATATAATTTTATACAGTTATTAAATTGAAAATATTTGAGTTTAAAACGTGTTAAACAATAAAATAAAATGATTATTAAAATAAAATATATACA
The DNA here is from genome assembly GCF_030686945.1 of Centruroides vittatus. Classification (NCBI taxonomy): domain Eukaryota; kingdom Metazoa; phylum Arthropoda; class Arachnida; order Scorpiones; family Buthidae; genus Centruroides; species Centruroides vittatus. Next base: position 1,119,280 of record NW_027122360.1, on the reverse strand, counting down.
TAAATGTCTATCCAATTTACTTTTCAGACCAGCAAATGTTTATCAGAGCTCTGGAGGATTTAACATCGGCTCTAAAAGAATTGAGAAAAAACATGGATTTGCAGGTATTCACTTTCTTTTTATAAATTTAAACATTTAAATATTTATTTGATAGAATTTTATTGGACTTCCATTCAAACTATTCGTTATATGGCATCCAATACGTGTCTAGCATCATAAATACGGTTTAAAGTAAATTTCACTTCATTTGGATATTATCTTTCTAAGAAAAGGTAATGACTTTTTTCTACAAAAAAGAAACGCTGCATATGTTAAATAAATTGAAAAAGGAATTTAAATAAAAATTGAGTTTTTGATTATTTAAAATTCAAAAGATATTCCCTTATTTATATTTAATTTTTTTCAAAATAATTTCAGAATATATTCGACTGTTCTTAATGAATTAACGATTTCGATTAAATTTTAGATAAGAGAGACGAAATATTTAAGAGAAACCCTTGAGAGGTGCGAAATGTGTAGAAGTAAGTAAATTTTATTTTAAATTATTTTCAATAAATAATTCTGTTTTACAAAGTACGTTGTATTTTTGGCCTATTTTTTGGTAATTTGACTTATAAATTCTCACTGATATCCGTCTATCTGTCTGTCCTTTCTTAATCTCGAGAATGAAATTAGATAGATGAAAATTGAGACCAGAAATGGAGATCAGGAGGATAGGAAGATCCTGTTAACTATATTCGAATTTCCGGTCTGAATCAAAAATACGTTATTTCGATTCAAAATTTTCTCCAAAAAGGAGTTCGATAGATGACCAGCACGACTATACTGTTATCGGGAAAAGTATCATGTACAGGGGCAAGACACCACCGAAATCGAGAGCATATATTTTAGATTAAATTAATTAAAAATTGCTGACCGGAATTGTGACGACCTTACAATAATTTTTGCTCGTTTATTTTTTCATTTTCTATTGCATTTTATTCAATAGAATAATTGGCATTTACGCTTTAAATTTCAAATAAATTTATTACATTTTATGCTATAAAAACTTATAATAAATTATATATTTATATAGTTTATTTTTATATGTAATTAAAACTTTACGTTCTATCAAAATGGCTTCTTTCTCAATTATTTATTTTTTGACTCGGTTATCAATCTTCTTTATCAGATTATTTTACTCCAAAGAGGATAAAAACGAAGTTAATAATTAATTAATGTTATTATGTATAATAAAAAAATAACATTAATTAATTATTAATTTTATTTTTACTTCAAATTTATAAATATAATTTTTTTTTCTTGCATAAAATATCTTGTAAAATCATTAAGAATCTTAATATGGAAGCTATCATAAATTTTCATTATTTACAAAAATTTGATTTGGGATTTGCTAAATGTTTTATTTATTTATCTTAAGTTAAACATTAAACACTTTAACTTAATAAACACTGCAATGACTTTTTAATCCTTTCATAAATTGTATAACATTAAAAAAAATAAATTAAATGACATGTAATTAATTTAAATTAAAAAAATAAATAAAATGCATTTCGTTAATAAAATTTTAAAGAAATGTTTTAAATATATAAAAAGTTAACTAATTTTAAACTGAATTTTTAAAGCAATGAAAATAAACAATAGTCAGTTTAATTCTCTTCCTTTTAATAAATAATTTTAATAAAATGAAATATAAATAAATAATTTATTTTGTAATAAAACGTAAAAAGATATTACTATTTTTGTACAAACTGAGCAATTCATTTTTGTTTTTAAAAATAATAATTTTAAGTAATTTTATATTTTTTTAAAAAGTCATTTTAATTTTTAAAATATGTAATTTTTTAAATTTCATTCAAAGAAACAACTCAATAATTACGACTTAAATGAATATTTTTTTTAACAATTTACTTTTTGTGACGTTTGTAAATTTAATTTTTTTAAACAAACTTTTTATTTCTGACATTTTAAGAAATCACTTTAAATTTTTATTTAATTAAATAATTTTTATTCTAAAAATTAGTAAAAAATAATTTCATTTATTAAAGGTTATTTTTTTTATAAAATTTAATAAAAAAACTAATTTTAATTTTTCTTTCAACTGAAAATAATTTAGATTTTATTAAACAATCGCCTGTACTTTGTATTGTAAATTTTAATAAATAACAATTTAATGAAATGCACAATACTTTTTGAATTTTTAATAAAATGTAAAATCAATTTCTTCAATTTTTCAAAAAGTTTAAAAAACAAAATATCGAAATTTATTTCTTTTTCTTGAGATAAAATTTTTTAAAAAATAAGTAATTGTGTTTTATTTCACACAAAAAAAAATCGAAGCAATTAAAAAATTCGCAAATTCTTTTCTTCTGTTTATCTTGACACTTGAATTCGCTCTCTTTTCCATTTATGATTATTTATTTCCATCGAATTAATATATATAAATACAATATAAAATAAATCAAGTTGATAGTGTGTATTTTGAAAGACTTTTATATAAGGCATTTGGCAACCTTAATCAAATCTACTTATTTCTCTGACCACGTCTGTACCTAATTGAATCTTCTTTGATTCTCGCCATCTGAATTCAATTTCATTTTTTCCCCTCCTTCCCTTTCTTTCCTATCTCTAACAGAAAGGCAGATTGTATTATACTTACCTGTTTACGAACTTTTTATTTTTATGACTAAATCAAAAGCAAAAATAATAAGCGACATTTGTTTTCCAACAAATTATACGCCTTGTAGATTTTTTTCTTTCTTTTGTTTATTATTATTTTTTTATTTCTCTATTGAACTTATTGAATTTTCGATATTTGTAAAAATAAAAAAAAAATCTTTATTTTTGTTGACTTGTAAAACGATCGCTGTTCAATAAATCACTTTAGTTTTATTTTGAAGTCGAATGTGGTTTATTTAAACAAATAAAGTTAATTAATTGTTTAAAAAAGGAAAATGACCTCTGTCTTTTATTTATTTTATTATTTAGTTAAAAAAAATTTTTACAGTGAAATTCAAGATATTTAATTTTTATTTTTCTTTCTCTAAAATATCGATAAAATTACTAGAATAACATCTTACAATACTGTATCATTTTATAGAAAAGTAAATAATATTGTTTGATAGTTTTATTTTTGTAAAATAATAACAGAAAGTATAACTTATAAGAAACATAAAATCTCTACTAAATCATACGTTTATTATTGTAAGTAGAACAAATGGAGGATCAATTTTTATTTATTTATTTCTCTAGTGGTGTTTTCGTTGTGTCTTATAATAATTTTTACTGGTACTGTATTTGCTACAGGCTTTAGATTATTAGTAAATTTTTTTTATCTGTATTTACTATTAAAAATAAACGAATTAATAATTAAATTTTTAAAATTATTTGTAAATAGCTTTTAGTGAGTAAATACTTCACTAAAACTTATTAAATTTTATAATTTTTTACTTATATTTTAATTATTTCGAAGCTTTCTATTTTTTAGGCATTCGAAATGCATAATTTTTAAAAAAAAATCCTCTAAAGTAAAATTTTTTAAAAGAATTATGTAGTTTATAAAGAAAATATATCATCTAATTTATAAATTTAGATATACTTTAAGTGCATTTTATTCATGAAATACGATATTGTGCTTTATATTTATTAAATAATTTTCAATAATAAATGTATTTTTATGACGAAAAAAGTAATTTAACAGTCTAAAATGAATATTTTTAATTTGAAATAAAAAGTCATTAAAATAAAGTATCAATCTAACAATACAATACTTCGTAAGATTTTTTGAAAAGAATCACCACTTAAGAGGAACTTAAACATCTATAAGAGTGGTCAAATTTCCGGATCTCTAGCATCAAATAGGAATTCCAACTAAGAACCTTTCAAGTACTCTCTATAAAGAAAAAATGTATATATCTAAAAAATCCGAAAGAAACCTTCAAAAAATTGCCTTTGATATTCTTAGTAAAATATGTATTGCATGTAAGATTTTTATGGAAGATACTAAAGAAAGTTTCCCTCATTTAACCTCTATTATACGTACAATATGCTACATTAATACTAAAATCGATGATTTATGAATATGTTGTTATGTTGAAGGAGAGAGTCTCCCTATACCTCAATCTATATAGGATAGCTTGAGGATATTGTCAGCTGCAGGAGACCTCATGGCAGTGATGTAGAAGGCGTTATGTTACTTAGCTGTTAGTCAGGATGTCAGAAAAGAAAGCGTGGTTGGAATTCTGAGATATTTTCTTCCACATTAGTGGATAAAAGCAGAAAAAAAGATAAAAAAGAGCAACATTTCCACAATGAATTTCCAAAGTAACAATACTCATAATCAGTATAAGGTATGCAGTAAATTATTGTGACATTTACATGCACATTATTTACAATAAAATACGAGAAAAAAGAATGTTCTAACTTGCCTCATCTAAATTAATTTTTCTTACGTTACATCATTACTTCCTACAAATTATCATTACTTAAAATTGATGGCCATTTCTTTTCTTATTTTTACAAAAATAATAATACGTCAATTTTTTACAAATTAATTTTTTAATTAGTAAAAAAATTCCTTACTTTAAAATATATTAAAATTTCAGTTAAAAATATCATTTTTCGATTTTTTTTGATTTAAGAATAATTATTATTTTTTTGTATTTTTAATGAGTAAAAACTAGTTATTAAGATAAGAAACGTTCATTACGAGTTTTCGAACGTCATAAAAATAGCAACAGGAGCGTAAATAATTTAATTAGTAACTTGTGAGAAGGTATTTTGATAAAATATGAAATTTTTCAAGTTTTAAAAATAATTTTCGTAGTTTTAAATGTATAAAATATTAATTTTTTTAAAATTATTTTTCCTTCTACTACAAAAAACCATGCTGAAAACTATTGATACTTCTATACTAATAAAGTTACATAGAGTTCTATTATATAAATGAAAATATGCATTCATTTAAGATAATGGCACTTATAAAAAAAAGAAAATATCTTTAAAATGAAAGTTTTAAAAATCTTTTAAATGAAAAAGTTTTGAAATGAATTTAAATTTTTATTATTCCTAATCATTACAAAGAGCAAATATTTGTAAAGCAAATTGTTACATTTTGAAAATGTAAATATTTATTTTTGTTGTTGTAAAAATTTGAAGTTTTATTAAAAAGTCGAAAAGAATAAGTAATTCTTTACATTTTTACAATTTTTTGTTAAAAAATAACGTTTTTAAAGTAAGAAATTGTAAAGAGACGTTAATGTTTACTATCGAAACAATCCTTGCTTCTGCGGGAATTGACGACCTTTCTGTTACTATCGTAACTTTAGATTTATTCGTCTCTGTTACTAAATGTGTTAATTACATTTAATTTCATTAATTATGTTTAATTTCATTTTAACGATGTAAGTTTCAAATTTAATCATTTTAAAACTGCAACTGATTACAATTAAATTCGATAAGAAACGAATAAAAATGGAATTGATTAATTAATTCTTTATAATATTTTTTTTGTAATAGATGAATTTTTGACAATTTAAACTGTAATAAATTATTTTTTTAAAATAAATTGTAAAAGATTAACTTTCAAGAAATTTGATTAAAGCAGATTAATTTTTAAGAAATTTAAATTCAGTTGAATTGTTTTAACTCTCGTAATTATTCTTTATTTTTTCATATTTTTAAAAATCAAAAATTAAGACATTTTAAAGCGATTCTAGTGAAAAATTTTGTAATATTTCACTTTGAATTCTTGGCGTAGAAAATTTATTTTTATCAAATAAATCAATGCTTTTTTTTCCTTTACTTTAAAAGAAATTCGAATTTTAGAGGATGGAAAGAAGCTGTTGTACAATATTTATGATCAAGTGGAAGTCTATTACTTGGTCATTTCCCTTTAAAGTCATTAAAGCAAAGAATTGTTCCCAGAACGTGGTTACTGTAAAGAACTATTCTAACATGAATAAAAACAAGCAATCTTTTTTTCCTCCTAGACTTACAAGCTTTCGACTTTTTTTATTTTTATTTTTTAAATTTAAAGCCACGATCCATCAGTATGAAGAAAGTAAATAGAAGAAGACTACACAGGGTAATACTGTAATAGTTATTACTGTGGAAGTTTATGGTTCGTTAAATCAGGCATTTCCTAATATTTAAAATTGGATAAACATAATTATAAGATTTAAACTTTAATTGCTGATTTTTATTTGTAGCTACAACTAATTCTTTTCAATTAGAATGGGAGTTTTTAATATATTGCTCTCATCGAATTTAAAGCGATATGTGTGCGTGTTTTATAACTTTCTTTTAAATTAATAAGATGATATTTTATTAAAATCTATCATTATCCAACTGCAGAGAGATGTTTTAAAGCCGAAAATTGAGGTGCAACTCGATTAAACTGATTGATTACGCACCAACAAACAAGGGAACGAAAGGAATTTAAGTCCTTTCGATCTTAGAAGATGGGAAAAATTTTTTTATAGAAAGAATACGGAAGCTTAAAGTTGTTATTTGTTACCTAATAGGAAGTGACGTTGATGTATTTCACTATTCGATAGTTTAAATATCCAAACAGTCGACTTCAATTAGATTTTTTTTTTTTTTCATAGACTTACGTTCTTTGGTTGGACGTTAATTGCTTTCAGATGAGTTTAAGTCTCTTTTCTCCACCAAGATGGATATTTTAAAATAGATTTTATTTCTTTTCTACTTTGTTTACTGTCGATACATTCAAAAATTATTTGATTCATCTCGTAAAATAGTTATTAAAGATACTTTTAAAATCATATTTTCGAAAATATCGATTTCATATTTGAAGCTTCTTCAACGTATCAATGACATTTATGTAAATTTTAAAAAAATAATAATAATTTAAAGCAGGTTATTGACTGATTCAAAACTCTAAATTTACTCGATGTATTCTAATAACTGTAAATTTTATATTCACTATTTTAAGAGCGTATCGAGTAAATTCTATTCATATTTCCCTATCCGTATACAATGAATTCTATTGAATTTACATCTTGGAAACGATAAATGTATCAAATTTTCTTTAATATCTATAAATATTTATTTAAAATACGCTTGAAGTTTTTAATTTAAGATTTATTTAGCACGTTTAAACTGATGGAACGATGGTTTTGATAATTTATCTCGAGATAACTCAAAGAATGATAAAGCTGGTGAGTAAAGAAAGCTAAATCTAGTCAATTAAATGCATTAAATTTAGTTTCCTAGATATTATGGCAGAGAACAGTTAGGTTAGAAAATAATTAAGAAAGAGGTTAGAACAGAAGATAATCAGGAGAAGCGATAGGAGCTAATTAGTAAGAAAATCAATATAAGGAATAAGAATTAAATGTACTGTACAGTACATAGAGTTTATATAGAATAATATAGCAAGGTTGATTGAAAACTTTAGCAACTTGAAACTAAACTAGGTACTGTCTCATTGTTATAAATGGAATTTGGGATAACAAACCCAAATTTCGGTTACACAACTGTTAATTAGAACAGAGAATAGTTAGTTTCCGTGGAGTATAGTTAGAATTCTATGAACTTTCCTAGGTTTATGTTACAAGAAGGGATATAATATATTCTAGCAATTAATTAATTATTAATATATTCCAGATCAATTATTTAATATAAATTCTGCAAACTAAACAATACATAAAATTAAAGCATGCAGAGCGCCATTAATCAAAACGTTTGACTCCTTTACAGTTCGAAAAACTTGCAGAGACAATCCCTGCTTTCCAGGTGTTCAATGTTACGACACAGTCGACGGATTTAAATGTGGTTCCTGCCCTAGAGGTTATACCGGTGACGGTATCAGCTGTAATCCCTACTCAGCTTGTAACGATAGACCCTGTTATCCAGGTAAGAGAAGGTGAAAAATGGTTATCCAGGTGAGCAAGACAGATTCTTAAAATTCTTCCTTTCAACTTCTATCAGGTGTGAGGTGTTACGATCTTGAAAATGGTGCTTACCGATGCGGGTCCCTGTCCAGAAGGATTTGTTGGTAACGGTGTAGTGTGCAAACTAACTAATCGATGCTCCGAAAATCCATGCTGGCCTGGAGTGCAATGTACCAACATAGATGTGTCACCTGGTTATCTATGTGGTCCGTGCCCTTCTGGTTTCTCCGGTAATGGTACCCATTGCGAGGACGTGGACGAAGTAAGCCAAAGCTTTCGTATATTTTTCTATTTATCTCACCTGCCCACACAATTATAGCCGTTACCTTAGCATGTAGCGGGTCATAAAACGTTAAAGTTCAATAAAAGAACAAAAAATTTGTGTATTCCATCGATTTTTTTCGCTAACAGATAACTGAAATATTTATTTATCTCTTCATAATTCTAGAAAGTAGTAAATTTTCTAGAATTTAAGCACTTTTTCTGAGTAAAATCTTAAATTTTAAAGGATAAGTTGACTCATCTAACAAGATAAATTAATATCATTCGATACTTAAACGATGTATGTAATTATGGAAATTTGATATTCCAACGTATAAAATATCAATTTAATCTATTAAACGACTAAATTATTATTTAATTTTCATTAAAATATGCTTAAAAATTTATTTTAGTTTTAGAATAATCAAAGAATAAAGTAATTATCCAGTCAATATCCGGTGATTATCACCCTGGTTTCGTTATCGATTAAAGAATCGTCTTGATTTTATGAGAATCTAAAATCGTCTTCAACTTTAACAAAAATTCACTTTTTTAAAAAATTCATCTTTAAAAAACTTAATTAGAAATTATGTCATTAGTTGCTAATGTCTCTTTAAAAAATCCATATCAAAATTAATTATAGTTAAAAAACTTGAAACGTTTTCAAAAATCCAAAGAATGCATTTAAAATTTTTTAAAAATGTATTTAAAAATATTATAAAATAATTTCGGAAAGTCGAAAAATTTAATTTAAAAAACTTCAAAATGATTGCAAAATCTGAAAAACTTCTCTATAAATCAAGAAATTTCTCAAAAATATCGTCACAATTAAAGTGAAATCGCAAAACGTACGTTGAAGTATCTAAAAATTCTCAAAAAATTAAATAAAAAATGTTTTGGCTTCTAATAAAACACTTTTTTTTATAATTTAAAACATAAAAATTAAGATTCAAAATTACAAAATTCGGAATTTTATGCAAGAAAATATTAAAAACTATCTTTTGAAAATCGATAAAACTCCTAAAAAAATTATGAAAGTCGTTTCAAAATATATTCAAAAATCCAAAAGTTTCTATATAAAAGATACCAAAATGATTAGAAAAAATAAAATATATTTTTTAATTCGTAGGTAACAAGCTCATTAAAAATTTTACATTTTATTGCTAACTTAACGAGTTAGGTTTTATTGGATCTCAATTAAAACTAAAATAAACATGAAGTGGATGAAAGAGTTATAACAACTGGATGGGTTTACCATTGATTTTCAGGTTCGAGTGCCATCAAAACTTTTCGGAAATGTTTATCTTAGCATTAACTCCATCATGAACCTAATGAAACACAGAATAATGTTCACGTTTTCAAGAAACTGTCAAATATTTATCATGTCAAAAATTTATATTTATATACGAAGAATCTTGTCAAATGGTCTTTTGATAAATAAATATATAAATAAAATTTTTAAAAATTAATTTGGTAGCATTTTAAGAAAGTCAAAAAAAAAAAAAAAAATACTGAAAGCTTAGGTAATTTCATTAACTCTTTTCACCTTGTGTCCATTAAGAGGGCCTTTTTTAAATCATATTAATCGTGGGTTCGACCAGGTCCACAATGGGAGAAGTCGGGTGGTGAGGGGTATGGCTGTACACAACAAAACAAACCTCTAGCTAAAGCTTCCTGTGAAAACTGCTTCGGATTCGTTCCCGGATTCCCCAGAACGGTAGATTAAGGCCTTAACTTCTTCAGTCATCCTGTGTTTTTAAAAAAATGCGCATGTTTAATTAACGATTCAAAAAGTCATAAATTTAGGTAATTCAGAAACTTACAGTGTAAAGAAATATTTATAGAAAATCATAAAATTGTTAATAAAATTTTATAATAAATTTAATTATTTTGATATTTTTCAAAAAGAATCTTTCCATCATTTATTTTATCCTGAATTATATTTATTTTCCCATTGTTTATACGTGAATGTATTTTTTGGTTTGCTTTTTAAATGTTTACATTTACAGAAGCGAAAATTGCTTTCGATTAAATTAAATTTATATTTGTTTATCAATATTTATTACACTTTTAAATATAATTAAAATTGCATTTTTTGTAAAAATTTTAAAATTTTACTGATTTTTAATCTTGTTAAGTGCTCGTTAATTTTATTAATTTCTAACAATATTGTATTTTTTTCTTTTTATAAAAATTCAAAAATGATCTACTACAAAAAATATGTATATTTTTTAATTTTAATTTTTAAAATGTACAATTAAAAAATATATAAATTTCACATTTATGCATATTTATTTATTTTATAATGTATATAAAGTAGAAAAATAATGAACATTTTGCAAATTTAGAATTAAAAACAATTATGTTCGAAATTTAATTTATAATATGGCGTAGGTAAAATTTGATTTTTAAAAAATTTTAAACGTTTATTCGAAACTTCTAACTTAGAAAATGCAAGATATTCATTTAGCTCGAGTGTAAAGCAATTAATAAACATCCGAAACATTCGTATGTTATCCACACGGTTTACCTAATTACGGTCATTTATAATATTTTCAGTGCGATTTAGCTCAACCCTGCCATCCAGACGCATCGTGTGTCAACACGGCTCCGGGTTTCAGGTGCGGACCGTGTCCTGCAGGTTACACCGGAAGAGAAGTTTATGGTAAAGGACTCGAATACGCACGAGCGGTCAGACAGGTCAGTAAATGTATATATCTACACAAATCTATAAAATATTAGAATTGTTGGGGATAGACTAATGGATCATCAAATCTCAGAAATGTAACCCTCAAAGAAAAATACAAAAAGTGGTGGATCGGAAAAAGAGAAATTGGTATCGACTGTGAGGGAACTAATCCAATTTTTAAACTTTTTATAAAAAAATTTTTAAACATTTTTCATCGAAATCCCGACCCAAGCTACTGTTTGACAGAGATTATGAAAGATAAACAACTCGTGCTTTTAGGTTTTCCAGTTATGAACCCCAAACTCCATTTATCTGTAAAGTGCAAAGGGTGGTGTAGTGGTGTATGTGTGTGTGTGTGTACCTTATCCCTTCGCATAGCTTCCATTGTAAGTGATAGAAGTTCTAATATAGAAGATATATCACCGTCTACAGTGTATATAACGAGAAACAATGTTTGATCATTGCAAAGCTTTGCTTGACGTTAGTAACAAAATTAATGTTCTGTTCCTATCGATTGTTTGTCCTCAGTCGACCGCAGTTTTCTATTCTCCTATTTAAAACTACTGAAAGATTGAAAGGAATGTTTAGCTTAATCAATTTTCTTTTGTAAAATTTCAGTTTTTTAGAATTTAAATTTATTATTTCTCTTTAATTTATGTGCTTTATAATATGCAATATCTATATATTTTTTAATAGTTGTGTCTAGATATCAATGAGTGCGACGAAGGAAGAAATGGAGGGTGTGTGGAGAATTCTCAATGCGTAAACACTGTTGTGAGTACTTTTTGCATTGATATAAATCGTAAATGTATATTTAGAGCATTAAAAAAATTCATTTACGAATAGTTTACACTAAATAATTATAAATTAATACTCAAAATTTGTCTTTAAAAAGGGGGAGGATGACTGACGTATTTAATGATTATAAAACTAAAAAATTGGTAAAAATAGTGTTAACTTCCAAATTTTTTGTAAGCACTGATTGGGCTACAATTTGAAAAAATTGTAGACTTATAAATTCCCACTGTCGTCCGTCTGCTTGTCTGTCTGATTATACTTCTTTAATCACGAGAACGGAGTTATATAGATAAAAACCGAATTCAAAAACAAAAAGCATAGGTATAGGAAGCCACGATTAACTGTATTGGAACTTCCAGTCTAGATAGAAAGTCATGTGATTTCGATTCAAAATTTCCCCTGAAAAGGCATTAGATGGCCGGCACGACTCTCTTGTTAACAGGAAAAGAATGATGTACTGTACAGGGGCAAGCCACTACTAATTTGAGGTGGAAAACATATATTTTAAATGAAATAAATTAAAAATATAATTAAAAATTGCAGCCCGGTATTATGAAAAATTCACAATAAATAACTTCTCGTTTTTTTTATAAATTTAAACACATTTCAATATATTTTTAACAATAATAAAGAGTTTAAAATAGATACTTTTCGCCAAATAAGTAAATAAAGTATCAAATAAGCTGAAAAATACATATAAAAAAATTATGACCGTCAATTTAACCTTTTTTTCCCCTTAAAGAAATTTCTATTCAATTCGAAAATACCAATTTCGTTTCGCATATAAAAAAAAGGGTCGATTTTCACTTCTTACTTTTAAAAAATTCGATTTTTGGGAGAGTTATTTATTTTCTCAGCAGTCGATTTTCCTAAATATCTCTCTCGATTTCATTAAAAGGAAATTTTAAAATAAATATTTTATTTCTTTATTTATTTTAAATTTCGAATTTATTATCTAATCTTAAAGTAAAATATATATATATATTTATCAAATAAAATAAAATAATAATATTCGAGGCAAACTAATGGTTAAAATAAACAAACGAAACAACTGAAATGTACAAAACTATTTTGTTCTTTATTGTTATTATTATTATTAATCTCTACAAACAGACGGACGAGAAAATTGTAATTTTTCTTTTATTAAAAATTTTCCTTTTTTTAAAATGTAACTTTTACTCAATAATATATAATGCAAAAATTAAATTTTGTATTAATAATTAAAAAATATCTGTCGGTTTGTCTGTCCGTACTGTTTAAAACTTAATTAAATTGCTCAATTTAAATTCTAATATAAAACTTGTAAAATAATTTCTTAAAATATATTATTATATTCTGTTATTTATTTTTGTAATATTAATTATTATTATTTAATTTAAAAAAGTAATAAATATATTAGGGATTTTTTGCATTAAAATTTAATCTCATTAGAAATTTATTAAAAATATATAGGCTTATATTTTTTTGAAATTTTTATTGCTGAAATATATTTTTTAACAATAAATAACCTTAATGATAGTTAAGATAATTTGTTACAATTGAAGCAATGATTGAACTATATTATTTAATTGTAATTGATTTAATTACAATTAAAATGATTGATTTTAACTGAAATTGATGGAAATATGCCATTTAATTACGTTTTTATAAATTGCAATTACGTTGAAATTGATTTATTTTTGACACGTGTGAAAAACTTAATTTAATCATTGGTATAACGGGATTACTTTTTTTTTATTGCATTTTATTTTTTGATATTTTGCTAATGGATTTATTCAATTCGAGCACTTTCAACACAAACACGTCCTCAAATAAATTCACAAAAAACTTTTCTAAAAAAAAAGCAAAATGTCAACCTAAAAATAAATGAAGGAAACAAAAGCCTGACAATTAAAAATTAATGACTAACAGATGTTAAATTCATTAGCATTTAGTACTTAGATAAAATTAGCGACCAAAATAAATTTTAACAAGAAAATATTTTATTAATTAGGTAGAAACTATTATTGTTTGTTTCTACTAGTGATCTGGAGTTTAATAAATTATATTAATTTGCTCGAATGTCTTTTTATGATAAGGGTTCTTTCATATGTGGAGAATGTATCGAAGGCTTTGTTGGCAACCAGACGTTTGGTTGCCATCCTCATCCGGGTACTTGTCCAGATGGAACCATTTGTGATGGACATGCTGAGTGTGAAAGACGTAGAGGTCAATACCGATATCACTGCAAGGTGAGCAATTATGTTACTGTGGCCAACTTTATAACTACTAGAATGGTGCCATTTCAAATAAAACTTTTATATTTTCTATATCAAAAAGTATAAAAATTTAAAACTAGTTTTAAACCATATATATATTAAAAATTATAACATATTGGTTCTAAAGAATTAATACAGAGTGCTCCGAAAGTCATTTAACTGACGTAACTGACCCTTCTTTACCTCCGTTAAAACTGGATTTCGGACCACCCTATTTACCGTATAACTATAGGGCAAAAATATAGAATATTTGAGTGGTTTTTGCTCCCCCAATGTCCCAATATATACTTTCGGAATTAGGAGATAGGGAGAGTGGGGAAGAAAAGCCATTAGATGACACTTTGTATAAACTATCAGTGTGGACGTCCACAGAAAATTTCATAGGGGGCAAAGCGTGGCGACAAATAACTACATCAATAAATTTTTATTTAATTTTTGAGGTTTTTATCGGAGATAGATTATAGAATACAGTATTGCATAATTACAAAAAGAGAGACAAATCCTTGCAATTTGTAATCATACCCTCTATCCCATGGTCGAGGATGTAATTACAAATTAGATAATAAGATTACAAACCTCAATCACTTTTACGATTGTAATTTGTGGAATTCTTTACTCAATTCCGAGGGGCAAGTGCCCCGTTTGCCTCCCTTTGAAGAGGCTCCTGACTACCTGTATATCAGACGGAAAATCAGCCTTATGCTTCCAATCATAGATGTTTAAATACGCCTTTGTATAACTAATATATTCTTTACAAAATTTAATTTAATTGTATTTAATAAAAAATAATTTATTTCAAAACACTTTTTCATTAATTTTGTTTATATTAATTACGTTTAAATAATTTATAAATTATCAAATAATATTTAATTGAAATTAAACTGTGATATAAAAATAATTTACTTATAAAATTATATAATTTTTATACAATTTATTGATAAAAATTAAAACGTTTTTCTTACGAAAGATTTATTTTATACCACATGACATATTTCAAAATAAATAAAAAAATCCAGCTTAAGAATATGCTGCTTGTTCGTTATAAAAATACATACACTAAATGAAAACGTACATAAATCTGCTTTAAATTCCAAAATAAAAAATAAAAAGAAAATGAAAAATTCGAAAAAAGTTATTATTATTATTGAAGTTGCCTATAAATTGCAAAAATTTTCTACTTATTTTGCCTAATCTGGATATCATTAAAAAGTAAAATATCCAAATGGAATCAATCCATAACATAAGGATGATTTATTCAAAAAATCTTCTTTAATTTCGAAAATATGAGGTGCTTTATATTACATAAAACCCTGTAAATTATAAAGGCTCGAAGAGAATAAAAACGAAAGAAGGGGGAACTGTCACTCCTGTTTTAAAGTATAAAACTTCTTTGATTCTTATGCAGAATAGCAGGTGTTTGGTAAATCCATGCTTGGACTTTGAATATAAATTATTCATTCAGTTTTTTACCAAGAGTAGACTTTTGTTGCTATAGACGTCCATCTTCAAAATGATGTTCATGCATGAAGACGACATCTTTTTCTACAGTTTTATCGTCTTACTTATAGATCTACCATGCGATATAAAACTTATAACTGATTTGTGAAAGTCTTCTGATATTATGAATAATTATTATAAATTTTTATTAATTTTTAAGTATTTTATCTAAATTTATTTATTAATATATCGCCCAAATTTGTTTTAAAATATATATAATTTTTGCACATTTCAATAAAAAATATCAAAGTAGGATCAAATTTAAATATATGATCTTAAGCAAGATCCTGGGGAATGATTAGTTGCACAAGATGGAGAGGCCCGTCAAAAAAGACATAAAAGGACCCGAAAGGCCCTAACTTCAGTCTCTTTCTCTGATATGATTCTCTCGATTTATTACTATATTTTTTCCCCTCCCTTTACGCATTGAAATTTCATAAATTCATTTTTTTTAGGCTTTTTAATCAAAATTTTATTGTTTAGTTCTTGTCCGGGCCCCAGGGTAATAGCTCCCGTTTTTCCTCTTCCCTGTCGACCTTAGCCTTAAGCAAGAACATACATTTTTCAGCAAGTAATAATGGATAACACATATTAAATTTTTGAGGAAAGAGCAACCAGGTTTCTCATAGCACGAGACCCTAAGCTATAGGGCCTCGTACTAGTTTGTGTAAATTTACCCTGTAAAATTGTATCTGAAATAGCACAACTTTGTATTTTGGGCTCCTTAATTAAGATGATAAATTATTAATTTTAATATAAATTTACTGATTTTTAACGTTTAGCTATTCAAAAAGTACTCTTAACTGCATTATGGATAACATATCACTTTAGGATGGTCCTAAATTAAGGAATAATTATTCTTATCAAGTTTAAGCTTCCTATACTGAATGGCTGTTTTCCTATATTATAAACAGAATTACCGTTTCCTGACTTTATTATATTTATCATAATTACAGTTTGAAGTCGTGGAAGCAAATCATTTTATGGATACATTATACAGTTAAGAATGCATAAATATTTATAAAATTGCATAAAATTTTTAAAAATTAAGTTAACGAAGAAAAATAATTTTAAAATGCTCTTAAAGTTAATTAAATTAATAAAATGGTTTAATAAAATGTCTTAAGTCTATTAATAAGATAAGTAGTTACACCCTGTTAAAATTTAAACGATATCGTTTTGCAATTCGCTTAAATGTGCGACGATGGGCGTGGCTCAACGTCATTAACCAATCAACAAAAGGAAAGCATTTAAATTTTAACGGGTCGTAACTTTATACAATTTCCTGAACTAAAATATTTCTTTAAGGAATATTATACTAGATTTAAATATAAAAATTCTTCCGTTAATTCTATATTACCATTAGCATTTAATCATTACATTTTAATAATATAACGTATTGAATTTAGTAATAAAATGAAAAAAATATATAATGCATGTTTTTTTTGTGTGTTTAGTGTCGTGTAGGCTGGGCAGGTAGCGGTAAAACATGTGGACCAGACAGAGATTTAGACAGCTGGCCCGATTATGATCTGAATTGCAACCATCCAAAATGTAGAGCTGTAAGTTTTAAGTTTATAAAGTACAAAACTTTATTCCTGCGAAAATTTATTCGAATGCAAATGAAGTGTGCATACTTATGTTGATCAGAATATTTCGAGTAATCAAGAAGCACATTACAAGAATATTCTCAAGTTTTGCTGCATCGTGGCGTGACTCATCGATCCGCTACTAGCAGAATGTGTTTAGGAAGTGGATATTTCTCTTCTCTGTCTTGAAAGACATCGAATTTATCGATTATAAAGTTCATCTACATTTTCTGATAAATCTGAATTCTTCAGAAAATATGAGTTCCTTTCACATTTCACTCGCGTTCTTTATAGAACCCATTCTTTTTCAACATTCTTTTCTAAACTATCAAGTTTGCAAACTTGTTAAACTTAACTTATTTAAATAGGGAAGGAGAGAAAAACTCTTTGATGTGAAGCTAAGTTTCATAAATTAATTATTTCCACTTCATAAATTACCATTAAATAAATAATTAATCGAATTTTATATATTGCTATAGAAGAAATTGTATTAAAGAAATTTACTTATTTAATTTTATTCAAATTTATACTTATTAAATTACGCTATTGATCATTTCTAATTAACTTTAATATAGTTTAACATTTATAAATAATTAATTCGATATTTTTAATTCATTTTAAATTCGCAAATTTCAAAAACATTTCATAAAATTGAATTAAATTTTACATCTGAATTTTATTACGTAGCTATTATGCTAATTATTTTAGCAAATTTTACCATATTTGGTTACTTTTCCTGTTATTTTATTCTTTTCTAATCACATTTCCACAAGAAAATTTTGTTATTGATGATCTGTGATCCATCTTGGATGTCCTAAAGTCGACAAGTTTCTTAATCTTGTATGAAGGATCACAGTTACAGGAGAAAAGCAAGTGAAAACTAGTAAACAAGCTGGAAAAACACTAGAAAAATAAATAGCCATTGGATCTATATGTTTATAAAATAAAAGTAATATTTTCTAGCCTTGACAATGATAATCTTATTTAATTTTAGGATAATTGTCCAGATACACCAAATAGTGGTCAAGATGATGCCGATGGTGATGGTTTAGGTGATGCGTGTGATGAAGATGCTGATGGAGATAATATTCCTAACAATCCTGTAAGATTGTTTATTTAAAAGAAATTATTTACATTTTTTTACATTTAATTTAAAGCAATAATTTAAAAATTGACTTTCGTAGTATTTTCCTTTTGATAATTTAATTTTTCGACCGGATCTCTTAGGAATTTTTCTAACAAAAAAAAAATAAAATAAATAATTCTTTTTCTTTCAGCTAATAACTCTGAAAAAATTGTTTGTGTTTCAACTGTATTTTTTTAATACTTGAGTTTTTATTTGTGGAGTGTTATATATATAAAAATATTTTTTAAATCTAACAATCGTCTAAAAGCATTTCCAATTACATTTTTTAAGTGTAAAACTATGTTTTCTACGTTAAAAAATTGTAGTTCAAAAGGAATTTAAATATAATTTTGATTAAAATTATAAAACACAAACAGTGTAATTTAAATCTGTTTAAAGAGATCAATAAAAATGAATGACGTCGAAGAAACCCTAAGTTTGAATGTAGAACGGGGTAAATTTACTCGTTTCTTTTTAATTTTGTTATTTATCTAATAAATGATTTCTGTTGTCAGGATAACTGTCCTCTCGTTCCTAATCCCAATCAAGAAGACACGGACGAAGATTCTCCAGATAGATTGGGTGATGCTTGTGACAACTGTCCAACTGTCCCCAATGCAGATCAATTGGATTCTGATGGTGATGGCATCGGTGATGCATGTGACCAAGATATTGATAATGATGGTGAGTTTTTAATTGGATTTTCTCTGATGATCATCAATACACTGTCATTATAACATATGTCGTTAAATCATCGTTTAAATTTGCTAAATTACGCTGAGAAAGTAACATATTTTATCATTACACATTATTTTAAAATTTCATTGGTAAAGATTCTTGATTTTTTTTTTCCTTAGAAATTCTTCGTTTGATCATTAATCTATTTCATTTTGACTACATTTTTTTAAAATTTATTTTTTAATTTATGATTTGTCATTTATTAATTACGTTTCTGCGTCAAATTGATTTTCAATAAAAGTAATCAATTAGAAAATTTTCTTTTCTGACAATTGATTGTTGTATCAAATTTTCAAGTTATACATTTTAAAAATCAATTTCTTGTCATGATCAGAAATTTAAAAAAACAGCAATATTACTTTTTTTTAAAAAAATTAAAAACTGGTGTTTTATTTCTCATTTTTATTTTCCTCTGTTATATATAACAGCCTGGAAAGTATGGCGATCGGTCAAAATATGCTCCCCCCAGATTTTTACATTTTTGGGTTCAGGATACCTTGTAACGTCGCGAAATGCAAAAAAAAAAAAAATCGAGGTTTTTTCTGTATGTGGGGGGCATGATTTTGTTCACTCTTTGAAGCTTAATAATTCCTGTGTTTTTTTTCGAAAATTTCTGAAATTTTTTAGGAAGATTTGTGTATTAAGGCGATTGGTGCTGTTAAATTTTGGTGATTAAAGATCAGAAAAAGTGGGGAGATAAAGGGTCGTGTGTATCTCCAGTAGGATCAGATATAATGACTATTTTACTCGTTATTAGCATTTACAATTTTTATAAAACCCATCTCCAACCTGAACATTAAGCTTTTTGCCATTTTATAATAGTTAAAAATATAAAACGTTTTTTAAATAAAATATGATAACAGATGGTGCTACTAAATGTTGCCGAGAAAGTTAAGCAACGCGTTGCTGATTTTCTTTAGATTTAAAATTGGATTTTTTTTATAAATAAATTTATTTAACTTTTTTAATTTTCAATTTGTTTACTTTACAAATAAATTTAATTTTTAAAAAACATTCAAAAATTGGCTATTTTATAACGACTTTTTAAGTAGAAAATTTTAAAATTGAATCAACAAATTTTCAATATTAAATTTTGCTTCAGAAGTTTTATATAATTTAATTCACTGTGAAACTCGCTACGTGAAATTTAAATTAAAATTTTCGCATTTACACATTTAAACTTCTATAATTGTGTTTAAATTTATTAAATTTAAATTACACAATTTTCTCTATTATGTTAAGGAATTCATAATTTATTGGATAATTGTCGTGCCATACCAAATGGAGATCAAGTTGATAGAGACGGAGATGGACTTGGAGATGTTTGTGATAATTGCCCATCAGTACCAAATCCCGATCAGGTAATCTTAAAATAATTAGAGATTTGTAATTAAGTAATTTTATTTAATTACCTTTCATTCTACATTTTTTAAATCTTGATTTTCCTAGTTTTATCTTAAGTATTTTAGTCATTAAAAATGAAGTAATTATCCATTTAATTAGTATTTATTGGAGTAATTTCTTAAAACTTTAGGAAGATCTCGATAAAGATCGAATAGGAGATGTTTGTGATAGCCCTAGAGATAGGTGAGCCAGGTGCATTATATTGCTCTTTAATTATCATATTTCAGTTTAAAAAGTCGAGTAAAATTTACTTTAAAAAAAACTCTGTTTTATTAGAGATCATGATGGATGGCCAGATCATATCGATAATTGTCCAGATGTGGCTAACAGTGATCAATTGGATACAGATAATGACAGAATAGGCAAGCTGTAGTTGAGCTTCGTAGAATTATAATTAAGTTCGTTTTGTTATTTAATATATATATTTTCTTTATCGTTACTTTAGGTGATGATTGCGATTTTGACAAAGATAATGACAATATAACCGACAGCATTGATAATTGTCCACTTGTACCAAATCCCGACCAAAAAGATACAAACAGTGAGTTATATTTTTGTAATTTACATTTCAAAATTTCAATTATTAAAATTGACAACTTTTTTAAATCTGCATTTTTTTTAAATGTCAAATTTCATTTTAAAAAAGTTAAAATTAATCAATTTCGTTTTATAAATTGAAATTTGACATTTTTAAAAACTGCAAATAAATATTTTATTTTTTAAAAAATTAATAACGTAACTGATAAAACTTTACATTTTTAAATTTTACTACCTTATAAATTATATATAATTATTTTTTAAAAAAATACTATTTTAAAAAAATATAATTTCATAAAATGTAGAATTAATAATTTAAAATAAAATTTAGACATTTAGATTCTTCATTTAAATGCGAATTTTCTTCAATTGAAACTAACCATTGCTTATATCCTTATATATATTTGTAGAAAACAATTATGTAAATTTTCAAAATTTACACCTTCTTTAATATACTTTAATACTTTCTTTTTGTTAAATTAATTTATTTCATGCATAAATTTGTTTAAGAATTGACACAAAACTCTGTTTATTAAATTTACATTTTCAATTTTCGTTTCGTACCTTTGAGCGTTGTCATTTATCACATTTATAATTATAAAAAAAAGAAAAACGTTCACAACCGAAATATAAATTCTCTTATTATATGTAACACTTTTATTTGATCTTTTATTTTATTGTAGACACGGGGGTGGGAGATGCTTGCAGGGGTGATTTCGATAAAGACGGTGTTCCAGATGAAGACGACGTGTGTCCAGATAACAGGAGGATATATGCCACCGATTTTCGAGAATATCAAACAGTAGTGCTCGATCCAGAAGGAGAATCTCAGATCGATCCTCATTGGATTATATACAATAAAGTAAGTGTAACTTTCATAAATTTCTCTTTATCTGTCCAGCCTTAAAAATGTAATTACTTTAGGGAGCGGAGATTGTTCAAACAATGAATAGCGATCCTGGCCTGGCCGTTGGTAAGTCTGTTACTAAATATGTCCAAAATGTTTTACACAATTATTAAATTTTAAAATATTTCAGGTCTCCACGCTTTTGGAGGAGTAGATTTTGAGGGTACTTTTTTCGTCGATACAGAGGTCGATGATGATTACGTGGGTTTCATATTTAGGTAAGAATTATTATTTAACATATTATTTTTTATAAATAGATATTAATTATTTATATCCTTCTTTAGCTACCAAGACAATTCTAACTTTTATGTCGTGATGTGGAAGAAGAAAGCTCAAACTTATTGGCAAGCCACACCTTTTAGAGCTGTGGCAGAACCTGGTATACAGTTAAAACTTGTCAAATCCGAAACTGGTCCTGGTGAAATGCTTAGAAATTCATTATGGCACACTGGCGATACTGAAGAACAAGTAAAAGGAATTTAATTAATGTTTTGAAGTTTTTACTAATTAACATCAGCTAAATTTTTAATTCTAGGTTAAGTTATTGTGGAAAGATCCCAGAAATGTCGGATGGAAAGAGAAAGCTGCATACCGTTGGCTATTACTCCATCGTCCTAAAATTGGATTAATTAGGTCAACATATAAAATTTTAATTAAAATCAATGCTAATAAATTTAAATTAGTTCAGTTTCTTGTAATCAGAAAATTTTCAAACTTCCATACAATGTTTTAGAAAGAGAAATTCAAAATTTTTAAATATATTTAATTAATATTCTTTCTACAGGTTAAGGATATTCGAAGGAGAGAATATGGTTGCTGATAGCGGTAATATTTATGATGATACTCTTAAAGGAGGACGTTTAGGAGTTTTCTGCTTCTCCCAAGAGACAATCATTTGGTCAGATCTTGTATATCGTTGCAATGGTAAGAAACAAAGAAAATTCTTTATTTCCCTATTTCTAATCTTGTTCTAATTCATTTGGAGAAAAAGTTATGAATTCTTCCGATTACGGGCTAAACCTCTAAAGGGATTTATGTACTAATTTCATCTTTAGGAATTTCAGGAAAAAATTCAACAAAATTTAAACGTGAAATCAATAATATTTTCTGATATCTTTAATCTCTAGAGGCTGTACCGAGTCGTGTATACGAAGAACTACCCGACTATCTGAAAGCAGAAGTAGCTATCGATAACACAAGACCTTCTGATATACCAAATGTTGGCCACAGGAGGGTACCGGAATATCCAAACATCGTTCCTGCGGAATTAAGAAGAAAATCTTCGAGGTCCGGCCGGAGGAATTATTAAAAAAGAAAAAAAAATATATATATATATATATATATATATATAAAAATTAAAAAGTTATATAAACATTTTAAAATTTAATACCTGTCGGTAATAATAAAACAAAAACACCACACACACACACATCTGTTGTTGGAGTTATAAGGGTAATTCCATTAAGGAAATGTAGAGAAAAAATAAATGCATTTTTTGGTACGAACTATGTTTTTCGCGTTTTTAATTAATATATACTCGCGAAAAAATGCTTTTACTAAAATTTTAATTGTTATTAAATGATAATTTTCATGATTTTTTAAATGTGTTCGTTTGTTTGTAGATTTGACTTACTTTAATTAATTAACAGAGTGCTATTTAAAATATATATATCTATATATACATACTTACACTTATGGAAGAATGTGGAAAAACCAAATCAAGGTTACCCCCTTAAAAGGGACTAGCGTGATGATTACAATGTTTTTTTTAGTAGTTAAGCTAACTAGAGAGGAGTTGTCCTGGTTATAACTGTATAACCCTGTTGAGTATACTGAGACGAATAGCTTTTAAGAGTTTGAAGTGGTATGATAAATGGAAATTTTAAGGAACAAGGCCTTTTTATGGCTTTATATTTTTCTAATGATTGGCTTCAAGATGGTTGTTTAGATATCTCTGACGCAAAAAAAATTCATTCTTAATTAAACTTCTTCAGAAAATAAATCTAAATTAATAAATATACAAATTAATATTGGCCAAATATTCTCACATATCATGTAAATTGATGTTTGTATATGTAAAAAAAAAACACTTTAAAGGAATAAAAACTTAATTTGTTTAACATTTAACTAGTTTGCGTAATAATTGTATTTAACAATAAAAGTGAAAAAATGAATAAATAAAAATCGCAAAAATTGTCAATTTCAACAATAAATACTTAAAAAATCTAATCTGTTTCATAAAATTACAGGAATTGTGAGTTTAAAAAAAAATGCAAACTTTAAAAATAAACAGTCACGTGGTATTTTTAATTTAAATAATTAATTATTATTCTTTATTCGTTTTAATATAAAATGGCTGTTTTATATAATATATATATATATAATTGTTGTTACGATATATGTAGATTCGAATTAAAGTTATTTCCAGAGGAAAAAACAAATTAAAAACATAAACGAAGATGCCAAAACATAAATTTTTAAAGCTAAGAATTGATTATATAATTTTTGTAATATTATTTTTTAAATATATACAGTATATATATTTAATAGTAATATTATATAAATATTGTAAAAAATTAAATAAGTTTTTTAAAATGTTTTACTTTATTTATATTCAAAATTATAGGGAAAAAATTCCTGAAAATTAAGTAAATTAATTTTATAAACTTATCAGGAATTTTGAAAAATTTAATTTTATTCTTGTTTTTATTTATTATTATTTTTTAATATTTAAAGTTTGATTTATTAATTTTTAAGAAAATAATTTTTAAAATTAATTGTTTATGTGTTTAATGTTTAATGGAAAGATTGAAAGCTTAAAAATGGCCTGTAGAGTAATAATTTACTTGTGTAATGTTTTTCAATCATCGTTTGTATACAAAATGCCACATTTTTCTTAAATAAAATCATTTGTATTATCTTACTTTTTTCCATTCTTTAATATTTTAAACTAAATTAAATTAATTTTTAAAATTATGCGAGTTTAAAACGCGTTTAACGTGATTTAATTATTAGTTACATTGTAATTAATTATCTTTAAATAATATTTAAATTTTAAATTTTTTATAGTAAAAGTAGCAAAAATTGCAACTTTTTAGTATTTTAATTATTATAAAACGTTATTTATATTTATTACTTATATTTATAGTTGAATATAATTGAATATAATGCAACTAACGCTTTTAAAAATTGCATTTTTACTTAAAAACGGTTAATTTTTAAAGAACATAATTGCAGAATACTACAAAAAATATTATTTAAAAAAATACTATAATTGTCTTTAAACGTCGTTTACATTCGTTGGTGGATTTAAAAAGCAATGATTATAATTTTATTTTTTAATGAAATCTTTTTTTTTATAAAAATTGAAATGCCAAATTAAGTGTATATATATATAGACGAATCTTATTAAAATTGTTGAATAGAACTGTCAAAAATTCAAGAAAATTTGATTAGAATCTTCCTATTCATACCATTTTCTATTGACATTTTTAAATAGATTGTCATAAATATTATCTTCAACCCTTAACTGATTTGTTAAATTGCTTTTTTTGAATAAAAAAAGCAAGAGCTATAGCAATTTTTTCTATCATTTCTTTTAAAAAAAATAGCGATTTTGTATATAAAAAATCAATTTGATAAATAAATAACATGAATAAATGAATGACAAGAAAATTAAAAATTGAAAGCAAATCAAAGCTTTTTTTAAATCAAATTTTCTATTTAAAATGCTTAATAAATTATTAATTTGTCAAAGAATAATTTTTTGGAAATTATTGATCACATTCTACTAACAAATCGATTAGATAAATCTGTTAAAATTTAGATTTATTTGTAGAATTTATTTAAAGAGATTTTATAAATTAACTTGATTACAAATCTAGCCTAAAGCATAATCATTTAGAATATTTAAATTATTAAATTTAAAAAAAGAAAAAAAATACAGACAGAAAACTATCAATTATTCTTTACTTCGCGAATAAACCTTAAAAAATTAAAATTTTATTTCTATGTAAAAAATTATTAATTAGGCCTAATAAAAAAGCAATTTAAAAAAAAAATCAAAAACTTAAAAATTGTAATTTAATATTTAAAAATCTTTGAATTGTTGCTGAAATTTTAATAAATACACTGCTAATGTGACCACTAAAGGAACCAGCTTAAAGTGGTCACCTTACACAGGTGATCACACTAGCTGGTTTTACTATAATTGTTTTTTTTTATATATTTTTAATTAATTTTATTATTTTTAAAATTTATAATAAGGCAAAATTTTAAACATTTCATATCGGAGTTTCTACCTTTTTCCTATTCTGATCCGTGAAAAGGTAGAAACTCCGATATGAAATGAAGTAAACAAAAAAAATCTTGCCATTGCTGAGAGCTGAATGAAATACTTTTCAATTTTATTGTATACAACAATATCGTGACGTAACGTATATAATAGTGCAGTATTTATACGTAATGTATTTTAATAATTTTTCGCTCAACCCATTAATTACAAACGTGTACAGTTAGAGAGAGAAATTATCGACTTGAAAAATATATAAAAAATAATTTAAAGTTTATTTTATTTATTCATTTATTTGTGTTTTATAAAGGTTTGTAATAATGCCAAATAAAACGGATGACCTTACAATAAATATTACTTAATTTCTTGGAAAAGTAAATAAACGTCTACGTCACCAAAAAATAATTTTAGTTACCCAAAACTAAAATTTAAAAAAAATAAAACAATTTTAAAATTTGTTTAACAGAGTTATATTGTTATTATTTTACTTTAAAAAATCTAATTGGTTTAGTTTCATGGGATAAAGCAATGTAACAACAGAGCTAATGGGGAAGACTTTCCGGAAAGACTTGGAAACGTCTATTTAGGTGTTAGACGAATGAAGGAAACCCGGGAAATTTCACATGACCAATCCCTCGGTCAGGCGCGAACCCGAAACCAACTATCAGTGTTAAGTGGTTTTATCCACTCGACCACTAGTGAACCGAAAGGAAATTGAAGACACACCAAAAAAAAACCAACGTAGAATGGTAATGTAGTGTTCGGAAGATTCTATAATGTCAATCGTATATATTCAAAAGTAAATTTATCGAGGTAATGCATCTTCACTTTCTTGGGAATTGAATTATAATCAAAGGTTTTTTTTGTATTGATTTAAATGAAACGTTAAGAAAATGTTAAAAAGACGGTAATTGTATCGACTGTGTAAATACTATTTTATCAAGTTGAAAAATACTTAAATCAATTCGTCAAAAAACATTTTACATATTACAATAGCAATTAATAATACTTATTTGAAACAGTGTTTCCATGATAAATAGGAACTAAAAGGATAACAGTAAGAATACAACGTAATTGACGTGTTTCTGTTTATGTGTGTTCTGTTCTAAAATAGTGGTACACTTTTTTCATTAGTCACATACAATATCACTAAAAAATAATCAGTTAAATATTCTTCCAGTAATATTTAATGATATTTATTAATAATTTTCAATTATGGGGGGCGTGTTTGAACGTCGACGCTGCGAGTGACTTTTCTGTGAACCTTTCATTTGTGCAGCGAAGTGGTGAATTACTGTTTATTTGATTAACTTATTATTAAATAAGTTTAAACTAACACTAAGTGAAGGTAAAGGAAAAAGAAATAATACAAAAAATAATAATAATATGCAAAGATCTCCAGTCAGGCATGGAAGACCTCCACTGACCAGAACGAGGACAGAGAACAAACAAAGTTCAACCAAGCACTTCAAGCTCCAAACTCATTACGGATTACGGAACACAACCGAAAAGTGATTCACAAGAAGGAACAAAAGAATTCTCGAATCAAAATATGGAACCTGGTCAGCAGAATTCATTGGGCTCAACAGGTGAGTCACCTAATATTAATTCAAGTCTTCTTACTAATTCGGCAAGTCAACTTGACACCACAGCTGCACTTCTATGGACTAAAATATCAGATTTAATAAATGCTTCAAATGATAAATTGTTAGAACAAATGGCCTATATAAAAGAAGACGTAGAACGAATACGTCAAGGTATACGTGAGACTAAGGAAAGACAGATATATATGGAGGAAGAAATTAAAAATTTAAAACAACAACTAGAAAAGCAAAAAAGTGAAAATGAACTAACACAATTTAAAATAGACACTTTAATTAATGATTATAATTATAAAAAAATAATTGTATACAAATATCCAATCTCGAAATCCATATCTACGTTAGAGGTATATAACTTTATGACTAATGTACTCAATATTTACGATATAGCCCAAACTGAGATAACAGAAACAAACTTAATAACAAAGAAACCTAATACAACAGTAAGAATAACATTCAGCAATAAGCAACTTCGTGATAAATTTTTCTATACCTTTATTCAAAAGAAACAACAAAAATAACGCATTAGAAGAATGGGAAGACATGCAAATATCCCCAGATTTGACTAAAAACTCAAGGATAAGAAGGAAAAATTTACTCCCAATACTTCATGAATTGCGAAAACAAAAAGACCAAGTTAAACTCCGTAATGATATATTAACGATAAACCAAGAAAAAATAACATATAGCCTAAAATTGAGCAAATTGGTTTATGTAAATAATTTTCGTCCTTATAGTAATCAAATAAATACAGACAGTTGATATCACGTTAAGCAAAAATATACGCAACATAACAAAGTCATAAAGAATAATCAAATGGTTTCCATTGCTAACTGGAATAGCCAAGGAATAAAAAATAAAACGTCACTAATAAATAACTTTTGCGTTAAATACGAACCGGATATTTTAGCAATTACTGAAACTTGGATTACTTCGAATTTGTATTATAAAACAAAATTTTTCAATAACTTTATAGTGGAATCGATCCAACCACAAAAACCTACAGGTCCAGGCCGTCCAAGCGGAGGTATATGTATCCTTATAAAAAAGAACCTTGGTAAAATAATTGACATAAAAAAATTCAACAATAATATGCTACTTCTTATTTCATTACAGAAGCCTACTTTGGTAAATAAAACGAATAATTTAATAACATTATTAATTGCTTATATTCCGCCCGATGATCTAAGTACTTTAAAAAATATTTTTAAAACATTAGAAAGTTGGAGTCATACTTCTCCCTTCACTTTGGTAATGGGAGATTTTAATGCAAGGATTGGTGAGTTAATAGATTCAAAATATAAAGGAGCCAATTTCTATATATCTAATAAACGTCTTTCGAAAGATAAACAAACCAACAGATTGGGAAAACCTTATCGAGTTATTAACAGAACACAGAGTGTTCCTTCTTAATGGCAGAATTCAACAGTATATTCCAGCTGAACATACTTGCTTGACTAATATGGGTGCTTCGACCATAGATCTCACAATTTGCTCTGAATTATTCTTAGATTGTTGTGTAGAATTTCAGACTAAGAATTTCGATATTTCAGATCATTTTCCTACAATAGCAAAATTCCATTTATTTCCTTTTGAGTATTCGGATTATACATATAACAACAACTTCAAGATAAAGTACAAATTGGCCAATTATAAGTCCGAAATTGGAAATCGGTTTAAAAATATGCTAGAAGTAACTAACTATAACTGTGAAGAGGTATACAAAATAATGATAAATATCATGAATGATTATATAATATTAAACAAGGATAACAAATACGCGCGAAATAAAAATAAAAAAAATCTGGTATGATTTCGATTGTTATATTTAATATTAGATATTGCAGATTTAAAGAGTTTTACTCGGTTAGGTCTATTTACAGTCATAAAATTTTCGGCAATTCGTAAGAGCTCGATCAGTTTTAATTTAACCGAAACGACTTCTGTTATATCGTTTTCGTGTCCTCTCGTCTTCTACTTTTCTTATCTTTAACAGAAACGGTTCGTCTAGTCGTTTAGCATCATGGTTAAAGAAATTAATAGATTGTTGCAGTGCCGTTTGTTAACGGATAAACAAAACGTTTTTCGAAAAAAAAACAACACAAAACCGGATGCGATGACGTAAAATATGGTTCAAACAACCAATATTTGGTTAGCTATACGAAAATAAACCATGTGTATAAATTGAATTTGGTAAATAGTTCTAGAGATCGAGTGTAACCGAATACTTTAAAAATTACTTTAAAATTTGAATAACTTTTAAATTATATAATACAATTTTGAATCTGGAGCTTGAAACCTTCGAGGCTGAAAAAAATTCCCGAATCTTTGGCCATCCTAATCATAATTTCAGAATTTCTACAATATACATACATCTTAATCTATGTAATATTTAATATTAAAAATCGATTTTTGAAGTAAAAACTATATAATAAATTATTATTTCAATTTTCTAAAAATTCAGCATCCAGAATATTTTGAGTTACAATTTATAAAAAGTGAAAAATGAATTAAATATTAAAGTGTAAAATCTAAAAAGCTTTTGAAAGATTGTTAACAATAAATAAAATAATATTAAATATTTTATATATTTCTTTTATTGAAAAGTTAAACAAATATAAAGGTTAAAAAAGGAATTGTTTTCTTTAATTTATTTCAATTTTAAACTAAAAAATTTCAATTTAAATTTGTACGTTTTAGAGTTGAGAAGTTCAAATTTAAATAACATAATTATGTGTATGTAATTTAAACGCTTTGCGTGAGAGCTTAATGATGATAATTGATAAACATATTTAAACATAATTAAACTTTCACGTGAAGAGTTTATCAATTTAAACATTTGTTGTTTGTATAATTTTCATAAGAAAGTTTATATTCTACATAAACATAATATTTCATAAAGAAAAATATATGAATACCTAATACATTCGAAACTTATAACTTCAGAAACTGTTATAATTCATAACAATACTTTAAATAAAACACAAATAAAGTTTTTTTAAAAATTCAATTTTATTTATTGAAAAAAGCTTATTTCTGACCTTAAAATTTATCTTTAAAATATTGCCACCGTGTTTCGTCATACGCCATATTTTCTATATTTTTCACCTCTTATCAATATACAAAAATAATACACGGTCGTTCGTTGTTTGCCTGACTGTCCTTCTTTAATCTCAAGAATGGAGTTAGATAGATTAAAGCCGAGAGCAGATATGGAAAGCTTAGAGGCAGGAAACTCGAGTAACTATATATCAACTTCCGGTTCAAATCGGAAGTCACGTGATTTCAATTCAAAAGTTTTACCAGAACGGCGTTACATAGATGACCGGCACCACCCTGTTGTTATCCGGAAAAGTATGACGTGTAGGAAGGAGTATGACACTACGAATTTCAGATCGAGAGCATATATTTTAAATTAAATAAAATAAAAATATGAGTAAAAATTGTAGCCCGGCATTGTAACCATGTCACAAGAATTTTTGCTTGTCTATATTTTAAATTTTAGGATTTGTGAAGAAACAAATTCGTAAAAATTTATGAAAAAATCTAAAAAATTCAATAACAAAAAGAAAAGCACAAAAATTAACATTAAATGTCCATTTCTTTGTTGGGTTTTGTAACAATGCGTACAAAAGAAGATACATTGTTACAAATTTGTAATTGACAATTGTTTACTTCTACTTAAGAACCTGTTTTTCAATTTGAAAAAATAAATAAATAAATTGAAGAAAAAACAAAATATATTCAAGATTTACAAAAAAATTCGAAAAGAAACTATGTATTGTGATATACTTTTTTTTACTAAGTTGTAAGCTACAATAGGATTATGATTTATTGTTGTGGACCCTTAGGAGCAACCTGAAAGAAACATGTCTAGAAATATATAAAAAATATATATATAAAATAAAAAATGAAAACAACGTCGAGAAAAAAAATCAGAAAATAATTTATTTAAAAAATGCAAAATTTTTAAAATAATTTTTAAATTAAATATAATAATAAAAAACATTCCCTTAATAAACATTGAATCTTACACATATCTTAAATTTAAAAATAAGTTATAAACATAAATATAATTTTTTATCCATAGATAGATGTTTTATTAAATAAATTTTTATTAGAAATTTACTTATACAGTGTTTTTTCCCCTTTATAATGTTGAAGATATATTTTTATGTTTAGTTTCCATTGTATTATTAAATCGCTTTAAAAGCTTTATTAAAATTAAATTATATAAAGAAAAATGTTTTATTGATTTTTAAATAGAAAACGTGAAAACTTTCACATCCTATATTAAGTTTTACTTGTTATTATAACAGAATTTTATTTTATATTAAAGAAATTATTATAATGCACTGTAAAATATTAAAAAAAATTTTAAAAATTCAATACTTCATTCGTTTTAAAATCATTGTTATAAAATTTTATAACGAAGACCTTTTTAATTTTTAAATTTAATTTATAATTAATTTTGAACAGAAATAATTTGAATTTTTTTAAAGAAATAAAAACGATTCGGTTGTATTTTATATTTTTTCTATTACACTGAATAAGATACCTTTTATTTTCTTTTTAAACTAGATTTTAAAAACAAATTAATAAAATAAACTTAACACAAATTTATTTAAAAAATAATTAAGTTTATTTATTTAAAAATATATTTATGAAACTAGCAAATAATTCTCTTTATTTTATTTTTTACAACAGTGTAAAAATGAAATTGTTTCCTAGTTTAAAAAAATTATTTTTTATTCTTTTTTTTATATTTAAATTTTATTGTTAAATATAACATTAATAAATGTTAAGATATTTCAAGAATCTCTGTTAGTATTTTAATTTAAAATGTTTTCCTTATTAAAAATACATTTTTTAATCTTTTGTGCAATTATTTTCTGCAACTCATTATCTGAAAATACAATTTTTTGATTTTTATGAATTTTTTTATTCATATTTTATAATTAATTCATTAACGCACTTACTTTTATTATTTAATAAAATAATCTTGTTGAGATTTTCCATGTACGAGTAATTATTTTTATAATTTGTCAATTTTTCTAATGACAATTTAAACTTTTTACAACGACAAAGGTGTTGTCATAAAAAATTGTAATTTTTTTCTTTAAAATATAAAAAGTAATATTTATTTTTCAAAGATATTAACATGTTTTTTAAATTAAATACAAAATAAGTTTTAAAAAAAGTCAAAAAGTACTTTTATTCTTTTTCAATCCTTAAATAATAAAGAATATTTTTATACTTTTTCATTACAAAGTTTACGGTTTATTTAATTTAAAATTAATTAAATTTTATATGCAAAATAAATATTTACAACAAATTTCAACTATTAATTTACATCTATTCACATTTATTTTCTCGATTATTTATTTAATTGATGAGTAAGTTGTAAATTAAAATTTAAAAAATTACAAATATTTAAACAGTACAAAACATATGTATTTTCTTAGCACAATGTTGCCGTTGAGGACACCTTACGCAGGAAACACTTTCAGAGAAAAAAGATTGGTTTATTGGTGTGAATGGATATGCATTTTGGGCTTAACACCCCTCTTCAGTCCTATTATTACATATTTATCAGTAAATTGATTATAGGTTTACAAATTTGCAGAATGCATTGAAAAAATTAGGATACGCATACAACGGTTTATACAATAAAACTTAATTACCTGAGATAGTGACAGTTAAACTAACATGACTCGTAAGAAGATATACACGTAGTTGAAAAAAGGAGGGGGAAAATAGAGCTAAAAAGTCCTTTTGGCTCCACACTTACACATTAAGACAGTATAACATGTGCTAAAATAGAAAGGGCAACCAACTGGCTGCGAGATCTCACTCGACAGCATCAAAATTCTTACAAAAGAAAAAAATATTAAAAGAAAATTTCATGAAGATATTGAAATTATTAAAACTAAAGAAACACAGAATGAACCTAAATACAGGTGCAGTCATCAATGACATCTGGCAGTAATCCTTAACTAAGTAGCAAAGCCCATTAAGATGTTCTACCGCCCTCCTTCTATCATACCCCATTATGCAAGTCACACCAAACTTTCAGTGTATGATACAGGGAATACTCACTTCTTAATTTCTCATATCTTCTCTATGTTCTCTGTACATCAGAATTATTTCACACCCTACAGGTATTCCGTTATTAATTTTATAAAAATTCTGCCTCTTAATATGTACTTAATTTTAGATTTAAGTTTACCCCTATTTTATATTAGCACATGTTATACTGTCCTAATGTGTATAAGTGTGGAGCCAAAAGAATTTTTAGCTCCATTTTTCCCTCCTTTTTTCAACTCGTAAGAAGATATACTCTTGTATATCTTCTTACGAGTCTGTTGGTTTAACTGTCACTATCTCTAGTAATTAAGTTTTATCGTAGAAACCATTGTACACGTATCCTATTTTTTCAATGCATTCTGTAAATTTGTAAATCTGTAATCAATTTGCTGATAAATATGTAATAATAGGACTGAAGAGGAGCGTTAAGCCCAAAATGCACATCCG
The DNA here is from genome assembly GCF_030686945.1 of Centruroides vittatus. Lineage (NCBI taxonomy): Eukaryota > Metazoa > Arthropoda > Arachnida > Scorpiones > Buthidae > Centruroides > Centruroides vittatus. The sequence goes on along the minus strand of NW_027122360.1, from coordinate 1,085,134 downwards.
TTCACACCAATAATCCAACCTTTTTCCTCTGAAAGTGTTTCCTGTGTGATATGTTCTCAACGGCAACATTGTGCTAAGAAAATACATATAATAGAGAACAACAAGCAACCAAGATTTAAGTACAAAACATAAATTAACGGATTAGCTGGAAGAATTTTAACTTTGTAAAAAAAAATCAATAAAAATAGGAATATTTATAGTTATATTTCATGTTTTTTAGTATATTGAGATCTTTCAATATCGGTTCTCATGCATTATCAAAATGTCACGTTATCTCCGTATCGAGGCAACTCATAATCATTCAGCTGTCACAGCCCCTTTCCGCCATTACAATATAAATGCACACATCAACATAAAGATGGATATAGAGCATTATCTTTTATCTTAGAATCTTTCATTCTTTTCTCTAAAAAGAAATCTTTAAATGTTTTCGACTTAAAGAGAGACTCTCTCTATATCCAGCAAAAGTTAAACATTAACTTTATATGCCTACAGCTTTTAACATAAACATGTACAAAAAATGACAATTCACTGGAAAAATGCCATTTTTTACTTTTCTTTTTTCGTTATAGAATAGATTGATTGGCTTCTCCTGTACTTAGTTCACGGACTAAAAATTTTCTTTCAAGTTTGTTTATGCTTATGTAAATATTTTTTAGTATCGAAAACTAGGATTAGATATTTTCTTTTTTGCCTCTTAAGAAAAATAAATTTTCTTTATTTCTTTACTTTCGTGTTTTATATTATTATAAAATATTTGCTTTTATTTTCTTTACGAAATGTAAATTTATAAGTTCGTAAAAGATAATAGAAAGATGCTACTTAACAGAATTTTTTTTTCTTTTGGTTGAATAAGTTTTTTAAATTGGATTTATTTTCTATATTACACGAATTAGAAAGAGTAAAGCAATGAAATTTATGAGGAAACAATTAACGTTGCGCAGCATATATCTTAATAAAATATATAAACTACATAAATTTTACATGCGGCACTTTTTAAATGAGTGTGTACGAAATTTTGGCTCTGTTGGCTTTTTTACTGGAAGTATTATGCCAATAAATAGTTGCCATTTTCATTGCTGTGTAGCGACATATCGAATGATGCGAGACGTGGATTTGGTAAGGTAGATAAATTTTTTTTTTATAGAATTTTATAAAACTGAAGCATGTTTCGTCTTAAAACATAATAGCTTGTCGAGAATAATTCTTCATAATTTATAGAACATAAGAAATTTTCGGTTTCGAGTTATAAGTCTGGGTTTAAATTTATTAAAGCAGCAAACGATCAGAGAGTAACAATAAATACATTTATAAGGGTTAAAAAATCTTGTGTGAAGTATTAGTAAAATTTTGATTTAATTTTGTACAAAATATTTTATTATTTATGTTTTCAAATGCAGAATATGTTTTTTTTTATTTTAGCTTTGTTTTCTATAAGCTATATTTAGTTGCAATTTCAAAAATATGAAAAACATATTTTATTGTAGAACTTTTAAATTGCATTTTACTATATACTTAGATGCATTTCTTCTTCTATATATTCAAATGGAATTTTCTCATATTACTACTAGAAGGGACCTATCGAATTTACGCACACATTCAAAAAATTTTTTATTCAAAAATCCAAATTGCAATATTTTAAATTTAAAAAAAAATCACTGCTCTTTCTTCGTATCCAATTGCAATTCACCTTTATATACATAATGACACTAAACTTCAAAAACAATATAATAATTTTATTAATCTGATTAGGCGACATTAAATTATATAATATTTATCTTTATAGATTTATTTTTCTTTGAAATTATTATTATTATATTAAATTTATGTTAAAGTATATTTTCTTATTTCTCAGCAAAATTTAAAATTTATGATAAAACAAAATTGATGATTTTTATTTTTTTAAAAGAAACTTCTTCGACACTTCCATCAAAAGTCAATAACTGAAAATGGTCAAAAGTCAGAAGCTGAGAAAATTCTTTAACTTTGTCAACTTCATGCATGAACATCCCTAAATCTAAACGACTACATGAGCAAAAGACTCGATGAATAATTTATATTCGACTAGAATCAAGGATTTGACAAACACCTGCAAGACTATTCTACATATAAAGGTATCTAATTCACTTTACAGTTTCCTATAAATATGATTAAATTAAATTTTCTTAATAACAATTAATCGATACTTCAGAGCAATTATGATAAATATTAAGTAAAATTTGTTTGATTAAAATCAATTTATTTAATTCTAAATCCTTTACCTATTATTTCAATTCGATTACTATATTAAATAAATACCGTTTAAAAATTCAATTAATTTTTTCCTAAATTAAATACAAAACAACGCAATTTTTAAACTGATATTTGTATTTTCATTAATTGCATTTTTTTTAAATTTAACAGAGAAAAACACAATTAAATAATACATTGCTTCACGTTTAATTGTAATCGATTAATTTAATTATAATTGCATTTTTATAACTTAAAAAATGTAAATTTTAGTAAAAATATTTATTTAATTTTAAAAATTTTTTATAATTGTTTTTTTAAATATATAATTATTTTTTAAGTTTTGAGAATTTTTAAGTTTACGTTTTATTTTTTGGAAAGAAATATATTTTTAATCATTGCGGTTATAAGAAAGCATAGACTTTTTTATGTTGAATTTACTCTGGAGAATTGTAAATCTCCAGAAACTTTACATTATATAATTTTTTTATTAATAAGAAATTTTTACATGTAAAAAAAGCAACGTAAAATATAGGAAGATAAGAGAGAGTTCTTCTTTTTAAAAAAGTTTTTCAATATCATAGAATTAACAATAATAGGATTAGATCAAAGTTTGTAAATGGGAAGATCCATTTTCCTTTTATTTTATAAGATTAAAAGCTATTTTTTATATTTTTTTATAAAACATTTTATCAAAACTTTGTTTTTGCTGAATCGCATAAATCTAAAATATACTTTTTGAATATTTTAATAACTATATAACTTTGTTTAAAAATTACGACTCAGTAATTTCATATAGCTTAATTCAATTTCTTTTGGAATTAAAAGTTAAGCTTTATAAACTTAACTTATTTATTAATTATCAAATTAATTAAATCTTAAGATTTATCTTTAAATTTAATATTTAAAATCTTTTCAGATATTTATGAATAAAATTTTATACTTAGATAAGTAAAGAAAATAAATAGCTTAGAAGTAAATAATAAAATCTGTTTTTTAGAATAAAAAAAAATTAATACTTCTTTCAATTTTAGAAAAAACTTGGCAAAAATCCATAAAAAAATCAAAAATTTATGATTTCAAAATTTATCAAATTTGAACATTATTAAATTACAATTAAAATCACAAATCGAGTTTAATTTATATCAATTTCAACAAAGCAATGAATTTTTTTTTATTGAAATCGATCAAAATTAACTCGAATGCCATTTAACATCAATGAAATTGATTACAATTAAGTTTTACTGATTGTCAATTTAAAATTTCACATTTTTAATGTAATAAAAAATAAATAAGCGTGTGACGGCGTTTTCATATAAAAGTGCAGAATTAAAAATCGAATCATCTTCATACATATGCGTAAAATTTAAATTTTGATAAAAATTAAGGTAACTTGCAACGTTTTTCTTGCAAAATACTTTATAATTCTGTAATATTTTCTGCAATTTTATAAGTTTTGTGTTTTTAATTTTAATAACTTTGACTTTTTCAATAATTCCAGTAAAAAATTGTATGTAAAATTTTGCGATTTTTAAGATTTACTTTAAAAAAATAATAATAATAAATATTCTAAGCAATGTTAAGAAGCAGTAATAAAATATAAATTAATTAAGTTAAAAGAATTTTAATTTTTAAATGTAAAGTTTACCAGTCAATTATCAAAATTGATTAATTTTGATTCGGTTTACAGCAAAGAAAAAATTATTCTGGGTTACATTTATTTATGTATATAAAAACCAATTTAAAAAAAAATCTAAAAACTTTAGGAGGAAAAAAAATTAAAAGGAAAAAAGATTGTTTAAATAAGCAGCAGTTTTTATATGTTTTTCTTTGGAATTATAAGACAGTTGCACAACCTGATACATAATTAATGGAAAAAGTTCATCATTAGTGTAGTAGTAAAAATAGAAAATAAAAGCCCTGAGCGACATTTTAAGTGGGTAGTTCTATCACAAATTCCATTTGTCATTTTATCCGCATAGCAGCACATGTTTTAGATACATTAACATTAATTTTATTATGACACAACTAAATAAATGTACACTATATTCTACTTTATATTTTTAAAACATCTTTCATGCATAATCTAAAAAATTCAAATTGTAATTTAAATATAAAACAACGCATAAGTCAGTTAACTGTGTGCGTTTGTGTGTTCCAGGCACACTTGAATAATTACCTAAATTTAAAACCCGTGTTTATCTTTTAAAGTTTGGCAGAAATATGTTTATTGAAAAATATTCAGCTGTTAAACCATTAGAATTATTTTATTTTTACAATGGCTGACTATCTGACTGACTGACCGACCTTTAACCCGTAAATAATATAAATATTTTCGTATTTTTCTTTTTAAATGCAAATTAAATTTTACATTTATAATATTCTTGGATAACATTCAAAAAAGTGTGTGTTGGAATTTGAAATTTAAAAGTTTTGTAATTAAATTTAAAATAATTACAACTCTCCAGAAAATTGTTTAGATTAAATTTAGGATTAAATCTACGGAAATTATTTTATATTTCTAAAACACGTAAAACTAAAATTATTTACAAAGAATCGAGATATTTTTAGAATAAAGTTTAGTAATAAAAATAAATTTAGAGTAAAATTAATCCTAAAATCTCGTTTTTTATAGAGTAAATTAATTTTATTTTAGAGTAAAATTAATAATCTCGATTTTTTAATCGAGATTTTAGGGAGGAAAAAATTTGATTTTTAAATTTGACAAAAATTCATTAAAACATTAAAAACTTTAATATATAAAACATCATTAAAATTCACTAGTAAACATTTAATGAAAATATAAACAGACAAGTTTCGGTGATGATTTTAATTGAAATTTTGCAAGTAATTTCGTAGAGTCGACCTACATTTTTGACGGTGAAAAATGTATTTTAACGATTTATCTTATAGGAAAATTAACATAAATGAATGTTGTATATTTTAGATGTGACAATGGTAATTCCAGATGATAATTAATTATCCGATTGATCGTCACCTGTCAATGTAATAGCCATAGAAAGCGGGAGACGATGCTCTTATCACCTTCAAATCCATTTTATTTATCGGTATTGGGAAAAGCATTAACTTGACTATCATCCATCTTCATAATGTTTTAATTAATTCTGACCCAGCCAAAATTTTGTTTTCCTTTTCACCTAACAGCATTTGCATGCATGACATTTGCTCAGTTAAATAAATAATGCTCTGGATATGTTCATTCTTGTACCAACATTTATTATTCCATGTGAAACTTCTGTAATTTGTAATGGAGGGAAGGAGTCGTTGATTTACGTGCTAGCACTTAATTTGCATTAGCTAAGTCCAAACATGTCTAAAATTGCAACAAAATAGCGTACTCTCTATGTATATTATAATAATGTAAATTAAATTAAATTTTGATACTTTGAGTGCTTAAAATAAATTTGTAAAAATCTTTCTCCATGTTTAATAATAAAATTTTGCTTAAAATATTTTAAAATTTGTTATTATAATTAATAAAATCCCTTTAAAAATATTAGTGATAAAATATAACATTTTTTGATGTTTTACCTGTGAAATATCAAAAGTTTTGATTTCAATTGTTTTCTTAAGTGAATTATTGTTTAGTATATAATAATATTAATAATTAATTTATCAAACTAAAAATTTCATTTAAGGAAACTGTGTAATTTTTATTTTAATTAATTAATTTTTGTTTATTAAAATGAAATTAATAATTTAAATTTTTGTCAATTAAAACTAAAACAAGACATAAAGTTCTGAAAAATAATTAATAAAATTTTAATAAACATTTTATTAATTTATTTTTCTAAAATTAATACTCTAATAATAAGCACATTATAATTAAAACATAAAAATTTCAAATCATTTTCCAAAAATATTATTTCATAAAATGACATTATCTAATCCAATTATTATAAAATGAAATTTTAATTTAACTTTGGTAAAAGTTGTAAATATTTTTCTAAAATATTATTATTTTTTTAAAAATTCGCTTTTCATTTTCAAAGCTACGGCTATTTAACCTCAGAACATCAAATATTTATGAAATTTTGTAACGCCTTTCAGAATTTTTTAAAATTAAGGATTAAGCTTTGAATTATAAAAATTTATTTTAGATTTTTAAAAAAGACAAGTTTTTGTAACTTAAATAAAAATCTTAAATTTTCTAATTTAATCTGTGTATTTGATTATTTCTCTACAGAAAAATATCAAAACAGTTCTCTATCATCAAAAAATTTAAAATCATCATCATCATCATCCTTCTCCTTCTCTCCTACCATTCCTGTCCAATCCGTGATGACCCTGATATAAGAGCCCTCTCGAAGCTCACAGATGGGACGAGTTGCCAAAAATCTCCTCGTTATTGCCCTTCATCATCCTGTCCAAACAGTGATGGCCCTTATATTAAGCTCGTCTTGGTGCCCACGTGGTGAGAAAAGCTCCAAAAAATCATTATCATTAACATTATTGGTTTTTCATCATGATCCGCTCTTCCCCATTTCGGGGAAGAGAGGACCAACCCACGATAAACCTTATACAAAAGTCCTTTTGATGCCAGACCGAAAAACATCTCTCCCCATTATAAAAATTAATTTAAAAAGTAGTATTAAAAGAAGTTTAAAATAAATTAATTTTACAAATAAGTAACAAATAGTTATAAAAATTACAAAAAAATACATTACGTAAATCTAAAAATAACAGCAAAAAATGACAGTAAAGATGATTCCATTTAACTTTTTTTTTCTCTATACCAATCGATTATATTTTCATCTACTTAAAATATCATTAGATGAAATGTATTCGTTCTAATCATGTCAAAATCGAAAATTAAAGAAAAAGACAAATAAAAAAAATCAATTTATTAATTTTTTTATTTATTTTTTTACATTTTATTTTTCTGTGAGTATAGAAGAAAAAACACGGTAACAACTTCAAAATGGAGGAAAGAAAAAATAGGTAAAAAAGAAATGTTACATCATTTTTGGAAGATGACTCTATTATATAAGAAGTAGCCAGATTTTTAGAAGGAATTTTTATTTTATTTTTTTATTTTTGTTTTGTGACACGTGCTGTAGACGACACTTAATTTGTCACTTCTTTTACACAATTTTCTTGTTTTTCTCACTTTCTCAACAGCAATTAATTATAAAACTTCACTCATTTTTATATTTCCTCCTATTACTCGGCCTTATCTGAATTAATTTATGTAAATTTTTCTTTAAATTTCACGCCAATATGTAACTTTTTGAAAGGGGTAACTTTTTTAAAAAAAATTTAATATATTTTTAAATGCGTTCAAATTTCATTTTTAAAACTATTAAAATAATTCTAACGTAGAAAATTAAATTATTAATCTGTTTTAAATCTTTAAAATTCGTATTTTATTATTATTAATTTACTTTATTAAATTACATTTATTTCTTGTTTATTTATCATAATAATTAGCCTACACTTTGATTTTTTTTACACTAAGAATAAAAATATTTTTAAATATAATTATTATGTAAAAATATATATAAATAAAATAAAAATAATTAAAGACAATTTAATTTTTATATGCTTTAAATTACAATTTTAAAGTTTACATTTATGCGTTTTTATAAAAATAAGTTTTTATTCTCATTTTTTAATATTTATTAAATATAAATTAATATTTATATATTCTATTATTAGTTATAATAATCTAAAATATATTTGCATAAAAATGATTTTTAAGACAGTTATTTTTTGTATTATCTTACGTTTTAATTACTTTATATTAACTTCAATTCAATGTGACATTATTCTATGGGTAAATAGGAAAATTGCCTCCCATCAACGGGGGGGACAACCTAAATGTTCAAGAAAATATTTCCCCAAAACATTCCGGCGAAGAGAAATGTTTTAAATCAATACATGGAGCTTCTAATTCAAATTCGTCTGGACCCACGACGCTATAATGTGCCACTGCTTCAATTACTAGAAAAATTTATTGAACTGCAATTTGAAAAAATTGTACACCTATAAATTCCCACTGTCGTCCATCCGTCTGTCTGTTTTTCGTTATTCTTGAGAATGGAGATAAATAAGTCGAGACCAGATATGAAAAGCGTAGGAGTAGGAGGCCCAGATATGAACTTCCGATATAAACCGGAAGTCATGTCATTTTAATTCATAATTTTATCCTGAAAGGTGTTAGACTGGCGCGACTCTATTGCTAAAGGAAAAGTATGATGGACAGGGGCAAGCCACTACTAATTTGAGGTGGAGAGCATATATTTTAGATGAAATAAATTAAAAATACGATTAAAAATTACAGATTGGATTGTGACCATGTCACAATAAATAATTGCTCGTTAGTATTGTTATTTTTTAGTTCGTTTGACATTTTGTAAAATGTCAAAGTTGAAAATTTCAATTTTCTATTAAAATAAATAATGCAAATCTTTAATTTTTAATAATTTACAAATAAAAATATTCACGAACGTATCTCTAATACATATATTTTCCCCATAATATCATCATTGAAACGTCACGCATCTACAGCTCAATATTTTTACGGAAGAGAAAAACGTACGAGAGAATGATTCACAAACTTTATCCATTTTTGTACATCGATTGATGCCTTTGCCACAAAAAAATGGCATTTTGATTGAGTTCTTTTTTCCTAAAATAACTTTATGACGTTTCATCCTTCCTCTTTCTGTTTTCGATATGATATCTGAAGGATCATTAAGAGTTGGCATGGTTACATTTGAAGAATCCTGCTTTAAAAGAAAAGTAATATCTTGACATTTTTCTTTTCTACTCCCGACTTAAATTGTCATTTATGAGAAATAAATGTACCGATAAATAAGCGGATAATATGTAATAATAATAAAAAAAATTGTAATAATGTTCTTGTATATAATTTTAAATTTCGTGTAACGAAATATTTAAACAGGAATTCCTGGTTATAAGAAATAAAATTGAAAAAAGAGAGTTTAAAATTCGCTATTTAAAAAAATACGTGTAAAATTCTCTTAAAACTTACCTTTTAAAAATATGCAAGTTTACAAGTAAAAATCTTGTTTACTGGAATATAATTCTGAATAATTAAATATAAGTGAATTTAATTTAATTCAAAAGTTTGCATTTTTTAAAAATTCATATAAAATCTGATTCCAAAAAAAGTAAGCAAGGAGTTTACAAATAAAAATGTTGTTGACTGGGATATAACTCTGTATGACTAAATATAAATAAATTTAATTTAATTGAAAAGTTTGCACTTTTTAAAAAATGCACACGCGTTTCCAATTTCATAAAACATTCGCATTTTTTTAAATCAAGCGACAATTTAGCGTTATTTTGTTTTACAGATTTGAATTTTGTCATTTTCAATTTCTTCTAAAAATTTAAATAAAGGAAAAAATCTTTTAAGCCGAATGTTATCCAGGCAATATAAATCTCATTTTCCAAAAATATTTTCATCGAAAGGTAAATTGCATTTTTGCTTTCTGTGTTTTCTTTTTTCTCCCCTCGGTTCAAAAAGTGCAGAGTTCGTTTTCTCTCACGTTGTTACCTAGAACTAAGTAACACAGGAGTTATAACGGCAGTTTGGAGGAATAAACTACAGCTGACAATACTGTAATAGCATCGTCACACGTAGAAAAGAAAAACATCCTGACAAAAAATCTTTGCTTTACGGTTGCAGATTTTTCATAAGTATGCATACTGTCAAAAAAGTTACGCCAAGTATGATATATTGTATTGCATCGAAACGTCATCTATCTTATTCCCCTCCTGTATATTATATATATATATATGTATAAATACATGATACATTCATCAAACGACCTATTGGTTTCTTACGTATTCTTACTACTGTTCTCAAAATATAAAGGATTTTTATAAGAATAAAGATTAATTTCTTTTATTTATTAAAATTATTATAGTAATTTAAATGTAAATTCTTTCCAATATAAATAATTTATATTTAATTAAAGATTTTTAATACAGAAAATTATTGTTTTTGTATTAAAATAATGAAGTAAATTTTCGTTTTTTAAATACGATATTGACAATAAAAATAATTTTTGTATTTTTTCATTGTTATATACAATAATTAGAGCAAATTTCATATTACATTTTGCATTTTATTCGTTTTAATTATTGTATGTTTTTAATGAAAATTTATTTTTTTTATTATTATATAATAATTTTACGTCAAAATTTACGCATTATTTTCGTCTTTAAAGCTTTTTTCTTTTAATTGTTCTTTATTTTTAAAGTTGTGTGAAATTCTGTAATTGTTTCATAATTCCACTCGAGTAAAGATATAAATGCTGGAGAACATTCTTTTAAATTTTTATATATAACGTCTACTTAAATTTTAACTCGTGGCGAGTAACTAATTATTCATTTATAATTGTTAGTATAAAGTTACATACAATTATTTTACGTAAATTTTTCCATGGTAATTGTCTCGAAACTCTCAACAGAAAAATTAATAACCCACTTAATTGTTTGTTTGTTGTATCATTTTAATAAATTTATTTTAATTATTATGCAAAATTACTTTTAATTATTATTATATTACAAAACAATTAAATATTATTTTAATTGTACAACAATTAAGAGTAACACTCGCGCAATAATACAAAAAAGTAATCGCTTAATAAAATAAATTGGAATTTTAAAAAAATATATTAGGTAATTTAATATTTTACTGTTGTAAATTTTATTAAATAAAAAATTACAATAATAAAAAGATTTTATTACGAAACAAAATGTTTAAAAATGATCCTTTTTTTATCTTAAAGTAAAGCATACAATTTTTTCAACGATTTATTTATTTTTTTTTATTTATGAATAATGTAAACATATTCAAATTTCTTAATAAAGTAATACGAGTTCGAATATTGTCTTATGTCAGATTATATATAAAGTAAAATATGTCTTTATGGAGAAAAAACCGAGTGCAGAATTTTTGTAAACAGAATCTTTTTTTACCTTGTCACAATGAAACTGCTTAAGAAATGAATTTTTTTTTTTTTTAAATCTTAACATAGCATTTTCTGTATTTCTATTCGTGAAGAATTTTATGTTAAAATATACAGAATCAGTAGGACTCTGCATATTTCACTAAGTAATACCTGTATGTATTTTATTTTAGTGATTGTTTTTGCATTTTTTCTTATCTATCTGATTTCTTCTTATCATAGAGAATTGAAGATAATTTATCAGAAAAAGTTTCTTTTTGTATACGCAAAATCACTTCTTTTATTGATTTTTATTCGTATATAAAAATGTATTTTTTTTACTTAATTCACTTTTAAAGTTTGTGTTTTAAAATAAAGAAATTTCCATTAGATATGTTTAAGTATACTTTTTTATCAACTTTTATTGTTTTGTTATTATATATATATATATATATATATACAAATATATGTATATATTTGAATATATATAAATGTATATATACAAATATATATATATATATATACATATACATACATTTAAAATTGTCTTTTATTATTTTTTGCTTCAATTTGTTTTCAATTTTATAAAAATTTAAATTTTATTCATAATGAATATATGAGAAAAAGTTTAAAATTTTTATTTTAAATTTTTATGTTAAAAACTCTTATATTTTCTGAGAAAAAGACAAATTTTGAATTACAATTAAACGTTGTTATTTAACATTGAAATTGATCAAAATTAAATTTAATTTTGATCAGTTTCAACAATAAAAAAGTTAATTGTGTTACTTTATTGAAATCGATTAAAACTATAACTCGATTTAAAAATTTAATCGTAATTGAATTTTTTAAAGTATTAGTTAATGAATTTTTTTTTATTTTGCGTGAATTTTGCTACATTAACTCTACAATTTATAACTTTATTTTTTTCATTTCACACAAATTTATTAGTTTGCATTATTCAAAATTTTCAAGCTTTGATCTTTCTCGGTAAAGTGAAATAACTGAAAAGAATTATGAGTGTACTTACTGTAAATTATGATAAATAATTTTAAAATAAGTTTGCGGTAACTTTAGTATAGAAAAGAGAAAGAAATTTTTACTTCCAGTAATAAAATTAATAAATCTCCAAAGATTCCTCTTCTTCAATAAACAAAAATTCCAGAGGCTATACAAAATTAAAGAGGGGGAAAGGTTGCATTTTCATAAATTAATTGGCTTCAATCGATAATCCCATTATATTAATTACGGTAATTATGTTAACTGGGACAATAATAGATACTAATATGAGAAAACCATTAGGCTCATTAAAATAAATCTTGATCCCGAAGTACCATGCGGGCTCGTGTCTTCTTTCTAATGTTGTCCTTTGAGAAATTAATAATAATTATTAAGATTGGTTAACTAACGGTGGTATGCACCCATCGAAATTGGATATTTTATAAATTTTTAAAAAGTTAATATCTTAAAGTTCGATAAGAATTACAGAAACTAAAATTCGACAAAATTTATAAAATTTCCCATGTGTAATACTTTCTACTTTACCAGGAAACTTTATTATTTATTCTACTTCCATTTGACCTGACCATCACAATACTGTAAAAGAAAATTTTTGTGAGGTCCAATATGTTCCAATAGTGAAGAAAGTGATTCTAGAAGGGGGGAAGGAGTGAAATATTTATTTGAAATAGTTCTTTCGGTCCTTCTCTACATGAATCTTGCTTTGTTTTATTGGATTATACATAACTCTAACCTTAATTTTTACTCTTACAGGATATATTTTCAGAGATTGCAATATGAAATATCGCATTCTGTGCTTTAAGTGACTTGTAAAGTTTACTCCAAGCTAAAAAAGAATAATGGAAATTATTAAATTTTAACTTTTAATAATTATAATTTCAGTTGTAAGAAGGTGAAGATACTTTAATCATTAAAAAAAAGGTAGATGTAAAATTCACTACAAGAAAATTTAATTTTTTAAAATTAATTCTATAGTAAAAAGTGTTAATTTTAAAAGTAAAGTTAAACTTTTTAAATTTGAAAACATAATTTTTATTAATTATACAGGGCGTTTTTTTATCTTGAGACAATAAAGTAACTTACCTTTTTCTCAAAATAATGAGAATTAAGTATCTAGAAAAGTTGTAGGGTTTTGAAGGCCCAATCAATTGGTGACCTTGGATGTGACCTTGACCTTCAAGGTCATTTAAAGGGTCAAGTCCGTTTTTTCAATGGGAACACATATTTTTGACTTTGGCAATGGAAAGAGCCGGAAATTTCACAACCAGATATACCTTTGACCTTATGGTCTAGGTGAAAGGTCACGATTATTTTAAGGCTTAAATTATAAGCTTTTTCTAATGGGAAACCATACTTTTTATTACTGGAATGGGCAGGGAGGTAAAAGTTACATTTACATGGAAAGAGTGGGAAATTTCACAATCAGCCATGACCTTGAGTACCCCAAATTTGACCTCTGAAGGTCATCTCAAGGGTGATAATTTTAAGCGCGGCTCAACAAATGCATCGAGGTGGAAGGGCATTATTTTGAACATTTGTTATAAAATTTTTCCTGAAACCAACCTCTCAAGCAATGGCAAGAAGTAAGGTGATTCACAAAAAACAAGCACCACAATAACGAGAGGCAAAGGGAGTCACTGAAAATAAGCACTTCAAAGGGAGCAGAAAACTACTACTTCCGCAGTGTTACTCCTGGATAGTGCTAAAAGTAGTGAAGGCTTTTAAAGGTCAAAGTAATAAGGTCATGAAAAAATGTAACTTTTACCTCCCTGCCCATTCCAGTAATAAAAAGTATGGTTTCCCATTAGAAAAAGCTTATAATTTAAACCTTAAAATAATCGTGACCTTTGACCTAGACCATAAGGTCAAAGATATATCTGGTTGTGAAATTTCCCGCTCTTTCCATTGAAAAAAAAACAGATTTGACCCTTTAAATGACCTTGAAGGTCAAGGTCACATCCAAGGTCACCAATTGATTGGACCTTCGAAACCCTACAACTTTTCTAGATACCTTTTTCTCAAAATAATGAATCCAAGTAAGTTATTTCATTGTCTCAAGATAAAAAAAAACACCCTGTATATTGTAATCTATAAGGAAAAATATTCGTTCAGAAATTATTAATTTATTTCTAAAATGAACCGATATTTAATAGTTATAACAGAATAATTTTATATTACTTTTTTGGCTCTGTTATATATAACAGAGGGAAAGTATGGCCATCTGTCGAAAAATGACCCTCCCACCAATATTTTTACATTTTTGGACTTCAGATCTTGAAACGTCCAGAAATACAAAAAGAATTTTGGGGTTTTTCTGTATGTATGGATGTTAGTGTGGAGCACAGTTTTGTTCACCCTCTTTGAAGCTTAATAACTCCCCTGCCACTTGTCGAAAATATCTAATATTTTGTAGGGAGGTTTGTGTATTAGGGGATTGATGCTACTAAATTTTGGTGGTTAAAAGTCGAGGGGTGGAGGATATGGAGAGGGGTCGTATGTCGAATCTCAAGTGAAGACTTACTTAATGACGATTTTACTTGTTATTAGCATTTACAATTTTTTAAATAAAACTTGTCTTTACCCTCAAAATTAAGTTATTTGCCATTTTACAACAATTAATAATATAAAAAGTTTTCAAAACCTTGTAACAGATGGCCCCATATACAATTTTAAAAAATGTTTTTGCCGAAAAAGTTATGCAACTCGTTGCTGAAATTTTTAGAATAATTATGTAAATAAAGGATGTTTCAAACGTTGGATTAATTAAATCGTGTATACAGTATAATGTTTATATAATAACCTATATATTGTCGCAATGTACTTTCAACCATAGAAACTGAATTCGCTTTTAAAAATAAAATTTGAAATGCTTTCAAAAAAATTAATAATATAATTTTCAAGAATAATATATTTTGCCATGAACATCATATTATTACATTTTCATAGTAAAATGTCTACAGGAAATTTATAAAATTTAAACAATTCCATACTGGCAAATGTATACTTAAATTTATTGTGCATAAATTAGGGTATTTTGCCTATAAAAGTCCAATTTTATATTTAAAAAAAACGAAAGTCACAAGTCTAAATGATATTATTATATTCATTAAATAATATTCAATAATAATTGAATATTATTTAAAAAATGAAGATGATTTAATAAATAACTAATACTACATTTACTCAGTATTTTTATTATAAATAAATATAAATTTCCAACACTACTTTTTATCAAGTATTTAATAACTTTTACAAATTTAATTCTAAAATATTATCGATAACTTTAACAAAAAATTCAATTATATATAATTATTAATAATACAATAACGATTCGGAATGGCATTAATAATTCAAGAAAAAAATAATCGTAACTTTTGGAAGCTTCTATCATGTAAGAAGCTTATAAAAGTTATTACGAAGAAAAATAAAAATGTTCAGTTATAATTTACAACTAAATATCAACTTGAAAGCGTAGAAGAGAATTAAAACTTAAACAATAATAACATTTAATGGAAATTAATTCTTAATTACAATGTATTAACTTCTCACGTATCTAATTAGTTTAATAATATCCAAAAGAATCTTTCCTGTAAAGAGGGAAAGGGAAAAAAAAAGAATAGGGAGCGATTTATAAGTTTGCTTTCCCGCAAATCACATCTTGGAAGACCTTCAAGTCCAGCTGGTAGACAATTACTTTGAGTGACGCAAGTAATAAGCACTTCAGATACATTCTCTCTATAATAGTCCTTTCATATACCCAATTCCTATTTAAAAAATAACGGCATTAAGGAAGATATTAGAAAATATTGTAATAAAGTGCTTTAAAAAATTTAGTAAAAAATTAGAAAGGAAAAAAAATGATAATTTTATTTGTATTTAAAGTAAATATTTTATTTAAAAAATTGCTTACTTTTAGTCTATAAACAAATTAATTAGATATATATTAGTCCGGCGATACATTTATTATAAAATTGAATTTAAAAAAGTTAATAAAACGTATTAATTATAATTATTAAATTTATAATAAATTTTATAGTTTGATTCTTAAATTCAATTAATCCATTTCATTTTATTTATTATTCTATTTCATCCTTTTAATGAGAAATGCACGTGTTTTTAAAATTATGAAATATATTAATTTATTTAATTATAATTAAAATTGTAGAGTAAGTTAATAAATAATTTAAATTTAATTCGGATTGTATTAATTAAATGCCATTATTTTTGTTTTACTCTTATTTAAATAATGCCATAAAATTATTTAATTGTACAGATTACTGTATAAATTATTACGCATTGTAATAATTATAATTATTGGAATATTATATAATATTTATATACAACGTTTTATTTTATTTTAACCTATTTTCTGTTATTTAAACCTTTAAAATTTCATAACATTTATAAAACAGAATATAATATTTATTAACAAATTGATATTCCATACATTATCACGGACACTGTAAAATTTTAATATTTAATTTATTTTAAATATTTTTATTTATAAATTATTATAATAAATGCCTATAATTGTAAATGATTATATTTTAATTTTATAAATTTAATAACATTAAAACGTACTTAATATTTTAACTTAACGTTAAGATATGTGGTAAAGGGCATTATAAGGCTTTGTTCTATTGAAGAAATGAAGTATATCAACAGTTAAGTAAATTTAGCCATCAGGAAATCGAAATTTAGGAAGGAAAAATAGGACAAGAACTCTTATTTGTGACATTATCTGGAAAATAGAAAGAAATGTTAGTAATTTATCGTTCCAGACTATTAGAGAAGATGTTAGTTATCAGTTGGTCATTATTTATTCTCCAAATTTTAACGACTGTTCTTTCTTTAGGGGGTTCCAAACTTCAGTATATTTGAGATAAGAGTTAAGTGCGCATTTTAAGCTTGTAAAAGACTTAAGATCAATCTAGAAGTTGATAGATTTTTGTAGCGGATTTCCTAAGTATAATTAAACAATCTGCGGAGATCACTAACACGAAATCTTGTAGAAAGATTATAACTTTTCTCATTAATTATTTCAAAGGGCTTAAGTGTTAAATTTTTCGAAAATCGGATTTGACTTAAATAATTACTAAACTTTATATTATTACAATTAAATATATGTGTATATATAATATATAAATACATACGTGTGCGTGCATACACAAATAAAGTTTAACAATTTCTCCTATCGATCGCTTTTGAAATATGGCGATGTAATTGTTGAGAAAGCTCTTATATAAATTATTAATAAACTTACACAATATATTTGATTCGTGAGGTTATGAAGAATTAAAATGCCTCCATTTTGTTTCTTTGTGTTGAACAACGTTTTAAATATATCTGGTCATACACAGTACTGTACTATACAAAGTAGACCAAACGTGTAGGCGCTTAGTGACACTTGGATCTTACTGTACAGCATGGACTTGGGATACATTTCGAGATTTTAACATCTCCTCAGTCATCCATTCCTCAAGATCTGTGAACCGCAAACAGCACTTTCAACCTCTCCATGCAATTCCTTACATCGAGATGTTCTGTAAGTGCATTTAGAAGTTTAAATCATATATTTGCCATATAATACATCAATGGATGGATCCATATAAACCTCGATAAAGCGCCCCCTCGAAAAACTCGAATGGATCTTCCCTATAATTACAGGAAAACTTCGGTTTAGTGTCTCTGAAATTGGCATTAAACCGGGAGTATGCTTAACTGAATTACCTCAAATAATAAGAATTAAATATAGTAACGAGTTCTACACTGGAATTTGAGGTTTGTCGCGTGATTTAGTGATAATTTCTCCACTTGTAAACGGATCTTCCTGGTGAATATTATTCCTTGGAGTTATATAAAAATGGCGCTTCTCGAGTGTCTTCGGTAACTGCGAATTACTAAATTAAATGTACGATTTTGCATTGCAAACGACATTTATTATCAAATTACACGACTTTCGAACTCAAATTCGTGTGCAAATTTCATTACTAATTATTGTTTGAGGTACTTCTCAATTTAGTGTCCACTTCAGAGACGGGAAATGACGACGATAAAACGAAATTGGACCGCGTAGACAAACGAACAGACACAAAATGAAAACATTTAAACAATTTTCCTTCAGAGAAAAAAGTGCAAAGCGTTAAAATAATGAATATAAATCATGTTTCTAAAGCGATTATAATTCGTTATAAATAATTAATAAAGTTGTGTGTTACTCTCATTTAGCAGTAAAATGGTGCAGATAAACATTTAAAAGCAATAGTTTTAACAATAATTTTTGCGTAATTACATAATAAAAGATGGTAAAGATACCTCTTAAAACAAGAAAGATGTTTAAAGTCTGATCTATCTACAACTTTAATGTTTATGTTAATGCAAACCTCTTATTGTTGACATTTTGCAAATTAAATTCTTCTGATGCGTTAAACTTATTACCTACTAAAATGCTTTCGTACAAAGTAATTATTACTTACAGAAAATAAGTAGAAGAAAATTAAGAGTTGCAATAATGTTAAAGCTCTTAATTTCAGCGTTAAAACTTGTATATGTCGCCTCGTGAAGATATGTTATTTATACAATCGTTACGAAAGCCTAATTTAATTCTATTTACTATATAAATCAAAATTAAAAATATTAATTACATTTTTCTTTCATAATTTTAATTAAATAATTGGAATAGTTAAATGAAAATTCCTTACACGTTTATTTAAGATAATGGAATTTAAATCATTTAAATAATTACTTATTTTGCCTCGTAAAAGAAGAAATTCACAAAATTTTTATATTAAATTTGTAGATAAAACAAGAGAAAAGCATTACATCACCTTATTGTGAGGGATGTTTAGACACACATGGTGAAGGCAGTGTGCTGTTTTCTACGTGAGTAAATTTCCAGATGTATCATTTACATCCCCTTTTTAGCTCTTCTTTCGATCGTTTTCTTTTATATTTTTGAATTTGTTTGTTATTTCTGTTGATCTCTCTCGAGCAGCTTCGTTATTTATTCACCCTTCTATCTCTTTGTCACCCAATTCTGCTCTGTACGTATGTATTTTATTTGTCCTTGGGGAATTTTTTTTATTTTCCTCCTTATCCCTCTGTTGTTATTTGCTTATCCATTTCCTTTTAGTCTTTTATCGTGCTGCAACATCCTGTTCTTGTCTTACTACTTTCAATACGTTACTTCCAACTCTTCTAAATACCTTCTTTCGATTACTCTGTGTCTTCTAACTTCCTAGAAATTACCGAATTTCTCTTCCATCTGCTTCGGCCAAACTTATTTATCATTCAAATTTAATAACGAAAATGAAATTAGAAGCCTTTAATTCTGTTTGTTCAACCTTCTTAAACAATTTATTTACATAAATCAATGACTCCCCTTTAGACATTTATCGTACCTTCATCGTACCGTCTCATTTATAAAATTTTCGAGGTCACGAATTATTTACTTAACTCGAGCTGTGGCATCTAAATTCGCCTCTAAAACATTTCTTACACTTAAAACTTTTATATTTTAATATTTAAGAGCTCTTTAACTATTAAAGCCATTAATATATATATAAATTTAACGCTCGAATTTAGATCTCTACTCATTTAAAAATATCTCAATCTCTTCTATTGGATATAAAATTTAACTATTCTGTTCTATGGCTGTAAAAGTCCATATTCTAATGCATTTCTATTCGAGTAATTCAACTAAATTGGTGCAATTTATCAAGCAAAGAATTCCATATAAATAGATGATATGACTGAGCGATGGAGTGTCTGCTCTTCTTGAATATCTAACCAGACATAAAGGAACCATCAGAAAAAAAGAAGAAGAAGAAAAAAAAAGGCAAAAGATAATGGGAATTCCCTCTGTCAGAGATATATAGATATGTATTATATTATGGAAATCAACTTCAGATACACTCGATGATGTCTTCCAGGTTATAATAGAGATATATAGCAATACGTACGGTTCTTCAACCTGCTTTTTGTTTCATAAAGAAAATCTTTTTCCATCGCCACTTTAATATAATGCATATATATATACCAACAATAACCTAGGGAAAAATATTGTAAATCATTAATGGCTCTACAAGTTACTATATATAAATATGAATAATGTACATCATGAATAAAAGAATTTCCGAATAAATTTATTACACGGAATTACAATGAGATGTATTAATAAAAATATATATAAAAAATGAGTAATGCAGTAAAAAATAACTCTATAAATTATAAAGTATGAGGAATATATTTTTAATAATAATAATAATAATAATGAGCTTGGTATTTTCTGTATTGTATCGGATTTTAATGCGCAGTGCTTTATTACAATAATTATCACTTAAATATAAAGAAAATCTCATCTATGAGCATAGTTTCGTGTATGATATAATTAATTTTTCAAGTTTTTTACCATTAATTAATAAATTTAACACAATTAAACATACTAAGAATCATAGTGATAAAATGAACATATTATAGCGTAAAATTTTAACATTACATAATTACATATATTTTGAATGCTGTACCATACCCGTAATATTTTGTAATGGGCATTAATTTTTGGTTTATAATTACACAATTTGCTTTGCGCTTAATCCAGCATAAAACAAATCTCCTCACTACAAGTGCTAAATTTGTTCTAACAAATAAACCAAGTTAGACTGATCTTAATTACGTTTAGAAATAGTTTATCACTATTAACCCGTGTCTGTAGAAATAACGTTAAATGCTCTTCGAAAATTCGAATTTCGAGAATGTAAGACGATGTAAATACAGAATTACACCCTTAAATGTATCACCAAATGTAGACTATCACAGCCAAGTAGAAGTTATAAAGCATATTGGTGTAATTGAAGTAAATGTCTGTCTGACTAATTGTAGACCATAAACAGCTAATTAAATTTATTGTAATGGTGGAATCTCGCTTTCCTTAATTCCTTTATTGTTACCACATTTCAAAGGAAATACGTTCGATGATAACATTTACGGTACTAGAATATGCAGTTAGTGATTGATAATAATGAAAACCATTTGCCAAGTAGATGGATAATTATTCGAAACTGAGTTAATATTCAATTATAAAATGTCAAAAACTTCATTTTACTGTGACGTATGTTTAACGTCGTGTCAGCAAAATGTACTGCGTGTATAAAATATAAATATCGCTGCAACATGCTCTTACAACCTAATGTGTCTGTAACGTATGCTTAGAAACGTCAGTGCCACAGTAGTGTACCCTTAAAATTCTCTAGTGACACAGTAGCGTATTCCAAAACGCAGTGTTTCCTTATAAACATCAGTACCACTGTAACGTATTGTTATAACAATAATACATCAGGACACTTAAAATATTCATTCCATTACTGTATAAAATATAACAATCATTCCGTAATTTATCAAACAGTTAAAAAAAACTGCAAAAATTTTAAGGTCATTCCTGTTGAAAACGTTTCCTTAATTATATTTAAAACTCGTGACTCGTATTTTTAATTTTGCTTATTCGACTTCATTTCTAATTTAAATGTTCTTTAATTTGCATATTTTAAATTTGATTTTATTTTTTGAATCAATTCCATTTAAACGTAATTACTTTTTTTGTATTTTTAATTTATGTGTAATTGTTAGTTTTTATCATTTGAGAAACTGAAATAGCATTAATTTTACAAAAATATCAAGAAAAATAACTTTAATTCAAGCTAAATTAATATTTTTTTTTTACTTTTTTAAAGTTATTTTTGATAGAATTTTAACATTTAATTGTATAATACAAAATTAGTAAAATATTTATAACTTTATTTCTAATGAAAATTAATTATTTAAACAAGAATTAATGATTTTACTTGACGTTTTTGAAAATCCAGTAATAATTTAAAATTATCTTTAATGGTAGATTAACTATAACTCGTGTTTACAAGATATAATTTACTAACGGTATCACTACTAAATAGAGTTAAACATTTGGTATTAAATATTAATGTGGATTTCATGCACCCTTGGATGAGAGAGAACTGTTCTTGAAGTGCGTGACTTTTGTATTATAGATGCTATAATTTTTTGAAAAATGTTTCGATATAAACTCTATCATTAATTACCTTAATATATAACAATAAAATTTATGCAAATATTTCTAAAAACAGCGAATTTTGGGAATTGCAAGAGCGTATTTTAAAAGTTTAACAAAGATGTAAGAAGCCAAAAATCATTGATCGATTTTTTTATATTTAATTATTTCACAACTCAGTTTATATGGTATGATAAATTACCGTAGCAGAAGTACCGCTATGGTAATTTTAAATTAATGCTTCTGTAGTAGTATGCTTACTATAATAATTGGAATTTTCACTTAATAAATTCCTTCCTTAATCTCAAGAACGTAGTTACACAGATGAAACTCGAGACCAGATATGAAAAGCTTAGGGCAGGAAGCCCGATTAACTATATACAAACATCCGAAATTTTCTCCAGAACAGAGCTATATAGATGACCGGCACGACTCTCTTGTTAACAGGAAAAGTATGATGTACAGGCGCAAGATACGAGTAAAATCGAGAGCATATAAAATTGCATTCTGGTATTGTGACGACGTCACAATAAGTAATTGTTCGTTTTATACTAAATTAAATATATATATATATATATATATATATATATATTTAGAAATGAATTCTAAAAGATTTTTCTTAGCACAGTTAAATTAAATTATTATATGAATAATAAATCACACATAGAATAGAAATGGAATTTTACGATAATTGTTGCAATGGTTGGGTGCTTAGTCATGTCAGATGCATTAAACCCGAAATTAACTTGTATCCAGCATCAAATATGGTCGATTATATTCTGTGCACGAAGTTACTACAGATTACTATTCTAAATTAAACACATCTCCTCTTAATAGATTGCATCCCTGCATATTTAAAGCCATCCACATTGTACCCAAAGTCTCCTCCATCGTTAATATTTTATTAACAAATGATTAACATTTATTTATTTATCAATAATGTAAATTTAATAAATAGGCCTATTTACAAAACATAAGAGTTTCGGGGTGGAAATTACTTTATGAACCTACCACTCTTTCATTAAAGGTCAAAAAGTAATCTCCTTTACACATCGTGTTAATTTGTATTAAGGTAGAAGATAACTTAATTTAGATTGCATTAAGAATTGAGATATTAAACTTCGCTACGACTCTCGTATCATTATTTATGATAATATAAAAAAGTTCTTGCAGATTAAACACCTTTTTATCTTAAATTGGGATGTTGCAGATAAGAGAAGCACTTTTTATTTATATATATTTTTTCTTTTTTTTAATTTAGGGTGGTTTAATATTCTGTACATTGCATTTGTCTTGTGTAGTAAAAATTGTGTGAAGATAAATTTGCGATTTTATAAAATAATTTTCTTTTGGAAGATTTAAAATCACAATATTTTAATTTCTTTCCTGTATGAAAAATGTGTTTTTTTTATTTTTAAGTAAAAATTTAGCTCTTGAATGCTTTTTTACAATATAACACAATTGTTTTTTACCTTTTTTTAATTTAAAAAATCGAAATTTTCACTAAAACTAAATTTTGCATTTTAACAAAATGCAAGAAATGACAAAAATTATAAATTTTCAAAAAGTCAAAATTTTTTTAAAAACTGGATTTGGTTAATGTTGCCTATGGTTCCAAAATGGCGGCTCGTCTCTGATTCCAGAAAATAGAAGAAAGGAAACAGTGGAGACGCACGTTCTAACCTAACCTAACCTATTCTAATAAATTACCATAATTATTACCAACTAAATTATTAGAATAGGTTAGGTTAGAACGTGCGTCTCCATTGTTTCCTTTCTTCTATTTGCTGGAATCAGAGACGAGCCGCCATTTTGGAACCATAGGTAATATTAACCCTAGATTTATTTTTTTTTTTATTAATTAGTACTTTCATACAATAAAAACATTTTAATTAATTATGAATAAATCATTATTTTTCAACTAATGTTTAATGTTTTTGCTCATTTTTCAAGACATAAATTAATTTAATCAATCATTAATTATAATTTACGATTAGGTTTTAAATATTTTATGCATTGTTTATCTTTTATTTCGTTATTTTAAAAAAATATAAATGTTTGAATGCTAATAAATTTAGTCAGATAGTTTTAAATTTTTAATATAATAATTTCATAGCACATTAAATCAATTTTAATTGAGGTTAATCTAATTTAGACATTTTTTTCTAAATTCAAATAATGAATTTGCAATTAATATTACATGTAAAACGGTATTGAAAAATTTATTTTCTTGGTTTCGTAAAAAAATACACAGTTGCCATTTTGCCCGGATACAAACAACAAATTTAAATAATAAACTCTTACGTCAATTTTTACGTCATTCTTGCCCTTTTGTTACGAAAAAAACTATAATGATGACGTTAATTTGAAGTGAAAGCGTACGTTTTCCTTCCAAAACGGATGTATCAACGACTCACCATGGCAGTCATTTGCCTGGATGCAATCAATTTTTTTTAATACAGTATAAAATTTAATAAATTAAACTTAATTTTATCTAATTATTACTGTTGTTAATTTAAAATTTATGTAAATTATGGCATTAAAATTATTTAAAAAGTTTTTTTATTATTTTTGAAAAATGCAAAGAAATATAATTATTGTTTATAACAATTTTTAAAATGGCCGACATTAGGTTTTATCATTACCGCCATCTAGTTAATGCATATTATAATATTTAAAGTTTTTAAATATTTTAAAGTTTTGTCATTTTAAATAGTTATTAAAAATTAAAATTTGTTTTTTTTTTTAAATTTTTAAAATTTACTTCGATGCTTGTAAAATAATTACGTCAGTTAATATAATTTGACTAAAATTATCTGTTGGGATAAATATGAAAAATAAGCATGAAGTTTTATTAAAAAAATAATCAATAAATTATTTTTTTATTTTATATTCTGATGATTTTTTCATATATAAATAAATAAAATAAATTTATAAAAAAAATTGTTTGTTTATAAAAAAATCTCTAAAAATGAGAACATTTTAGATTTTAACATTAAAATTGCTTTTTTTTTTTGGTTGATTATTTCACATTTTTATACAATTTTATTTGCAAAATTTTTCTTCTAATCTATATATATAATCGAGACGAGTTGATGATAATAATAATCAGCGCAGAGCCAAAACGGTTAGGAGTTGAAAGTTGGAATTTGGTACACAGTTAGGGTACGTCAAGAGGACGCACACTAAGAAGGGATTTTTCGAAATTCTTCCCCACGGGGGAGAGGGACAGGATTAAAGCTTCTATATACATCAGTGGCGTAGCGTAGTGGGGCGGCAGGGGCGGCCCGACCCGGGCGGCACTTTTAGGGGGCGGCAAAATTTCACAATAAATACACAATACACAATAATGATGATTGTTCTTTGCCGAAAAGTTCTTTAGAATTAATTACTGTATATTTTAGTCTTTTGAATTGAGATACCTAAATAAGGGGACAGTGAAATTTTCCTCCATCCCGGGCGGCTGACACACACGCTACGCTACTGATATACATTATCGAGACGTGTCCAAACGGTTAAGAGTTGAAAGTTGAAATTTGGTACACAGTTAGGGTATGTCACGAGAACCCACGCTAAGAAGGGATTTTTCCAAATTTCTTTCCACGGGGGAGAGGGACAGGATTAAGTCTTAACACTTCCATCAACAATGGAAATGTGAAGAATGGAAGCGTTAAGAATGGAAGAGTCAACAATGGAAGTGTTACGTAACAATGGAAATGTTAGGAGCCCAAACGGTTAGGAGTTGAAAGTTGAAATTCGGTACACAGGGTACAAAATTTAAGTACCAAAGTGTTAAGTAACAATGGAAGTGTTAAGTAACAATGGAGAACAAGAGAAAGCGACGTGCACGATTTACGGGCGCTGGAGGAAAAAAAAAGAAAAAGAGCAATATGTTAGAACATATTCGATTTTCAAATTTAAACAGATTAGTTCGGTTTTTCTCGACCTTTCTTCTTTAGAACATTCGATGAAAATCGAACGATATAATCAGAACACGTCGTGAAAATCGAACAATATTAGAACATTTGACTTTTAAATTCGACCTTTCTTTAGAAATAATTAGTTTGTTGATAAAATTACTTTTTTTCTTTTATGACTATAACGTAATAATCTTAATCTTGGCTATCGTTACTTTTGCCCGAGCAGCGCCGGGCCTACCTGCTAGTGTTTCTATATTTATTACGGTACTTATTAAAGATTTTCATCTTTTTCTTTTAATATTTCTCTTAGGAGATTCTCACCATTTATTAAATTATTAAAATTAAATTAAGCTTTATTTAATTTTCCATTAAAGGAGTGATTATTATGAAGAACACTATTAAAAGGTAATCTATCTTAATGAAAATGTATCGAAAAATAGTGAATCTTAGATGTGAACTTAATGAAAGACAGCATAATATTTCCAGAAAAGTTAAATGAGAGACAATCTACTTTCTCATTAAGATGTAACCCATCCTCTCATCGAAAGGTAACTTAACTGCTGATTGATACAGCTTATTTTTTATTAAGATTGGGCCTATCTTCTCGTTATCATTCAACTTGTCGTCTTATAGAAAAGCATAATATCCTCTCATTAAAGTTTTCAATAGATTAATCTATCTTCTCATTGAAAGAGATCTTTGTCTTCTTTTAATAAAAACTTATTTCAGATTAGAGTTTATTAAAAATACGTAATTTTTGATGCAGCTGACGAAAAAGTAAGGTGTTCTACATAAAAGTTTATCGAATCCAATTGCCTAAATATAAATTTTACTAAATAAAAATGCATTGGAAAGAAGATTATGTAAGCCACTTACATTTTTTTAAATGTCTACCGAGTTAAAATTAAATTGAAAGAAATTTATTTCATTATATTAAACACAATAAAGTAATTTTCTTATATTGACTATTGAACAAGAAATTGAAGATCATTTAAGAGTACGCATCAGTCATCTCGTCTCATCTTCGTAAGGCACGTCACTTCATAATCGTGAAGCGGATTATAATGAAGAAAAATGAATTTAATTTATAGAAAATTAGGAAACTACCCGAGATAATTAAGTTTTGTATTTTTAAATAAGTAAACAAAAGGTTTAATATTATTTTAATAAAAATATATTAATTCTTTCGAAACGTTTCTTTTTTAATTTTCTTAAAGGTATTTAATTAAATAATGTCATTTTAAAAAAATGTAATATTATTAATATTACAAAAATAATAATACTTTCTTATACATTTGTAAAATTTTCTTAATTTTTTCAATTTTATTCCAATAAAACATATTTATTAATTAATCTGTAATTACTATACTGTAAATTCGGTGAATAGTAATTTATATTTTATATTATTATAATTAAAAATGAATACACGTACCGTATCACTGACGCATAGAATCACTATTAACAACGTGCTATTATTTATTCTGACGCCCAACTGCAATTTTTATATGCTCTCGATTTTACTAGTGTCTTGCCCCTGTAAATTATACTTTTCCTGTTAACAATAGAGTCGTGCAACTATCTATCTAACGTCATTCCGGAAAAAAATTTTTGACTTGATATAGCGTGACTTCCGGTTTGGACCAGAAATCACGCTATATCAAATCAAACCAGTCAAAACCGGAAGTTCGTATATGACTAATCGGGCCTCCTACCCCATGCTTTCCATATTTGGTCTCGACTTTCATCTATGTAACTACGTTCTCGAGATTAAGGAAGGACAGACATATAGACAGACAGTGAGAATTTATAGGTCTACTATTTGATAATTCCAGCCCTGTAAGTTAGACCTTGAATTCTATATTTCATATGAATCTTCCTACCCTGATAAATGCTAAATTGGGGTATTTTTAGTAAAATATTTCCTTTAAAAAAAAAAAGATAAAAAATGACAAAAACAAAATTAAATTTATAACATTAAGAAATTAACGTAAAAACTTTTTTAAAAATTCATTTTAAAATGCAAAAGTTTTTAAAAACGAAATATTTTTTTAATAAACCAGTTTTAAACCTTGGGAAAAAACAAAACGTTTTAAAGATTTATAATTTTTTAAAAATAGTTAGGTTTATTTTTATAAAAATTCAAGCTAAAAAATAAAACTGAAAGTATAAAAATGAGCGAATAAAACAAAATATTAAAGCAAATTTAACAAAAAAATAATAAAAACAACAAAGAAAAGTTGAAAAAAATTAAAAATTTACAAATGTAAGAATATTTTATGAAGATCAGAGAAATATTAAATTATTTAATGATTTATATATGAATTTTCAAGCATGAAATATTAAAAATTTTGTTTCCCTAAAGTTTAAAAAAAGGTTTTTATATTAAATTCTTCTTTATAATTTAATATTTTAAATATAGAAACCAGTTACCACGTATGTTCTCTATAGTCTAGGTGCATAATTAAAAAATCATAAAGAATATTTCCCTTTTAAATCACAGCATAATTAACTGTTACATATTTTATGATGTTCTCAATCCCGAAGGATAAAGAAGAGCAAGATGAGAATTAGTGATAATGAGTACCAGAATTTTAAAGATAAAAATTACTGTTAAACTTAGTAAATTATTCCCTAAACATTATATTAAATTAAAAATAAAAAAAGAATCGTTTTAGGCTTAAATATAATTAACTTTTAATTAAAATTAATGAACTTTCGATAATTACAAATTAAATATTCTTAATATAGAATAATGCTTAGAATAATTTATTGGTTGTGTAAAATTATTAACGCTAGTAGCATCAATTTTACTAATAAAAAAGAGTTAGAGAATTAAAAAAATTGTGGTGTAAAACCTGATTTAAGGGTGCAAAATCACGTGTGATTTAGTTTTGTATCTCTCTAATAAATTTAGACGGAAAGATTTCGAGAAATTTTGAAATATTTTGCGTATAAAAATAATATAAAAAGTTATTTTAAAACATTCGAAAGGCACTAAAACTCTAAAGAAATTTATCGACGGAATTTCTCATGTGGCATTATTACTATAATAAGTGAGAAAGCTGAAAATTTTAGATGGTATCTCTACCATTCTACAGCATGATCGAAGCAGGAAATTTAATAAGGACGTCTATAAAACATGCTTTTTGTTTTGGAAGACGGACAAAGCGCTCATCAACTCTTATAAAACATTAGTAAGTTTAGCAGAAAAGAAGAGAAAATCCCTCAGGACAACGTATCTCTTACGAAAGTTTAGCAGGATTACTTCAATTGTATTTCTAACTTTTTTTTTACAAAGCATCAACGAAAGAAACTGTCGTTTTATTTTTTTTAGAAGTAGATCAGTATCTTTAAATTGGATTAAATTAACAATATAAGAGGCATTGGATTCGTTGAGAAGCACTCTTTAAGTCTTAAATTGAGGAAATAATCAGTAAAGATCAAGAAAATGGAGCCGTTCTAAACAGTTTAAGTGGATCAACAAAATGATCAATTTGAAAAATCAGAAATTCCATTGTTACTTTCGATGTAATACTTAAGAAATATTTAAAACATTATCATTATTAAACTTAAAATTAAATTCCGAAAATTGCTAATTTTGAAAATGGTAATTAAAAATTGTCGTTTTTTAAAACGACAATCAAAATGTAATATTCAAAACAGCATTAAAAAGTAGTAATATTATAATAAATGGCTTTAGAGAGCTAAAAATCTACAAATTGTTTTATAAAATGGCAAAAAAACATACACCAAAATTGTTTTAAAAAGGCAAAATACATACACCAACACAGAAATGAAATTCCTTTTTATTAAAAGTTTTTCAGATTATTTCTTTATCAACTTTTTAATCATAATTTTCTTAAAATTTATTTTTATAATTTAAAATAAATAAATAAATATTTTAATTTATTAATTATTATTTATGTATTTCAAATCGGGCTCACTTCTTTCGCAATTTTGACCGTCTTCGAAGTTTCTTATTATATTTTAAGTTTCTTATACTGACGTTAATTTAATTTAATTGTGGTTAACAATTTTATAATATTACAAAATTGTAAAATTTACGATAATATAAACAACTGAATAATATATATAAAATTTTTATTATAGAAAATGTACAATTATATATTTATAATAAAAATATTGCCATTCATACAAAATTGGAAAATTTGATAAAAAGCAAAATTTATTTATTCGCTCTTTTATCTAATTTAACGACTTTATTTTCACTTTTTGCCAATTTATATTCATAAATATATTCATCTTAAAATTTTTTTTCATAAATTTGTTGTAAGATTTATATGATAAAATCTAAACTTCTTTTATTATTAATATATAAATTCGGTATAAAATACATTTTAAAAAAATTGAATTTTTATTATTAAAAAATAAAAATAACAAATTTGATCGAAACCACTTGAAATATTTGAAATTTATTATTTTTCTAAATATGTTTATATAAATAAATTCAATATTTGTTGAACTAAAAATATTCAATATAGAAATGTAAATTTTAAATCCTTCAAATTCAATTTTTTTGAAGAAATTTTCGAGTTTCCTACCAAAGTATAGGCATATATACATATATATATATATATCTACCTACAATTGAAAGATTTATTATTATAACTTCTTTTTTTCCAAAGATTTAAGATGTATAAAAGGATTTTTTTCAAATTTATTATGTGAGAATAAAGAGTAAACTTGATGTAACTCTTCCTGTTATTATTTAACTTTACACAGATAAATTTTTAATGTATGTGTATCTATGTTTATAATAATAATTCGATTGATTTATCTCTCTGTGCGACCTTTCACCTCCCTTCTAATTCTTGTAATTAGTACTTTTCCAATTATATGCAACAACACGTTGACATACGTGATGAGAATGTAAACACTTCATTAACACATATCTTTATCAGGAATCGTTTTATTAATTCTACCCTGTCTAACGATAATCTGATGAAAGCATGTTAGGTGTAATTAATAAAATTTTGCTTAAATTTTAAGTGAAATTTTATATATACTTTTTAATTATTATTAAAGATTTGATTTTATTTTACAATTTGGATTTTTTTAATCACAGTATTAAAATTGTATTGTATAACTTAGTTTTATCTATGTTAATTTATTAAATTAAATTCTATATTTTAAATTTGAGAATTTAAAAATTAAGTTAATTCTAAGGTTAATTTATCATTTTCGTGAATAATAAATTGCCCTAAAATTTAAAATTTTTTAATATTTTACAGAATAAATCTAATAATTTAATTAAATTCGAAAAATAAATAGATCTAAAAATAAATTTTATTAAAAATATAAATGAACTTAGCTTTGAATTTATTCTGAAAATTAATCACTGTAAAATTTTATTAAAATTAACTTTATTCCAAAAAAATAAATTAATTGAATTTTATGAAAAATAAAGTTTATTTTAAATAAATAAATGCTAATAAATTCGGTCCCAAATTTGATTTTTTTTTTTTAAGAAAACAAAAGTCATTAACTAACTTTTAATGTTATCAGAATACATTAAGAGTATAGAAGAAATGCATGTGAATTATAATAACACTTAGAAAAGAGTTTTTTGATGAAGTCTTTATGGTTACAAGTTTCTATAAATTGAAGAGACAAAGCAGAAACAAGGTTTTAGTAGTATGAAGAAGGATTTATTGTAACTGTGTAAGTGTTGTTGATGCTAGAGATGTTGATTCTGTCAAAATAACAGTGATTTGCTGCTAACGTGAAGAAGAACGAATGATCTGAGGAAGAAAGTTAGCCATTCTTATGCACTTCTCTCATGGAAAATTTAGTTGAATCAAACAATTCAAAGAAATAAATTCTGAGAGACAAAAGTAACACAAAACACCAAGAAAAAACAAGGATAAATATTAATATATTGTTAAAAACAATAATGTTTCTATTAAAATTAAGAGGTTTTTTTTCTTTTTTCTTCTTGAAAATCTTAATAATGCAAACGTTATCTTAAAGAATTAAGAACTTCTTTAAAGTACTAAATTATACTTAACGACTAAATTATCTTTAAACACCAAAATTTCTTTAATTACAAAGGTATCTTTAACTGCCTAAACATTTCTTTATTTTTATTTGTTTTTCTTTAAAATTAAATAAATCTCAGTTTTAAGAGCCAACTTTTTAAAATCCTAAATTATGTTAAACTATTTAAAAGAAATTGATTTGCATCATTACAATTTTCAATAAAAATTAAATGTTTTCTAATTAAGATTTAATTATGATAAAGTTATTAGTTGAAAAATGAATTTTTATGATATTAAATTAGTAATATTTTTAATAAAAAAAAATCAGAATTGTCTATAATAAAAACCTGATCGTTCAAAAGTATATCAATCCAAACTTGTCAAATTGCTAATAAAATAAATGAATTTTTGGAAAATTTCTCTTAAATTAATCTAATCTCTTCAACAATTTTAAATTTTAATTTAATTATATTTTAAATTTTATCGAATTTTTAATTAATTTCTATTGATAGTCGTTTAAAAATTTCGTAAAATATTTTTAAAAAAAATAAGGTAAGGGCCCAAGAAATGACACTTCAGTCATTTCTTGGCCCCCTACCTTAACTATAACGTATCCAAAATTGGACCTTTAACTAATATTTAATTTAAAAATAACATATTTTATTAATTGTGTTTTAATGATTTTATTGACATTTATTTTATTCATAAAAGTAGCAAAATTATTATTACTTCTCTAGTGATATGAAATATCTATGTTAAAAGCTCGAAATATCCGTGATAAAATATCAATAATACATGTTAAAGTACTAAATATAATTGTAATCAATCAAGCATCCACCCAAACTTGTCACGTAACTCGTAAGATGTTACAAAAAAAGTTGACAAGCTCCTCCGCCCCCTCTTAGATTTATTTATAGAAGACCTCATATATAATTTTATATATATATATAAGCGTTTAATGAAATTTACCTTCAAAATTTGATACGCGAGAGCTGAAAATATTAATTTTTTCTATAAAAACTCCTCTTGTAAAACCATTTAAGTTTGCATTTCTAACCTCTAATTTAGTTTTAAAAATAGCAATTTTTATTATAAATTATTAATAAACACGCTTTTAAAATTATTTAGAAATTAAAAATGTTTAAAATTCCGATAATATAGCTATAATTTTTCTTAGAATAACAATCAAATCGATTGTAAAAAAATTCAAAAAATCCATGACAAACAAGATATAAAACAAATTGCATTTTTTTACATTTTAGTCTAATCGGGTCAAACATCTGACGTGGAAGACATAAAACAATTGTGATTTTCTTCAAGTGAAATCCGATCTGAAAATATTTTTAAAAAAAACTCCCTGGCACGTTTTATACATGTAGGAAAAATTGCATTTTTTAAAAACTACAGACACATCCGCAAAACTTTAAAGAATTCGCAGATGCGTGAGACAAAAAGTCAATTGTAAATTTAAAAAAAAAATGCAATCAACTTTGACAGACAAGACATAAAACGAATTGTAATCTCTTCAGATCATAGTCAAATCGGTTCCAAAAATATTCAGAAAAATTCCTGGCCCGTTAACACGAGGAAAGGTGCACGTTTTTTTTAAAAAATCGCAATCAAAACTTCAAAGACATAAGATATAAAACAAAGAAATTGAGGTTATATAAAACAAAAGAGCAGTTGTATTTTTTCGAAGTATACTCGAGTCAAAATACAAAAATTGGGGAAAAAATATCCTTGACACATAAAACACAAGACAACTGTATATGTAGAATATAATCTCTAAATTGAACCTAAAGATAAAAATACAACTCCTAAAAAAATAATGATAATGATAAAGCCAAAGCATTTCTAACTTTAAGTCTTCGAACAGATGTTGGTGTCAGTTGTCATGGGTCGTTAAAGATGGTTTCTTTAGATATCTTCTCTATTTTTTTTCTTTTTAATTGTCCTTAGTCTCTTCATTCGGAATGATCAAATTGATGAGTAAAGAGTAATTAATTTTTCTCTCATTTTTTTCCCTTCCTCTTCGTAGTCTCTCTTAATAACACTTTAAGTTCCGCTGATCTCTTATAAAAATGACGTGCCTTAATTGCAATTAATTCTTTCATTTATATCAATTTAACTTTGGCGTAATTGACATTAATTAACTAAACTAAATTAAATTTTTCGAATCGATTACTTTAAATTGACAATTATCTGAAATGAATCTAAAAAAATCACAAGGTAAAGAAAGTGAAAGTAAAAACCGTTACTTTCACGTCTTTTACATTTTACTTTAGCTTGTCAAAATGTTAATTTTAAGAATTGATTAACTTTTTTTTTTCTTTGAAAAAAGACAAAAAAAAATTGAATTTTATTTAGTTGTTTTTAATTAAAATAATTTTGTACTGTTTTATTTTAATAACAATGCAGTAAATAAATTAATAAATAATCTAGTGACATTTTAAAATTAATTATAAATATAAAACTGGTGGTGATGATTATTTTTATACTGATTTTTAAAATCCGTTAATAACTTAAGATTTTTGAATTAATATTTGATGAAAACACGTGTTATTTTTTATTCGTCTGCTGTCGTCTTTTGTTATTATTAATCAAAATTAATCTAAAATTAAAATATAAATCGATTTTTATAAATTATAAAATGGATTATATGAGACTTGGATTCTTGCAGTTTTAATATATTAAAAATATTAATTATTAAAATGCTAAAATCGTGTTTATTTTTGAGTCAACCAAGTTTTAAAATTTTTTAATAAAATGTCATAACAGATGGAGCCAGTAAATGTCGCCTGGAAAGTTAAGCAACTTTGCTGGATATTTTTTTCATGGGATGATATTCTAAACATTTTAAAACTTTTATTTAATAATTAAAATATTTAATTTAAATTTTACTTAAAATAATTAATTTAAATTAAATATAAATATATTAATTTTGTACTATAATTAAATTTTTAAAATTTTTTCAATCTAATTTTTTTAAAATTAAATAGAAAAACAAACAAATAAAACTGCATTTTTATATATTTTATATAGTGATTAATACAAAACACTTGCTGCTTTTTTAATGTAATAATTATAAATTAATTTAGTTAATTAACATTACAATTTTTTAAAGTGTCAAAAAACTAAAAACGCAATGTATTATTTACGTGTTTTTATACATTAAATAAAATTGAATTTTTATAAATTTTTAAAGGTGATTAATACAAAGTCCAGTTGACTTTATAATTAAATGTAAACAAAATTTAAAGTGTAATTTTTCACTATCTACGATTTGAATTTTTTAATATTATTTTGAAGGAACAGCGTGCAATTTATATAAAAAATGAGTATAATTTATCCAATCAGATTTATATATAAGTATAAATATTATTATTTGATAGATGAATGGTATTTTGATATCATCTAAGAAGCAACTGTATAAGGTAGATTGGTATCGAGTAATACGAGTCGAAAATCAGGATTCCAACTTCATGAATGGCAACTCTTATTCTTTTGGATGTGGTTTTTGGTTTCATTGATCTCTTTATATTATATAAATAGAACAACAAGATATCTCCAACACATTAATTTGGGTTTTTTTTAAAGTCCTGTTCAAAATCATTAATTTTCTTTATTTTTATACAAATGTTTCCCTATAAAAAATCGTTTTGAAGAGAAAGTAGTACATATATAAGAAGAAAAATTCAATAATCTCTCTCACTTTTTATAAATTATTAATTCAATATATATACAGTGTGGTTCGAAAGTTAGTTAACCGAATTAAGTGAATTTTAATTATCATTTTTAAATTTAATCTTGCTTTATTGATTATAGACTTTAATAGTTTAATAGACTTTTTTTATTATAATAATTCAATTCAAATTTATTAGCAAAAGGAAGAGATTTCCCTGTTACAGGCGGTGATACACATAGATGATATTAGTTAACAATTTTAGTTTGTTTTACTATCAATATAATACTTTTATAATCATAATTTAACAGAACCGTACAGTCACTTTGCCTTATGTCTTATAGACATGAACAGAATAAGTAAAAACATACCGTATTAGGATATTTAAGTTTTATAATGATTTTTATTTATTATTAATAACATTTATTTAATTTTTTAATTTTTTTCCGTGATTTTAACAAAGTAATTATAAATTTTATACAGATCTTTTTTATTGAGAAAGTTTAAATTTATTCTGAGTTCAAGAGGAGATCTACAGTTACGTATTCGTATCACATTGTTCACGCATATTTGTAAATTCTTGACAGTTTTGTAGAAGGTGGAATGCTGAGAATCTTCGGATTGACATAAACAACAATGGGTATTTGAAAGGTTTATGTAGGTGTTATTGACAAAGAGAGAATATTTGTTAAGGCGTAGCTGGATTATTAGTCGTTTCACGTTCAAATCAATTGGTTGCCACATATATGGCTGGGAAGAAGGGATTTCGAATAAGTTGGTGTACCAGGGATGATAATTACTATGATTTAAAGAGAGTTGGTCTTTATTTATAGATTGAGATATGGCAGAGTTTAATAGAAGAGTATAACCGTATTTCCAGTCCTGAATAATATCTTTAAATAATAGTTCTGATACGCCAAATGAATTCAGAATTTTACATAATTTGTATTGCCATAGCTGCTTGTAATTTACGTTTTTTGCTCTGCTTGATTATTTCTTGATGTAGGAAAGTTATATTATTGTCACTTTTGAATTTGAGTCTATAATAAAATTTAATTATACGTTTTAACAGCAGGGGAAAGGACCAGATACGATTTGTTTCATGTCGGAGAGCATAACCGGGAATTGTTCTTTCTAAATGAAATAATTTACATAGAAAATAGATATGAAAGGTCTCGAGTTTATATAAGTAATCCAGACTCCAGATAGGGCTTGCATAGATAAATGATTGATTAATTCTAGAATTATATAGTTTCGTGTGAAAATAAAGATTTAGCTGGTTAATTTTTCTTTGTAATAATATTTTGGTGGGAGCTAGTATTATTAGATCATCTGCGAATAGTATGTAGTGAAAGATTCTGTTATTTATTTCAATACCATCGGTAGAATTATGAAAAAGTTGATCAATGCCGAGTAGATAGAAATTAAATAAATATGGCAAAAGGGGATCAACTTGAAGAACACCAAAAAACAATTAGAGAGGGGGAAAGGATCTTGCCTTGTTTGATCTTTATGTTATAATTTGAGAAAAGCTTTTTTTTATAGTAGGAACGAATAGGGTACTTGCACCGCAGGCTTTTAAATTATTTATTAGTAGTGAGATATAGATTGAATCAAAAGCTTTTTGCATATCAATGAAAACAGCATATACTTTTCTATGTTTTTTTAATAGATGAAGCTGTATTATCATTAGTAATATGAGTATTGCTGATTCAGTTTCTTTATTTTTGGTAAAAGCATATTGAAATTTGGCTTCCAGATCATAACTTTAGTCCATTGTTGAAATTTATTTGCCAGTATTGAGGTGAAGCATTTTCTTATAGTTGATGATAATGCTACAGGTCTGTAATTATTAGGGGAAAGTTGATTACCCTTTTTATGGATCATGGTAAGAATAACTGTATTTCAAGGATCAGGATAAGAAGTGGCTTTTTACATAGTGTTAAAGAGATTTAACAATTTTAACCTGAAGCTATTTGAAAGCATTTTTAGAAATTTAATAGGAATATTATCATTTCCTGCTCTTTGTTTTCTGAATTGTTTCATTCAGTTCTTCAATAGTGAAATCGGAGTCTAAATATTCTTTATAAGCATCAGCGTTTATTATTGGTAGTAAGTTTGAATGAATTTTTGGGAATCTTTGATAGAAATTTTTCCAAGTATCGAAGTCAATGATTGGTAAATTTTCAGTTAGATTTGATTTAAAACGGAATCTTCTTATTGTAGACCAGAATGATTTACTGTCTTTACTATTTTTGATTCGTGTTTCCTGAAATAGTTTTTTTTTGTCTTGCGTAAGTTGTAAGATTGTTTGGCTTTTTTGTAATTAATAAAATTAGTATCATTAGAGTTTAGTCTGAAAATTTTTAGTTTGGTTGCTTTTCCATTTTATGACAATCTAAAATCGTACCAGATTTGTCTGAATCTATTACGGAGGTTTCTTTTTTCATTGTTATTGTATATATAATCATTCATTATATTTGTCATTAATTTATGAATTTCTTCACTATTGTTTTCTGTTATTATCGGAATGTCAGTAAATGGATTTTCGAATTTCTGTTGAATATCTTGAAGTTTTGTATTTTATTCTTTGACTTTTAATTGATAAGTGTCTGATTTCTAAGTCGAAAATAGCAAAAATTTTGCTATTGTAGGTAGGTGATCGGAGATGTCGAAAGTAGTTGTGGTGAAGTCCAGACAGCAATCCAGTAGTGAGTCTGAGCAGATTGTATAATCAATAGTAGATTTTCCGGCATATGTTAAACAAGTGTATTCTGCAGGAATATCAGGCTTGATGCGTTCATTTATTATGTACATTTTAAGATTAGTTATTATTTCTATTAGTTTTTTCCCAATCTATTAAGCTATTTATCTTTCGATTGACGAGTATTTTGTATTAGAAGATTAGGTCCATCATATTTAGAGTCCATTGTTTCACCGATTCTTGCATTAAAATCTCCTAGTGTAATAGAGTAGAGAGTCGTATGTTGCCAAATATCAATTAGTTTGGAGGTTTCAGTTAGATTTTTTAAATCATCAGGAGGGATATAAACGAGCATTAGAGTCATTAGTTTATTAGTTATATTTGCAAGGATGGGTTTGTTGATTGAGATAAGGAGCAGGATATAGTTGTCGGATTTTTTTGTTTGTATTATTTTACAAAAATCTTTTTTTATTGATATACAGAGACTACCACTCGGACGACCTGGGCCTATTGGTTCATGTGCCATTACTGGTTCTATTATAAGTCAATTTTTTTTGATAAATTTATAAGTTAATTGTTTCTGTTATAGCAAAGATATCGGGTTCAAGCTTGGAATAAAAACAGTTGATTAGAGGAATTTTAATGTTTAAGACCTTGGCTATTCCAGTTGACAATAGTAAATAATTGGTTGTTCAAATAAATTTTATCGTATTGAATTTTACTTTGCTTCTCAGTATATCAGCTTGTATTTTTAACCTAGAAGACGGAAGAAAGGTATCCACATGTACTAATTTCCGGGTATTTAAACTATAAGTTAATTTTTCACGTTCAATTATTAAAGTGTCATTTCGTAGTTTGATCTGAGGATTATGTTTTCGCAGTTCGTAGAAAGTTGGGAGTAGGTATTTTCGTCTAATCCTTGAGTTTTTTGTTAAGTCCGGTGATATTTGCATATTTTTCCATTCTTCTAGCAAATTCTGTTGTTTCTTCCATATAAATATGGAAAAAATGCGATCACGAGTACGATTATTGCCAAGAGTTAGTCTTATAGTTGAATTTGGTGATTTAGTTAGTTGAACTATTTCCAGGACGTCTTCTTGAGCTATGTTTTGCAAATTTAATGAAGTAGTTATAAAATTATGAATTTTTAGTCAAGAAATAGTTTTAGAATTGGGATAATTATATATAATTACATTATTGTGGTGATGATCATTAATTAGAAAGTCCATTTTAAATTGAATACAGTCTTTGTCGACCTGTTTTAAGTTATTTATTTGTTCTTCCATTGTTTTCTGCTGTTCTTTAGTTTCACGGATGTTTTCATGTATAAGGTCAAGATCTTCTTTTATAAGGATCATTTGGCTAAAAAGTTTATCGTTGAAAGTGTTAATCAAGTTGGAGATTTTGTTCCATATGACTGTTGTAGAGGTGTCTGGTAGATTGTCCGGCTTGTTAAGTAAAGTAGGGTCGAAGTTAGTTGACTCATCTACGATACTATGATTGCTTAGTTGTAACAAATTCAGGTTAGGGTTCATGACCTCTGTGAAGTCTTGGTTAATGTTTCCTTTTTTCTGTTTGCTGCAATCAGAGACGAGCCGCCATTTTGACACCATAGGTAACATTAACCGAAGTCTTCATACGTTTTTTTTTCGGAACTTAAGTTAAAATCCGTTATTGGCCTGGAGTTTGACGAGGATGGTTGATTTTTTTTGCCGTCTGGTT
This sequence comes from Centruroides vittatus, assembly GCF_030686945.1. NCBI lineage: Eukaryota > Metazoa > Arthropoda > Arachnida > Scorpiones > Buthidae > Centruroides > Centruroides vittatus. The sequence continues at coordinate 1,044,853 of NW_027122360.1, read as the reverse complement.
TAGAGCGATTCATTGGCGGTCTTCCCCGCTTTGGTGGAGAACGTTGCATTTTTACTAATATTATTATTACCTCTGGTGATATTAGTTAAAACAAATAAACGTTTTTAAACACTTTAAGTTAGTCAGAATCAATCAACACTTAAACTTTATGCAGATAACAAAGTGCGCAGAAAAAGTCGCCAGCAACCTTGACTGTTGGAACACGACCCCTTTTTTCTGTTTTATTGATTATTCATTTTTTTTAATTGGCTCAAAAATTAATTGTATTTAATTGGCTGGTAATTTTAAATATGTTTAAAACTTAAAACGGCGATGTTTTTCGTTTACTGCACGAGATTTGCCGAATTATAAATGCAAAATCTGACGAATTGTTGTAGCATAATTATGCAATGTTTAACATGATAATTAAGGTCGGTAGCGGTTGGCTTGCGAAGAGTGAATTACAGTTAATTATCAAAGATTAATTAAACAATTATAAACAAAGGTCAGGGTTTAGCTTAACATCTGCGCCGCTTTAAAATGAGATTCAAACTTCTGATTGGATTTAACAACAAATCTACGTCGGAAAATGGGTTTATAATTTGCATAAGATTTCAGAAATATCCTCAAAATTTTTAAAAAGTTAGTAAAAATAACTTTATCTAAATAATTCCTAAAATAGTATTATAATCATCCTCATCTGAAAAGCGATAAAAATTGTATCTACCGATAACAATTGTAACTCTTTTCATTTATTTTACATTATAAATGCAATATTTTAAATTAAATTTTGAGATTTCTAGAGCTTACTAGCTCAAGGGGTAGACATATCCACAACAGTACATCCAATCAAAATAAAGATACAAGTTAGATCCATTGGTTTAACATCAAACTTGATGAATTATGTAGCTACACAATATCTGGAAGAATAGAAAAGTGTACCCTTTTATAGAAACAAAATAAAATTGAAAATTGTAGAAGTTTCGAACTCGAACGTAAAGAATAAATAAAGAGATTAAGTAAGATGGAACGTATAAGAAGTCTTATGTTGGAGCTGTGGATGATAGCAGTGAAGGAAACGAATTCGGACGATTCAGATACATCTGATAACGATTGGAAAAATAGATTGGAAACAAAGTGCCCGGTAGGATAACAGTTGTTTTCTTGTAAAAAAAAGAAATACAAGGTTAGGTGGCACTCATAGGACAGGGTCTTACAGCGAATACTTACCTAGATATGTCAAATATAAAGGAAGATTACTTTGACTCTAAGAAAGATCAGTTAGAATCTTCAACGTTCTCCACAGTTTTTATTTGTTATGATCAGTTATAATACATCCTGTAATATTATACACAGCAGTTTGTACTTTTGATATTCGAATATCTTTATCATTTTATCAAATATTTAAGTTCTAAAACTAAATAATTCTGTTTTAAAATGTGCATTTTAATTATTGGAGTAATAATATATCAGGAGATATCACGCTTCCTCGTGATGTGAACGACCTTTAAAAATATATTCGGATAATTCTACTCAAGTAATTAAACATAGAAAATATTAAATAATTTAATGTTTAGTGGAACACCATAATGGATTTTTTGTGTATAACCTTCACCCATAAGTGTTTTAATATGAAAGTTCTATTTTTAGAAACTAATCTTTATGATATACAGAGAAAATGTTATATAAGCGAGCTATAAACTAGAAATGAAAGACGAATTCAAATAAAAATGACAAATTAAATTTAATTCTAATTTTACCAGATTTTTATTAGGTTTTTTCCTCCAAACATATTAGAAAATCACTAAAATTATCAATACAATTTAGTTTATCAAGATGAATTTCTTAACTTCACGTTCAATCTTCGATTGGAAAACTCGATGCTATTCTAAATTTTCTCGAAGATCCACTTTACTTCTTGGAAAAATCCACTTTTCTTTCAAATCTTCATTTTTCTCACAATGTAAACTGACGTCTATTCTTCTTATTGAAACGAGATGATAGCTTAAGATCGACTGAGATTTTATAAACTGTTCATCACACTTTTGTTTACTACTTTTAGGTTCTAGTAAAACGGTAAACAAAACTGAGGGATTGTAGAAGTAATGCAGAATTTTAGGAAAACATTTCAGTTTCTTCGATTGACGGTATGATAAAATTTAAAAAAAAAAAAAAAAAGACAAGAAAGTTTTCTTATACAGAAAACAAGAAGATTATTCACACTACTGAACTATTTAATTCTTGCAATGATAGAGTTGGACATGGGGCTTATGTGAGATTTCGTAACATAACATGAAGTCTCCCTTTTGATTACTTTCTCCATGCTTTAGACTATATTTTCTACGATTTTGAGATTAAAATTCCCATCAAACTTTATTTATGGAGGAGATTTTCCTTCAAAAACTTTTGAAGTAATAAATAGTCTTTGTATCCTCGCTGTACACATATCGAAGGAAAATTCAATGTCTATAAATCCTCCACTGATATAAAATAATGTAAAATTAACAATAAAAAAGAAGAATTCTAAGCTTTTAGAAAAATTTTATTAATGTCTAAACCACATAAATGTGAAGTTAATCATATTTTTTAAAAATTTCTTAGTTTATCTGCTTAAAATACATTTATAATTAATTTATCATTTCTTCTTCACTCGAAGAAATAGTTATAAAATATTCATTTAAGGAATTACTTTTATTTTTTTAAATGAAATTAAATTTTAATAAAAAATATTTAAAAAATTAATTAAAAATAAATAAATTTCTTTAAAATAACTCGATTTTTGTTTTTTTAAACAAACAGAAAAAGAAATTTAATTTTATAAAATAAATTGTATTTTTAAAAAATTCATTGCTACGTAACAATGTAAATTTAAGATATTTTACGTAATTGAATTGTTAAAATGTTCATTTCAATAATCATTTTTTTAAATTGAAAAATTGTAGATTTCGTTTAAATCATAATTTAAGAAATTGGGTTATGTAAATTACAATTAAGAAAAAAAATTAAATTAACATTTAATTCTTTTCTTCATTTTTCAAGAATAATTTAATTTAAATATGGGATAATTAAATAAAATTAAGCATATTTAATTTCCGTTATTATTTAATTCAAATAAATTATATTATCAATTTTATATTAAACACTCCGAAATTTATTTTAGAAACAATTCATTTCTCTTTAATGTAGCGTCCTAATCGATAATTGATTTATGATTATAATATGGGCATTTGTGGTAATATATAATCAATCTTAAGGTATTTTGAGGTTTAATATATATTAAGTTAGCTCAAAATTCTACAAATTACACAAAATTTCAACGTTTAACCTTATATTAATTCTTTAATTTTAATTACATTTATTATGATACTTTTTCAAGAATTAATAATTTAAATCTAAAAACAGTATAAACTTTAATTTTACATTAATTTTTGAATTTATTGCATAAAATTTGTGTGTCTGTGTGTGTGTTTGTGTTATTTACAACTCCTTTTCAATCAGAAATTTATCATAAAATATATAATTTAAATTAAAATGACTATATTAAAAAGTAAAATTTATGCCTTATTTTGCAGTAATAAACTTATGTTATATACAAATATATATATACGATTGGACCAAAAAGGTGTCTCAAGTTTAATGCCCTATCATAACTGAATGATAGGACAGCTAGAATTACGTACCCCATCATTCAAATCAGCTTCTGAAGTCATTTATATATCTCAATGTGTTCAATGTTTACCCTCAACTTCCGAGTTTTGCATTACGTGAAGTACCATGGAAGTGAAACAATCCCAGGTATTCTTCAAATGTAAATCTTTGTGGCTTCTTTGCATGGGAATATCTCAAGGATAAAATGTACCATATCAACTCATACTTTGACAGAGCTGAAATCATTAAATGTAAAATTTTCGTAATTCCCAGAGACTTTCTTCGAAGTGTGTTGTCAATTTTTAAAGAAAATCGTTGAGGACAAGTGTATTTGAATACATTGTAATATGTACAAATGCTCATTTCAATGCTATTTAGGCACATATTCGGGATTCAAGCGCTGACTTTAATGCTATTTCAGTAAAATATCTCATAGTTAAGTTGTAATAAATCATTAAACTCACTGTTGGGCCATACTACTGCTAATAAAATACTAGATAAAATTTTCACTTTCCAAAAATTACATTTTTTATACAAGAGCAAAATCAAATAAATATATTTTATATAAAACTTTGTTAAATTTTTTAAATTTTAACTATTTAATTTATTACAAACGTTTAATATTAAAAACAAAGCATATATATAGAAAAAAACATTCAAAATATTTCATTCTTCTTCGATAGATTTGGAAGAAAGGTTCGAATTTATAGTCGGACTTTTACATATCTGTAATAATAAAATTTGACCTATTCCGTGTGTAACGACGCCATAACTTTCGACCTTTAAAAGTTGAGTCGACTCTTACGTTCACCAGTAAATTTCCTTCTTACAATCCAAAATCTTTCTGCTCTCCGATTCCAATAACACAAAAACGTAAGTCAAATCAAACGTTACATAAATTTCCGTTTAGTGGCATTAGTAAGAAGGAGATTTGAATTGTACTTCTCGTGAGATTTTACAAAGTTAATTTATTTCTAAATAAAAAATAAAAAAGAGGGTGAAGAAGAAGAAGAAGAAGAAAATACAATAACGTGTATTACAGCTGACCTGTGAAATTTTCTTTGAACTGATTCATCATCTGGGACTGATGACAATAATATTGATTTTTTTTTTAAAGTAAAAACACTTAAATCAATAAACGAAAAATCCCCAAAAATTATATCTGTTTACCCCCTTCGACCCTATAAAATCTAACGTAAGTGTCTCCATCTGTTATTTAAATAAAAAAATACCAAAACTTTTTCTCCAAGTGTCACTTTAAACGAATTTTGGAATTTAAATTAAAAATAAATAATTTAATAAAGAAAATAAAAATTTAACGTATTGTGAATATTTTCGAAGTAATTTTTAAGTTTTAATTTGTGCGTGTTGTACAATTTATTGATAATTAAAATGTCAAAAGTAACTTTAACTGGAGGCTATTTACGAAATTTATAGTAATGAGCAGAGACATTTTTTTCTCGATAGTCTTACATTCTGATAAAATTTTACTTATTATTTATTACTAAAGGAAGGGAATTAAATATTTTATGCATAGTTTTTTTTTTTTTTTTTAAATAATGAAATTTATTTGTGCTATAATGTCAGTAGTAAAATGAATAAATGACAAACTCACAACGTGAACTTGTGGCTTTGCTTTTAACCTAAATATTAATTAATTTAATAAAAATATATGCGTTATAGTAGGCTTCAGTATAGCTAATTGACTTAGTTTATACGATAAGTATAAAAAGATATAAATTTTAAAAACGGATATTATAATAGTACCGGACCGCATCTGTAACATTCGCCATATTAGTGAATGTGGCATTCTGATCTCTTCATGTAATTGAAGTTGAAAGTTTAATAATTCTTTTATGTGAATCTGTAAACTTGCACGTAAATTTCATATATGTTACGTGAAATTATAAAGTAAAATTTAAAAAAGTAGTAATTATGTCAATTTTCGATATTATTGAATATAAATTTTATATAATATTTAAAATATTTTTAAAAGATATTAAAAATATATAAAATATTTCGAAAAGTAGAGAGTATTATATGTAATTCCACAAGCACGAGGTTACCATCGTATAATATAATTATTCAACTATGTATTTTTAAAAAAAAGTACTAACAACAATGATGTTGCTTCACCATTCAACATGGCGACGGATACCGATGCATTGCGTTCTATGCAGAACTTTTTACTTTAATATAAAAATCAGAAACTTGATTTTTTAAAAAAGAATTGCATTTAATGTATTCAAAATGAATTAAATGAGTAGAATTTCGATATAATATTTTATGTATTATCCCGAAATTAATTTGTATATTTATATTTAAATCTTAACTAAACTACACGACGATTTACATATTTCATTACCCAGCTCAGAATAATAAAACACAAAATTCACTTTACAAAATTCGATTTTTAAAATCCATTTTCCACGTAATCACAGAATAAATTAACACATTTCGATGAAAGAATATTGTTTTCTGATTTTCCCTCCAGGAAAATCTCCACAAATCAAAAATTTATGGTTTTTTTATGATTTTATATATATATATATATATATATATATAAAGAAAAAGTAAAAGAATTCTTAATTACTTTCCATCGGTTTCATGCCAAACACGAGATAAATCGATTTTGTAATTCAAATGGTTCCTCCAATCAAACCAAATCGTAGTTCAGATAAGGATAAAAAAAATATCTTCGTTAACAAACCGAATCCTTTGAAATTTTAAATGATTATCCAATAATATAAAGATAAAATAAAAAAAAAAGTAAAAACTGTTTCTTAACAAATCGTAGATATACATATTAACTGTTATTTTTTAATTTTTTACAATAATTTTTGTTCTTTTATAAAAAAAAATGTAAAAGATTTGTATAATGTGTAATGATTTCTTTATAAATCAATATATAATTTTTTTTTCCTTTGAGAAAAGAAGCATCAACGATCTCTTTGCTAATTTTTATTAATGCTTATTGATTTCTTTAATGTGTTTCTTTAATTTAATTTAACAATGAGTGAGAAAAAAATTACTTAAAATGTAATTTATTCCTAATTAATTTATAAAAACTACGAATTAAAAAAAGAGTAAAAATTATAATCCGAGATTATTTTCAATTATAATTAATTTTGAAATTATTCAATTTCAATTAATGGTTAATTGTGTTCATATAATTTAATTTGTTTTAAATGTATTATTTGTCCTAATTGTCTTTGTTGTTCATACATTTAATTTATTAAAATTAACAATGTTTGTTTTTTAATAAATAATTTTAACATTTTTATTCTTAATAGTGACATTTGCAAAAATATTTCTCCATGCATTTTAATTATGTAAAAATTGATGATTAAAAAATTTTAATTAACTTTAGCTTTAACAATCTAAATTAATTACAATTGAGATCTGTCTGTTGTCAATTTTACTTTGTATTTAGTTTTGTTAAAAATAATAATTCTAAAATTATTTTAATGCCATTCAAATTACAAATAAAATTATAAAATTCGGTCGAGTAATTTTATTTTTATCAATTTTTTTTAATGAAAATTTTTAATAGTAAAGTTTCCAAAAAAAGTTATTTAAAAATACATATTTATTTAAATGTAATTAACACAGTTTTAATTTCAATTTTAACAACCAAAATTAATTGAAATTAAACTTTTTTACTTTTCTTATCAATTTTGCTTCATTGCGATTAAGCAAGTTAAACGTACTTAAAACTTAATTATCATTAATAAATTTAATTGTTTTAAAAGTTCAAAAATATTAAGATTTATAATTTTTTAAACAATGCAAAATTTTATAAAATAACAATTTTTTTCTTAAAATAGATTTTAAAAACTATTTTAATAATATTAAAATTGCAAACTAATTTATATAATATTTGATCAAGTAATTAGAAAAATTAGAAATTAATTTTGTTTCTATTTCATTATAAATTAATTAAAAACAAAGGTGTTTTTCCTTCGAGTTACGTTTCATTGAGATTAAAAATAAACATAACATATGAAATTTTTTCTTAATAAAATCATATAAATACAGAATTAACTTTCTATTGTGTTTACATAAGGAAAACTGAAAGCTGATGGGTAAATATCAAACGATTATTTTCCTTTTTTAAATTAATTTCATCAATAATAAAACTTAAATTATTTATTTTTATAAGCGCTTTTAATTATTCAATTTATATTATCCAAATAATAATAATAATTTATTATTTTAAAATTTAAAATAAAAATAAATTCATTCTCTAAATATGGAAGTTTTGAGTAATATTTAAATTAAATAAATGTTTAATTTTATTTTCTAAATTCAATCCCATATAAAGTAATTTTAAAATACAATAAAAACATTTTAATTGTATTTTTATGAAATTGAAATATTTTTTAATTTGAAAAACAAAGGAAATTGTAAAAAAATAAAATAAAATAGAAAACTTTAGCCGAAATGAAATTGAATTTTTGTTTAAAAAAAATCAATTAGAAACTTAAAATTTTTCAATTACATCTTTATAAAAATCGATTTAGGGAGTAAAATTAAAATAAATAATAATTAAAAATTTTAATTATAATGAATTTAAATTAGTTTTTTAAAGTATTTTTCTTAAATTTCGTTACATTATCTGTTATTATTTCCTTTTTTTGCATATCAATAATAAGTCAAATGTACAGGAAACGTAATTATTATTTTATTAATTGCTAATTTCAATGATTAAACAATATTAATTAGTGCAAAACAAAATATAATTTTTAAGTAGTTATTTTTCTTTGGTCATTGAAACCGTAATAAAGAAAGAACAAATAAAAGTAATTAATTTTTCTGTCATATTCCCTTGATAAACCATTTGTAATTTCCTAAATAGTTGTAACTTCCCACAGTTTTCTTCTTCAATTTTTTAAATTTTTATCTCTATAATCATTAACTTTTCTGTTAATGAGTGTTGAAAACCATTTAAATTAAGAAATCTCAAGATAGGATACACTATAACGTAATTCTACTGCAAAAAATTAGCATTACAAAAATACTAAAATAATATTATTATTTAAAATTTCCCATTTTGTAATAGAGATACCACGTAGATATAAATTCTTTAATTCTAATTACAATTAATTAATGTTAATTAAAATAAACGAGAAAAAGATTTCCATTATTCAGTTAAAATAACCTCGAGGGAAATTGTTAAGTTTGGCTTTTCCTTTGCAGGATAATCCATTAAAAAGGCGATTTCTTTTCACTTCATTAATCCCAAGAAAGAACAGAATGAAATGAGTAGGAAAAAATAAAGAAATAAAATAAAATAAAACTAATAAAAGTGTTTCGTTCAATGAGAGAGAGTCCACGAGAAGCACACATAAACATAAAGTAAATTACCAATTATCTTCAAGAATTAGGATTAACTTTTTACTTGAAGGAAAACGATCAATCGCCGATTTTCAATTTTAATTTTTAAAATTTTTACTTTAATTCTTTAGAAATCGGGAATATCTTTTAAATCAGTGCAGGAGTTAAGCAGTAAAATTAACTTTTGAAACAGTGATGAGGGAGAGAAGGAATAAAAAAGAAAGAAAAAAGAAGGAAAGAATTTCCTCTGTTTGTCTTGCAACCTTATGTTGACTAAAGAATCTCTCTAATTAAAGAAATCTTTAACATTTGTGGTGCAATTGAGGTCGAATGGGTCTTTGCAAACTTTCGTCCTTTGTTGGTGAGTCGTTGAGTAAATTTGGAAAAGTTTGTTTTTTCATTAATCTTTCTTTGACGAGAATTGTGAAAATGGTTTGTTATAAATTTTATTTTTCGAATTTTTACCTTTTAAATATTTTTCTTTATTTTTTACTTTTTAAGAATAAATAAATATTTCGGTAATTTTCTTTTTATTTTAATTATTTTTGTTACATTTAACGCATTAAAAATACTTTAAAATTTAACAAAAAAATTAAATAAGTCTGTAACAGAAATTTTAAAAACTCGAAAAAAGTAATTGTATTTTTATTAAAATTACATTTTAAAAAATATCAAATTATTTTTTTCTATTGTTATGAACGTAATTGATTATTATTTAAATTCGAGTTAAATAAAATCAGTTCCTATTCTGTCACTTCAAAAAAATCATTTTTCATTTATTTTTGTATTTTTCTGCAAAATTAAAAATAAACTTGAAAATTTTTAAAATTGTATATTATAAAAATTAAATCTTTTAAAAATTTATTTTGTAAAATTATTATTATTTGCACTTTAAAATCAGTTCATAATTAAATCGTTATAAAATTTATTTATAAAAATTCAAAAATGAAAATTATATTATAAATAATTAAGAATTTTAAAAATAAATCTTTGAATTTCCTAAAAGTTACATTAAATTAAATTATATTTAATTTGCAATTATAATTTTTAAGATAAAAAAATATTGCCATTTAAAAAAACTTTGGTAAGTTAACAAATTCACTATAAATATATTTAATATATTAAACAGGTTAAACATATTTAAACTAAATTTAAATCTATTGTGGCAAAAGATGGGTTAACCACTTAAATTGATTTCTTTATATACATAATTGTATTTTTATCATGCGCTTACGTTCTTCTAAACTCTGTTTACAATTAAAATTAACATGTGTAAATAGAACAAAAAACAGCACGTTAACTGACCATCCAGTATATATATATATATAATTTACATTTTTAATCTATTTATTTTGAAAATTTATTTTTTATTGATCATAATTTTTCGTGAACATTTTATAAAGCACGTTTAATGAAAAAAATAGAGTTAAATTACGTGTTTCGATGATAAATTTCCTTTTGACTTTATTATAAATCATTTCATCCCACTCAGACACTCAATCTCAGGTAAATACAGGTATCCAGAAAGTAAATACAGGTGAACACACTTATTTGTTCTGCATCTTACCTGTATTTACTTCTTTTTTCCACGTCATAAACAGTAGAAAGAGGAAGTTTCGTGTATAATGCGCACATTTGAAACGTCTCTCTCTTTATTCTCTTTTTAATTTATAAAGTTTTTAGAAGTAAATAATGTTTTCGACTTAAAAATTTCACACATTTTCTAGTAGTTTTAACACTACCTCAGAAAATATTTTGTGTAATTTCTTCTTTGTTTGTTTGTTTGTTTGTTTGCCATCGATTCAAACTGTCATTTTTAAATAAAAAGGAATTTTTAAAAAGTTTTTAAAAATAATTTTATTTGATAAAATATATTTTCATTTATTCTATTTTAAAATAAAAATATGGATAAATGTAATGTATATTAAGGAAATGTTTTAAAAAATGGACTTCAACTAAATGTCAGAAAATGCGAAAGAAAAAAAAAAAAAAGATAATTAAAATAAGTGAAGTGTTGAAAGAGGGAGACATTTTTAAATGACATTTTCGAAATGGAATTTTAAAAAAAATTCATTTCTCCTTTTAATGATAAAGTTTTCTTTGCCACTTTTATCATTTACAACTTTAAATTGAGGAAGTGAAATTAATAAATCAAAGACGTTAAACAGAAAAGAAAAAAAAAATTCTAAAAGAAAAAAATCTGAATAAAAGTGCAAAGATTTTTTCATTTCTAAATCTATTTTCTATGTTTTATCGGGTATCAAATTTGATAATTAATAATTTTATCGATAGATGGCAGAATAGGATAATTTATTTTAAAATATATAAGCGGTGTATATAATATATATATATGTATATATTTATTTGTTTAGAAAATTTTTCTTAATTTTAAAATATATATAAAATTATTTAAAATTTTTATTTATATTTTTATTTTAAACATCATTTAAAGTACTTTTATTAATTTTTATTTTTTAATTAGATAGAATATTATACAAATTTATTTTAAAATTTAATTAATTTTAATGTTTAATTTAATTTAAAATTAAAAATTAAAATACCAACTTTAGAAGGAAGTTTAAAAATTTTTGATAACGTGCTGCCATCTATAAATAAGTAAATAAACTAAATGACCAGATTTATTATAAACGGTAACAATTATTGTACTGTAAATAATACAACTTTAAAGTAAAATAAGTATTTTATAATAAATTTAATCTGTTATTAAAAGTTTAAATGTTAGAAGTAAAACCCGATATAGTTATCTGTAATATTACAGAGAACCATAATCATTATTCATATGTACAGTACAATTTCTTTCAATTATTCTTTTATCAATACAGAATATTGATTACTACTACTTTACAAGATAAAGTCAGAGAGGTGAACAACAGGGTCAGGATGGCCGAGCGGTCTAAGGCGCCAGACTTAAGATCTGGTCCTCGTATGAGGACGTGGGTTCGAATCCCACTTCTGACACGAATTTTTTAAATGACGTCGTTAGTTTCTACCACATTAAACTCTTTAGTTGTTGCTGTCTTCGCTGTCGCATTCAGAAATTCAGATTAAACGTATAAAAGACGAAAATATAAAATTTTGTAATTCTTTTAAAATATTTTTATGAAGCACGAATTAAATTAACTTTTATCTGCTATTTTGCTTATACGAAATATTACGTCAATTTGACGTCATTTTTATTACTAAAATATGTGCCACGGCGCACCTTTTACGTCATTTCGCTATCATAACGAACTTCGTTTGGTGATAACGCGAGATTACATCGGACACCTTTCGTCAATAATTTAAAAATTTCATTTTAGAATAATTTTTTAAAAACAATTCTTAAAGTTATAAATAATTTCGGGAATTCATTTTAATAACCAATATATCACAAAATTTAATAATTCGTGTAACAAGATACAAATAATTAAAGACTGTGTTTAGAGAATTTAAATTGCCATCTTTAAGTCGAGACACGAATCCTCCTTGTAATATCATTTTGAGACAATTTAATTAGATCGATCGTATTCGGAAGGCGAATTAATCAATCTGCTAATATGGCATTCTGGAAGTTCAACTGAATATACATATAATCAAGTTATAATAAGTTGAACGGTCAAGCGAAATACAAAATTAGTTTCATTTCAAATATATTTAAGTTGAAATTTTTGTTTATTTTGAAACTTTAGAAATTTTTGAAGGATCCAAGTAGTAAGATGCGAATCCATCCCACAAGTAATTCTTATTCGACCCCGATTCCCTCTTATAATTTATCATAGATGGGAAAAAACGCTCGTACGTTAATGAGATTAACCCCATTGAGGGTTGGCCCTCTTGAGATAGTCTGTTTGCAAATAAAAATTACGCCTAAAAATTGTATCCGTTTTTTTTGAAAGATTAAATATCATTTAAATTAGCTTTTATTTATATGTATACAGTAAATTAAAATATATATTTTACTTCTCGTAGTGTCTGCATCTGCATCTTGTTGAATGCATAGTCAAGTGTCAAGTGAAGAGAACTGCCCATTCCAGTGATCCAGAAACAGCTATAAGGAAAATCTTCCAAGCCAGACAAGTTAAAAGATAAAAGTCAAGTGATATTCTTAGTCTTTCAAAGCGTGGAAGATGTGTAGCAACTTCAGGCAACTCTACCTACATATAAAACTATTAGTAAGTTCAAGATAGTAAATACTCGTAGATGACGTAATAGTAATAGTTCATATTCACTGTTTTAAAGTTACTAGTTGACCATGTTGTAAAATTTGGATTCTCGGGTCTCGATCCTCATCATTGTAGGCCTGGCCGAACCCATACTGGTCTTGCTTTTAAAAAAAACGCCCTTTTAGAGCCCACTGGATAATTTAAAAAATTCTTTTTCTCCTCGAATCTCTCAAAAACAAAATTAACTTTAATTGACGTCATCTAATTCGCGATTAGTGTCTCTTAAAGTTAGTCTAAATTCAATTCTCGTTGCGAATTTTTGAATTAGCAGAGTTCAAATATTTTTTACTTATTGTTAAACTACTATTAAACTATTCAATAGTTAAGTGCCATCATTTGCTTGCTATTAAAACTGGCATTAAATCGAATGTGGCGTAGTAACTCGGGGACCCAATGTAATTAGGAAACTCTTCGATATTTGGTTTCGGTATTAGCTATTGTGATTTCAATAGTCCAAATTGATTATTGAATTCACTGATTTTTTTCTAGCCAGAACTTTAGATAATAGGAATTCCATATTGTTTCTAAATAATAAGTTCTATATTAGAACTTAAATTTATCTAAGAATCATCTGCATGCAGAGTAAGATTTACACACACAACTCTACTTTGAAATTTAATATTTGGATGGATATGAAGTGTTTTTATTTGTCAGGTCCTACAACGTAAAGTCCTAAACTAGGCTCGTGTAAATCTGATCATCATTACTTCTCAGTTGTTTATTTCCACACCATTTCTTGTTGTTTGGATTATTGCTAGATGTAAATACCTGTACACATACTTTGATTCCGATGAATATGCGTATTCTAGAATATTTAAAGGCTTTCACATATCCTTATCAATATTACAACTACGTTATTTACCGTACAGTGTTCGTAAAATACAAAAATTATTCTCAGGGACGTCGATAGGGAGAGGGAACGGGTTTTCCTCCAGCCTCGAGAAAATTTAGGGATCTTTAGTACTACTATAAAATTAAAAATTTTATTTTCTGTTGGTAAAAATAACATAAAATGCTTCTTTATTAATAAAAAAGCAATCTTAACATATTTAATTTTTCAAAAAAAAAGAAAAATGGTTGTATGGAGTTCAGAAGTCAGAATCTAACTCCCTTGTAAGCATTAGTTCTAAATCATGCCGCTACGAATCTAAATATTTGCCGATTTTTTCTGTGGTTAAAATTACCATGCAATTTACATTTTGTATTTATTATTTTTGCCTAAAAGCTAAGAAAATATTTGCATTCCTTAATTCTGAAGAAAACAACCATAAAAGAGGGCTTTTGAGCAAAAAGGAAAGCACAAGCAACAATGTTAAATTTTGTCCCAAACCTTAGTGTTACCTTAAGAATACTGCCGATCATACCAATAACTGTAGCTAGTGGGAGAAAGGAGCTTCTCTAAATAAAAATTAATTAAAAACTTTTTACGTTCTACTACCACGCAAAATCATCTTAATAATTTGGCCATTTTGGCGATTGTGCATGAAACTGCCGATCAAGTAAACTTAAGAGTTAATAAGAAAGTTTGCAGAACTAAAAGTGAGAAAAAGTTTCTTTTGATTTTAGTATAGTTGATATATCCTATAAAAACTGAACAAAAGTACAAAGTCTTTTGTTTGATTGTACAATAATAAATTTTTGCAATATCATTAAAAATGCATCTACACTGGCGGAAAATAAAATACCAGCACCAAGAAAAAATTAGTTTAGAGAAATGAAATTCAGGCGAAGCATTTGTCTAGGTAATATATTTATTTGATTGAATTTTTAAGGTCACAGGCTAAAGTATGCGCGAGAGCGGCCGGATGGCCGAAGCGGTCAAGGTTAGCAGCCTGCCGCCCTGGAGAACCCGAGATCGAATCCGGACGGGTCGAAAAATCCCCAGGAATTTTTCGGGGGTGGTCCGTCCAGATATGTCTGTCCCCGTCCCTCACCATCCGGCCGCCTCATTGTGGGCCTGGCCGAACCCATAATGGGCTTGCTATAAGAGGCCCTCTTAGTGCCCACTGGGCAGAAAGAGTTACAAAAAAAGTATGTGCGAGAAGTCCATTTCAAATGTGAAAGGGTGGTACATTAATAACCGCTTTAGTCGCTACGATTTTGAATGCAAGCATGCAAACGTGCATCCATTGTGTCGTACAGGTGCCGTATGTCATTTTGTGGGATGGAGTTCCATGCCTGTCGCACTTGGTCAGTCAAATCAGCAACACTTAATGCTGGTTGTGGGTGATGCTGAAATTTGTTGACCAATAATGTCCCATACATGGGAGAAAGATCTGGTGATCTCATAGGCCAAGGCAACATGTTGACACTCTGTAAAGCACGTTGCGGTATGAGGACGAGCGTTATCCTGTTGGAAACACCCCCTTAAATATTGCTCATGAATGGCAGTACAACCAGTTCAATCACCAGTCTGACGTACAAATTTGTTGTCAAGGTGCTTGGAATAACGACGAGAATACACCTGCTGTCATAGGAAATCGCTCCCCAGACCATAACTCCTGGTGTAGGACTAATGTGTCTATGCCACAAACAGCTTGGTTCCAAGTGCTCACCTGGCCTCCTCCTAACCAACATACGGCCATCATTGGCACCAAGACAGAAACGGCTCTCATCTGAGAACACAACAGATCTCCACTCCGCCCTCCAATGAGTTCTTGACACCATTAAAGTCGCAGATGGCAGTGATTTGGAGTTAGTGGAATGAACATCACAGGGCATCTGGCTCGAGGCTGTCCCTCGAGTAATCGATTTGTTACAGTCCGCTGTGTCACTCTGGTGCCAACAGTAACTCTAATTTCTGCTGCAGATGCAGTATGATGCGCCACAGCTGTGTGGCGAATACGGCAGTTTTCCCTCTCAGTAGTGGTCCGTGTGTGGCCGCACCCAGGTCTTCTTGAGACAGCACGTTCCCATGACCACAGTTGCCAACAATCATGCACAGTGGATACATCCCTGCCACCTTCTCGTAGCCCTATTACGCTGCCTCGTTCAAACTCAGTGAGCTGCTGATACTGCCTTCTTCGTCTCTTTAAAGAATTCTTGACTCAAACCTTAACTCACAACGTTCAATCCGGACGATAAATAACGCTCAACAAGTTTACATCGCGTATTTACAGCAAACATGATTTGCATGTTCATAGTGGCGCTACTCGCACCACCTTCTTTGTCTAGTGCGAAATTTGAATAAATGTCATCTTCCAGATATGAAAACATACCTACCAAGTTTCGTTTTTCTAACACAACTCTTTCTTGGTATTGGGATTTTATTTTCCACCAGTGTAGTTAACAATTTGTAACTAGGTACAGGTATATTTTAATTTTTACTGTTTTGTACTACTACTTGATTGTTAATTTTATATTACATGTTTCTCTCTAAATAAATTTAAGGGACGGCAATTTGTCTTTTTTGTCCGGGGCGACGTAAATGCTTGAGCGGGTGCTGCCTACAGCGTGCATTCTACTTGCTCTGGTAGGCACTATACCGATGGTCCAAAATAAAACTGACATACAGGGAAATAACATTAAAAATTAACCAGCATAAAATTACAATTGCCGGACTGTATTTAAAAGGTTACTGATGTTCAGATTGTATTAATTATGAAAATAATTCTTGTACCAATAAGTTTCAGTTAATTTTTTTTTATATACATGAATTACTAGTTTTTTTTGTTTTTAGCACTTACCTATTGAAACTTATTTTAAAATTTATTACTGATTTTTGAAATACAAATCTAGTAATCTACGAATAATAAAAATTTATTTGTAAATTATCTACTATATAAAGCTGAAAAATGGGCATTTTCTTTCTGTCACGGTATGCCAAAAATGGCCACTAGGAGCACCCCTAGCTATTATTTTTAATTAACAATAAATTCACATTTTTGCGTAACAATATTAAAACAACAATGCGGTATTTTGCGTTTTGACTGCATTTTAGTAGGGTACGCCATGACGGCCGGATGGCCGAGCGGTAAAGGTGGCAGCCTACCGCTCTGGGGGACCCGGGGTCGAATAATCCCCAGGAATTTTTCGGGGGGTGGTCCGTTCGGATATGTCGGGCCCCGTCCCTCACCACCCGGTCGCCCCATTGTGGGCCTGGCCGAACCCATAATGGGCCTACTAAAAGAGACCCTCTTAGTGCCCACAGGGCGGAAAGAGTTAAAAAAAAAAAAACTCTTGCCATTCCACTGTTAGTCGCAATAATTATTTACCAAACAATAGTGAAATCTGAGTTAATAATTTAACAATATTCTCTAAATTAAATTACATTTTCATTGTGACTCAATGTCATATGCGGTAGTTGTTATATAAGTAATTTGAATGTGTGACTCTAATCCGAATAAATAAATAGCTGTGAGGTCTACCGGATTTATCAGGTTAGGTCAGGAGTGGCCAACATACGGCCCGCGATTAATTTTTCAAAATTAGCTACTTAACTTCCAATAATTGGTGGAATGGATTCGCGATACTTCGTTTTAAAAAAATTCCATTGTAGAGATTTACAACTTTTGCATTCGTCTGTTATAAATTTACATTATTTGAAGAACGAAAGACCCCACACTCAATGAAACTCATCTGCCATAGGCCGGATGGCCGAGCGGTCAAGGTTAGCAGCCTGCCGCCCTGGGGACCCGGGATCGAATCCGGACGGGTCGAAAAATCCCCAGGAATTTTTCGGGGGATTGTCCGTCCGGATATGTCGGTCCCCGTCCCTCACCACCCGGCCGCCCCATTGTGGGCCTGGCCGAACCCATAATGGGCTTGCTATAAGAGGCCCTCTTAGTGCCCACTGGGCGGTAAGAGTTACAAAAAAAAAAAGAAACTCATCTGCCATTCCGCCATGTCACTCTGTTTAGCCGCATTTCTTTATGCAGCGCTCGAGAAGCGCTTTACAGGGAATACACTAGAACTGGTTTCTAATTGGCCAACACTGCTCGTGACGTCATTTCGCTACACTCTCGGTGCATAAAGAAACGCGGCCTTTATGCTGACGTGTGATGCACAGCGCCGCCTGCTTTTTTTTTGCTCGTATGTTTCTTCGCATTGTAAAATGACATTGCGCATGCGTCAGGAACTTCTATTATTTAACATGATTTAATTTTAATATTTCGTCCGGCCGTGTAAGAATTTTTCTTTCCAATCCGGCCCGGGACAAAAATAGTTGGCCACCCCTGGGTTAGGTACTCCTTTATTGCAATTCATAATTGAATTGCAATAAACGAGTACCTAACCTAACAGCTGTAAGGAAGTCTACCGGATTTATTTGTTTATTCGGATTAAAGAGAGACACATTCAAATTATTTTTGTGAAAAAAATTCAAAATAATAATTAACTAAAATAAGTTTTTTAGCTGAATTTTGAGACCTCAGATGCACCTGTTCGGAAATCTGCCACTGTGTTGGATGTATTAATATTTTGTATAGATGCAACAACCATGAATGTGGGATGCTGTAGAATGTCATCCTGTAATCTATATATTCTAAGTGTATGTTTATGTTCTTTGTGTGTTTATCTTAGCAGAACAGTTACTAGTTATTCTAAGAAGTTACTCTGAGTAATTGTTCTTAGCATCCCATGTATTTTCTACAACTGCCTTTTTTGTTGTTCTGTGAGAATATTGTGTTGTTCTATATGATGTTATACTTTGTGATGAACAATAAATATTTTTAGTGTAGGAAGGTAAGCAATTCGTCTTTGATGTTAGATGATGTCATTTTTCGGTTTCATGTATATGATGCCTTATATAAGAAACTGTGACATATCTTATGGGTTGTTGTTGTGTGTATAAAATGTTTGACTAATTCCTGGTGCAGTGATGTAAATGTTTGTTGTCTGCACCAGGTGTCTTCAAACTATGAATTCTTGTACTGCATGTTAGATGTTGTGTACATTTATTTTGACACAGTGCATTATTGGAGTCTTAAGCATGTTTCATTCTTCCTTTTTGATCTAGTTTGCTTGTTTAGTGTAAGATTGGAGCGAACCAAAGAACAGACCAATAGTCTGTGAGTTGTTTTTCTGTTGGCATGCCATTTTGCTGTGATTACGTAGTGGGTTTGGTAATAATATCTATAGAAGCACTGCATTGTTTGTGAATAATTTTTGTCTGTTTTCATAGCATATATATAGGCTTTGTATAGTCTGTCTTTATAACAGCAGAAACAACACAATATACATGTAAAAAAATACATTGACACACTAAAATTAAAACACACAAATAGCTGCTAGTTTTTATTATTAATATACAATATACCAAAAATAAACTTATTTTTAATATATTGTAGCATCCTGCCTAATTTTTGTTCAATGTATTTGTATTTCTAGTCTTCTTTGCATACAGACTTATGATTTGTATGTGACTGTAGTTTAAGGCCATGGTCTGTAGCTACAGTTACTAATTACACTGTAATAGACTAATGTATGTATGTTAAGGACAAAGTGATTAATCAGGCATTATTCATAATGACCAAGAAGGGTGCGCAGTGTGATAAATATTGATTAATTTATGAAATTGACCGGTCATTATGAATACTGCTATCACCTAGTCGGGCAAAGTGATGATACGTTGAGGAGTGATCATCCAACTTACGCTAGCCAATCGGCACTCTGAGTTGTGCGTGCGTATCGCATTTAGTACCAAATTTTTAATTCTGCGACATTTTAATTTGATTAAAAAACTCCACTTATTTCATTTAAAAATATTTATTTTTCTTGAATTATTTCAAAGTATTTTAAAAAAAATATGTAATCTTTTTAAACTAAGCGCTATTAACTATATTAATTAAATGGTAAAATTTTACTTATGTGCACCATCGTGGCGGTGGTCGCAAATGTTTGTGCTCCTGACGGTTCCTCTGGAGGGAAGCTGCCAGCTGGCTACCAATTGTTTAATGTCACTAGATATTGATGTGTGTTCAAGAACTGTCTATGAATAAATAACTAGAGATGTTAAACAATCAGCGGCCAGCTAGCGGCTCTCCTCCAAGAGGAATCCGTCGAGAACACAAACAGTCGCAACCGCTGCCAAATTCGGTACTAAACGCAATATGCACACGCAACTCAGATGTGAGTGCTGATTGGCTAGCATATGTCAGATGATCATTCCTCAACATATTATTATCACTTTGCCTGACTAGATGATAGCAGTATTCATAATGACCGGTCAATTTGATAAATTACTGAAATTTATTACAGTGCCTGATTTTGTTGGTCATTATTCATAATGCCCGTTTTAATCACTTTGTCCATAACATGTATATATGTACTGTACAGTACATACTACAACACATTCAATTTCTGACATAATATGTGTAAAGTTTTTCTGCTATGTTTGTTATGATGGGTATATAATCTCTGTATGGGTCTAAATCTGGGTATTTAGCAACAGTTTCTTGAAATACAGAACTAGTTAACACAACAGTTACAATTAGTAATACTATAGACAAATTTGTGTTTTCATTGGTGCATATTGTGTATTTTCATGTATTGCATGTATGAGTTACTGTTCAGGCACTACTCCTACAGTGTTGATGCATCTGTTGGGCAACTTGGTGTTTAATATGTTCAAGCATTGTTTGTAGAATAAGGCTGCTGTTTATAATTGTTCTTTACTATTCAACAATCAGTAGTTGCTCTGTAAGTGAGATTTGGTTATTTTTATATACATTTCTCATGTAGTGTTGTCTGTCTATGCTGCCAGATCTGATTTAAATTTTGTAATAGTGTAATAGGTACAAATGATAAATTCATTCATTTCTTGAGTCCACTTCAAAGTTTTCTGGCCCTTCGTGGTCAGTGGCTGGGTTGGTGTGTCGTCCATTGAGTATGAGCAAGTTGATGAATGTTTGTGATTCAGCAGCTACAACCAGGGCCTTTCAGAGAAAATGCCAGGCCCAGGGCAATTAATATTTTAGGGGAATTGTGCAGGTGCATAGAAAGGGATGGGGCCTTTGATATCATTGGGTGTGCTAGCACATGTTTGCTCTCACAAAGCTGTAGTTTGTGGCAGCTCTTAGTATCGTAAAACACTGTTAGCATAGAACTGACTGAACAGGCCTCATTCTCTGCTTTTATGCCCTTTTTGTTGGGGTGGGATTCAGAGATGGAGGACGGGGTAACTTTTGAGTGTGAGTGTGTGTGTGTGTGTGTGTGTGTAGTAATTGGCCAGAAGAAGCCCTCCAGCCTGGGGTTGATTAGGGTGATATACTTCTAGCCAATCAGGGACTAGCTCACATCTCTTAATCCTCTCATAAAATTAAATTCTAAATTTCTGTAGATGTTAAAATTTAGCAAATTGCTTTGCCTTCTCCTATATTGAGTTGCCAAGTTGAGGCCCCTAATATTGCAAAGCCCAGGACAGCTGCCCCTCCTGTTCCCCCCTCTGATTGGCACTAGCTACAACTATACTTGGACCAGTGCTGCATTTGCCAAAGGAGACTGTGGCAGATTTTTTGAATACAGATCTTGTTAACACCCTTTTATGATATCAGCTTGGACATTGCCTGGGTTATGTGTTCACAGGAAGATATCTTTGCAGAAGCAGGTGTGCTTCTTCTGTGAAAGGTATGATGGTAGATGCATGCTGGAATGGAACTGTACTAAGTATAAACAAGCAGTCTTCATGCAATTAGATGATTGTAATAAAATTGTGGGTTTTGTTTTTTGTCTCTAAGACTGTGTTATCTAGGTGAAATACATCTGGAAGTGAAAAATTCAGAGGTATCAATAAAAGCATTTTTCTGTTAATATTGTGTTGCAGAATTTAATTGACATAGGAAGAAAAAGTTCTTTTAGGAAGTTTTAAAAAATATTTCAAATTTTAGGAATAAAAATAAATGCCAATTCCATTGCTATTTTTAACCTTTTCTTTTTATTTATTAATAAGATTTTTCTAATAACTGATTGATACTATCTATTTAATGAAAAATAGCATTGTATTGAAATAATTGATGGTAAATTTTAAGATTGATTTTTTTCTGTATTTTTATTTTTCTCACTTTAATCAAATATTAAATTGAAAACTCAAATTTTTTATAGTAGATATACTTGCAGATATGAAACATAAACAGAATGGAATGATTATTTCATGAAAAAAGCAGTTGACCAAGTTATATTTTACATTACATGTTATTCAAATGTGACTGTGCAATAGTGCAATCTTGACTGAATCACCCTGTATTTTACTAGTCATATTGAACAGGAGATAGATGATCCTTAAATTCATATTTGGCTATCATATGGCATTTTGTGTAATGCAAAATGCCATATGATAGCCAAAGATTAATGTTGACAAGACAGGCATTGATATAAACTACTTCTTACAGAAAAAAAATGGTGTATTTTCATCATTTAATAGATAATCTATAAGGAAGAAACAATGGTGATACATACTGTAGTATTCACATTTTCTTTTAGTTTCGTTATCTGAGAAATAATCTCTAAATAAAATAATATTTCCATTAACAGTGGTTGCATTTTTTCCTCTTTCACCCTGAGCACTAAGGCCTTTTAATTGTATCTATTGTGGAGTTGGCCAGACCCATGATTGGATTGATGAGGTGATCTGCCAAGGGGAAGTATCAATATACAGTATATACAGTCTATTTTATCTTTAATAAAATACAAAAATAGATAGTTAAATTTAAATCTAAACTTTACAACACAAGAAATGTTCAAATTCTAACCTCAATATAAAAAATGCAATTAAAGAAATAACTTTTTAACCTAATTATGTTTAATTAGGTAAAAAGAAGTTCTTTTTTTAAAAGACTCTATGTAAAGCAAATGTACTGTAAGGAACTGAGTCCGAACGTTATTTTTATTTTATTATTATTTCCGTTTTATTATCTTTTGTTTGGGGTTTATGTTTATTTAGGACGAAGGTTCCCCACCACTCTCTTGTTAGTAATGAAAAATGAAGATAAAACAACTCACGGAGAAATAAGCGCCGTAGGAAAAAATCTTGCGCACTTGCGCTGCCCGGCGGAAGTAACAGTCCGCAGAAAAAAAAATGGAGGGGGAGTCCCCACAATCACTAGTAGAGAAATACTTGATAAACCGTCTTAAACATCCCAGAAAATTATGATAAATATTTTGTAAACGGTTTATAAGCTTTGTCGGAAACTTAAAGCTGCCAGAACAGAAAGTTAATGTTAGCAACTAAGTATGTAAATAAGAGGAGTAACCCAGCTCAAGTGTGACGTCACCTCACAGTATAAAACCCGTACGTTAACCGAAGAAGGAGAGGTGATTTCCAAATCGAGGCGACTGTAAGAGCGAGGTAGATTCGAAAGCGAAGCATTTTCTGATAGAAGTCCAGATTGATAATTGGACGATCCAAGGTGTTAAAGAGGAGTTCGATTGACGATATCGAAAGTATTGAGGAAATAGTTTCTTCGTATAGTGAGGTGACGGATAGACATTTAATTGGTAAGAGATTTTGTTCATAGTTTCTAAGTATTTGATTGTCGAATTTCAAAGGGGAATTAATATTAAGTTAAGCTAAGTAGCTGAGTTTATTGACGGGTTGACTTGTTGATTTTCGTTAATAAATTTTGTTTGGATTATTGACATTTGTACGTAGTACATTCTAGTTGCTAATTAAATAAATCAGAACTTTTGATCTGACTTGATATTTATCGTTATTATTACTAATTTTTCGGTGCACGCTTAAAAGCCCAGGCCTGGCAAACTAATCTCGAATCCGCGTAAAGTACCCGTTAGGTTAACGGAAGTTTCACCGACCGTAATTATAGTCGGTTTCCTAAGCTACTAAAAAAATAGTCTCTTTATGTAAAGTACTGTAAAGTACTATTTAATAATAAAATTTATATAATAAAAATCTTTATTCAAACTTTTAATTTTACTATGTAAAGTAAATATATATTTGATCAGTTAGTTCTCTTTCTCTTCAACAAGTTATCTATTACATCTACGGCACTTTTCAAAATTGCATTTGCTGCTTTTCGGAACATCTCCATCCCTTCTTTCATTAAATTATGCTCTGAGGTTGGATAGATCTGAAATTTTTGACAGTGTTGATGCTCCTAACAAGGCTTCTTTGTCTCACTTTCTTTCCTTAACATTGTTTGTGTAAATTATGGCTGAATGTGGAACCTTTCTTGTTATTGAAACTTCTTCCAGACTTCCATTCAATCTGATAACCACTTCATCCTTCTTGGACAATCAATGAATGCTTTCTACACTGAGACTTCTATTCAGGCAAAGTATCCTTTTGCTTTTGCTAAACCCTCTTTAACTCTTTCTTACAGGATAGATATTTAAACATTTTAACCAGTTTGCTGAGGATTTCATATTTTGCTGTATCTGTTTGATTCTTTATGTTGAGCACTTTAATTCAATACCGATCAGTTCTACAGAACGATGGCACATACTCTTAGACATTGAAATCTGACAACTGAAGGTTAGAGATGACATCACAAGATTCTTTACCAGAATGAGATGTGTTAATGTCCCAATGCAAATGATGCTGATAGTAAACAATCTCCTGTAACTAAGATTCTTGTATTTCTTTGGCATGATACATTCTCCTTACAAGGAGATAAACAAAATCTGGCACCAAGAAGCTGTACTGGCGACCATTCATTTTTTACTGATTGCTTCATGATCTTCAAGACAGTGCATCTGTCTGTTTTTCAGTTGCAAAATGAACAGTAATTCAGACAAAGCTGTAATATAGATTATTTTTCAGTTTCTTAATTTAGGAGAAAATTTTGAGGTCTTGAAAAAAAATGTTCATATATTTGAAGTAGTAAACAGATTATTATTTTATGTTACTTAACAAGTTTATCAACAGTCTTGAGGTAGCAAACAAGGTAGCAAACAGAAGTTTTGTGAAATTCTCTGATCTTCTTTCAGCTTTAAGTTGTATAAAGAAATTTCTAGACAAATTCAAAGGTCAAACATTCCAATTTATATCATAATTAAACAAGGAGTTAATTATGTAAAAGGTAGAAAAAATTGGGAAGAAAACATTTGCTTAGCAAAAGAGAACAACAAAACAATACAAGATAAAAAAAATTTTTAAAAATATGGCCAGGACTTAAATTATACAAAACATCTGTTTAAAAAAATACAAGAGTCATTGCTAGAGAAACAATTACAAGGGTATCTCATAAAACTGTACAGAAGACAATTAATAAATCTGATTATGTTAAATATAACAAACTGAAGACAGAGTCAAAACTTAAAAAGGTTCATATAGATGCAAGATTAAAATATGCTAGAAATGTCCTTATCAGAAAAATGGAATAAGGGTAATTTAATCTTAATGGATTGAACAGCAATGCTTCTTTCTGAATATCATGTCAGTAATAACTCGGAGAGATTCAAAAAGTCAAATTATGCTTTTCCACAGGAAGAAATGCTTCTCATGCCATTAATGAACTACCATCAAATTATCTACTGAATTAAGTCTAATGTTTTACAAAGCTCCTAGAAACATATCTCCTGTTGGAAGATGGCATTGGTTTTTGAAAAATTCAATTATCAACTGATATTTCAAACTTGTCAAAATAATGGTTTCTTGATAAAAACATCACTTTAGGGCTTTAAGTTTGTCATTTTACTAATCAACCTTATAGGGATTAGTATCAAAGGCATTTTTTTCATATACTTTTATTGAAGTAATTAGACTCAACAAAGTTTTTAGCTGTAGGTTAGATATTTTTTCAAGCTTAATTAAGTACACTTTCAATTATTATATGTAGTCACATATCTACGAAATTAATTAGCCAAGTTCTAACCTGATAATCTGGCATTATTGTTTGATTAACTTGTAGATGATTGTTTCAAGAAGCTAATTTTAAATACACAGAGACAATAAAGCCTGAATTATACTAGTAGTTAATTTCAAAAACTAAATTTATGATAAATAACATTTATTTTTATTCTTTAAATTAGGAAACGATTATTTAAATTTCATTTATAGTAATACTAATTAAAACAGAACATGAGCATGTTAAAGTGTTTAATTTAATCTTCAATAATAGTTTAACATGAAATTATATCAAGTAAATTTTATAAATCGTTAACAAAATTAAATCTGAATAAGTTGGAAAATGTCTTCTGATAGAATTTACTAAATTTTCCTTTAACTGTACTTAATTATTAAGCACAAAGGAATGCTTTTAAGCAGATGCCTTATATATAATATAAATTTTCTTGTATTTTATATACAGCAATTTATTGTCCGTGTTAAGAATATGATGTGTCTAGAAAATAATATATTTAAAAAATTTCATTACCTTTTATTTTCTGTGGTTAAGTTATGGTTGGAATTTATCTGTTATATTTTAGACAACTGTTTAACCACGGTAACGATTTGGATTCAAATGAGAATCAACTTTGAAAAATCTCAAAATAAACATAATGTAAAATTAAAGTTTTGGATCATTTCCCGAGTGATTCCTTGAGTTCTTTTAGCAGCATGGAACCGATAATCATCTTCTCACAATTCACGGTAATGTTAGCCTTTCCGTCATTTAAGACTTGAACAGTAATTAAAACTGGAGAATAAGAAACTAGAGTTTGGGCGGCAAATCTGTACACTCCACTCTGTTCTTCTTTCTCGTAGACTTCTTTGACATTTGCCGTCTCGTAAATGGTGTTGATGATAGTCTTGGGATCGTTCTTGTCTGACGGAACGGTGACGCAACCAGTATTTTCATTCATTCCTTTCAGTTTACCTAAAAAAAAAAAAAAAAATCAATAATTACACCACTGACACTAAATAAAATGAGAAAATAATATGCTAACTTACTCTGTTGTGTAAGGAAGTCTGCCTTGCTAATTTCAACTGGCTGAAGTGTTTCACCAATTGGAGCTTTAATAGAGAGATTATGACTTCTTTTCTTTGATTTTAATTCAAACCAGGCAGGCTGAGTTGTCTCATTATAATCAATTCCAATAGTTATAGTTAACATGCTTCCCACAGGTAAAGAACCTAAATGTGTACATTTACAATAATTAAAGTAAGTTAAAATACTTTTAAAATTATGAACAATCATCAATTCCATTTAAATTTACCTATTTCTGTAACTCCTTTCACTTCAACATTACTTGATTTCTATGGAAAAATGTGAGTTTGTGTGTTAATTATGCTTAACTATAAAGCTGAAATAACAGTCAATAACTCACACAGAGAGACCTCAGTACTTACTTCAGCTCTCAATTTAATAATTGCACAAACGTTTTTGGCCCCATTTGGAAGTGTTTGCCAGATATACAGTTGTTCCATCAAACTCACCAGATACAGAAATTAATTTATTATATGTTTGTTCAGTTTGGTAAAGTGGCTGTACTACCTGACAAAGGCACCTAAATGGAGCCAAAATGTGTGTGGGAGTAAGTACCAAGGTCTCTGTGAAAGTGATAATTAATACTAATTTCAAATCATATAAATGCACTACAATCAAAAGTGGCTGTCATACGTTCTTCCAAAAAGTTAACTTGATGCTTTGAATCTTAATGTTTTATTTGAATCTTTTTCTTAATTTGTAAATTATAGACTGTTGAGAAATAATTTATTGAAAAATTTTTTGTCTTGTGACATTATTTATATTCATATAAGTTAAATTAAATCAGCAATGAGATGAGTTCATGGTGAAAAATGGAACTTAGTAGGGATATTTGACCTTTATATGTAAGTTTCTCGCAATGTGTAATAGCTACTTTAGTCTTGTGCCTTCATATATTTCAGTAGAATCTACTTTTTGTACTCACAAATATTGTTTTTAGCGAGCTAATTAGCATGCCTCAAAACATGCATGTTAAAATACATTCATCAGACTTCATTTATTGTAATTACAGTCTAGGCATTAAAAGCAGCTGGCAACAATAACTAGTAATGAGTGTTCATTATCAATTCTGACCAGTGCTTTAAATATTATAATGATTACTTTGAATAAAACTGCAATTCATTTTATAGTAGTTTAAATTGTTGGCACTTCTTACTTCAATTGTATATGCTGGATGAATTAAAAATATTTTTAAGTCTTCATGTTTTGTAGATTTTTAATTATATTGTCAAACTAAAATTGGTGAAAATTGTGATTTTATTTACTTATTTCTGACAGGTTCTCCTGCTATCCAAAAGTAGAGAATTCCTATGAAACCTTTCCTAAAGTGAAGAAGCAATTACCATTAATTTACATGGGAAAATTTTTTGACATTCCCAGATCTAAAATTAACTAAATCATACCAAACAACACAGTATTATTTTAGGTTTTAACATACAGTAAAAGCAGGAATAATGTGATAAATGTACAGCTTATTTAAAATAGAAATATAAGTGCACTGCTTAGTGAAACTACACCAGATGTACTCTCTCTCCAGTAAGTAATCTTTAAACTATGAATTATCATCACTATCAGTTTTTGAAACAAGAACAATTTCAATCTTTAAATCCCACTTCACAATACTTAAGAAGAATCAGTCTTTTCGATACACTGAAACAGAAAGAACAGATAATGAATAAAATGGAGTGTCTGTTGCTTGAGTGAATTGATGGGTGTACAAAGCATGGTAGGTCATCTTTATTTTTATCACAATTATCAGCTGCCAACTAAAAGAGATCACTGTGACAGCTTTCAAGATTCTATTGGTTCTGCTAGTAGTAAAGTTTTTCTCTCTGCATGTAAATAGTACAAATGTGTGTGCATTGAATTTGCCTATGTGTACCAATGTCTATTTCATTCACCGTAATCAAAAATTTAATTATGTCCAGTTTTATACTAGGTGTAACATCCTTAAGAGCTCTCTTAGGTTTTTTGCTAACAAATGTATAAAACAAATCAACATAAAGCACAAATATTCACAGACAAAGTTCAAAGTTATAACACTTTGCCTTTTTTCTTAAAAACAAAATTCCTGTTTTTTCTAACTGAAAGAAATTCAAAGACACTAACGTAGGCCTTTCATAAAAGTGAAGTGGCTTACAGTAATTGCTTTCTTGCTTTTAGATTCATATTTATTTGTTTGAGCAATATTTTAGATAATGCTAAACATGATGTCAAATTCTGAGCTGTCGAACAACTCAGAATTTGAAAACAGTTGTATTCAACATTCACCTGATGACAGTAGCTTTATGCTATCAAAAGTGCTTGTGAACTCATTTATACTTTAAATTCACTGTTGGTAACGCCACTACACGCAAGTGTAATTACGTTATACAGTTAAGTGTTAGCATAAAGTGTACATTACTTTCATGTCATCTTCAAATACCTGATGACAGTCTGATAATTAAGATACAGATTAAAATAACATCAAAAGATTTTTGAAACAAACACTACCTATTAATATTTATTTCTCCATACAGCCCCTACAAATGTCTGAATGATTAAATTTAAACATTCCTTCCCATAGCTTGAAATGCATTTTAGTCCTTGAATCTTTTTCCTGACAAGAAACTTCCCACTTCTGTTTTTGACCTGCATGACGATGCACACTCCATTGTAAAAATAACTTGGCCTCTTTTGCTTAATGGCTTTACCCAATTTGTTGTGTTAGATGGGGAAAAATTCATACAGCACAAGGCCTTCACAATACCAGAACACAATGATCATTGTTTTTCCTGCAATAGTTGAATCAAGATGTTTCTATGACAGAAAATTTCTTTCTAACTCTGGAATGAACTTGTAAACTCATGTTTCATCTTACATATTGATGCTTTCCATTAAAGGTTCTCCTTCATTTTGCTAATACAGAGATAATGAAGCTGCCATTCTTTTGCATGAATGGTGCTCTTTGGAATGCCTGTCATTTCAGCAATTTGACTGACACAATTTTCATTAGTGTGTATAATGTCTTTTGTTTCATCATTCAGTGTACCACATACTTCTTTTCTGCTTAAAATACCTATGTTTTGGTCATAAATTTTTTCTAATCTGTGATGAATATCATTTCAACTTCAAACTTGGAATAATTTTCAATAATAATTGCCAAAAACAGACAAAAGATGGAAATGCATATAGCAGAGATAGTAGTAGTTACAAATAATCTTGCAGGACATATAAAATCAACACCTGTACATTTAATGTTGGACTATCATTGTAACATAATTCAACATAATGTTTAAGATATATTTTGAAACTATAAACACTATCAATATTTTTAAAAACTTACTTTATCTGATATGTATAAATCTTTAATTTCTTCGGAACTCTCATTAGTTAGTGTCAATTCTACAGATATCATTTTGGACGAATAGATATTTGGACTCCTAGTAAATCTGTAAGTGACAATTAGACCGCTTCCATTATAGCGGTTCAACAATTCATGTTTCTGAACAGGTACAAATGGTGGAATCATAATCTGAAACGTATTCGAAATAAAAATAAGAATGCACACAAATTTGTTAAAATAACAAAATATTTTTCATACTTACTGGTGTAAATATGGGTTTTTCCAGTGGTTTATCTAAAATAGTGATGGCAGAAGGTGTAAGTACAGTCATTGCTGATGGCTGCATTACTGGAACTGTGGAAGCTGGGATATTGACTATATTTATATAAAACCAGATAAATGTTAATGTTGCTAAACACTGAACTAATAGTTATTTTATTAAAAAAATTAAGCTTAAACAATCTTTACAATAATTCATTGCCATTATATGTCCTGATATTTGTTAAAAGAAATTATCCTTGTGGTTCTCATAATATGTTTAACATTCATGTCCAAGTTCTTTTAGTAAATAATTTATTGCTATCATATATAAAGTATTTTAAAATAAGCAAATCAACACTTTTATTATAATACCTAGTTTGCATAAACATCAGATTAATACTAGTAATATTTCAATACACAGTAATTTTATCACTATCTTATATTCTTGCATATGCATGCATATTTTGTCTTTCATATACAGTATACAGATGATGTATGTTAAATAAAGGGTTTTATACTGTTTAATATACCTGCACAAAATTTGGCATAGATAATCTTCAACATCCTAAAAAATTACATTGGCCTAGAGCTGAACCTCTCTTAAGCCCACACAAGTGTTAAAATAACATTGCAGTTTCATTATTGTAAATACTCAGTAACTAACATGTACATTTATTGACCTAAAACCATTAAATGTTCTTGAAACCGTGTTTTTACTGTATATTGAGCATTAAACACAAGACCGTGTTATTTATCAAACACCTGGCTTTTTCCACCTTTATTAGTTGAGACGAGGTCTTATTTTACTCGTTTCGGGCATTTCGCCCCTCTTCAGTCAGCTAATAGAAAATAATATACGGTATTCTAAATCATACAATATACACCAATAAATTGTATAGAAATTATCTTGAGACGTACCGTTAATTCCTTGAACTCAAGGGTGCACGTGTACAGCACAAGTTCGGATGTCAAATTTACTGTGACAAATGTACAGAATCTACGTACAGCTGATTAAAATATAAAATTCTTTAAAAAAATATATAATTTTAATATTTTAATCAGCTGTACGTAGATTCTGTACATTTGTCACAGTAAATTTGACATCCGAACTTGTGCTGTACACGTGCACCCTTGAGTTCAAGGAATTAACGGTACATCTCAAGATAATTTCTATACAATTTATTGGTGTATATTGTATGATTTAGAATACCGTATATTATTTTCTATTAGCTGACTGAAGAGGGGCGAAATGCCCGAAACGAGGGAAATAAGACCTCGTCTCAACTAATAAAGGTGGAAAAAGCCAGGTGTTTGATAAATAACACGGTCTTGTGTTCAATGCTCAACTAAAACCATTATTTTTATCACCTACTTCCAAACCAACCTTACCACTACCCACTTATAAAGCCCAACATCAGGTGCACACAGCTATTCTTCAACTCCTTAAAGGAAAAAAAAATACTGTACAAAGTACAACCAACCCTTATTCACCTAAAGCCCCATCCCTCAAAAGCCCAAGCAACATCATGTACAGCATCTTCATATTATATATATGAAGTTATTGCTGTGAAATTGAAACAAATGTAAGGACCCAGGGCCACTGTTTCTAATAATTTGTAGAATTATGAATTTTAATATGCCTAAAAGAGCAAATTTCAATAGAGAAGTTAATTTATAAAAATTCATTAACTTCCTTCAGAGATGATACATCTTGAGATCATGACTGATCCAGGAAAAATATGTTTAAAATATTAGATTAGATAATTTTTAGGAACCACACCGAGATGTCCAAATTTGGTTAGATACCAATGCATCTGATGAAAGGAAAGATATAAAAGGAGACAATGTCTAAAGCAGGGTTCACTCTCTCAATCATCTCAAAGGGTTCTTGGAGAGTTTCCACATTTCTCAGTATTTCCTGATTTGCCTCAGAAAGTTCTTGTTCTCATCTCTTGTTTGCCAGAGGATTGTACAGTACTCTCTTTTTGTGAAGGATTATCTTCAAGGAGTTAAGAGTCTTTATTGGTGTAAATGTTCTTTTAAGATCTCCCAAGATGACTAACAAGGACCACATTCATTTGGGCCCAGGTAAATATCACCTTGCACTATTGATTGTATTCATCTTGTATTCGCCAGATCGGGCACACTCAGATTATTACTTGTTCCGGTCTATACAAATTTTTTTTAACTGTAAGACATTTACTTGAAATGACAATGTCAAAAATCACTTGGATCAGTTTTTTGTAAACAACGATCAAAATTTTTATGAATGTGAAATCATGCTACTACCAGAAACAGTGACAACAGGTATTTGGCCAAAATGGTCAATATATAATTCAATAAAATGCAATATTCTTATAATAAATAAATATTTTAAGTAAAAATCCAATATAGGTATGTGGCCGGCGCTATTTACATTTAATAAAAATATAAATACGACTTTTACAAAGAAAAAACTTTGCATGTTGTCTTCCTTTTTCACTGTTTGCACCATCAGCAGTCCTTGAACAATTCACACAGATTTCGGAGACGACCTTCCTTTGTAGGCTGCTGCCTCCGCAAAAGAATGTAAAACAGGTAAAGCATCCTCTGGTGCTAATGCCACAATTTTTGCAGAGGCAACACCCTACAAAGGAAGGTTGTCTCCGAAATTTGTGTGAATTGTTCTGCTGGTGGTGCGAACGGTGAAAAAGGAGGACAACATGCAGTTTTTTCTTTGTAAAAGTCGTATTTATATTTTGATTAAAAGAATATTGCGTTTGTTTTTCTATGGAAAAAACGAAATTACTTTCCAAACAACCCAATAAATAAATCTTTTCGTTATTATCTAGTACCATACTGAACAATTCAATTCTGTGAAGCCTCTCAAAGTCCTCCTCCATTCACTTACCCTGAATCCCCATACATCATGCTTGTAAGGTTGGTAACCAAGTCATGGAGTTAAAGTAAAGAATGTTTCTTGTGAACTGATAATCACAAGTGGTGTCAGAATGTTCTGATGTTATTTCAGATATAAATGATTGCCAAATATAAGTAACTTTATTTTCTATCCTGATAGATCATTCCTTACATCTCACACAAACAGCATCTTTTTTGAAAAATTATTAACTCTGACTCACTTCTCTTATATAAATGAACACAAACCAAATGCTAGAAAATTTATTTCAAAAGATTTTAACATTTTTACTAATTAAACAAAATACTCACAACTAAGACAATACATTCTTTAAAAATTCATCTTGAAGTATGAAAATAACCCAGAATAACATTGTACAGATTTGCTGTCATATATGTTATTCTAGGTCAAAACTATGTATAATATAGACTACATTTCTTCTAAATACAATAATATGACTAATGTTTCTTTTGTCAAGAATGGCTTGACAGCCTGGTTTACAAGTGAGTTGCCACAGAATTTATTCCTTGAATCCTAAGCCAAGAACAGAAATACTTGAAATTTGAACATGTTAAAGATGAGAATAAATTTCTGAAATCTGAAATAAACCCATATTTTATCACTTATAATACAAATGTGAATCAAATGGTATCCTGTGAATAGAAAAAGTTGAATGAATGCATCCAAAAAAACATTCACAAGTCATTCAAAATGTGAAAGTTCTGCTTATTGTGTTTTCCAATTGTGTGAATTAGTAAATTGTGAATGTGTGTCATTTAGAACAAATGCCAATGCTGAGTTGCATTTTCAATGACTGTAAAAAAAAGTTCAATAAAAAAGACTTGATTTGTAGAAAAAGAAAGCTTAGCATTTACATCATATCAATGAAAGACTGCATATAACCATGCCAGCACAGAAATTTTTGACATTAACTTTTTACCTCTCATTTCCCACACCTCAAGTAAGCATTAAAAAATGATGTTTTGAGAATAAATTACAAAAAAAATTGTGAGCCAAACTTAGGTCCACTTTACAATCAGCGTGTGTGTGAGATTTTCAGAAGTGTATTGCCGTAGAAGAGTCTTAGTTTGAAGGCAATAATGTTTACCGATGTATTTTTTAATCAAATGTTTGATTACATTAATTCACAAAAGAATTTAAGTTATAAAACATAATAATTATTTAAATGATTTATTACTTACAATCATCAAGATCCAATAACAATAAGTCTTTACTTGGTTTCTTATCTGATTGCTGTTTCTTTATTGAACTTTTCTTTTTATTCCAAGCCTGTCATTAAAATAAAAAAAATTATTTAATTTGGTATTTATGTATAATCATATTAAATATAATAAACTTTATATATCAAAAACCTTTTCTTCTTCTTCTTCATCTTCCTCCTCTTCATCCTCATCATCATCATCTTCACTAGAAGTTGATTCTTCAGCCTCACTGCTGCTACTCTCCTCTGCTCCTTCACTTTCTTCCTCTCTACTATTCCCAGGTCTCACTTTATCCCTTGAAAATTTAACTCGAAAGCCACTTCCAGATTCACTTTCTTCTTCTTCACTACTATTTCTTTCAGATTCTTCCTCTTCACTTTCAGATTGAGATTCGCTTTCTTCTTCACTGGAGCCCGACACTTTATCATCTTCACTCTCTTCTGCTTCAGATTCAGAACTTGCGGATCCTTCGGCAGCTAATTGCAAAAATTTAACATTTTAGAAAACTAGCACGTTCAGGTTCTACTAGATTTTAGCTTCAGAGAAAATAATTTGAATTTATATTTGAGGTGTTTCCTTAACAAATATGTAATATTAAAATGTTAATAGTAACTAAGAATCAGAACAAATGGAAACACTGCTGTAAGAATCTAATTTTTGCAGTGTAGTATTAAACAGCTAAATGTTAAAATTACGATAACTTCATGAAATATTCTTTTCTATAGAAATTTGTATAATATACTGAAATCTGAAGATACTTCATAAGTGGTGTTCAATAAACAATGCATAAACCACTATAGACCATGTCACAAATTCTTTACATAAAATGTTTTTGATCTTATTCAGTCTTCATCAGGCTACATAATACCAGACATTAAAGAGTTGCTAGGCAAGTCTTTAATGTCACCTCTATTAAAAAATTTCAAAATAAAGACTGAATGTATACAGAAATTTATTTAGTTTGAACAATATTTTCTATTATCAAAATTTTAGAACATTTGATTAAATGACAAATTTTTAAAAATCTGTTCCTTATTTGACTGTTTCAAACTCTACCACTCTTTATCAATAAAGTTTGAATATGTAATAAGAAAACAAGGCTTTAGAACAGTGTTTCCCAACGTGGGGCCCACGCCCCACAGAGGGGCAATTTGATTGTTAAGGGGGCAATTCGAAAATGGACTCGTCCAGAGTTTAAGTTAACCGTATAGCCGCTGTATGCCATATTTATTATAAATATTGATTTAAGTTAGTTTTAATTTTCTTTGTTCTTTGTTTCCCTTTCCTTCTAGAACTTTCCTTTATAACCCTTTTCCCTTGGGGTGGGATTAACAATTCTGGGAACCACTGAGAACAAAGAGATGAACAAGTCCCTGAGGCTGGTGAAAGAAGAGAAAGAACATTCTTTGCCCAGACCTCCAGGGTCGCGTTTGGCAATGACTGGAAAGTGCAAAAGACTTTGATGAAAGGATCAGGTTTTATCGTGGTTACAATAAGTGTGGCAATTAAGTGCAAGAAAAACTTCAACGAACACGACAATGACAGAACTTCCAAAAGAGTTCAACATATATGTTGGGGGCATAAGAATTTTAGAAAGGCTTAGGTGGGGCATAGCACAAAAAAGGTTGGGAAACACTGCTTTAGAATTTAATGTCATCAACTATGTGCAAAGAATTGTTAAAAATACTCATTAAACAATAAAAGTATTTTAATATCATTCATTTGGCAAAATTAACAGCTGTGGTTAGATGAATTTTGAATGATACTATTGGGTTGGAAAGTACATATTTTCTCTCAAAAATTACTATGTATTCTAGTAAGTAATGTATTCACTATTGTTTTTAATGACCTGTTTTCATCTATTTGACAGCTTCACAATTCCATCTTAAACAATCTTTCCTTGTGTTTACACAAAAAAACCTGCTCCAAATGATTTTCACAGTTCTTACCACAAATGGAATTTTGCATGGACTAAAATAGGTGATAATCTAATGCTGCAAGGTTGGATGAAGTCAAACATCCCAGCCACATTCCAGTAACTTTTGTCATGTTTTCAAAGAGACTTGTGGTCTAGCATTGTTGTGAAATCCTGGGATGTTATTTATAAATTTCAATATTTGAATAAATTAAAAAGTTAAACAAAGCTAAAAATCTTGGAAGTCAACAGGGAAGTTCATGAGATTTTATCTCCTGATGCCTCCTCCTGAGATGACACACCATTCATTGAGTTCAACAAGAAAAGTCAGGGATTGGATAATGATCTCACTTTTTATCCAACTTTACTAAATTTGTAAGGAGGACAATAAAAGGGAAAGGTGAAGAAAAGTCAGAAAGTTCAAGTCTGAGTCAAGTTAGAGATCCAGTTCATTCTCCCACCAGCCTGCCCCAGGTCACCCCACTGCTTCAGCTCCACTAAGCTGTGCCTATATATTGCCAGAACTGTCAAAGGTGTCTTATGCAAGGATTATCTTCCAAGAACTTTTTTAAGTGCACTCCATTTCCAAGAAAAATCCACTGACCAGAGAACTAAGTTGGAGGTATTTATCCATGTATGAACCATTTGTAAACTCTCTCATAAGTGGGTGCGAATAGGTTAACAGAAATATGATCAGAGTTCTGAGCTCTCTCTCTTAATCATTTCTTATGCCATTATATACTACCATAGTGGCATTTATTATGATAATTATGTTGTAGTATTATGATGTAGTGTGAGTGCCTTCTGGAGAATGGCCTCAATTGGCAATGATAGTATAGAAATCTCTACTAAATGTAGTTTTGCTGTTTGTAATGTATATTGATAATGAAGATTTATTTAAGCATGAGTGATTATTTTATTGTTAACTTCATAGTAGAGTGAATCACTTTCAGGTATCATGTTTCTCTTATCTCTCCTCTGTTGGCTTACCCCAAGTGCCCTCTATGCACCTGCTGGGGCATGCACGTGTTCAAAAATTCCTGTAAGCCAGAATTCACAAATGACATCAAAGATCCTAACCTGGAGGCACTGCAGCTGCACCATTCACATTGTCATGGGAAACATGATGCTATTACTGTTGGCCAATTCTGGATATTTTTCAGTTATTGCTTTCTTCAGTCAGTCCACTTGAGAACAGTATCTCTAATAGAATTGACTGGTTTTGTGAAAGAAGCTCATAGTACACAATTCCCTTCTACTCCCACCAGACAGAGTATGAATGTCTTTGGACAAAGCCTCATCTTTAGAGTGGTTAATGGTAGTTTAGTTTGATTGCCTCGTGATCATTTCTGATTAATGTTGGCCCACTTTTTATCATCTGCTATCATGTTCCAGAAATGGGTCATTTTTATTGTGTTTAAGACATAAATCACAGAGATTTGATCCACTGGATGTTCTTTTCAGTCAAATCATGCATCTATACATCACAGCTATTCTCATAACCATGTTTCTTAAAAGTGGTCAAATATGGTACTTTTTGACAAGTTTACAATTTCTGCTATTTCTGTGTTGTATAATGAGGATTACTTTCAATTAAAGTTTTAATCTGGTTATCTTCAATAGACCTAGTTCCTTCCAAATGTGAAGCATCTTCCAGGATAAAAATAGCCTGTTTTGAATTTAGAAAACCATCTCTGAACTGTTGATTCAGTTACAACTTTGCCATAAACAATGTGTCAGCAATGTATATTTACTTTGTTGTTGGGATTACTTATTATATTT
Organism: Centruroides vittatus; assembly: GCF_030686945.1. NCBI lineage: Eukaryota > Metazoa > Arthropoda > Arachnida > Scorpiones > Buthidae > Centruroides > Centruroides vittatus. Next base: position 1,006,444 of record NW_027122360.1, on the reverse strand, counting down.
CAATTAAACAATTCTTGAAAATTCTGTACTCTTGCACCTACAGGTGTATAGAAACTTTACTGGTAATTCAATTATCCAAAACATAGTATTTAATTACATTTATTTTGGTTGATTACATACATTAATAGATATATTTCAGCTGACTTACATTTTACGGCTCCTCATCAATAACTGAAGTGATTAAGTACAAAATTAATTAAAAAATTAAAAAAATAATAATAAAAAGATATTACCATTATGTTTATTTTGTATTAAATCAATCATCTCCTTAAATATAAAAGGACACAAATATAACATAAAATAGATTTAACAATGATATGTTAGGCAAATAATAACAACTGATTATTAAGATACCCTAAACTAACTGTTAGTGTTTAAAAGTAAGCATCCTGCAAACACAAGGTTATGGAATTTTCAAGAATTATTTAATTAATACATCTCATTAAGGCAAAAATGCAGTGCAGTCTTCAGAAAAAGAAAAAAAGCATCACTTTGCTTTCATTTTAACAAAGACACAGACTGAACATAATTTTACATCTTACAAAAAGGTTTGTTAAGATTTTTATCTCAATGTCACATTTCATTATGTGCACAGATAACTCACTGGAAGATGTCAAAACTATTAAAAGTGTGTGTTTATGCAAGTTTAAGTTTTTAATAGATGGTAATTGAACTTTCTGGACAATCCAATATTATTTTGAATGTTCATTCTTTCAAGAGTTTTATTGTAATAATAAAATATCTTCCTGATCCTGAATCCTGGATTCAGGATCCTGGAATCAAGAAAAATAATCCTGAATAAATGATAAAAAAAACCCAAAACAAAGTAAACATTAACTGCAACTTATCATCCAACAAACTTAAATATAAAATGTCCATAAATGATAATGCATTTCTGAAATTATTGAAGTCATTCTTACCTTCTTCAGAACTTGATGATTCTGTTTCCGAATAAAATGATTTTTTCTTTATTACTGGTTTTTTCTTTTTTCCTATTTTTATATCTTGCCAAGGTGTCGGTAGATCCACGTTTCTCACCGAAGGATCGGGTGCCACCTCTGGAAATTTTGGTAAATCACAGTAACCGTTTGCTCGGGCATCGATGTAATGAGACAGCGATCCGAGTTGATAAATATCTCGTTCTGTACAAATTGTATATAAAAGTTATTTTAATTACTTTAAATTTATTCAATTTACAGATGTAAAAAGCTCTTCTTACCTGAAAACTTTGACTGTAAAAGAGGTGCAGGTTTTGATGCCAAGAGTATTTTTTTGGCACATTTTGAGAGATAGGATGGTTTCTCTCCTTGAGGCATTATTAACTGCCTCAGAAATCGTGCTCGATCTCTTATATCATAATTTTGATCATACTTTGCCAAATTGAAGACATACTGTGTCAAAAGTTTAGTCTGTTTAGCATTTGTCAGATACAGTTTGGAAGCTAAATTAAGAGTTTGTAATTTTACAATATCTTCCTATAAAAAAAATGTACAAATAAAATTTCATTACTGAGACTAAACTCAAATTCTCAAAATATAATTACATAATTTTATTGAAGAGCTCAAAACAGTAATAAAAACAATATAAAACCCAGAGTACTTTCACTTTTGTATCATCATCATCCGTAGACAAGAATTACATCCCCCCAATTTAAAATATTTTAAGTTAGAATATATAAAAAACAGGTATTACTATGACAATGTATTGTATTTTGACCTTTGTGTATACAAGGTAAACTTACAAGAATACTTTATATAGAAAAACAATAATCTTAAACACATGGTTTTAAAATACAATTTAAGATGTTAATTGCATATAAGCCTAAAAAAATAATAATGAAAATAACAAAACTATTATATATTCTTTTTTTGACAAATACTTTTACAACTCTTAAAATCTATATATAAAATATATTTGCTGTTGTTCATATTATCAACAACACTATTAAAATAAAACTGACAGGAAATGTCCTAGATTAGTTAGTTAATTCCTAGAAACAATTCCACTGCAATACTAGATGGTCTCTATACTTTTTTCTAATTTTGTATTGTTGTTTTGAGCTTTCCAATAAAGTAGAATATCATTAAAATTAAAAAAATTACATTAAAGTTAACAATGTAAAGTTACTTTTTGAAAATTTTTCGTCCAATGGTAACAATTATATTTAGTAATTTGAAGACCTAGTCCTTTCCAAAAGTATCGTCGCCAGGGGTCAGTTTTTCTAATCTACATTTACCAGCGCTCACTCAGTTGTAGACTAAAAGCTGAAAAAAACCCAAAAAGGTATGATGGAAAAGCAGAAGACGTCCAATATCACCAGTTCCTACCTTTTAAAGATGTTTATATTTTTAACTGGAATTTTTTTGTGTTTTTAAAAGACTTTTTAACGTTTGGCGACTAGAAGCCTATAAAGTAAGGTCTGTCACCAGATTGTATCGTCAAAATTTTTGGAACACAAAAGCAATAAATGGTGGTTCCTCTTTTGGAAAGGACTAGGTCTTCAAATTACTAAATGTAAAGTTATTCAAATCTTTAGCAGTGGAAAATATATTATAATTCAACTTATCCCAACAACTCAAATCCTTGCAATTGTCATAAAGACAAAAAGATACAAGCACTCAAATCAATGCTTAAAATTATTATTATAACATTTAAATCCATAATAATGATATTTATCATCATTATCATCACAACAAAAACAACTCAATGGACACTCTGTAGTAATCTCTTTAAGAACTGCACTAAATCATTCTCTTTATGGCTGGTTCATGGTCCATTTTCATTGACTGTTGCAGTTCCACAGAGATACACTGAAAATTGTTGAACAATGTCCTATTTCTGTTCAATAACTTGTAGTGTTTTTGGCAGTTGTAATTTCATTCCCAATCCAAATGATTTACAAGTCCTCTCTGATAAAAGGGTCGGAGGAAGTGAAAGTTTGCCCCACAGTTTAGTGCATGCCTGACATAGTATAACACATCACTCAATAAGTCTTCGGTCTAACTAAGAAAAACAATTTTTTTTTAGAAATTCAACTTTATTCATCAACATACTCTCCTTCACGAGTGATACATTCATTCCAATGCTCCTTTAACTTTTCGATGCCTTTTTTGCAGAACGATTTGTCTTTGCTCTCAAAATAGGCCTCAGTTTCGGCAATCACTTCTTCATTTGAGCCAAATTTCTTTCCCTGGAGCATCTTTTTAATGTCTGCAAAAAGCCAGTAGTTGCTGGGGGCCAGATCTGGAGAGTACAGTGGGTGAGGAAGCAATCTGAAGTGTAATTCATTCAATTTAACCATCATTTTCATTGACTTGTGACACGGGGCATTGTCTTGGTGGAACAGCACTTTTTTCTTTTGCATGTGAGGGCATTTTTATTTCTACACTCAATCGATCCAATAGTGCCATGTAATATTCGCTATTGATAGTTTTACCTTTCTCAAGATAGTCGATGAACAAAATACCATACGCATCCCAAAATACAGATGCCATAACCTTGCCTGCTGACTTTTGAGTTTTTGGTCGCTTTGGACGACTTTCACCGGCTGCTGTCCACTCAGCTGACGATCTTTTTGATTCAGGTGTGTAATAATGGATCCATGTTTCATCCATTGTCACATACTGACGCAAGAAATCCTTTTTATCTCGCTTGAACAGCTCCAAACAGCGCTCTGAATCGTTGACGTGTTGTTGTTTTTGGTCCGGTGTGAGAAAACGTGGCACCCACTTCAAAAGCAACTTACGCATGCTCAAACTTTCATGTAAAATTGTAAAAACACTACCTTCTGATATCTTTAAGGTGTCAGCTATCTCATGCAACTTCACTTTATAGTCTTTCAAAACTATTTTGTGAACTTTTTTTATGTTTTCCGGAACAACTGCCGATTTTGGGCAACCAGAGCATTCAGCATCATCGGTGTTTGTCCGACCGCGCTTAAATTCAGCATACCAGTCAATAACAGTTGATTTTCCTGGTGCAGAGTCTCCATAGTGCTTATCAAGCCACTTTTTGGCTTCAACAGTATTTTTCCCCATTAAAAAACAATGTTTAATCAGCACACGAAACTCTCTTTTATACATTGTTTTGAAAATTAAAAAACTGAGGTCACTAAAACCAATGTAACTTGTAAAATAATTGTCAGAATATCACGAAATTTTGACATGTATCGTTTGAAGGTTGGTACTATCCAGAAATCATATGGGTCTGTCAACAGTGTTGCCAGATCAGTGTCAGACCGGAGACTTATTGAATGATGTGTTACATTGGCAAAATGTCTACAGCAATTGCTCTGTTAGTTTTTGAAATTGGTCAGAGAGACTTTTGTTAACATTCTGTGTAAGTTACGAGTAATGGGTAGTCTTGACATTATTCAACTTAGAACAAGTAGCATCAACCTTATCCAGAAACTGTGGGTGAAGTTGAATGAAAATCATTTCAATAGCATATTCGGAAGAATCAGTACTTGGATAATGTCACATTGTGAGGTTGTACCAAATTTCCTCATTAAATATTTTATGTTTTTCTATGCAGCATTTATGAAATAAATTTTTTGCTTCTAAAAAAAATATTAAAGATAATTTAAAATAAATTTTGTGATAGTAAATTAAAACCTCTTTATACAAACTGATTTAGCATCGTAATCCAGGATAACGAATTAGAAAATTATGAAAAATGTTCATTTTTAAATTGATGATGGTAATTTAATAATGATAGAAAGAAAAACAATTATTATATTTATGTTCACATATTATAATTTTGTAACTGATATTCAATAGTATCCAAATCTTGGTGGGTAATGTCAAGGTTATCCGAGTAAGATTGAAAATTAAATGATCTCTATATTTTGCTGTTTATCTATATAAATTTGGTTGAGACTGACATTACCTGGGTAGTCTCTATATTATCCAGATTTTGATATCACCCATAGCATATATACATCATTATATGATCTATGTTTACAATTTAGAATGATTCTAAATTTACATGTGTAGCTAGCACAGATTAATCACAAACCTCATGTATAAATGATTTGGTCACTTTACGTAACACGTCGGGAGCAATTTTTGGCACTCTGTCGGCATACTCTCCCAGTAACCAGAGAATCGAAGCTCGAGCCATAGGAACTGTAATAGAGTCCATCAGCTTTGACATGTGAATAATGATATCTTTATGTTCAGAAGGCTGTCAAAAATATAATTATTTTTTGATTATAAATCTTGACACTAAAATCTAATAAAAAATTATATATTTTTTAACTTGCCTGCATCTGTAGTAGTTTTTTAATTACAACAACACTTTCAGCCACGACTGTACCTAAAATTTGTGTAATAAATTTTATTTATCTGTGAAAAATTTTAAATTTATTAATTAGAAAATTATCACGTTTATTTAAAACCTTTATTTTTGAAGCATTATTTCATTAAAATTTACTAATTTTCCACTTACACCTGTTAGAAATGCTGTACTTATGAATATAGTTATTGAACATATATTTAAAAATTATGTTAAGATAATTAATATTTTTATACCCTTTCTTTCTTCTCAGAAGAACCAAATTTATATTAAAAGAATCTAAAAATTAATGCTTCCCAGAAGAAAAAAGAAATCCTGTCTTCATATATTATTTTGAAAATTCCACACTTAGCAATAACAAACCACAATTTACTTTTAAACCATCATCAGGAAAGTGAGAAGATAATCATAATTGAGTTTTATACAATATCTATTTCAACTTTTCAATATAAGCAACTTTCACACACTGCATATTTTGTATCACAGATCTAGATCTGCACATGATCTAGGTACGTGCAAATCAACATCAAATTTATCTATTCCACTTTAAATTATTGATTTGGCATAACATACAGTCAAACTTAGTTATAACGAATAGAGGACTGGCAAGATTTGCTTGTTAGAACCATTACTCATTATATCCATGAAGAGGAGTGATGTAACTAGGGGAGAATGGTAGGCTTCTTTGGGTGCAAACATTGTAGGGGTGTCCCACAGGCAGCAAAATTTTTAGCTATGCCACTGATAATTAGTGAAATCTTATCTTTTAATTTTTAATTCTAAATAAGTTAGTTAAAAAAAACATCTAAACAAATATATGTTTAGTACTAATATATTATATATATATATATTATATAATGTGAGATCTGCCAGGGTGAATATACGTGTTTTATATCTAAAAACTGTCCACCACTTACTGGGCTCCGACCTAGATCGGCCTCTCTGAACGTCCAAGATGGCTTCCTTAAGGTATTAAATTTAGACAGAAATCCATAAAGATATCCTGTAACGCAAAGACGCTTTAGAGCCCCTGTAAGTTTGTTTTTCCTGACACCAGGTTATCAGTTTTATTATACGCAGATAACCACGCGTATTTGAATCTATCTCGCGAGAATAATGAGTGGGAGGGACAATGGGTAAGTTTGGAAGGTGCTGATGAATTTGAGTCAGAGATGAATCAATTTATAACAATAACAAATATACATTTAATTTAACAAAATAAGAATGGAATACAAGGATAATATAACATAATTATAATTTGATCTTAATATACTATTTAACTAATCTCTAAATAACCTATCTATTCCTATCACATGAGAGAGAGAGTTTACAATAAAATTCTATGGTCTTGGTACCTCAATATTTGATGAATCTAGACGTTTTCTATGGCACAATATTAAATCTTTATCTTCACTTAAAGACTGGTAACTTATTTAGATTGCGACTTATTCCATAATTAATTTCATGCGGAACTATCGATGAGCTCCTGGTCTATATTGGAGACCCCTTTCTCGCTGTGTCTTACAACGATGACTTATAGCAGACTTCTCGATTTGGGTGCGAATTTCGATAATATTCTTCTGCTTTACCCAATCAGAACATTACAATCTTACATCATTCGGGGATAAAATAAAGGAGTAAAACACTTGACGTCAACAAGTTAAGTCTACGATAACAATCTTAAAAATGGAACTCCATTTCTTTTTTAACGGAAGGGGGTAGAATCTTCTCCTTCCCAAAATTACACAATTACTTTATTTATGGTCCTCTTATAATTTAAATAACATAACACTTTGATTAGAAATTCATTTAACAACAATCTGTATAAAAATTAAGGCCTTTCAAGTTCAACTTTAACAGTTGCTATGTAAAAGGGGGCAAAAATGACATCACACTATCAGTCAATTTCTGCCAACACTTCCTTCTTGATTTTAACACTGTTTTGGCAAGAAAATATTCTAATAAACATTAAATAAAATAAATTTTAAATTAACCTTATAGAAGTATAAGGGGGAGAATAGGGGGGCCCTGGAGCTCACAATTATAATATACTGTGTATTATATTATACTGTATTTTTATTAGTAATTATATAAACTACAATATAATTAATATTAAACAATTTACTTTTTCGTAATTAAAGTTAATACTACTTAATAATGCCTGATTTCAGTTGGTCTTTTTATCGACAATTTTGAAACTGATGATTGCTTTATTTTTCCATAATTTTGATAACATCGATGACGACAAAGAAAACTTACACACACTAACATTAGCACTTTGTTCTAACTCACAAATAATTTCTACTTTTTCCTAAACCAAGAAAAATTTTCTTCTCTTCATAGACATCTTTCTCATAAAAGGGTTTGTTTCTAATTAGAGTATACAATAATTTTACAATCATAGTGATGATTAGTTAAACTTCAGAGTAGGGCCGAAAGCTAGTCAAGAAAGAGAACAACAGTCCCCAAAAGGGAAGTTGATAAATAGATAGAATGATAAACTAATTATTCAGTGGTCATAAAACTAAGTAACTCTTTCAATTTTATCTCTTCCAAGAATTTGGCATTGCATTTCCTACTACACGAACAATTAAGAATGTGTGTTTGCATAGCTACCAAAAATTTGCTTGGTATATCTGTGAAGTATGCTTGTTATAACCATGAGAAAATGTATGGAAATATGTGTAAATAGAAATTGTTATGGTGTTTTGCTCATTATAAATGTGAACTCATTGTATCCATGATTCCTTATACCCAAGTTCAACTGTATTTATATTTATTCATATTCACTCTCTAAATAAACATGTATAATCAAAGATTGCATGGAGATTTTCCAATTAAAAAATTGATATTCTGAAGGGACTGTACAACTTTTCAAAAAGTTAAACAACATTAATAATTTAATAGTTAGAAACTGAAGATAAATTATTCTTCTCAAAATATTCTTCTCAATGATAAATATAAAAGTTAACTGTATGCAAGTCTATTTACTTGTTAATTATAAAAGAAATAAATGTTTCTTTTATTAAAAATAACTCTGTATGCAATTTTTTACAACAAACTAAAGACAAGAGAAATTAAGGAATAAAAAAATTCATAAATTAGGAATTTTTGATATCTGACATAAAAAGCAATGCGAATTATTTTTTTATAGCATTAATATAAAATCACTTTTTCAAATATTAAAACTCTTAATTCAGAATTTTGAAAATTGAATGTGTTAATCATAATCAGCCTTAACTTTAAGTATGGTCTAACATAAAACTGATCACTTCAAATAATCTTCAGTTTTATACATGTTTATAATTCAATCAACGGATTATAAAAACATTCTAAATGCTACATGTGCATATATCATACACGTATTCTTTATATTGCTAATCAGTTTATCAGTTTGGGAGTAATTAGATATAATATATAATAATAATTGAAGGGCTGAGTGTAAAAGAAAAGCATAAGCAAGAAAAGCAAGTTTTTGAGAAGTGTAACATTTTCTGTTCTAATGTATAGCTTGCCCAATAATTGTAATACATGTACCAAAGTTCGTCTGTAGGGTCCTCTCATGACAACAATTCTTCTACCAAATACATATTTTGAGAGGTTTTTCAGTGCAAAAAAATGCACAAACTTTAGGGTTTGTCTTTTCTATTGATGCACTCAGATTACAGTGCAATTACCCCCAAAATCACAGAATTCCCAGAAAATACTATCTTTTTCTTCTGGAGTATGTGAGAATTGTAGAATAAAAAACATTTTTAAAAATCTGCTTTACATTCCTATACAGTGGTGCCTCGTATAACGTACGCCTCGAATAACAGACGCTGCGAACAACAGACTTTCTGTTTTGGCCGTTACGTGACTCGAGCAACGGACTGGCTGCGAACAACGGACTTTCCGGCATAATTGGTGACTGCTCCATGGGTGCGTTCTTTAATAGCGGTCGCTCTGCGTCTCCGCTACTACGGGAGTGCGCTGCTGTTTGTAGGCATTTAAAAACGACGGTGAAAGAAAGAAAGATGGCAGCGCCCGCACTATCGATAGTATGGTGATGGAGGAATCTATAATTCTAAAATATGAGCTTTTAAAGGCAAAAGAAGGGTCTCAATTGTAAAATTTAACCAAAATATGGATTATTTGTTGAATGAGCATTCAAAATAGCCACGAAAAAAATTAGAATGCCGGCTACCATTCGAAAAAAAATCGTAAAGACACTTACATCACCGCTTGCGCTATCTCGCGCTTTCACAATTTCTAAATTTTCATTCATAAAACAACATAATTGACCCGGAAACGAAACTATCTGAGCCATGGAGGACGCCATGTTGCTGTCCACCGTAAACTACTGCTACAAGCGGCTGTTTTTGCCGTTCGACGGCGCGCGCTCCCACCGGAATTTAGGAACGCGTTCCGCAGGAATTTTTAAACGGATGTCGCTCGCGCAGAGTTACGCGGAGGAATAAAAGAACGCACCCCATGTTCATTTTTTTATGATACAGTACGGTTATTTTATGCTGCGGAACGAATTAGATGTTTTAACATTTATTTCTATGGAAAAATGCGTTTCGTATAACGGACGTTTCACTTAACGGACGTGCACCTGGAACGGATTAAGTACGTTATATGAGGCACCACTGTACTTGGTCTTCGCTACATATCCTTCTTTATCCAGAATTTCTTTATATTCCTGGCCCATCCCTTTATTTCTAGCATATTTTCTGCATGGTATACAATGTTTTTCTACAATTTCAGACATGTTCTCTTAAATCTTTTCATCAATTTTACCTACAACAGCCCTCATCTTACAATGTAGCATGCAGCCTATCACTCAAATGTGCTAATGAAAATTTTTACAATATTGTATAATTAAAGTGATGCATCCAACAGTCAAGAATGTATAGAATATGATGACAAGGTCTTAGGATACAAAACTCAGCCTTAGTTTAAAATTTGAAATTTATTGTATACACAGGATCCATACAGGTAATTCCATCTGATTCCTGACCTATTAAGGTCTCTACATTCGTTTCCATTACATAATATTTGGCCAAGTCTATTTAAGCCCATTTTGCACACAATTATATAAGGTTTTTTTTATTAAAAACATTTTATTCACTTCTTACAAAAAGTGAAAAATTTTGAGAGGAGGATGCATAAAATTGATTATGTAATTAGCTACATCATTTCTGTGTTAAATAAAAAATTTCATGATTTTATTTAAATAAGAAAAAGACTTGTGCCGCACTGTAAAATCAAATTTTCTTAAAGCGAGAAGACAGAAAATTCAAAATAATTTAAACACAATTAATCGCACACCCCGTGAGAGGGAGAAATAGCACACAATAAGCAATAATCAGTAATTCTTCCAATCCCTCCCTGAAACTTATAATGAAAACAGCAGAGTTTTGGCAGAAAAGCAGGTCATTGTTAATGGAGTTTCTGAAAACCTGACTTTAACTCTATGGTGATATTTTGGTATACTTCTGAAAAATATGAACTTCTGAAATTCTGTGGGCCATCTGAAGATGAAAATTTGCAATTAGAGAAAAGACATAATATCACAGATTATCAATCTATCAAAATTGGCAGGGTTATTATCTCCACATACTGTATGTGGCCAGCAGCAAAGAATACCCACAAATAAAAGTACTGTACATGAACTGTGTGAGGTCTGCAATACAGTCCAAAATGTCCTGTACACAATATTATTAAGCTGACTGACAGTTCTTTGCCATCCTCCATGGCATCAATTGACTAAAATAGGTTAACCAAACATTGCACAGGTAAAAAAAGTTGGGAAGGTTGTGTACAAGACACAATTGCAATTGTTTAAGGCATGAATCTGTTTTTGTGTTATTAGAGAAAGGATAAGATGTAAACAAATGGAGTATTGGTGATTATCACATTCCAAGTCAATATCTTATATTTGACTTACCATTTCTGTTGGAAAGCAATGAAACTAAACCGTTCAAGCACGTATCCGTGACTTCCTTAATAGAACTGGCACAACGACCGATGGCCTGAATTGTAGCTGCCACAAAATCCATATCTGAACTTGAAACATAAGTCTGAAAAGGTACTTTCCGGTTTAATTATAACATAGAAAGGTGATTATTAAAAGCAGAGATTGTTATTAAATTAAAAAGAGATTTTTTTCTTTTTCTATAAAAGAAAAAATAATAGTTTTAAGTCACTTTTCTCAACATTTAATTAAACATTTTTTAAATAAATAAAGTACATAAACTTACCTGAAATTCTCTCAATATTATAGAAATATTTGTTTCTGTTGAAAGATTAGTTAGAATTTCCAACTGTATTAAATAAAACTTCATATAATCTCAGTTATTATTTACAGTAAATAAATAACTGTTAATTTTTACTTTATTGTAAAAATTCTAATAAATTTCTTATATGCTTATATGTATACAAATAAAAATACTTCTACAATAAACTATGTAAATGTAAAAAGAATATTAAAACAAAAAATAGATTAACATTAACTAACAAAACTGTAATCATACCTTAAGTAACTTAATATGAGTTGGATCACTTGGTCTTACAAAGAAACTCTTTAGATAAGGTTCAAACATTCCCTGTTTCATAAACAGATTAAATTTCTATTTAAAAATTGTTTAAACAACACAATCATAGAATTTATTAATTATTAAAAGTAATTTAACCATTAAGAAAATCATTTGATTACTCTGTATAACTATTTTAATACAATATGACTATACAAAGTGATCAAATGAAAGTAAAACTCATGAGGAGTTTTGCAATGCTATAAAGTCAAACTTGATGATGCTGCATGCCAGCCTACCAACTGCACTAGCAGCTCACAGCCTGACTCACATCACTGCCAAACTTCACACTACTTATCACATTCTCTGCATTAATTTGATTAGTATAAGACTATATGCTGATTAATTTGAAAGCAAGTTCAACTGCTTATATAAATTCTTGTTAAAATACTGATTTTTGCTTTAGTTCCAATATACTGTAATTAATGTAATTAATAATAAAAATTTTTAATATTTTTTAAACAAAATAATTGTATGCCATATTAATTTTGCTTGTTTTCAAATGCAAACATTATTATAGTAAATCCAGCTTTTGGGACTCAATTCTTTCGTGGAAAACTATTGCTCAAGAAAGTTGTCATAAAGCAAGCCTCAAACTTTGTGTCATAAATTAAGATTACATACCTAGTAGTAGTTTTAACTACACTGTAATGAAAACCATAATGAGGTTATGTATAGTACTTAGAAGTGTCAATTCCTGTAATCATAATGGAAAATTTACACTAGTTGCAAAATATTTATTTATTAATCAGAATCCACTGTTTATTTTTATATACACTACACCCTCAATGTTCATGGATGTCAGTGTTCATTCGTGATCAAAGATTTATGCACCAAAAATTCAACTTTTGGGAGATTATATATTACTGTAAACTAGAGTTGGTACCTGTGCAAACTGGATGTTCAAGTATGCACAATGCTAAAAGATCACCGCACTCACCCATTCATATGGTGTCTATCATACGTTACGTTACTGTTTTGTTTATTATTTTTTGGCTTAAATAAAATGACTTTTTGCAGCACCATAAACCATTGAACATTATATTTATTTAATAAATTCATTCATTTTTCTGAAAATTTTTAAAAATAGCAGTAATACATGAAATCTTGGAATGAATTACAAATTTAACACTGAAAACGGAATACAAAGTTCAAGAATTTGATGTTCATGAAGAATTAATTGGTCTAAATTATTCAAGAACACGAGGAGAATCAGTGTACAGGGTGCAGAGTCAAGTCTGTATACATCCACATAACTAATGAATGCAGGTAGCTACAATTAAGAACATGATGTATGGTTTAATAAAGAAACTATGCACTACAAGATGAGACCACCCCCAGTGGAAAATTTGAAAGTTAGCATGCCTAGATATATAGTGTGAATAGGAAAAGTGAAATGCTGCAATTACAAAGTTGTAGAGCAGACCACAGTGGAAAATTTGAAAGTTAGCATGCCTAGATATATAGTGTGAATAGGAAAAGTGAAATGCTAATATGCACAGTGAGCATGGACAGTAAAATGTGTATTTCTCATGTGTTCATTCATATGTCCACATTCATTTCTCACATGTATATTTTATGAGATCCTGGAGACCCTCCTTTCTTTATGGTGGAAATGTTTAGTTTAACGAAAAGTAATGACTGATTGTGTGTGTGTGTGTGTGTGTGTGTCACGCAATACTTAAATAATGACACAAGAGAAATAAACCTTTGTCCAAGTCATCACCATCTCATGACAAAATCTTATGATGGCTCACCAGATGCGTCTTATGAATCACCTGACGAAATTCTCACACTCAATGGGAAACTGTCAGGAATATAAGGGTTCACACCAATGGTTCAGGGTGGGCACACCTCTAAGATCACAGACTCTCCTCAACTACCAAACATCTAGCCAGCTCTCATCTCCTCTCCCCTTCGAAGCAGACACCAAATATCTCCATCAAACTCTGTCTCCAGAGAAGTCTCAGTAACCAATCCACTATAAGAGGTATTATAGATTGATGTAAACTATCTCTCAGTCAAGTTAGACTTAAATAGCTAGATAGACAATATTTTGTACCCCTTTAGATGTATTATCAAATTATAGTATCTATTGTGCTTGTCTGTAAACATATTTCATTTTAGGTTATTAAGTGTTTGTTGTTTGTTAACCTGGTAACCTGTCTTTACTCAGAGAACAGCTGCCTATTGACTTACTCATGACTTCACCATTGGATCCTGCCTCTACCCCGAATTTAGATATCCATTTTCAGACATCTAGAAACACAAGCTGAGATGCGATATTTCTTAACTGGTGTCAGAAAAAAGAATCCAACTTAAGATCATCCAATCTTAGGTCAATCTGCTAATAAAAGCCATCCAATGACAATTGAATGGGCCTAACCGTCCCAACGTCAACAAAGGGGGTTAAAGTGATAAATTCGACTCCGCGACTTCTCACAATTTATAACACAAGTATTTCTCACTTTCCTGTGTCTTTCTGCTGCATTCATTACCGTTTGTCATATGTTATGCATCATTCACATATCAGTGTATAAAGACTTTGCTACATTCATGTATAAAAACATTAAATTATTTTGTCAATTTTTATTTTTTAGAATAACATTTTAAAATTTCTTTATGTATTACAAATAAATACTATTATTAAATTCTAATGGCTAGTTTACCAAAGCTTTGTAGCTTTATATATTCAACATATTCAATCAAAAAATTAAATATTTATATTTCTACATATTTATTTTTTCTTATAACACAAGTTTTGTTATGATGATAACATAACTGTTAAAAGAAGCAAATTTATGATTTCTATCGTTTCCAAAAAGTATAGTTAAAATTTCTTAACTGGTATTGTAATATGGAGAATCTAAATATTTAATGAACAACTTTGTTTTTATTATATTACATATTCCATTAAATATTGTCAGTCTGTTATAAGACACGATCATGCCATTTTACTTTCTTCCACTTAACAGTTCATTCAAAATAAATTAAAAGGTATAAATTATAGTTAGTTAACAACAATTAAAAAAATTCAGAAATATAGGACAGTTTATAAATTACATATTAATTAGCAATCAAATTACTGAAATACAATAGAACCATGGCAGATGTAGAAGAGCGGTATGTAGCTTGCAATCTTTATTTGACTCCTGTATATATTACACAGTATTACGTGTGTGTAAGTAGCATGTCTCGAGTTTACAAAAATAAATTGCACAACTATGTAGAAGCCACAATAGGGTCTAGAAGAGCTGCATTTGGCTCGTGAACTGCAGATTGTCGACCATAGCAATATAATTTGTTTATTGTAATCACTTTGAGGCTTGCCTAAACTGAAGATACTTACTGAGATAAGTGAATAAGACTATGAGTAGTAAAAATTCTAGTTTAATTAACTCTGACATTAAAAGTAAATATTAAAACAAAACTTTTATAATTTAAAGATTAATTAATTATAATTATTATTCATTAAGTATTGTATACCTGCTACCACCTTTCACAGCAACTAGCATATAACTGAAGAAATTTAAACTACTGTACTGCAAATAATAATTAGAGTAATTATACTTAATAGTCTAAATTATTGATCAAGACTGGTAATGTGCAATTGTTCTCATCCATATATTGAGGCTGATAATATGTAGAGAAAGCTTTAAAAATTTTCTTTACTAAAACACGATGACAACAATAACTGAACTCTGATTACAATAAGCAGATTGCATTGTATAACAAAATCAAGTGTTGAATAATAGATTTAATAAAGAACTTTGAGTAAAAGACAAATATTTTGAATATTTATAAAAGAACTGAACAACTGATTGGTTTGACTGGTCAAAGTATAAGAAAATTCACTCAGAAACTCAGTCAAGACTTCTACATTACAAAATCTTGCATACAAATTTCTCTTTTCAATGAATTTTTCTATGAGTTTTCAATATATATCTTTTTTTTTTTTAATATTCAATATGGTACATTTTCTATTTAATAAATTCTCTGTATTTTCCACAGGCAACTTCATTATTGAGTTTGCTATATATCCACATTAACTATTTCTTGTATAAGATGTTATTTATATCAATTTAATATCATCATAAATTATCAAAATATTAGAAATATATAATGAATAACACTTTAAAAAAGCAATATAGGATATGGTAAATATTAAGAAATTCAAAAAAAAAAAAAAAAAAAATTCAAATGACAATACAATTATAACAAGTAAATCAATATAATGATTTGTTAGTTGCATGACCTCATGGCTCTAAAGAAACTATGTCAATTGTGTGTATGAGGCAATACTGAACAGTTAAAAGTAAATCTGAATAAGCAAGGAATAATTGTTCATTCAAATTGTGAGGAAATAAGGAATAATTATTTACAATACACTCAAACCCGTTTTTGTGCAATTTTTTATTTGTGCAATTTGTTTTGTGCAATTTTTTTTTGCGCAGTATACCAATTTGATTGAAATCATATACTGCACAAAGAAAATCTCACAAAAACAGGTTTGAGTGTATCTACAACATCAAATTTATCCTAATATTAATCCTAATTTATAATATGTATGCATTTTTCTGTATCAAATATTAATCAAATTCAAGTTTCAAAGTTTATTGACTTCAGTTAACATTGGGAAAAACACAGAAAATAAACCGATTATTTGGTTTACCAAATAATAAGCTTTGACTCTTATGATCCTTAGCATTTGTGTTTCTCCTCTCAATCAAATTCATTAAAATGAATATTTTAGCACAATTAATAAATTATTTACATATATTTTTCATATAATTACATTATCTTATTAAAATAAATAGACTTACTTGTTTCTATTTCCATTTGAAAACAGAAAATAAGAATTACATTTATAAATAAATATTGTACAACTGATAATTAAAATAATAATAATTTTAACATTTTTAAAATTATTTAATATATATTCATTCATTAAGGACCAACAATAAGCGAAAACATTACTATAGTCTATTTATCGTAAGTTGGCACCTACTGTAAACAAACATTTTGTAAGTATCAATCAGCTGAAGATTTTCACTGGTCAATCACAATCGGAGTGGTTAGACACATGTTAATGATTTTATGAATAATAAAAACGAAAAACTATTTTCTGTGGACAAATGAGAGTCAATGTAGTTTCTAACTGATGGATATAGGTTTAAATCAATAAACAAAGGGGATGTGTCTTAGTTTGTTTACAGTAGTGCAGTAGTACAGTAGCCAACTTTCAATAAATAGACTATAGTGAAATAAATAGTTCAAATAATACATTATTTGAAAATAAAATACAAATATGATTTCCTGGAATGTCTTCCTACATAAAATTTCTTTACTATATAATATTCTAAATAAAAGATTAAAACATTTACAGATCGGAAATTTGCAATTGGATCTATAAGTTAATGGGAAGAGCTATTCACATCTATATCACACAAAACTATTTCATTGATAACATATGTTTCATAAAGCAATGAAAAAATAAAACAAGCTGAAAATTAGATTAACAAAGGATATCAGAATCAAAAAATAGAATTATGAAAATTTTACAGCTGCAGTACATTAAAATAAAGTTGGGCAGAATTCTGTAGAAGACAAAATCAACCACATTTAGAAAACAAAAAATTAACATGCACAAATTATGAAAAATAAAATAAATATCCACAAAGGATTTAATCTAGATCAACAATAGTATTAATTTTTTACACTCCTGTACTTTATGGTTATGTCCCTAGCCAGAAGAGAGAGAAGTCAAGGAGATTTAAGAGAATACAGATAAAAGCTAAAACAACAGTTAGAAAAGAATTAATAACAAAATAAATTAATATCAAATTAATATTAGAATTGAACATTAAAAGCATTATGAAAAATATAATGAATGATTTCAATAAAAAATACTATAATCCTTTTTAGAAGTAGCAGGTACTTTGTTTTCATATAAAAGATATATTTTATATAAAATACTAGAATAGAGACCTAGCATTGCTTGGATTAAAAAGCAAGTTAACTTTTAATATGATTCCCCATTGGTTAATTTTAACACAGAAGAACGGTCTAAATAGTTTTATATTTTTGTAAAAATTTCCAATTATCACAAAAAGCAACTGTCTGAATAAACAGAGTGACCTTACAATGATCACTTCATACATGCAAAACCTCAACAACTTCCAAACTTTCTTTGTAAGCTTCTATAAGAACAACATAGTGGCTTCATCAGATACACATTCTGTACGTTAAGAACAAATATTCCTCACCTGAGGCAAAATTCATCAAAGTGGGGATATATTCAGAATGACAATAGACATTTCTATTCTCAACTTGCATTTCATCAAAAAAAACTTATTAAGTAAAACTAGAATGAAATGAAACTCGAATCAACCTGTAGCATTGCTTGATTTTGATAATAAGAAACACATTAAAATAACTAACTTTTAATATAAATAATAATCAAAATCAATTAATATAAATAATATCTGTATAAGATGTGAAACAAAACCAAATCTGCAATAAAACAGCAATTTACACAACAACTAATTTGATGAAAACAGCTAAAAATAGTAGTGATACAGATAATGTCATATAAGACAGTTTAAATTAAATTAATTCATTAACATTTCTCTGAAATTATTTAATTTTTCTGCTTTTCGGATGAAGCACAATATCATAGAAACATCAACTCACAAATTTCAGTAAAATGAAATTTTTTTACTTTTATAATTAATATTAGTACCTTTTGTTATCTTGTTTATTATTTTCAATAAAGATTTATAAAATAATCTCGATTTTATTCATCTTTGTTGAAGATAAATATTTAATAGAGGACTTTCAAATTTTGTTTATTAAAATAATCATGCTTCATTGTTATTCATTCTTGAGAATTCTTAAAAACTCTCAAATTCTTAAGAACCAAAAAATATTGCAATAAAAAGAATCCTCATAACTTGAAAATCAATAATGTTTAAAAAATTTTTAAATTCTTTCTTCTCAACTGCACTGTTCCAATGATACTACTGTTACTAAAGTATAATGTTTATTCACGATATTAAAACAGAAATCACTGTCATGCAATTACTCCTGTCATATGAATGCACTGGATTTATTTATTCATATTAATAAATTGTGTTTTATAATTATTTAAATAATATATTATTACTTTAAATTACAAAAATGAGTATACCATATGATGATATAAATCAGCAGCATATTAAATTATTTGATATGTAAGGAATAAAAATTAAAAATAGTGTATAATGTTAATATGATGTGTGTTCTCCAGTGTTTTGATGTCAAATAGTTTAATTGTAAACTATGTATTTTATCACCTTAAACTGTTTCCTTATGATATGTTTAGATTAAAAACAAAAAAAAATTAATTTGGTCAAGATTTTTGATTGTTTTATCATGTTATTAGATTAAACAGATATAGAAACAAATTTTCTCACTGAAATAATATAGTTGACTTGACACACAGTTGAACTCTAAATTATTATTTAAATACAATATTAACAAGTTTTGACTATAAATTATAACATCAAACATATCTGATAAAAAATTGATCATGTTATTAACATATACCATATATTTTTTTTATAATAAATATATATTAATTGAAATAAGATAGCCGATGCATTTATTTAATTACAAATATTTAATAAAATAAAGAAATAAATTTACCTTATGTTTAGTAGATAAAGTAGCAATATTGCTAAGTACAACAGACTGAATCTCTCTAAAATAAAGTATTTCAAAAATTACATTTTATCTTTAAATTTCTGAGTAATTATAAACATCAGAAGGATAATTTTTACCTGTGGCTGTGAATAAGACGAATGAGAGCTTTGGCAATAATATTTACTTCGTTTTTTGGAGCCAAGTAGCAATATAACTGAGCTACTGCCATTACAACCTATTAAAATTTAAATTTTACTAATATATTTAAATATATTATCAACAACTTCTAAATTATAATTAAAAAAAAAACTAACTGCAGCATTACGACTCTGAAGTAAAGGTTTGCAATTTCGTAGTAGCAAACGATGATCAGGATCCATAATATATTTATTTTCTTTTGGTTCTTTATTTTCTGATTCGTCTGAATCATAAAATGGTTTATTTTCATCCTCTTCGTCACCATCCTAAATAATTTTTATTTTATATTATTAAAATGCTTAACTGTTCTGACTTCCTTTAAAATTCTAAAAAACATAGCAAATTAAAACTTTATTTCATAGTAAAATTAATCAATTCACTCAAAACTTTATCAAATAATTTTAATTACGGATACCTTTAAATATTTATTTGGATCTACAAACTGTGTGTGAGCATAACGGGTTAACACATTAATTATCACTACTTGGCCCCATTCTTCTACGTCTACAAGCATGTTACATAATTTCCTATAATTTTTGTGTATGAGATCAATTTTTTCAGGACAGACTTCTTCAAACGCCATAACGGCACTTCCGACAACCAACTGGAATAAAAATAAGAAAATAATGCCGTAAACAAAAACTAAATATTTCGCTTTATTACATTCTTTTCTCTAATCTAGAATTTAGTTTGTAAAATTTACAAAATTAAAAATATTCCAAGACAATTTAAATGCCTGAAAAATTTTTTTGACAATATTAGAAATCAAATCATTAAAGTACTGAATTATCTTGTATTTTATTTTGGCTAATTAATGATTAAGGATATTAAATAATTGGGACTAAAGATAGGCAGTTAAGCTTGCCATCTTATACTAAATTTAATAATTACATTAATCTAGAGTCAAAGTTAATAATTTAGAGCAGGGCTTCTTAAAGTGTGGTTTGTGACCCCAAAGGGGTTTGTGTAGTCATGTGTGTCAAATCAAAACTTCTGTCAACTGTGATAAACATTGAAGATGCCCCGCATTCCACAATATCAAATATTCGGCCAAAATTTAATTTATTTATGTAAAAATAAACAAACACATTCATCTCATTAATACGCAAATTTGTTTTTGTTTTTAATAAATGGTAAAATAATATGCATTTCAAAGAATTGTTTTAGAATAAACTGTTTTATAATTTATTACTAATAAATGGTTTTGTATACATATTTTATATGCCTATGGGGATTGCATAAAACTTTCTTGGGTGAAACAGGTTCACAAATGGAAAAAGTTTAAGCAACTCTGATTTAGAATAATCTGGAAGAAAAGCTTGACCTGGAGTTCTAGATAACTCTATAATTATTAAATTTAATTCTATTGAATAGATTAATGTAATTATTAAATTTAATACAAGATGGTAGCTTAACTGCCTACCTTCAGTCCACATGATTTGATATTTATTTACAAAAATTCTGCAATCTTTCAAAAGTTGGATGTAAATATAACAACAATATTTGTTAGTCATTAAAGTTTGTTTGCTGGATTTTTTTGGCTTTTTAGAAGTGTTTACTTGCTATTTATTTATTAGACAAAATATGGTCCAAGATAATGCAGTATTCTAATGATTTGATTTATAGTATGTTCTTACTTGGTTATATATATGCAAATGTTAGAATATTTCCAATACTGTATATCTCGGCAGATAAGACAAGCGAAATTTTTGTCAAAGTTTTACAGTTTCGGCATATATCTGTCCTATAAGACGACTTCCAAACTATCAACAGCTTATGAATTTAGTTTAGATCAGCGATCATCATCTGGATAATAACACTGTATAGCATATACAGAATTATGTCCTATTTGTAATTTTTTGAAAAAATATCAAATTTCAGTTTCTTACATCTGCAGCACTGCCTGCGATTGTTGCAAACAATCACACTGATTTGGGCAATTGGGTAATGACCTTGACTATTCACAAAAACATTGTATAGGCTATTCTGTTTTGTGGACTAACCCTACTCTCTATTAGTAAATATATATGATTTGTCCATTTTACTAGAATGGTTTTAATTTATATAAATTTCAATCTATTTTTTTTTTTTTTTTTGGTATCTGTCCTATAAGACGACCCCAGATTTTCGGGGCCTTTTTTTATGATTCAAATATTGTCTTATCTGCCAAGATATACAGTATTTAGTTTGTAAATAATGAACTTAAAATGCATATAATGTGAAATATGTTTATGAATCTGCTGAAAATAAAGTATAAAGAGATTTGATAACATATGTATCTTGGATCTTGATGAAGCAGATAGTAATTAAAATGATTACTTATATACAGTACATCATGTATATTAAACTTTAATGAATAAATATAGCTTACAAATATACACATCAAACGAAACCCGATAAGTGCCAAATTTATTTCTAATCTATAATCATATATCCAAAATTTAGCTTGATCATTTATGGCAGTTGTAGGTGTATTTAAATATAGTTTATTTTTCATAGGAAAAGATAATCTCTTACTAAAAATACTTTAGAACTATATAAAAACAGGTCAGGAATTATTAAAATTAAAATGTTTGTAAGTGTAATTAATCATATTTAGGAACACTGAAAGCCAGTTCTCACTTAAGTGGATTTATACTGGAAAATATATCTCTGACACATTGAAGTAGTTTTGATGATAAGCAGCAGCAGGAAGAATGTGGTAGTAAAATCCATAAATACGCATTTGACAAAAAATAATCACCGTATAGAAAATACAAATTTAATATGATCATATACAAATGTTTATCATGTGATATTTATAGAACTACTGAAATGAATTTCATTTCCAGATTCATCTAAGCCAATAATTTCCAAAGTGGATGCAACCACTTCCTTGAGGGTGGTAGGAGACTCAAGGGGACACTGGAAGGCTAGGAGTGGTAGTGGTGATGGTGGATGACAAGGAAAACAACGATTTGTTTTGAAATAAAAATATATATGTACAATAAATACATGTACTAAAAGGGGCAGTAGTCCAAAAAGTTTGGAAAGCAGTGATCAAAGCTATAAAATGAACTGTTTGTATGTTTCATTACTGAAAAATTAGTAAATATTTTTTCAACCCTTGTATGTAAGAAAACCAAAACATAGATAGATGACCAAAGAGAAGTGTTTTTGCTCTGGCTATATCAAGAGCTTACAAAGAATACTAATTTAAAAAATTTTGGAAACTTAAGAATCTGCTTTATGTAAGTTAGTGAGTTCCGGTTCAGTAACTTACATCAAGTACCAGTTTCTTGAGTTTTTTTGAGCAACTGAACCTATTGTCACAGGTTGCCCAAAAGTATTTGAGAAACTGATACTTAAAGTTAGTAAATGCCAATAAAATAGATTTTAAGTTTGTTAATTTAAGAAATTAAAGTTTCGTTCATTATTTATGAAAAATTTTATTTTGACAAAATTAAAAAGAAAAATTCTATTCCTATTCTTTAAAGAACACTAGTATATAATTTAAAACATAAATCAACTTTTACCATCTTAAAAAATTGTGTTATTTTATGTTAATTATAAAATATTGTTTTATACAATTGATATATTTAAGTTAATTCAATTAACAACTTCTACATGCACACTGGGGTGTGTATAACAAAAATTCCACTTACTTAAACCTTTAACCAGTGCATAAAAATCTTTTTAAAGAAAACGTTTGTTCTTTAAAAAGTTTTTATGCACCGGTTAAAGATTTAAGTAAGTGGAATTTTTGTAATTCAATTAATGTTTCATACCCTTCTTTACAGTTTAATTTAAATTTAATTATGATTAATTAATTTCCTGAAGACAAAGTCCTTCCCAAAACGAGGGACCGCCATTTTTATTGTGTTCCATACATTACATTTTTGGCGACTGACCTTTCCTTTTAGGCTACTGGCTGCCAAACAGTCCTTTAAAAACACAAACATATATCTAATTAAAAATATAAACATTTTCAAAAAGACAGGAACTGGTAAAATACGGACGTCTTCTATTCTCCATCATACCTTCTTGGGGTTGTTTCGGCTTTTATCTACAACGAAATAGGCGCTGGTAAAATGTAGATGAGGAAAGCTGCCCCTGGTGACGATACTTTAAAATTATATTTGTAAATCTTCGTCCGATGGCGATAATTCATAATTATCGCCATCGGACGAAGATTTATAAATTAAATTTAATTGTCAGAATTTCCAATTGTTTTCCCTTTTTGTCTCTGAACAACTATTTTTAAAGTAACTATTCAACAAATATTTTATGTTCTGATAATAAATAATTTTGAATATAAACTGATTCAAGTAAACAGACTGTTTTAAGTTCTTTGTAAAGTTTGTTTCTTTCATTATTGGAGTTTAATTGATTAATTTTACAATAAAAACTTTAGATTTCATTTTCTCAACATTGCTGGATGCCAAGGTGGTATCAGCTTATCACTCTGGAAAAGTAATATCAAATCATATGTAAGCAACTCCCCAGGAATTTTTCATTAGTGATTTGTCCTCAATATGTTGAGCTTCATACCCCACCAACCAACTACCCTATGTGGTCCTGGCCAAATTTACAATGACTATGGAAAAAAGGCTCTCTTAGTATCCACAGGGCAGTGTGTTAAAAATGATTAAAATAAATAAATAACTAAGTAACATTACACTGGCTTAAT
The DNA here is from genome assembly GCF_030686945.1 of Centruroides vittatus. Taxonomy (NCBI): domain Eukaryota; kingdom Metazoa; phylum Arthropoda; class Arachnida; order Scorpiones; family Buthidae; genus Centruroides; species Centruroides vittatus. The sequence continues at coordinate 982,021 of NW_027122360.1, read as the reverse complement.
ATAATAATAACAACAGCAGTTTTATATTTATTTCTATTAAATTATTTAGATAAAAGTATTGAATAATTTATAGAAAATTAAGTTTTCTGATAATTAGAGTTAGTAGATGTTACAGTCTTAAGTGTATAGTTTTTCAGTAATATGGTATTTAATATGAAACATTGCAACTTTCACTTTTCTTCAATGTTGTGAATATTGAACTAAATACTGCAGTGTATTCTTGCCAATTTAAACTAATTATTGTACAGTACAGGGTAGTTTAGATTTGTGAAATATTCAAATTAGCAAGTTATACATAAAAGAAAAGAAAGACAAAAACAATTGTAGACAATTCATAAAGACAACCTTAATTTTCATTAATCCATCATACATTTAATAAACTAACAAATGTTTATGACCTAATTTACAGGCCAACACCAGGTCTAAACTGTAACATAAAGATTGTATGTTCTATTTTAGAATGTACAGGCATTCCATAGCATACTATGATATGCTTCTTGTCTAGTCTTCTTAATGACTTGTGAGCACTAAGATTGGCCTTTCTTTACCGCTATTATTAGCGGTAACGAAAAGCCAATCTTAGTGCTTACAAATCATTCGATAATATATTTTAGAACATATAATCTTTATGTTACCATTTAGACTGATGATGGCTTATAAATTAGACCAAAAACATTTGTCAGTTCATTAAATTTATGTTGGATTAATAAGAATTAAGATTTTTATGAATTCATCTAATTCCAGTTTTTTGAGACGTTTCTTACAATTATAGACAAATACATACATATTTAAAACTTTCTACTGTATTTTATACACATGCTAATGTTAAAATACATAGTACATGTTTTACAAATTTGTCATATTTTTTAAAAATAATCTGTTATTTCTTTCAGGTTTTGACTGGAATACTTAACTGTAAATTGTAGAAAGTTGGGATTAACAGGAGTAGGGACATATGAGAGCACATTGCATGTTAGATGTTTAAAATACCTGTTTTAATATAACAACAACAAATGCAAAAAAAATGTGATCGAGTAAAGAAACACATGATAACTCAAGAAAATTAGGTGATAATACTTCATTTCTCTCAAATTATTTTATTCAGGTTGCTGAAAAATTGAAAAAGCTCCTTTTTTATGAAAGGTTATGTTTAAAGAAATAAATGAAAAAGATCAATTCAAAATGATCATGATTCCTGAATGAAATCATTTGGGAAAATCAATTTTTCTTGATTGAAATTTACTAAATGAATGCTGATATTTGCATGTTAAAATAAACTGAATGATGCAATTGTTGTTGTTAATCTATGTTATAGTGTTACTTCAACAAAATTTGTAAATTTTAAAGTAATATTCAATTACAGTAGACACCCCTATAACACGGGTTCGTATAACACGGATTCATATAACACGGCAAAAAAATTGCGATTGTGTTCGTATAACATGCTAAAAACCACTCGTATAACACAGTAAAACATCATCACCGACTCGTGTCATGACAGGATTGGTCAAATCTGGACCAATAGCTGATATTGTACAAACCGTTGAGTTTAAACGAGCACTTGACCTACTAAAAACGTTTATTATTTTCAACGACCATAAAAATTATATTTTTATTAATGATATCTCCAAAGTTCAGCAAATTTTTCGCAGAAAAATAACTTATCGGGAAACACGTGCCCGCCGTTCGATGAGCCGCTCCGCAATGAAAACAAGCTTAAGCAATGGTGTCGTCAAATAGCACACACTCAGTAAGTAATTCTACAATTTTTTGTTTATAGCATAGTTTATATGGATTATTCCCAAAAAATTACATGTGGTTTGGAAATGTTGAGTCAAATTAGTCTAGAATCAGTTAATTTTATGGAAGAAAACCTTTCAAACAGCCGTAGCCCCTAAACTGCACAAGTGCCGGGCTGTAATTGGCTTATGTATTTAAGTGACTCGTACAACACGGATTCATATAACACGGAACGTATCTACTGTGTTATAGAGGGGTTTACTGTATGTAGAAATCTCATTATCCATTTCATTCAGCAATATCTTTGATCAAAGCATAATAGGATAACTGATAAATGTATTCAAAACATCACTTTGTTAAATTAAAAACATTATCACTCAATTATAAAATATTAAAAACTTCAATCAAATAATCATATTAAAATCATTAAAAATTCAATTAAATGTATTTATTTAAAACTGAATAATCTAAGATATATTATATTTTAATTACTTACAGTTGTCTTATCAGATAACAATTTTTCAATTACTTCTATTAGTTGATCTCTTTGTTCAGGATCCAAGCTAAAAATTGTCAAAAAAAAGTAAAATGTTTTTATTTTTATAACATTTAACCAAACATATCTGGTGATTTTGTTTAACTTTTTTCAAATATACCTGTATAGTTTTGGAATAGCGTGAGCTGCAGTCTTACGTACATAAGGAGACATATCATTTACTGCATCTTTTATTGCAAGCATCATTATTGGTACAATAACAGGAACTCTAATGCTGGATAATACTCTTAGTGCACTTGCTCTTATCAATTGATTGGGGTCCTGTAAATTATTGGGAAATAATTTAACAAAAACCTGTAAACAAATAATAACTTCTTCCATTTGTAACAAAATAAACATCAACCCAATTCAACTGGTAATGCCAAACAAACTGCCAGATTATAAATTGGCTTTAATTTAACAAAGCTAATTTAATAATTAGATATAAAGCAATTTAGATATAGATAGGTGGTTAGGCTGTCATCTAATTATAAATTTAATAATTAGATACAAATTTAATTTTTAACGTAACTGGAATATTTTGGGAGAAAAGAGTTGTCAAAAATAGACAACTTCTGCTTAACATGCAGATACTTTGTCAGTTACAGTACTCAGATCCCTTCCAACCTTTCCTTCCAGAGCTAATAGTCAATTAATAGCTCTGGAATTCTACTACTAATAGGTATTATCTTATTACTAATGAATGCAAGTTCTCTGAATAAAGCAGCTCTATTTTTAGTTTGAATATTTAGAAGTCAGTGTAGAATAATTTGACAAATATCAATTCTAATACTAAATATTGCTCTTAAAATGTGAAATAAATTTTACTTTTTAAATAAAATATGAAAAAAAAATAACTGAAAAATTATAAGATTACTAACCTTTAATGCTCTTTGGAATGTGCTAATTGACAAAAGAGCAAGATCTTGCTGCTCTTCAGCATAGCGAACTAAATACACATAAACCAATTTTTTAACCTGTATAAGTACAAAATAAAATTTATAATTTTAATTATGAAATAACTTAAATTAATACCTTAAAACTTCAATTTAATAAACTTTTACCTCAATATTCTTAGAAACAACATTTTTCACTACGGCAGGAAATAATTCAGAAGCATCTTTACCTTTGGCAATCATCTGAAATATATGAAATATTTCATTCTTTGTTCACAATTTATTTACCATGAATTAAAGTCATAAATAAAAACAAATTGAATTAAAAAAAGTTAATTTCATCTTTTCAAGGTGTCAACAATCAAGAAGAAATTACAGAAACATAAAATATGTGGTATGACGTCATATTACAAAAACAGGCAAGAGCCCCAAAACAAAGGTTGATTCTGCCATAGTCCTCTTCAGACTTCATTATTTGATCTCAAAGGTGTGAAAAAGGATAAAACACAAAGACACTTTTACTTCATTTTAGTGTTTCTTCTACATTTGCAAAAGTTAATTGCAATTATCATCCTACAGTTTCATTCTTAGTACCATCAAATTATATAATTTTCAAATTTAAAATGATGCAACATAAAAACACTAAAGTTGCATTTTAATTTCAATATTTGTATGTCCATTTAAATTCAAGAATGATTTTGCCAACTGCTGCATTTTATGCAAATGTAATTGAATCATAAATTCTTAAAAACAATTTCATTGAATAAAAATTCTCAAATTAATACTTAACTTAAAACGCAATTTTGATGGTGGTGATAAACTAAAATTATAACAATCTCTACTCTAAAAACTAGTTATACTTAATAAAAAACTCACTCAGATACCAATACCAACTTAACACTTCAAAAGGTTTGTTATATATGAATGTTTTCATTCATTTAAAATGGACCTCCTCTGTTTTAAATTAATGGTAAATTAGAAGGAATGCAAACTGCAGAACAGAACCAATTTAAAAAACAGAACAAAATTCAAACAACAAAAAGCATCCAGAAAGTAAAGACTCACATGCGTGTAGTAATACAATCCAAAACTTGGTGTAAAAATGTAAAATTACAATTTCTTTTGACAAAGCAAGGTGTAATTATTATATACAGATCAAAAGTAAGTACTACAGGAGCTCAAACCATGCCAGCCACACTATTGAGAGGGAATCGAGTTTGTAAAGTTAACTGTCTTCTAGTTCCCAATTGCTTTATATACTCAAAACCCTCTCCGTAGTATAATGCAGTGCACCTGGAGTTTGATCACACATGATTGATACATCAGATGATGTATCCCTCAGCCGTGAAGTATTTATGGGATTTGGAAATATAGAAGGCAATTGAGAACCAGAAGGCAGTTAACTTTAAAGACTGATTTCCTCTCAATAGCATGGCAGGCATGGTTTGACTTCCTGTAGTACTCACTTTCAATCTATTTATTGTTGTTATAATACTTACCCCTCGCCTTTGTCAAAAGATATTGTATCTTTACATTTTTATCACACAGTTTGGGATTGTACAATAGTACATGTGCAACCTTCCACTGCATGGAAGCTTTTTGTTTTCTGAATTTGTTCTATTTTTCATATTTTTAGTTCCATTCTGCATTTTATATTCCTTGTAACTTACCTGAAAATGGCACTTTAAATGGACAAAAACATTTGTATTAGTAAACTTGTTGAAGTTAGCTAGTATTGGTATCTTAATGAATTTTTACCAAAATTATATTCGTCATTAGAAAGAACATAATTTTTATTTGATCTTAACTTCAAACAAAACTTATACATCATCTACAATAATCCTTTATTCAATACAAATACACTTTAGTTAAAAAACTGTAATTCAAAAATATATATCCTCAAAAATTCAACATGTTAATAGTAGTAAGAAAAACACTAAATTATATTAAACTACATCCATTTAATTTCTACACTCTCAGACATTCATACATTAGTTTATCCTGGAGCAGTCACAGTAGTGACACATCATGGTCTGAAAATACAATCACAAAAACACACAAAACACAATTCTATCGCAAGCCTGTCTCGCAGAGAAGAATAGAAACACAAATAAATGACATTACACAGCAATTAGGCAGACACAATACCCAACATTACACCCAAATTAAAGAAACAGCTCAAAAACATTTTCAAGAAAATCAAAACACACAAAACACGAACATCATAACACACATTACAGAATACATTGATACACTAAAACAAAAACTTGCAGCCAAAGCACATAGACTCAAATGATAGAAAAACATGCACAATGTTGCCATTGAGAACATATCACACAGGAAACACTTTCAGAGGAAAAAGGTTGGTTTATTGGTGTGAACAGATATGCATTTCGGACTTACTCCCGTGCAGTCATCAATGACATCTGGCAGCCATTCTTAACTAAGTAGCAAAGCCCATTAAGATGTTCTACTGCCCTCCCTCTATCATACCCCACTGTGCAAGCCACACCAAACTTTCAGTGTATGATACAGGGAATACTCACTTCTTCTTAACCTCTCATATCTTCTCTACATTCTCTGTACAGTACATCTCATCAGAATTATTTCACACCCTACAGGTATTCCGTTATTAATTTTATAAAAATTCTGCCTCTTAATATATACTTAATTTTAGATTTAAGTTTACCCCTTTTTATATTAGCACATGTTATACTGTCCTAATGTGTATAAGTGTGGAGACGAAAAGATTTTTTAGCTCCATTTTTCCCCTCCTATTTTCAACTACGTATATATCTTCTTACGAGTCATGTTGGTTTAACTATCACTATCTCAAGTAATTTAAGTTTTATTGTATAAACCATTGTACAAGTATCCTAATTTTTTCAATGCATTCTGTAAATTTGTAAACCTGTAATCAATTTGCTGATAAATATGTAATAATAGAACTGAAGAGGGGCATTAAGCCTGAAATGCATATCCGTTCACACCAATAAACCAACCTTTTTTCTCTGAAAGTGTTTCCTGTGTGATATGTTCTCAACGGCAACATTGTGCTAAGAAAATACATATAATAGATAACAACAAGCAACCAAGATGATATAAAACATGTTCACTATGAAAACAACAAAATAAATTATTTACAAACAATGAAAAACTCTTTTACAGACAAATTGGTAACAAAGCAAACACAGTGGCACACCAACAAAACAACAACTTACAACATATTGGTCTTCTCTTTGGTCCAGTGCTGTTACACACAATGCTGATGTAGGCTGGATCAAGGAGAACAAAAACTTGCACAACATACCAACTATGCCTTGTGCTGAAATAAACATACATGACATCCACTACACTGAGAACAGAATGCACAACTGGAAGACACCTGGTGTAGTCAACATTCACAATTTCTGGTAAAAAAAAGTTTACATCACTGCACCAGGAACTAGCTAAACACCTAACACACATCATCATCAATCCACAAGACACATCAAAATTACTTACTCAGAGCATCACCTACTGTACATGAAATCTAAAAACAACAATACCACAGACTCCACACAATACAGACCAATTACATGTCTTCTGACACTACAAATTATTGCAAACCAAATATACAAACATGTTGAAGAACACAACATTCTTACAGAACAACAAAAAGGTTGCCATAGAAATCACAGGGGATGCAAAGAACAGTTACTCATAGATTCAGTCATTCTACAGCAAGCACACAAACAACACAGAAACATACACATAGCATATATAGACTACAGAAAAGTATTTGACAGTGTTCCACACAGTTGGCTGCTACATATTCTACACGTGTACAAAATACATCCTTCACTCATTGCATTTTTCCAAAACACTATGCAGCACTGGAGAACAACACTACATCTCAGGGTTAGTAACACTTCCATACAAACAAACTGAATATTTATTAGGCGAGAAATTTTTCAAGGAGATTCCTTGAGTCCTCTATGGTTCTGCTTAGCCCTGAACCCATTATCAAACATGTTAAACGACATGCAATATGGTTACAATATCAGACATGAAAAAACAACACAGTTTACACTGTCACATCTCATGTACATGGATGACATAAAACTATGCATCCACACAAAAACAACTTCATCAACTCCTACAAATCACACATTCATACACCAAGGACATACAAATGGAGTTTGGCCTAGACAAATGCAAAACACTTCACATAGAAAAAGGAATCCTGAAGAAAGAAGATTTTGCACTGGAAATGGAGATGTTATTGAATCGATGGAAGAGGATGAGTTCTACAAGTATTTAGGATTCCAACAGACCAAACTAACAGAACATACACAAATAAAGCAGAGATTAATTAAAAAATGCCAAAGTAGGTTAAACACTATTCTCAGAACACAGCTAAATGCAAAATACAGTTAAAGCAATAAACACATATGTCATCCCAGTACTCACTTATTCTTTTGGAGTTATACACTGGACTAAAACAGATCTTGAGCAACTCCAAAGAAAAACACTTACTAAGCATAAACAACATTATCCTAAATCTGCCATAGAAAGATTAACCTTTCCACGAAAAGATAGCAGACGTGGCCTGATCAACATAGTTAACCTTCACTACAAACAAATACAGACACTGAGTTTTTTTCTACGATAAACAGGAAACATCACAGTTACATAAAGCAGTAACTCTAGCAGACTTGAATAACACACCACTAAATTTACACTCAACATATGGACACGACACAACATATAAAAAGCACAGACACCGTTAAGCAATCGTGGGCTCAAAACGCACTCCATGGCAGGCATCCTTACAACCTTGCTCAGGATTTTGTTGAAAAAAAGTGCATAAAACAGCTGGTTAGCTCAAGGATGCCTCTTTGGGGAGACGTTAGGATCCATGATTGCCATACAGGATCAGGTCATAAATACTAAGAACTACAGAAAACACATACTCAAAGATAAACACTCACAAATGACACATACATTAGAAATACATACATCACACTACAGAAGGTCACTATATTGAATACATGTCATATTGTTAGAAAATTCCTGAATACAGACACGCACACTGACACACTTCTTTAATTTTTGTCTCGTGTTGGTTACTATGCCTTGACTCTGGTTCGGCATAGTACACAGCTGGTGTCAAACGAGTATAACTCACTAAACCCAAAATAATAACAATAATGATAAACATTTTTGAAAAAGTTGAAGTACTAACAATAACCCATAGATATCTTCATGTAAGTATAAAAAGAGACAATTAATTAAAACATCCAATTTTAAAAAAAATATAAATAAACTCCTTACATTTTGGCTACATACACACTTGACAAATTGTCTAACCACATTTTTGTCATTATAATGTATTCATTAAGTTCAAATTTAGGTGAGTGCACAAGTAATGACACAACAAAACTATTAAACAGTTGCAAAAGACTACAACAATGCATATTGTTGTGTTAGGACTAGAACTGGTCTAGAGCAATCAGAGAAGCTGTCTACCAGTGACAATTGTCACTGCTCACCAGATTGTGAAAGAGAACCTTTCCCTCAGACCTGGTCATTTCCAGTGATTAATTCTTAATTCCTTAACATTAATCAAAGTATCTCAAAAGACTTTGAAATGTAAGATTATTTATTTTGGTTTGTTTTAAATAAAGGAGCTGGAAATATGCTGCATAATGACCTAATTTAATTTTAAAGAATAAGTTTTATATTCCATTTCCATGTGTTAAGAAAAGAAGTCTCTTTCAAAGAATATAAATTAATACATCATTTATTACTTTAATAATACAAAATATATATAACATAAATCTAAACATTTTCTAACTCACAAATATCATAAAGGATTCTGAAGTAAACTTTCTAAAAATTATTCCAAAATATTTGGATAATTTTTAGCCTAGAACAGGGATGGCGAACCTTTTTGAGTCTGCGTGCCATATTGTAAGCATACTTAGCTTTAAGATGTTAATGCGTGCCAAAATCTTAGACTTCGAATAATGATATTTTAAGAAATTAAACAAATATGCTTTAATTCGAATAAATGTAAAAGATCTGATTGAAAAAAGGATGATCAGGTGATAAACAGAAAGGATAATTGAAAAAGACAAAAATCATATGATATGTCATGTGCCAGATGATTTCTCTTACGTGCCACTTTGGGCATGCATAGAATATTTAGTTTAGAACTTGAGAATAGACATATGAGTTTTAATACATTTGGGAGTACAGTGAAACCTTCATTAATGGACAATTTTACAATCCCCAGACCCTTCAAATAAGACATCCATCATATTTACCTCTAAATTGCAGACAAATTTCTCAGTCCACTATTTAGAGGTTAAACTGTATTTATTTTCAATTTACATTCATAAATATAAACAAATGTAACTCTAACAAATTTAACTAATGAAAAAGTTATATTTAATACTTACACCAATAATTCTTTTCATTGCTTCTAATTTTAACCCATCTTTATTGCTATCTAACATATTTTTCAGATCTTCATGCCTGAAAAATAATTTATATCTATTTTAAAAACACTTTTAACAATAATTATTATAAAACGTTAAAGAGAGTAATAGCATTTATTATTATTTTAAATTATTCTGTTCTGGAAGACTGAACTGTTCTCCCATGCTCATCATGGCCACAATGGAAGTAACCAATTAATGAAGGATGAGACCTTACACCCAACAAGACTTGAATCTGAAGACCTGCTGCTTCTATTGTCTTGCTTTTATCGAGCCATTAACATAATATTTACACACACAGTCGAACTTCAATGTAGCATCTCCCAAATGTAAATATAAAATAGAAAACCTTTTGTATCTCTAAATTATTAAATATTTGATTTTGCATTACAAACAATGTTATCATCATCAAAATCATGACATTAAATTGTTAAATTTAAATATGTGGTGTAATTATTACATATAAATTTTGTTGTTTGAAATTTTTCATTTTAGTACAATGCTTCATTTAATGTCAATTTAAGAAGTGAACAAATATTAACACTAAACCAAAATCTGATTGTATATCATTTTTGTATAATAGCATATAATCAATACTAGTAGACCTGGACACCCCCTGGTATAAATAATAAATTCATATCAATAATAAAATCTAGGGTTTCTCATTTCCCGATGTTTTGCTTGTCTTGGGATTCCGGGATAAAAGTCAACTGTTTCCCGGGATAGAATTAATTATTTTTAAGATATACAAAATATCTTGAAATCAAATGATATAATTATTTTTCATTTTTTAAAGTAATTTAATACGTTCTGCAACCTCCAAAATCATATTAATAATGCTGTGTAATGTATAAGATATATATTAAAAATTACCTTTGAATTGTGTAGAAATTTTCACAAACAGAAAAAATTCATTAAAGTTTGCTGGAAACTGCATTCAAGAACAACAAAAATGCCTTTGAATTGAGTTGAAAATTTAAAGAATAAAATGAACTTAGATCAAACTTCTAAGTTAGAATGTAATTTTCAATATTTAAATAAAACATAATACAAAATATTATTGTAAATTTTTATAATAAAATTTTAAAAAGCAAAGATGGTCAATATTCCAATCACTCAATCTGATTCTTATTTTAGTAATGAAAAGTCCACTTCAATTGATGCGAGTGGAATCAGTGTTTAATGCATTTAAGAGAAGACAGATGTTATGTGTTTTTTCACCTGTAGCTTGGAAGATTTCTAGTTCATTTTCAAGATTGTAGTACTTCTTTTGCTTTCTAGTATTCTTGATTTGTCTACCTTGGCTGCAGCTGCTTTAATAGTGGCATCAAGCTTATATCTTGATAATTCAGGATATAAGCTTGATAATCAGGTTTACGATGAAAAAGCCCTTAATAATCAGGTTTGTGATGAAAAACTTCATACTTGCATACTTCATACTCGTTTGTATCCTTGCCTAATTTACACAACCTGGTGTTACACAGTTATTGAAGCTACTGGGCATGGTTAAAAATTAAGACAGCACAAACACAATTATTTCAGATACTACAGGCTCTGACAAGTAAAGAATTTTCAGTCCTGTCACAAATAGGCTACATATTGATTATTGACAATCTGTGACATGCCATAACAAGGAAAATATTAAAAAAAACTAATAAGTAGGTTTAAAATGAATAAATACAAATGTATTCTGACAACTTATGAGTTAATTATACTTTCTATTTGCAAAATTTTCTCAACACAAAATAAGAGAAAAGTGAACTTTTAAGAAATTTGAGGATTTCCTGGGATATTTTCCGGGTTAAAAAAACAACCGGGATCTCCGTTTGAGAAACCCTAATGAAATCCTATTACAAATAAAAATATATATAAATACTATAATAATACTCGATATATATAGATACTTGCAACATAGAAGCTGATAGTTTTTTTTGTTTTGTTTATCGAGAACTGTCTTAACCTCACCTAATTTTGGTTTCTTAATATTTCATTATGTTATTTTATATATATATTATATATTTGTTATAATAAATAATAATATAATAATATTACAAATAAAAATAATAATTATATTTACCAACCTTTAATATGCAGTCTATTTTATTAACACAATCTAACGTTTTCGGTCAATTAATTGACCTTCATCAGGATCGAACTGTTTTTCGATCCTGATAAACAAAACCAATTATAGAACATTTTTAACTTTAAAAGTTTTCTCAATGCCCATTGTGCAAGTACAAAAATAGATAAATAGAATGTACTGTACATACAAATAACGTACAAATATATGCATACATACATTACCTGTACACACAATAAAAGTAAAAATAACAAATAAAAATAAAAAAAATTAATAATAATTAGATAAATAAATAAGTGATGATATAACAGGCACCGACTAATGCCTATTTTTTATCTGTCTGTGCTTTCTTCTTTTGCTGATATGTTCATAATGCATCCGCTCTCCATGCTGCAAAGACTTTATATTATTCTCTGAAGTTTATAGCCTGTCCTGCTAGATTGCTCTTGTGAATAGCAAGGCAATATGCAGAAGCTCTCAGGCTTCTGCATATTTAATATGTCACCTGTCCTGAACCTATAAACTTCAGAGAATTATATAAAGTAGATCATACTACTACATTATCCATGCAATAAATAAACCTAATCTGACTGGCAAAAACCAAATAGTTTCATCATGACATCATTAACATCAGTGTGCTACATTATGTTCCCATGTCATAAATTTTCATTTTCTTTTCATTTGTTTCAGCTTTTGTTTTAATATATAAAGTCAAATATAAATTTTGCACCACCATTTGTTTGCTTCCAAAATTGGCAATAAACAGATAGTATTAAATTGAAGTATCTCAAACTATAAGAATTTATATAATTCTTATAGTATTGTGGCCTACACACAAGTTTGAGAGTTTAAACTGTGTACTGTACAGTACATTCATAGTAAATACAGGTACTCCTCACTTTACGACCTATCTGCTTAACGACCGATCGAGTTTCGACCTGCAATTTGGGGAATCTCCTTTTTCAGCTTGAGTGTCGGTTAGTGGCGAATGGTGACGTGAGCACTAAGCATACTATAATAGTCTTATAGTACTATAATAGGCTAATAGCATACTATAATAGTTTTTTATGAATAAATTTGAAGTTTGTTGCATAATTTGTACAATTTTACAATGATCTTATAATCCCGGCGCAAGCTCCTCGCTTATCGACCAATTCGCTTAACGACATAGTCGTTGGAACTGAACTCGGTCGTAAAGTGAGGAGTACCTGTACGCATTACATGACTAAACAATAACAATGAAAGGTCATTGGATTATTTAATAAAACAAATGGGATTGTTATAACAATACATATAAAACAAGTAATTATTTATTGTGACATCATCACAGTGTTGGGCTGCAATTTTTAATCACACTTTTAGTTTATTTAATTTAAAAATACTGTATTTACTTGCATATAGGACATAAAGATCAAAATAAAGGAAATTAGATTTATTAATACAATTCTAATTTTATTTTGTTTAATCACAAGTAAAATATCAAATGAATGTAAATGCACACATTGTCCCACAAAAATTACTGGCATTTTAAACTTTAAGGAAAAATCTTGTAAAATTGACAACATAATTTGTTCACGTAAAGCTGGACAATCGAGAACCTTTTTTGTCAATTCTTAACATTCGAATCTACTCTTTGTCGATTACACTTATGAGTTTTTCAGAATTCTGATTTACAAATAATCTTGTTTACCCATAAGAATGGATTAAAACTTATATTGGGGCTCCTGTGTAATTTTAGAATTCCAATCTGGAATTCAATTCAAAAGCTTTGCTTTTCCTACTGCTATTCATCTTTACTCCTGACAATATACAAGAACGACCCAGATAAAATAGTTATCCAATCTTACGTAATTGTATTGTAGAAAAATACACGAAAATTCAAATTTCCTTTCTAACTTACAGAGGATAAGCAACTTCCAAATTTTAAAACATTACATTAATAATGAAATAAAATTAAAGTTAAAAAGGTAAAAGACAAACCAAAGTTTTTCTCTGCAAAGTTGGTTTGTCTTTTACCTTTTTAACTTTAATTTTATTTCATTATTAATGTAATGTTTTAAAATTTGAAAGTTGCTTATCCTCCATTGTTTTAAGTAATCTATTTTCTAAATAAGATACTTGTTTTTAAATACAAGAGGGCAAGCATCTGGTAAAAAATGCAAATACACAGTTCACAAAAATTATTTGCAAAAACACAAAGAATCTTTCACTAGTGTGTATAGGACAACCTAGGAATTTGAAGCTGTGATAAATGAATAAAAACCTCGTCTTATATGCGAGTAAATACGGTATATGCTCACCAGGGCTGGCCAGAAAAGTCAGAGTTGGAAAAATGTGTAGACTCCGGCCCCGGGAATCTAAATTTAATTTAGTTTTTTTTATTTAAATGAAAGAAAATTTATTTTATATTTATTAATTTTTTAAATGTTTTTGTTTTTTGTTATAATTCATTTATTTTAAATGCAAAATGCAACAATTTAATTTATTAAATACGTATCAATAGTTTTCTTTGTAGTATTTGTGTTTAGTAGTTAAATTATTTTGACACAAATGAATTTGAATATTTTTGATTCATTCCTTTATTATCTCCACTCTAAATAAGTACTCTATTTTTCTGAATGAGCCAGACTAATTGAGCAGAATATATATTTTTCTTTTCTGAACAAAGGACTACTGAAGCAGCTAGATTGCACACTTTTTAGTTAGACTAACTTTTCTGGATAGGTAAAATTGAAGTGCAAAAGCTGTAGAATAAAGATATGTAGATGTAGAATTTTATCGCTCCCCCTTTTTCCTCTTATTAAATATTTGTTAAAAATTAATTCTTTTATACAAATAAATATTAATGTAAGTTAAATATTAAAAATACTAACTATAAAAGTACTATAAAAGTATTTGGGTAAATGCCTGGGGTTCTTTTCAGAATTCAGAGTACAGTAACCCCTATGAGTGCCTCTGCCCCCCATAAAATGACTTGGTATTTAATTTTGAGTCAGAGTCAGCTTACTAAAATTATCAGGAGTCAAGTATTTTTTTACTGACTCCGCAGCCCTACTCTCCACCTCAAATTAGTACTGTCATGCCTTGTACTGTACATCATATTTTTCCTGATAGCAATAGTCATGCAGGTCATCTATCTAACTCCTTTTGGGAGAAAATTTTTGAATTGAAATAACATGACTTCTGATGTGCATTGGAAGTTTGTACATAGTTAATCGGGGCCTTCTGCTCCTAATCTTTCCATATTTGCTCTTGGCTTTCATCTATCTAATTCTAATCTCGAGATTAAGGAAGGACAGACAGCGGACATTTACAGATCTACAATTTTTTCAAATTGCAGTCCAACAATAAAAGGTTACCAATGAAACAAAGATAGTAAACAATTCAGAAAATGTATTATTGGTAATAATTAACAATTCAAGATATTACAAAATTTAACAGGTGGCAAGAATTAATTATGTACTGTACACCAAGCAATACACAAAAGTAATCCACAGTTTATACTGTACTTCAACAGGTAAGGCAAAAAAATCACTCCTTTGCCACTCAGTGATTGTCTATTTATACCTATTGATACAATGACATTACAACTGCCACCTAGTTTATTTACATGTTTTGATGATTCTATGTTTTTACATGTTACCTGATAGTAGCAACCCTAGTTGTGATCATTATTACATAAATAGAATAGATTTCTGATATTTTTGACTCATCTCAAAGTTGTTATTTGCTTTGCTTTTTCTGCCAGAAGTTGGTGTTGTGGTCTGTGGCATTTCAAGGATACTTTTGATAAGTGTTTCCTCCAGAGAAGATGTACAGAGACGAAGTACACTTTAAGCCTTGTAATGGTAACCATGCAGTGGAAAAAGGAAATAAGGCAGACCACAAACAACCTGGTGCTCTACATATAAAGAACTAAAGCATTCCATGGGATGATGCTCAAACCATTGCAGCTGACTGCATTCACTGGAAACACCTGGTAGCCCAGCATGCCACTTGGCTCAGGAAGACCTAAGATTATGACACTAAGACTTATGGCGTCCAGAACAATAGTAAATAGAAACAGAACAACTGAAAATAGTAAGCTTGGTTTAATTTTTGGTTTTTTCCAGTTGGGGATATGAAGTAGTCACTCTAAATAAAATCCCCAAAATAAACATAAGTAAATAAAAATTAGTAATTAAGAACAGAATGAAATCAGATTCCTTCTCACAATAAGACCAAAATTAGTTGGCTTTTTCAAAGGATATTGTTTAAATTTTGAGTTCACATAGCTGAAAGCAAATAACTTTGTAAAGATGAAAAAATAACAAACAGCCACATTCATAATTAATTATTTTTCTATGTTAAATAGAAAAATATAAAAAATAACTACAAAATGAATATCAAAACTCAAAGATTAAAGATCAGTTTTAAAATAAATACATAAATTTATCTATAACACATATCTAATCACTAGATTTCAATAGATTGATGATGATAATTCATTTATTTATTAACCTCTATATCTAAAATGACCTCTTAATTTATAAATTAGGATATTCTTTGGATTATTATGAATAAATATTTGTTTACAGCTTTTAAAAAATGATAATTAAAGCTTAAGAAAACTAGAACATGTAAAATAAATAATTACTTCCAGTTAACTTAGCTTACAGAATAGTTCCATAAATAAATGTTAAAAATCTAAAATTTACATTCATAAAATTTTCAAGACTATTTCTTCAGATCTACTAAATAATGTTTTATAGAAGTCATTTGAAAATAAACATTCTTCTAAAGTTCTAAACAGATATACAGTAGAGCGTCGATAAGTGGAACGTCGGTAAGTGGAATGGCCGGAAAGTGGAACGATTTTCAGTCGGACTGTGTCGTGCTGAATCGAATGTTTTTGATACTAAATTTACTTCTAAAGTATAATTTTCATGTTTTTATATTCTTCAATATATTTATTTTGTTTGTACAAAATGCAGAAATAATTTTTAACGATACGATAGCCTCGATGATTATTATAAAAATTTTCGTTAGACTTAAAATCGACGAAAATTCAACACGAAGCGACACGCAACGGAGAAAAATTCAACAGGAAGCGATACGCAACGGAGAAAAAATTTGAACATCGGACAGGTTAATGTATTTTTTCGTACAAAGTCGGAAACTGGAACAAATCATTAACTGGAAGGACCCCAGTCCCCAATTGGTTCCACTTATCGACACTCTACTGTACTTTGATACTCAACATGAGAGTTACAATCAGTAGCCAATGCAATCTTAAATTCAAATTGACACAGTAGATAATTTCGTAACACTGTCCATTCCAAAGATCATTTCTCAGTTCAAGCTAATAAAAATTTTCAAAATATCTATTTTAGTAAAATGATCACTTGCTGGAATTTAAAAAAGTATATTGTTTATTCAACTATCAAAAACTAATATTTAATTTGTACTTATAAAAAATATTTTGTAATAATACCCTTTCTCATAAAATTATGTGGCCAGTTTCAATTTTGAAAATATGTATGGATCCTGGCCCAAATTATCAAAGAAAAACTATAAAGATTCATACAACTTTCTAGAGAAATTACCAGTACTGATACTAATAAAATAATTGGCATTCCACGGTCGGAACGATAAGAACCCGAAGCAGATTCTGGATTAAGAATCGAAAACGTCAATTCAAATACTACATTTCGAACAGTACTGGAAATCTAAAGGCTTAGAGGTGATTATTTTATTATAAACACACAGTTTGGATTTACACTTAAATTTTTTGTGGAAGTACACAGATGTCTTATTACATGACCACCTGACAAAATACCCAAAAATGTTCAAAGCCAAACATTTTACAAGACACTAAGAATTTAGTTAACTGGCATCTTAAAATTTCTGAATTAACATAAACCACCTTTTGTATTTTAATTATAGCAAAAATTTGAGTTAGAAATATCAAATAAATTACTAATTTGGTTCTTCAAGATTTAATTTAAAATTAAAATTAAATTAATATTCACAGTTCATAAAAAGAAAACATGTCATTCAGAGGTTATATCAGCGAGGTTGAGGCTAAAGTTTTAACTGCAAAAACGTGCACGTTGGACATTGAGCACCACTTTCCTGTAAGCCTAGAAGTTTGACAATGGCATTTGGAATGTCGAGCATGATTCCGCTGACGTACCAAATGCCACTGTCAAACTTCTAGGCTTACAGGAAAGTGGCGCTGAATGTCTGAAGTATGTTTTCGTGTTTAAAACTTCGGCCTCAACCTTGCTATTACTGTGGTCAAAAAGTATTGGGAATGGTTCATTTAAACTGTGTGTGTAAGAGGATGCTATTGTTATTTTTTTTCATTGTTTGGTATGACTTTCATCAACACCTAGCAGCAATGTATATGTCATCATCTATGTAGTATGGATGTAGTATAATGTTGATAGATTTAAAAATCACTTTAATTCTAATAGGTTGATTTTTCACACAGCTAGTCCAAGTTAAGTAACACAAGACTTTATTCCATTAAACTTTTAAAGCATAACTTTACACCTTATGCATTTCAAGCTAATATAACTTTATAGCCCCTCTTCAGTGCTATTAAGAACAAAGGAAAAAATAATAAGTTATGACATTATTGTGATATTTTACATAACACAATTTGCATATTTACTTACATGCATGAAAACATAGAAACAATTTGAAAAATCAACCTACTAGGATTAAAGCGATTTTTAAATCTATCATATGTCATCATCTGTTTTCATTTGCAAATAAATACTTGTTTTGTGTGTAAAGAATTTTTGCACTGTCCATTTTTCAAAATGTTGAATGTAACTGAGCAAAGAATGTACATTAAAGTTTTGTTTTTGCAACAGAATTACTGCTATTGCAACAGAATTACTGCTATTGGAAATGTTGCAAAAAGCCTTTGGTGACAATAATCTATCAAAAACAAGTTTTTGAGTGGTATAAAATATTCAAGGAAGGCAGAGAATGTGCTGAAGATAAACCATTATTCTGTAGACCATCCACTTCAACTGATGAACAACACATCACTCAAGTCAGATATTTGGTGCTCAATGATCATTATGTAACAATTAGGAACATTATTGAACACGTTCTGGAATCATTTGGATCTTGTCAAGCAATTTTAAAAGATTATTTGGGCCTGCGGCAAGTCATCCAAAAAAGTCGAATTTTTTCCAAAACCAATAACGCGTTCAAGTGCCAAGGAAATGCTTTCTTGAGGCAAACTATTTTTAAAACACATGATTACAGGTGATGAAACATGACTCTATGCTTTAGACATGTAAACAGCTCAACAATCAAGTGAATGATGCTCAAAAGGTAAAGCGAGACTGAAAAAAACCACGACAAAGTCAGTGAAAAATCAAAGTTGTGTTTTCTTCAATTATCACAATGCACATCATGACATTCTTTCCAACTGGCCAAACTGTCAACAAAGCATATTATTTGAGTCTTTTGTGTCATTTCCATAAAGCAATTCGTAGAAAATGACCTGATTTATGGTGAGAAAATTCATGAATTTTGCACTACAATAATGCATCTGCTCACAATGTGAATTTTTGGCCTATAATTCAACAAACACAGTTCTGCAAGTTCCATATTCACCTTATATGGCACATGTAAATTTTTCTTATTTTCTCAACTAAAATTTCCACTTCATAGTCACTATTTTGAGTCGATTGATGCCATAAAACAAAATTTGTTTTGAGTCTCAAAGAGGTTTCACAAAAGCTACTTTAAAGCATGTTCACTTAGGCCGAGAATTGGAAAATCCTCGGCCTAAGTGAATTGAAATGGGAGACGATTACTTTGAAGGGGACAAAATAAATTTTGATGAATAAATTAAAATCTTGCATTTTACTGAACCATTCCTGATACATTTTGATCACACGGAATATTATTATTTCATTTGTATGTCCTTTTAATAATAATAACAAGATTTAAAATTGGATTTTTTGCAGTCATGAAAAATTTTAAGAATGTCACACATTGATTTATTACTCTTCATTCTGTTAATCTACTCTAAATAAATTACTTGGGATAAGCTTTGTCCTTTAGATGCAAAAAAAGCTAAGTAAAAAATTTTATTTTGAAATTTTATGAAAATTTAATTAAAATCAGATTTTATTGAATCTAAGGAACACTGTAATAACAATCTGGTCTGTTAGAGAAGTGCTACTCATGTATAGTTAGTTAATCTGACTGAATCAGAGGCTGAAAATGGTTTCAAGAAAACCCAATTTAGTTATCTTTAATAAGCAGCTTGTGTTTTCTTCTATTGAAAAACTTTCATTGATTGGATGTTTAAAATTATAATGTACGTGAGGTGTCCGATATTAAAGGTACAGCTGGCCGTTATACAACTGCATATGCCCAGTATTAGTGCCATATGCACGACTAGCCACGTTCTTCTTGTGTGTAGTAGAGGAGTCTAAAGCATTGTTTTGTTCAATACTCAATTTAACTTCTAGGAAGTAAACAAACATGGCATATGTAATCGCAGTGTATTCAAAGTGTGAAGTATGTGGCATTATCGGACTTTTGCAAGCCAAAGGAGTTAGAGTGAAATTCATCGCAGATTATGGGATGTTTATGGCCCAAACGTTTTAAGCCAAAAAGAAGGTAGTGTTTGGTATCAAAAATTTAAACTGTGTAGCACAGCAGAATTGGAGGTCCTGCAACATCCTCTGTATAGTCCAGATTTAGCCCTCTTGGTTTTTCATTTATTCAGACCTTTAAAGAAATTTTTGGCAGGGAAACACTTTGAAGATCAGGAGAAATTGCACGACACCATTCTGGACTACTTCAAGCAACTTGACAAGCAACAGTACTGTGAAGGGATGTTTAAACTAGTGTCACACTGGGATAAATGTCTTAAGGTCTACGGAGATTACGTCCAAAAGTAAACAAAAGTATGTAGTTTTTTGTGGAATGTATTAAATATTTTCTTTAATTATAAATGTTAGCATAATTTTGACTTGTACCTTCAATATCAGACACCCTTCATAGCTCATATGCAGTGACATAAAATTTAGCATTTAATCCTGTTTAATAGAAATAAATAGACAAAATCTATAAACCCATGTAATTTACAACTACATTATGTAAAAATTGCATTAATTTCAAAATCAAAAAGTTTCATTCATTGAGATTCAACAATCTCACAAACATAAATCAAACATGATATTGCCAATCCACATAGTCTTTGGTAAAAGATTCTGCAAAACTTACTCATAAATCACTCAGAATTTTTTTAAACTTTGATTTTCTCAAAACACTTCAGAAGCATGCTTTCTCCCTTTGCTTAATAACTATCATTTATCCACACAAACAGTTTTATTGAAATCCCAAAGGACTAAGTCGTAACATACCCTTGTTAGATGTTGTCAAGCTTCTTCTCATGTTCATAAACTAATAATCATATGAGAGTCAGATTAAATATTGGACTAGATCTTGGCTAATCAATTATACAGAAATTTGAAATGTAGGTAGGCAGTCATGCTGCTATTCTTCAAAAACTTGACATAAAAATCAAATTACTATTTTTTTAATTTTAAATTCAGTTCTTAAAGATGGACACTAGGCCACAAATGGTAGATCCAAACTTCATTATAATTATTTCTCCTAAATAAAAGAAATTTATGTCAATTAATATACAGGGTGCATAGTAAAGTCCACATATATATCCAAGTAACTGACAAATGAAGATAGCTATACAGTAATACCTCAGTTTTTTCGTTGACTTTGGTTATTGTTGGTTTCGGTTTTTGTTGATTTTCTTTGCAAAAAATTTGCCTTGATTTTCGTTGCTAATTTTGCGAAAACAAAGGGCAACCACGTGTTTTCCTGCTCAGTTTGGCCTTGTTTCTCATGTAAACATTATTCTGCATGTCTAGCCAAACAATTCCTCTATGATAGCAGGATGGCCGAGCGGTCAAGGTGGCAGCCTACCACTCTGGGGACCCAGGATCGAATGTGGAAGGGGAAAAAAATCCCTAGGAATTTTTCGTAAAGTGGTCCATCCAGATATGTTGGGTCCATCCGTCATCACCCAGCCGCCCCATTGTGGGCCTGGCTGAACCCATAATGGGCTTGCTAAAAGAGGTCCTCTTAGTACCCATAGGGCAGAGATAGTTAAAAATAAAAGCCAAACAATTCCATTGCTTTCCTTTCCTTTTAGCTCCATTATGGGACAAAAGAAAGTTTCCAGAGCCAGCAGCCCTTCAAATGCCATGTTAAATGTTCATTTATTCTTTACATTAGTATTTTATATTCATTTTATATTAATTTCTTATTGTTTTTAGTATTAAACACTATATTTATTCTCTATAAAATGTGTTTTTGATATGTATTTTGGAGTGTCTAGAATGAATTAATTGGATTTATATTGATCCATATGGAAATAATTGTCTCAATTTTCGTCAGTTTCAAATTTTGCTGATTGTTTTCGAATAGATTATCAACGAAAACTGTGGTATCACTGTAATTAAGAACATGACATAGTTACAGTAAAGTGACTATGCACTACGAGACAAGGCTGCTTTCAGCATCTCTACCAGTAAAATTCAAAAGTTAGTGCTCCTATCTCAAAAACAATGCATGATACGGAAAAGAAGTCAATTACAATTACCCTGCATACATGAATACTGTGAATGGAAAGCATTAAATGCTAATGTGCACATCTAACACAGATAATTGAAAGTGTATTTCTCATTTTTCCTATGTCTTACAAGTTAGCATTGCATTTTATGTTACTCACACATCTGTGTATAAGGACTTTATCATGCACCTTATATATTCAATATTCTTTACACTTAGTGTATCTAAAATAAAAAGTTATTATTCTCAACATGTACTAATAATAAAACATTGTTTGAGCTGACTATAACAGGATAGCATATCATATTACAAATCAGTTTTTCTAAATTCAACAACAACCTGAACATTAGAAAAATAATTCAATATTTTTAAACTTGTTGAATTATTAATCTGATTCTATGATTTAATAAAATATTAAATTATCAACTTGATCAAATTATTTGTGAAACACAGCAATCTGCCTATGAAACAGCAATTTATCTCAGCAGATTGCTGAGATAAATTGATCAATATATAATATCTATCTGGGTAAAGATTGCCCTGATAGATATTAAGTGGGAGTTGCAGGTTCTAGTCCCACTTTGAGCTGATTTTTTTCTTCCAGAACCTTCTAAATTAATTATTAAATTTAGCAAGAGATTGCACCTAACACCTGCCTCTAACACCAAATTACTTAGCATTTAATTTATAATAGTAGTAGTAATATAGCCCAATATAATTAAGCAATCGTTTGGCTTGAATTTATAACTATTGGGTTTGGATGTTTATACTTGCCATATGCATTCTTTATTTCTGGAGATAGCATCATATGTTGGCATAAAGATTGCATCATTCAAAATGCTTCAAAACCAGAAAGACCAAGTGAATATAGAAAGAACATTGGGAGTCTATAAAATTCTGCTTAATGACAACAGATGTGATAGAGACCTTGTATATATTGGGTCTACAAAGAGGTCTTTCAAGCAGCACCTTTTTGAATGTAGAAAAGAAGATATAGAAAACTTGATATAGGAAAGAAGAGACAAACCACCTCCTTGATGATATATGCAAGTGATAATCAGATTAAACCAGTACTCCAGTAAACTGCCCTAATATGAAAAACATACCAACAAATCAGCAGAGAAATTTAGAGGTACTAAAAAATATTTAAAGCAGACCTCCAGGACCTATCCATCAATTTTAAGAAAAACAGATCTCAAGAATATGGCAAGCCATATTCAACTAAACATTTAATAGGTAATGTATAGTCTGTGAACAGATGCATCACATCGGATATTTAAGAAAAATTTAAAGAGAAAAACATTCAAATTTGAATACGTCGGAATTTGAATACACATTCCAATCTAGAATGTCAGTACCGGAAAGATTCAATTTTGGAAGAGTCTACCCGAAGAAAGTCTTAGGTGTAGACCAAAAATGTTAGTAATGGTTTTCTCATTTACATGAAAGATGTATATAAGGTTGGTGAACTTTATGTTAATTAATGCCTTATTATTAGAAGATTAATTGATCAATGTGTTTATTTTTACATAAAAAATTAAATCTTGGCAGAATATTTGATACTACAGGACACAGACCCTTTTCGATGCTTTTCTGAGTTTACTATTTTGCTTTTATAATCACTGATACTGAAAATGCTACTTTTCATAAATTCATAGTGCAAAATTACACTGTTGTCAAATTTTTTGCAACACCACATTCACTTATGCAGTTAAATTTACCTATGGTGGCAAAATGGCAGCTCATTTCTGATTCCAGCAAACAGAAGAAACAGTGGGGACGCACGTTCTAACCTAACCTAATCTATTCTGATAAATTACCATAATTATTGCCAACCAATATTTAGGTTAGAACGTGCATCCCACTGTTTCTTCCGTTTGCTGGAATCAGAGACAAGCCACCATTTTGCCACCATAAGTAAATTTAATCACTTATGCAAACCCTTTGGGGTTGTGACCCACAGTTTAAGAAGTCCTGCATTACAGCAATACAAAATTCAGAAACATTTCTTCTTAGCATATAAATTTCTAACTATGAATTACTTTTATTCATAATTGTAATTAATATATCTTCCTCATACACACCGGGGTGTGTATTCGATAATTACAACTTACTTGAGCCTGTGACCGGTGTGAAAATAATCGATTCAAATTTTAACCTGAAGAAGGGCACGGAAGGCGTCCAGAAAACGTTTGTTAATTTGAATTAATTATTTTCACACCGGTCACAGGCTCAAGTAAGTTGTAATTATCGAATGTAATTAATATTTTTATGCATATTATGTCTTATACTTATGTATATTATTTTTTATGTCTTATATTACTATAAAAACTATGGCTTTTAAAAATTAAAAGCTATAGTAAGTATAAAAAGAATAATATTCCTATGATAAGCTGATGTATATATTTCAAAATTATGATAAAATTATACATAATTTTTTCATAATAATACAACTTTAACTTTCTAACTTAAAATACAACTGATTGTGATATAACTTTTTATTGACAAAGTTCTTTCTAATATTTAATATGAGAAAGAAATGTTTAAAAATATTTAGCACATTAAAAAATATATTGTGTACTATTTGTGTTTTGATAAACTATAAGATATCAAAATGTGTGTTCTGTGATGATCTTAGGTATCTGGGTCCATATGCATATTACATTGAATGAATTAGCTTTTTCCTAATGTTTTCAACTTTTATCAATCAAGTTCCATCTTCAGGACTTTAATTCTTCACAAATATCCATTTACATTAATTTATACAGCAGACTCTCACTAATCCAGTCATTCCTTGCACAGAGGGATGGTGAATTAGCAAGAGTACCAGATTACTGAAAGTATAGGCCTAAAGGCAATGAATGATATGACCTGTTGCTTCCACTACCAATTCTTTTCGGAAGCAGGTGGGCAAAGCATACAACACACTGAAATGCAATATTCTATGCAGAAATTAAATCCAAGTTAACAGGAATACAGAATATGTGATTAACATTTTCATAAAAATGGGAGCATATAGGTAAGTGACTGGAAGGTATGCTGAATTATTGATGATTACATTAGTGAGTGCCAACTGTATTTTATAGTTTTATGAGAATCGAGTTGAATTAACGAAATGAGGCAACACAAAACATGGGTGACGTGCATAGAAGGGCGACCAGACTTTTTTTGGAAAATTCAAGAACATGTGCCAATCGTCACTTTTTACGGTACATAGTAGCAGGCTACTTTTATAAGAACTGTGAAATGGATACTGTACAGTACATATGCATGACTGAGACCTAAACATTTTAATTTAGCTCCTTTGCTTCAATCAAATAGCTCTCCACCAATAAGGTCTATTTACTTCTGGCACTTTTTTGGGCTGTATTTTTTTGGTCTGTATTTTAAACTTTGACTCCCTTTTGTCATTTCCTCAAAAAATTGGTTACTTCATAAAAAAATTACTTGGAAACCCTGAAGACATTGGACAAGTCCTCTAGCAGAAAAACCGACAGTGACAATATTATAATAACCACAAGGAAACGAAAAATGGGACAAGATTCCTTTCCAGGGACACTTCCTTGCTGGAGACAAAGGGTCAAAAACAGGGACTGTCCCTAGAAGTGAGGGATGGATGGTCATCCTAGCATAGAAGGAGTGCACCCTGAAAAGACTATCTACTTGAAACTTCCCCTATTTAGATGTTAGATACAAACATGGAAAATTCCACACGATCAGAGTTGGTGAGGCACAAACCTGTAGCCAACTACCTACTTCTGTAATTTTTTCCACTCTGTTAGGTAAACAATTTTATGACAAATCATGTTAAAATCCAAATTAAAGCCTTTATAATTTATCACATAATTTAGATTAGAGCATCATTCCTCTTAATACAGAAAATCAACGAAATTGTTATTAACAAATATACTATCAAATAATTTACTGAATTTTGTTAATTTATTTGATGATATATTCTAAAAGTTAATAAATATTTCATTAATTATTCTAAATGAACGAACTTATCTGTACAGATAAAAATGTCATAACAACCAAAATGCATCTTTCCTCATCTTTCAACCATACTGTCTAATCCAGAATGGATAAACTTGGTTACATACTTGATGCCATGCATCTTCAATAAATCAAACCATTTGTTTCTTTTTAACCCTCTCTCTGCCCTGTGGGCACCAATGTTCCCTCTAATTTTTTTTGTAGATGAGCAGAACATATACTTCTCTGAGCATATATATATATATAATCTTATTTTTTCCTATAAAAATTAAAATAATTAATTATAAAATAGAGATTAAAATTCATTTTTAAACATACTTCCATACAAAATATTATCTTTGTAAATGATTTAATGTATTTAATTGAAATATACGTAGCAATAATCATGTTACAGACAGAGCGAGAAATAAGTAAACAATTCAAATCAGTACACATGCTCGCCTGCATGGCACAAATTTTCGTGCACGGCAACGATTTAAGCAGTGCGCGGCTGCACAGCCACACAACTTAGAGGGAACATTGGTGGGCACTAAAAGGTCCTTGTTGCCATGCCCATTGTGGGATCAGCCAGGCTACAACAATGAGAGTTCAACTGGTGAAGTACAGAATCCAAAATATCTGGAACAGCCCACTTCTTGAAAAATTCCTAGTGTCATTTAAAACTGCCAAGATTCAATCCCAAGTCCTCCAGTGCTAGGTCAATGTCGGGACTGCCTCGACCACCCAACCAACAAATCAAATCATTTTGTACATGTACGAAGAGATACAAATAGACCGAAAACAGAATTAAGTCAAATGAGGTCTTTCATTTGTAAAAATTAATTCTGAAACATAATCTAAGAAAAAGCAGACTCATTTGCAGCCTTACTGCAAGTATTATTACTTTTTTTACTAATACAAACGTTTAATATAATTAGCATAGACTCTTTATATTTGAGTTATTTAACTCTAATTTAAAAAAACAACAACAGAAACTTCAAGGAAGAAACTAATTCAAAACTTCATTAAGATATTAAAAAAAAAAAAAAATCGGGTCGCTATCTTCTACACAAGTGTACTTTGATGCATTATTTATAATTGCGGTTCGATTATCGAAATAACCTAAGAAACTGCTGATTAAATAATTGAATTCAAGTAATATTTCAAAAAGTGACAAGAAAAATCCACGAAACACAACCGGGAGATATTGACACGTGGATAAGTGTGCAGGTATTTTGATGATAGTATTGATGTAATTAAAGCAGAAACCATCTTTAATTATTTAAAAGTTACGTACTTTCGGAAATCGGATGCAAAAAATCCACCCGCGGCAGGATCCGAAGCAATTTCAGTATCATTTAGCGAAGAGGGAACTCTATCGTTAGAGTAAACACAGTTCGACGCCATTTTTGATTCCCACCTACCATTACAGTGACATCGCAGTGATGTTTATGAAATTATATTTAACTTTTTTTATTTCACAAAATTTTAGATATAATTTTATGTTTATAAAATAAAAACATTTAAATATAATTTTATTAATTTTATATACAATAATATTATTTAATCTTTTCGACGATTTTTTAATTAATTTATTTATTTATTCCGCTAGGCCATCTGCATTGATCTACGCGAATGATAGGATACGTTCTCCACATTCTCTAGAATAGAGCTTAATTTTTTTTAATTATTGAAGAAATAAAATATTAATTTATAGAATTATTACAAATTCATACATAAAATTTTCTATTATTGCGTCGGGTTTTCCTACATTTTTTTAAAAGTTAATACAGTATTCTTTCCACGACGGCCGGATAGCCGAGCGGTCAAGATGGCAGCCTACTGCTCTGGGGAACCCGGGATCAAATCCGAGGTTCCTCTTAGGGTGGTCCGGATATGCCGGGTCCCATCCCTCACTATCCGGCTGTCCCATTGCTAAAAGAGGCCCTATTAGTGCCCACAGGCCGGAAAGAGTAATTTAAAAAGTATTCTTTTTATCCTGTTGACGCTAAAAGGCCTCATTTTAGCGAGCTCAATATGAGCGGTCGGATGGTGAAGCCCCCGGTGACATATATGGAAGGACCACTCCCGCGTTTTTCTATCCAAATTCGAACCCAGGTTTCCTTAGCCGCTCTGTGGTCGTCTCCCTGTGGGTACCACAATGTAATATACACAAGTGAGTCAACTGCCATACACTTCTAAACGAAAATTGTGGCTCGTAAAGTTGTCTTCGTTGGCAGATGGCGTTACGAACGGCTATAGGTCTACAGGAAGTATTCTCTGAGTAGAAAAATTAAAAGTTTGTTCGAATGTTCTTCATATTGCTTATTAGTATTGCTTGATTAAAGATGGGAGAAAATGTTTCTTGCCGAATTACACATCTAGTTATGCAAGTAACAAAGAAAATATCTCTCAGACAATAAAAAGCAACTTAAAGTAAATATCTCCAATCTGATTTACTTAAAATAATTTTATTTGTGCCTTTAAGAGATCTTAATATTATGTAATACATCTAAGATAAAATTTTCATCGATATTCTGACATTTGTTTTTAAGTTATTCTTGAGTCTCAAAAAGTACGTTATGGTCAGTGATTATTAAGAAAATATTGTAATAGGTTAAAACGGAACACTATTTTTTTTTAAATTAACAATAACTATTAATATTAAAATGACTTCTGCAATAAGATTCTGTGTCTTAAAGTGACTAGATAGGCTTACAGGTCGCTGCTCCCTCTGCATAAAATGTTACCGACAGACGTTTAATCTGTATATTTTACACTATACTGGGTACTGACAGGACACATTTTCATGCCCATCATGAGTTCGGTTAGACCCACAATGGGGGGAGGTCAGGTTGTGAGAGAAAGAGAATCCGTGAGAAATTTCTGGGGACAAAGTTTCTATTCAGGATTCGATCCCGAATCCACAGATCGGTAGACTGACGTCTTAACCGTCTCAACAACCCGGCCACTCTCCTACTGTTCATAAAGTTTATTTCTTTTTTTTAAAGTTATTATTAAGTAAAGTTTTCGAACGCTCTCTCTTACACGTCAAATTCAAAAGTACAGGTCATTGAACTTTATTGGAGTTTATATATTCATACAAAAATGTTCTGTATGTTCAAATGTAATAAAAACATAAAATGGTCGACTTGTTATACTTTCAAATATATTATTTACGTAGCTGCACACTTACTTTACTCTTTATTATATCTTAATGTTTCCGGTAATACAGGAAACAATTTTCTACTTGATAAGTTACTACTTCGTGCGGTTAGAACATATTTTAAAATCATTACCGAATAAATTTAGATATTTGTGAAATGCCGTAGACATAGCATTTATGTTGTGTGTTTCTTATAAAATTTTAAGAACATTTAAATGTGTTATAATTTAAAATTTGTATACGAGTACTTTCCTTCTGTAAACTTTGTTGTAACCAATGTTTCAAAAATATTCGGGAATAACGCATATTTTCCAAAGTAGTAAAATTATTATTACATTGGCTTTTAATTCATTAATATTTTTTGTACTTTTCATAGATAA
Source organism: Centruroides vittatus (assembly GCF_030686945.1). NCBI lineage: Eukaryota > Metazoa > Arthropoda > Arachnida > Scorpiones > Buthidae > Centruroides > Centruroides vittatus. Next base: position 952,153 of record NW_027122360.1, on the reverse strand, counting down.
ATTTAATAATTTCTACGATCCCACAATTTTAAAAATGCAATAACTTAACTAATCAATACTGTTTGGGTTTTTTAGGACTATAGTAACAATACTCCCTTATGTGATTATCCCCTGACCTTAACCCCTATTTTGACGGCATATCCATTTTGATGGATGTTCGGATCTTAAGATACATAACCGTTTCTTTATTTCTACCCATAGGATTATCGTATCTAATAGAAAGCGCAAAATAATAATTGCCTTATAATTCTTTTACACTTTTCACGATGATCAAACATTTTATCGTTTTTTATTCTTTCGCAGTGAACAAATGATTAATTATAATAGAATAAAACGCACTTTCTATCAGCTGTAACAAACAAAAATATATTGCACTCCACGCACCTGAATTTGGTCCTTTTTTGCATTCACTTAACCTGCAACAAGCGAAGTTGCTGAATATAACAATCTCCGGTTCTGTCTTGCTCATCTGTGATGAAATAATACACACATTCTTTTTAGGTACTGCTATTTTCGGAAGCAATGAGGGATTCGGGTAAGTTAATCAGTTTTGACGATGATGAAATGTTGGAGGATGAAAGGACAAAGATCCGTTGCATTCTTCAACTTCCCATCTTCACAGTAACGCAGGACTATAACTGTAACAGGAAAACTTTATCTAAATTTTAGTCGAACTTCAGTTTTTGCGAAAAAGTTTCCTATCTTTATTCGGGGCTTTATTTATGTCCAGGTTGCTGAGGTCAGGGGTTGAGAATCTACTTTCACATTTGAACTTTTCTCATTATCCTCATTTTTGGATTCAGAATCAAATGATTGAGATTGGAAAAGATACGAAGTTATGATTTCTTTTTCAGGATCATCACTCAAATATAGGCTAAAATTACCTCAACTTTTGATATTTCATTAATTCACTATTAGTTAAAACTAAAAGATTGTGAGGAATTAAAAACCAAAATATTTATGTATAGGGCAAAACGAAACATTTGAAAAAATACAGAATAATGAGTTACTTGAAAAAAGAGATTAAACCTGCCAAAAAATATTTATTTCAAAACGCAATTACAAGGCCTGTAATTGCGTGTTGAAAGTGTAGAAAATAGTGTATGAATTTTATATCCTTATCCATCGCGATGGATTGTTTAAAATACCCTTTATTCTTATTAAAAGTTCTATAACTTCTTTTTGAATATATTAATTAACGCTACATTATTTTCAAAAATATCTTTAAAAATTAGAATTTTTATTAATCAATCAATTTAATATACTTATTTATCTGTTCGCCCTCTCCAACATCTATTCTTATAGGAATGCCTCATAATTGATGACGTAATGCAGTGCAAATATTTCACTTCTTGATAATATCTGGCATGCCAGATACCAAGAAGTGAAACGAAAAATCGAAACATTTAGTGTAATTAATATACGTCAGGTCTTATTTGATTCATAGCTCTTAGTGTTGTTATATTAACTGAGACTTAACATCCATTGTATTGGATAGTGGAATCGACGAGGATAAATGCCTAATTTTGTGTCTTCTGTTAATTATCAAACTTTATCCACAGAAAAAAGAATCGTAATCTTGGACCTTCCGTATGGAAGCACCACTTGTTTTCACATAGCCACAGGCAAAGCTATAATTAAAGAATATATTCAAATGAGTGAGGTTAACAAATAATCTATAAATATAATTTAATAGGCTTATAGCCTATTCTTAAACTTACTGTAGAATCAAAAGTTCTATGATATTTCTCCAAGTTATTATTTTTAAATTTACTTCTCTGGAATTTTACTTTATATATAATCATTACAAGCTAATAATGAATGACACAAACGGTGTATTCAACCTTAAAATACAAATGTTTTCCTAATCTCATGTACTCAAGCATGACTTTTCAAGCAATTTTTTTTTTAATCGTTATAGTTACAGTATTGTGTTTAATCATTTTCAAAAATTAAAACTCAAACAAAAGAAATTAGCATTAATCTATATTTATGAAAAAATAGTAATACATCAATATGCTAATAGAATTGATTGTTCTTAATATTAAATATATTAAAACCTGGCTAAACGGAAAATAAAATTTCGAAATATACGATTTGCTGTGTATGCTGAAAGAAACTGGTTTCTATTTAGATGTTACAAATATGAAAAAAACCCAGGAAACTCCACATGACTGGCTCGTTGGTCAGGAGCGAACTCATACCAACTATCAACTTGTTGCCGTTAGCCATATTACTGTATTTTGTAATTAATAATTCTATAAATTTAAGTTGGGCTTAAGGTTTCTTTTGTTTCAACAGGAAAGGGAGAGAAACGGAAAAAGACTTCCTTCTTAATTGCTTTACTGTCTGGTTAGGAGCGATGCCTCCGACACGAAAAACAACGTTGGGCAAAAAACAAAGTAATAAAAAGAAAAAGAAACAGAGATAAGTGATCTCGGCTCTCGACGAGGAAGGTCGAGGGGAACGGGCTCTGGGTCGGAACGAAGGAAGTTAGGAAGTGAAACTCGACGAGGGAGGTCGAGGAGAAGAAGCCATCCGGTCCGTTAAAGGAGGCCGAGAACTTTCTACTGGACTGTCAATTTTATTGGACGGATTGAGAATATTGAGAAAAGTGGATTATCGACGAAGTGAACGGGAGAGATCTACTAAAAGTGAAAAGAAAGAGCCAAGACAGGCGTCGTCGATAGGAGTAGATGATCAGAGACAACAGTAACCCTGCCCAGTATCACGGAGCATCCAGACCAAAACCCGGGTATTTCCACCTTCCCCTTATTCTGTCCTTATATTCGCTTGTGCCAACGATAGATCTGACATCTAGCGGTATTAGCGCGAACTACATAATGGCGGCTGCTATGGGTATAAAGTAGTTTGTTAGAATAGAAAGTGTTCATCCTATCTAATATAGGCCATCGTCGGGTTTAATGTTATAAATGTTCCAAAATGGAACGTACCGTTTTCGAATATTTTACATATTTAAAATTCAAAAAAATAATTTAACTTTAAAATAAATTGAAAGTGTGTATATTATATAAATAAACAAACAAATAAAACATAGAAAACAAAGCTAGGTAGAAAGAAATGATTTAAAGGTTTTTAAGTGCCATTCTTTTTTCTATTATATATTTCCACGCTGTTGGAAGCGCATTAGCATTCATAGCATTTAGGCAACGGTTTTTCATTTTACTTTTATAAATTTCCACCTTTTCCATCTCCAACGCAATGGATGGAGAGTGCACCGTTTAAATGACTTTAGCCTCTTCCCATTTTACAATCGTTCCTTCAGTCTGTGCTATAATTGATAATATTGTGTGTTGTGTCGTTTGTCAACGTTGTATCAAATGCTCTTTTTCTTATAAAAATCGAGAATGATCTATAAAAGAGCACCTAATATCTGTAGCTTGCTACGGAACGATAAAGACAGCGTAAAAAAGGAAGGTAAAGCTGGGGTATATAAAATTCCATTTGAAAATCAACAGTTAGGAATTGAAAAAGATTATGTGGGTGTGACTAGAAGAAACCTGGCGGTACGTCTGCGAGAACACACATACAATTTTGACAAAGGACACAACACTATTAGCAATTATGGCACAGACTGAAGGAGCGATTGTAAAATGGGAAGAGGCTAAAGTCATTTAAACGGTGCACTCTCTATCCATTCCGTTGGAGATGGAAAAGGTGGAAATTTATAAAAGTAAAATGAAAAACCGTTGCCTAAATGCTATGGATGCTAATGCGCTTCCAACAGCGTGGAAATATATAATAGAAAAAAGAATGGCACTTGAAAACCTTTAAATCATTTCTTTCTACTTAGCTTTGTTTTCTATGTTTTATTTGTTTATTTATTTATTTAATATACACACTTCTTTCAATTTATTTTAAAGTTAAATTATTTTTTTGAATTTTAAATATGTAAAATATTCGAAAACGGTACGTTCCATTTTGGAACATTTATAACATTAAACCTGACGTTGGCCTATATTAGATAGAGTGAAAACATTTGTATAAAAGAATTTTAAGCTCAGTAAAATTAGTTGTGGTGAAACTGAAGTGAATTGTTTGCTGAGAAAGAGCTGGATAGATGTGAAGTTATCAGTTTTAGTATTTCCTCTCCTTCTGTAAGACATCTTTTTCGATCAGCCACATATTCTAAAATGTCACAAAGTGTAATCATCGTGACTTAAACAACTACGAAATCAACTAGGATTAACGTCGGATACAAATGCGAATAAAACGTTTTGACTACAGAGAGAAAAGGCAACACACAAGTAACTCTCGTACGTTGTCAAGCACGCTACACCCTTTGTGGCAGCCATTTTGATCGACTTATACGCCATCTATATTTACTGGCGCAAGCGAATTCTCTCTTTCTTCCTTCTTATAGTTTGTAAGTAGATTGAGTATAGATATAGACACTTGTAATAATAATTGTGTTATTTTATGTATACCGGATCTTGTATTCTCACCTCCTACATGTTGGGATTCAATGTACAAAGAACCTGACAATATAGCGAATTAAAGAATAGTTTGTAAGTTAACAAGAAAGTGTTTGTTAATTCTCGTTTTGTTCGCGAAAAACAAAACTAATAACATTCATTCGCTGTCGGTTATCACAAACGTTCAGTGGTTTTATCCACTAGGCCGGATTATGTAAATGATTCACTTTTTAAAATAAATCATAGAAGTTTATTCTAACACACAGTTAGCAAGCTTAAATCAAAATGTTATAATCATTTGAATTTATTAGTACAATAAAACCTGTTTAAAACGGGACGTGATGGCGCCATTCACCTTTCCATTTAGATAGGTTTCTACTTTTAGAGGCTTGTGGTTTTGTTGATAGGCCTAGAGAAAAAGAGAAAAATTTAAAAAAGTTACAACTCAAATTTTGAACTGATTCTCCTCCAAATGATTTGTGATTCAAAGTCACGACTTTTTCCGTGTTAAGATATATTGAAATTATCATTTTCATCGATTAAGTTGTCAACGGAGTAAAACAAAGAAACAAAGTTTAGAGAATGTGGGAAAAGATCCACTACAATTTGAAATTTGATAGTACTGTATCAAATTACATACAGATACTCATAAAATAAACAAAAGCATATCTTAAAATCTTAACTTCATAAATAAAAGAACACGTATCGAAGTCTGACTGTAAACTCAATTACAAGTTTAATTTTCAGATGAATTTTAGGATGCGTATTAAAATTTGGTGACTTATCAGATGGCGAAAGGAATACTTTAAATATTAATAAACTTGGGAATAATTCAGAAAGCGAAATGAAAATTCTTTAACGATCTGTTTAAATTTGCATAATTTGATGATTAATTGCTTTTATGGCAGAGTCTGATTAATTTTTTACACTTTTTACACTTTCATTCTCATTAAATTCTTCAACAATTTCCCTTTTCTTTACAGGATTTAAGAGACCTGAAGCACAGTTAAACCTCGATATTGCATCCTCCTAAATAGCGCCAAAAAAATACTTTTGAATGGATTTTCTCTGTAAATCATACTCATATAAAAGATAGGAGTTTATCATACAGGCTCAATGTATAATCAATTCATCAACGAATGAACATATTTTGTGAAGTAGCTCTGCGAAATCTTTAAAAAATATTAGAATATTCTCAAAAAAGGCTGGAAATAAGTTTGCTATTAAAAATAATTATTCAGTGAAATATTCGGAAAGTAATACCGTATGTAAAATCTATAAACTGATTTCAAATAAAAAAAAATCTGAATTTTAAATAAATTTATTTCTCAAATTTCGAAAATAATATCGGAAATCTTTATTACTTTCACAAGTTCATTTCGTAAAGGTTAAGAAAGACGAAATGAATAGACTAACATTTATGAAAATATTAGAGATTTTATTCAGTATGAATGCGAGTCATTCTACTTGTAATTGGAAAGTCATACCAACTATTTAAGTTTCTTGCTAGTTTTAAATAACGTTTCGGCACCTGAGTTGCTAAATGTGCGATTTTGATTGAAAAACGACATTTTTATCTCCAAATTACTTGTATGTATACTTTACACGTATAATCCCATTACTATATATAATTCTTATTGTTGAAGATATTTCAGTTTAGCGCTGTACTCGATTTAATGCCAATTGCATATCAGAGTTTGAGTTCCACCAGTGACCGAGTGAATAAAACCACCGAACACCGTCGTCGCCTCGCCAACGAGCTAGTGACATGGAGTTTTCTAAATTTTCTTCCCGTGTTTAATCCCTTAATAGTGGCCAGTTTTCCATATTTTTAATGTAGTTAACACCTAAATAGTGATTAGTTATCCGTACAAAGTCTTCTTGAGTCGCAGATAGCCCAAGTATTGGACGGCCGGAAGGCCGAACGGTCAAGCTGACAGCCTACCACTTTGGTGGACCCGGGATCGATCCGGACGGGTCGGAAAAACCCCAGGATTTTTTAGGTGTCCTTCATTACCTGGCTGCACCATTTTGGGTCTAGCCGAACTCATAATGAGCGTGCTAAAAGAGGCCGTCATAGTGCCCAAGGGCGGAAAGAATAAAAAAGAAAAAAGCCCAAGTGTTGCATTGCCTTCTCCTATTAATCAATTGAATCTGAAATTTGATTGTACTGTACATCAAATGCAATATGTCATTAACAAGAAATTTAATTGAATTGATATTGTCTATCTGGTTACTCACCTTCTCTTTGATTTTTACACGTAATTGCATTAGAAATACCAAAACAGTCATGTTTTGGTATTTCTAATGCAATGTATTTTAATCTGGAGATAGTAAAATCGTTATCTGTATGTGATGTTGTGAATAATTGTGTTTTAGATAAGAAGATAGAGGTCTACGTACTATAATATAGAATTTTAATTCATATTTTTAATAAGATTTGATATAAAATATTATAAAAGTATCGAGTTTCATATCACTAAAAGGACAATGAAAGAAACTATGCAATTTTTCATATTCAAATATCGCTGAAACGTTATAACAAAAGAAGTTACGTGACTAAATTAATAGTGTAAATCTTTATCTATTATTAAATAGTAATCTAGAATGAGTAGACTTTGATCATAATATTATCAGAACAGTAAAACACATATTGCGTTATTTGATGTTAAGACGGACGATTGTAAGGATAGAGTTACCAAATACAAAATTTCTAGTACTTAAATAGATTTTCTTAAACATTTTGTAAAGTAGAATAAATATTGAGAATACGAAAAGAAATCTCTATAAATAGGTTGTTTATATGAAGTCCCAAAACTCTAAACAGGTTATTTTAAATGTCCGAATTAAAAAAAATGATGTCACTCAACCAGGTACTGTACGTCTAGAGGAGGACAAAAGGAAAATAAATTGCCTTGGGTCCCGGAAAGTGAGAGCCCTTTTATAATGTTCTTTCGTCTACTTCTTTTATTTTAATAATATAATTTGCGACAGGACCTCAATATGTATTTTGTCCCAAGCCCCCATTATCCTCTGAGCGGCCCTGCATTCAACAGGCAAAAGCGTGTGGGATGTTTAATTCTTTCTTAAATAAAATTTGATATTATTTTTATGTCACTAAGAGATCAATTTATGAAAGGAATTTTGCCACAATTTCCTTAAATATCCTCAAAAACTGATGATCCACATACAAAAGTATGTGAAATGTCATCATTCTTGGAATTCAGACATGAGTGAAATAAAAATCATTATACAATAGTTATGAAAATAATTCAATGAAGACTTTGATGTAATAAAATTTATATTAGGGACGATTTTAAGTAAACGACGGCAATCCTTGGCTTTAAAAATGAAGTACGTAGATTTTACTTTTGTTTCGGAAATTCGATGAATCATATAATGATTCATTCGTCATGTTTATAATCTCTGAAATATCCAATAAAAGAGATAATATATATATATATATTGCCATCTAAAGATCATTGTAATACTTCAGTATGATCTCGATGGTTTATAATACTTACCATAATTAGTATGCATTTCATTATGAATTTGTTCGTTTGGTTAAAGGGGTTTTCACACTTTTACGTCAATTTGACGTCATTTTAAAATTTGTTCGTTATAAAACTGAAAAGTGACGTAAAAATGGCGTACAACCAATCAACTACCGAAAATACAGATAGGTATATTCGTTTTGTTATAACTTTTTGTCAGTTTGACGTCATTTTCATATTTTTTTAATAAAGTGACGTCAAATTGACGTAATATTGTACACTATTCTGGCAAAACGAATGCATTACATGTACTCAGGAAAAGTTCATTATAATTTGGAAAGGGACTTAATATTATCAAAATAAAGACGATAGTTATTTTCTACAGAAAAAATTGATTATGTCAAAAAGAAACTAGAAAATAGAGTTAAAAATATATACAGAACCGCAGTAAGATCTGAGTTGTTATATGAAACAGAAGCATAGGCTTTAAGAGAAGAAAAATGATGGAGTGAACAGAAATGGGAACAACGAGATCGATAGTAGAAGTATAGTTTAAAAGAAAAACAGAAAAGTAAGGAAGTCAGAGCATAAATGACTAACAATACAGAGGCAATAAAAGAAGCGAGATTGAAATACTATAGTTGTGTAATGAACAGAGAAATTATAGAATGACAGTTGATTTAAAAATATATTTCAAAATTTCATAAAAATCTGATGGATTGACTTAAATATATCGGGCTCCATTTCTTGCCATCGCTTCTTCCTAGGCTTGACCCAGTGGACAGAAGAAAAGCACTCTTAGTGACTTCAGAGCAAAGTCAAAGCATGGGTTCAATCCAATTTTTCTGTATATAACGGGGGAAAAATAGTAATAATTAGAACTTTTTGTGTTTTTTTCTGTCCTTGGGCACCAAGATGACCTTTACTTCAGTTCCTATATATGAGTTTGGCCAGGCCCACAATGAGGCGTGTGGGTGATCAGAGATCGAGCCTATGAAAAATTCCTGAGGTTGCTCGCCTGGATCCGATCCCGAATTCCCAGAGATATGCTGATACCTTAGCGCCTTGGCCATCCGCTCAAACTGTTAAACAAAACTGTCAAGCAAAGTTGGCATATATGATAAATTTATACAAGTCACTCTTCATAAAGTTATATTGTCGAATCATGTAAGAATTTCTAATTTTGCTTTCTCATCATTGAAGTTTGTCGATGAAAACAAAACAAACTATTACGGTACTACACGCAAAAGTAAAATGAGTACAATTAAAAATTCTTTAATTCTGTTTCTAATCAGAAAATATTCATTAGAGAAGATTCAAATTTTTTCCGAAAATCAAACTCGGACTCTTTTACAGAAGTGCGATAAGCGGTAAGCTGCTTCTTTAGAAGAATTCAAAGACAATATAAGTCTCTTGTCTTTATATTATCTTTCTTGCCTTTCAAAATATAAATATTTGCCTTTCTTACTCTAAACGAAACCAATATTTAGTGAATTACCTCCAACATTCACAAAATGAAGGATATCCATCTAGATCCTCTCGAAATCACATTCACAAGACATCTTGATTTTATTTTTTATTACAACATATTAATAATATGCTAATAAGTTTATCGTATTGCAATGAATCAGAATAATAATTATTTAAGGATAAAATTTTTATACTTTAGAAATATTTAATTCGAAGTTTTCATCATGGCAGTTATGTCGAAAGTGAATGATTGTTCGATATAAAATTATTAAAGCTAAAAGTTATCGGACACGGATGGAAAACTTTTATTTTGAATAAAAACAACTTATTATTTACATAGTAATTTGTTCCGTGAGAACAATCTTCGTTACATCATACAACATGACACCACGATTCATATTTTAATAATACTATTACGTAGCGTCTAACCAAAACGTAAACTTTTTATCATATAAAACGGATTAATAACCGATTTTAAAATTAATTCGCTGTAAATAATTCAAAACTTTTAAATTTTTAAAAATAACATTAATATTTAAATTTATAATAACGTTAAAAATAAACCGAAACTTTGATTAGAAAATGACGTCAATGCGGGTCATGCGTTGTTGGCGTAATGATATAGACGACCCTAACAATATTTCGATATTAAATGTTAAACTAGTTACGATTGGTTAAAATATCGTATATTATTTGATATTATCCAATAATATTCCTTTTTAATTAAATGACGATCATTTCGGTATAGAGTTCGATAAAGTTAATCTCGAAGCAGTTACTTAGCGAAATCGGTAATGACGGACATCTTTTGTATAGAAGGCTGAAAACTCGTTAAGTTTTTAATTAATTTATAATATAAAGAAGATGTCGGGATTCGATAGTAATCCTTTTGCCGATCCATATGCCAGTAATCCGTTTGCGGTAAGTTAAATCTTAAGAAAATTCATTAAGAGACGTGACAACGATCGTCTGCATTGAAACTTTACCAATGCCAAATAAGAAAATGGCTAAATTTTTATTCAAAAAATGGCAATTCTATCACTTCATTAAGCTTTAAAATCATTAAGAAACGGATGACGATCGTCTCCATTTTATAATTACATATTTAATAGTAGTAATATGTTATTATGTAGGATATATTTAGCTTGCTGCACCTCTTTCGGGTGCCGTATTTTAGAAACATTGTACAGATGTGACAAAGAAAATTGTTTACACCCTTCCAAAGTAAATAAATTACACAAACAACTTGTGAAGAAATATAGCAATTACATAAAAAATAATTGTTTTTAAGTACAAGACAATTCTTTTTTACTTGGAAATAGAATTTTTAGTATGGTAAGTATATTAAAAATTAAGCTTTCGTCTTGCGTATAGAAAATATTTGGATGATAGTAAGTGCTGTCTTGTCGGTCCGATTACGGGTGTAATTAGATTAGTTTCCCGACAGATTTTCTTCCTGTAATGAAAATCAATGCTAATTTGTTGTTTCTTCTTCGTTCCCTTGTGTTTACTTGTTAGTGGCGGTGAAGCCAAATAAAATGTTTCCTTCTCTTTCTGTCTGCAGCTAGATGTGAGGCTTCTCTGGCGATACGTTCCATCTATCTTCTCCTTGATTTTTATATATTATTGTCGGTGGTTATTTTTATTTTTTTTTTTTTTTGAGCTTTGTGTTTGTTACTCGGTTTGATATTCTTTTGTTTTTCCACTGTTGTGATGTGTGAATTATTTTGATTTCTTTTCTCTTTATTTTATCCGTAATGGTTTTTTTCAATTCAATCTTTTTAAACTCTTCATTCCTTCATCTTTAATTTGTTACATCAATAATTGATGACAAATAGTGTTTACTGTTGTATTGTTTTATCGTGAGAAAGATTTAATCTTGTAGCTGTTGTAGTTGGTCAGAGCTGAAAGCATTCGTTTTGACCACTTGAATTATTTTTACCTTTATTGTTAAAATATATTTTTTTATAGAGAACCTGAATGTAACTATTAATCTTTACATCATTAAATCTTGTATTACATTTTGATATTTCTTATATTGACTGAATTTATTGTAGTAATCACCTACATTTTATTATAAAAATAATACAATTAATTCTATAGAGAACAGTGATATGTGTTAGAAGTGTTTTATTACAGAATTTATTGTTAATAAAATTTTTATTTCCCTTGTTAATAATTAGTAATAAATTATTTTTTGAATAATTTTTTACTTTTAGAATTGTAAAAGCTGAAGAGGAGTATATAAAATTATCGTGTGTTGTTTTGGATTGTAAAATTAAACAAAAGAAGTCGCAAAAATTCAAGTCTGTAAAACTATAAAAAATAAAATAAAATAAAGTCAATTTTAAATAAGTTTATAAATGTACTTTTATAAAACTTTTTGGACATATTCCAGAGTTTTTGAAAAATGGTAGGAATTTAAATGCATTTAAAAATTATTGTTAACACATGTTTATACTTGCTATTCTGTCTGTGAATTTTGATGATGGAAGCTCATTTAGTTGTGAATATGCATTTACAGTTATTTAGAGATAATTATGAATTTTTAGTTATTCAATTAAATAATTTGAAACTTGAAAATTCAGTTTGAAGAAAATGGGTTTCCCATAATGTAAGGGTGCGACTATGCAGACGTGAGCGAGCGAATTTTCCGAGTGAGCGAGAATATGTGGCGAGAAGAGGCAAGACGCGATAAATATTAAAACCTGTCAGATATGTGCGAGAACCAGAAATTCGCTCTCGCCGGCATTATTTCTCGGTTCTCGCTTGTGCATGGTTTTCTTTTGTGAAAACTAAATCGCTCGCAACCTCTCGCTCACTCTAAATTCACGTCTGCATAGTCACACCCTAATTGAGATAATTATTGCAGTTGAACTATCAAATTCAAATGATCAAATTTCATAAGTATAATCATTTCTAAGATCTTTTTAAACGTATTAGTTATTTAGTAGAAAAGTTAAAATGCTGTAATTTATATTAATTTATATTTATATTTAAATGCTATAATTTATTATTGAAATGTTATGAATTTTAATTGCAAGTGGATAATGACAACAAAATAAATGTGATCTTAATTAAAATGATACAATGTTTTGTTTCAAAAAATTATAATATGAAAAAAAGTGCAATTTACAAAAGAATTCTGATAAAAGACAATAAAGGAACATAGTAAATTATAGCTTGGTATGTCTAAGCCAGAATAATAGATTCAAAACAGTCATAAACAAATGGCTATTTTATAGAAGTCAGTTGTTCTTCAATCTGTTAAATGCTTGTGAGGTATTATTATTTCACTGTAAATAGAAAACTGATGGAGTATAACCAGTTATTGTTTCTCTAAAAGAACTTTGTGGCTAAAAAATGATATTTTAATGCCAGGGTATAACAAAATTGTTGTTATATTATTTATTCATTATATTCTTTTCTATTTTTTATATTAAAATAGATGATGTGTTATTATTAGATAAATGCAAAATGTTACTTTAGCATTTAAATATTTTATCATACATCATTTAAATGTCAGTTGTAGGGAATGATGTAAAATTTTATTATTTATCAGTTTTTGAAGATAAAATTCTGAATATTTTATTAACATGGTATTTATTGATCAACTTTATCAGAATATTTTGGTAATATGGAATTGAAAAAATTCCAGATTACCAAATTTTAAATTAATTTATCTAATTTTTCAATAGTTCTATATATAATTGCAAAAATAGAAATCATATTGTCAAGAAGTCTTAGTTAAAATGAACAAATATTTATTGTGACAACGTCACAATGTTGGGCTGCAATTTTTTAAATTAATTTAATTTAAAATATATGCTCTCAATCTCAAATTAGTAATGGTTTGCCCCCTGTAAATCATACTTTTCTTTTAACAATAGTTGTACCACTCATCTATTAAACTGCTTTTGGGGGAAAAGTTTTGAATTGAAATAATGTGACTTCTGGTTTTGCATTGGAAGTTCATATATAGTTAGTTGGGACCTCCTGCCCCTAAAGTTTCAAATCTAGTCTCAGATTTCATCTATCTAACTCCATTCTCAACATTAACGAAAGCTGAATGTACGATTTATGTCTGAATACAAAATACAGTCTAAATACAAAAGCATTTATACTAGTGGTACTTTTTATAAATATACTAGTATAACAAAGAAAATAATTTAAAATGTGTCTTTATAATAATTTTTCACTAACAGTATATGTTGAGAATATAACAGTATTACAGATCAACTTTTCTTCAAAACTCAGTCAACTGCTACCTTGTTATATAATGGTACTAATGTAATTTCTCTGTAGTTTAATGAATATCAGTGTGTTAAATGGATATTGATGCAGAAAAAATGTTTGACAATTTTACTTGAAAATTTAGCCTCTACAGGAATCATCTCCTGCATTCATACATATGTCCCAACAAGTTTATATATACCTTCCATACTGAAAGAGAAAGGCTGCTGGAACACTGATATGTTGTCTTGTAACTTCCATGTTTTTGGATCTTTAAAAAGTTTCTCAAAGATCTCAGATTTCAGCTTGACAGCAAAGTCCAAGTAGCTATAACTGAATGGTTTATTCAGCAGCCTTCCTTATTCTATGGGGAGGTTATACACAAACTTCTACTGAATCAGGATGTGTCTGAATGCAGGAGGTAATTTTCCTGTAGCAGCTGATGCAACTTTGTTGTTATTCTGTATATACTGTAATTTTGCTATGGAGACCAGTGACACCATACGTTTTATATGTTTCAGTCTGTGTTTCATTTGAGCATCTCTTATATAATTAATCAGCTCAACTTGTAATATGCTTTCAGTTTATATCAGGAATATAGGGTTGTTTTAATAACTAACACTTTAACTTTTTAATTTCTGAAAAGCATTTCTAGATATCTTAAGGCTACATATAACCAATGTTTGATGCTTTATTTCTTATAGATTTTCTTAAAAACTTTAATCTATTTATAAAGACATTCAAACTTATCAAGCAGATTAAGATAAAAATTATTGTTCAGAATCATTAATAAATATGAAATACTCAGTTATAAACTTTGATACTTAAAAAATATCCATGCAAGGCAAAACATCTAGACCCAGACAAGACAGAGAAAACATTTTATTGTCATCAATATCTTTATTCTTTATTAAGAGCATTTGCATGTTACCAACAAACATAAGTTTGGATCTTACTTGAGGCCAGAATACTTTTCTGTCTGGATCTTAGTTCCTTTTGCATGGATATATATTTTAACACTTTAACTGCCATACGATACGCCAGCGGTCGTACTAATTAGGGCCGTACAGAGCCATCCGACCGCCCGTCTTCGCTATAACCAATGTAGTTTCACTCAAGGTTAAATTATCCTGGCTTCGTAAGACGTTGTTTTACATCCTAGTGGTGGCCTCTCGCGGATGTCTATGAAGTTTGTTTCCGACTGCCGGCCGTTGTATGGCCTCAGAAGTGGTCCGACGGCCGGCTGTCGTAGTTTTTTAATAAAAAGCTATTTTATATCTAACAGTGAATAGTTAAAAAAGGAAAAAATATCGAAAACTAGTTTAATTATTCTCTTTTGTTACATATAAAGTAATTAATATTAAATATTTCATGGTCTTATAGTCTCTGGTTTCAGGCCATACGATGGCCAGTCATCTGTTGTACCCTGATATATTTTTTTTATCTTCACTCTACCGACTGTTATATAATGACCCTTTTATTTATATCATAATAAAATATTAAATATCAAATTTTCTCATTGTGGCCTGAAAAAATGGAAAATATCATATTACAGTTAGCCTGATAAAACGCAAAATATCATATTACAGGTGGCAGTTAACGTGTTAAGTATCAGAGTTACTAATTTGAATATTTTTCATTTACTAATTTCAGTCATTTAGTATACAAACATGATTCACAATCATTTGACATCACAGGTTAGTAGAATGCAAATTTACATTTTAATGAAAACATTACAACATTAAAAAGAAATTACATGCAAACATTTTTCTCACTATAATAAGAATTGTTTAAAATATTTTTCCTATATAAATTTTTATAAAAATTATTGATACAAAATATTTTGAAATAATATGCTTGTTTATCAAAAAGAAGATATGCAAGCAATATTTTAAAATTGAAAAAATTGTCTTTGTAATCCATGAATTTCCATTTAAGAATGATTTTTAAGATCTGTGTTCTGTTATCTGCAAACCGTCTGGCTGTCACTATAATTTTAAATTACACAAACACATGCACATTTCCAGTTTAGTATCTTCTTCAGTCCTAAATGTTTCTGATATATTTGGTTAATCATCTTAATAGAGTATAGGGAACTTTGATAAGATGATATGATTCTTGCTTTACAATGTTACTTTGTTTTGTTTTATTAATTTGTATAATTAGGAATAGAAACTGTTTGGAGGACAGTTTCTATTCCTGTGTTGTACATATGTATATATATAATTTATTTTACATTTTATGATCTAATAATGACATCATTTAGCATATGTTTTAGTAGGTAGTTTTCATAAAATTTTCAGTGGGTAACAAAATTAACAGCAAAATCAATGCTGCCATCCATAAGTTTTAGAACGACTTTTTTCCTAGACAGTAGTGTAATGATGTATCTGTTTGCTAAGATACTAATTAAGTAATAACAACTATTGTCTGTTTACCTGCAGATTGAGTTATAATGTGTAGTGTAAACTGTGTTTCTGCTGTTGCATCATGAATTCAGAAAGTGAACAGGGAATTGTTATTAAATTTTGTTTTAAAATGGATCCTCAGAGTTTGTCCTGGAAAGGAGAATGAATGCAAAGTTTTATAAGGACAAACTGGATCATCTTCTGAAATATATTTGGTGTGTTTGTTCTGCCACATTCTAGTCCTGAGATTTTTTATTACATGATAATGTGTCTATTCAGAAGATTGCAAGCATGTATCAACATTGACAAAAAAAATCTCTACCCTTTATCATCTTCCTTACCAGATTTGTCTCTCCTGGACTTTTTTCTATTTAAGTTTAAGTGTAAAAAATATAAATTTGATTGATGTTTTCACTATTCAAAAAGCTGTGACCAATGAATTAATTATATTCAGAAAGGAGTAATTTTCTGTGGTTCTTCAAAAATTGTACAGCTATTTCAAATAAAAAAAAGTATGTATTTTTTTTGCATGTTTTTGATTTTTTTAAATAATTTGTTATAAAATATGTAGACTACTGAAACTTTTTTATTGACTTGAAATATTAGCATATAAACCATGTATAATTAATTAGAGAATAAATTTTAAATGTATAATTAACATTGAACAGATTTACTAACAATCAATCATTTCTATACCTTTACTTCATTTTAATTTTATTATTCATCATGCAAAGATATAGACTATAATACAATACTAACCAAACATCTAGCTTTCAGAAATCTGAAATTACTAGAAAACCAGCTATTTTTAAAATTGGCTGATTTTGGCGGGCTTTAGCACATCTGTGGTTTACCATACATCTGCTCTCTATTTGTATTCTGTGACTTGTATGATACCAATTCTAGAGTGACTGCTGGTATATGTTGTGGTAAAAACAGTTTCATTATTTACTTTTCATTGTTTATTTTATATCTTAGGCTGCATTCACACTGCTGCTGAAGATGACAAAAATTGATATTTTTATTATTTGTCTTTGTAAAACAGTGGTCACACCTAGCGATTTCCAGCCATGCAGGCAACTGCAACAAGTGCAAGTTGCACACATCTTGTTGTAATCGCATTGTTCGTTGTCATTGCAACTTGGAAACACGTGATCTTATAATAAACTAATAAAATTACAGTAGCTTGTTTTTTACTACTTTTATGAGTTTATCAATAGTTTACATTCTACTTCAGAGTATTTATGAAATTTTAGCCACTTTTCTTATTAAAATGGCAAGCATTTTCTTTTCTGCAATGAATAAAAGAAAAAAGGCGATCATTTTGTTAGAGCTGGCGAGAATACATGAAGAGAAAAATGAGAACATTCATGTTGAGTTAAAACTTGGCGAAATGAAAATTATGGGCTTGAACAATCATGCTTCCACCAGCTGACGAATGAATTAAGGCTTTTGGTTGCTGAAGATTATCAGGATATTAATGAGAACAGTCATCGCAGTTGCCTGCATGGCTAGAAATCGCAAGGTGTGACCAAAGCTTAAAATGTTCGTCACACTAGTTGTTATTGTTGCATTTTTGACTTAATTGTTTATCATTCAAAAAGTGAGCCAAAATTTGATCGTTTTTATCGTAATGGTATTGGCCAATCAATGTAAACTTTCCATAATTCTCTTTGGACAAGATAAAGGAATGGTTAATCTCATGAGTTGAAGAAAGAGGCCTTACAAAGATTAATAGGTAGCCAAAAGTACTTGAGACATAAAAAATAATTTTAATCATAATTCTTAGACCAAAGCATGGAAATCTCAATGTGTATTTCTCTCAATATTAACAGCTCTGATCCAAGTACTGATATTTGATGTTATTTTTAAATAACGGTAATAAATTTGGCTGTCAATATTGAAGAATTAACATTTTACTCTACATATCCTTTTTTAAAACAGACTCAATTTGATCATAAAAGTATAGAATAATGCTGTCTGATAAAATTGTGCATTCTCTAACATAAAAATTAACAATGTAAATGCTTTGATGATTGAATATGACGAAAGACTTATCATTTAGTATCTATGGTAATTTTCATTGGCAGTAAATGTAGCTTTAAGCAGGAATTTAGCCTGTGTCCAGGAAACAAGAAAATCCAGAAATCTAGGGTCATATTCTGGCCACTTATCTCTTGTCTCTCAGAGACAGAGGTGATTCTGGTCGTTCATAATGATCATGTCTTTGTTGTTGACGTCACGATTCTACTAGGTAGATTATACATGTTTGGGTAACCTGCGCACACAACATATCACAGAATTTTAACCAATGAAATTGTAATATTTTCGAAAATGAAGAGTTCGAAATTATAGATCATAAGGTGGTAAGGAAAGCACAAGTTCAAATAAGGCATGTAATTTACAGATTGTAATGTCAAATTGTCTAACAAATAAAAATTTTAATAACCTAAGTTAGAAAAGTGTACGTACTTAGTTAAGGAGAAATTAGATGGTAATATTTCGAAAAATACTTAGAGAGACGGATAAGATTAACATCATATTTGATAGTTCAGTAATTGACGTATGATCATTAAAAAAGATGAAATCAGTGGTGTTTCCGAGTAGGCGTTGGAAAAAAATCAGAAGCATTCTCTCTCTTGAAATATTCTTTTCTGAGATAAAGAATGTTCTCTAGTGCGATTGTACAGCACAAGTAGCATCCAGTAGTCCATATTAAGTAGGGCCTATAATGAAATCAAGACGAAAGACAACTATCTACTCGTCTCTTAGAAACGAGAGAATCTTCGAGAAAAAAGGTTAGCCAGAATCACATTTGGAGAGAGACAATGATCTCTTGAGACGTAAACAAATGATTAGCCAAACAGCAACCAGCTTGCAATGTACACACTGAAAGAAGAGACGAGAGGTAAGTGACCAGAATACGACCCCTGGATCACTTCCATTTTCAAGCCTGGCAAATATTTGATCCACTACTGTTATAAAATTTTCATTATTCGTGTTTATTGCATACATTGTGTATTTCTTATGTGAAATAAATTAATAAGTAGATTATAAATCAGAAAAATATTAGATTAATAATTATATATATGTTTATAAATGATACACAAAATTGTTTCTGGTTAAATTTTGAATTGAAATTTTTGAAAAGTATTAAATGCTTTTGAATTTTTATAAGATTATAAAAATTCAAAAGTACTCATTTGGCTATTTCCTAATGAGAAAGTGAATTTTATTCTTTTACATTTTTATAAAATTCTATAACTTCATTTAATTAATTTTATAAGATAGTTTGTTATTCAGTAATTTATCATCAGCTATGCAAATTAAGATATTAGAGAGTTGATCATACTGAATATTTTATTTTTATGAATATTTATGAAACAATTAGATGATTAAAACTTTTCAGATGGAATATTTTGTTTATTTTTAGAAGTTCATAATTTTTTTTGTTTTGTTTTTATTTGAATTCAATTTTCGTATTTATAGTAATTAACCTTAATTTGTTGATTATTAAAGTTAATTTTATTTAAATTTTTAAAGTTTAGAAAAATTAATTTGTATCTTACATAAAGGTAACTTGATATAAAACTACAATTTATGATATTACAAAGCATGCTGTTCAGCGTGAATAAGTAATTAGTGTAAAATTACCTTTTAAGTATTAGTATAATCTACAGTGTGTCTGTCGTCTTCAAATTGGAGAATATTACAAAAATTGAAAATGGTCAGCAAAAGTTAAATAAAAAAGAAAAGAATTACAAAAAATATGGAAAATATTAGAATTGATAATGAAAGGGGAACTTAATTGAGTATTTTGAAATACAGCATTATCCACTTGGGACAATGATTATGACCACTTATTATGTGGAACATCTCCATATAAAATGAAAGATCTTTTTGGAACTGTATATTAATTTTGATTTATTATTTAATACTACAATTATTAAAAAAGGAATGGTTAAAAATGGACTGTTTAATTTACAACACAAGTTCAAAAATGGGCAAATTTGAAAAAATTTTAGAATGTTTATAAAGGTTTGAATGCTGAAGCAAATCTTCAGTGGAAATGCCTGATGCTGATTGCTTAAAGGGACTGAAAACATTTGCACTTGGGATTTTGCAACATTACGTGACATCTGGAAAGATGTGAAGAGTACTGTAGATTAGTGATAAAATGAAAAGATGAGCATGAAACACAAACAGAATGTTTCATTATGTCATCATGAAGCAGTTGACCATGATATGTTGTACATTATGTATTATTCAGATATGACTGTGCAATCATGAGATATTGAACATATAAATGTCAGTCCAGAGTGACTTGTCCTGTGTTGGAATTGATTATGGAATTAGATATTCAAACATAGAATAAAATATATCTTCAGTAGTGATAATGGCTTTGGAATTGGTATATGAAATTGACTCCAGTTCTTTAATTTCTAAATCTGATTTTGATTAACTTTATACAAACTGACCAATGACCAATCTGACCACATTTTTAGAATGTGTTAGATTGGTCACTTGGAGTGATAAACCATTATGTAAGATAACTAGTGTTACCACCCGTCCGGTTTTCACCTGGACAGTCTGGGAATTGATTCACTGTCCAGGTGAACTATTAATTTTGTCCAGGAAATTCGTAGAAATTATGAAATTATGATGAAACAAAGTTCTTGCAAATATTGTTATAAATTTATACCACTTGAACAATGAAAAACCTCACACTCACTGAAACTCATCTGCCACTCTGCCATGTTACTCTGTACTCTGTTTATGCTGACGCGTAACGCGCAACTTGCCTTTCGACCGTTTTTTTTTTTTTGTTTCCTTGTATGTTACTCCTATGCAAGTCCTTAACTGTAACTGATTTAGAACCAGCATGCACATTATTCTTCACATTGTAAAATGACATTGCATCAGGAACTTCTGTTCGTACAAACCTGACCTGCCATCCAAGTCAGCAATTTTGTGAAGTTGGCAACACTAGAGATAACCTTTGTAGTTATATAAATCAAATACTATAATATAACAAACAATAAAACAAAAACCAAACTCAGATGGTAAAAATGGCACACTTTCAATGGTTAAGTAGACAGGAATTGAAAATATGGTATCTTAAATTTTTTCTAATGTTAACTCTAAGAAACTGCCTATTCTGAATATCAAATGTAATAAACCATTCTTTAAGATGACCTTTGTGGTTGCAAAAATAGTATTTGATTTATATAACAGATTATATAAACTACATGGGAAGTAGTCCTACTAAATATCATGTTTATAAAAAAATTATTAGAATTAGTTTGGTTTATTTGAACAAACAACTTTACTAAACCTGATACATTGTAATACCAAAGTCAACCACTGCCTTATGCTATTGGGCTAATAATAATGCCTCCCTCTAGTATCAACTTATTTGGTAATTTATTATTATTATAGCCATTATTGGCCCGATAGCATATAGTAGTGGTTGGCTTTGGTATTGGTTTATTTGGTTGCGGCAGTGTGACACTTGAGCTATCTACTGAGGAGATGCATCCCGAGAAGACTTTTATATGAAGCTGGTCCTTATTTTGGTGATAATAACATGAAAAAACTCTGAAAACTCCACATGGCTAGCCTTTTGGCCATACTTGAACCCATGATCAACTACTAATGTTTGGTAGTTTTATCCACTGTGCTACTTGTAGGCACTTATTAGAATTAAGTATCATTCAGAAATGAAAAAACCCAAGTTTTTGGACCTGGAAGATTAAATACTTTTCACAGGATAACATTTCTGATTCCATGCAGGGAAGTGCTATGTGTATTGCAGTAATGATGATGTATATCTATTTCACACTATATCGTTGTCACAGTGATTAAGTGGAAATAATATACAGAATATTTTTAAAATTATATCCATTTTAAAAATTGTATTTAGTTTATTTTCTTAAATTCTATGCCAATACATTGTGCTCTGTGTACACCCAGAAAATGGAATGTAGACAGAAATTAATTGATATATAGAAATCCAATCAATATTTTGGGTTGATATTTATGACATTATCTTAGAAGTATATTAATGTAACTGCCAAGTTTCGTAACAATTGGTTGAATAGTCTAGGTATGCATAGCGTACCAGCAAACAAACATCCTCATTTATATATATAAGATTTACAAAAATTTGTCAAATTTACTTTGATTTACTAGCATCTTATTATAGTAATATAGCTTAAATATTTTTTTTAAGAATGTATAATAGAAAATTTGTTAAATTGAGATAATGAGTATTGAATAATTATCTGTATATTAAATTAATGCCTTAAGTCTATTGATTGTGTTATGTATAAAAACAATAAATTTACTGTTCAAAAATTTTATTATGTATGAATATTATCTTAACATAATAATAATTAAAATTACATGAGTAATTACTGCAGATTATTGCAATTCATATGAAAAACAGTTTATAAAAAATTATATAATTAAGGTACATTTATTTATTATTATCACATACAATTATTTCCATTACCATTTAAAATTGTAATGGAAATAATTGAATATTATTGCAAGGAAAAATTAATATATATTGCTTTTCACTGATTAATTGATTAATTAAAAGCCTATTAGAGTAGTACAAAGATAACTATGAAGACATAGTTTGTTGGTATTAAATTTATGAAAAACATGTTTGAAATATTTTATTAAATATTTCAAGCATTTTTAAATGTTGTCATCAGGAATTGACTTTCAGAACAGAATCTAAATACCAGTAATTTTATTCTAAATAATTTTTCTGTGTTTTAAATGTCAGTTGCTTATGATACTGAAAATGTCTAAAATATTTGAAATATTTAATAATGTGTTTTTCGTAGATTTGATGTTAACAAACTCTCATCTTTTAAACAAATACAATGCTAAATTAAAATATTTTAGAAGCAGATAAAGTTTTATATTGATTTTAATATTTAATAAGAAATTTTAAAATATTGTGTTCATTTGTTCAATTGGAACTAAAGTGACAAATTCATGTACATTTAGATCTTTTGTTAGATATCTCTCATGTTACTAAAACTAAGATAATTTTCTATTTAATTGTTGTAAAGATTCTTATTTTCAAAATGTTTAAAAATAATCAGTCAGTAAATTTTATTCTAAATTATAATCTTTACATGTTAATTGTTGATATTACAGTAACCTTTCATTATAATGCACATGCTGGCAGGCAAACTAAATGAGTGACATATTGGATGACATGATATAACTGTTGTATCTAACCTCTTTCCGTTTATAAAAAGAAAGATGGAAACAGACCTGTTTTGTCTGTTTCCTTCTTTCTTTTTATAAACAATAGTCATTTTAAGATCAACAGTAAAATAAGGTAGTATTTTTTTGCCAGTAGAAATTCAATAGAAACTGACCTTTTAAAAATTATTGGCTAAAGCACTTCTACATTTGGAAGACCAAAATGAGTCATGATATATCTGAATGAAAGATGTGCAGTGTAATGAGAGACTACTGTATTTAATAAATATTAAAAAATATGTATTTCAAAAAATAGTTGAAAAGTATATTATTATTATTCTCAATTTTTAATAATAAGAAAATTTAATTAAAAAATTTCATCCTTGTTTTTATACTCTTTTTTTTTATGGTGGTATTTTATATCCTTTGGCGTTTTCACTTTATTATATATGGTAAGATGTTTTATCATGTAGAATTTAATGATTTATATTATGTAAAAACAAAACTTCACTTTTTTAACCTTTTTATAACTAACTTTTATAAAAGGGTTTTTGGATGAATGAACTGAAATGTTAAGTGGTTATAAAAGTGAATGATTATATCTGGCAAATATTAATAGATTTAGCTTTGTACTAAAACTTTCTTCAAAAAATTTCATACTATCAAGTATATCAGACTTAATTTTCAAGATGGACAGATGGTTTTATATTTTTGTGTGCGTGCATGTATATATGTATATAGAATATTAAAGAAAACAGTAATAGAGGTCATTATGTGAGTAATTAGATTTTAATAAGTTGTATGATTTACATAAATTTTTAATTTAAAATTTTGGCAAAATTTATAAATAAACATTACAACTCTGATAATGAAACATTAATGATTTTACTGAAATGTTTGGATTAAAGTAAAATTGAATTAACTTATTTAATGATTCAGTGATTTAAAACTGCTTATAAATGTGTCACAATCTGTTGATAATTTTAATATATAAAATTTAACTTAATTATAATTATCTGTTTACTGTGTGAAAAATAATGACTCAGAACGGATTTAAATCTACAACTCTTGTTTATAAAATGTATTGCCAGCTTGGTTTGGAATATTAAATGTCTCTAGAACTTGTATGCTTTTAGATAATATATACAAGTACACTAAACCAGTTAAACACCAAAAATATTTAATATAACAATTTGTTTTAATAATATAAAAAAAATATAATACGACATTACGAAGTTTTTTTTTTATATTATTAAATGTAATAATGCCGGCCATGTTTTTTGTAATTTTTACTTAAAATGTAATATTTTACTGTGGCGACAACACCAGAGGACGCTTTACCTACTCTGCATTTTCTCACGGAGGCAGTAGCCTCAAAAGAAAGGTCGTCTCCGAGGGACTGTGAGGACTTGAGGACTGTTGATGGTGTAAAACGGCAAAAAGAAGGACAAGAAACAAAGTTTTAACTTCGTAATGTCGTATTATATTTTTTTATATTATTAAATGTAATAACGCCGGCCATGTTTTTTGTAATTTTTACTTATAACAATTTGTGTTCTGTATTCAATTTGGTTATATTCTTTAATAGGTTTATGTGACCTGAGGATACATAACAGATGAAAACATTAGTTATGTTAAATATCTTTGGTGTTGATTTAATTGGTTGTGTATACTGACTGGTTTGGAATGTTTGTGTGATATAACAGGCAGCACAAATGTTAAATTTGTACAACAGAAAGATTTGTGGATTCAAACACTAGGACATATTTCAAATATGTCTGAAAAATAATTTTATGATAATTTTAAAAATATTAATAAGATGGTAGCACATTTATGCGATTGAAATTCCCAAATCATTAAAACATCTAATTAGCTCAACATTAATTGTGATACCAAATGATTATCTCTAGTATTTGGTAAAATGATATGTAATATTGAAAAGAATCAGATATGTAAATATTACTTTTAAGTAATCTTAGCGAAGTATGGCTAGGAGGAATTTATTAGAGAGCCTACAATACTCTAATCCTACATTTCCCAAACTTTTCCCATGACTGATCACTTCATAAATCCTGAAATTTTAACAAAACATCATGATTATTTTGTAGGGTAGGTAGATATAAATAATAAATAAAATAAATGAGTTAATCTAAGCATTTAGAATAAAATATTTATTCTCAAATTTTAATTATTAACAAAACACAAAAATAAGAAAATAAACTAGCACACATACATACTAAAATTACATTCTTAACAATTTCAATGTTTTTGTCTTTGAATTACAAATTCTTTTGATATTAGAAGGCACAGTATAAGAATTATATCTGTTGTAGCATTGAGTTTGTTTCTGTACTTTGATTTGGCATACTCAGCATAAGAAAATTCCATCTCACAAAAATGTCATTGTAAAAAGAAGTAAAACAAAAGTAAATAGTTTTATCATAGTGGAGTGTTCTTAAATTTTGTTAAATTTCTTTAGAAATCATTTAATGGCAGTGCCTTGTATTTTTGTTTTAAATCAGTGTCGCTAATTAAATCAATTGGATTTTCATATCAATTGAGTTGAAGTCTGCTGGCTTAGCTATCAGTATAAACATATTCTGAATCCAGGAATTTCCCTCTCTAAAGAATTCAAAAATTTTTCTGTAAATTATAGAAATACAGAATTGTAACTTCCTTAAAAATTGTAATATTCTTTCCTTGTAATGATAAGTTAATTTCATTTCACTTTGTAAAAATATCTGCCAGATGTGCAAGACTCATCAGCTATGAAGAATATGTTAAAAATTCAATAAGATTTTGTCCTAACTTATGTGAGGTCAAAAAAACCAATAACTCACCATGAAGATCAAAAATGCTTCAATAGTGCTTTTCCTCTGGACAGCCATTTCACTTCAGTATGTAATGAAAGTATGTTATGTGCACTATCCATTTCGTTGCACAAAATTTAAAATAATCAGGATTGAAAGTTTAGTTTGGTTTATTTGTTTATGACAATGTGACACATGGGCAATTTGCTGAGGGGGATGCATTTTGGGAGAACTTTCTAAGGGAAACTGGACACCCTCATTTAGATGTTACATACCTGAAGAAAACCCAACAAACTCCACATGGCCAACCCATTTGTGAAGCATGAACCTGTGACCAACTACCATTGTTCAATGGTTTTACTCACTTGGCCATTGGTGGGCATCTAAATTGAAGGGGTTGAGAGATCTTACATAGTTGATCATTTTTATATTTTCATCCAAAATAGTTTTTAAATATGTAAGAATTTTCTTTTGTTATTAGTGCTTGTCTGTGCAAAACAATAACTTTTGATGGCTCTTGTATCTACTTGAAGGATATGTATTACAGGTCCCTTTCTATTTCCTATCATTGAGTCAGCACCATCTGTACAAATGTCAATACACTTCTCCCAACTAGTTTCTTGTTTTGCAATGTGTAATCTAAATATATAAAATTACTTGTCCTGACTGAGTGATTGACTGATTGATTCATCATTTCCCAGAGCAAACCGCTGAACCTAAAGAGGTGAAATTTGATACACAGTTAGGGTATGTCATGAAATCACACACTAAGAAGGGATTTTTCAAAAATCCCCTGCAGAGAGGGACAGGATTAAGGCTTAACCTGAAGAACAGCTTCTACTGTACTATTTTAGATGTGATGATTTTTTTTTTTTTTTTTTGTTTTCAACTACATTTAGTCTTCATTGAGTACTTAGGTGTATTAAATTGATAACATTTCAGACCCTGTTATAAATATTTTTATATATTTCGATTTTTTAACCAAATGTTTGAACTGTTTTAAATTTGAATTTGTTATTGCATATTGGTTTGATTATAGAATGATTGTAAATGTTCCAGAAAGTTGATCAAATAGACAACAGTTCATTTCATTCTCAGCAATTCTCATCATTCTCAGCAGTAGGTGTTATACAGGGTGGGCCAACGAAAACGAAATGGCAGAGTGTTCGTGTTCGTCCAAGCAAATCGCTCGGACAGGTCAATTTTATTCTCAAAGGGACATCTTATGCAATAAAGTTTTTGCGAATCTGAATATTAACTAAACAAACATTTTTTTCGAAGTAAATGTTTGTTTAGTTAATACAAAATAAATGAGTTTTTAAAATTTTTTGTTGTCTGTTGTATTCAGAATTGCAAAAACTTTATTGCAAAAGATGTCCCCTCGAGAATAAAATCGACCTGTCCGAGCAATTTGCTTGGACAAACACGAACACTCTGCCGTTTCGTTTTCGTTGACCCACCCTGTATAACAATTACTATGGTTGTTGAAATACTGAATATAAATGGTGTTTGCTTGCAAAACCCATTCAGGCGAAGTCGCAGGTAACAGCTAGTTACTAATATAGTTGAATATATCTTCTCTGCTAGTTTTTTCTTGTAGATATTTGCACATGAGTAAATCTTTTTCAATACTTATATCAAATATGTAACGATCAAACACTAGTGTAAAATGTTTTAACATGTTGCTGTTTACACGTTCTAAACACAGTACACAAATTATTTATAACACAACAACAAAACTATTTGTAATTTATTTTCAACACTAGTGAGTAACACTCTGGCATTCCACAAGCAAGTAACACTCAGGCACCCGACAATTAATAAAGGCACAACACTGGTTCTTTGCCAGCCACACAGCCACACACTCTGGTCAGCACTGCCTGGACACACCAAAAGAAAAACACAATTTTTCCCTCTTTAGGCAGGAAGATCTCTCCCCGCATTCCCAAGTCTATAGTTACACAACACACCTGACACGTGTAACAGAGCTGTGGACTGTACATCAACACTACATAACATAAACACGTGTTACAATTTTGTTAAATTGAATATCGAGCTTAACAACTAGTAATACAGCAAGCTCTGTGCTATCTGCAGATTCACTTATTTGCAAAGTATTCTCGCCTTTAGGTTTTAAGTCGATGAATTAGCTCTCTCTTTGTGTCAGCAGAAAGATCTTTAATGTGACGTGAAACAGTATTATATGATAATTGTATTGCATCTACTTTTTAGCTGCTTGCTCATTTAACATACATAATACAATGTTTTTATGCAAGACTTAATGACCATCTCTCCAATTATGAGCTTCACCATTAAGAGCAATGCAATAACTCACATGAAAGGGTGCCTCTGTTGCATTTTCAGTTTTAGCAATTATAATCATTTGAAGTCGATTTTCTAGC
Source organism: Centruroides vittatus (assembly GCF_030686945.1). Classification (NCBI taxonomy): domain Eukaryota; kingdom Metazoa; phylum Arthropoda; class Arachnida; order Scorpiones; family Buthidae; genus Centruroides; species Centruroides vittatus. The sequence continues at coordinate 923,673 of NW_027122360.1, read as the reverse complement.
AAATCATATTGTCTCTAAAAAATGTATATCTCCTTTGTAATTTGTATATTTCATTCTGAGATGCCTACAAAGTTTAGCTGGAACCAAAGAACTGTTTGCTAGTATTTTATTACATAAAATAAATCACTTAGGAGCATCTGTATTGCCGATACATATAAATCTAAAATTTAAATGACTCATTGTACTTCTCTTTTGGTCTGTTCCTAGATGAGACTTGTTGTTTAATATTAAATTTTGAAGAAATCACAGTTTGTAACTCCATTTCTTCTCCAATCATAATGTGCCAGCATTAATACTTGCCACTCCTTGTGAGTGCATGTTTACACAGTTTTTGATTGACATTGCTTGTACCCACCCACATGTTCCATAGAATGAATGCCTGTATACTTTAGTCATTTTGTCTGTATACTTTAGTATAGTAGTGTAGTCATTTTTTAGTAGTAGTGTAGTCATTTTGTCTGTATACTTTACTTTTGTCTTCATTTAGTCTGTATACTTTAGGTCGAGGTGTTGACAACAGTGAGTAACTGAATGAAGACCAGTATATGCTAATACACCAACATCTGCCATAAATGCCACTAGTATATGCCAGTCATAATAGCACAATCTACATGCAAAATGAAGAGCACTTGATTTTCAAATGTGTTTGAACTTGTCACAGCATTTAAAACCTTTTCGGGATAATATTTATTTTTGTAATTTTTCACAGAACACTTATTCACTTTCTACAGAACATAGTTTGGACACATGCTCTAACTTGTTATGTTGCCACCTGTCCAGTTTTTAATTCATTGTCTGGGTTAACAATTAATTTTGTCCAGGATTTTGTAGAAATTGTGAAATTATGATGAAACAAAGTACTAGTAAATATTTTCATAAATTTACTCTATTTTAACAGCGAAAGACACTTCACACTCTCACTGAAAGTTAATTTGCCATCTTACGCTGACATACGTCACAACCTGTCGATCCTTTTTTTTTATTCTTTTGCTTTTCAGCTCTTCAGCTCTTCAAAGCTAAGTTATTTCATTTTTTAATTTAAGTTGCTTCTACACAAGTCCCTAACTGATTTAGAACTGGCATGCACGTTATTCTTTGCATGGTAAAATAACATTGCGCTTGCGTCAGGGACTTCTGTTCAAACAAACCTGACCTGTCGTCCAGGTCAGCAATTTTGAAAAGGTGGCAACACTACCCACTTGCAAGTAAACATGAATTGCTTGCACTTTTGTTCTTTTTGTTTATCTGATACAGGTAACTCCCATATAACACTGCACTTTTATAGCATGGATTCACTGTAATACGGTTCAAGAATTGGGAACACCCCCATATAACACAGTTCTTTTATAGCATGGATTCACTCTGACACGGTTCTAGAGTTGGGTAAAACCCTCGTACAACATGAAATTTAATAAAAACTATTAAAAGCGAACTTTATCTAATTTGAAAATAGGGAAATTCCCGTACAACAGTTTAATAAATGTGATAAAGCTTTTAAGTGTGAAAGATACTTCATTTGACATTTTTCATTTGAGCATGTATATACTATTAGATTTTCATGCATAATTTTTGTGAACTATTAGTACTTAAGTACAGTATGTAAATTTTCTTTTCCCGCCTTCTGTTGATACATGTGGTCCTTCTCGAAACTTGTTTTAGTGTTGCCAGATCTCAATGCTTCTGCTTTTGAAGTTGCCAGATGTTTTTCATTTATTCCATACTTTATTCAGTCATTGGTTTTTAGGCATTGAACCACGCCTCCGACTGTTGGGACAATCCACATCTTTACAAGTATACTTTACAAGACTTTAATTGTGTCTCATTTTTGGCTATGTAGATAAAAAATTTTCAGTTACTAGTGCTTAGTGATGATGACAAAAACATTGTTTAATTTATATTAATATGTATCACTCTTAAGAAAATTTTAATAAAGATATTTATCTTAAAATAACTTTCACACAAACCTACTAACCGGAGTAAAAAATTTTTTGTTTTAATAATGCAAATGTTTGCAAATTTTTTACTCCGGTTAGTAAGTTTGTGTGAAAGTTATTTTAAGATAAATATCTTTATTAAAATTTTCTTAAGAAGTGATACAACCTAATTCCCCTTCTCATTCTAGTTCTTTGTTTCATATAACACGGATTCGCATAACACAGCAATTTTTTGGAACATAACTCCTGTGTTATACAGGGGTTACCTGTATTTGCTTTCTTAACTATAATTAGATTTTATTTTTAATTTATGCATCAGTTAATATAACAAAGATTAATCAAAATTTAAACTGTTTTTAATTGTTTTAGATGAGAAAAAAATTCCATATTAAGTATGAAACTGCAAGTAAAAATACTTTTAACTTTTTTTTTCTTTAAACAGTAATGGTTTTTGTTACAATTAAAATATACATTAAACATTTTAGATACTTAAAAATTTCTAAGAAATCTCTTTACAGAATTTGATATTTTGTATAACTTTGAATGTAGAAAAATAATTCATAAAGGTGTATTCATCATTTGTCATGCATATTTACAATAAAAAATAAATTATAAAAATGAAGAAAAATTTTAACCAATACTATTAGTAATTTAAATTTTAAAATGTTTATAAATAATTAATTCTCTAAAGAAATGAATGTAGCTTGTTTGGTAATGTATGACCTTGTTGTTTATTAGAAACCTTCTTCTATTGGATACATTATAAAAAGAATTATTTTGACTCATAATTATCTTCTCTGATGATTTTGTCCTTAGTTCATATTGTTAAAGAATCTTAGACCTGATGGTAAGACATTACTTATACAAAAAATGAGATAGAGATTTATGTGAGCAGGCAAAAAATTATGTTCAAAGTTGTAAAAACTGAAGTAAGTAATATATATATTAATCATACATGATAATAAATAGTTGTATATTTTATGAATTAATTCTTTTTTATTAAGAGATGTGTCATCTAATTTTAAAAACTTATTTAATATATAAAGTATTAATGATACATTTTTTGTTAAAATTATTATAAACATATAAAAAAATAAGTGTATAATAATTAATTTTTTACTTTACAAGATAGTATGCAAAGGTACTTCTGAATATTTTAAATATTTTTACTTACGAAGTATTATTTATCATACTATATACAACATTTCTGTTTACAATAGCATTAATTTTTAAAATGTCACAACCATTTCATAATATATTAAATGTTAAATTCAAACTATTTGGCATATTATATTGCATATGAGTGAAATGTAATTAAAATATATTGCATAAATTTTTTATTTCTGATGAAATTATTTATTAGAAAGTCAGTTAATTACATTTCTACAGAAAGTTATCATCAATACTTGTTTTAACATTGCTAATTTTTTAATTTGATATATATTATTGATATATTAGAAAAATAAGATGTACTCTACTCATTTATATCAATTCTAATAAAATCAGAACTTTTTGAATTTCTAATTGTATTAGTAAAAATATTATAATTCTAAATTTCTTCATTGACATAAATAGAAAACTCAAAAATTTTAAAATATTTTTACTTTCAAAATTCTGATTTATTTAGTATTTATTTTATTGATATACAGTTATTTATAAATGAGTTTGAATTGTGAGATATAAAATCATAAAACTTAATATAAATTACTACATTTATATATTTGTTTTTGGTTTAATATCCCAGATGGTTTAATCACAATTATGAATCATCTGTACATTTACATGTAACACTGTTATAATCTTAATAATGTTATAAAGTTTAATTTATACTGTTAATAGCTTTTTCATACTGTAATAATCATAGTATGCATTTATGCAAATATAAATTGAGTTTTTTGATTAGATTAAAGTAACATTATTTTAAAATTCAGAATTTAAAAAATAATGGTATTTTTCTAATTACATTATGAAATCACACAATTTATTTTAATAAAATTTTTATATTGATATGAAAAATTCAATAAAGCAAATTATCAACAATTTTCAGGGTCAAGGTGAGGTATAATTTATGGAGTTAACAATTAATAAGCAATCAAAATCTCTAAATTATAACATTTTGAATTAATTTACTGAATATAAAGTTAAATAAAATAAAATTTATTTACAAAAACAAATTAATGATCTGAATGATTTTCAAATCAAACAAAATAAGGACTAGACTGTATTTGCCATTCAGTGGTGAACTGTTTATCAGAGTGGTTAAACAAAACAAATTAAAAGTAATCTGTGACTTTTTTCTGTTGAAGATTGAAAAAGTAGAAAATATTTTTGGTACCAAAAGAGTACAAAAGGAGCCGAATTTGGCAAAAAGTAGTCAAACCGAGCATCACTGTATGCACCCAATAACATGCAAACTAGCACATGTTTTCGTAGGACCACATTCATTTAAAGAGGTGAAGGTCCTTAAACTTTGGCATTAATTTTCTGAGTACAGTAGAATGGTTTTCTAAAATCAAATGTTTGACTTGCTGTACAATCAGAGGCCAAACCTGTCTTTGTTTACTAGAAGAAAATCTATTTTACTCAAAACAGAACATTTATTATAGTACAGATTTTTTATTGTTTACATCAAAATGTAAGAAGTAACCATTATTGGAAGTAGGATTATTTCTTGGGGGTTGTGAAGGTAACTTATAGTTCAGTTTAACAAATTCTGATAAAATTTTTGTTTGTTTTATTGCATGAAAATTAGCATTGTGACAAATGGCATTTTGCCATGGCAACCACAAATTTTGATATTTGTTGTTTCTACTGTTGCAATATACAGTAAATACTTTAATATGATAATGTTTACTTAGGATAGAATACACTATGCAAACTGAAGTATTTACCAAATACCTTAATTTGATTAGATGTAAAAAATATACAAATTACAGAAATTTACATATATCTCAATGGATAAAAGGGAATGCTAATTTAAATTTATTTATTTACTTTAAAAGAAAAGCAAATTTTCTCTCTTTGCTGATACTTTATTTTAAATTGTAAAATTGTAAAATTTTAAATTCTACTTTTTTAGCATTTAAAGTTCAGAGAAGTTTTATTATACAAAGTTTTTAAACTTAGCATTGATTTAGCTACATATTATTTCTCAAGTCATTTAGAAAATGCTTTAAAATCACTAAGTTCTGATGATATTATATTGATTATAACTTATGTAAATGACTTGTTGTTGTACAGTCAGTGAACATTGTTGGATGTAAATGTTTTCAAATGTCAGAATGCTTTAACTGAAGTTGAAGTTTAATTTTACCAGTTCATAAGCATAAGATAAATTAAAGTTTAATACAGAAGCCTTTCACCTGTATTTCAAGACATTATCTATATTAGAATTTAGATGAGATAAATAAAATAGAAAATATTTTTTTGTATTAATTTATTTTGTCTTACCTTAAACTGCAGTTTATTTTTAAAGAAATAAACTGCAGTTTAAGATAAGACAAAATAAAGGTCTAAATTCATTAAGCTTTTCTCAAGATAATTATGCCTCTTTCCCTGTCTTGGAAATGAACTATTCTTATCAATAGTTTTTGAAATTTGAGATCTTATAGGCAAGAAACTATTCACTTCAGTTGATATTTTCTCTAACAATATTAATGCTCTTTCAATCTTTCTGACAAGTCATTTCCTTGAAGAGAATTGAATCTCTATCTTTTATATTAAGATTTCTTTTCCTTAAACTCTTGTCATGTGAAAAGAGTGGTAGATTAAATTTCATGGATTTTGGTTTAGTTTTGGTAATTTCTCATTGACAACTTCTTGTTTATATATATGTGAAATTTTTTTTCTTAAAAGCTATCTGTTGTTGAATAACTTTTATACTAAGATTTATTATAAATAATTTATATCCAATAAAAAATTGTTAGTACAATTGATTTTTGAAATATTCTTTTAATTAGATTTCTTCTTCTGAATAGAGTAAATAAATTCAGATTAATTTTTTAACCATAACTTAAGATTAATGCATTTAAAATAAAACTGATGTGGCTGCTTACTTGGCAAAATAATAAACACACAACACACCAATACCAGCACACTTGAAATTAAGAATATTAATAAAATGGCTACATTGAGATCTAAGGATTTTAATGTAGCCATTGTGTTGTGTGTTAGATGTCTGAAGATTATTAGTAAATATTTCTTAATTTCAAGTGTGCTGATATTGGTGTGTTGTTTATGTCTATCCCAATATTGGAGAGTTATTGACTGGCAAAATATTACTTACTTATATTTTCAATAGGAGTGAGAGAACTTGTCTATTGGGTTGAAAGGAAAAATTTCCAATTTAATAAATATGAAATATAAACTAAACCTGTTGTGGTTATTTGAACTGTAGTTTTAAGACTATCAAGGATATTTAGACAAAAATATAAGGAATTTCGATTTTTCAATATAGGGATCTAGTCTACTGTGTTTATAATTTCAATAAAAGTAACTTTGTTTAATATGAATATGTAGTTTAATTAACAATTAAATTTTATTATTTTTTAAGGATCCTACTGTGCAGCAAGTGACAAATCAGGCAAATCGTGCCCAGTCTGCTTTAGATGATTATAATCCATTTGCAGATCAGCAACAGAAAACAGTTGTAAGAAAATCTAATAATAACCTTTTTGTTCTAAATTTTAAGTTTAATTCAGTTTAATTAAATAAAAACTGTATCTAGATTTTAACAGTTTAAGTTATCATATTTTTTATTTATAAGATGCACTATTGTATTGAACAAGTCACATTTTTCATGTCAGTTTTTTGGAGGGAAATATTCTTTGCACTATAAGATGCTTTTGGCTTATAAGACATGTTCTAATTTTCAGATAAATTATAGTAAAAAAATTTATTTCATCAAAATTGTAGACTAATGTTAGTAGTATATAATGAGTTGTACTGTAGATAGTGAAAAAGGTGCATCTTATAAGGCAAAAAATATGATATTCATTTTATTAAATAAAGTATAATTTATTGATATTTTTAAATATGAAATTTGATTAGAATATTTTTTATAAATGTCAAAAATTAATTTTATAAATTCTAATTTTGATAAAATAAATACAGGTACTCCTCACTTTATGACCTATCTGCTTAACGACCACTCACACTTACAACCAATCGAATTTCGACCTGCAATTCGAGGAATCCCCTTTCTCAGCTTGAGTGTTGGTCAGTGGCGAATGGTGACACGCGCATTAAGCGTACTATAATTGTCTTATAGTACTATAATAGGCTAACAGCATACTATAATAGTCTTTTTATGAATAAATTTGAAGTTTGTTGCATAATTTGTATAATTTTGCAACAATCCTATATTCCCGGTGCAAGCTCCTTGCTTATCGACCAATTCGCTTAACGACATAGTTGTCGGAGCGGAACTCTGTCGTAAAGTGAGGAATACCTGTATTATAATATTTTGAATGCTTTTTAGTTACTTAACCAGTAGGGTTGAATGTAAATTTTAAAGTATTATTTACTGTTCCCAACAATACTGCTTGAATGTAGTTATGGTCAGCAATGACAAGAGAATAGTTATGACTTTATTTATAAAAATTTAACAATTTTGATTTCTTAATTACATGATAGAAAAACAATACAATAATATTAGTCTGGTAATTAAGAAGTCTATGTACTTTTAAGTGTTTTAGACCCTTATTTCATTTTAAAAATTTTGACTAACAAATATAAGTTATTTAGCACAAGATTGAAGAGCAAAATTAGAAAAGTTATTAAGCATGATGAAATTTCCTCATATTTCTTTGTTTTCAAATTCAAATAATTTTTAATATTTAAAACCACACACATTTAAAAATATTTCAACATTAGATTGAATTCAGTTGTTGCTAACAATAAAGGTATTAAAAAGTTTAATTTTTTTATATCTGTGAAGTATATAAGACACCAACAATATAAACATAATTTAAAAACATAGCTATAAATTGGATGCTTATAAATTAAAACTTACAAATTGTAGGAGAGGTGTGTGAGTATGTGTGTGTCTATTTATATAGAAATCAGATAATGCACAATAATTTAGAAGAGAATAATTGAATATATGAATAGTATTAAATAGAATAAAGAACACAATAATCAAATGATAGATTTGATTAGCTATTGAGCTAAAACTTTGCTAATTAATTTCACATCTATTTTGTACTTTTGACTGAAGACAGTTATTTGGCCATCTTATATTACATTTAATAATTAAATTTTGGTAATTTTTGGATTAATTTAATTTAGATATTCTGGAAGAAATATTAGGAATCTGGAAGATGATAATATTTATTCAATATTTTTGATAAAAATGTAATTTTTGTTGAATTCCCCCTATAATTTACACAAAATTAGAGTAATATATTTTTTCAATGGATACATTATAAAGTGCTATTAGTACAAAGTCCTAATTAACAAATTTCAGGGAACTGAATTCTTGAGTTTGTTAAGTAGGATGTTTTTATTTAGTATTGTCAGAAAATTTATTAAAGAAGATGAAAAATGCATATAAATAAATAGAAAATGTTTAAGATCTGCAAAAAAGTTCATTAAGTTGGTTTGTTATACAGGATGCTCGTTATTAGGACTTGTACAAAGAATTTCAAATATCAAACAGCCAGATTTCTTAGAACAGAAATTATTATTTTTTTAATTTTCTGTCCTAACTCTCATACTCTGTATTTTTTAAAAATAATGTAACAGATTTAAAAAATAATTCTTTATATATTTAATGAATAATAGTTTTGAAATTTGATAATTTTGCAGGAACCAAAATTATTCTGTACTTAATATTTTTCAGTTAGTCTATGTTCATTCAAAGAATACAAAAACAAATTGTAAAGAATACTGAGGAGTGATGTTGAACACAAAATTTGTGTTTTATATTTGGTTTTGTTTGTTTCCTGTACTTAGCAGTTTGATCTTTTTAACTTATAACATGGTACAAAGTTTTATTTTAGATTTACTTCATATTTTAATAGTATATAAAATAAATGAAATAGAGAAAATATTAATATAAACTTTATCATAAAATACTTTTTACTAAATTTTTCCAGCTAAAGCCTGACAATTTTCAGTAATTTGAGGTTCATTTTAAATATATTATGCTTATGTAATGACTTCCTTCATAATGAGTATCTTACAAAATTATGATTATTGCACAATTTTATATAATTAATTATTTGAATAAAATAGCTTATTATTTATTTATATTGATTGTAAATTATATCCTGCTCAACAATTTCCTTTATTTTTTGGCTTTTTCTTTCCTATTTGCACTAAAAGGGCTTTTTTTTCCCCCATATCCATCATATGTTTGGCAAGGTCCACAATGTCTGAGTGGTGAGGTATGAGCTGGACATATCTGAGGCATTCTACCTACAAAAAATTTCTGGATTTATTCAGATTTGATTCAAAATCCTCTAGAGCAATAGAAATCTTAACTGCAATGACCATTCATTTGGCATGGCTAACAATTATTCTTTAACCACTAATTTTCTTGCTAATCAGTTGATTACAGTTGAGTCCTACAAATTTGACTTAATGTGAACTGAACAAGTGATGAATTTTACAGCAGAGCAGTGATTCTAGTCTAAATAATGGAATTTTTGTAAAGGTATTAAATGTGCAAATTCATATACATAATAATCATGTACTGATAGTAGTGACTATTTCTATTACTAATTAAATTTTAATTAAAAAAAAACATTGGCAGTACATGATTATTATGTACAGCCAATGTTTTTTTTTAATTAAAATTTAATTACTAATTAAATTTTAATTAAAAAAAAACATTGGCTGTTCAGTGACTACTTTTGGGTTAAAAACATACATGCTGTGAAATTTTGCAGTGGCACTTGGGAAGAGAGGTATATTCTTTGTTAATACACATAATTGATGCTATAATAGAGTGTCGCCAATGAATAACGACAACTTGTTTGATCCTAGTGTTTAGTTAGAGGTAGAAATTAGATTATTGTTGTTTTTTTTTTTCCTTCTTTTTTTTGATACAATATGTTTTACAGAATGTTGAGTTGAGAGTTGAATTTCTGGAATTCTATTGTATTATTTAAAATTTTAAAAATCATTTTCTACTTAAATTTGGAACATAGCCAAAATTTTATGTCAATTATATCTGTATCACACTAGTACGTACATTTTTAGCTGTTTTATTGATTTTCCTGTGCACTGTGATTCATGGATTTATTGAAGATACTCTACTAAAATTATTTTTAAGAAATTACAAAAATTTTAGTGTTTTTGTTAGTGTTTAAATTATGTTAAAAACAAAAGCTTTATAGTAGGATAGTACACTTGAATATATTTAAATTTAACATACTAAAATTACATGAAATTTTTTAAACTACTCTAAAACAATATTTTGCCTGCACTATAATAAGATTTTTATTAAATTATAGAGATCCATGGAAAACATTTGAAAAAATGTGATTTCTGTAAAAAAATAAAATCATTACATATGAATAACTAAAAGATCGTTAAAGAAAATAATGATGGAAGATGAAAAAAGATACAATATTGATTAAATTAGCAATAAATTAAAAGTTTGAACCTATTAAGATAAGGTTACATTGTTGCTTCAAGATAAAAAGACTTTTTATTGGAAACTGTTCTTGATTTAATTAAAAAATCATGTAATACTGTATGTCAGTGTTGTGGTTTTGATAAATCTGGAATTGGTTTTTGATAAAATAATATTCTGTAAAAACTTTAAAGTATTTTGAAGTATTTAAAGATTTTTCAAGTACTGTAATTTTTGAAATTTTAATGTATTTGAATGTTTTTGTTCTTACTTCAAACTCAAAACTCTGATATAAATTGAATAATACAAGCAGTATAATAAACTTTTTGAATAATAAAAGTAATGCATCCATCACTATTGTTTAAATTTCTCCAAACCTTTTAGTAAAATATTGATGATAAATGTGTGAATCACAATATTGAATTATTTTTCATGAGAGTACTTCATTATTATTGATAGTACTCTCTTCTTTCTAGCCTGTTTTCATAATTATTCGTTATACAGATTTAAATTTAGCAGTTCCCCTCGTAATGATCTTTCTCTCTCTCATTTAGGACAATTAAGGTTCAATTTTTGACTATTTAATTTTTTCAAAGACTAATTAAATTTAGAAAATAATAATAATAATAATAATAATAATAATAATAATCTCAGTTAATCTATGTTATTGCTTACATTAATTATGCTATATTCTAAAATTTAATTTTTTATACTGTCATGTGTTTTAATATATTAGAAGTTTTGTGTTTTATTTAAATGCAGAAGCTTATGAAATAATTTTGTTATGATTTTAAAAGCTTATACTTTAAAATATTACATACAAGTTTTGATTAATTGTATTATAAAAGTTAAATATAAATTTTCCTTTGATTAATGGATTTTATATATATATAAATATACTGTATATATATATATATATATATATATATATACTATAGTTGTTAAGCTACTCTACTGTATATATATATATATACAGTAGAGAGTCGAAAATTGGCATCAATTGGGGACTGGGGTCGTTCAGATTAGGGATTTGTTCCGATTACGGTCTATGTACGAAAAAATATATTAACCTGTCCCATGTTCAAATTTTTCTTCGTTGCGTGCGTGTCGCTTCCTGTTGAATTTTCGTCGATTTTAAGCCAAACGAAAATTTTTATAATAATAATCGAGGCTATCGTATCGTTAAAAATTATTTCTGCATTTTGTACAAACAAAATAAATATATTGAAGAATATAAAAACATGAAAATTATACTTTAGAAGTAAATTTAGTATCAAAAGCGTTTGATTCGGCACGACACAGTCTGACTGAAAATCGTGCCGATTATCGGGCGATTCCGATTACCAGGGTGCCGATTTTCAACTCTCTACTGTATTGTATTTCTCATGTTTTCATTTTTCTAGGTTTCTACAATACTAATATTTAAACTTTAAATAAAATTTTTTATTATTTTTACTTTTTAATTTATTAAATTAGGATTTCTCATTCATAAAAAATTCAATTCTAATCCATTAAAAATAGTGTCGACAAAAATTGTGTGTTCAGCAGTTATTAAATGGATTTACTTTCAAAATTGGTTTGTTTTTTCTTGATTATTATTCTGCTATGCCATTTGGAGTCTATTTTATTGATTCAATTTTAATTTTATTCAAATTATTTTCTCTTTATTTAAACTGTACTGAAGTCACTAGAAGTTGCATGAGATTTTTTTTTCCTTTAATGATTTTATTTTCTATTAATTTTTAATGTATTGTTTCTTGAATTTTTTTTCTTTGAGTTTGTGTGTGAAAGATGGGAGAGTTGCTAAGTCTAATCAAAACAGCTGAATGAAAAAGCCCAGGAAAAAACCTTGCACCAGAGTTTTTAAAAAACAAAGCTTTATCTGAACAATCTGTTTGCCAGTATCAGACTTTCTATAATTTACAATTATAAAATTATTTGATTTTAAAATACAAAGTTTAATACTAATCCAAACTTTTGCCGTAATTAATTGGGCTATTATTATGCTATAGTTAATAATTAGAAACTAAATAATTGGTACTAGAGGTAGACATTAAGTGCTATCTCTTATCTAAATTAATGATTTATTAAATAATTTTGAATATTCTGAAAGAAAAGAACTAGTCTGGAGCGGGACTTGAACCTGTAACCTCTGCTTACCATGTGGTGCGCTTGCCAGTTATGTCATCTGGACCCCAAGCAAGTCTTCACTTCCAGGCATATTTAAATTTAGATATAGTCATTCACAGTTACATGTGGTGCTGGCTGGGGTGACTCCTACACCCACAGCCTCCTATGTACTACTATACTATGGCAATCAGTGAGCTGTTGTTATACTCAGCTTGATGTATTGATACTAATCCAAACTCTTGCTTTACAGCAAGAGTTTGGATTAGTATCAATACATCAGGCTTTGGGTGTTAATATATACCGGGTCTTTCAACAAGAGGTGTCATTTTAAATTTCGTGCCATTTTTCAACTGTCAACATACATCTATCATTGTGGTGATATTTGACAAGTAAAAACTAGGAGGTTTTCAAATATGGATTGATACACAGTTGCACAATGCATTTGAAGTAGTGAAAATTCACTACAAAAACGGTGAAAATATTGCGGAGATGGCTCATAAAGTTCATACTACTTTTGGTCCTCATCAAGTGCCTTCTTGCACATTTATAGTGAATTTAATCAATAAATTTGAATGTCTCAGACAAGTTAGTGATGTGAAGACTCCAACTCGTGCTAGTCTGGCCAAATCACCTGGAAATATCGCTGCTGTAGCTGAGAGTGTGGCTGAAAACTGAGTTGACTGACTCAGTTGAAATCATGTTGGTTGACTTTTTTGGCCTAAAATTGATGCTACAGATGCAGGCAACATTTATTTTCAACAGAACAGCATTACCTGTCACACAGCTTGTGAAACAATGGCTCTATTGCATGAAAAATTTCCTGGATGTGTGATTTCTCGAAATGGAGACTTCAATTGGCTGCCAAGATCGAGCAATTTAACATCATTAGACTTTTTTATTTGAAGCTACGTTAAAGGTAAAGTCTACACCAATGCTCCAGCAATGATTCAAGCACTCAAAGACAATATTACAGCTGCTATTGGTGAAATACAGCCACTATTATGTGAAAACGCAATGAAAAATTTCATCAAAAGAATGACCATTTGTAAGAACTGAGGAGGACATTTGGCAGATATAGTGTTCCATTACTAACTTCAGAGTTTGTACTTTGAATTAAAATAAAAATATCACCACTTTTCACAAAAATATTGCATTTTTCTGTTGATTTAAAATGACACCTCTTGTTGAAAGACCCTATATATACAAATCCCCTTTGACTTTTGACTTTCACTTTTTGTATCATTGTCAAATACATTGATTTTGTAAACATTTGACTGTTTTGACCTTTTGCTGCTATTAACTCATTTAATCAGTTGTTGAAGTGGTTATTTATATCACTTAATCATTACTTTTTCCCATGATCATTACTTTTTTCAAAGAAGAAAACACTATTTTAACAGGCAAAAGTAAAATTAGAATGTTGCACCAGATTAACAACTGGTAACATGAATTTAAAATTTGACAATAAACACAGTGTGCACATGCAACTCAGATGCAAGTGCTGATTGGCTAGTGCAATGGTTCTTAACCAGTGTTCCGCAAACCTACTTCGAGTGTTCCATGAAAGAAAAGATTTAAAAGTTTTTATTCAAATTTATTCTCATTAATATATTGAATAAAATAGAAACATGGAATTATCTACAAATATAGCAATGTTTATTAGTTCATTGCTTCATAGTTTCCTGAGAATAGTAAACATGGAATTGTTTATCAATATTTGAATGTATTGATGTTAATACTCTGTGTAATAAAAAGTATATGAATGGTGTTCTGTGACATCAGAAAGGTTGAGAATCACTGGGCTAGTTAGTGTATGATCACTCTTTAAGGTATCATCATCACCTTGCCTGACCAAGTGATAGCAGTATTCATAGTGATTAGTCAATCTGATAAATTATGATAAAAAACATGAAATTTAATACAGTGCCTGATTTTGTTTGTCAAAATTCATAATGACTGGGCATTATGAATAATTCCTGTATTAATCACTTAGTCTTAACATATATACAGTTTAATTTTATAAAGTTTAACTACTAAGCATTTTCAAATTTTTTGGTTTATTGTTGGAGCAATACTGTTGATTGAACCTCAGAGTTTATTACCTTTCAACAGGAAATAAGTGGGTAAAAATTGAAAGAAATATCTTAATTAGGTTAATTTAAAGATTACAGCTACAACATTTTGAACTAATTGTATGTTTTTATAGTTAACCCAATTTAAGTGCTTTCTGATTTGGTTGTTACATTAACATTCATATCTGTTTCAATGCTGTTGTTGGAATCTGGATCTTTCTGGTTCCAACTACTTGTCTCAGCTGAATGGCCAAGGCAGTTAAGACATTGGCCTATCACTCTGGGGACTCAGATTGAAATCTAAGAGGGTTGAATAAACCCCAGGAGTTTTTTGGAGTGATCTACCCCAGAAATGTTTGGTCTTGTTCCTCATTACCAGCTGCCTGATTGTGGACCTAGCCAAACCTGCAATGGGCTTGAAAAAAGGCTGCCTTATTAGTGCTCATGTGTAGTAAAACAAGGAAAAAACCGTCATTCTAAACTATTTTTTTATACAGCGCAGTGTTGTACTGTTTTTTTCAACTCAGAGTTTATTTTTAAGAGCACCTACATTCCCTGGGGTTTATTTGAATCCTAGGATCTTAATCTAGGAAATAAGATATTTCTATTTTAATTTTAAAATTTGAAAGGATAAATGGAGAGATAATTTAATTTGTAGTTTTAGATTAGAATTGAGCATTACTCAGATGATGACCTGAGGTTTGAAATAATAATGAAGAAATAAGTATAAGCAGGAAGATGTGGTCAAATTTTCCAAAGTTTGTATACATTTAGTTTTAACCTGATTAGGAGACCAAATGAATCTGGCAAAAAAACACTTAATCAACACACTAATAACTTAATTTTAAAGCTTCATGATATCATTTGCAATTGACAAGCATTGCTAAAGACATACATTGTTTGTTTAGAGATGTTGGTCACTTCCTTTCTCTTCAACACTATGCGTACTTTGTCAAATTTAGTGATCTCTTTGAATAGTTTTGATATTATACTTAATAATTCACATGAAATTTTAGTGATACATTTATAAACAATTTATTAATGATGCATATTCATTTTATTAATTGAAACTATTATTTACAATTTTGACATTTTTGTGGAATGTAATATGAGTAGTTAAGTATAACTATAAACAAATTCTTTTGCTCCCTCACAATATATGCAGAATTAGTTTGTATTTTTAAATAAATTATTTTCAGTACACTTAATATGGTAAACTTAGTTTTATTCATTAGCACCAAGAAATTCTAAATTTTAAAATTCTGTTTTTATTATGATATTTATTTTAGCTTTAAATTTATGATTTTATTCTTATTTTCTGTTTAGATATTACTTTAATATATATAATTAGAGTGGATAATATCAAAACTTTTCAGCTTATCTTTCTTTTAAAATTATTATTTTAATAATACTTGGAATTAGTTAGTTCAATTATAATTGAATGGAATTTAGGTTATTTAATGATTATTAGATGTTAAATTATTTTTTTAACAAATCATTAATCATTTCAATTATATCCAGTGGATTTTAGAAATTTTTGACATTTAATTAAATTTTGTTTGAATATTTCAAATGTTTTTTAAAAAAATGTTTAAATAAATATGTAGTATGCATGATATATATTTGTATAATATGTTTCTGTAGATAGATGATCTCAAATATCTAATGTGACAATTGAATATTTAATTTAAGTTTGGAGTACTATGAATATTTGCATATCAATTGATCAGATATGTAATCTATTCACTTATATATCTAATCAATAACTATACAAATGATTTCTTTTCTTAATCACTTAGCAGTTACTTGTTTCATATTTTATCATTTCAATATTAATTTTTTTAAATATTTTTTTCACTAGCAGCAAGCACCTGGTACAAATCCTCCACAATATCAACCACCTCCAATTAAACAAGATACTCCACAACCAGCTGTAATGCAACCTATTTCAGAACCACCTCCAGCATATACGCCAACCGGAGCACAGAATTTTAGTACGGCAGACTTACAGAAAAAACAAGAAGTAACCAATGAATTGAAAATTTTTGTTCTTTTCTTTATTACAAAAATTTTATTAATGTTTGTGTAAATTTTAGGAATTAGAAAGAAAAGCTGCAGAATTGCAAGCTAGAGAAGAAGCACTTAGAAAAGTACCTTACAACGGTAATAATTTTTTTTATATATAAATCAAAAAATGAAATTTGAAACAAGTAGCAATCAGAAATTTGGAACAAAGGCACAAACACTTGGTTCCAAAGTCTTGCTGGATCAATAGAAATTATTTAATAACAGTTCAACAGTACATTATGGATCAGTAATTATTTGCCTTTCATTTCTCTAAAGCACTATGGATTGCTGGCAACTTACATAAAACATGTAATCATTGATTCAATTTAATACATTTTATAACATTAACATTCACATTATTTTTTAGAAGCTGTATCTAATGAAACAAATATATGACTGGGCATTAGAAGTAAATATTAACTAAACCTTTAGTGTCCGTCAAAAATTTTTAATTAAACAGATGTTTTCAGCTAATTTTAATAGCCAACATCAAGTTACTTATTTCAATATTGGTAGTCCTTGATTTATACTTGGGTTAGGTTTCATTAGAAGAGGTTGTAAATATAGGTAAAATTATAATGCATGGTAATGAGATACATTCTAAGACAAAGAAATTTTATAAACAAGAAAACTCAATTATTTTTACTTTTCTTTGTAAATATACATAAAACTTAGGTTAAGATGTTTATTGTCACAAAATAACATTCTTTACAAGCATATAATGATAAAAATAATCACTCTGGAAAAGTTCACATTCACTCTGATATTGCTGAAGTATACTGTCACTGTAAGCTCTTTATGATGACCTTGCATGTTTTGCTTTTCTAAGGAACATTGTCAATGACTGCCACATCAGGCAAATTCCTGCAAAATGTTATGTTAAGGCTGGAGAAGAGCATTGACTCTCCTGAAGGTTGTGGAGCTATTCTCCAGAGCTATCTAGAACTTAATGCATTTTAGCAAAATTGTTTTGTAGAAACTTTGTATAAAATTGCTTCATTTCTGCTTCTTGCACTACTACTGGCATCTGTTTTATTGCCAATTCTTCAAGGTTTTCTTTTGAAAGTGGTGCAACATTACTTTCATGTAACTTAGTGACATCCTGAGTGTCAATGTTTTAAATACTGAGATTGTGTGCCATATTTGTGATTTCTTCTATTAATTCTAAGACTGGTTCTGTGCTAGCACAGTCAGTCCAAAACAGCACTTGGTCACAATTTTTTCCAAATACCATTCATACAGGATTGGCTCACTTCTTTCTAGGAAAATGTGATGATGTTGACAACCTTCAAAATGTGATAAAACTTCCAGCACTCCTTCACTGTCATTGCTGTATCACTTGCATCTATCATACCTTAGAAGGTTGTCTGCAGATAGTATGCTTTGAAATCTGGCAATCATACCTTGATCCATTAGTTGAATAATTGATGTTGTTTGATGGCAAATAAATACAGGTAGGTCTCCTACAATGCGTACCTTTACAATGCATTTTCGCTCCAACGCAGTTGGAAAAATGCAGTACTTTTACAATGCAGTTTAGGGTATTTAGAAATGAATTATCTTTCACATAACAGAAAAATCATAACAGATCACATAAGTGCAGTGGAACTTGATGAAACAAGCTCAGATCTTGAAATAAGGCCAGTCAAACATTCTTGAACAACTATAAGTGATGATGAGGACTGAATTTGTGAGCATAACATTATGTTTCTTTTTGATTTTGACTCGAAATCATAATCTTTTTAGTTTTTATATGATGTTGAATTTTATTTAAGCTTTTTATGTACATAAATTTAAAAAATGATGAAAATGTTACACCATAAAAGGCAGTTTTTCTCTTTTTAGAACTGAATCCCAGTTTTTATATTAAGTTGGTGTCTCCTATAACGCGATTTCCCACAACACGGTGTTTTCGAGGAACGTATCTACCACATTGTAGGAGGCCTACCTGTAATTACAACATCTAAATGGCCAATCACGTATTCTGAACCAATTATGGTGTGTAGATGACAAAAAAACAAAAGCAAATGTTTTCAAACTTCTTTCGAGTCCTTCATCAGGTTTTTTAGCATTTGTTTTTGTCATATACATATCGTAATTGGTTTTGAATATGTGATTAACTATATCCCCAGTGTGGTGAGTGGTTGTTTATCTAAATGGTTATTAGAGATGTCTTGAAGATTAGGTGGGTGACCAGTGATGTTATTCATGACCAATAAAACTTTTTAGTCAGGTCATTAATCTGTCCCATGGTCTTCCCAAAATATCTCAGGTCAAAACATAATGACCTTGACTGGTGGACATGACATATCTTGTTTATGCATTGGAACATTTTTGACACTAGATGTCACTAGTTGTTATAATTTTTATCAAGGTCTGTACAAGAAGGTCAGGACACGCGTGACCTACTTCTTGAGCCACCATTTTGGGATTCTTTGAGTCGCATGTTTTAAGCAAACTTGTACGAGCAGTCAGTTTTATACGACATTAATTAAACTAAAATTGCATAAATCCGTTGATTTTCAGTCGAAAATATAATAATAATTTCGGATGATTATGCAACCCCAATTTTTTGTAACTTTTCGATCAAATAGTTTAAAAGAAACAATCATTCATATCATTTTCTGTTGTGATTGAAACTAATTAAATAGGTGCTAAAACTGATGCAATTACGTGTATAGGCACTTCGTAAAATAATGCAATAACATCAAAGAAAATTTAAAGTATAATAAATAATATACAATGAAGTTATCCAAAATTTTATTTTAAAGCGTTTACCAATACAATATTAATGCATTTAAAAAATAAATACTGGACTAACGTTTAATTAATGAACATTTTTGGCTTTACAGAGGCTTAAACATCATATTTTCCTAATTATATAAAATTTAATCAAAAAGGATAATATTAAACACAATTTCATGATATTTTTAACAGAGCTTATCTGAGACATAACTTCTTTCTCTGTAAACACACAAGATACAAATATAATAAAATACCATTTTCGAAAGTCAGCAGCAGTACGCATAAATGAGTTTTTGCTTCCATACAGCTTTTTTACATTCAAAGTACTGTTCATATCTCTGGCAAAAATATGTAATGTCACTGACAGAAAAGTTGAGATTAACAGTTCTAACTGAGATTCTTCGAAATGAAGCTGAACAACAAATAATTTAATGTGAGCTCACGTATACACTCAAACCTGTTTTTGTGCGAATTGTTTTGTGTGGTATATAAAAATTTCATCAAATTGGAACATAATTGACTCCTGTAAAATTTTTTAAAACTCTATTGGATGTTTTCTATGACATCAGCAGGTTTTTTCATTTTTTATTCAGTAAAATTTTTTTCTCATAAGTTTTTTTCGGTCCCCTCTCATTTTAATAGCATAAAAATTATAAATATTATGTTATATTTGAACAGATGCGGTAAGTTAGCTCCCCTCCGGCTTTAGACTGCAGGTGTGAAATTTCAGGCCTTGTTAAATGAAATAACACTTCCTGCAGCTATATTTATCAAATAAAATCATTATTTAACGATTATTTTTAACTTATTAATGTTAGATTCGTATATAAGTGGAAATAATTAATTAATATAAAAAATAAAATTCTTAGAGGATTTTTTCCCCATTAGGGATTGCAGAAAAAGGCCCAAGGAGTTAAAAAAAGCAATTCCTAGTTATTTCGTATGGTTTTGAGTTATTTTCTACGTGAGACTTTTTTTATGCAGTTCCTATTCACCACATAAAAAAATTCTTTTTAATTGTGTTGCGAAAACTATTTTTTATAGCTACTTTTTATAGCTACTCGTGAAGTTTTGTTTGATTTTTTTTTTTTATGCATTTTCTTTTATGCGGTCCCTATCCGCCGCACAAAAACAGGTTTGAATGTACTGTGCATCTCAAAGACAGTACCTATAGAAAAATACATAATATACACTACTCTCACATAGTTTAGAATGTTCAGTTGGCTGCCACTTATCCCGTCTGCAGTTCTGCACCCATTTCGCTTTCCTCTGCTTATCTGCAGGAAATCTAAACAATCGAAGGTCGGTAGACTTACTTTTACAATTAGGTGCCACACAATACCCCATTGCTTAACGTTTTGAGTATGTATATACGTAATTATATTCGATTCACGCACAAACCACGTATGATGAGCTCAATCGATTAGTCTCAAAATGGCCACTGCCGCAAAGAATCACGGGAGCGTGTCCTGACCTTCTTATACAGACCTTGATTTTTATATTAAAACTAACTTCTGAAATATAATTATTTTTGTTTTTACATTTTTAATATGTCTATTTTGTTTGTGCAAAATAAAAAATAATAATTTTGGACGATACAGTACCCATGATTATTTCCTCTAAAACATGTAGTTTTTGTTAGGCTTAAAATTCAGTGTGAAGCGACACATGCTGGAGAAAAATTTCAACATGGAATAGGTTAACTTCACAAAACTTGGAAATCCCTGGCTTGGTCTAGGGTTGGAGTTGGGTATACTATTCTTTACAGAATGGTATACCCAACTCCAGCCTCCATCTCTATGTAAAAATAGTTTGCATAACCCAAGTCTTTTTATTGTGATTCAAAAAAACTAGAAGAAGTGCTTCCTTTTATTGCTCTTGGCATCTCTGAATGGTACACCAACAGTGGCCTTTAGTTTTAATTACCCTGATGCATTTCCCCAGAAGCAAAATGAAATGGTCTCTTGAAGCTTTAAAACAAGACAGACATCTTTCTTCAGAGACAGTGAAGGACCTGGGTGGCATCTTTTACCAGTACAATCCTATTTTGTCCACATTGAAGACTAAGTTAGGAGGAAATTCACCTTCATTTACAATTCTTTGGAATTTTGCCAGATATTTATTAGCTGCCACAATGTTGGCACTTGCAGCTTCCCAGACTCTTTAACATTGCCAGTGACAAATGATTTATTGCTACTTGCTTTTTTCATAATTTCATCAAACAAACCCTTAGCTTTATCCATTATGACTATTTGAGGAATAGGAACTTGTTTTTGGGAAATCATCAGTATAGTTTAATATATATGTAAAGTTTCTCCATATTTCCCAAATATGCACTCATGTATATAGTATTACATGTCAAAACAGAAGGCATAGCGTGATAAGAATGCTTAATTTTTTTCTGCATTGTTTATGATGATTATAATTGTTGAACTTTAAGGTCTAAATCTGTACAAACATTCACACTGCTTTCCAATCTTCATTCAGCCTTCATCATTTCATCAGTTGTAATTGTTTTATGTAACTTTTTACTACTTTCAGCTTCAGATTGTAATGCACACATTGGTTTCATAACAATTAATTAATTACATGAAGTGACGAGAAAACAGTTTGTAATCACTAGCCGACAGTTGAGAGATTGAATGAAGTGAAAATTATTAGAATTGTATGAAAAATGATTGTCCATTACAAGACAAATCAGATCTGATGCAAAAGATCATAAGATTTTTAAATTAAGTTAAATTTTCTTTTATCGAAAAAGGCAAAAATATTTTACAAACATCAAAAGAAATATGTGACAATTATGGTAAGGTGCTGTAGCAGAGTCAACTGTTGGAAAGTGGTTTACCAAAGGTCTGTCTTCATTCAAAGAAGGTCATGCTCACCATCTGGTGGAATTGGAAAGGAATTCTGTACTATGAGCTGCTTCCACAGAATCAGTCTATTCTGATAAGTATTCCCAACTGGATCAATTGAATATGGCAGTTGAAGGAAAATGTCCAGAATTGGCCAACAGAAAAGGCATTGTGTTTTATCAAGTTAATGTTTACACTGCACATTTCTTCATGCCAAAAATTATTGGAACTAGACTAGAATGTTTTACTTCCTCCCCATACTCACCTGACCTTGCCCCATATGTTTTAGGCTCTTAAGAATTCTCTTCATGATAAAAACTTTGACAGTTTGGAAGCTTGCAAAAACCAATTTTTGCAAGTTCCCAAACCATCAAAGTGGAACAGTTTTTTTGTGGGAAAAACTAGGAAGTTTTATAAAGAGAGTATTATGAAGCTTTCCCATAGATGGCAACATGTCATTAAAAACAATAGTGCATGCATAATTGAATAAAGATGTTTCTTGTTTAAAACCGTTTGTTTGTAGCAATTTTTAAGAGAAATAAACTTTCCAAACAATTCACTATATTAAACAGTGTCTTTAAATCTTCAGGATGTAATTGAAATTTATTTAATTCACATACCTCTTCTAGATCACAACACCATGCTATGCTATTATGACAGTGTCAGTCTGCCAGCTGTATAGGCAATAATTGTAAAAAAAAAAAAATGCAGTTACAACTGAACAAATTGTAAATAGATATGCAAATAAGAGCAATTACACATTAAAATATAACTACTTAATAAAGAATGTTTACACAACAGTAAATAAGTGATAAAAATACAAGAATATAAATACATGATACACCTTACATACATAATTAAATGTCTAATATTAGTAATGTTGCTGACGTTAAAGGTAAATGAGCTAAAATTTGCCCAGAATAGAAGGATCACCAACTGCAATTCAGGTGAACACATGCCACACAGAATGCCATCTGTGGCCATTTGATAAATGAGTCTGATAGCTGTGAGAATTTTAAATGTCTTCTGATAATTCTGTTCAGATTAAGAGGTGAAAAACATTGGTGGTAAACCTACATTAAATAATATAATAGAGATACAGTATATTATTTAATGCTACGTTTACTTTTGATACATTATTTATTGTTGCTCTTATAAGTTTTTTATCTTTGTAGTTCCTAAACATGTAATGAATGTTATATGATTGATAGCTATTCAGAAACAATTATTATTTATGGTTTATCAGTTTTCCACAAAATATAAAAAAAGCAGTTTTATTATCAGTTCAGCAGAATCTGTTGAATCAACTTTGACTTTAAATCCAAAAAAGAAGGAAAGAAAAGGGATTCTATAAATAAAAGATATATTTAAGAATATAATACCATTCTGGTTTCTTAATTTTTTTTTAATTTGATTATATTAACAAATAAATTTATAAATGATTTATTTAAACCTAAAATTGTTTGAAAATGTCTTTGTATAGTTCGTGCCAATAATTGGCCACCATTACCAGAAAAATGTTGTGTTGGTCCATGTTTCTATCAAGATATTGGTGTTGACATTCCATTAGAATTCCAAAAAATTGTCAGGAGCATATATTACTTATGGATATGTAAGTAAACATTTTAAGAAATTAATGTAATTGAATGTAATGATTAAATTTTGTTGTTTATTAATAGTTAAAACTAATTTATTGCTGTTTTTTACAGTTTATGTAGGTGTTCTCTTATTAAATGTTTTGGGAACAATGGCAATTTTGTTTGTTGATGGAGATGCTACAACCTTTGGGTTTTCTTTATTGGCAATTTTTCTTTTTGCACCTTTGTCTTTTGTATGCTGGTTTCGGCCATTATATAAAGCTTTCAGGTAAAATTTCTTAATAATGTAGCATAATAATTAAATACATTTTAGACATCTTCATTTATATAAAAAAATATTTAAGCAACACAGAATTTGTTTTGATAAATATATTTTTAAAAGTTTGAATATAAGATCTATTCTTATCTGAGTTATAGCAATTTAGAGTTTAAACAATTATTATTTTATAATTAAAATAAAGACCAAATCTGCCCAAAAAGGGATCACCATTTATTTTGTGTTCCAAGACAATACGCTTTTCGGCAACTGACCTTCCTTTTTAGGTTACTTGTCGCCGGAAGGTTATTAAAAAGTCCTTTTAAAACACACAAACACTTTCAATTAAAATTACAAAAATTTTTAAAAAGGAACTGGTGACATAAATCAGACATCCATCTTGCCTTTTTCGGGGTATCTTGGCTGCTTTTATCCACTGGGAACAGGCGCTGGAAAATGTAGATTAGACAGCTGAAAATTTACTAATTATTATTTTAAAATATTAACTGAGAAACAAGAAAGCCTAATTATGAGTATTTAAATTTACTATTTTTCCAGTTCTTAGTTATATAATATCAGTATTGGATTGTTTATCTGAATTTTGTTTGTGTATATTTCTTGTTCTAATAAAAAATACATATTTTAATATGATTTTATAAGATTGGATTAGTATATATGATCTACAATACAAAGGATTTCTTTAAAGTAGTTGTGGCAAAAAAAAAAGCTTCTTTAGTTCAGATCCATTTTTGTTTTAGACTTCAACAGTAGTGTTCAGATAACTGTTTAAATTTTAAATAAAGATAAATAAAATATCTGTAATAATAGCATTTGTTTTTTTATATGTCGGAGAGAATTATATTTTCATTACACGAGAAATGACAATTCCATAAGGTTGCAAGTTTTAATGTAGAAATGTTGCCTGCATTGTTATTCTTAATATAGATGATTTCTGCCAAGAACAAGATCTTTTTGATTTCTTGAATGAAAAACTTTATCTTGTCCCACTTTGGTTCAGTCCAAGAAACCAAAAACAAAAAATACTCCATGCAGAAACCATTATAATTTTTTAAAATTTTAAATCATCATCTGAATGCTGTTGTTCAGATTTGTTTTTCTTATGAACTGTAACTGAAGAAGCTTTTCTTTTCAAAGTGAAAGTAACTTTAATTAAAGAATTCCTTCGTATCATGGATAATGTAAAATTCCTTTTTGATTCAACTACTTTCTGTAAAATGAAGTAAGAAAGTTACTTTAGTTGTAATTAGTTGTTATTACACTTACATTAATTAAAAATTTATTAAAATAAAAAGTTTGTATTTTTGCAGTAATGTCTCAGGAAACTTTTTTTTATTTGTATAATTTTTTAATATAAAGAAAATAAATAATTTTGATATATTAAAAAATTATTTTTCTTGTTTTTTTTCCAGGAGTGATAGTTCATTCAACTTCATGGTGTTTTTCTTTGTATTCTTTTTCCAATTTATTCTTGCAGTAATCTATGCTATTGGATTTCCTAAAGTGGGATCATGGTAAATATAACTATTCTTTTTGATTCCTTCTAACATGACCTAGTGACACCTGATTTATAAAAATTTTAAAGGAATTCTTAAATGCGTGCCATGTGTGTGCACACTTTTATATGTAAATTAATGGAAACAAACTGCTATCATATAGAAAAAATTATTGTTAAATTGAAAATTAATTCATAATGTACTTAAATTGTAGTTTGAAAATGGCATTGGATAGAAATTAAACGTCATTGCAGTGTTAATTTAATGAAATTTTTCTTTTTATTAAAAGTATAAAGAAAACACAAATAAAAAGTAAATTCTTTGTAAACTCTTCAGGTAAGAACAGTTAACAAAGAAACAATTTAAATTTTCAAATGAAATCATGTTTGCATATTCCTTTGTAAACTATTATTTTGGGTGTTTGACTGTTCTGAGTAAGCCTATTTGTTTGTGCTTTTATTAAAAGAAAATTTCTTTAAAAGTTAACATTGTCAGAAATGTTTAGATCCTTCTATGATGATGTCAAATAGGAATAAAAATGATGGTATTATCGTTATAATAAAGATTTGTGAAAAATATACAAATTCTGTTTTTTCTTGGTTTTTTTTTTTTCTTTCTTTTTTCTTTTTAAATTTCAAAATTCAATGACACTAATCACGTAAGATAATGTATAAAATGAAAAATAAAATAACTTCAAGTTCCACTAAATTTCATTTATACTTATTTATTTTTCCCATGATATTAACATGTAATTCTGGTATTCATTATGTTTTGATAATCTGGCCTGATTCACAAAGGATTTTAATTCAAAATTTGAGTTCTGATTTGGATTCACTTAAAATGTTTTGTTTTATTTTAATTTTATTATTAAAGTCATACAGAATATTTTTCAACTAAACATAATTTTCATTAATAAAAAATACATATGACAGTATAAAGTTTTGTTTTCATTAATTTGCATATTGTTATAATTACATATACAGTCAAACCTGTTTTTATGCGCTCTTTTTATGTGCGATTTTTATTTGTGCGATTTTTTTAATGCGAAATTTTAATTTGTGCGGTATAGTTGGCGACTAGTCTCGTGCGATTCGTCATGTCTTACGTTGACTTATTATAGCTAAATAAACTTATTATAGCATAAATGCACTTATTACAGTAATATTATTGCATGAATATGCGAAAAATGAAATAATTTACTTTTTAAGTCAACAAAACACCACCTGGACAAAAATATGTAAAACAGACGATAGACCAGACGATGCAGTCAAGTGCTGACATCTGTTGTCAATAAATTCTATTTCGTACGGTTTTGAGTTATTTTCTATGTGAGACTTTTTTTATGCGGTCCCTGTTGACCGCATAAAAAAAATATTTTTAAATTGTGTCGCGAAAACTATTATTTACAGCCATTCGTGAAGTTTCGTGAGATTTTCTTTTATGCGTTTTTTTTAATGCGGTCCCTATCCCCGCATAAAAACAGGTTTGACTGTATTTATTTTTTGAGATACTTTATTTGGACAGAAAAATTTTATCATTTATTTGATTATTTTTATAAATTGCACAAATGAAATGTATTGAAATTATAATGTTCATAGTATATATAATTTTGCACATTTGTATCATGTTTTTATGATCTTTTTATCAGTATTTTTGAAAAATATAATTATGAAATGTTCCATATTTTAAATCAGATTTCTTTTGTTGTACTATTGATATTTATATTAAAACTTTGTTTTACACATAAATATTGTAAATAATATATAAACTTAATATGGTTTACAAATATTTTTCTGTAATTTACAACAATTATGTGGGAACTTATGAGAAGTAATGTGAAATACTGGAATGGGTTACCAAGGCAGTTAGAGGTGAAGCCCCTATTGTTAATATAAATTTCATCCAGAAGCAGGACATTAAAAAAATTACTAAAATGTTTATAAAATATTTTCATATTGCATTATAATTTAACTAAATATGTAATATAATAAATGTGACCATAGGGCCGGTATCTCTTTGATACCACGTCAGGATGACACCACTGTATCCTTAGATTGATACAGAAAATCAATTGCGCGAGCGGTTACGTATGGGTTAGACCCGGAATGAAGCAAGTGGAGAGGATGACGGAAAGAACGCACTCGGAGATTTATATATAAAAATATACCCGTTTATTTTCTCATATGTCTAATTAGATACAAGACGTTGCTTTACAGAGAGACACATGATAAGATACATGGCTCACAATCCACGAACATTAATCTACGCGGATTAGAGAGAGAGAGAGAGCTTACAAATATTCGCGGGTAGGATAAATACCTTAAGATTTATATAGATTATATCGACGAACGTCGAATAGATGATATGATATCTTCGGTTCTAGATTTCTGCCTTCCAGCTAGTTAATCCAGTGGTCTGAGATTCCAATCCAATTGTTCGCTAGTCCATGGAGGATGAACAGGGAAGGAGGAACTTGACAATGGGTAAATCCGAACAGGGACACACACACAGTCAAATGACAACTTCTCGTGTCTTACTCATCGTACTCTCTTTTTATATGGGGAGGGAGTTTGCAGGCCCTTCTTTGATTTTGTCAGAAGAGATGATCTTCTTGGACCAATAAAATTATTGGTGACGTAGTCGTGTCACCGAAATTTGACTCATCTTAACAAGGAACTCAACTCGTGGGAATCAAGTTTAAACTGTTCTTATCAACAGAATTTATCAGTTGATTTCCCGTTTAACTAACCCTTTTTGGTCTATTTCGTTCCATTTTTGTATAAAATGTAGAGTTTGTATAAAATATAGTTAAAAGATTATAAAGGTACATATAAATGATAAAGTTCACAATATCCCGATCGTCACATAAATATAAAAGAATATTTTTATATTTATATAATATATTCTACATGACTGAAAATCTTAAAGCTTATGGTTTACAAAAGGCACGTTTTATTAAGTTGCAGTTGTTTTTATAAATTTTAGTACAGGAATTAATTTTTTTTAGAAACATGTCACTCAGCAGTGGTGATTAATTTACTGAAATACATTTAAACAGATATTTAAATTCATTAAATGGTATTTAAGTACACACATCAATTTTAATTTAAATATAGGAAAATCAGTGTTAATAGAGAGGAAGTATAATTTACTTTCTTAATATTTTGTTTATTAATCTGACACTGACTTACAAGAAGTAATGAATTTCTTAAAACTACTATTTAAATGTACACTTTTATTAAAAACTTTTTTGGTTGTTGTTGGAAGAACTCCATAAATTACATTTTCAATTTTAAAATAAAGTATTATGTTACCTTTTTTTTATATATTTAAGTTGTTCATATTTTTCAAATATACAAGAATATGTATTGTTACTGTCATGATGTTGCCATACTTTTTATATTCAGTTCATAAAATTTATAGTAATGTAATATGAAGATAATCTACAGAGATGAAGTTGAAATAATATATAAATGAGCCATATTAAGTTTATAAATAGAATTAATACTCAATTTCAATTTAGCAATTGTATTTGGCACTACACTAAAAGTCACCATGTACAGTACTTGGTAACTATGACAATGCTTTTTAAGATTAAGAAAATTTTTTAAGTATTATATATATAAAATATTTTTGTACAGTAGTCACTACTGAACTTAGACCAGGCTGCAATTAACATGTCATTTGATAAATAGGTTTAAAAAAAGTAGCTTTGATTCATTGCATGAATGTTTTACATAATTTAGAACAAATATAAGAGTAATTAATCTTTATTTTTGCTAAACATGCAAGATATCAACTTGATATCTTGAACAAATATAAGAGTAATTAATCTTTATTTTTGTTAAACCTGCAAGATATCAAGTTGATATCTTAGGTTTAACGAGATTGAGCCAGTCAAACTTGAGTTACAGGCATCAAAAAACATAGACCACTGTGTCACTCCTGTCAATGAACATACATGTTTCATTACACTACAGATCACTACATGTTTAATGTTTTGTTGCTTCACCTTTGCAGCCAAAACACCTTCCATACATTTCAGCATGCTGTTGACTAGGTGTTCACATTCATTTGCAGTTATGGAATTCCAGATAGTTAAGATGGAAGCTTTTAGTCCTTCAACTGTCCAAGGGTGCATTTTTTGCAGACATCGCTTCATAATGTTCCATCATTCTCAGTTGGTGAAAGATCTGGGCTGTTGGATGGCCAAGGAATGTTCTTTTCGCAAGCCACTGTTTTGTTTTTCTTCTTGTATGACATGTGGTCCCATCCTGCTGGAAAATGCAGATTCTAGTTGGATATAACTTTGCTATGGACAGAAGTAAATACTATAATGTATTGCTCTGAAGCAAGTGTTCCATCAACAAATGTCAACTGACCCATACCACTGGCACTCATTCATCCCCAAACCATGAAGCTGGCGGGAAATTTCACTGAGTGGTATAACAATGATGGCTCATTAGCTTGACTGGCAGATCGAATGACATGTTTGCTTTTGTCTGTTGCTGATAATTCAAAGTTTGATTTATCAGACCACAGAATTTCAAGCCATTTTTATTGAGACCAGGAAAGATGTTCTTTGGCTCACTGTACCCGTTTCTTCTTTTGATTTGCTGTTAGCAAAGGTTTTTCACGTACTGCATAGAACTGGAAATGCATTTCTTGCAATCTCTTGTGTGTTGTCAAGACAGATATTCTTTCCAGTTGTATCATTCCATATTATAGTTACATTCAATATCTGTGGCATGGTGGTTGTTTTTTATGATTCTTTTAAAACTCCTATCATCATCTTTTGAAGTTTTTCCCTGATGTCCAGCAGATTTGTTAGGTATAACATGGCTGTGGTTAGTGTAATAAACAATAATCTGGTGTACCGTTGTCTTGCTTAGCATTAGCTCTTCTCTAATAGCTCTCTTAGACATGCCACGACTTTGTTTAGCAATGATAGCATTCCTTAAATCTTCTGAAACAGCCTTTCCACTGATCATTGTAGACAAAATGCAAAGATTCATAAATAAAACATAAAAATGCACCTTATATCATTCACAGGATTACTGCAGGCTAAAGT
This sequence comes from Centruroides vittatus, assembly GCF_030686945.1. Lineage (NCBI taxonomy): Eukaryota > Metazoa > Arthropoda > Arachnida > Scorpiones > Buthidae > Centruroides > Centruroides vittatus. The sequence continues at coordinate 892,850 of NW_027122360.1, read as the reverse complement.
GGGGCTAAAATAATCAGCTGTTTCAGAAATAATGCAATTGTAACATTATTTAAATGCATATTATCAGCTGGTCCGTGTTCATTGACGGGAGTGATGCAGTAATCTATGTTTTTTGATGCCTGTGACTCAAGTTTGACAGGCTCAATTTTGTTAAACTTGCAAGATATCAAGTTGATATTTAGCTAAAATAACGATTAATTACTGTATATTTGTTTTAAATTGTGTAAAACATTCATGCAATGAATCAAAGCTACTTTTTTTAAACCTATTTATTGGATGACATGTTAACAGCCGCTTGGTCTAAGTTCAGTGGTGACTACTGTATACATCAGGAAAGATCTGACATGGAATATTCTGATGACATGATAAACAGTGTACAGATTAACAGTATGTGCTAAGTTAGAGATTTAAAATTATGTTTTAATCATTTTTAAATTTAATCTATAGTAATATTTAAATCACATGTCAAGTTAATATTGAATCTATCTTAATAAAAATAGTAATACTAATATTTATTGTTTGTTAATTCAACGAGATTGAGAACAGTATTGTAAGCTAAGTTATATGTATATATAAATTACAAATTAATGTGTGATGGTTTGTAAATAATTGCTAAAATTTTTTATTAAATAGAAACTTTGTATGAATACAATAATGCTCTTTATAAATACAGTAATTTTAAATATGAAGATTAAAAATTCTCAAAACCATGTTGCTTGTATATTATATGCAGTGATATCAATAATTAAATGCTGAAAACTGTTAGTGCAGAATATATTGTGTAATAATATAAGTGATTATTAAAGAAGTTAAAACTTTGAAAATATTCAAAGAAGTCAACATATAAACGATTAAATTTAAATTATAAAAATAATTTTTTTAGTATAAATAATAAGCTTAAATGTAATCTGATATTCTTTTTAAAGGAATTACATTTTAGTTGATAAATTGTTGAACAAAATTTTTTATAATTAGTTTTCATCAATAATGCGACTATTAGTATTTAATACTACTGATCTAAAAAGCTAATAATGCTTCTGATTAGATTTTTAGACTGACTTTGACAGATTGATTTAGTTGGACATTTCTTTTGCTTATCTAAATTGTAATCAACATAGTAAATTTATCTGGAATGATAAATATGCTGTTACTTTTATTGAAATGCATAATTTTAATTAAAACTTATCATAGGTAATTATTTATGATTATTTCAAATTAGTATTTATTTAAGTTCAAATACTGAAAAATTAAAGGTTTATTAATCCATGTCTTAGATGGAATATATATATGAGTAAATTTCTTAATCTGATAGTTCATTGTAAATACACTACTATACTGTTACACTGTGTCTAGAATTTAATTGTGAGTGTACTAGTGATTGCATTTTCTTATATTTTATGGATGATCATTAACTTTCTGATGAAGTAGCATTAAAAGAGATGGAATAAAATAATGGAAGAAAGTACAATTGCTAATATCTATATTCAGAGATTCTTCGTCCAAGAAGGTCAAGCCCGTCGAATCACTAATTAGGTTGATGACTGTCATGTAAATTTGAGTAAATATAAATATTAAATTATACTATAATAAATATTTGTAAAATTTTCAACTAGTCCTTGTCAACTGAATAACTTCAGTAGATTCTAGTTATGCAACATTATCTTTTTTTTTAATACTGATTTGAACAAAGAACAAGAAACATTATGACTATATTTTAATGTTTAAATATTATTTATATATTTATTATTTGTTGAAAATAATAACTTACCATTTCATCTGTTTCAGTAGAAGTTTTGCTATTTCTGCAAATAATAAAATAATGTTGAATGATTTTAAAATTACTTTTTCCAGTGGTATATTCAATTCCATTGCAGCAATGAGACAACCTCCTGTTACCACAAGCTCTTATTTTGTGGGAGGTCTGGGTTTGATCATTGGTTTCTTATGGGCGGCCGTCGCACTGATATCGGGCATCATGATAATCAAGGTGGACAGACGTTGGAATTAATTATTTAGACATAAAATTAAATATATCTGTGTGTGTTTTATAAATAAAATGAAAAAACAAACTAATTGTATGATTTAGGGTGCAAAAGGTGTCATTTTTCTAAATCCCACCAAATCACTGGTTTAATGTTTTGCATGTTCTGTCTTTCTGTACTGTTATCAATTTTTATTTTTTCTCTGTTAGTGGTTACATCATATCTATCGAGTTACTAAAAACGAATGCTGCGGTGGCCACATTATCTTTTATAATCTCTGGTCTCCATACCATATTTGCAGTCATATCCTTATTGATGCTTCTAAAGGTACTAACCTGCACGATTTCTTATATTCTGTTTAGTTTATTTTTTTTTAGTTTTTCTTTATATACATATATATATATATATTTATTATTTATTTATAGTTATTTTTAGTAATTTTTTTAAATATTAGTGCACAAGATTTTTGTAATTAAAATGTGTGTGTATGCGTGTTTCCCTTTAAAAAAATAATAGTTACGAGTTATTAATTGAATCTTAATATATTAACTTTTTATGAATGCAATTCAAACATAAAATTTGTTAATTCATTTTATTTTAGAAAAATGCAAGATATATTCTTGTTTTATCAGTTCTAAAATAGCCAAAACTTTCTAATAATAATTAGTTGAATTTTTAACTCTCAAGGTATTAAGATTTAAGGAAATATTCTGTAAACCAGTGTTCATAAACAAAATGGAAGGAGTGGAACTTTAAAGTTGACATATGCATTTCAAAGATAGATTTATTCTGTTCCTCTTCAGCTAATTTAAAGCATGCAAAATTGACCTTTGCTCTCCATTAAAGTGGGATTTAGCTATTTACAGAATTTGAAGATTAGCCTTGTTTAAAGATGTCATATTATTTATTATTTTATTCAATTCTAAATCATAGAGTACCTTCTGATCATTGTGTAACTGTTTAAAGCACAGTTCAAATTCAAATGTATAGATAACTGGCATCTATGAGAACTATGTAGAGAGTTAATTATGAGTCTTCAATCACAAACAAAAATTTTGGCTAATTTAGTTCTGATTCAAAAACTTTTAATAGATTTTTGAATTGTTTTTATTTATTATTGAATTTTATATGCATTAAATATATGTAATTTATAGAGTAAATCAAAAAAAGAATAATTGAAGAAATTTAGAGATATAATTTGCATTGCATGACAATAATTATGATACAGTGGACTTTCAATTATCACGGATTAACCAAACTGCTAAAGATTAAATTAACCCAAATAAATGTTTAAAAAATGAATAATATTATAATGAAATAATAGTTTTTTAAAGAGACATTTGTTGGTAGATGTTTGCCAACAGGCCATTCTTGGAACAAGTTGTAAGATAAGCATTTTTTTATTTGTGGCTGAATGGTGAGGACGGCATCCACTCCAGGAATGCCGGATCGAAACTGGAAAGGTCAAAAAAATCCCAGGATTTTTTGAACATGGTCTGTCACGATAGGTTGGGTCCCATCACTCGTCACTATGCTGCCCCATTGAGGGCAGAGGCAAACTCAATGAGCTAGTTAAAAAATTCCTCTTAGTGTCCACAGGGTGAAAAGAATTTTTTAAAACGTTTTACTTGATCGATTAAACTCGGAATTAATTTTTCTATAATTGTTGTTTATTTTTTATTTGAGAGTCCTCTGTATAAACATTTTATTTATATTACACTTAGCAATGCTGTGTGTGTGTTTGTTTAGAAATTTTATCTTAACATTTTCTGTTTTTAGTTTTAAGTAATTTAGGCTAATTTTAAAAGGAACTTTGTACAAATATCAAATTTCTATACACTGAGATCTTTAAAATAACCTATTAAAAGTTTTATAGCTTTTCCAATGAATTATAGATTATAGTCCATAAAGTAGTTTTTTGGAATAAACAGAATGTGTCCAGATTTTAAAGATTAGCTTTTTTTATATTAATAAACAAAGCTACAATAAATTACAAGAATTGTTCATGAAAATTTACTTTCACTTTACAGAAAGAAAGAAAAGGTTTTAATACTGTTTAAAAGTGAATATTTAATAGAACATATTATTTACTCCAATGTCTCAAACATCCAAGAAATGCCATAGCATTTTACTGGTTGCTTAGTAATATAGGAATTGAATGAAATGAAATGACAAACTTGCAAAACAAGCAAATGGAAACAAGAACATTCAGACCATACTATAAAGATCTGTATAGCTGTATAAAGAAGTACTGTACATGGGAAGAGGAATGGGACAAGCAGCTTAATAATAAACTACACACTATAAAACCAGATTTAATAAAATGGACAACTAGCTAACAGAAAAACCGGAAAGAAGAAATTTACTTGCTTACTTAATGACTGGTCAAAAACGTTGAAACGAAATTGCGCTTTAGTTGCGCTTAAACTTGAAAATTTGCTGCTGTACAAAATTGCGAAGGGACAAAACTGTTTAATGCAAATATGCCGCAAATGACCATTAAATACAGGGTTCTTACACACCTGGAAAGTCGGGGATTTTCGTTTGTGTTCAGAAAAAGTCGTGGAATGTCAGGGAATTTTTAAAAAATTGTCGACAAGTTATGGAATTTGCTTCCTTGGCCTCCTGGTTGATTTTTTGCTGACAATATGCTTGACTACGTGTAGCCATCTGCAGGCAGCAAGAAGTGTGATGCAATACAGCTTATGTAAAGGGGTGCAGAATAGGAAGTCAAATGCTGTTTTATTTTGTCAATGTGCAGTACAACGAGGGTCAGGGGAAGTCATGGAAATTAAAACAAGAATTTGAGTTGGAATCCTGTAAATATAACTGTGATAGTGCATTGCTGGCACCACGGAGCTGACAGTATATTACTATAAACATATATTTACGTACGTACAGTACAGTACGTAAATACATGTTCATAGTAATACACAGTCAGCTCCGTGATGCCAGCAATGCACTATAATATTTAAATTACTGAAAGAATGAATGGGACAAAAAATGCTTATCCAGCCACATTTTCTAGTGTGTGTGTCTTAATTGCTCTACGTGGGTATCTTAACATTGAAACAATGTTTAGATAAAAAGTTTTCTTTCCCAATACTTCCCAGTTTTGTAACATTTAACAGTGGAATATTTTATTGTTGATTACTACGTGTTTATTTTCAATTCCTTTCTCAGTCGATTGGAACCGAATAAATAGATAATTTTTGATCTAGGTATTTTGATTAATATCTGCATTCGTCAATTTGGAAACATGAAATTTAGTTTTGTTAACTAATTAAAAAATGTCTGGAAAGTTGGGCAATCGTTGCTGGTTTATTTTGGACATCAATTACCTGTAGGTCATTTCAGAAGACGTAAGATAACAGATTAGGTGTGCTGTTTTCACACATTCGTCAGCTTGTAGATATTGATGGGAAACTTTCTAATTCGTAAAGTAAAAACAACAAAATTCTTTTCTTCGAGATAAATTTTTAGAATGGACTGTTAAAATATTGAAAGAGTGAGTCTATGAAAAAATTAAAAAAAAACGTTAGCAAAACCGAATGTCACCACCACCGCCACACATTCTAATTGTATCTTTCTTAGACAGCATTCCGCTTTTTAAAATTTTTGTAATTATCTCTCTAATTCTTAATTAATTTTAGCCTTAAACGCGACACCAAAATTTTTTCAATGCTAACGGGTGTTTTGCGTGTGGTATAGGTGCATCGCCTGTATCGTAGCACGGGCGCCAGTTTCGCCAAGGCACAACAGGAGTTCACTTCCGGTGTGCTACGTAACGAGCACGTTCAACAGGCGGCAGCAACGGCAGTGAGCGGAGCGACCCAACAGGCCATGAATCAAGCAGTTTCTGGTAATCGCTACTAAAAGTAGAAAAATGGCGCACGTTTTACTCTCCGTAAGTGCCGGAGGAAATAATTATTATTATTAATTGTTGAGAAAGTTGACGAAATTTTGCATTTGACATTTCTTTTTCAGGAGGAGGAAATGGCGAGGGAGTAACGACCATCGATAGAAGATAGGAATTGTTTTGCTATCGAGGAAAATTCGATCCGGAAACTAGAAAAAAAATCGTAATCTTTATTGTAAAACTTCAATTGTAAATCCAGAAATTTGGAAGAACTTTGCTATAATTCTGTCCATTTTTTTCCTATGGTTAAATGTATCATGCTTTGTGCGTGACATAAACAAACTACTGTCCAAAATATTCGTGAAATTTGACAGAATTTTCTTTACAAATATAGTATATATACATACATACATATATACATATATATATATATTCCGATCGCATATGTATTCACAATTGATGTTTTGTTTTAAAGTAGCTGCACATGAACACACTAAACACACGCATACCGAGTATTAATTAGATTAAAAACATTCACCGGATGCTTGCGATTTATTTTTTAAACGCTATGTTTTAGACTACTATTTAATTTTTTTAATGCGTTCTATCTAAAGCATTCATTCCAAAACACTTTTTTCGTTTTTTTTTTTTTTTGCATTCTGCAGGCGAAAACTATCTTAATTTGCAACGTCCCGAGAGTTGCAAAAAAGATTTGTATCGCGTTTCGACAGACATTTTTATGGATCGAGTCGAATTCGAGAAAGGATTTTTACATTTCGTGCAACTCGGAAGACATTCGTCAAAAATACGTAAATACAAGAGTTTACGTTCGTACAACGATGGAAAAATTGGAAAACACTTACGAAATTCTATATATATCTATAGTGCTTTCTCGTTTAACATTATTATTATTGTTATTATTATTATTATTAAAGGTCGACTTAACGAGTTAATTCGATTTACAAATGTCGTTTTCTGTCGTCAGGAAATAGGAAAACTAATAAAAAAAATTTGGCTTGGTTTCTAATTATTTTTCATTGTGCATGAGAAATTCTTGCTATGTCGATTATCAATCTGTTGTACAGTGTTATTGTAGTGCTAATAAATATTTAACATTAATTATTTCTGCATTTATTTTTGTGATTTATTTGAAAAGCATGCGCGCTTACAATTTACACGCGTACCATAATGGTAAAAAGTTGAAACAGATTGTCACTTTAGAAATTGAGTGTCTAGACTAATACGCACACAAACCAAACCATAGATACATAGGAAATTCAGGGAATGCATTTAATCGACGTAACGCTAAAAAATGGGAATCAAAACGATGAGGTTGTGTCTATGAAGTTCTAATTATTGTTTAACTGACAAGTGAATTTGCACGTGGATAATTGGTAAAAGTATAGGAAATTTATGTATTTAGCACAATTCGTTAAGCTAAACAGATTTGTTTAAAATAAATTTTCGTAATACGTTTATTCGTTTTTAGTTGGATAGTTGTATCGATGATTACACTTATTGGGCTTACGGTGAATATGTCCAAACGATACACCAGGTTTTCAATAAACCTAGTGGATCACGTGTTACGAACTCGTTCAGTGAATGGTCGCGACGAGTTAGTACCACGTGATATTCTCGACACCCAGGTTTATTTTTTAATAACTTTATTTACCGCCAGCAGAGGACGTTTGATAAAATGTTTGCATATCGAGGTGGAAGGAACTTCAATAATACCTGTTTTAATACCCATATATAAATCCTATTGAATATCTAAAGCCAATGACTCCAGATTCCCGTAATTCATCGCGAGTGATGTGTCGGATATGACCGCTTCCACCCCGCGACTTCCGGTCGGTTTGGGCACAGTTGGACCTTTGGCGTTTCCGATAGCTTTCACGAGTGACGTCGTGAACATGCGGAATTGTCCGCGCGCCATCTTCAGTTCGTTTACGTTTGTGTTTACGCGCGCTTTAGCTGGAGGTCTTGTGTTGTTTATTCGTCGCGAATATCACTATGGTGAGTTGTATAATTGGGTGTAATGCTGGTTCACTCAAGAATAAAAAAACCGTAATTTTTTTAAAATTTCCGACATTATTTGTCATCGAGGACCCAAATTGGGGAACTTTCGCGACGAGGGCAATTTGCATGGCTCTCGAGAATTAACCAGAAACATTTCATTTCAGGTAAGCAATAACATTTGATTACTAGCTACCAGTAAATGATTAGAGGTTAATGTTACCTTAGGTAGCCAAGATGGTGGCTCGTCTCTAATTCCAGCAAGGAGACAGTGGGACGCACGTTCTAACCTAACCTATTCTAATAAATTACCATAATTATTAGCAACCAAATTATTAGAATAGGTTAGGTTAGAACCTTGCTGTTTCCTTGCTGGAATTAGAGACGAGCCGCCATCTTAGCTACCTAAGGTAACATTAACCTGATTGGATAAGTTGAACAATTTTAACAACCGCAGATTTTAGTTTGAATAGATACTGGTAGGCCTCCTACAACGCGGTACCTTTACAACGCGTTTTCGCTCCAACGCGGTTGGAAAAATGCGGAAATTTTCTTACAACGCGGTTTAGGGTATTTAGGAACGAATTATCTTACACATAATAGAAAAATCGCAACGGATCACATAAGTGCAGTGGAACTTGATGGAACAAGCTCAGATCTTGAAATAAGGCCAGTCAAACATTCTCGAACAACTATAAGTGACGATGAGGACTGAATTTGTGAGCATAACATTGTTTCTTTTTGATTTTGACTCGAAATCATAATCTTTTTAGTTTTTATATGATGTTGAATTTTATTTAAGCTTTTTATGTACATAAATTTAAAAAATGATGAAAATGTTACACCATAAAAGGCAGTTTTTCTCTTTTTAGAACTGAATCCCAGTTTTTGTATTAAGTTGGTGTCTCCTATAACGCGATTTCCCACAACACGGTATTTTCAAGGAACGTATCTACCGCGTTGTAGGAGGCCTACCTGTACTGGTAATGATTGTGTTCTACCTTTTCACCTTTCAGTTTGTATTCTTGATCTCTGCTTGTAGTAAATATACAGTAGATTTAATATTAAAGTGTTAAGCAAAGATAATTGCTTAGTGGATGGTGAATTTTAAAACAATTGTACTGTACCTCCAGTCTAATTTACATAAATAAAAGTGTGTATTTTTAAAGATATAAAAAACGTTCCAAAGTTTGTTCGCTTTTGCAAATTTTCGTTGTGTTCGATTTTTTCTTTTTTCTTTTTTGGATATTTCCTGAAGAAGGTCGTTTAACACGACCGAAAACGTTCGTACCGAATAAACACGGCTGCATTTTATAAGGTGTCATAGGTGTAGTGTTTTAATACGATATGCAGTCTACGACGAGTTGAAGATATAAACCAATACAGTCAAACCTGTTTTTATGCGGGGGATAGGGACCGCATTAAAAAAAACGCATAAAAGAAAATCTCACGAAACTTCACGAATGGCTGTAAATAATAGTTTTCGCGACACAATTTAAAAATATTTTTTTTATGCGGTCAACAGGGACCGCATAAAAAAAGTCTCACATAGAAAATAACTCAAAACCGTACGAAATAGAATTTATTGACAACAGATGTCAGCACTTGACTGCATCGTCTGGTCTATCGTCTGTTTTACATATTTTTGTCCAGGTGGTGTTTTGTTGACTTAAAAAGTAAATTATTTCATTTTTCGCATATTCATGCAATAATATTACTGTAATAAGTGCATTTATGCTATAATAAGTTTATTTAGCTATAATAAGTCAACGTAAGACATGACGAATCGCACGAGACTAGTCGCCAACTATACCGCACAAATTAAAATTTCGCATTAAAAAAATCGCACAAATAAAAATCGCACATAAAAAGAGCGCATAAAAACAGGTTTGACTGTAATTTCCATTGTTCATTTGCAAATAGTTACGTTGGGTTATTTTGGTGAGCAACACTAACATTTCTTTAAGATGTTACTTTTTGCAATGATTTTTTTTTACATTAGTAACAAATAATCATTACATAATCACCTTCAAGTTCATCCTGACAAATTCTTATTTATTATTTACATACAGAATAACATACCATAATAAGTTCTTTTTAATTTTATAATCGAGCTAGGTTAATAATAATGAGTTGAATGTCGAAATTTGGTACACAGGGTACGTTATGAGAATGCGCACTAAGAAGGGATTTTTGGAAATTCCTCCCCTCCTGCGGGGGAGGGTTATTCTACTTAAATTTTCGGACATTTTGGCAGGAAATCTCGGATGATGATAAAACAAAAAAAAATTAGCAATGAGTTCCGTAACTTTCCCGGCTGTTATGAGCGTTTATTTTAGAAATCACTTCTTAATTATTAATTATAATAAATAAAATTATATGTGGCGCCATCTGTTATGAGATTTTGTTATAAAAACTTTGTATATTTTTAATTACTATAAAATTGCAAAGGACTTAATTTTGAGGGTAGAGATGAGCTTTATAAAGATCTGTAAATGCTAACAAGAAGTAAAATCTTCATTCATTAAGGTCATCCCCCTCACGAGATATAGCATGTAACCACCCTTTACTCTCCTTCCCTGTCGACTTTTCATTACCAAAATTTAATAGCATCAATGTCCCTTATACACAGGCTAACGTGATAAATTTCGTTACTTAGTCTTCACCCCATCCTGAGATATTGAACGAAATAGACGACAACACCCCCTTCACAGGGCCTGATGGCCGAGCGGTCAAGGTGTCAGCCTACCGCTCTGGGGGACCCGGGATCGAATCTGAACGGGTCGAATAATCCCCAGGAATTTTTCGGGGGGTGGTCCGTTCGGTTATGTCGGGCCCCGTCCCTCACCACCCGGTCGCCCCATTGTGGGCCTGGCCGAACCCATAATGGACCTACTAAAAGAGGCCCTCTTAGTGCCCGCAGGGCGGAAAGAGTTTAAAAAAGAAAAAAAACACCCCCATCTCACACACATATCCACAGAATTTTTTGGCAGGTTCAGAGGGTCTCAAAACGTGGAGATTTGTAAAAAAAAACTCGGAGGTTTAACAAATCTTTTTATACCTCCGGGTTTTTGGAATCTGCGTTTTGGAACCTCCTGAACCCAAAAAAAATAAAAAAACTGATATCTTTTGGTTTTCACGTAATATTTCAAGATGGAGTAAAGATAAAGAAACGAAATTTTTCTATGGTAATTTGTATATTATAAGGGATATTGACGCTATAGTTTGGTGGTTAATGATCGAAGGGTATTACGTGTCATATCTCGAATGGGGTCGTACTCGACGATTTTACTCATTATTAGAATTTACAACTTTAAAAAGAAAAACTGTACCCTCAAAATTAAGCCTTTTTTGCCTTTTTATAATGAGCTGCAACTTGAAAAAGTTGTGAGCCTTTTAATTTCTTCTGTTCTGTCTGTCTCCTTCCTTAATCTCGTGAATGATGTTACATAGACAAAAATCGAGATCAGATATGGAAAGCTTAGGGACAAAGACCCGATTAACTGTGTACGAACTTCCCGTCGAGACCGAAAAATCACGTGATTTCAATTAAAAATTTTCTCCAGAACCGGCATGCCGGTCTTCTATGTAACGGAGTTACATAGAAGACCGGCATGACTATTGTTTTTGGGAAAAGTATGATATATGGGGCGAGACACTATTAACTTGAGATGGAGAGCATATATTTTAAATTAAATTAAAAATATGTTGTAAAATTTCAGCCCGGCACTGTAACCATGTCACAGTAATTTTTGCTAGTTAATAATATTAGAGACGTTATTATAAAATAACTTAACAGATGGCGCTAACGTGTTACCTGTTAGTGTTTCGCTCGGTAAGTTAAGCAACTCGTTGCTGGATTTTTGAGTTATATTCGAGTTCCAGTTCATCGTCTCCATTCTTATTCTGGGAATTACCCTAGACTAAAATTCGGTGTTATTTATAAATGACACAAACAATTGTGTAACAGTAAGAATAAACATTAAGTAAAACTAAATATAAAAATTTATTCAAATTCAATAACAATTACATTAAAGATAATTGAGACGATGGTCTTTCGGAGTTTTCAAATACGTCAATCTGAAGAAATTTCGATTAATTTCATCAAACGAAATTCTACTAACTCTGAAATTTGCTAATTGAATTTTATTCTAATTCCATAGATTCTCGGATAAATTACAAGAATTAACACATATTTGTATATAAAATAAGATTATGGGTGCACGGATGTGAATCTCAGCAGTATACTGTATAATACTGATTATCGTATCTACAATATAATGTACATTCTGTGAATAAAATACTAAAACTAAATTTTTCTTTATTTTTTGGAATTTCATGAGCAACGTCGATTAAGGCAGGGTGAGGTACCGTTGGTGAGTAATTTCAAACTAATCTTTCTTCGATTCTGTAAATTAAAAAAAATACACAAGTTAGAATACTGTTAAATTCATTAATTAACAATGCCTTACTGTCCTTATTTCTAATTTTATCTTTAACTGTCTACTTGGACATTGCTTATTAATAGAACGTTACGTAACGTCCTACTAATAAGCAATGTCCAAGTAGGCAGTTACAGTTTTTTTTAAATCTTTTAAATTCAGTTTTAAAATGTAAATATTACTGTACTGTATATTGTGTTGTTATTTACAGTAAAGGAAGATAATTGTGACGCAATTTCAATAAAGTATTTGTTTCTTGGCCTCAACTTAACCTACCACAACGGAGTCTGAGCCCCTCCTCGTTGGTGATTGTTGATGTGCTATTACATCACTCCACCGATTTCCATGGAGATTAAGTATTGTGCGTGGTATTGGTGTTTCATCGATAAACGACTTTTAGAAACCACAGAACATCCTGCATGTGTGGTTGAAAAAGCCGTTATACTAAATCTCCACAGAAACTGGCGGAATGATATAACAGCCACAACGTCGCCACCAACGAGAAGGCGCCTACGGCCTCCATTTAACCAACGAGCTGGAATATACTACATAGTGGTTGTGACCATGGTTACAGCGCTCCTGGTGGTAATGACGGGTACTATCACTTTTACACAACGAGTTGGAAAATTCTAGTTCGTTGCCTTTACACAACACAAGTGCTACGTCCTTTGACTAAAAGAAAAATGGCGGACGTGTATTCAATTTTCCTCAAACACGACGTCGCTTCGGTCACTCTATGTAGTATATTCTACGTTGAATTTAACCTACCACAACGGAGTCTAAGTGTGGTCCAGTTTGTTCTATCACGGTAAACTAATTTTAGTGGTGGAACGAAACTAGTACAATCAATTACTTTCGACATGCGGTTTGATTAGAAGCGTATTTAAACTATAGTCCATCGGCTGTAACTTCGTGCATGCTACATAATGTATCCCTCCGCGTTACCTGTTAGAGAAGCAACGGCAGTGTCCTAATAAAAATGCGAACATCCGTTAATTATTATAAATTTAGTCCAGAAACAATTGTTAGGAAAGAGTAACGATTTTGCGAACCATTTCTTGCTGAACCACGCACGTAGTTACGGCGAACGGGCTATAGATGATGATCAAAACTGCATTTGTTTATTTCAATGTAAATAATAGAAACGACTCTGAATTTATTTCGAAATTGACTATGTATATGTAAATGTAATTAACATATAACGTGACGAATTATATTTTATGAAATTCTAACCAGTTGTGTTATCCTACTAAGGTAAGGTGGCAGCCTGCCGCTGTAGGGATTCGAAATGGAATCCGAACGGGTCGATAAACCTCGGGCATTTTTCGGGTGGTGGTCCGTCCGGATATATTGGCCCCGTCCCCTCATCATTTGAATGTTCCATTGAGGATTGCCGATTACCCGGAAGGGAAGAGCGGAATCCCAGACACGTTCCCACTCCACCATCAGAGCGATATTCTATGGTCAGGGGATCCGGAATAGGATCCGCATCCTCATAATTCATTACGGTAACAATTGTGTATTCGTGTAATAAAACCGAAATTATGTGGATAATGAGCGTGTGAAATACTATTAATTTAAAAATTAAAATCCACGACGTTTTAGTTAAATAGTGGAAAAGTGACGGTTACCCACCTGTACTTTTCTTTCCTTTACAGCTACGTTCATGTATCATCAAACGATCGGGATAGAAGGTTCTGTCACAACGTGGACACGGAACCAATTGCTGCAAGTGACTCTGCCATGCCGCTTCGATCATGGCGTCCATATTCAGCGTTCCGTCTTCTGCGGAATTATCAATCCACGATATTTAGTTGCGGCTTAGTTTGAACGAATTTCTAGCGAACTCGTCACTTACCATTAAGCATGAGAGCCGGTTTTTCGGGTTCCGGTCGCTTCATGTGAGGCGGTAATTTCTCGTTTTCTATCCTCCATTTTTTCAAACACTGTGGCTCGTGTATAGAAATGGATTTCGAACCGAATAGCCGACCGCAAATATAGCACGTGGCCAAAGGTATCTTGCTGACCTCCTTAGAGCTGTCCTGCTATGGAAACAAAATGAAATTAAACGAAGATACTTTTGTAACGAGGAAAGAGTAACGCTCTTACCACTAACTGAATATCCGATTGAGTTATGGGCGATTGCGGTGGCAACTGCGAGTGGTTCGAGTGGGCTTTGTTCATGTTGTTATTGTTGTTCTTATTTCCTGTTTCTTTACAAACTCTCTGGTGAACTAACAGCCGTTCCGGAAAGAATGTTCGTCCGCAATTTGGGCAGGGAACCAAATTGGCCTGGAAACTTTGCCAGGACGCTTCGTTAAACTCGTCTTTTGTCATGGTTACGTTGGTTTCTGGCTTCTGTGGTAAAGGTCTTCGCTGATTGGGAGGAAGAAGTTCGTTTTCGCGCTTCCAGCGCTGGAAATAAATGTTTCGTTTTTAAAAGGAGGTGTCATTTTCATCGATTTTATAACTTCATTCTGAAAATAATACTATTTACAAAAATGTTAGCATAACATTTCTTAAGTACATTGTCTACTTCTAATCGTTTCATCTACCGAACGTAAACAAAGAAAAATCGAATTTAAAAATTCACCAAACAAGGCGGATTCGAGAATGTAAAAATGGACTAAATTTATTTAACAAATGAATCTTAATTAATTAAAGAATTTGTGACTATGTTATAAAATTGTTCACAACAAACAAGATCTTTCAAAAAGAATGCTACCATTTTAAATTATTGCAATTATGTTAATTATTATCCGAGAATGTCGTGATTCGTGCTGATGTTACCTAAGTTATAATAGAGTGAAAGTATGGCCATCGGTCAAAAATAACCTCCCCCCAATATTTTTACATTTTTGAACAGGATCTCGAAACGTCGAGAAATGTAAAAAAAAGTCTGGGGATTTTTTTCTGTATGTATGGATGTTAGTGTATGTGGGGGCACGCTTTGTTCATCCACTTTGAAGCATATTAAGTTACAACTCTTGTTCCTTTTCTCGAAAATTTCTGAAATTTTTCAGGGAGGTTTGCATATTAAGGAGATTAAGGCTATTAAACCTTGGTGATTAAAGGTCGAGGAATGGGGAGTTAGAGGGTGGATCACGTGTCGTATCTCAAGTGAGGATGTGCTTAATGAAGATTTTACTCGTTAATAGAATTTAGTTTTTTGTATAAGTCGTCAGTACCTTCAAAATTAAACCCTTTTACCCTTTTATAATAATTAAAAATATAAAAACATTTTAAATAAAATTTCGTAACAGATGGCGTCGTACACAATTTTTAACTCTTGCCGGGAAAGTTACGCAACTCATTGCTGAAATTTTTAGAAAGCAATCCTTTTCAGCTGAAGGATTCCAATCAATCTCATCTTTACTTTGGCCTGTATTTGCTTTACTAAGAATATAATTAAATTTTAATATTTTCGAGTTTTAAAGTTTTGAGTATCTGAACATAATTATATGAACACTTATACTCATAATTATATATGGGTAAAAATTATTTTAGAGGGACGAATTTTGTACTTCGGCTGCGAGTTTTTGGTTTCGTATGTAATCAGACACACTTAAAAAGCAGTAGTGTAATATTTTTTACTTTCAAAGGAATAAAAAAAGCACTCATTTTAAGACTTTTTAAAAAGTTTAAAACTATAACTTGTATATCATTGAAATCAGAAAAGGAAATGGAAACAAATAATTTTCTGTTTCCTTTCTGAATTATTCATATTAAAATGTAACTGCAATAATACACATTTTTATTCTTATAACTACTGTATTGTACAGCAGTACTAAAAAAGTATTGTTCTTATGATTAAAGTCTCTAAAATATAAAAATAAAAAGCTTAAAAGTGATAACATATAAATCATTTGTAACTTATTTGTAATTTTTAACTCAAAATGGCTGCGGCAGTCCGTATTATCAGAGTTTCCGAGATACCATTGATCCACATTAACTCCAATAATCGGGATTCTACTGTATCTATAGGTGTACAGTACAGTACGTGTATATAATACAGATCGTTATACACATCTTAGATAAAATCTGTAATTTATTACTATATCACATATCCTATTCCAAATTATTTTTTAAGACTGCTTGATATCTACTTTTAGTAATGCACGGTAGAATATATTAATACATTTAATTGAATTTTATCAGAACCTATTTAAAGAACTTGGTATGAAGTATAGTACATTTCTCTACATAACAGTAGTCTATTCTCTAATCCAGTGGTTCTCAATCTTTTTGAAGTCGAGAACACTAAACTTTCACTTTTTCCCCCCCGCGGACCTACAATACATCAGCTTTAAAGCAGGGGTGGCAAACCTTTTTGAAATCAAGCGCACTCGATCTAGATGACGACATTGGCACTTGCTAATTACATTCCCAATACAAAAATTATTTTACATTGTATTTGTTTTTCTTTTGCAACAATTTTCAATTGTATATTTGTTTTTTCTCGGTTCCTCGGACCACGGATTGGGAACCACGGCTTCAAACTACTCTATCTCTTATAAAACGAATATTTCTATCTCAACTTCTAAAGTCATTCTTAGTCTATAGCATTAATATACAGTAAAAGCGATTAAAATCTTCCAATTATATTGAAAGATGTTCATTAATTCTCGTTATTTTATTGTTATATTGTTTTAAACTTTTATTTATTGTTATTTGTGTTTGGGTTATTATGTTGGTTTGGAGGTGAAAATCTTTGTCCTTGGACATTTTCTGCTTGTAATATAATAAGAGATTTTTTATTGCACATCATTATTAATATAAAAAAATTATACCAAAGAAAACATAAGAAGATAATATTCCATAAAATCAAAATGGAAGATCTGGAACTTTAACTTAACATGGCATTGAGTTAAAAGAAAGTTTTGGACTTTTCATTTAGTTTATGTTCGTTTTGTATAAAGAATTCTAAACATCACTAATTATGTAATGATAATAAAATTAATGTTCGGCAAAGTTTATAGTGTTATATTTAACAGTATATTGAAGAAATATGGCAAAGGAAACAGCAAAACTATCGTGATAATTCTACTAGAATTTACATTTGCGTCCGGCCAATAATATTTAATACTCCAAGCTGTAACATCTCATTCGAAATCAAATCGTTCCGACATTTTTATATTCTTGCTGCGATTTATTAAATTTTATGTTTTCACTTTCCTAACACGACCATAATTTTTGTATAATGAAAATAATTTTGTCTTTCGTGACATTATTTCGAAAATAAACTAATATAGATATAAAAGTAAATTATTTACTTATTTATCACGATAGTTAATACTGAATTATTGCGCTTTTAGTAATACACATGAGGTGTTATGGCGTTGCCCGGCACTCTTTAAGTGTCGTTACTGTACCCGGTACTCCAGTTGAAAACCACATTACTACACTATAAGTGTAAAATTGCCTTCTATAAAGAATTATATTCGGCCGAATAATTAATAAAAAGTTTTAGTGGATAGGTTTGTCAGTTTTTGATTTATCTAGATACTTGAACACCGGAGAAAGATAGAAGAAAGATTACTGCCGAATATAATTCTTTACAGAAGAAAGTTTACACTTATAGTTAAATGTAATAACTTTGAACCCGGTCCTCTATATAATTAATATAAAACTACATTAGTTTTAGCATTGTTTTATTAAAAGTTATTTACATCATACACATTTAAGAACTATTAACTAATGTTTCAAAATAATAATATTAATAAACATAAATAAAATAAAAATGGGAGTCTATATTTTTTTTCTATTTTTTTCACAGAATTGCCTATTAGTGAATGTATTTTGTTACGTAATATTTCTATTTAGAGATATACTACGCTTTGCATTTAATATGATTTTTAAGTTATAAACTCGTTCGTAATTATTAACTTACATCGTTTTGGCCAATCAGAAATTAATGTAAAAAATTTCAAAATAAATAGTCACGTTGCCTGATAAAGCCAAGTAATACAGCCGGATAAGCAAGCCAATGGCAATAGTCCGTTACATTTGAAACGGACTGTACTGTACTGTACATCCGGCTGTATTAAAACCATTTTACTAGGAAACGTGCCCAATATATACAACTTTAGTCATATAATAAGACGTGACAAATTTTCATGAAAACAATTTGAAAGTTAAACGCATATAGACATTTATTTTTTTTTTTCTTAATTAATTTTTGGGGATTCTACTCGTACATATTAAAATAAATATATATTTTTCCGGGACTAATTTAACAAAAATTCTATTTTTATCATTAAAACCTAACAATAGTCATTAAGATAAACGATCTTTCATATCGAATACTATTTTAGTAATCACTAGTAATTAGATTTAAAAAAAAAAGATTAAAAATTAAAATAATTTTCTTAATTGTTATGCTGAAATTCCATTCCAATCCGATTGAAATTAAAGTTCATTTTAAGATGAATTTCAATATAATTTGGATAAAATTTGACAGGAAGTCATTAATAACGTGGAAAAAAATATTTTCAATGATATAGTGATTAAAGTGTATAATTTTTATAATATAAGAACGTAAATGAGGATTAAAAAAGTGATCTATTGCCGTGACGGATACAAGGGGATGACTACAGAGGCTTAAGCTTCCCCACTGATATAAAAAAATAATAACATTTATTCTTTAGAACTTCAAAACTTGTTTTCAAAAACATTTACGATGGCAAATATTATTTACCGGACTATCGCGATACAATCGTCGTACAGTGTTAATAAAATATACTTATTAAGTATTCAAAATGTTATGTAAATATTTCATTCAAATATTATTAAATAGTTTTAATTTTTGAGTTATTCCGGGATCCGCCACTGATTTATTGTAGTTATCGCGGGATCAATTTTAGTTTGTAGTGTCAGCAAATGTGTTTTACTACCTGAGAAGTTAGGTTTTAAAAAGAATTTGTAAGGTGTCATTGCATTGTAATTTCTTTCTTTTTTAAAAATTTATACAATAGTAGTTTTATTTAATATTATTGTATAGGTCCGCGGTATAAAAATATGGTTATGCAATATGCATATATTAAAGGAAAGAAACGACAAAATGACAGATATCTATACGAAAATGTAATAGTTGTCTGGTTATAAACAATAATAAGTTATTAAGAATCTCTAAGTTTTGGGGTATTTATATATTTGTAAATAATGTTAAAATAAGTTTTAAATATATACAGTATATAGCTTTTACTTGTACACTGAAGAGGCGCGAGTATTGAATAAAACCTGTGTCCGAAATGCATTTGTACTTCAAGTAAATTGTCCAGTAAGGATTGAGCCTAAATGTAATTGGATAAAAATTTTATTTTCATATGAACTTCAAAGAAGTTACCTAATCCCTCAAAATACAAGGGTATTTTTTCTTCTTATTTCTCCGGATAGTTTTTTTTAATAAAGTGTATCTATTTTCTGCTGAAATATTGTTTATAAAATGATTCCTTCAATATTTTACTCTACAACTTCCATATAATACCATCTGAAACATTTTCTGGATATTTTTAATTTTATAGAAGTAAAAAAGAGTTACGTTAAAAAACATGTTTTAAATCACCAAGAAAGAAGACCAATTAGAGAAATAACGGAAATAAATAGCTACAAATATAAATATTTGAAATACAAATTATTCCTAGAAAAGATACTTGGTACAATATAATTAATACATTCAATAATACTGTAAAAGCATTTTAACGCCAAATAACACAAATAATTTATTATTTTGCATTTAAATCTATATAAAACAGCTTTATATTAATAGAAAGCCCTTTAAAAAGCCCCAAAGCTGAAAGTCCACATGAATCAAAACAGAGTGATTGCAGTAATAATGTACAGGATATCATCAATCAAATAATGTAATCTGTGATGAATTCACATAAACTTTTTCAATAATGAGGATCATCTTTTGTCCAATTCCTGCAATTGAGGATATTAATATTATATTGAAAATGGAAATGGTTTTTATTTATCTACGAAAAGATTTTCTCTTAAATTCATTTAGAAACTGTAACTTTTATTTCAGAACTAGTTGTTGTATTAGGATCGCAATAAAACAAGATATTCCCTCGGATTTTTTGGGAAAAGTTTCGATTTTTACGAATATAACAACCTCTTGTAAATAATCCTGTAAAGTATACAGACGAAAAATCAGAGTTGTAAATTAAGGTAAAATACAATAAATATAATTCAAAATTAGCTCTGTATTCATAATTTAAACATTCATCTTTGAAAACAGATTTATAATGTAATAATTAGTAGTAGTACAATTTTTAGAAAACGTACGAATGAGATAAATATATGCAAATGGAGACACGACCGTCAATCAGATAGTCAAATGTGATTGCAACAAGTTATTTTGCGTGACTAACGATCGTACGCTGTTCTATTTGCTTTCTATTCCACTGCATTTAGCCGACTGCATATAGCCAACTGCATATCCCCCACTTCTATGATCAAGAAAAACCTTCCGTCATATATACATAATCTATAAAAAGAAATTTGGGGATTTTTAAAAACTGTTACAATGTCATAAATAAGAAAATAGCAAACTAATAATTTTTTTTTTAAATCGAAATTACTCGTATTATTTTATTCTAGAGATTTCTATAATAATATAAGATTCATTAAATTGTATTGATGACCTATATATAATTTGTAAGCTATTCAGAAATTTGGGAAAAATTTACACGTCAATTTTTGAAAATTTTTATGATAAAAATAGGAATAAAACAACAATTTACTCTCTATATTGTTGATTGACTACATTGTATATTAAATGATAATTTTCATATATTCAGATCGTAATGTTTATGTAAGTTTATGTATTTAGAAAATTTATAAGTATTGTAAATAATGTATGTAAATATTATGATAAATATACGACAAATATTTATCATGAAATCTGTTTTATCATCTATTTCTAAATAATGAAAGCAAAGTATGGTATTTTAAAATTATTTTTACTATACTATTAATGAAAATTGTATTGAATTATATTTTCATATAATTCTATTTATATTCAAATTACATATATTTTTTTAATAACATTTTCATTCAAGTTTTTCAACCCTGCAATTTCAATACTGTTTTTATATATACTTTTGTATATTAAAAGAGAAATAAGGATAATTTTATAAAAAAATGCGCTAATTACATATCAATTTAAGAAGGAATAGAACAAGGTCAAACTATATCGATTGCCAATATCATACTTTACTAGAATCGATATGGATGGAGTGCCTAATTATATACAGTACCTTATAAGATAGAATGTTATATATTTCGTAATAAATGTGTGCATCGATAAAATTTTCTATATAAATGTATATGCTTTATAAGATAGAGGAGTAGAGGGACGATACAGGGATTACCAAAATTTAGATCTTTTACGTAAAAATATGAAATAAAAAGTCTATTTTTATTTCTTTTATTGACTTTATTCGTATATTTTTATGGCTTTCAGGAGTGAGTCCCGTAGCCTATATGTGAATGCTCTCATCTGTTAGGCGTTGTATATCGTGAGAAGTTATATATTTATAACACCAAATATACAGAAAATTGGTGTAAATACTTTAAAATCGATAAGCATCAAGTGAAAAGTTCGGATATAATTACATTTTCCGCTTCACTCTAATATAGACTATAATTTATTTTACGATTAAAAAAAAAATCGATATTTTCTCACGGATCAATCTAGATTTAGCTGATCGATAGTGGTGACGACATTCCCTATACCATTTTATAGAAGATTAATTTCCGATTGGTTTCCGTAAGCTTCTTAAAAGCAGAACGGACTTTACATTCGTCGGATGTTTACAATACATAACCTAGCAACTATGTGTTTACTTTAAAAGGCAAAATGCTTGCGAAGTTTTGTTACCTTGGATGCGGAACCAAAACAAAAACGAAAGGATTGTTGACGAATAATTGAATTTAAAAGCGAAAAAATATATTAAAAATTCATTCTCTTGTTATTATTAAATGAAAATGTTTCCAAGTGTTACAAAATATTCATTTAATTAAACGAGTAAAATCAAAAAATCTAGGCCTATCGAATTTCTAAGTCTAGAACTCGATAGGCCTAAATATACCTTTGTATTCTCTTCTTTTAATGCTTAAAATAGACTAAAATTGGAATTTTTATCGCTTATTCATTCGTTAAATTTCCATTACCGAGCAATAAATTGAATTTTCTGTACCAAAAAAAAAAAAAAAACAGCAGACAACCGAGTCATAAATGAAATGATCGAATATTGTATCGAACATTTCTATTGGTTAAATTTAAAAAATAAATAAATACCGCACTAATATATTAATATTGTTTTATTGGCCAAAAATACAATTTATTATTACTTTAATTAAAAATTTAAACGTTTTTCGAATAATTTTTCATTTTATTAAAATTATCCTGTTGACGGTTCTGAATTTAAATTTAGTTACTACCGTAATTTAAACTTCAAGGTATTTAAAAATTAATTTCTACTGAACATTTTATTTTATTAATTAAAATAAGAACTTTTTTTTAGCAATTTAAAGAATTTATATTAATAATAATTAAAAAAGGTTTAAAATCAACGTTAATAATAATTCGATGACGCGCGTGCGTATTAAGAAAATTTAGCAGACGATAACGAATATAAAATTTAAAACGCTAAATATATATTTGTCGGTTATAAAAAATTACTTCCAATTTGAATATTTGTAACATTAATAAATATAATTTTCCAACAACTTCTTTGTATTTTAAATATAATTGTAGGAAAAAATTGAGATGACGTCATTAGGCGGTGGCTGGATGCTATCCAAGGTCAGGGTTACTATACAATTGTCATTTAAATCAAAATTTTTATTAAATTTTACGGTTTTATCGACATAATTTTGAACAAAATGACACGTTGGTGGTAAATCCTACAATATTTTAATTAATTAATTCTATTTTATTCAAGAAAAAAAAAAAACAGTTTTGAAAGTTCAGATATGGTCAGCCATTTTGACCTTGAACTGATTTTTAATTCTTAAAAATAAAGAAAAAAAAATTAAAATAATAAATTAAAATTAATAATAGTCCAAATTATAAATTATCGTTCCATTTAATATTTTTAATTTTAAATATTACTATATTTACATAAAATTATTATACATTAATGGCAGGATACATAAAAATTTATTACTTTAAATGTTTAATGGATGGACCTAAAGAGAAGTGGAATTAAATTTAAATAATTTCAACTTCTCTAAAATATATTTTCTTATTTACTGTTTAATTCGAATTCAATCCCATGATGATCATCATTTTAATTAACATTGTATTTGTTTTTTTAATTACAGATTGTACTGTGAAAATCGATTGTACCGTAGTCTGTGTGATTTCTATCGAGTGTCAGACTATTAACAACAACTGTTTTTGTAGAGGAAGGTCGATGTTACTATAGCAACAATATCATCGCATTTTCTTTTTATTCATTCAATCAAGTAACTTTCAAAAATTTTTCACAAATTATTTATCATATATGTCTAAACAATACATAATAACCAATATAAAATCTGTTAAAATATAAAAATAGTAATTACATTTATTTAAAAACAATAAAATGACAATTCTCTTATCAATTTATATGCATACACTTGTAAAGGTTACACTACTATGTTATAATATTAATGGAGCGATTATGCTGTTTTAATTATGAGAATGAACTATATTAATTATAAGTTAGACACGAAGAAGTTAAAAATTAATTCATAATTAAAACAATTCGAGCTCGCACTAAGAACAAAAATTTTAATACATATAATTAAAAATTATCCGAGTAAAATCTAGAAACTGTCGTTAAATTATTTAAAATGTAATGTTAAAATGAATTTTAAAGCAAGTTATAAAATCGTTTTTTGTCGTCTATATTTAGCAGAATTTTAATAATAATATCGTAAAATTAAATTTTTAATTATTGTTATGTTATAATAAGTAAGAATTTGTAACAAATCCATAACTTACCTCCAAACAGTGAGGTTCGTGCAGAGGTAGAGATTTACTACCGAAAGGCCTTCCGCAGATATAGCATATTAGTGCCCTAGGGCCTTTGGAACCTCCAGAATCTTCCACAGTCACTGCAGTGTCCTGGGATTTCTTTTTAGTTTTAGTTTTGTTGTTAGATTCTTTGTCACTGACATATCCATCTTCCGTACTCCTAGTCATGACGTTTACTCTGGTACCGTTGATATTAGGAACGTGACTGTGCAATCTTTCGGGTGCCACACTGCGATTACAACTGTTACAAGGTGGAGGTATAGGTTTGGAGTCGACTTTGGTATTGGCTGGTTTTTTAACAGCAAATTTTCGTTCTCTGTAGTATTTCCTCTTTGGTTTAGGCTGAGTATTTTCCTGATTTTTCTTTTAGTCTTTTCTACGTCATCTACATCTCCTATAACAGGATGACTGATGTTGGGTGTTGGCTTTTTTAACGTTTTCGTTTGCGGTCGTTCAATTTTCTCTGATTCTTCCGTGATTTCTGGTGTGGAGCGTTCCAAAGTACGAGTGTTCGGTCTGCTGCCTTTACATGTATCTGAATGATCGGCTTGACGGATGGCCGGTATGGTCACGTCACACTTATCGCACGTCCAAGTTTCGATATTTGTTTCACCTGTTTCCAACTGTCGTTTTAGACATTTTGGTTCGTGCAAGTTTATGGAGTTAGAACCAAATTCTCGTCCGCAGACATGACAGGTTACGAAACCCCTAGGTCCCATTGCAGTATGTCATCTCCGAATTAACATTTTCGGATGCCTTTTGACGTTCTTTAATCTGTAAAATAAATTTATAAAATATACTTTGTTAGTTTAGGTCTAAGTATTTTACTAAACAAGACATCGAACGTTTTTCGTATAGGATAGATTTTTTTTCCAAAAATTCAAATTACGAAATTCAAATTACGGAATTCGATTTGCATTGGAAACTTTTAGAGTGTAATATAAATATGTAACAGTTCTCGATGTAAACCTAAATAGAATTACCGACAAAATTTAATATTAATATAAGAATCTTTAACTATTAATATATGTATAAAATTTATTTGAAAAACTATGTCAAATATTTTTAGCAGACTGTCATTACTGTTCCACATCGGTGAATCCGAAGTTCTGAAAATTGATTTTCAATTAGTAGAGAAAGAAAAAAAACTTTAAATAGTTAACATAAATAGGAATTTTTTAATAAACGCCTTTTCTTTATTTCATCTATTTTGTTAAAGATTCACATGTACTGTACATTTGAGTTTGTCTTTTTTATAAGCGTGTTTTTATAAATTGATGTTTCACATTTTCACAATTCTCCATTTTTTCGAAACACATTATTTAATATATCTCAAATAAACCGTTACCACAAAATAATAGATAACATAATACAATCACTTTTTGAATGTGTAATGAATGTATGATTATCATAATTTCAAATAAATAAAAGTTTTCTTTTAAAATGAAATTTCCCTTCTAGATGATGTAACTAAATATTTAAGTTAATCGCTGTTTTACAGGGAAAAATATTTTGAACAAAAACGCACGTCTCTATTATTATTTATATTTTATTTCATGTAAACTTTTACTTAAGTTGTATTACATAACTTGCATAATCCTGTGGAAGTAAATAAACGTGCGTTCCTAACTTAGATGACTTGTAATTTATTAGACATTAAATAAAATTGGGGATAAAATTCACATCAATTCATTTATTCAAATTCATTCATATAAATGAATACATTCTATCTAAATTTATACTAAGTTTTACTTGAATGATAGAGGTTTACTTTTTGTATGAATTATAATTTTAATTCTATATAAATAGATTTTAGCAGTTCTATAATATATGTTCAATAGTACAGTGTATGTGAATTGTTATATTGAAACAACCTAGACCTATTTCAATAAATTTTAAATTGACATGTCTTCTTTGCCATTTCTTACGTTGTTTTATAAAAGTATTTAAGTAATTTTTTTCCATTTTTGCTTTCTTTTAAATTTTACATAATGATTTATTATTTATTAAAAAGTTTAAGCATAAAGTTTAAAAACTTTAAATTGTTTATCTGTTTTTTCAAAATTTTAAATAACTTTTCTCTATTAATATAATTCTAAGGTAAGTTAAAATAAGATGACAAACTATTTTTTCTTTTGTAGAATATTATTTTTGAATAGATTATAAAATGTTAATAACGATGACAATAAACAAAAAGCTATTTAAACATTTTTTAAATTATTGAAAAAAATTACATTTTATTTTATAAAAATAACGAATAATGATGATGATGATAATTTCTAAATTCAGTATTTTTATTGTATAGGCCTAATAAAATTTAAAAAACAGCGATCAATTTTAAACGCTATAAATTTCTATTTTTGAATTTGTGGATTGATAGATAAGCTATAATATATAAATACAAATATATTAATTCTGAAGTATAAACTAAATAATAATTAATTAAATGTACTGTACAAGAGAATATCTTCTTTTAAGCTCGAATGATAGAAGAATCAAAGTTCAATTATTATTTAAAGGAGATGAATTTGGATCTAAAACGAAGAAATTAAGAGGACAGTCAAATCATCACGATCATTTACCGCTGCGCATACCTTAACTTTTAAACTAAAGTAATGGAAATAATCAGGTAAGCCATAAGTTAATAAATGGTATTATAATATTTATCGCGATATATTTAACTATAAAATATAAAGGAAAATTAAATTATTCAAAATATCCATTATTATTTCATAATATAATATTGTATATAGTCCACAAAGACCTACTTTTTACAAGAATAATGTAGATCATATTGAACTATCGATTATACCCGAGTCTTACATATAAATTACATCATTTATATTACACAGGATGCTTTAAAAACAGGAATAAATATGATTATTTAATTTTTAAATGTTCTTAGAAAATTTACAAATGTCTATACTAACTTATACTTTAATAACTTAGTTTTAAAGCGTTTATTCTTCTGTTATGCGTATAGCCCGTTATAAAATTATCATACTTACAGTATATATATAAAACAACTATATACTATATATTAATTTCTCATAATACTCATGTTATTTAATCATATTAACTGTTAAATCTTCATAAATTATTGTCAGATCGATAAAAAGAGAAAATATTCATTTAATAATTTATGAAACGAATTGCATATGAATGTTGATGTCAGAATAATATTGTACGTTACATATAAAAACACAATCTGCCTACTAAATTTAGTTGATTTCCCGGATTGCAGATTGAATTATTAATTCTAAATCTATTTTAATGAATTCTGAAAGGTTAAATAAAAGTAAAGTATTCTGAATTTTAATAGACAAATGTTTCATTCCCATACTTTTATAATCCCTTTTAAAATTTCGCTAAAATCAATTAATTCCAAGAAAATAACTTTGTATAACAATATAATTTCAAATTTCTTAAATGCTGTCAGTAAATATTGTTAATATATGTAAAGATTCATTTTAAAAAATTAAGTTGTTAAATATTGCTTGTTAGCATTAATTTGGAAAAACATGCAATAAGTACTGTGTAATTATTTTAATTAAAAGTTGTTATTTTATGAAAATTAATTATTAATATACTAATAAATTTACAACGTTATGTGTATAAACCATGTATAATATTTATATAGATATATATTATAAATTATATATAAAAGTTATACTTAGGATAACATTTATATGTATAAACCCTTACACATGTATAATTTATAAAAATATATATTTATACTTTAAAATGTATTAAGAACTTACAATAAATATTTCGTACTCTTTATTGTTATTAACAAGCCAAATAAAAAGCGACAAGTAATTTTTGAACGAATTTTACGTAAATATCAAATTTAATAAATGAAAAATTCGATTTAAAAAGCTTTAAAATAATAATATTAACCAAATAAGATTTCAAGATGAGAATTTTTCCTTTTTATAACTTAAATTTCGGGACAAGTTATAAGAAGAAAAAGTTTTACTTAAAAAAACAAAATTCGTAACTTTTCCGAACACAAGAACTTTGATAAACGTGTTACGACTAACATAAAAACCTAGATTTAAGAATATAGAAAATCTTACTTCAAGAATAAGTATTTTCAATCATAATTTTCTTGATTGATGAGAAATGATGCGGAACAGCTCCTCACTAACTTTTCTAACAGATCGTTTCACAGTGCCATCTACATAGACTATGTCGTAGCAAACCTTGACCTATAAAATTACGTTATCGATCAAATACCGAATCACTATAATAAAATACTGGCTAATATCGTAAAATACGCTCTTAACTTAGAAGAAAGAATTAAAAAAAAAACTTTTTAAATTTTACTTAAATAATGCGCCTCTATAAAAACTTTTTTGTTTTTTTTAATTATTATTATTATTATTATCATTATTTTAATGTTATTTTTATTTATTGCGGTTTTCTTCCGTTGCAAGTCGCGTCAATCGTACGGTTGTTTAGTCGGTTGCTAGGCGACCGTGTTGATAAACAACAACGTGTGTCGATGTTCGATTGAAGTTCGTATGTTTATTTTAAAAATTAATGCGTTAGAAACTTTTTATCAAAATTTTTTCCGTTTTAACACTTTGCAGAATTATGTCTAATCTGATCAGGTTAGTTTTAAAAAAATATTAACGTGCTGTTATAAAGGTTAATGTTCTTAATTGATCGGATATCGTCGGCACGATATGCTCATCGTTATATTGTTCTTTGTGTTAATCCGTATGTAGTTTCTGTGTTAAATATTCGTTTTCGAAACTTCGTATATCTTTTAAAACAATTAAAATTCCCTTTTATTGTCCTTCGACTACGATGAAGTTTAAACAAGTTTATATTCGATAAAACGATGCACATCACGTTTTAAAGCCTGCGTGTTATTTTACGTTCGATTAAAATTAAAAGCAAAATTATTTAAATCGTAAAATAAAACTTATAAAAGTCCTCGTTCTATTCAATTTTGTTTGTAGAAATGATGTTAATTTAGGTATAACATGTGGTGTCAGTAAATGTTTAGAAAATAAAACTAGAATAAAATATTCATATCCTACTTTACATGTAATTTTATACTTGTTCTGAAATAGGAAAAACTAGAATACAATATGATGTAACCATGTTGTTGTTTGAGTTTTAAAGTCTTAATATAAAAAGGAATAAGTGGTGGTTGACAAAGAAGTGTCCACAGGCACTGTGAACAGTAAATAAAGGGGATAGAGAAAAAGTTAACTAAATCAAATAGATGGGCTAAAACGAGAGATTTATTTCATAAAGAGAAAAACTGTGAACTTACGAAACAAAAGAGAACGTGGTGAGAAGGGCAGATATAAGCGATGAATAAATGTTATGTCTGGATGATTTATAATAAAGAAATAAAGAAAACTAGTGCAGTAATACTTGTAGAAATGCTTTCGTTTGCATGCTGCAAATACAGTATAATATATAATATATATAAATATTTATATTTATTTATACAGACATACAGACATATATATATATATATATTATATATATATATATATATATAAGTAGTTCTCCATATTTCATTAACATATATATTTTCATATCTTTAACGTAAGACGTAAGCATTTTTTATAGTTACGTTTATATAAATGTTTAAATTTAAACTTTATGAATGAAAAAAAAAACAAAATCATTTTTACTACCTGTATATTATAAATTATTTTAAATTTTACTTCTTAAATTATATTGTGTTATTTATTCAGGTTTAAGTTAATTAAATAATAAACTTTCATTATATATTTATCAAAATTTATATTAAATTTAAAAATAAACCTTTAAATTTTCATTATTTTTTTATTTAGAATATTTTATAGGCATTTTGACATTTTTAATAATTTAAAAATGAAATTGAATTTGATGTAAAATATTAATATATTAAGTTTAAATATAACAGTTATTAAACATAAATATAATATAATAAATAAAAATATATTACAAAAAATCTTTATTCAATATAAAAAAATATAATATACAAAGTTATAATATAGATTTTAATATCGAAATTATTACAAAAGTTGCTTCTGGCCCTTAGTATAATTATATTAATTAATTAATATAAGATTTTAATATATATAAACAACATACGAAGTATATTGTATATATGTGTATCCTGTATAAATTAACTAGTCTCTTGCTATATATATGTGTGTACAATGTGTACAGATTATATATATATATAAAATATTTATACATTGTACATATACATATGAAAATATAGGTCTATATATATACACATACATATATCCTCTACATATCTACACACACACACACTATTAACAAATATTTAAAATAAAATTTCCTATAAATTGGAATATTTTTACATAAAATCTGCTAATTTATGCATTTAATTATATTAAATATTAATTAATAGACAATATTTTAGTAGTTAATAACCGTGTTGATATTTCACGTCTCGCTGATCGTAGCTACATTTCGAGATCATATTCAACTAATTGTTAGTATTATTAGTCTCTAGTATAAGCATAATGAAAATTAATATGCCTCGAGATACCAGGCGAGTGTTTCCGCTCTATTTATGTATTAATAATGAAATCATGTTTGGTATATATGTTATTGTAAGCATTGTCATCGTCAATTTGAAAGTTCCGAAGATTAACAAGAAAAATGTTAATAAGTTTAATGATTCACACTAGATCGAATTTCTTTTCTAATAATAGAAACACAGCAATTTGCCAATTTATTTATTAAAGAAAATTCACTAAAGTAATGTAAAGGCAAAACAAGCACTGAAATTATATAATAAATTTTAATTTTTGCTAAAGATTTATAATTAAGAAATGTTTAATCGAGGGCGCTCATAAAGGGGGCTAGGAGGAAAACTTGCTCCTGAGATTTATGTTATAGTTTTTATTTTCTTTGCTGTTTTTAAAATAACAATTTATAAATCAACATTAGTTTTTGTAAGAATAAATTTATCGTAATAGTCCACGTACGACGAGACGGCCCCTCTTGTTTTCCTGTAAACCGTAAGCATGCGCTGCGCTGTTTCGAAGCAATCATGTTTTATAGGTAGTTAAAGTAATTGCTACTTTGTTTAAATTGTGTTTTATCCTCTCTAAAATCCTGCGGGCACTCTTGCTCTTTAATATCTAAATTACATTCAAATTGTCATCATCAAAGAATAGATAAAATAATTTAAAAATAGAAAAAGCATTATGTAATCCTAATTATGTGTGTCACAGTTTTCAAACATTTAATAATTCAAATAAAATCATCTACAAAGCAATATTTTTCATCAATTGGAAATATTAATCGACACATTCTGGTAAAACCTTTTCTGAATAATATAAAACTAATAAATCTTAGGTAATAGTTAAATTAGGTCGACATTATCATTATTATATAACAATGACACATCTATAAGCTTAATGAATTTCTATGATGTCTTCCTAGACCTATATATCGATGGACTATAAAACTACATTCAGTAGGCCTATATAGCTTACATAAGTTATTATTATTAGTATAATTGCTTATATTTCATTTGTTAATTCTAAATCTATAGATTAATCATTTAAAAGTTTATTTATAATTTGTAATAAATATGAAATACTGTTATGTTAATTGTCAGGTTTAAATCTGTACAAATATCCCAAAATCTGTTCAAGAACTTTTAAAGTTACTACATTAAAATATTTAAAATATTATTTTTAAAAGTTTTTATCTTTTAAATAAATTTTTAAGCATTAAATTACGCTCTGATTTTCACAAATATTTATAATGTAAATACTAGAGCGCAAATTCTTATATTCCTTTCGTTATTATATAATATATAATAACGAAAGGAACATAAGAATTTTATTGTAAAATTGCTAAATTCTTCTTTTCAAAAACTGTAAAAACGCGTAAAAATTGGGAAGCGAAAATCGGTTTTGAATTAAATTTATAGAGAAATTTTGTGCTATTAAAAAGTATTTTAATATATGTAGAAAAATCAGGATTTTCCAATTTCAACTACTAAAAAAATAATCCGTTAAAAATTGGCTTAGATGCTGTTAATTTGAAATAAAATATACGGTTTTTTAAAATTAATTTTAATTCTGGCTACATAATTTCAATCAGAATTTTAATGACTTTCTGTTGTTTTTAGAGATTTCTGTTATAGGAGTTTTAGGAAAATGCGACTTTTTTAAAAATCAGAAGTTACTAATTACACAGTCCATTAAAGTTTTTGGTAAAGATTCTAAAGCGATACTTTGCAAAAGAACTCGTAAAATAATGATAATGGCGAATAAATTTTCACTGAAAGTACAGGTATACCTCGCCTTACGTCGGTAATTGGTTCCAGGAGAGGCGACGTAAGTCGAATTTACTTGTGTAGTTACGACGTAAGTCGAACTACGGTGGAAAATGCCAATAATGAGCACTTAAAGACCGCTAAATAAGACGACAACACAGAAACACAGATGTTTTCGTGTTTCGTTCTCTATGATTTATGATGATTATATTAGCATTTACTGTAAATGTACTGTACATATTTTAATTTGATTTTATGTGCTTTTGACGCTTTTCTAGTGATATTACGACTTCAATATTTGTGGCGGACGGATGTAAAGTCGAATAAAATGACTCAAACTTGATTTTTATTTTTCCATATACTTTTTTGATAAATGACGTATAATCGAGAATGAAGTAACTCGAAACGACGTAATTCGAAGTATACCTGTATTAGTAGTTGGTATTGTTATTCTTTACTTTTCACGATCGTGACACGTTACACTATGGCTGTTTATGACAGAAGCTAACACTTAATGCTTTATAAACACTTTTGCAAGTAGTATTGTGCGAACAGTAATTAGTAAAGTATTATTGTTTATATATAAATACAGCTTTATATAGTAATATTTGCTCCGATTGTAATCTAAAGACTTTTTAGTATGTTGTAGGGTAAACGATACTGTTATTAGTCATTTCGAATTAAAACATCTTTAATAAATGTTCTATAAAAACTATTCTGGAAATATTGCATGGCAATATTAATAAAAGTTTTTGCTGTCAGTAAGTAGCAAAAAATCCCACAGGTCTTTCTGTCGTTGCGTGTGGCCATATACTATACAATTTTGTATTTTCGTAAAACAAGGCACATTTTGGACTAAATGATTGACGTTTGTAATTTCTAGATGTTGGCAATAGAAATACTATAAAAAACAAATTCAGTAAGTATAATATTTCCTGATTTTAATGCTATGTCATAGAATTTTTAAAATAAAAATTGCCTTTAGTGTCCAATAAATCAAAAAGTCTTTAAAATAATAATAAAATTATTGTATTTTTGTAATTATAATTTTGTATCGTGTGTAGCAAGTAAATGTTGATTGTAATTATTTTAAACTTATTAATAATATTACAATTAAACGTTATCAATTTTGGAAACGAAATAATTGACTAACATTTTTCACGAAATTCCTAACGGTTGTTTCTATGGTAATTGAGAATGGAATAATGTTTCGTAGACTGCTTTTGTAAAAATAAAAATAAAAAACTATTTAGAAACACGGAATCTGTTTATAATGTTATACAAAAGAATTCGCTTAATGTCTTTTTAAATGTTGGCATGATATATTTTTGTTTAGCACGCGAATCAAGATTAATTTTGTAATATGTCTTCGGAATTTAATGATAAACAATGTAATTAATTCCATATTAAATTTAATTTCCAGTACAGAAGTAGAAACAAGACCATACGTAAAACGATATAATCCGTATTGTCTAATCTCTAATTGGAACGAAGACATTCATTTGGCTGAGGTAAATTTTTGAATAATATTTAAAAACTTAAACTATAAACTTTAACTGTATATTAATAAAATATTTTATAAAATATCTACGTTAATACATTACATTTACTAATATATAATTAAATTTAATAATAATAACAATTTTTAATGTGTAAAATAATAATTTTCAATTTTAAAACATGAAAAATTAAAATAATTATTAAACTTAATAAATTCAATTTAACACATCGCTTGATAATTAAAGTACTTCACAAATTCAATATTCATAGATTAAAATATTATTCTTTTGAGGATAAGATGCCAGAATGGTTATAATCAATCATTCTAAAAACGCAATAACTAGAAATAGGCATTAATCATTATTTTTTTACCTTCAGATTATCTTTTCATACTCTCAAGAGGATTTTTATCTAAAGAATCGATACTAAATATAACGCAACTTAACTTTTAAACTGCTAGCCTATATAATTCGGGCCGAAGTATACAGTCTTACAGAATTTTCTCTTCATCATTTCATGGGTTGAATAGATATAAATCCTTTTGGTATATTTTGGTATTTTAAAGATTTCCTGATGCCATGCTTTTCTGAAAGTCCAAGCCTCGTTACCATAACAAAGATTTGGTCTTGCTAAACTTTTTTATAGGTGTAAGCGAATGTTTTTGATCGATAGATTTTATAACTTTGTTTACGATTTCTAAGGTTCTGGTGAATTTACTGATTTTATAAAGTATATCAGATTCTGTTCTGAAAGCAAGTTTATAGGCTAGACATGTGAATTCATTACCTATTTTCAATATTTTGTTGTTTAAACATAATAACATTATTTAAACATTCTCCAGAAATTATAAAGTTAAAGCTTCTATTTAAAACTTAAATTCAAAAACTCTTATATAAAATGTCAAAATTCTTGACATTTTATAATTGTGTAATCAAAATGTCGTACTGGCAAATATTTTATGAATACAGGTATTTCAAGTAGAGTATTTAAGATAGATTTTATATAATCATACCGTATATACGTACTAGCAGAAATGCCTGGAGCTGCTTGGGTAAAAGTAACAACATATTAAAATAAAAACCATATTATTTGGTTATTATAGCCTACCATTGTCTAGTTTATCGCGATACTTGGATGGTACGTATTGGTGCAATTTCATTGGTCATTGGTATTATTCAACAGGAAATGGTCATTGACTTTCGCCTATATGAGAACATAATTCGAGACATCCAAATTTCTTCTCATGTTAACTCTAACGTACCATTCACAGCCGAATATGAAATGTCAAACGACCAACCAATCAAATTGCGCAAAAAAAGACCAAATATTTAAATTTGGAACCCTCAAAAATTAAAAACATATTTTGTGCTCTCTGATAACTTCGTAATTTTCCTATTCGAATATCACTATTTTGTGCTCGGATAGAAACGAGGGCCTGTTGCGTGCGTGGGTTGAAATGAATTCCACCAAACGAGTCATTAATCTTCTCCTGGCGAGAGGATGAAAAGTTTCATTGCATTTAACCTTTGTAAAAACTAACATCTGGATATTTTTAAGAAATATGCTTCTAACTGTTAAGTATTCTTTATTTCGTTTCATCAGTTTTGTAAAAGTATATCAGATTCTGTTCTGAAAGCAAGTTTATAGCTATTCTACACGTTGAAAACATGCTATTCTATACGTTGTTTATGTTTACTATTCATATTTACAAATGTATTCGGAACACATTATTAACTGGCTTTCGAGCCACTCTGTCCATTTATAAATTATTGAACAAATCAATATGAAGTCATATGATTGTATGATTGTATAAATTACAATGAATAATCTTGTACTTATTAATATAATAGAAACAATTGGTTATTCGATTACTCAATCCAGTTATATATATTATAGTCAACAGAGCAAAAAGTGAATTAAAAGTAGCGTGAATGAAAACATTCACCATATAAATTCGAACATTTACATAGTGAACGATTTATAGATTAAAACGAGCAATTATTTATTGTGACATGGTCACAATGCCGGGCTGCAATTTTTAATCGTATTTTTAATTTATTTAATTTAAAATATATGCTCTCCATCTCAAATTAGTAGTGGATTGCCCCTGTACATCATACTTTTTCTTCAACAATAGAGTCGTGCCGATTGTCTATTAACTGCTTTCAGGGGAAAAGTTTTGAATTGAAATAACGTGACTTCTGGTTTGCATTGGAAGTTCGCATATAGTTACTTGAAGCCTCCTGATCCTAAGTTTTCTACATCTGTATCGTCTTTCATTTAACTTTGCTCGCGATATTAAGGGACGACGGACGACGGACGACGGACGACGGACAGACAAGTGGGAATTTATAGGTCTACAATTTTTTCAAATTGCAGCCCAATAACGATTTTAAGTTATTTTTTTATCATTTTTAATTAACATTTGGCTTTTATTAATTTTATAATTCAAATTTAATTAAAGTTTCCTTAATATAAATATATATTAAAATACAGTATTTAAAATTTTTAATAAAATTGTTAAATAAGTAATGCTTCGTTTAAACATCTTCGAATATTCTTACACATTCGCGACACCGGATTCAAATACACGGAATAGATATTCTGTGAAGCTTGCGAAGCTTGTAAATCAAATACACAGAATTGACACAGAATGGCTTTCAATGTAATATGGAAAAGTATTGTGTCAATTCTATGAATTTCATTTAATCGGATTTTTTCGAATAAGTGCTAATTGTGATGGTTGATAGTTAGAAAATAATATTGATACAATCTATTTTTACAAGTGTATATGAATATTTTAGTTTAGTTCCATGTTAATGCTCAGTTAAATCTGTATACTGCATTAGACAAAATACTGACTAAAGAAGTTAAAACTGTCGTTCACAATCTAAATAAATCATATTTATATAATATGGAGTTTTAAATAAAAGATAATGCAATAAAAGCTTTGTCCTAATTAGTTGTATTGATTCATTTGCCAAACCTCATCCAAACAAATATCATGAATCATCTGTCGACTTCATTACATTTACTATTTAACTACAGTGATATCTGAATGTATATCATTGAGTTTCGTTTATGCATTATTATTATTATTGCAATTAGGCTTTGAAAATATGTTTTATGTGAAATTTAATAAAAACCAGTAAATTACTTTATTTTCTTATTATATGGCTATTCAAGTGGTAACATTTTAAAAATGCAAGTAAAAAAGTCAACTATCCAAAAAATAAAAATAAAATTTGGAATACTTAATACTGTAGCTTATTGAAATATAAATAACTAGCAGGTAGGCCCGGCGTTGCTCGGGCGAAAGTAACGATAGCGAAGATTAAGATTATTACGTCATAGTCACAGAAGAAAAAGAGTAATTTCATCAACAAACTAAATATTTCTAAAGAAAGGTCGAATTTGAAAATCGAATGTTCTAATATTGTTCGATTTTCACGACGTGTTCTGATTATATCGTTCGATTTTCATCGAATGTTCTAAAGAAGAAAGGTCGAGAAAAACCGAACTAATCTGTTTAAATTTGAAAATCGAATATGTTCTAATATATTACTCTTTTTCTTTTTTTTCCAGAGCCCGTAAATCTTGCACGTCGCTTTTTCTTGTTCTCAATTGTTACTTAACACTTTGGTACTTAAATTTGGTACACTAACTGTGTACCAAATTTCAACTTTCAACTCCTAACCGTTCTAGCGAGTATTAAGATTATTACGTTATAGTCAACCTTACCCTTTTCACAGAATGCAAGAATTGGGTCCTCCCTGTTTCCAGACTAATTAGGGAATTTTTAGATGGGTCTAAAAATAGGTTCGATTTCCTGCAAAAACGAAAAAAACTGCATTTGCGTCTTGCACGTCGCTTTCTCTTAACACTTCCATTGTTGAACGTCCATTGTTGACACTTCCATTGTTGAAAATTCCATTGTTACGTAACACGTCCATTGTTACTTAAAACTTTCATTGTTACGTAACACTTCCATTGTTGATGGAAATGTTAAGCCTTAATCCTGTCCATCTCCCCCGTGGGGAGGAATTTCGAAAAATCCCTTCTTAGTGTGCGTTCTCGTGACGTACCCTAACTGTACCAAATTTCAACTTTCAACTCCTAACCGTTTCGGCTCTGCGCTGATTATTATTATTATTATCAACTCGTCTCGATTATATATATAGATTCCAAATTTTAACATTACAGATTTTCTCTGTCTAATAATTTAATAAATAATAAAGCAACGAAAATATTATTTGGATTTATTTCTTGGCACTAGCAGTGATTTTTCGATTCATTTTTCTACTCTTCTCTTGTGCCAAGAATTTGTGTGATCAATCGCTTGAGATTACACAATTTATTTATTTATAATAATACAAATAGTCGAAATAGAAATTGTCTGAGGACAGATGATTTCCATCCTTCAAACTAACATATTCTCTCAAACAGAAATAACAATAAATGTAATTTACATAATTAAATATTCATTCGTATTTTCTAATCATAATTAGAGTTTGTCTGAAAATTGATTGATGTATTTTGTTACGTTCGTTGACTATAATATTTTTCCGTTTTAGATTTTATTAATTAATATTTCATAAATAATCATAATATTATCACGGAATTGGCGTAAATATAAATAAAACAAAAGATTATTATTTATAAAAGTTTTGCTATAGCAATAACTTTTAAAGTCATTTTCTGTTAAAATCCAAATTATTAAAATTTTCAGCAAGGGGGAAAATGTTAGATACTTAATAGAATAATATTTATTGATGTATATTGATTGTATTATCGATTTTGCACTTTGTAATTATAATCTGTAATAAATAATGAATTAAGCCAAAAAAATATATTTCTTGATTCATAAATTTAATGTTTACAATAAATACGTCTACATTTATGAAAATTTGTTAGACTGTCATTCTTTTGTGTTTTTTGCAATTAAAGATAGCATATAGCATCGCTTTCAACTTAAATGATTAATTGAAATGTGTGTAATATATTGCATTAAATACTTTACACGTGCTTTCTGCATAATAAAATTGAATATAATAAGAAAGTAAGCCAAATGTTCAAGTCAAGATGCTGTATTCACTCTTCGGTTAATTAATTTAAGAGCTAACGATATTTAATTAAAGGTAAAATTTTTTCGTGTTTTTTTCGGTTTTTATACTAGCACACTAGGTATATATTTTTAACTATTTCATTCAAAAATATTTGTCTCGTATATTTGCATAATTTTAAAATTAATTAAACAATATATTAGGATTTTTGCTTAAATCACGAATGGACAATTTATTGTGTTGAAAAATTTTCATATGAAGAAAGACATATTTTATATTAATTTTTAATTTTTTGTTTTTT
Source organism: Centruroides vittatus (assembly GCF_030686945.1). Taxonomy (NCBI): domain Eukaryota; kingdom Metazoa; phylum Arthropoda; class Arachnida; order Scorpiones; family Buthidae; genus Centruroides; species Centruroides vittatus. The sequence continues at coordinate 853,378 of NW_027122360.1, read as the reverse complement.
TTTTAAATTTTGATTGAGAGATGCCACAAATCATAATAGCTACAGTGTGTTCCACTAGACAACAGTCCCTATAAAATTAATAATTTTTTTTTTAAATAGCCACACCGGAAATAAAATTTACATCCGTCATCTGATAAACTAGGAACAAAATTTTTATTTAATGAAAAAGTAATAAATTTTAATTAATTATAATGTAAACATAGATCAACACTACTAGATTCTCACCTGTCAATGCCAATGACAAGAATAGACTCGTGAATAATTCAAAATCGACGAAAAATGCAAAGAATATTAGATCATATACCAACAAACTTTAAATAAGGAAAATACTAGTATAATTTTCATGATATATAAATGTTTATTCTGAAAAGGCTTTTACCGATAGGAAAAATCATAAAATTACAAACTCATCGAACAGTACTAATGAAAAGTGAAATGTTTGATACGAAGGTACTGTACTTGTTTGGTATGAAATTTTCATCGGACTTACGAAAGAGCTAAGAACTGAGATGGACACCGTGGAAATTAATAAATACTTCTTACTTTATTATTCACCATCCATACGTTATCATTCAAATTATCCAGATGCATTTCGCAAATTTCTTTGCCTCTTCAGTGGATATTACACCTTTACAACAGTGTTACATTTATATTCTATCAAATTTTCCCAGCATGCATCTACAGATAACCCGGTATTCAGATTGATGACATTTGCATAATTTTTGATACAATAATGTTCCGCGATACGTCTTGTTACAATATTTTCAAATTTATACAATATTTTGATATTATTTCTATTTATGATACAATTATTATTTTTACAATGTTGATACCATGGAGATTCACTTCGCCTCAGGCGAATTGCCGCTTCATGCTCTTTAACACGTTGTTCAAGCTGTCTTCCCGTTTCTCCAACATAGATCTTACTTTCTGGGCATGTACATATTAGTTTGTAGACGACTCCTGCTGTTTTCAAAGGGTCATGTGAATGTCCTACTATTCCTCTGTTTACCACATGAATACTTTTGCTTAATCTATTTTTCTGTTCGCCCACTAAGTTGACAGAACAATTATTAAAGTTATTTTTATATTTTTCATAAAACTTTTTAATATATGGTATTTTAATGTATAGGTTTTTACTTTTTTCTTCTTTTACATTATATCTACTTATTGTATAACAATTATACCACTTACGTATTACTTGTTGAGGGTAATCGTTAAGCAGATATTTTTTAAACAGATTTTCAGTTTCAAGTTCTATATGCTTCTGCAATGTCGTTCTGTTGAGAATTTTTCTTAGTTCCATTATAAAAACGTTTCTCTTTATACCTAAAGGACAGTATGATTTATAGTTGATTACTTTATTATTATTACAGATCTTTGTATACTTACGAAACAGTAGTGTTTTTTCGTTTCGTGTGATTGTAACATCTAAATAGTTAATTTCATTATTTTTCTCTTCTTCGTAGGTGAATCTAATATCATTGTTTAAACTGTTCGCATAAGTTTCGATGTTTTGGGCTGTGGTAATATTGGAATCATACAGGATTAATATGTCGTCTACATACCTGGCGTAGAAGGAAATACCTTGGAACTGGAAAATCTTTTGATCTAATGATGTCATGCTATAGCAATGGGCCTATAGGCCCAAGATTGCAATATATGCATGACATCATTAGATCAAAAGATTTTCCAGTTCCAAGGTATTTCCTTCTACGCCAGGTATGTAGACGACATATTAATCCTGTATGATTCCAATATTACCACAGCCCAAAACATCGAAACTTATGCGAACAGTTTAAACAATGATATTAGATTCACCTACGAAGAAGAGAAAAATAATGAAATTAACTATTTAGATGTTACAATCACACGAAACGAAAAAACACTACTGTTTCGTAAGTATACAAAGATCTGTAATAATAATAAAGTAATCAACTATAAATCATACTGTCCTTTAGGTATAAAGAGAAACGTTTTTATAATGGAACTAAGAAAAATCCTCAACAGAACGACATTGCAGAAGTATATAGAACTTGAAACTGAAAATCTGTTTAAAAAATATCTGCTTAACGATTACCCTCAACAAGTAATACGTAAGTGGTATAATTGTTATACAATAAGTAGATATAATGTAAAAGAAGAAAAAAGTAAAAACCTATACATTAAAATACCATATATTAAAAAGTTTTATGAAAAATATAAAAATAACTTTAATAATTGTTCTGTCAACTTAGTGGGCGAACAGAAAAATAGATTAAGCAAAAGTATTCATGTGGTAAACAGAGGAATAGTAGGACATTCACAAGACCCTTTGAAAACAGCAGGAGTCGTCTACAAACTAATATGTACATGCCCAGAAAGTAAGATCTATGTTGGAGAAACGGGAAGACAGCTTGAACAACGTGTTAAAGAGCATGAAGCGGCAATTCGCCTGAAGCGAAGTGAATCTCCATGGTATCAACATTGTAAAAATAATAATTGTATCATAAATAGAAATAGTATCAAAATATTGTATAAATTTGAAAATATTGTAACAAGACGTATCGCGGAACATTATTGTATCAAAAATTATGCAAATGTCATCAATCTGAATACCGGGTTATCTGTAGATGCATGCTGGGAAAATTTGATAGAATATAAATGTAACACTGTTGTAAAGGTGTAATATCCACTGAAGAGGCAAAGAAATTTGCGAAATGCATTTGGATATTTTGAATGATAACGCATGGATGGTGAATTTTTATTTAATGAAAAAGTAATAAATTTTAATTAATTATAATGTAAACATAGATCAACACTACTAGATTCTCACCTGTCAATGCCAATGACAAGAATAGACTCGTGAATAATTCAAAATCGACGAAAAATGCAAAGAATATTAGATCATATACCAACAAACTTTAAATAAGGAAAATACTAGTATAATTTTCATGATATATAAATGTTTATTCTGAAAAGGCTTTTACCGATAGGAAAAATCATAAAATTACAAACTCATCGAACAGTACTAATGAAAAGTGAAATGTTTGATACGAAGGTACTGTACTTGTTTGGTATGAAATTGTCTCGGCAGTAAGATAGAAATTATATCAACAACGCTATCAAATATTTAATTTTTTTTTTATGTATAAGAGTCAGTACATGATAATATATAAATTCAGAGACGCAATAACAAATGTAATAAAAATTTTAATATAATAAGGGAGAAACACGATTTAAATGAGTAACTCCAAAAAATATCGACCAGTATGACAATATCGTAAATGTGTAAATTAAAACACATCTTGACTGAATGCAGTGTATTAAATATACTGCATTCAGTCAAGGTATTATTAATTAATCTGCAATAATAAAAAAGTTGTGTTACTTTGGGTCAAAGAGCGAATTCAGTTGTTGTTTTAGCTTTTTTTTTTTTTTTTGAAAGCCGTAAATACATCATTATGAGACTTGTTTCATCATTCTATTTGTTATCTCAATTTTATTATTTGTATAATAATCGCTCGTTGACAAAGTTACGTACCCGGATGCAATTGTCCAATTACTACAAAACTCGGCATGCATCTGTCTCAGATAGGTGTGTAAATGATTACAGTTGTGTTCCTATTGCACGCCAGATAATGCCACCAGATTGTCTTAAAATCGCTATCCCAGTATCCTATAAAAAGGCACGCAGAGGTTCACTGTGTTCAGAATTGAAGTCGGAAATAATTTTTCGCTTTCTAAAATATCCCATGTTTTAAGCAATATCTTACTTAATTACCTATATTAAAAATTACATTTATTTATTATTATTTTCGATAAATAATTTATTTTAAATTATCCAATACAATATCAAATTAATGTAAATAAATCATTTTAATCAAGTGCTATCCTATTTATTTTTTATCACAATATATAAGATATTGTCATAGCCTGCGAAAAATAAATTTTATAAGAAACAAATTATTCGAAATATTTAGCATTTTTAATAATAATTTATTTTGTCTGTTGATTTTAAAATTATTATTTAAAATATTTGAATCGAAATCACGTAATTTTCGGTATAAACCGGAAGATCGTATATAGTTAATCGGGGTCTGCTGCCCTTAAACTTTCCATATCTGATCTTGGTGGTTTCGGCTTTCATCTACCTAATTCCGTTCTCAGAAAGACAGGCAACAATGGGAATTTATAGGTCAAATTGCAACCCAATTAGTAAAAAGTGATGAAAAATAGAAATTTCTATATTTTGAAATTAAAGGCAAAGACGTTAATGACGGTTAATGAGGCTAACTTTTTATTTTTGATATAATTCTCAACGTAGATTAGAATTTGATTTTATTCTAAATAATAATGAAATTTGTTACGTATTTTTGCACGGAAATTTTTATCACATTGCGTCGTGGCTGCATTGATAAGCGCCCACAACGCTTTGTGGCCTTTTTACGTTGCCAGATCGTTCTGGTTGATAATAAAAAGAATTTCGCTTCGTAGTCTAATTGAATATGCCAAAACGCGTCGTGCGCATTTTTGAAAGTGCCACGACACGAAATTCGCCTCGTAGCTGGATGTGAGAATTCGAAATGCGTTGTGGTCGATTTCTTCTGTCTTTGTGCCTACCATATATAGATTCTAAGTAATTCTATTCGCTGTTGTTTCACTGTAACTAGTTCAACTCTCCTAAATTGCGATTATAGTTGTAGTAATTTAATCTAAAACAATATAAATATTTAATGTGTTTTATTTTTTGCTTAAAAGTATGTACGTATTTTCGAATTAAATAAATCTTTTCTATCTTTATTTATTAGAGTAAAAAGGAAGAAACGTAGATAATTTTTATTAATAAAATAATTAAAAGACAACTTTAGTTTTTTAGAAAAATAAGTAAAAATATTTTAACAACAAACAGTAAAACAGTTTTATTTCAATTATCATTTTTTGAGAAATTTATTTAATTTCTTAGAGCAATTTTTCATTAATTATAATTGTTACGGTTGTCATTTTTTATTAAACTTTAAATAGTTATTGTAACGATTATGAATTATTGCTCAAGTAAAGTATTCATCATTAATTTTTAAAAGTGAATTGTCTACCCGAAAATTTTAATTAAGTCTTCCCGTCCGACTAAATTTTTTTAAAATGCAGTTGGAACAGAAACAGATTTTCATGAGCTATTATAAATGCATTAATCATGCAATATGAATTAAATACACAATTATAAAGAACAAAAAGAACTATATTAAAATTTATGTTTTTAATTTTTTAGGATAAGTTTCTTATAATTTTATGCATTCAAAATCGCTATTATTGGATACACAAATTAAGGGATAATTTTAGTGATAATAAAAATTATTATAAGCTGTAACCTTGCGCTAATGTTACGTTATACTAAATTATATAAAAGGCATTTAGGGCATTTAAAATATAGGTTTCAATCAGCATTAATAATTATCATTTTCTCATAAATTACATACTACGGAAAGAATAAAATTACCATTAACTAAGTTTCCTACGGCAATCAATTTTCATAAGGAATTTTTATGTTTTATAAAACTGAATTTAAATGACACTGATTTTGATCGAATGATTCCGAAGTAGGTCTATGTGAGCTTTAAGGTATGTAATTCAGTAATGTCAATAACTATTAAACACGCTATTTTTTCCACTGTATAATAGGGTGTTTCTATTTTATTTCGTATATTCAATTAGTTTTTATTTTGAATATTAGCACAAAGAATTACTGTCTCCATAACACGCGAAAAAAAATATTCGTTTTATAATATTAATGTGAAGCATTCGATTGTTACAGTTTTAAGTATTTTGAACACGGTTTACGTTTTGAGATAATTTAAATAGCTAAATCTTCTCATTTACATATTCTCAGTATGTAGGATTGTTTTCTGTAGGTAAGAAAATTCTGAATAGAGAGAGAATTTTTAAAAACTTTACCAAAAACAGTGAAGGAGATCCATAATACTGGATTTTTATATTCTCATCACGCCTAAAAATATTTGACAGCGTCAGAAAGACTTTATTTAAATGTTTGGGCTTATTTATAACGTTTATGCCCTCTTCAGACTATATTAAAAATGTAAAATGACTGTCCGTTAGCAAGTTTACGGTTATATCATTAACAAAACCAATCAACTTACTGAACAGAGATACGTTAAATATTTTGACTACAGCTTACCTTTCTAACAAAGCCTGTAAATTAAAAAAATCGTAAAATCAAAATTTAAAATTTAAAACATTAAGCTCACCAAAACACAGTGCAATTAAATTTTAAATCGGCGAATGTGACGATATACGAAATTACATTGTTTTAATACTATGAAATATGAACGTCTATTAGTATCTTACATATGGATCGAATTTCAAATTACGTTTTAAAATTGCTGCAAAATTCAAATTCAAAACTTCTTTCAAAATTGAAAGAAACGATCCACGTAAACACAAGACAATGAACCCTAAGTTACATATAAATGAGGTGTACAAAGGCATCTGCCGTAATATATATCAGTGCGAAACGACTAATTTACATATTTAACATTGATTTTCAGCAATTGTGGATATCTAGATTGCTTATTTATTTCCTTATAGAAAATATTTCCATATAAGGAAAATAAGTTTTTTTTACGTATATTCTTTTCTATTTTTTGTTAGCTTTTTATTCATACTATATCTACGTGCCAATATGTGTAAAGTACAGTATATGTATATCTGTGTATATATAATGTGTATATCATGCCTTTTAAACGCATTGATATCAAATGTTCTCTTATTCTGTATTTTAATGGTGTAAATTGTTCTTATATTGATGAAAAAACGATCTATCTTATCACATTGAAATCTATATATTACACCCACCTTCCAATAATATAAATCTTTAATTGGGCTGCAAATCTTTAATTGAAAAAAATTTGACCTATAAATTCCCAATGTCCTTTCTTAATCTCGAGAACGGTGTTAGATAGATGAAAGTCGAAACCAGATAAGGAAAGGTTATGGGCAAGAAGTCCCGATTAACTATACACGTACAGTACTTCTGGTTTATACCGAAAGTCACTTTATTACTTTATTCCTATTCAAATATTATCCCCTGAAAGGAGTTAGATAGATGACCGGTACGACTATATTGTTAACAGGAAAAGTATAATGTACAGGGACAAGATACTACTAATTTGAGGTAGAAAGGATATGTTTTACATTAATAATTATAAAAAATATGATTAAAAATTGCAGCCCGATCATATTGCGATTAAAAAAAGCAGTTGAAGATATAATAGATAAAATATTATTGAATAATTATATCTTCAACTTTTTTTTAAATGCAACGTCTGTTGTTCTATTAATTGTTTTTAATATATCCATTTGAAATGTATCATATTTAATATAATTAAACCTAACTTGTAGGCGTAAATCCTAAAAATCTACACAAATTTCAATAGCATTTTCCGGTAATTTGAATAGGCTAATTGTAGATGCACGAGAGACAGCATACATCCTTCTACAATGTCTTTATTTCGTTTATCGAAAAAGTTTGCGCAAATAATGCTCTATTTTAAAAATGGAAGGTTCAAATGAATTCGATCAAAGAAATATAATTGATAGATTTTATAGTGAAAATTGCGAAAATGGGAAGTCTTGTACAATTGAACATTTCTGTACAATGGGGATTCGTACAGTGTACAGCATCATTTCAAGAGTAGAGAAAGAAGAACGGGAAATGGATCGAAACAGGAGGAAAATAGCTGAAAGGAAGAGGAACCAATTGGAGGAAGAAGTCATAGGAAAAGTTGGACAAACGCTTAGAAAATTGGGAAGAAAGTTCAAAATTCACACGGACGTGTTCGCCAGATTCTGAAGAACATTAAGTGATTCTGAAGAAGCGAAAGTCTACTCTAAAATGCATGACGAAGCAATTTTCTACTCAAAAAATCCTTCTGCAAAAGCTGATCGATGGAATCTCGGGGGCGTCAATCTGGACGTGATTATGGATGTTTCATGTGGCTGACGTATTTATCAATCATGACGTGGTTATGGTCTATTTATATAACGTGAATCCTATAAATGCGACCACTAAGCGAAATATAAAATTTTGTTTCGTAACAAAATATTTTTTCTCGGATTGTTACATAATATCAATGAATGTAGTTTATCGTTTCAGTAACTAAACTATTCCGCAGTATATAAATCACTTTAATTCAATGTAAATATCGATCCAAATAATAAGACCAATATTTCTTCTGAATAAATTAGGAGTAATAACTGTATTTAATTTGTATTAAGTAAATTATTATTATTATATTAAGTGTTAAATTATTTAATACACACTATATTATATATTTGCATGAAATGAATACATTAATTTTATTGTTACATTTAATATGCTTTATATTTTTAGAATTTAATAGTTAACCAAGTAAGTCCGAACAATCATAATAATATTTCGCAGCCATATTAATATAATTTTGACAGTTATTATTTAGTAAACCACGCCCTCGAGGAATCCCAAAAATCTAGAACATCAACTTAACGTTTAGGGTAGACAGAATTATCATTCTTTAACTTCACGAAGGAACACTGCTAGGAACTAGGAACTGTCCATATCCCGCGCCATATTTCCGAATATCTTAAGTTTTCGGAAAGAATTCGTTATTCAGAATATCAAATACATCTGCTTTACTCGGGAAGGTTACTACATACTACATATACTAGTCAGCATTCTACTCGTATAAGTTTGCATAATAATTCATCGCCATAATAATGTAATAGTAATAAAACAGAGTGAAGGAGTTATCCTGTACGTTACACTCACCCATTCGATGTGTCAGAATTTTTAAATTAATGGATTATTTCGTGGTATCTCATTCTATTGTTATATAGCGATTAACTCTTCTACACACACGTTTAACAGTTATAGAAATAGGAAAGAAACTTTCTCTTAAAAAGTTAAACTTTGTCATCGTTACGTATTAAATTAATAATAATAAAAAAACATATAACTTTACGTATGAATACATTTTTCTTTTGCACTTAGATATTTGTTTGCATTCTAGAATTTTAAATAATTTTTATTTATAGGTTTATTTGAGTATATATCATGTTAAAGAAGTAATTTATGAATTATATGCATATACCATTTTATTTTTTAATGCGGTATGAACCAATGCGTTAAAAAAATAAACACAACATTTGAAACGAAAATTTCTCAAAACCTTTAAAAAATTATTTCAAAAACTTGAATATTATTTATTTTATATTAAAAATTTTAACGCATAACAATCATTTTTTCAATATTTTTTACACAAAATTTAAACAGACAGACCAACTGCCGGACTAACTGACGATTTTTTAAAAATATTAATGATAGAACGTTTAAAAATCTAAGTTACTAGTCTATATTATTACTTTAACAATACATTCAAACTTTTAAATTAAAAACAATACGGTAATTATAATAAAAAGTAAACATGTTAACGGTTTCACTTACATTCCTGAATCATTAACTGAGAAGGTAACTTTAATAAAATTACTGGATATTATATAGATGCATACTTTTTACCCTGCCAAATTCCCACTGACGTATTTCAAGACGCCCTCAACACGCAATTAATAATTTGACTGATGCGAAACAACCTCATCTATAACTATTATTATTATAATTTTATTCATTTAAAATAATTTAGTCTTTACTTACTAATTACTATTTGAAATATAATATAAATGGGGGGCCTTGCTCGACAGTGGGAGGTGTTGGTGACTTTTGCGTTGTGGTTCAACAAGTGTTAAGAAACTACTGTATTTCTCTAATCTTATTAACCAAAAATTACTAAAACTGTATAGAAATCATCGTTCTCGAAGAAATATTAACAATTAATAAATATGCAGCGTTCACCAGTTAAACGAGGTAGACCTCCGCTTAACAGAACCAAACCGGAAGGTAAAAAGTCTCAATCAGGTGCATCCAACTCCAAACTTATAACGGATTTTAATCTATTAATGGACAAAGAATCACAAGAACCAGCCTTAGAAATCAACAACCAGCATATGGATACAACTCCACAAAGACTACAGAATTCACCAGGTGAGTCCAATATAATCCATCCATCATCTTCGACAAATTCGAATGACACTCTAACAACAGATCTATGGTACAAAATTTCGGAACTTATTAATACTTCTAATAATAAACTATCTACCCAAATGGAATCTATAAAAGAAGATTTGAATTTAATCCATGAAACTATACGTGAGAATAAAATACAATTTCAAAGAATGGACAGTCAAATTGAAAATCTAAAACTACAAATCGACAATTTAAAATCAGGAAAGGAACTGATACAGTATAAAATGGACACCCTGATCAACGACCATCACTATAATAATATAATAATATATAATTATCCCACGTCAAATAGTATCTCCAAATCAGAAATTCTTAAATTTATTAACTCTTCATTAAACCTGCACAAAGTACTCCAGGAAGATATTCTTGATATAACTCAATTAACCAAATCAACGAATCCTGTTATCAGATTATCACTCAGTAATAAACAGACCCGTGATCAGATTTTTAATTCCTTCATATCAAAGAAACAACAAAAATTATTGGAAAACTGGGGAAACATCCAAATCGCACCAGACCTTACTAAGGACTCACGTAAAAGAAGAAAAAACTTATTACCGATTTATTTCGAATTAAGAAAACAAAATCATTCAGTCAAACTACGTAACGATATTCTACAAATAGACCGAGATAGAATAACTTTTAATATCGATACGGGAAAACTGGTTTATGTGGATACTTTTCTACCTTTTTCTACCTTACCAGAATCAGCAAGTTGATATACATTACAAAATAAATCTCATCAGGAAAAAGTTAACAAAAATATACACCCAACTACTGTCATCAATTGGAATAGTCAAGGCTTAAAGAATAAAATAACATCACTAAATCTTCTCCAATTAAAATATGACCCTGATATAATTGGAATAACTGAAACATGGATTACACTGGATCTGTTTTATAATTCTACTTTCTTCAATAACTATACAACAATTACAGTCCCAGCATATAAACCTTCTGGACCTGGTCGCCCAAGTGGTGGATTGTGTATCTTATTAAAAAAACATTGCTGTAAAATACAACAAACCAAAAAATCTGACAACTATATATTACTCCTACTTTCAATGAATAAACCAATATTAGGCAACAAAGATTATCGACAAATAATAGTAATGATCACCTATATTCCACCCAACTGTCTGACAAAACTCAATGAAATATTTAAAATAATCGAACAGTGGCAACATTTAACTCCATATATCCTTTTACTGGGAGATTTTAATGCAAGAATCGCTGAAATGACAGATTCATATTATAATGGTCCTAATTACCAAATACAAAATATCAGACGATCCAAAGATAATACTACTAATAAACTAGGAATAAACTTAATAAAAATAATAAAAGACCATAAACTGTACATTTTAAACGGACGTCTCAAACCTGATTATCCAGCCGAATTTACTTGTATTGAATATAATGGCAAATCCACCATAGACTTAACAATATGTTCTGAATACATGTTAGATTGTTGTCTAGATTTCGCCATAACTACGCAAGACACATCGGACCACTTTCCAACCATATCAAAATTCCTATTGTCCTCAGAAAATTCATCAACTAAGGAGTGCAATAAACAAACGAGAATCTACTATAAAATGTCGAAATTTTCCAATGAAATAGAAAATAGATTCAACAATATTCCAGAAATAACCAATTTGAATTCTGATATAATATATAACCAAATAATTCAGATAATGAACGATTATATCCAAATTAAAAACGATAAAAGAACCATTCAGAACAAATTTAAAAAACCATGGTTTGACAAAGATTGCTACAAGATGAAAAAGATGAAGCAAACAAGTCTAAAAACATTCCGTGAAAACTCAAATAATTTAAATTTCAATAACTACAGAAAGCTCAAGCAAACTTACAATAACCTAATTAAAGCAAAAAAGAAAAATTATCTTTCTAAACTTGAAACAACATTACTAAAAAACAGCAATGATAGCAAAACTTTCTGGGCACTAATACAAAAATTTCGATTTAAATTCGACTTATGTGACAATAACTCAATGATAAGTTTTGAAGCCTGGAAAAAATTTTATCAACGCCTTCCTGTTACCCAAACTATACCTAATTTAATGTTCAACTACAACTCCAACAACGAATGTCTTAATTCTAAATTTACAATCAAGGATCTCGATGATATCATACATAAAACTCGCATTAACACATCACCAGGAAATGATCACATTCCAACTAAGTTCCTAAAAACATTGTCAAATCAAGCAAGAGTGAAACTGCTACAACTCTTCAATTCTATGTACAAAACAATTAATTACCCGGACTCCTGGAATTCAGTAATTTTATCAACGATACATAAAAAAGGTGATAAAATTTCTCCAACTAATTATAGACCAATAGCACTACTGTCAACATTAAGAAAATGTTTTACATCTTTATTAGCTACAAAATTCCAATACTGGACTAAAATAACTGACCTCGAAGCAAAATTTCAATACGCCTTCTTCAAAAATAAAGGAACAGAATCTGCTATTTTCCTACTATCTTCTATAATACAACTTCATCTGAGAAAAAAGCAAAGAAAAATATATGTTGCATTCATTGATATCCAAAAAGCATTCGACTCTGTTTTTGTTCCGCTACTGGTATATAAACTAAAAGTTAACGGAGCAGGTAATCAATTTGCAAACACTATATCTAAGCTATTCTCAACTTATAACGCAAAAATTAAACAGGGCAAAGCCGTCTCACCATCGCTAACATTAACACGTGGAATACTCCAAGGTGACCCTCTTTCGCCATACCTATTCAATTTTTATCTACTCGAAATTGATCACATATTTCAGAATTGCTCAGATGGAATAGAACTTGGTGACAGGACCTTTCATTATGTATTATTTGCTGATGACCTTGCAATCTTCGCTCCGACAAAAATATCACTACAAAGAAAAATTAATCAACTAAATTCTTACCTCAACTCAATCCAATTAACAATCAATCCTACCAAAACGAAAGTCGTTATATTCCGTAAGAATAGTAAAATCTCCAAAAAAGAAACAACGATATATCTAGACAAGCAACCTCTGCAAATGGTAAATGAAGTCAATTTCCTAGGTGTTATGTTCGATTGGAATCATACTTTCAAAGCACATATTTCGTATTTGAACAATAAAGTAAAACTTGCTATAGATAATCTGCTAAACTTATATTCTAACTTAAAAACCTCCGATTTATCTATTCATATGAAACTGTATAACGCAATCATTAACCCAATCATATATTACGCATCCCCAATATGGGGTCTCGATTATATATATAAATTAGAAAAATTTCACATCTACTTTCTTCGCAAACTTTTTCACTTAGAAAGAACTGTCCCAGGCTACGCAATTCGCCACGAAACTAACCGTATCTGCTCTTATCCATTGTTCTTAAAACGTATCATTAAATTCTACTATCGTTTAAAATTCAAATCTGACAGTAATATTACCTTTCTGCACCACGAAATAATCAAAGGCAGTAAAAAATCAACTACAATACAACTCTGGCAAACTAAACTAAATAAAATACTAAATTCTTTTGGAGTATCAGATCTTCTATTCAAAGATAATATTCAGGACTGGAAATTTGGATATACTATGTTAATGGAATCAGCTATCGCTCAATCTATAAATATGGATCAAAATAGCCTAAATCACAATACCTATCATCCCTGGTACTTAAAAATTTTACAAATACCTTCTGTACAACCTTATATGATAAAATCAATTAACTTCAACGTGAAAAGGCTAATTTCACAATTACGTCTAAATAAATATTCCCTTTATATCAATAATTTCTATATTGACCTATCAAACAATCATTGCCCATGGTGCAAATTCGATAACTTCTCAATTGAACACTTACTTCAGAAATGTCAAAATCTCTCTAATGTACGTGATTCTTTCAACATTCCTCGAATACTCCAAAGTGATTCATCCCAAGATTATAGAAATTCTCTCAATAACCTAAATAAAAATGATCTCTATTCTCTGTATAATTATTTCATTAAGATTACAAAAATGTTGTAAATCTATGCCAGTATGTCAAAATATATCAACATTATATAACTTCATTATTGTATAATTATATTACTGTGTTTGTTAAAATAACTGTTTTTATTTATGTTAATAACGAAATAATATAAAACCAACGTATAAAGACTGTTAAATTTTAATAACCTAGTTAATGTTTTAATAATACGAAAATTTACAAGTCAATTTTGTACAACCCCCTGCAACAGGGATAATCCCCTTTTTGTGAATAAAGATATTTGATAATAATATAATATAAATGATGACTTATTTTGTTTGAACATAGTTTTTTTTTTTTTTAATTTTAAATTTTAAACTGCATTAGTACTTTAATTAACCAGATTTATTTGAACGTATTTCGTGCTGGATACAAACATATTTAACATATAAAAAGGAAAAGAGGAAACTATTTTAATGACTAGAAATAAAATTATTATTTTGATAGTTTGTATTTGCAACATGACGTGACTGGGTAGTAAATTAAATCAGTTATTCGTGATGAATAATAATAGTTGATGCTTTCTAACAATGCATAGATACAGTTTATGTTCTAAATTAATGTCATATCGTTTTATAGCAATATACTAACTATTTTATTATATAAAACAAGAAAATTCTGAATACTTAATACATAATTTTTATTACAATCAAAAAATTAATTTTTATATGATTTTAATGTATTTTTTTTATGAGTACTTGTATTTTTGGAGTGAAAGAATTTTTATCTTCAACGATATTGCCTTGAAAATTTATAAATCAATACTTTTCCAAACTAAATATTAACATTTTATCAATATTCTACCAATTAAAATTCACAATTATTTAATATATAATAAGGTATTATTATATTTCTTAACATAATACTGTACATTCAAACAAATACAACGTAAAAATTCATACTTTATCTTATAATTTCATAACGTAAATTTTCTATTTTCGAAACATTAATAATTTTGAATTTAAAAATAAATTAATGCGTAATTGAATAAAATTATGATAAAATGTTAAAATTATTGTGATAAAAGCTTATGTAAAACTCCTATTTTTGTTTAATCTACGCTATAAATATACTTTTACACACGATAACGTTTTAGATGGTATTAATAATTAGATCAGTATTTGCCCTTCATCAGTAATAAATTATATTTTAAATTGAATTTGAAATTAACGTTCATGACACATCATTAACTTTATTATTACATACAATTAACTATAATATAATTTCATTTAATTAATAATTATTACTGGATTATAATTTAACTTATATAAAGTACATAGTCTGTATAGGTATATATTTAAGAATAAAATATTTATGAAAGGACATAAAACTCCGGTTAAACAATTAAAATTTATTATACTTAAATATTTATTTAAGGACAATAACTTGTATAATTCTAACACGAACTTGGCACAAAATTAAAAGCAATTATCTAGAATAAATCGAACATTAATTATATTATTTATGATTATTTATTTTCATTAAAATATGGATTATAAAATATGCAATTATTATTATTACAGGGTAACAGGCATTATTCTAAATGAGCGCATAACATTGAGATATGTTTTCATATATATATATACTGTATATATACACACGTTATGTGTATGTACTGTACGTATAGAGTACATTCAGTCAAATATTATACACACATATTATGTGACTGCATAAAAAACATTTTTTTTGTTTTTTTTTTGTATACGTACAAAGATTTATCACCCTGTACAAAATGTGCTTGTCAAATTAGTTATCCATAATTATGTAATTATAACCAACTAATTCGGTATAAACATATAACTTTACAAAAACGGAAAAAAACCAAGAATAAGCGAAATAAACCAAAATAATTTCCAAAATAAAATGTTATTAGAAGATATGAATTTATCAAATCATGCTGAATAATGCATAATTCCTGGAAACGGTATTTATGAATGTGTAATTACGTTCACGATAAGTTTTGTATGAGGTATTAGCCTATGTATACATAATAATAATCTATAGAAAAGGTCACATGTTAACATTTATTTAGAAAAGGAGATAAAATTTAACGTCAGATTATACTTAAAATATATTTTATTCCCTTCTTTAAGCTCATAAAATATTTATTTTTAATGCATTACTGTAATTTATCATTTTAATTATTTTTTATTTTTTATTACATATAAAAAATTTATTTAATAATAACGATTTATTGTAAAGTCAATATATAAAATTTTTTAAAATGGTGTTTTACGTTTCTTGGTAATTTTGACTATTATTTTTCTACTTACCAGTAATTTTCAAAACTAGTCCATTGGAAAATACTAATGTTTAGTTTAGATCAAACCTTAGCATTTTCCAAATTTTTGCAGGAAAATGCCAAGGTTGGAAATAATTTAAAAAAATTAAATATATTGATATAATGAATAATTTTTTTATGAAAATAAGTTTTACATCGCGAAATTTTCTTAATGTAGTTTAATTCTTTACGATGCAAAATCATTTCTAATATTTGATAAGCGAGAATGGGACATTTACGATTTATTAGTTCTAAATGTATTTATTCTTTCTTAAATATAATATTAAAAATTAATATCAATATATTTGATCAGAAACTACTAATTGTCATGACATTTCAGCTTTAACATTAATCCAATTTTATTTTATTAACTAGGCTAAATTGGAAGAATATCTAAAAAAGAAGGAAGAAGGAAGCCTATTAGTGCAAAGAATAAATCGAATTTTAAATTCGGTCCTGACACCAGTAAGATGAATAATATTCTTTTAATATAAAATATATTAATATTTTTCTTTTTTTTATATATAGCTCTATTCGCATGTAATTTTTTCCACATACATTTCTTCACAGGTATTGACATTTTTAAGTGGTTCGTGATAGTCGTATTAAAATACAATTGGCCTTCGGAATTACAATGGAAAAGATTTGTCATACTTAAATAGTTTCAATGTTATACATTTATATACTCCAAGGCAAAATGGGTTTTAAATATTTCAATATTTTTACTTGTCGATCGTAGAACATTATATTCGTTGATGGCACCATCTGTTAGACAAATTCACAACTAAATAGTTTTTTTTAAATTTATATTTAAAAAAAAGACACATTTTTATTTATTTGAATTATAATTTGATCACTAAATGTATCGTTTAATTTAATTAATTACAATATTCGTATTACTCCGTTAATCTTGTCAATTTGATGTTTTAAATCGAGTAATTGTGATTAAAAATTTATAATGTTTTACATATTTAACGCTATAAATTTAAGTATATTTTGCAAACATTGTGTTTTAATTTGTAGAATATTCTGCATATGGTTGTGTTCCGTTATAAATGTAATTTATTTATTGATATTTGTAATTTTACAATTTGTTTTTTCATTTTTCACCGTCAGATGGCACTACTTTGGCACCATCTTTAAGAAATTTCATTTGATCGGTGTGATCGGTCGGAGTCGAATATTTAACCACACAAATAGGCTAGTGGTTCAAATTTATATAATTCTAAAACTGAATTCTAAATAAAGAGCTAAATCGTTCTCAGTTTAAAATTAGACAATATGTTGATCGATTGATAAATTGATTTATTGTCTGTTTTAATTATCTAATTGATAAATTATTAGGGTTACCATAAGTCCGTATTTTATACGGACAAGTCCGTACTTTAAAGGCTCTGTTGTGTCCTTACCGTACTTAGAAAAAATAAAGAAAATGTCCGTACTTTTCAACTGATCGCGCAGTTAATAGTTAGCCTATATCATAACAGCTTCGATTTAAATCTGACAAAAGGTACTAAATTTTTGATGATAATTATTGTACTTGTCAACTACGTGTCAACATCATAATTATAGCCTAAAAAATGTAACGGCTCTGTTGCTTAGAGAATACGCGCCATTCATTATAACGTACTTTATTTTTTAGTTCGATAGTACTTGTGGTAAAATAGTTTTCTTATATTTAAAATTGCATTCTGCACTCCAAAGAAAAGTGTAAATCGAAACTTTATATTATATGCCTACATTTTTTAGATTGAAAAATATTAATAAATTTCCTTTGTTTTACCCCGCTGTTTGAATATTTTTAATGCTAATCTGTCCGTATTTTGCCTTCAACTATTATGGTAACTCTAAAATTATTTTCAAAGACAAACGCTTCTATTAATTTGCCCTTTCAATATTTAAGCCTACAGTATAACGATAGCAGTCCATAGTTTGAATATAACTATTTCCAATTTGCACGATTATTTTAATCGTATTTCACGACTAGTCGAATATTTAACCACAAATAGGCTAGTATACTTGATTATTAGGCCTAAGCTAACGATGTAAAGTGTTGATGCCTTAAAGATTGGCTACCAAGTAGGCCTATGTATATAGGCTACTGTAATTATATATCTAATTTTAATATTCATATTCATATTTGCATATTTATAACACTTTTCGTGAAATATTATTTTAATTTCGTATTCTAAAGTATTCAGACGTATGTTACTCGGGTTTCATGTAAGTATGGAATTAGTTTTAGCTTTTAAATAAAAATTAGTTTTAGGCCTAATCTCGTAACTATTCATTCCGTTTCGCAACATGTTCAGTTGTCAAATTTTATAAAATAGCGACATTTTCTAGGGACGTTCCTCGGGAGTTGAATGTGACTGACTTACAATGCACCAACGATTAACACCACAATTATGTAAAGATTAACAAAACCCTGCTCCGTAAATTTTTAATCAGTTCGAACATCAACTTGGATTGTTTTCAGTTGTCATCTCTCGATATAATACTTCGAATGTTCCCCTTAACAATAATATTGTTTCCTCTTAGTTTCAGTAAACAGATTATATAATCTACGGTGCTTTAGAACAGATTGGCTACGTAATGTGTGCACGCAGCGGGACACCCGAGTGCAGCGGAGGCAAACAATCGCTACCAACCCAACTTCGACATATGACTAAATAATTGTAGTTCTCATTAAATGACGTCATAGTCGCACACATGACGTGATTGCAATAAAGTTATAAGCAGCTTATCTTCGTCAACGAAAAGTTTATTCCGCTTAACATTCGGTTGTTCCGCTTTTTTCTATCTTGAGTTTTTTTTATATCAGTCCTCGGGACAGTATTCCTTCGAGCATAACAAAACTTTTAAAAGAAAATGATTGAAATATTCGATCAATCTTCTTATAAGAAAATGTCAAAAGCCGTGCTTTTGGATTTAATCCAGTAAAAAAAAAAAAAAAAAAAAAAGGTACGAGCTGCATCACCGTGATCTAATCCTGTTAAGTAGAGCATTCTCTCTTTAAATATAATGCTGGATAATAAAAGATATTGTCACTAACTTGGTCCGAAGGTATTTCTTTTCATCTAATGGATTTATAAGTAGTCATGCCTACACAAAAGTGTAAGCTGTTTAATTCGATCAAAACTGACATTTTGAGTTGTGAGCTTTTTCACTCGGTGGCTGTAAAAGCTTTATATTAGATTTACGTGTATTTATTTGTATCTATGTATTTTTATCTTGGAATATTTGGTATTGTAGATCGAGAGTTAAAATTTGTCTACCGATCCTGTTCGATGGAATTTAAAATTTCATGGGGGCATAAAACAAAAATTCCAATTCGATAACAACTTTTGTTTATTGCCTCATCAAAAATTGTTTTTATTTCTTTATTGTAATCTGACATTTTGTAGGTTTTACCGGTAAAAAATTTATCGTTTGTTGATTTGCGTGATTAATTTATCTACTCAAACGATAGGGAATTAGTAACACCTCCAGTAAATATTACTTTTATTTTGAAATAAAGTATAAGGTTTAAGTAAAAATTGTTAAATAGACTTATAGGCTAATAGAAAATGTCCATAAAGTTCATATTTTATATAGCAGAATATACTTATTTTATAGGTTACGCTTTTCGAAATATAGTACAGTACTTATACTGTACTATATTTCGAAAAGCTATAGGTTCTGTTATAGATACATATTTGGTTCTGTTTCATAATTTGGCACTATTAAATGCAATAAAGTTAGGTGTTTATGTACTTTATAGACATTCATATAAATTTATTAGTTCTTTTTATTCATAAATATTATTATAATTTCGAAATTATAACAAATAATACAAATTTTTTAAATATATTGATACAAAGAAATTAGTTCTTTCTACTATTTAACATTTTTTAACTCGGATAGACACGTCGATATCGTTAGATATTTTATATATAAAGTAGAGCGAAATGACGACGTTCTTACTTTATTTATTTATTTTTTTTTTTTTTCATTTTTAAGAGTTGATGTCATTATCATATTGCAGGGCCATCCAGAAGGTAACGGAGTCTGGGGTCAAAATATACATTAGGAATCTTATAGCAAATTTAATTATTATATTAAAGAAAGGGGGTAAACGGTTAAGTAAACGAAAAGAAAGAGTCAAAATAAAATCAATGTATGTTCCCCGAAACTTTTTGGATCCCTGTAGAAAAATAATTTTGAACGTAAAAGAAATGTGTATAGTTAGCCTATATATTTATCTATAACAGTGATTCCCAAATTTTTCGATCCACTTGGTTCAAAGTTATACCCAACGCCCCCAATCGTACATAAATGCTCCTTATCCATTTTCCCTTGTATGAGAAAGACTTGGAAATATTGTTAGGAAAACTTTTCTATGAACCTCACCTTTTGTGTGATTACCATACATCGCTGTCAACATCTGGAAACCATTAAACGCAATGTTTCTTCTTACCCATTTAAACAGAGGAAAGGAAAAGTTGTCAGTAAGCCCAACCTCCGCCTATGGTCACTATTCAGTACCCTGCTCCAGCGCCCTTCTGCCGCCCACTTACTTCTTTTCGTCTCCTAGATTTACTCACCGCTTGTAGGGGCGGGAAACGTCCACTTTGAGAATCACTGATCTATAATATAGGCTATATACATTGTATAGGGTCTCCTACTTCCTCAGAGTTCAGGGAAATTTGATACTTATCCCCTCTGGAAGTCCTTGCGTATTGATATAGGGCCTATATCAATACGCAAGGACTCCCAGAGGGGATATTGAAATTATAACTATAATTCAATATCTATAGTAAGTAAAGGTAAGTCCTCGAGATTTAGATGTTATAACATTAAAAAAATTACTAACGGGATTTATTTTATCATGTTATTTTACTACAAGAAGTTCTTTGTTTTATACAAATGTATGTAGGATATTTACCAAAAACAAAATTATGGAGAAACATATTACTTCCTGAAATCGTCATCTTACGCTAAGAGATTCGTCATCTTACCTCCGCATGGGGTAAGGTGACAATTGTATATTCTGCAATGTTCTTTTTTAAGTACATTCCGTCAAAATGAATTTTGATTAGAATAATAAGGAAATAATTACATATTTTTGAAGTATTGATAATTATATTTTTTCACGAATATTATCCTTTAATTTTAAAATAAAAGTTTACGTTCTCACTTTATATTCAACTCTTTCCTCCTCAAAATAATAACGAATCTTTTATCCAGGTGGTTCTGGCCGAATCCATGGTGGATTGTAAAAAAGACTCTCTTAAGTCTTAATGCCTGCAAGGCGGAAAGAGTAAAAAAACTAATAATGGACTACTTAAAGTAGGATTGTTTATCTTGACGTGGAAATTATATAAATTATTCCAATTTAAATATTAATGTCATTTATTACATTTATAATAAAGCTCTATATCCTTCTTAAACTTAAAATTTAATCGGAATAATGGATATTTTGAATTTTTCTTTAATTAAGTTACACGTTTTGACTTATTTTAGCGATTTATTCTATCATTTCGGCTTTATCACTAGATAAAGTTATTTGTCATCGAAACTACATGATACAGCAGAAACAAAACTGTGATTAATCTATAAATTATGTGTCTTGGAATTTCGTTTTCATTAAAAACTCGTTGAAAAATATTAGTGATTTGGATTGCTTTTCATTATTTTTTTTCATTAAAACTCTCATTTCTCCTAGTGTTTGTTTATATGGTATTTTGGTTAGAATCATATTGCCAAGTGTAGTCGTTTTGAATTCATATTTAAAAATTAAGCGTATAAATAATAATCGGATTCCGACACGATCAGTCCGAGCCTAAATTAACGCATAGTCTAATATAAATTAATATACGAAAAGTCAACTTTATTTCTTGAATAAAATAAAAATGAAAAAAATTATCTCAATACGGAAATCTTTGTTTATGTTTTTAGAATTGGTTCTTTGAGAAATTGTTTTGATTTAATATATAAAACTTATAGTTTAATATTTTTAATTCGCTTATATTCTTTCACGAAATGGAAGTTATGTCTTTCGTTATTATATTATTATTATTATACGGTTCCTATTTTCAATGTTTAGAAAATAATTCCGTTTTTATTTGACGTAGGTAAACAATTAATAATTTTGACAATTTTCGATGTCTTAAATATTTAATTATTACACTGGGTGGTGGTAAAAAGATTACAACTATTTTGGAAAGTAACGATGCTATCTATTATGTCAATTATCACTATCCTACAATAACGTTATATTTATCAGGATAGCGACTGTTAGAATTTCCGGCTGAATAACAAGGAAAGACGACATAGTCGAAAAACTGAAAACTTATTATAAATTGTTTTTTAGACGATTTCTCTTCGTAAAATCTATGTAAGTTATGCACGAAAACTGGGGGCGATTAACATTTAAAGAAAAATTGAATTTAATAAAGATAACGTAGACTACTGCATAAACCGTTAAAATTTTAAGATAAAATGCCCTAGTTTATTCAATACCTGTGTTTAAGCGCAGACATTCCAGGTGTTTGTATAGGGCCCAGACACTCAAATAGGCCTATATGCTTTTCGCTACTCAATCTTGCTCCACTATTGGGAATCTAGTACGAGCTAGAATCCTAGATATTGTGTTAATACGCAATATAGAATAGGTTATCGGAAGATACGAGCTTACATTATATAAAAATATATAAAAGAGGTCTGGAGAATTCACGCTTGTCCGGAGTGTCGCCGAACTTAAACTGCATTAAGTTTATATTCTACAAGTGTAATCAGTTTTAGCAATTTACATGTCAAATTAAATATAAGTCGATTTAGGTTGAATATTATTCTTAGGCAAAATACTTTTCAGTTAAATAATAATAACAAAAAAACAAAAGATGTCACAGCTTACGGTTTTATTTTTTAAAGCAATGTACAGCAATAAAAATTCACATTATCGAAGTTAAGAAAATTTACAGAAAATGGCCTAAAATAGGATGCGTAATAGGATACGGTAGTTAAAAAAAGAAAAAAAAAAACTAAATTTAAAAGCCTAAACAGGTTTGACCTTTGACACGGGCACAAATTACGCGGGAAATGAAAATTCACTTAGAGATAAACCCGGAAGAAAGTCCGTTGTATGAGTTAGTAATAAAATATTTTGTAGGTAACGTTGCGAATATTCCGTTAGGAAGACAATACGTTTGCAATATTGCACATATCTGTAGCATTACGTAAAATATTTTACCGATAATGAATATAGATTATTATTAATGTATATATAAAATTAAATAGAATGATACAATAGGTAGAAATTTCTCAAAAATGCTATTAATAGACTGTTATAATTATAGAATCGAATTACTATTTCTCTCTTCTATATCTTAAAACATTATAATATTTCGTTCATATTTGATGTAGATTTATAATAATGTAGAATTGCATAAAGAAATGACATCGATTATCTTGAACTTTTAATAAAGATTTAATTAAAAATGGCATATTACAATTATTTACAGTGATATCAGCGAAAATTTGAGCGTGAGAATCGGATGAAATCATTCATTCTTTTTACTCGTTTCGACATGTTCATCCAACCGAAAAGATTGTGTTTACAATGAAAAATATTTCCATTTTATTTATAATTTACTCTTACAATTTCTTAGGAGTAAAATTATCTATATTATATTATTTTATCGTATTAATTTTAAATTATAGATTTAAATAACATTTCTTGTATTCTTAAATTCGATTTTCTTCAATTCTCGAATTAATTAAGATGATTAGAAACGATTATGTTACCGGGATAAGAATAACAAGGTGAACGTTCTTTTAAATTTCGTGAAGCCTACAAAATTTTTACCGTTATTTTAATCACTTTAGGTGAATCTAACGCCCGCGAAAGAAGACGGATACGTCAGAGACGGATCCGTGGTGTCCATCAAATCCTGCGCCGTCGACCACGCGTATTTGGCAGCCAGTCCCCACGTTCCTGACCACGAAGGTAAAGAGCGGGACGAGTTTGCCTCTCCCTGTTCGGTGACGGCCACTTACTACTCGTCGCCCTGTCGTCGTAACGTCTTCGTCATCAGAAAAGTACTCGAAATTACGCGTTACGGACTTCCTTTCCGGTAAGTTGGGTATTTTTGAACTACCAAAACAGGTAGACGAATCGTTAATAAATAGCAATTAAAGTACGAAGCAAAGAAAGAAACAGAATTCCAAATCAGACAGACAAAAAATATGCAGTACTTTGACAAATTATTAGACCCATTGACTAAAATCGTACTTTTTGTTCTATTTTCCTCTCTGTTTTTCGTAGTATTGTTTAAGGAATGAGTATTTTTTCTCGTTACTCTTATTCTGTATTATATTCCAAACACTTTTAATAAATATTTTTATGTGGCAACATGTAATTGTAAAAAATCAACTTTCTACTATAAAAAGAAGATAGAAAGAGGTTTCTTATTATTAGGGTATGGTAGCATAGCCCATCTATGAGAACAAAAATAAAAAATTGTATAAAGAGCATTCCTCGTGATATAGAAACACTACTAATTGTTAAGGGTGGTTATTCAAAATACTAATTTTCATTTTTAATTTTTAAAATTCTATTATATTAAAATTTTTATATCCAAAAACTTAATTTCTATTTCATAAGACAATAAGCAAAAATATTTTAAATAATCCTATAAAAATTCCATTTTTATTGAATTATCACATCAAAAACTAACAAATCATCAATTTTTTGCCTGGGTATAATAATTTGGGAAGGTACCGTATATATCCCGATATGGAAATATAGTCTTGTTTCCGAACACATCACATTTCAACAAAAATTAACAAATTTTCTAATGGCGATACGGTAAAGTTTGATTAGAAGATCCGATAGAAATTCGTGGGTTCGGACCAGTCTTTTGGTTTCGAGTAGAATCTCTGCACGAGATAAAAACTCTTTGCAAACAGTGGGCACTCGACGTTTCATTGGCTATAACTTACACTTGTAGATAGTGCGGGGGCGCTTATTGGAGTCGTACAGTACGTCGGACGTTCTTTCCGCAGACGGGCAACTGGATGACCAATTCCGTCCAGTTAATGTTAACTCGACCCGGGTGGTCGGTGGTCAGTTCGGACACCCGTCGATCCTAATCTATTTATCTCGGTCGATTGTCGACTACCATCTCGACCTCGATTACCGTCGGAAGCGCGTCTCGTTTACAACTGGCGTGTCACGCCGCGGGGGGAATAGTCGGACCCTTCCATAAACAATAATCACCGGTCGGAAACGGACCGATGACCAACTCTGTTTGGGAATTTCATCACAAAGTTATTACCGGAACCACAATTATTAGCCAACAACTGGTCCGGTATTGGGTAAGCCATCGACAGTCCTACTTCTGATATCTAAATCGATCTTGCCGGTAAACATCGTAATTATGATAATCGGGTTGGCGGTTGGCATTATTATTAATATTATAAAGGATGGAAATTGATTTCTGTCGCTTAAACAGATTCGCAAATCTGGGTGCCAAACTAGACGAATTTGCCTTCTAATTACAATAGTTATTATTATTCATGAGTTTCGGCTCGAATCGGTTATTGGTTGTCCGCAGTCACAATGATTAAGTTTTAGTCCTTAACGCGGTCTTTTTTCCTCAGCGGTCGACCGAATGGCGATATTATTATTATTATTAAGGGTGTATCCCTCCGTTTCTCGAGAACGGGTGAATGACCAACGCTTTAATAACAAATCTGTCACAAGAACGATCCGTATTCTGGACATTTCCTATCTTTAACTCATTTCATCCCCCCCGATCGTTGACGTAAAAAAAGAAGCAAAAATTATCCAGTTGGAAAAACGTAAAATTTTTGAAAGGTAGAATTAACGTCACACATTACAATATATAGTCACTACGATTTTAATTAAAGTTTTTGATTCGGACGCATTTAATAGGCCTACGTCACACACAAACACCATACCGCGGAATCACGCGTGACGTGACCAGCGAGATTTGTGTTTTCGTCGCTTATCGACTCGTCTTTCTATTTATTATCGGAGGTCCCGCTAACGCAAAGAAAGAAGTAATCGGATGCCAACGATCCGTCACACCATTGGAAGGAAACGTACTGTACGGTACACGGGCCAGACTCCAACACTGTATCCGGAATTCGAACACAACAGGTCGATACGAGTAATTCTCGGTAGAGGACGTCGATCCGTCATCTTTTTTTCCTTCCATTAGCCGACAGAAAAACAAAAAACGTCACATGTAGATTTTTTTTCGTCGATTTTACCGAATTAAGCCGTTAAATTACGCGGGTGGAAAAAGATTAACCGGAGAATTTTCTATTTAATTTTCCCGTCCGAAACAGACGAAAGGGGGATGTTTGAGGAAGGTCACGTCACGCCACGTGTCGTGAAGTTTTCTACGCCCGGCTCCGGTCACATTTTGATTTTCTCGAGTACATTTGTTGCATCTATTATGCAGTACGATATCTCGGGATCTTTTTCGGTAACGGGCGTGACAAATTAAGAATCTATAATTCCTTTTTTTTCCTTTTATTTCTCCATCAAAAAGTAACGATGAAATATTGAAGATCGGAACGGCATGAAATAGTCATGTCGAGGTGTCTTTCGCTCCTATTAAACCGATCGTCATCTGGCGTCTTCTCATAGCCTTCTACGTCACTTCCGTCCGATTAGGTTAGACTTTTCGAATTTGTCCTTTTACCCTATGGCGTCACGCAACGTTCCGCGAAACAATTCCTTTCTCTCCTTTGTCTTTTTTTTTCCACTCGCGTCCGTTCGGTAGTGATCCTAGAAAGTTATTATCGGGTCGAACCCGTTATTTCTCCACTTCTTTCTTTATCGTGGGCGTGCCTCCCGGCACTGCCTCTCTACGGCAATCATATTCTGACAATTACCGGCGGCATTAATAAAAGATATATATGCCGCGCGGAAAAAAATAGGTCCGATAATCGAGTGGCGACTGATTCTTTGTATTATTAATGGACAAGGCAGAAACTCGTTCCCCCTGTCAAAAACCCGATCGGTAACGAGTATTTGTAGTTCGGGACCAAAAAAAAGCGAGTGTTTAACTAGTACGGCGCGCGCCGGCTGATTAACAACCCGGTAAATCGGGAGTGACCGAAACGCGTGTTTACACGGAGGGCAACGGTCGTAAAGCGTTATCTTCGCTAGATTAGCCCGGGGCCGAACGCGCATCTAATTAGCATAAAGTTAAATCATCGTTATCAACACGCCATCGCCCGGGTAAAAAATAATCGTAACGATAATTAAGTCCGTCATTCTAATTAACACTAAGACATTGTAGGCTAGTTTTTAAAACAATTACTTTTATTTTTTTTAAGAGCCAAAGTCGAGGAATCCGAACCTATTCTGTTTGGAGAGAAGGTGACTTTTTCTAATCTGGATACCTGCGGGGGTGTAAGTATTATTAACTCGTTAAAATTCTTTAAAAGTATGTTACGATTATAAACGACACTTATTCAATTCGAACATTTACGGAAATGTCTCGCCATCGTTAACGTTATCCGCGGCTTTGTTTCTCCGGTTACGCTACGCCGGAGAAATAAAGTATCGTCGGATAACAGATTCGTAACCAAAATGGTTTGAGTAATGCCAAGCTTTATCCGAATTAAGGCGCAGACGTTGTCTTAACAATTAACGTCTTAATTTACTTACTTTGGCGTGTTCGAAACACACGACACTACATAATTCATTTACTTTGTATAAATGGGTGCCTACCGTAAAATTTGGAGTTAATCCGTGCCTCCAGCACACAGACTTTATATAACGGGTGAGACTTATTTGAAAAAATTGTAGACCTATAAATTCCCACTGTCGTCGTCCGTCTTTCCTTAATCTCGAGAACGGAGTTAGATGGACGAAAGACGAGACCAGATAGGGAAATCTTAGGGGCAGGAGGCTCGATTAATTATATACGAACTTCCAATGCAGACCGGAAGTCACATTATTTCAATTGAAAATTCACCTCTCCCACCGAAAGGTGTTTAATAGTAGTCGTTCCGGTCATCTATCTTAAGAAAAAGTATGATGTACGGGGAGGAAAGCCGCTACTAATTTGAGATGGCAAGAATAGATTTTAAGTTACATTAAAAATTGCAGCCCGTCATTGCTGTATTAAAAACGCTTCTTCTGTTGCCGAATTAAACTTTAAAGTACAGTTGATGACGAAACATTTCTTGAAAAACTGTCCTTATTCACCTTACACATCTTTAAACCCACTGCTAATTTTATACGTACGATCTTGCAAGTTTTTTCGACGGTCTTTGTTAATCGCTCGAACTGCGTTCGGGTTAAAATACACGCGATAGTCTAAATAAGTAAAAACCGACGAATTTTTCGTCGAGGTGCGAGAGCGTATTTTAAGAATTCGAAAGGTGCGGCGGCGGAAAATCTTAGGGTTTCTTAATCCAGGGGAATGTTTTGCTTTAAAATATGAATAATTAGGGCCGTCGAGCGCCGAGACGATGCGCCTTTAACCAATTTTTTTGAATAAGTAAAATACATAAAATGTTTCTTTATTAATAAAATACACTCGGATTTTATTTGTTGGTAAAAATAATAATGATAACGTATGGAGATGGTAACCACTACGGGGTCCCAAATTTTCGCCGGGTCCGAGGAATAAAATCCCCAGCCGTATCCCGCGTACGTAATTTAAAAAAAAGGCTTCCGTAGATGCGTACGTTACGTGGAAATTAAAATCGATTTTAAAAATCGAGTAGTCATACAATGTTTTTAAAACGGACTAATACGATTTCTCGATAAGTTTGCGGGTGGTGGTAAGGCTCCAAATCGAAATTTCGAATCGTGCCTAAGCCGACGTTCGGGCCCGTTAAAAGACAGAGATGGCTGACGGTCGTTTAATTAAATACCCGAATTAGTATTAAAACAAATCGGAAGTGACGAGGGAGGCGAAAAGGAATAATATAAGCCCGCGTTATCCGACAATAGGCAATACGCGGCAGAATTAGGGTAAATAATAAATGGAAATCGTCCGATGGGCGAATTACCACGATAGGATTTTCAAAATTCGCTTTTTACGGTGTGCTCCGACGGGTTTCGATCGTTCCCGGGAAATGGAGAGAGGGGGCGCGCATTAAGTCTAATTTCTAGTGTTTAGTCGGTGGTCTGGTGGGACGACGGGGACATAATTTTAGAGCAGAGCAGTCTACCTTACTAAATTACTAAATCCGTAATCGGTGGTCGAGCGAAATTCGATACCGGCGTGGGCTAATGGAAAATCATTGTCAAATCGCATTGTTCTTTTCCCCCCTTCTAGCTGATGCTGTATTCCGATCTAAACGACGCGGTACGCTACGCTTCTAAGTCCAAACACCAGGAAGTGTCTTTGACTAGCCAACGTTCCGAAAAACTGCACTGGAAAATTTTACCGCGCGATCCGACTTTCAGGTTGGAACTGGAAGGTTGGCCCGTACCGGTACGTATAAATTTACATTTAAATAAAATAAAATTCCGATTTAACCGATTAATACGTCCGCAGGCCAACGGGGAGGTGGTGATAAATCACATTCACACTAACAGACATTTGGCCTTGGAGAAATACGGAGTCAGGTAAGAAAGGTTTCCGAGTACCGTAGATAACAATATTTTCCACAACGTCACTTTGGAAAATCTTCCAGAACCGTATTCGGCACGGATTTCGAAGTGTCGGCCCACAGGTACTCGGATCGGCACGGAGCGGAAGAAGTTCGGAACGCCTGGAAGATAGTCACGGCTCCTCCCCCGCCTCTACGCCCTTGAGTGAAAATTCGTGTAAGAAAAATTACGCTTAAGAAAAATAAACTAAGTTCATGTGCCCGATATTCCGCCCGGCGTAAAATTCCCATCCGAGTCTTTATCCGTTACAACATCGTCACTGTCAATTTTTGTTTTTTAAAAAAAATTGCCGATTAAACGAAACGTTAGGGATCCGACACGACTTTCCGGAAAATTTTACCAATTGTTCCGGACGTGTGGAATTAGGCTAAAATTAAATGGGAAAACAAACTATTCCGGTATAAAATAACGCCAAGAACCTCCCGTCTTTCGTAAGTTGCGCGAAAAATCGGATTTATTTAATTCCCGGCGCTTAGAAAATTCTGAACACCGGTAAACGCGTAACGACGACAAGCAAACCAACAATTTTTTTCTTTTTGAACAGTTTTTAATATGTGGAATGGGGAAATTACACGTTCACAATTAACGTGAGTACGACCGTCGTCCCGGGGCAACCGGAACACATGGCCGCCCCGAGACAACGGGAAATTTCACTTTCTTACACTTTAAAAAGTCGTATCAAAAAAGTTAGAAAAAGCGAGTAACAATCGACGGAAAAGAGTACAAAAACTGTGCATAGATAAATTGTGCAGTGTCCTCCGTGCCGGAAGTTTTCGGATGGATTCCAATCGGAGGCGGCGGAAAGGTCGGTCGACCCGTGGCAGTGTCGAGGCTCTTCTGGCTCGCGCACAAAAAAAGACTGTACTACGGAGTTAAAAATGGTAAATATCGCCTATTGGCGGAGGAGAAAAGATTTTGTCCGTCGTCACTCCCGAGACGTAGAAAGATTTAACTAATAAAAAAAAAACGTGGACCCGGCCGCGATTTACAGTTCAACGTGGTGTGTCCGGAGGGCCCGTCAGGTCTTCTTCCAGACGTAGAAAACGGTGAAGGCGGCCACGGTCAGGGCGCAGATGGTTATTACGGCTTTCGGCACGTAACTGCCTAGGACGACGCCCTGAAAAATACGTTAGAAAATTAAACATTAGTCTTTTTTTAAAAAAACATTCGACTGTCCGCTGCGTAAAGCGCTTGGCCGATTTAAGCAATTTAACGCCCGCGGCTCTAAAATACTGGCGTGAAAATTAAATTTCATCGTCTATTGCCGTCAAAAATTATCACAAAGGTTTAAATGCCATCGATTGGACTCGACTAATCTTCGGCTACAATATATATGATTAAACCCCACTGTTCGAACTCGTTTTCAATGGGAAACACACCCGCTAAGGGATTATTTAAAATTGTTCTTACCCATCCTCCTTGCTCCTGCACCCAGGTGCAAACCTTCTCGGAGATGAAGCGCAGTGACCAGACGAACAGACACTTGACTTTGTCGGCGATTCTTTCCTTAATCGCCCGGATCATGATGTCCGTGCAGAAGAAGAAAAGAGTGACTATCCGTTCGCGTCGGATGTCTCCGTCCAAAAACAACTCGGTCAGCAGATCCTGGAACTCGTCCCACGTTATCTGCTGGATGTCCACCTGACAAATATTAGAAAATGTTTGTGTCAAATTCAATTTTCGGCAATGGGAAAAACTAGGATTATCTGGCAAAAACAAAATTATCACAATGCGGTATTAGATTAATAAGGACGACCATCCGACTTATATTAAGATCTACGAATAAACAGAAAATCAAAGGCAACTTCTATTTTCTGTTTCGAACGTCGGTTAAACTTTACTGACGATATCTATGGCGAATAATTTATCGTCGTCTATTTAAACGTAATAATTCGTTGTTTGAAAAAGATAATCAACACCCGAGTGATCTAAACTCGAAAATTAAAAAATTTAATGACATATACGAGAAAAAGTTAATTATCGAATTAAAGCTTAACTACACAACACTAATGTATAGTTATTATTACACTTTGTTTTCTTATCCAGTTATTGATTTGGTGGAAATAGGATAGTAGCAACCAATTGCTTAAGTCCGGAGTCAAAAACAAAGCATTGAGCAACAAGCACGACTACGATTCCTGGCGGGAAATAAAGAAAAAAGGGGGCGCATAAACACACACCCGAAAATGACAGGCTTTTGAGAAATTAAACCTCTGGTAACAGCGTTAGTTACGCAATAATAAAATAGGCGCAAAACACATTTTAAAGCTTTTACATAACGTATGTGCAGACAAACACGTCAAATGTAAGCGTGCTATCTGCAAGGGTGGATAGGTAGCGTTGTTTAGGGGCGCAAGGAGACCACGTCACCAACCTAAGTCCTTTGGGTGGCCCAGCAGATAAAAGTCCAAAGATGCGAGAATGTGTCGGTATGTCGCTTCCATCGACAATGCCGACGCGCCGTGCAAGAAATTGTCGAAGCTCAATTTATTCAAAATAATTTACTTTTACTTATTGACCCCGGAATGCGCGACAAAGTTTAGCCTACCACAATGGTCGCAAACTTATAGGAACAGGCCGGATGGCCGAGCGGTAAAGGTGGCAGCCTACCGCTCTGGGGGACCCGGGATCGAATAATCCCCAGGAATTTTTCGGGGGGTGGTCCGTTCGAATATGTCGGGCCCCGTCCCTCACCACCCGGTCGCCCCATTGTGGGCCTGGCCGAACCCATAATGGGCCTACTAAAAGAGGCCCTCTTAGTGCCCACAGGGCGGAAAGAGTTGAAAAATAAAAATAAAAAAACTTATAGGAAACCCAGAACTTATGGCGAGTGAGACGGGTCGGGACATCCATCCTCCTCTTTTACCTATTGCCTATCAGAATTAAGGTGGGTTTCATAAATTGTGTAACCTATAAAACAACAACAACAAAAAAAATTATTTATGAAACACCAAAACAATAGACTTTTTTGGTGTTTCGTAAATATAAGTTGTTTTTCTATCAAGATTAAAAGAAACTAAAACCGTTAAACTTTTTACATTTAATTGATGGCGAAACAGCGTGACTATTCAGTCCATTAAGTGCTAGAAAAGCCGAGAGATGCGGATCATCACTAACTGGGTTGGAAACGGGGCCTCTCAAACAGACAAAAAGTGCTCCAAGACTGAATAGACCTCTTGAGATAATCGACAATTTTAGAAATTAGGCGAGAACGAGATTTAAAAATTCATCCAGACGACCAAACAACCTAATGGCTGGGTGAAAACGCTCCATTCTGAAGGAATTACCACTAACGCTACGAGTAAAACGGTTAAACATCCCGATATTAATGACCGAAAACCAGAATTTCAATTAAAGTGGACTAAAAATTAGAAACGAATTGAGTGGAGCGACAAAATTTCTTAATCTCCATGGCCCCGACGACTACTGGCACGACATTAAAAAATAGTTGCTCGTCGCATCATCGAGCAGGGGGATCGGAATGGTACGGGCCGGGCAGCATTTGATTAGAATGGCAAAAAGACTGTTGCGTTTGTAAATGGGCGAACGAGTGACGCGCAATATCGAGACACGTCTTTTTACCATTTGATGGAAAAAATTGGTGAACCGTTCGGAATTTATCGACGGAAGCGTGCCCCGGTGCACCGTGCTAATTAAAACGTTTGAATGGTCTATAAATACGAGTTACGGACTGCATTTCCGACTCGAACCCAATAGAAGAAAGCAAGCAAGCAACCCGCTTGGGGTTGCTTGCTGGAACTGTGTATACAAATAGCAAAAATAGACATATGCCGAGAGTTAAAAATTGCTATATAATCAATGGGAAGAAATCGAGAAAAATTTTACAAAGGTGTCCATAAATTTATACGCCCCCTCCTCTCTTCGGACGTCCAACAAAATTCGACTCCCCTTAAAACCTTTATCGCTTCTGGAATGATGAATATAAGTAGAGAAAAAACATGCGAGAAATTTGGAAAGAATTATAAAATGCATAAACTGCATAAAATTTAATGAAATTAGACAACGTCCACTAATTCTCGGCCCTTCGACTCAAAAGAAAGCAACTAAAGTACTGTACAATATTTAGCAAAACCATTTAAAATATTTTTAAAAACTATAGACAAACCGTAAATTATATTTAGTTAAATAGCACAATGGGTTAATACACTAATTATATTGTGTTAGGAGACGGGATATCGATTTTGCTAAGAACCGAATTCGTTCTTTAAATCTCAACAACTTATACTTTGTTTTTGAATATCTTTAGATATTTTTAATTTTGAATACATACTATTTTGTAAACATTTTAAGATCTATATCTTTGGATTGATAAACAGTTTGTAGAAACTACATAAAGATGGTCTCATTATTTAAGAAAACTCAAATTAATACTGTTGTTATTATTATTATCATTATCAATATAGAGGAAATATTTACTGCATGATTATCTTTTAATATGAAAGTATTATCAGCTGTTTTTACCCATTTTATTAAAACAAAAATGCACATTTTAGAATGCCTTGCAACAAAAACATCACGTTTGTGTTTCCTGTTAAATTCAAGAAAATGTAGTTCTCATCAATTGTGCAATTAGCATTTAATAATTTTCTTACAAATAAATCTGTTTTACATTAAAAAATTTGTCTCGGAGAGGTTAATATTCAAAATTAGATGAATTGGTAATATTTTATTTCGATCATTTCGTTACTTATTAAGTAATAACAATCGAGACAAAATATGCTATTTTATGCAGACTGTGTTTAGTGGATCCTTCTATTACAATAATTTAATACATAAAATTCTTATTACAATTTTAAAAGTTAGAAAACAGAACATAATTCTTCAATAGCTTTAATTGAATTTGATAAATGTCTTATTGAAAATATTGGTAGCCAAAATATATGGATAAATTTCTTGTAAGATGAAGCAGTCTTTGAATATTTTATAAAACTTTGTAAAAATATGTTTAAAAATATTTCCAACCATAAAATCCTTAAAAGTACTTGAAAAATATAGGAGTTTTAATAATATATAGTTTGTTTAACTAAAAAAGAATTACGTAAATAGGTATCATAAAACTTTCCAGAAATTCCACATTATCTACAGATTAAAAGTTTTTATGAAAAAAATATGAGAAATGAGAATGATTTCTAATAAATCTGGCAACAATTTCTGCTTTTCTAAACTAAGAGACATTACATATTATATATAGAAATCCTGGTATGATTCTATAATTGATCAAATTAAACAGACAACATGCACTTTCAAATCTGAAATTCTTGTCTTCATAAACAAATCACAGTAAGTACACTTAGCACAAAATGTTTTAATCTTGTATTTCACAATTGTGCATTTTTATTTTTCATAATTCTTGAAAAATTCGGCTTGAAAATGCTGATTAATATTCAATATAAAAATACTTTGTTCTACAAGAAAAAAAAAAATGTCGTTTTTCACAAGGAAAATAACTAACTGAGAAATACACTAAAGAATATTAAACATCCTAAAGAATTATTTTGAAAAAAATTATTTTAAATACAAATGTAAACCAAACTTTTCTGACTTTTCAGTAACTGATAAAATGGTTTAAGATTGACAAGATTACCATTTTGAATTCATTACAAGTTCAATTTATGTAAAACCCTAATCAACTTATTAATTCTAAAGCTGAAACTATCTTCTAAATACTAAAATTTACACCTTCCACTCACTTTCCATCATTCCCCCATTAAAAACGAACGTTTTCGGCTACCTTCGGTGGCCTGCGTCCGGTCGAGGAGATTCTATATAGTGTGTCTATAGAGGGTTCGAAGTTTGGAAAAATGGCATTATTCCAAACTTCGAATCTGCTATAGAATGTCTATATAGAATCTCCTTAACTCGACGCGGGCCACCGAAGGTAGCCGAAAATGGTCGTTTTTAATCGGTGAATGATAGAAAGCGAGAGGAAAGCACGAATTTTAGTATAAACCCTAATCATCACAGGAAATCAGAAAAACAATACATGATGTCCTTAATTTAATATTCTAGATGATGGTTTGGTTATTAAACACCTCAATTAGTCAAACTGAAGAAAAATTTCATAGAGAATGTTAGTTTGATTAAGATCTAAAAATGTTACTTGTTAAGCAGGAAAAAGTCTTTATTATTTCTAATTCAAATATTTCAATGTGTGAATTAAATAGTAAACTAAGCTCTTTATTCTCTTTATTACTAGAAGCATCATATGAAAATTTAAAACAATCTCATTTCAGTCAATTTTGGCATGATTTTTAATATGTCTTCTGTTCTTTTCAATTTTGTGTTTTGGGACAATATAATAAATTAGAATTTATATAGTGAATAAACAGAAAGAACATATCAATTGGATTGTTTTTTAGTGGAAAGAATTAGTATAGTCTTATCTTCTGAAACAACAACTTAAATCTGATTCATTATGTCTGTTAGATTAGTAGAACTATATATATTATAGAACTACTTATATTTGGGCAATAGTCCTGAAATATATGGCCAGCCTCAAGGCCGAGTCTTGCCAATCTGAGTTTAATAGCTACCTTCCAGATCAGAGTTTGTACAATATATCAGTTTGCATAAACAAGCTGACAATCTGTTCTTTGTTCATGTCCTAATTACACCAGAAACTGACAGGTGGCTATCTACATTTTCAAGGCAATCATGTGTTGCCATATAGGGGGTACATATTGTAGTTAAATATTTAATATATATATAGTCATTTCTCAGTTTACTCTCACTTTACATAGTTAATAAAATCTAATAGGATTTCCTTGCAAAAAATGATTTTTTTTAAGACTTATTTTAAGTTATTTTAAGTAAAATAGACAACATACATTCAATTAGTATGTAAGAAATAACTATTACTACAAAGCAGTGGCGCACTCAAAATTTAATCTCGGGGAGTGAGTCGAACAAATAAAATTTTTAATGCAAATTCAATAAAATTTTCACCTTACGTGACTGCTAATTCATAAATAATAGAAGATATGACATCATATAAACAAAAAATGAATTTTAATTAAGAAAAATTTTGGAAATCTACAACTGGTATTTTCCTTTTACTTTAGGTGGTGCCAAGGCCTATTGGTCTCCTCTGTGTGCACCACTGCTACAAAGAGAATTTTAATTACTTAATAATATTAACATATGCCTGTAAAAATTGAGGCTTCTGAATACATTTGTAAGAATAAAGAATAAAGGTTATTTTTATATTAATGTCAGATATTCATAGAAATAATACAGTAATTCTATTAATTTATTATTTTAAAACAACAACGACAATAATAATAATAAACTACCAATATTTAAAAAGTAAAGAACTGAAAAAAAATCTCCTAACATTGAATTAATAGTAGTTTCAAAAAGTTTAAATATTTGAATCTAAAAAAGTGAGAACCTGATATATACTGACAAATATCCTTTTATAAATCTTTTAAAAAGCAAGAACTTCTGCATTGAAATTTTCAAAAAGCATCACACAGAAAATAAACAACATACTTTGCTACTTTATGATCAATAAAGCTCTCTTCCTCACAAAGATAAATCAGAAAATATTGTCATAACATCTGACAGAAGAATGCTTCTAGGATATTTCTAATTTGCCAGTTTGTGAAATAAAATGTCAATTTAAGATATAGAATGAAATATTTGTGTTTGTCCAATTTTAATAAGAGTTTGGGCATCTATTAATCAAAATTAATAATATATTTATTTTGTTTCCAAGTAGATAGTCAACCCTGTTTATACATTTCTCAGTTGTATATTTTTCACAATTATACATTGTTTTCTGCACAGGTACTTTCTCTATTATAAACACTTCAGTTATACATTTTTCATTTATATGATTTTACACTTACATGTCATATTTTTTAGCACTGTACAGCACTTTTTCTCATCTATGATTTATTCACTTTAATAATTGCCTTAAATTTTCCCATTTTAAAAAAAATGAAAAGGTGAATTAGGAATCCACTTCAACTTAGATCATTAGAATATTATATGCATCTGCTGGCAAATCACAAGCAGATTCATATAATATGCAGTGTGTTGTCACATGTTATGTATTATTTGCTTTACTTTTCCTGGTCTGAAGAATTTTCCCATTTAGCAAATCACCCCACCATTCCCAACACATGAAAATGTGTAAAGTGAAAATTTTCATAGTGTGAACCAATTTTGCTATGCTAATAAAAATCACTTTATGGTTTATTTGTTTCACTATTCACTATCAATGTGAGCTAACCTTTAAAATAACTTCATTCTTTTACATGATAAGTTTCAGAAGAAAGAAACAACCAATTAAAAAATTAACATCGTAACTGAATTTGTATAGTTGTATGTATAATTCTTAACAAAAAAATTTTATTTAATATACATACTGTATAATACATTTACTTTTCATTTTATATGTTCAAAACAGTCTGAAATCAATTCATGATTTTAAAAAATTGGTCAAGTTTTATTTGTTTCTCATTTTTTTTAATAGAATTGTCTGATACAGTATGTGACATACTGTACCAGACAATTCTATTAAAAAAAATGTGCTGCACTATACCTTTGCAATACTATATTCACTTCAAAAGTAGTTTTTCTCTCAGTTCCCTTGAAAAATGTATAACAGGGTTTCACCATAATTTAAAAACAAACTTGGAATATACAAAATCTATAGGAAAACATGTGATTATAAATAGGTTATTATTAACTTTTCAATATTTATTAACAAATTTTTATGTAAAAGATTTCTATCATCATAGTTTGTCATTTATGTTTTGAAAATGACATCATAAAAGTGAACCCCCATTCACTTGAAAACATGAAAAATGTTTTCAAAGTATATCACATACAGAATGACACAACATACTTTGAAGATGCAAAGAATGCTTGTGCATAAATGAGGATCATTTGCATTGTGCCATCTTCAAAAGAAATGGCAAACAATGTTTGAAATTTTGTACATGAGAATTTGTTAATAATAGTCTATAAAATCACTCATTTTCCTGATGGAACTTTAATAGAAAGCAATATGCATTTAAAAATTTTACTTCTGAAAAAAGTAACTCACTTGATTAGCTCTCGCTTTGACTGCTTTCCTCTCTTCACTCTTGGCAAATTTTTCTGCCAACAGTCTAAGTTCTCTGCCTGCTTTGGCCCAGACTGGATTCTTGTAACCCAGTGGAGTACTAGAACAAAAAAATAAAACAGATGTTAGATATAGGTTTAAAAACAACTTTGAATCAAGTATAAAATCTAACTTTATTTTGGTTTAATTTTAATCAACAATTTAATTTATACAATAAATATTTGTTTTAAAATTATAATGTATTTGAAAATATTAATTTTTACTTTAGTAATTAGTCTTGTAGCATTTTTAATTAAATTTAAAACTAGTCATTAAAAATGAAATTTTTCATCCAGAAGTATAATTCAATAATATTAAGCTTTAGTATTAGCTATTAGTAATATCAAGTTCAATACTATTTACAATGCTTTGCATTATTATGCACCAGTGTATATAAATCATTTTTTGACTTCTGAACAGGAATCATGGTAAATACATTTATATCTTACTCTTAATTTGTTATAAAGCAAACAATATACCTTTAATAGTGAGTAACTGTTACCCACTGTTAAAAAGATACATGGCTTGCTTTATTAAGTTAAATGTAGTGACTATTTTGATTTTATTAATTAGTTATACAATATATATTTGTTTTGTTAAAATAAAAATGTGTCTTTACAATGTCTTAATTTCTTTTGAAAGACTATTTTACTTTGATTATAATAAAGATATATCAAATATTAATTGATGCATTTTTGAAGACTAAAATTTTCATGTTAACTACTGAATACTGTATTTACTTGAATCTAAGATGCACATTAATTTTTGCATGCTCACTTATATTTTTTGTCCTTTTCAAAAATAGACAACTTGAGATATATTGATTTAGGGGCATTTGTTGTAAGTAACATTAATTATTCATTATTGTCTTCCATGCTAGGTTATTCCCTTTTCTACACTTGACTTTCCCTGTTAGGCTCTTATGAATCAACACTGGATTTGATCCTCACATGCAACCTCAGTGCTGTTTTAAAGCATTGGAAATTTGTTTGAAAGTGGTGCAGCATTCTTTCAACATTTGTTGAAAGAATGCTGCATTACCAGCATTCTTTCAACATTTGTTGAAAATACCAGCATTCTTTCAACATTTGTTGAAAGAATGCTGGTATTTTCCACCAAATATTTATGATGTTACTACAACAGGCTAATGGGAGTGAGCTAAGCTGATCTCTTAAATATTCTGAATATTAGTATAATAAAATCATTAAAATAACACAATGGAATTAGTGACAGAGAAGTAGGCACATGGCACTGGAGGTTTCCTCCAGTGCCATGTGCCTCTAACTATGACACATTAATTTGGATTCTAAGACACAGCCCATTTTCAGAGATACAACCTGAAAAAAGAGACAGGTAAATGCAGCAGTTTATGCATGTTTCTATGAAATTTGATAAGAATTCCAGAAGGAAATTTCTGCAAATAAATTTATATACAATACTAAGGGTACTTTTCTCACTTGTTCAAAAATTTCATGATGCTTCATCAATTCTTGGTGTTGCTTTTTTTTTTTTTTTTTTTTTTTTTTTGATTGAAAAAATGTTTGACAATTTTAAGCTAAATATTCTAAACATATATTGATATAAAAATTTTTAAATACAATTGATTTCTTTTGGACTTTAAAATTAACAACAAAAAAATTTTTTTATACCACTTTGTAAAAATTAATAAATTCTTAATTGATAGAACTGAATAAATTAAACTAAAATCTTTAAATCTAAATACTGTACACAAATCATAATGTACAATCCACATTTACTAATATTAGAGATAAAAAAAGATCTAGTGAACATTTATTTACACAAATGTTTTCAGCGTGCTGAAAAAAAATATTCCTCTGACAAACTATTCAGCATGATTATAATGATCTACTTGATAAAACAAACTGTTAAATTTGTTTAAATAAAACAGACTAATTAAATTTTGAAAATTGGAGATTATACTTATTATTATTGTTTCTTATTATTTTTTCAACTTTTCAATAAAGCAAAGTCCAGAGTACTTTGTCTCACCACATCCTATTATTTATTTAAACACTTTAAAAAGTGTTTTATTTTAGCAATTTAATTATTATTATTTTTATATATGTTATATATAAAAGTCAATAATAGTCAATTGCATTACTTACAGAATTGAAAAATATGTCAGAAGTATTAGAGTACAGGCCATGTGAGCCATAAAAAGATGTGTCTGGGGTCAAGTATAAAAGATATAGTCAAGGATTAAGAATTTTTAATTTCAACAGGCATAAATCATTGCAAAATTTGCAATTGTTTCTTTGAAGAACTAAAATTGGGAATAAATTTTATGATACCCAAATTAAAATCATATTTAGCTATTCATTGCATAGAAATGTTCAATATTTTGATTTCAAAAAAATTCATTTGCAAAGCAAAAATAAAAAAATATTTCCCCATAAAAACTTCTTAAAACTTTAAATTCTCTTCTGGCAGAGATTTAAAAATTTAACAAACTCCCTTCTTTAAATAGGTTTTTTTATAAAAATCATTTGCAGCAAGGTCTATTAATTCTAGTTGATTTTTCAAAAGTATGCTTTGAACTAATACAATTGTTGATATTAAAATGTGTCAGTGAAAACAGGAATGCACACCAGATAAATATGCTTCAGAATCATATTTAGCCCAAAGGCTAAAGGTTAGAGACCCCTGGTTCACACTGTTCTTCAAAGAATAAACAAAGTGATCATACCTTTGAAAATATCCTTTCTACATTTTTCTAAGTATGACTTTTACACAATCTCTTCAACTGAGAAAATTTTCAACATATTCCGAAACTTTCTATTATTGACTTTTGGTCACATATAAAAACTAAATCTAAATTCTAATAATCATATTTAATTCTAAAATTGATATAATTGTTAACATTATTATAAGATAGTAGCATAACTGCCAAATTAATTTTGTTAAGTAAAAAGCTGATCTAAATATATCCTTAAAAATTTAGTGTTTAGTTATTTTGAGTTTTTGTCTTTGATATTATGCATACAGCACTAAGAAAAAAACTTTAAAATTAATATAGATAGTGAACAGATGAAAAAATTGATTTAGTTTTTAAATATTCAACACAAAATTCAGAGTAAAAAAAGCAATTAAATCCAGCTAAGATTTAAAAATTGGAAGAAGATCAACAGAAAACAAATAAAGAAAATTAATAGGATGTACTGTACTGTACATCATATTGATAACTTAGAGACTTATTTAGAAATGTTTCATCATTTTTTTTCTTCCTTTTTTTTGAAAATAATTTTAAAATACTTTAATATATATGAGAATTAATGTTATATATAAAATAAAAATTATATGCAAGATAGTTTAGTAAATTCAATTATTTAAAGATAAACATTTTGGAGCAACTGGAAGTTGCTCCAAAGAAGTGAAAGTATAAATGTAAATAAAACCAACAAACAGGTGTAACACAAATGGCAGAAACAGTTGCTATTTATAAACAAAATAGTGAAAAGTACTTTATTGTAAAGTGAGAAATTTTATTAAAAACAAATTAAAAGTAGTGACATTGGTATTATAAAATTACCTTTTTGTTCAATTCCATCTTTTATTAAAAATAAGACAAAAATCAATTCAAGCAGAATGTAATTTTTCATAAAACATTCTGTTCTATAATATGCTACTTAAATATTGTCTCTTTGTATGAAAATTATCATCATCCAGCAAAGCACACTAAAAGAATAATATAACAACACTGATACACCATAATTCATATTTCATTAAATTAATAAACTCACTAAACTAAGCTAATATAAATTCAAATTTAAGTGGTATTATTTTTTTTAATGCTATTAAATTAATTAAATATCTAATGATTATTAAAAGAACTGATGTAGTAGAGACAAATGAATAAAAAAATTGCAATTTCACTTGCAGAAACAGGTTAAATGCAACAATTTTTAAAAATTATATAATATAAAAAATAATAAACTAAATGTAGTATTTTATCATCATAAATTAAAATCAACTCATATTCTGTTTTATTTTGCTAGGAATTTCACACAGACCAATTTGGAAGTCAAAATTTAATTTTATCTGATGATAGAGTGCAAGAGATTTTGTATCAATCTTTGCTGACTTCTTTTTATAAATAATTTGTGTCATTAATGCAGAAATACTATATTTTAAATATAAAACTTTTCATTATATACAGGATTTTCCTCCTTATACTAACATAAAATCACCATACATTTTTCCCACAAAGATTAAGTTTTCAAGCAATTACTTATAATTTTATGCAAAGTTTTTCTTAACTAGAGGGGGATGATAAATATCTTTCCATTTTTCTTTTTTGAAATATTTAAAATTAATTTCTGAAAGGATACAATAAAATAAATACCTCTCTCAATAGATCAATATCCTTTACAAAGTATTTTCTTACAATTCTTTTATTTTTTTTTATAGATAAAATAAACCCATAACTATTTTTGTTGCTTTATGTCATTAACAAGGTCAAACTTATTTATCCATTTTTTTACAAACTATTTTTATTACATTCACATATCAACAAGATTATGTGGATGAATGGACAAGAAGTCCCATGTCATCTATTCTACCATATCATGCATTTTAAATTTCATCTATT
The DNA here is from genome assembly GCF_030686945.1 of Centruroides vittatus. NCBI lineage: Eukaryota > Metazoa > Arthropoda > Arachnida > Scorpiones > Buthidae > Centruroides > Centruroides vittatus. Next base: position 809,549 of record NW_027122360.1, on the reverse strand, counting down.
TAAAGTTTAACATGTTTTCTACTTCAAAATATTCTTTTATAGAAATAATTTACTTTATATAAGATTTATATCGTTTCATTAAATAAACAACATCCTGTTTAAATGCATTAATATACCACTGATGAATATTTAAATTATTTTGTTGCTCTTGTATCATTTTCATATTCTTTTTTAACTTAACATTTTGAATTGTCAGTACTACTACTTTTTTAAATTTTAATATGTAATGTCTGTGTATATTTGTTTAAATCAAAACATTAAATCTGACATTTATAATTGATAAGATATTAGAACAAGTTTTCATTTTCCCTCTGTTATATATAACAGAAAGAAAGTATGGCAACTGGTAAAAAAATGACCCCTCCAGATTTTTACTTTTTTGGACTTGGAAACCTAAAATGTCAAGAAATGCAAAAAATATTTGAGGGTTTCTTCTGTACATATGGATATTAGTGTGGGGGGAATGGCATGATTTTGTTCACCCTCTTTGAAGCTTAATTCTGGTGCTTTTTGTTGAAATTTTGCAGGGAGATTTGTTTATTAGGAAATCGAGGCTATTAAATTTTGGTGGTTAAAGGTCAAGGGGTGGGAGATAAAGGGGGTCATGTGTATCTCCAGTATGGTCAGACTTAATGACAATTTTACTTGTCATTAAGAATTCACAATTTTATAAAACCCATCCCTACCGTCAAAATTAAGCTTTCTGCCATTTTGTAATAGTTAAAAATATAAAAAGTTTTTTAAAATAAAATATCATAACAGATGGCATCACCAAATGTTGCCGGGAAATTAAGCAACTTGTTGCTGGATTTTTTTTTTCTTTTCACACGAAATCCAACATAAAGCAGAATACAACTCTATTTCAATAATGATTTCAATGAAGGAGGAGGAGGAAAAAATTAAACTGTTGCAAACTAGATTAAAGTGTGTGTATTGCAAATGATGATGATATTTTGTAGAAAAAAAAAGAACTAAATGCACCATGGTATATATGCTATTTGACAGATTCAAAGAACTTTCCCAAATGTTATTTTCCAATGGTTCATCTACCTAATGTAATAAACCAATTTTTCTCCAGTTTTATTATATAAAGCAATATAATTCTTTGTACAGTACCATATTTATTTAAATCTCATATTATGAATAATTAGTCATTGAATTTATATATATATATATAAAAATTCATTCTAAAACACAAAGAAATAAATGTTCTTTATAAATTTCATCATGAAATAAACTGTAAAATAGAAATTTAGATCTTTCAACATTTTGGAAATGCCAAATCCTATTAACAATACTTATCTATTTTTTAATTAATATTCCTCATTTGTTTTTAGTTCTTATAAGAAGTTATATGGACTTTAAAACAGGATTAATCTGAAGAATCAAAAGTTACATTCATACATCATCTTACCAATAAAATTAGGGATAATATTCAGTTACAAACTAATCTGGTTTTTCCCACTTTTAATTTTTATTTTTAGAACAAGCAACGTCAGGCAGACAAACTATAATACTCTTAGGAAATATTAAACTAGAATTGCAACTGTTAATTAAACAGCCAAATGTCATATTAAACCATTTAAAAATCGTTTCTATTAGAAATTAATTTATTAAAATCTCCAAAAGCTCACTATTTTATATTATACATTTAAATGCGATTTTACGAAATATTTTTAAACTGTCTCTTTTTTTTTTATTATAAATAACTGCTTAATTAATAAACTATATTTTACTATTATAAAAATTAACACTAACTAAAAATATATTCTTTATCTAAAGTGTTTCATTAATGAGCAAATAATTGTTGCTGTCAAATTTCCGTTATTACCGAAAAGTCACGTGCACAGAACAGAAAAAACGACGATTTTAAATCATTCGTATTTAGCTTTTAGGTAAATAATTTCCATTAACTGTTCCATCAATTTTGTTTTAAATCCAGATTCAGATCAAATAAACCTGTTTTAACAAGAAAACGAAAACTAAAACGGAATGTTTTCTATACCCTTTGAACCTTTTCAACAGCTAGCTATCAGAGATGAGTCATACGCGCTGTAAGGTCATCGGATTGCATAATGAGTAGGGATCCCCAGAACCAAAACGCATACAAACACGTTAATTTTGTAAATTTTGAAGACAATAAATGATTTTTTGAAAAACTTATAAAAAGATCGAAAGCTCAAATTCTACTCGAACAATTGTTTCACAAATTATTCGATCCATTGATGCTTCTTAACTTCTTAGTTATACAAAAGTAATATATGTATTTTTATAAAAAAACAAGGAACAGGAAAAGTTGTATTTTTTTACTCCAGATGTTATATCCGGGATATGACTGCGCCCCTTAAAAACTTTGTCGGTATATACACGTGGTTATTTATATATAAAAACAGGAAAGAAAAGATAAATAGACGACTTTGACAGTTCTCACTCTTTAAAAACAAAATTAAAAAAAAAAAACTAAAAATTTGACTGTTTTACATAGTAAACAATTTAGGGACGATTAACACTAAACTTTTATCAAAGTAGTTCTTTGAGTTTTTTTGAACTGTTAATTAAGAGCCACACATCTAAAAATATCTACGATTTCCGAGGATGATGCAATAACCGGGTTCTTTCAACTCTGTGACGAAGGTGGTTTCCCGAATTTTTTGTACATCGAAACCAGTTTATTAACAGATAAACGTTTTGTTTATTCTTATATCGGCATGATGTCATTCGCGGGAAAAATTATTGATAAAAAATTGATAAATCCTAGAAAAATTATTTACACAAGTTGATGAATCATGTCATTGTCACCAAAGTAGAACTCGATTTTCGGCGACAGGAAAAAATATGCAACGATTACTAACTACATAAACGATAAGCTGTTTTAAATCAATTAATCATTGAAGTTATTTGTATTATTCGCTAAAAATATTTTTTGAAAATATACTTTCTAATAAAAGCTTAATATAAAATTAAATTTGTTTCACTAAATATATTAAACTGTATATTTAATACCTCGATAGATATAATTTAAGGATTTAAGAATTTTGAAAAAAAAACTGATTTTTATCATGTCAAATTCTTACGAAGTGCAAAGAATTGCATAATTTACGAAAAATCAAAATCGGCTTCGAACAATACGTACGATTTTTGCTGATTGTAGACAGGATTAAAGTCATTTGTACAGAGTAAATAGACTGATAAATGAAACGCTTCCTTACGAGAAAATTCTAAAATTTAAAACAAATTTAAAAACTCACCTAACACTTAGATCGTTTTCCAAGGATGATCCGCAATCAGCTTGGTCGCCATCAGCTTGAAGCAAGGGTTCCACGTTGCTTCTAAAACGGGAAGGAATGTTTGCGCTAATTTGCAAATATTGATTTTGAAGTCCTTCTTGCTGAACTCGATTCGTTACAAAATCTTGAAAGAGCATGTGTCCTTCTGCCAGTGTTTCTTCTTCGGAAGGAGAAGGTGTGAGAATTGGCAGTGGCAAGTGCCTTCCGAAGTTAAGTGTCAAGCCAGAACGAGATGCTCTGTTACGGGGAGCGCTGCGAGCACAGTACATATTCGCTCCGTTTTCTTGTTCTTCCTCACAAGAAACAGTATCTGGTATGGCCATTTCTAATTTCCAAGTAAAACGACTAAAAAAGAGTTAAAATAATATTTCATTATTTCCTTTATATTAAACTATAAAATACATGCTATTAAATAATATTTTTAAAATTATTTCTTGAACTACATTCTAACATTTTTTTTAATTAAAAAATACATTTTTTAGAGTAAAGAAACTTGATTAAAAAATTAAAGATATTAGAGTATATAAATTTTTCTGGAAATAATATAGTAAAACTCCAATTATTCAAATTGCCTTCCGATTTTGTTAAAAATACATACATACATGCATGCATGCCTATTTATGTATATATACACACATATGTATATACGGTGTATATATATATATACCGTATATACATAAAAAGGACAATTTTTTTTATAAACGTAGAAAATAAATTACATTCGTTTGTAGGTACAGTATACTTAATATTTTAAGCAAAAACTCAATTATCTGGATATGTGGAACATCCCGATGGTCCGAAGTTCCATTAATTCGAATAATTGGTGTTTTACTGCAGGCTAATCATTAGTAAACTCTTCTAAAAGGAAAACTACGATGAGATTATCATAGTTAACTTCAATTTGAATAGAATACATGGATTATTTTTAAATTCCTCCACATTCAATTTAAAAAGCTGTATGCATTTGAGGCATTTCCTTTCGTTTCGTACAGAAGGTAGTTTTCCTTTCCGTCAATTTGGCATCATTTCTTACACTTGTTTACTGTAAAACTTGGAGATAACGTCGAATAGACGTTATACTTTAGGTCACTTTTCGTACGAAACGAATAGGGCTCATTTGAATAATAAAAAATAATTTAATATAATAAATTTATATTAAATTAAAATAGCTGATTAATCAAATTATTTTTCAACAATTCTACCTTCAAATAAAAATTTTTTTTAACTACAATATAATAATAATAATAATAATCATATTAGAATACAGTAACTAAAAAAAATTACCTAATTAATGCATAAATTTGGAAAGAGCATGATAACATATAGTACGAGAGAAGTGTATATAAAAATTTAAACATACCTTATGAAAATTGTTGAAATATTAAAAAAATAAAATCTGAAGAATAAGTTCTAAAAACTTAAAGTTATTCCAATAGAAAATATTTAAAATACATAAATTTATACGAAAATCTGTTAAACTTGAGTGTGAAATTCGATAAATCACCTTTGTTTTATCGTTAAAAACAAAAAAAATGAAACAACAGCAGGAAACACGTGAACACAAAAATCACGCCAAATTAATCCACACTACAATCGAGATATAAATAGTTTTATACGTAACATTTTTCTCACCGATAAGAAGATAATAGAATGTTACGTTCTTCGTAACAGATGTAAATTTGTATCACAGGATAATTACGAATGGCTTCAGCATGCAAGTTTGTATGGGTGACGTCACCAAATATTCATCTATTAGACTACACTTTGTTTATTGTTTCAAACTGCCGTAACCATGCAAAATCACACTTTATTAAATTTGACTCCACGATTAATACTGATTAATGATCGGCTCAATGGAGATAATTCAGTCAAACTGATTATTTTAAACGGCTTTAGAGTCTTAGCACTTAATTAAATCGTTATAAAGCCTCGAAAAGAGAGTTACTTTCGGAATCATAAGAGTAACTTTAAAGCTAAACCAAAAAACCAGACGACAATTGTCAACAGATTAGGGCTAAATCTGACAGACTTACTTTATCAATTAACGGTGGACTGGTAGCTTATCCTTCTTCTAAAAGCCAACATTCGCGTAATAAACACTTTAAATAGTTGGATAAAAGCGAAATTCGAGCTTGCTTTCGATTTACCATCAACGTCCTTTCGTCTACAAAATGATCTTTCGCTTTTCAATTCAACCTCCACTCCGTCCGTGACGTCACGCAAAACATTCCATAAGCCGATGGATGATTGGTCGACAATTTCGTAACGTTACAACCTTTACCACAAACCCGTATCATTTGTCGCCCTTTTTGTATTTTTATTACGTATAAAAACGTGTAAAGTATTAATATATATTTAAAAATATTAAATATTTTAAAATTCGATTTAACCCGAAAAAAACAATTTAATTATAATTAAATATCGCGATTGACTTAATTTTAAACGTTTAATACATTTTAATTAATAGTATTAATAATATTATTATTTTTATACTGTAATAATTAAAATATATTTATTTTGAACAAATTTATAATTTGATTAATCTCGAAGCGGAGAACTGGCCGTGACGTACGGTCGAGAGAGATTACGCAGTTTAGCGAATTTCGATAAACGATTGGTCAATAATATATTAAATTTATATAAATTTTAAGTTTGTTATATAATAAGCAATATTTATTAATTATTCTCTCGAATAATAAGTTTGACGGACATAGATAATTAGTGGTAATTATGGAAGATGGCGCGTTATGTTTATATTAGTCGGGTCTTAGAGAAGTGCTAAGCCTAACCCGGGACGAAGAGTGAAAACACGCATTTCGTTAATCGATTTCAAGGAAGGAATGCAACCAAAGTTAACAATAATGACGAATGTGGTTTACACGTAAAAAGCGATTTAGTAAAAGGTGAATACATTTTCGTACAATATATCTTCGTCGTACAAATGAATCTTATTCGTAGCTCATTAATCAAACAAAACAAGATGCTCGCCTTTCATTACGCTCTTAGTTCAAAACACGATCAATCTAACTCCATTTATATACTTTTGACCATTAAAAACGACGATTAAAAAAAAGGCAACGAAAGTTTATTTAAATCGGATATTCGGATTTCGATCATTTATTCCTCTTTTTTCCTCCTCTAATTACATATTTTCAGATTATTAACTTAACTTTTCGATACAAAAGTTTATTATTGATTTAATTGTAAATTAAATAAGCATTTCTGTTCATTTGTAAAGATTAAATGATACATTCAATTGTCTTTTTTTTTTTTTTTTTTGGATGAGGAAGTTGTTTATATTAAACATTGATTTATCATTAAAAACAAAATTTGGAAGTTTAATTTAATATATTGCATGATGTTATATCTGGATGATAATATTAAAAATATGCAAGAAGTATGTCTAAATTAATTAATTTCTTATGGATTTATTCTAAACTATTATTTTTGAAGTTTTATTTATAAACTGATGTGTTTTCTTGTGTGCATTTTAGTAATGATCTTTCCAAATGTTAAAAACAGCATATTAGATCAATGAATATATTTAAAACTATGAATAAATTGGTGAATTTATCAAAATAATAACCAAAGACAAAATGTGGATGGAGCCACATTTAATATTTTTTAGATTCTGATGACGTTTTCTGTCGTACTGGCTTGTCTTTGTTTATGTGTATAACGAAATGAATTTAGAATAGATTACAGATTGTAAAGTGGCATTGTTATTTACGTAAATTTATTGTTGCGCCTCTATGTAATAACGCTCGAACTAGAGTGTCCCGTCGATTACTATGGAATGGTTACTTTGTTTTCTTTTATTTGTGGAGGATTGCTTGTGATGGTCTTCAACGAAACAAAAGAAGCAGAATGTTCAAACTATGTATATGATGATCTATTTTAGTTTTGTTTTTATATACAAAGAACAGTTTTACGATAAAGTCAAGTTTGTTTTTCTAGATTGCATTGTATTCTGATAAAGATCAGAATTCGTTCATTGAACTATTATAAAATTATTCATTTTTCCTGGCAAAATTGTTGTTATTCTTTAAATGGATTCATGAATATCAAAGATGATTTTCAGTGGAATAAATCTTGATTTATTTCTTTACAATCATTTTTTTGTTTCTTTTTATTTTAATTTTTCCTCATAAATGCTATAGTAAACATTATTTAAGTGTTTATTTTAGCATTAATGAGGTATTGAAATTTTGAAAATGCATAATAAAATGCTACAAAATATGGCACTGTCTTTGTTAAAATCTGCATAATTAAATATATTAAGTTTATTTTAAAAACATTTTGTATCACAGTTTGATCAATTTGTCCATTAAAAAGTTGAAGATAAGCAAACTGTAATTGAAAGTGCTTTTAAGAAGCTTTCAATTACATCTTTTTATTTAGTATTGCAATTATGCAGTTTTATTTTTATGAAAGGTAATGTTTAAGCAATAAATCTAGATTTTATTCAGCTGAAAATCATTTTGATTATGCATTTGTTCTAATAGTGACATTCATATATATCAATTTTTGAGTTAAAATAGCTTAACAATTACAGAAATAATAAAATCCAATGACAAATATTTTTAACTCCCTTCTCATATAAGAGGCTGTCCATAAATTACATCTACATTTTTCTTCAAATTTTATTCCCCTCCCATTGTCTCAGTTTGTCCAAGTTTCCATAACTCCTACCCCTTTGGACATCCAACAAAACTCAAATCCCTGCAAAACCTTTATCGCTATATGAATAATAAAATGCATAAACTGTATAAAATTTAATGAAATAAAATGAATGTCCATTGAAGTTCAACCCCTTCCCCTCCCCCTCTGTCTGACTTGTCATAACACCCTTCCTCCCTTCCAGTGTGGATGTCATTTATGGTCAGCCCCTAAGTGAAAAACACTTTTTTAAAAAGCTTTATAATATCATCCAGATTAAACATTTGTTCTAGATAATATTGTGACTGTGATGTTTTATTGGAATTACTCAGTCTCAATTTTAGAATCAAGGCATTATTGCTAGAAAATTCAACTGATAAAGTTGATTCTTAGCCTACTAACATAATTAATATATTTTAGGTCAGTGGTTCCCAACCTTTTCTAGGATGCGGAACACTTTTGTGAGCAATTTTCTTTAGCGGAACACTTACTTAAGTTAATATGAAATACATAAGCTTGTCATCAGTTATTTTATTAGAATTGAGCAGTTATAATTCAAAATCTCTACTCATATTATTAATGCCAATTCTAAGACAGGAAAAAATATACCTAAATAACTTTAATGGGAAACTTGTGCCTGATGTTTTTTATATATTTCATTCAGTTTTTATCATTGCCTTTATCTTATTCGAAACAGTAGTACACTCCATAAGTACGAGTCGTACATATATATTTAAGTTTATGAAAATTTTATGATTTTAATTTTTTGATATTCGGCGGTTCGAATACGATTGTACACTTTCCGATTTGCGACTAAATCTGCGGAACACTTGGGAGATGCTTATGGAACACCAGTGTTCCGCGAAACACCAGTTGGGAACCACTGTTTTAGGTCATGTTATTTCACTTTAAACATATGTTTTTAAGGATATAATTAACAGAAAATATTATCATTGTAATTATCTGAAATCCAGCAAAACATATGAACCAGTTCAAGAACTTTAATATAGTAAAACCTGTGTAAATCAAAATTGATGGTAAGAATATTTTTTTCTGTTTGGCAGGTTTCCATTTGAACAGGTTTTTTTTTTCTTTAACATAAGAAAATCACTCTATTCTAAAGAATTTTTTTTATTTAAGCAGGTTTCCATTTTATTCAGGTTCTGCTATGGACATGTGATACTGTACATGTAAATTGTTTTAAAGTGTTAATTATCAATTACATTCAATCAATCTAGTACTACATTTGTGTTAATTTTTCATTACATATAATAGCAAAACAGTAAATTCCATGTGTGATGTGAATGAATGAGAAGTAAATTCCATGTTTATTATTTTATATGTTTGGTTTGTAGAAGTACTTGATATTGTTGATTTTAGTGTACAATAACTTAGGTACAAATTATTTCACATATCTTGTATGGTATGTATAGTACTCAGTTAGGTTCTGAAAGATTTTAAAAATTCCAGAACCTCTTTGGTAATGCATAGTGACCTTGTCAGAGATTCATCAACAATCCATTTTCTTCACTAAGTAAATAGACTGGTCCCTGCTATTCCACATTTTTATAATCCATCCAAGATTCCTGAAACAAGCTTGGTTGGAATGTAACTGAACTTTTGATTTTAAAATTGAGCAATTTAAGCATGTGAAATCTTATCATCAACTTTTTCAGTATTTTTCATGATTTTACAACAATTTGACAAAACGATTTGTGTGCTTTTTTCAAAATTTTTGTAAACCAAAGAAAAGTTATATTGCTTTTTTATATACAAATTCATGCAGAATAATTAATAAATTAATTAATGACTTTTATTCTCAATTATGTTTCAAAACAAAAAAACCACACTTTGATTAATATTGCATAAACATTTTTGAAGCTTTACATTAATATAGACACCACTCCATACCAGGATATATGTACAACAGACACAGAACCAACTTATGGTGCATATAATACTAAAAACAAACACTGCACAAGAACTGTAAACAAAACTGAAAACAATTTAATAAAACAGCTTTAAAACAATTGTGTAGGCAATGTATCTAATAAAAATGTCTGGCTCCTATGATTTAACTTACAAGAATATCTATGTGTTTATTCATTATTTTAAACTAATAATATCTACTGAATAATTTTCTTATATACATTAAATCTACATGATGCCAGCCTGTCATCCATGCAGTAAAGTACCTACCTACAAGAGACTTAAGCTGGCACCTATTGCAATCTTATGATTTGTCATTGGCTTTAATCTCCATCCTTCATTTATGCTGGCCAAACCCACTATGAGTCAGATCTACTTGTGGTCAGTAAAATAAGAAACCAGTTGCAGAACTTATTGTGTATTAATGTGTTACATCAACAAATCCACTTTTAACTGATATGTGCTTATCCTAAATATATTAGGTACTGTACATTACAGATATAATTAAATTAAATATTAACATGAAATAAGGCATTTGAAAATGCTAATTTTAATATACTTGCTATAAATAATAATTAGGCAAATATCAAATTGGATGCTGTACTTTCATAAAATTTTTAATAAACTTACTCAATTTGAGTTAATATAAAAAAGAAGATAAACACTGCACATATAACCAATATCCAGCAAGAAGAAACTACAAGAAAGCAAATGTTTTCATTTTTGTTTAATGAGAATAGTCATGCTAACTCTAGTGAATTATATGTGCAGTGTTTATTAATGTATGCCAAGTTTAGAGTAGCTGAATTTATAAAAAGAAGATAAGTGAAAATTTATTTTAATAACTATTTAATTTATAAAACTCAAAGCTTTATAAATTAAATAATTGTCATGATATTTTAGATATATTTTATCTGCTCTTTTTAAAATAATTGTTACAAGGATTTTCCTTCAAAAGTATGATTTGGGTAAATATTAGATTAAAATTAAAGGAAAAGATGATTTATGAAAATGATTCCAATATATTATTGAGAGAAAAATTAAAATAAAGAAATCTTGTAATAATGATTAATTGTAAAAGTTAATTTATATAGATTTATTTAAAGTGATGCTGACAATTATAAGATATTCTTGATAGGCATGGAAAAATATTCTCTTAGTATCTGCATGGTGGAAATGGTTATACAGAATTAGTCAAAATGATGATGTCACTTTGCAAGAGTTATTAGGACATATACAAGTTATTGTCTATATCAATAATGATATACTAGAGAAAGTGTGGTTTGGATTTGATGTGTAAAATGTTGATTATTACACTTATATGCTATATATATTGCTGAAAAATTTAATTTTTTTTTCAAAGAAGCAGTATAATTAAGTTTAAAAAATATGTTAATTTTTACATGATTTTGACTAACTTTGTGTAATAATAATAATAATTCAATTTTAAGAATATAATTTCAAATATAATGTTTGTGTTTGCTGCTAAAAATAAAATAATTTATATTCTTTGAGTGTGTGTATAAATATATTAATAATTTTGTTTGATAAAATAAATCATCATTAAGCTGTATGCAGTATGCAATTCTGATTACATAAATTTATCTATCTGAAGATAGTGTAGCTTAATGTCTTATTAAAGAGCTTATGTAATCAATAATAATAATAATTATTATTTGTAAAAAAAGTACAGAAACTGATCACTTAAATTTATATTTTGTTGTAACAAAGCAAACATATTTGTCAATGTTTTTAATTATTTCCAAACAGGAACAATTAATTGACATGACTGACTGAATGTTAGTGTTTTAAAGTGGAAATAAAAAATCAGAACTGTTTTTAGTGGATAAAATCAATTAATATGATAGTAAAAGATGTGCAATATCCTTCATTGCATCTTTAGATAAAGACAAAACATATTTATATTTGACAAAGTTAAAATTTTAAGAATTAAATATAATTCTGAAAAAACTCTTTTTCTCTGACAGTGTCTTAATTGCAAAAATGATAAAGATCTTGGGCTTCAGCTATATCCTATAAGAAAGATTGATGTGAATTTTTTAAAATCAGTTTTTGAAACTTTTTGATATGTTTGCATTTTACAGAATTATTTTATGAAAATATTAGCTTATTACATTTTTATCTTTATCTAAGCATGCTAATGTTACTTACTGCTTAAATGTCAAGATACATGTACTGTATAAGTTGAAATCAGTTACATGTATATTGGAAGCAATAAATTTATGAAATAAATGTCTGTTCATAAAATACATATAAATTCATAAGAATTGAAAATTTAATACATTATTTAGATCTCTATAGGAAATAAAATATGTAAAGGATTGTGTCATTTGAATATCATTTGATTGTATGAGTAATAAAAGTGTAATTACTGATGGTTAATTCATGATCGTAAGAAATAAAATATGCTAATTACTTCTGAATACATTATTTCATAATTATAAATGCTATGTCAATTTAGTATATATCACTCAATCATCTACACACAATCTTGTGCATCAGCAAAAAAGGTTTATTAAGCTGAAAAAACTAACAGTTTTAGTCATATTTAATGACTTTCATCAGCTTGTTTCAAAAATTGAATGTTTTCAAATACAAATGGAAATAGAACAAAAAAAAAAAAAAAAACACATAAGCACTGAGCATGATTTAAATATAAAAAATTTTACTTGTTCTGGTATATTGCTTTGACATAAACAAAAACTAAAAGATAAGGGATAGTAATAAAATTCATGTTGTATTATATTGTGTAGTCCTCAAATCAGGATTTCCAAACACTCAGTATTACCTTTAGGTCTCTGTAGTTGACAAGGTTGTGAATTTATTTATAGATTTTCAGAGCCTGAACATGTCTATGATGATGCTTGGTGACCCTAAATTCTTGGTGAACATTGATCAAATTGTCTAAGGTATAAGCAGCAGGGCTTTACAGAAGAATAACTTCTTAATGCCATACTTATGTCCTTTTAACTGCAAAGTTAAGGATTACATGGTGACTCCCACATACACCAAGTTGTATGCTATTCTATCATCTCTAATGAGTACAGTGGGTGATCGGTTAACGAACAAATTGGATAATGAACACTTTCACGAAAGATTTTTATGTTTGGACAACAAACACCTCACAGAACAAACACAAGAAGAAGCAATGTAAAATAATGAATACCGATTGGTCTTCCCTTGTCTTCAGGCAACAATTCAAAACTTTTTGGAGTGCAGGAGATGTCGACATCGATGCTCAACCTAGTATATACTGATTGGGATAGTATTCCTCCAAACTTTGAAACTCTCCCTTGTAATTCCAGTCTTTTATTTTTCTGACAGAAACAATTCTTTTATAGTATTTGCGGGCACTTGTTAAGTTTTGCTTCTATTTTTATTTTCAAAAGGTTAGAGTATAATAGCAAAGGTAGAGAGTGGGCAAAGTGTTTTAATATAGCAGAAAGTGGTAGAAAGTGTTTTAATATAGCAGAAGAGGTCTGGTGTTGCTGGGCAGTATGACTTGAACAGGTCTACAGTAGGCTGCAGTTCAATCTCATCTAAGAAAGATACAGTATAATCAAGAAGACTCAAGCGGCTAAAGGAGTAACAAAAATTACATCTGAGAAATAAAGAACATTGAAGAGCTCATAGTGGAACCTGAAACTGATCTGACGACAGAAGAATGCCAAGAACTTTTTAATGAAGAACATCAAGAATCTCGGCAAGATATGTTTTCTTCTGAAAAAGAGGACATCAGGATTAATACTGACATCTGCTATTAAAAATCTTTTGAAAAAGTGGGACGATGTCAGAACAACGGTCTTAGAATGGCATCTAAACCAGGTTGAGGTTAATAGGCTTAGGGATCTCTACAACTACAATGTTATTAATTACTTCTGAAAAATCCCGAAGAAGAAAGAAAAGCAATCGACATTAGACAGATTCTTTAACCCCCACAAACGGAAAAAACGACTAAAAATGCAAGACTGTATATATATGTATTTTTATTATTGCATATAAATAAACATAGTGAGAAAGTATATATTATTTATTTTTTGGGGTCTCTAGAACAAATTAATCAAATTTCCATAAAAACCTATGGTAAATTGATAATTGGTTAACGAACGCTTCGGATAGCAAACAAAGTCTTGGAACGAATTATGGTCATTAACCGATCACCCACTGTACTGTGGAGAGACAAAATTCTCAAGGGGATTTACTGGGCTTTGTTATTCCTAGGAGTTAAACTGATTCTTCTTTTACAGTATTCTGCTGTCTGTAGCTTTCTCAGTTTCCTTAAAGATGTTACTAAGGGAATAGCGGTACTTAACCACTATATAGTCTGCTCTATAGTCACATCTATCCAAAGCTGGAGTGTTCTGGAAGTTTTCTATGAGTGTTTGATTCAAGGTTGATAATCAAGGAATCAAGATAATATTTCACAAGTGTTTTAATATAGCAGAACTCTTCCGATCTGTCAACAATGTCAGGTTACTTTGTGTGTACCCTTCTAATCAAGGTTTTGAAAACAACTGACTTGCATTGTGGTAAATCATATGAAATCGAAGGATTTTTCTCCCCTTCTTCTGCTGTGCAAAGTTGTATATAGATAGATGATTGATTGATTACAGCATGCACAAAACCAATACCAGCACTATGAAAAGAAAAATTTACATAGTGCTGGTGTGGGTTTTGTGCATGGGGTACTTATACAAACCCAGTTTTGGAGATATGTTGATTGAATGATTTACTACCGAAGCAGTTACTTTAAGAATTTAGAATATTATATAAAACAGTTTTGAAATGCTGTTAAAAAAATTTTTATTCGCATAGAAATACAATATTTTATTTTTTAATTTTAGTATTTATTTATATAATTAACTAACTAAAGTGTTTGTCCAAATGGTTGATCTGATATAATGATCTTTTAAAATAATGTAATTGGTTTATATATATCATTTATTGCATTCTTTTCAAATAAAATTAATGTAAAATAAAGGAAAGAAATGATAGATTCACAATTTTAGTTATTAGAACAGTTTATTTTCTTAAATTATATAATTATTAGGAAGATATACAATAATTCTTTAAAAGTAAGATTATAGAAGCTTTATTTTCAAAGAATTTATCTTGCTGGAATTGTTCCTTTTCTTATTGAGGAACCTTTAGAGCAAGCATGTCAAAGATCTGGCCCATGGGCCAGTCATGGCCCGCAAGACAATTACTTGCAGCCCAGGCCCAGGCCCACGACATAAATTCAATAATGCTATTTGTTTATATTTTATTATCTTGATATCAAACAAAATGTGATATTTTGTACTTAAACAAATAGGGCTAAGACTTAATAAACAAAATTGTTGAACTCAATAATAATAATAATAATTATTATTGATTTTATTTTTTCATATTACTTAGTTATTTATTTTATTTGATTTATTTTTATGTTTAATTTCTTGTTTACATTATATTTTCTCTATTTCATCTTTTGAATTTCAGATTAAAGTCTGTCTTCACAAGATCATTTATTACATAATTTGCACTATTTTGTATATAAAATGAGTGTTTTAGAAATATTAGTAAATTACACTTTATTCTTATACTTTCAGTTTTGCAATCCTTATTTTCGGATCAGTTTACAGACCTGCTTCAGGCCTGTAAATTGGCCAAAAATGTTTGTTCTGTGATTAAAGTTATTGCTGGAAAAGTATAAATGGTGTTTTTTTAATTTATTGTCAAATCTCAGGTTATTAAAGAGGAGATTTTTGAGTCTTACTTTTGGGCTACTTTTTAGAAAATTTTTCGCTACAAAAGCTAAAAACATCTGGCCCGCTGTCATACTCCAGACAAAAAATTGGCACTTAAATAGTTTGAGTTTGACACCCCTGCTTTAGAGTAAGCTATCAAGGACTTTTCTAGGATGTTAAAATAAAAAAATTATGAGACCAATTTTATATGACAATCAAAACTTGTGCTTAAATACAAAAAATTAAGTTTCATAGACAATAAACATCTTGTTCATAGGTTAACACTGTTTAAAGGTAAAAAAATCCCATTGACAAATTAGATAGAGGAAGTGTGAACATTTACTTTGCACTTAACATTTGTACTTTGAGTTTTCATTCTTTTACTTAATTTTTCTATGGAATTTTTGACCTTTGAACAATTTTAGCTTATAAACCAAATGTTTGTAATGCCAAAGTTTTTGCCTCTAAGCACAAGTTCTTTTTTTCACTAGAATTGGTCTCAATTTTTGATTTTAATGTTTTGAAGGGTTCCTAATTATAACATTTTCCTATTAAATTATTTTTATTTTTAACCACATTTTTATAAAATCATTCTTTATAGATTCAAAGTATATAGTTTATTAAATAAAAATCCTTTCAAGATAATAAGTTTCATCTTTAGTTCAACTGATATGATTGTCTGAAACAAAAAAATTCCAGTTACATAGTTTATATCAAACATTCAGATAATTTTTGAATGTCTGTTTGGAAGATACGAGGAATTACACAAATTCAGCAAAGATACCATTACTTGAGACTGCTGATTGTGAAAATTTGTTAAAGAATTATAAGTCAAAAAATGTAGCTTATGTAATTCTAAATGTGATGATTTCATTTGGTTGTTGAATGTAAAAAGTTATCTGTTACATAGGTAATTTAACTGAAAATAAAACTATTAATTCTGAAAATGTTTCTTATATAATATAGTTTAAATACTAAAATATAAAATTTTTGTTTTTATATATATAAATATATATATATTTTTTTTACTTATACTTGGCAGATAAAAAGATTTTATTTTTGTTATTTTATCTGCCAAAATACTTAAGAAAACTTTAATAGATTTATAACTTGAATTAAACTCTTTAATTCTTTAATAATAAATTTTAAATAGCAAATGATCTCTATATATGTATGTATATAAATATAAATAATAATAATAGACCTATAAATTCCCACTGTTGTCCATCCACTGCCTGTCTTTCCTTAATCTTGAAAAAAGTGTTAGAGATAAAAGACAAGACCAGATAGGGAAACCTTATGGCAGGAGGCCCTGATTAACTATATACAGACTTCCGATGCAAACTGGAAGTTATGTTATTTCAACACAAAAATTTTCTTCTGTAAGGTATTAGATAGATAACTGGCATGATCCCATTATTAAAGAAAAAGTTTGATGTATGGAGGTAAGACACTACTTATTTGAAGTGGTGAGCATATACCGTATTTACTCGAATATAAGACGACTTCACATATAGGATGAGGTGTGACTTTAAAGATCAGAATAAAGAAAATTAGATTTATTAATACAATTCTACTTTTATTTCATTTCATCATAAATAAAATAATATCAAATGCATGTAAATGCACACATTGTCCTGCAAAAATTACTGGCATTTTAAACTTCAAGGAAAAATCTTGTAAAATCGACAACATAATTTGTTCATGTAAAGCTGGACAATTGGGAACCATTTTTGCCAATTCTTAATAGTCGAATTCACTCTTCGTCTATTACACTTATGAGTTTCTTGAAATTCTAATTTCCAAATAATCATCTGTTTTCACGTGAGAATGAATTAAAACTTATAGCTCCCCTTGTAATTTTGGAAGTTAATTCATCTATTGCTCCTTCTAATTCTGCTAATTCATCTATTCATCTTTACTCCTGACAATACACAAGAATGATTCAAATGACCCAGATAAACTACTTTTGTTTTTAAACACCAGAAGGTGAGAATCCAGTAAAAAATGCAAATATGCAGTTTACAAAAATGAAAAGATTCCTTCACTCTTGCATATAGGACGACCTAGGTTTTTGAAGCAGTGAAAAATGGATAAAAACCCCATCTTATATGCAAGTAAATATGGTATTTTAAATGAAAGAAATTAACAATATGATTAAAAATTGCAGCCTAGCATTGTAGCCATAATAAATAATTGCTTGTTCAAGAATTTAAAACCCCTAATTTTAAGTGTTATTGAAACTCAGTTTTTATTGACTCATTATTTTTAGTTGATTAATAAGTATTAATATTTAATTGTTATTGTTGTTTATTAATTTGTATGTTCTAGATTTTTTTTGTCATGTAAATAAATGAATATCTCTTAATATTTATAATAGTTTGATTCTAATCAATTACTGTGTAAATGATACTTTATGTACAGGGTGTTAAACAATAAGACTGACAAATTTTGAAGGAGATGGGACATCAAAAAATAAGTAATTGGGAGAAAACTAGTATATCTCAAAATGCTTAGTTTTTGACGTAAAGAAGTAAAAGTGTTACAATTTTTTTTTTAATATCTCAGAAACGATATGAGATATTTAGTTGAAATTGTTTTGTATGGTATTTTTTTCAATAAGACTACATTTTTATAGGTTTACGTATGTGTTGGTGAGTTCTATAATGGTCTATACTATTAAAAAAATTGATATATTGAGGCTGGTCTTGTATCTGATGGCTGTGTGATAAGTCTAGAAATAAAGAGACCATTATAGAGCTTATCAATACATTTAAACTAGACAAGAAGCATATTATAGGTTTAAAATATGATTTTTTTCCACCATGGGCAGAGATGTAGAGGTGACACATTTCTTTACAAAATATAGGTGATGCTATTAGTGGATTTTTCCATTAGGACCACTAGGTATAGACCTAGGAAAGCAAAAGCTTTGGGAGTACAAACATCAAAACAATAATAATAAGAAAGTAATGAAAAATAATTTTATGTAGAATAAGGAACATAAATAAAAACTAAAAATAAAAGCTCAAAAATCTGTAAATATTAAATGTGGCGAGCATCCTAAAGACTTTTTAATAACAACACACCAACCACTGTCATAAATTTAATTTACTTTTTAATTTAAACTTTTTAAATTTGTATTTATTATTATAGCCGACATTTTAATTTAAACTAGCCAGCATTCCGTGTTTAGAAAATTATTCATTATATTCTGTTTTTTTTTATTGTGTAGAAGCAACTTATAAAGGAATCAGTGCAAATTAAAAGCTTAAGTAGAAGCAAAATAAAAACTATTAAATATTAGTTGAGTAATAAAATATGAATGTATTTTGCATTAACAGAGTTAACCAGCAAAAAACTCCAACAATTTTTTTTGGTTCAATAGTATTTATTTATACATTCAGAATGTTGGTACTAATGATTGATTTTGAAGAGCAGTGCCCTTTGCCCTTTTGATATTTAAAAATTTGTAAAAATACAATTATTGCAGGATTAAAATTATAAAGTAGAATTATTCAATGCAAAAGTGGCACTATTACTAGAGTCTATAGATTGACTGGTTCCAGCTATGTTCTAAAGTAGAGTTAATGTATCAGGTAGTTGATAGCTGGTGCTCAAGTTGCTTTGCATTGGGAAGAAATTGTTTTATCCATTTTGTTGGTAGATGGTTTTGCTGTTTTCAAGTTTTGTAAATTTTTTTTTACAGTTCTGTCAAGGAAAATCCTATAAAATTAAGAAATGTAATTACTAACATCAGGGGGGTGCAAAAGTAGGTATACAGTTGAGAATCTGAGAAATACAAATGTTTGGTGTTCATTATTATTATTTTTATTATCTTTTATTAGTTTCGTATTTGTTTTGTCGAAACCATGTCTTCTTTTTCTTGTTTTGTTTGGTGTCACGACTTGGTGAATTTATAGACACTTGGCAAATTCATCTATTTAATCCATAAACTTTACAGAGATGTGTTTCGGGCTTTTGCTCCTCTTCAGTCTGTTATATAATATACATATCATTGGTGCACAAGAATAGTGACACAACTCAAAAATTTCCAATTTCGAGTTTATTGTAGAAATGTATAGCAAACTCCCCATACTTTTATGTGGAAGAACGAACACTAATATTTATTTCCAAAATAGATTTGAAAATTTTCAAAATCCAAGATCATGACAAAGCCTTAACAAAGAAACAAGAAACTTTTAAGTGGCTGTTCTGGAAGATCTATTTTTTTGAGTTGTGTCACTATTCTTGTGCACCAACGATATGTTATATCTGGTGGGCATCTGTCTGGCACCTTCCGCACTACGTCTACCCACTTACTTTCCCCTCCCTGCTAACTTGACTGCTTCCCTTTATTAGATTATGGATTAAATAGATGAATTTGCCAAGTGTCTATAAATTCACCAAGTTGTGACACCAAACAAAACAAGTTTCGTATTCCTTATTTGTGATTTAATCTGTACATAAAAATAAATGTTTTTTCTTCCTATTTTCTTCCTCTATGTTCTTTTCCATAATAACAACTGTATACCTACTTTTGCACTCCCTGGTATGAAGGGAAAAAAGGCATATTTGGTTTTTGGAAAAATTTAATCACACGATAATTTGAAATTATAGGTGAGGATGTGCATAAATTAAATCAAAAGTAAAATATAAACACAATATCAGTTGTGAATAACATATATCACAGCTCCTTTCTTATCGCAGTTTATGCAATAATTCTAATAAACTTGATAAACTCCAAAGCCATTCTAAGTCTCCTTTTTTGTAACACTTTTTGTAAATCTATTCTATCTTATATCATCCTTTTTTAAATCTATCCTATCCTAACACTTGGTTTAACATTTCTATACCTTTTTATAATTAAATTTATATAATTCTCATCCCCTTTTCTTCCTGACTCAAAGAGAGTTCTAGGGAACCTTGAAGTCATCCCATATGAGTAAGGTTTTGTAAAAGACATTAGACTGCTTTTATAGTCTTTCTATTGATAAAAAATTATTCCATATTTACATCATAAATTAAACAAAGCACTGATAATTTTTAAGGAGTTTTTACGTGATAAAATGTTTTTCAAGACTATTACCAGTATATATCATTTTCAGATCCAAAATTATATAATTTGGATCTGAAGACGAGATAAATATTAACATTTTGTCTTATGGATGCTGTTTTGACTGTTAATTTTATTAACTTCTTATTTACCCAATCTGAGGAAAAAATTTTCTAATAAATTTAGACTTAATTATTGAAGACTTTTCTTACAGTTTGACAGGTTTGAAGAAAAACAGATTCAGAAATCATTTATAATATTTTAATCAACAATGTTCAGCAGTTTAAGATCTTTCACTAACGATTTTGAACAGATAGCTATTAGTCATAATAACTGACACAATATATACTTTTTTTTAGTTTCTACATTGTCTATTTCACTTTTAAGATTTTGTTATTTTTAGATATTTTCATTCTTGGCTTTCATTATATTTTTAGTGAGTAGAATTTTACATCTGTGAAATATATCTCTCTGAGATCTTTCAGTATTAAAACACTGTTATATTTGTCTAATTAGTTTTCTTATAAATAATAATAAAATTTTACTATTATTTTGCTGTTCCTTATGCCAGTGATGCCCAGACTTCAATTTGCAGAATAAATTGTGTGCAAGATGTAGGTAGGTGGGCCATAAATATTTCATATATTCCAAATATACTAAAAGTAGGACAATTTCTGTCATTTACAAGTGATGCATCAAACATTTTTCCAGGCTGGATTAACATGTGCTGCCAGTAGATTTGGCCCAGAGGCTGTAATTTGGGCTCCATTGCCTTATACAAATAAGATTTATTATAAATATTAAACAAAGTTAATATTAATAATCAATATAATGATAAAGGTTTCTATTTTCAAAGTTAAGCTAAAACTTCTGGAAGGTGGAGCATTATTAAAATTTTTTATTAAGAAAAATTCTTCATGAATATTTTTACTGAATTTTGTAAAATTTGAAGACAAATCAATATAAAATCAAAATCTACTTTATTTTATTTTTTGATAAACAATAATTTACAATTAAAGATCAGTGCACTTATTATTGAATTGTGCCTAGGATATGAATGTGATTGTAGCATATTTTGGTTTTACAGAATTTGGTAAAAATTATTCATTGACAAATTTTTCTTAAAAGATATTTAATAATTTACTGAAAATTATTGGCTTAATTCTTTCATTAAATTAGCCAAATTATAACTCAACAAATACTTATTCTTATAAATTATTAATTATCATATTAGTGTTTTGAATATGAGGGAGCCACAGGATTCTGTCTGGACTGGATTCGTTACAAATTAATGATTAAAAATCAGACTTTATTTAAATTCAGATGGAGATGTTATATAATCTTTTCATGCGTACACAGACCAAATTTTATAAATTCAAACTAGATGTCAAATAATTAAACATCATATAATATAAATATATATAATAAACATCCCGAAGCATGATGCATTCATACTAAAACAAACAATTTCTGTAATTAATTGGGCTGTTAGTTTTGCTATTATTAATAATAGCAAAAATAATAGTCCGATTAATTGTGGTGATCATTTGGTTTAGTATCATATACTATAAATAGGAAAAAACAGTATAATATATAAAAATGAACTGATTTGAAACAGATGTGGAGTATTTCTGTAAATGCATTTACAGAAAAAAAAAAATTATTTTCAATCACGAACCTACTAGAAATCCTTTGATTTTTTTTTCTTTTATATATTCATGGAATTAGCTTTGGAATTTGCATGATGGAAATTTCTAATTATAAGAAATCTTTGCAGTTTTGTAGAATGTGAAGAATTTATTGTCAATAATCAATTATAAAACTTTTTACAATTACAGAATGTTTATTAATATATACAATATGATGATAATATATATTGTAGCAACAATAATTTTACAAAATAGTATAAGTTTCTAGCAATTATTATAAATATTAAAACCATACATAATTGTATCACTTAGTTTACAGATGTATCTTCAATTATTTTTCTTATTTATCTTAAATCATTTATTTTATTTTAACTTATAATGATTATAAGTAAACTAAATCCTTGTCATCTTGATTTTATGTAATAGGCAGTAGAAATATAATCTTTCGTAGTCCAGAATAACCCTGCCCATCTATCACTAATCCTCTCTGTATACTTTTCATCCATTCCTAAAATCTTCAGTTATCCTAAAAGTGTATTTAATTTCCAGTGCCACTTTTATTTTACTATTCTTTTTAAATGGATATATATTGCCTTTAATGGATTATTTAAATAACTACACAATACTAAAATATTGAAGTGCTTAGAATTGTGTATTTATTTAATAGTCCATTAGCAGTATATAATTGTTTACAGAATGGTAGAAGTATATTATAATTTTACTATTCTTTTTCTTGTCCCTTTGTTCTCCAAAAATAAGGTAGAAAACTGTCTTTTGACATTAATTGTAATTAATTGAAGTAATAAATGCACAAATAAATACTTCTGACAATTTAATGTTATCATTTTCATAGCATTCCTGTTGGTGAAAAAATTATTGCCGTCTAAGCCCTATTGTTCTATGTACTCCCAAATTTGATGAGTTTGGCCATTATTTCATTGAAGACTAAATCTCTTCTTATTTATCATTAGTAAAAAAATTTTTATTAAATTCAAATTATTTCAAGTGCAAAAAAATGAAAATTATGTCATTATTGGTCTTATATTAAGCAATTCTCCAATCATATTTGAATATTATGAATTATAAAAGCACTACATGACTTTTATTATTTACTAGGTTTCACATTACTTTATAGAACTGTCACTGAATATATTATAATCATCATTTATCTTTCAGTTGTTAGACTGGTTTGCTTTGTTACAATTCTTGCATATTTGCTTAGTAGGGAAAAAGAAAAACCTTTCTTAGCCTTTGCCCCTCAGTAAGATCCTTAGCAATGATTTTTAGGAAGCTCTTATGTCACTTGATTTGTTAACTGTCACATTAATCTTTACTTTTTTATTATTGACAGTAATATGCTTTGTTCTCCACTTATTTGACCTTTGTTCTGTATTTACAAGGAAAAAAATAAGCTTTATCAGACAGAGGATTCTATTTATAAAACTATCTAATTCGTTATCTTACAGTTTTTGAATCTTATAGTTTTGAATTTTTCATTATTAAAGACATTTATGCAATTTTATTATTGTAATAAAAACTACTTTTTATTTATTGTATTTATAGTTATAAATACACTGACCATACCAAAACAAGGTGGGGAAGCCATAGCAGATAAATACAAACCTTCTCTTATTAAAAGTTTGTCAAGAAATGTAAATGGACATTATTAACAACTTTTTGAACATTATTACTGACATTGTGATTTGGTAGCATAAAAAAGACTATTTTATAAATAATGTAAATTTCTGTAATAGAACTTATTTTCAAAAATCTAATAACTAAAAAGTGATATTTTTATTACAGTATGATGTCAGATTTAATGGTTTGGTTGGTGTAGAAGGTTTCCTAGAGTCAAACCAAGCATTTTTTCAGATGAAGTTATTTTGCTTAAGTTCTGGTCATGCTCAATTTTATCATAACATTACACTGTAAGTTGCAATTTTGTTTTATAATTAACATTGCTTTTATGGTTTCAATATTTAATTATGAGTTCTCTTTTAACCACAGGGAATTTATGAGTGAAAATATTCTTTCTATAGAACCTGTAGTTCCTGAAAAACAAAGGACTCATTTTATCAAATTATTAAAATCTTGGAATTCAAGATCCTTTTTTTGTGCATTTCATTGAATATTTTTGACTTATCTGTCAGCTACGTTGATTTTTTTTTCTTCCTTCAATTTCTTCAAGTGTTTGGTTATTATTGTCTTTGTTAGCACTCATTGATCAAATTGTCAACATTCATCTATTTGTTTGTGTAATATGTTCCTTAAATTCATTGAAACTATTCTGTAGCTATATTCTGTGCATTTATTCTTCAGCAGTATCTGTTTAAATTTATGACTCTTATAATGCAGAATAAACATTTTCTAATAAATCATGAGTTCAGAGTAAAGTATACAAAATAGAGCACTAAGTTTTTTTTTATTTTCAAAAAATGGGACAAAAGTGAAAATTTTACTAAAATGATAGGATAGCCTGGACAGAGCAAAAAATGGCACCATAATATTTGAAACAGTATGTATAGTCAGCCTAGTTATAAAGCGATGCCGATAGGCAAGAATCGTGCCCATCTGTCCGTAAAACAGGAGTTGC
Source organism: Centruroides vittatus (assembly GCF_030686945.1). Lineage (NCBI taxonomy): Eukaryota > Metazoa > Arthropoda > Arachnida > Scorpiones > Buthidae > Centruroides > Centruroides vittatus. The sequence goes on along the minus strand of NW_027122360.1, from coordinate 784,629 downwards.
AGATTCAAGACACACTCTGGGCCAGTTCTTTGCTTTCAGAAATTCTAAAGTAAATTAAATTTATTATAATTATTAAAATAATCAAAAGATGGCAGCGTAACTGCTTAGCTCTAGTCAAATTACTTGATATCTAATTGTTAAAAGTAACTTCATTGCTCCCCGATAATACAATGGATCATTTGGCATTTATTACCGTATTTTACGGACTATAAGACGCACTTTAATTTTTAAGCATTTTTTTTTTTTTTTAAATACCTATAAGATGCTACGGACTATAAGACGCACCTGAATTTTGGAGGCAATTTTTCGAAGAAAAAAAATGCATCTTATAGTCCGTAAAATACGGTAATAATTGATCAAGCTTGTGGTTTTGTCTATATCATGTTCGTCTACTAAGTAAAAAAATAAAAAGAGAGTTAGTTAGTACCAATCCAATTCCCATATAAAAAAATTAAGTTTAAAAAAAAAACGACAAATTACAAAAATATAAAAGTGAAATAGGCAGTTATAAGAATAATTATTACAAAAGTTAAATAGAACAATATATATATATAATGCATTTTATATGTTATAAAAAATTTACTGAATGATTCTGTTACATAAGAATTATTTTTAAAAATCTTCAATACACTAAAGTATTTTGAATAATTTTTGTATATAAATCAACAAATCATAAAAATATCATATAATTAAGTAGATCCTATTATGTAATGAAATATTAAAAACCTACAATTAAATACGAATATTTTTACATATAAATCTGTTGAAAAAATTAAATATTAGTTGTTTTTCAATTTAATATATTGTCCTGAGGCTTAACGTTTATTCTGTGAAATTATTTTATTAATCATATTAGTTATACAAGATGAACATATATTCAATTCATTTATTTTCTGTCACAGTTGTTTTAAAATTTAAATTATTTTTATAGATAAAAAAAACACTTGTACTACATCTATTTTTAAGTATTCAAGGCTAGATATTCGATAATAAAAAAAATTACATGTATTAAATTTAATAATAAAACTTAGTTGTTTTCATTAAAAATAATTGAGATTTTTTAAATTTTAATTTTATATGCAAATTTTCATTACAAATATGTTTTTTTTTTATTTTACAAAGTTAATAATTAAAAAATTTAACTTAAAATGGCAACAGGCTAGAATTTATTGAAGAAAAGCATTTTTAAAGATTTTTCTCATCTTTGATTCTCAAACTTTAAATGAAAAACTGATGGAAAAAAGTACAGAAAATAAAATTTTCAACTTTCTGTTTTATTCTTTTCTTTATGATGATGATTTTTTTCTTTTATATTTAATTCTAGACTATGTCACATGTAACATATGTCATACAATTAATCAATAAATGTGTCAATCAATAAATTGTTTTTAATATGAACAATAAAAGCTGTATTTTTTATTGATCATGTAAAGGAGAAAAGTCTGTTATTCTAGTGATGATAATGTAATTTAATACTAAAGGTTTTTTATTAATATTTTGTTCTTGATTTCATTACAGATTTTTATGCGATTAGATTCATAATCTGAACTTTAGAAAATTTATTTATAAAGTTTTTTTGAGTCAAAATTTAATTAATTTTTAATTTATTCTTGTTGATATAAAAGAAAATTATTTTAGATTTTACTATTAATTGAGATATAAAAAAATGAATATTTTTTTTTATTATACAATGAAATGTTTTGTGGAAACTGAACAGCTTCTAGACACACAAAGTGAAAAATAAAAAGTTTAAAACTACAAAATCTTTTTAATAATCAGCAGAAAAACATTTTTGAGATTTTATATTTGTTTCAGATTTTAGTTAACTTTAAAAATATTAGTTATTTAACAGCTTGGTTAATCTCTGAAAATTGTGAATTCATTTTATATTATTATATGGAATTTAGAATATATAAATATTAGAATAATTTCAAATCCTCCTTATGTAATTAAGAATCTTGGGATCTGAAATTTAGAAAATGTAAAGTCTCAAAAACATTTATTCTCTGACTATTAAAGAATTTTTTAATTTGTAAAAATATTTTTTCTGTGAAACATTATGAACTTACACAGCAGTGTCTCAATTACTTATGATGAATAAGAAAAAATGTCATCCTGGTTAATCCAGTATGTTTTAAATACTGTATGCACTCAGTAAATGGACCAAATAACTTTTCAGATTTGAAGGAAACAATCCATAAAACAAATGTCTTACTAACCTTATATAGCTTTGCAGGTAATACTCAGAACGTATCACTAACGTTTTCGACCCGTTTCTATGGTCTTCTTCGGGTGTTCTACAAATTTTACTTATTCAGTTCCAATTTTTAAATGTTCCAGTCTCCAATGCTTCTATCTTCAAATTTATTTTTCAAAATTTAAATTTCTGAAAGATGTGCGCCTGCACTGGCTGTTATAGCATTGCATCATAAATAGCCTGCCATGCTCTCGATAGTTGTTTTTCTTTTTTAAAATATAAAATTATATAAAATAGTGAATTGTGATGACATAATGACTCATCCACAGGCATTTTTGGCATTCTGTTAATGTAATTCCAGATAATTGAAAGTCAACTGTATTTCTGTTATGTTCAGAATTAAATATTTTAAAACATTTATATCAGCATATAGGAAATTTCATTTTTATTTACTTAATAATTTCCAGAGCTTTTTAAATATCTATATTTCATAAACCTACTACGATTCAAAATATTTTGATTATCATTTTGTTTGTGAGAATTCATGAAAATAAAAGGTAAACTGTCTGTTAACAAAATGAGTATACTGTCTCAATACACGAAATGAATGAATGAACACACTGAAATAAGATGACCATTCCAAGATGTCTGTTGACTTTCTGTCTGTTGATTACTTACGAATTAGTTTTGAAGCTTTTAGAGTGTGACATTTTTCAAGCAATTTTATTGATTTTAATAACAATCTTCAGGAATTTACAAAAGTAATAAATTATTTTTTCAAAATACAAATAAATTATTTGTAATTTTTCAAAAAATGTTTCTTTTCCATTGTAATTTCTTAATTCAATTAAAATATGTGAATAAACATATTTATACGACTTTCCAAATGATGAGCTTTTCCCAGATATGTAAGAGTATAGAATTATCACATAACCTACAAAATTAAATTTACTGCAATGACTGGAAACAACCAGGAGCTTATCTCAGCAAATAAATTTTGTCATAGAATGCATTTTTTTAGTAAATTTATAATTTCATATATTGAATATTTTATTTAGAATATAATTTAAGTTTTATTATTTGTTTTATATAGTAATTATCTGTATATCAATTAAAGAATGAAAAACCTTGGCAATACATTTTAACTGTTCCACTTTAATTAAAGTATAATCTTTAAAGTATGTTCTTTTAAATGTGCATTTGAAATATAAATAATCTTTGAATAATACATATGGCAATATCTGTTAATTTTTATTATCATAAGCCAGTTTTGCTAAGATGTATGATTTTTAAAATGACTAAGTTTTAAATCAAATGAATCAATCAATATAAAGTAAAAAGTAAGTTATGTAATTGAATAGTCATTTGTACAATATGTAGAATCTACTTATTGTTAAGCACTTTGCAACTCACTAATAACATTGATAATATTCAGTGGCAAGCACAAGTAAATAAAACTAAAATTAGTGTAAAATTTGGCTTCATTGACAAACAATCAAAATATACATAATTTATTCTTTTAATTATTATTATTACTATTATTAATCAATAGTAATTCATTTAGTATTGCTAGCATGTAATTGAAGTAAGAAATGCCAGCAATTTTGACTGCTATACTGAAAGCAAATTGTAATTAAAACAATTAATGTTTAACACTTTAAACCAGCAGTTGCTTTGACCTCACAGACCACTAAACTCACAATTTCAAATTCTGCAGACCGTCTATTGAATAATGATCATAAAATTCCATTTTACTTTATTAATACGAAATTGGCTTGTTTAATTATAACAAATTAGTGTGAAGTTTGTTGCTGCTTGTTTGAAGGAAGTTTATGGATTATTGGCTCTTTGCCACAAGGGATGACGATCACACAACATTATTTGTTGTTGATTTATTTATTGATTTATTGACATTATTGTTTATTGATAATAGTTATTTCATGTTAGGGTTTTTTTATTTGAATATAAAACTAATGAGTGAGAAAAAGCAATAAAATATTTTGCATTTCTTACATAATACTTTGCATAACCTTGAGTTCGTCAATGTCCAAATTTCTCCATGGACCACCAAAATTTTCTCACGGACCATCAGTGGTCCACAGACCACTGATTGGTGACTGCTGCTTTAAATGTTAATTAAGACTGATAGCAATCGCAAACATTCAGCCACCTGTTAAAGCTGATAACTTGAAAAGACAAGTCAAAAATTTCTGTTAAGCAGACTACTGTATTACATTTGGTTTTGAATAAGGTTTCCTTTTGTTTTATATAGTTAGTTTGATTTATAAGTATTTTTCTATGTGAATTTTTCATATATTTGGTGATAATTTTAATATACTTAATAATTTGGCTAGCAGGACTTATTAACATTAATAAAATTTTATAATTATCAAAGTATTCTTAGCATTGAGTAGAATCAGTTGCATTATTTGCTAAAATAGAGGAAGGTAATAAATAATAATGTCATAAATCATATGATATGTTTTTTCAAAATAATCTGTATCAAAATCTGATGAACCCAAATATTTGTTTGAACTGGATTCATATTTGCCATTTGGTGAACTAGAAACAACATATACTTTGTTATCAGTGCACATTTGTATTTGACAATTGTTATCATTGAAACATTAACTGTTTCTTTTTGTCTTTTACAAAACATTTTATAAAATAACTGAATTGTATATTTAATAGTGTCATATATAGCAGTGTTTCTGAACCTTTTTGGCCCATGGACCAGTAAAATCTGTGAAAAAAAATTTTGCAGACTGGTGGTTTTTTGACAGAAAACTTTTACTAGACAAAAACTTACTAGATAACAAAAAACTCTTATGTAAATTTAAAATTCGTAAGTTTTTAAATTTACCTTTTTTCATAAGTTAATAAATAAAAATTTTATCATCATTATTTTCTTGAATAAGAAAATTCTTTAACACAGAGCAGTAAAAATTCTCCGCAGACCAGTGCCGGTTCACCAGACTTGCAGTTGAGAAATGCTGATATATAGCACTAATAATAATAATGATTCTAAATGCCAGCAATATAGGCATTAAAGTATTATAAATTAACAGTTTCACTATGCTAACTTAGTAATAGATGTTGCCATACGACAATATCTTAAGTAAGCTAAGGAAAAGAATATCATTAAATGTGGAAACTTTAATATATAAAATGCTAATAAGATGGTAGAAAACATTTAATTTAATTTTAAAATTAACAGAAGTGCTTAATGTTTAATCAATATATTCTGTTGTATTATGAAAAATTTTTATCACAAAATAAATAGAAATATCTAAAGGCAGTTTTTTAAATCTTACAGTATTGTTATATAATATAATCTTTGATGGGCTAATAGTCTTTCAGGTTATATATTTTGTTTTAAATATTCCCAAAATTATGGAAATATTTTGTAATATTTAAAGAAAATTAATATTATAATTCAAATTATTGATCTACAGTAATTTAATTACAAAAATATTATATTTTGGAAACATTAAGTTTTAAGATTATTTTCAAAAGTTCCATAAAATGCAATGTTGCTCTTTCAGACAACATAGTTTTTGAATAAAAATATCACAAAGCTGTAAGATATCAATGAATTGAGAGTTAACATATTTTTTTCCTTCTTTTGTGATCAGATGTGAGACAACAGTATGTAACTATAATGACATCATATATATATATATATATATGTCATAACATCTCATTTTTCACTTTTTTTCCCACTGTTTTTGATTTTTTTAAATATATTTTCAAACTATAAACTATATTGCATAAGTAACAAAAATATATATTTATTTATGGTGCGGTTTTTTTATATATTTTGCTAAAACATACAGTGCTCCACTATTTCGATGTTCCTACCCTCGAGGCATCGTTCGAACAAAAAGAGTTATGTATTACCTGAAGAGAGGTGCAAGTAAAACAAATTTTGCACCCGAAATGCATTGTAATGTAATAAAGGCTAACAGTTGTAATCCTTAGTAATTTTGTCCCTGATTAAATGCGGTTATAAGTAAAAAATGATAGTTATCTTCTGTATTAACCCTTGAAGTTTTTAATTTTAGGAAGTCTTTTTTTTAAAAGATTGATTTTTTTTAAAAATATAAACTATATTTTTATTTTATAAATCTTTGCAAAAATTAAGCAGTTGGAGATATTAAATTTCAGTATTATCTCAAATTTACTAAATATAGATAATGAATGAATTGCAGGTATCATTTGTTTCAAGAAAACATTTATTTTCTTTCTTATAATTAAGTAATGTAAACTTGGTTGCTTGCTGTTCTCCTAATTACATGCATTTTCTTTGGAATTAGCATGAGGTTGCTATTGAGAACAAATCATACAGTGGAGTGGAAAAAGTAGGTTTATTGACACAAAAGGATATGCATTTTGGACTTAATGCCCTCTTTTATCCTATCATATCAAAATGAATAAAAAATTATTTAAGATTTACAGAATATATTTAGCATATGGCTACAAAAGTTTTCACGGTGAATATAATTACTTAAGATTATTATATAGTGACCACTGGAATAACCAAATTGTTATGTAAACTATGGGTGAAATAAGCAAAATAGTAGAGCTAAAAGAATTTTAAACCATAAAAACAATGTTAAACCATATAAAAACATGGGCTAGAATAATAAAAACAGAAATATATTAAATATAAAAATTAAGTAATTGAGAAATGAAATGTTGTAAAATTAATAGGGAATACCTGTAAGGTACCATATAATTCTGATAAAATGTTTGAAATGTTATTTGATTAAAAAGGCAGAAAAGTACAAAAATATAAACCAAATACAACAGGCCAAATACATACAAAGTAAAGTGTGAGAGTATTCACTGTATCATCAGAATGCCTGATGTGTTGTACGACACAGTGGGATATAATGGAATGTTAGAGAGGGAGGGAGGAAATACATCTTAAAATGGGGCCTTCTATTTAGTTAGTAATGGCTGCCAGATATCATTGGTGACAACACGAGTGTTTAGATTCATTCTGTGTATTTCGTTTATTTTAATAATTTCTTTGTTCAAAAAATTTTTTTTTCATAATGATTTTTCTTCTTTAAGAATTTTGATGCTGTCGAGTGAGATCTCACAGCCTGCTAGATTGCAATTACTGTGTGGCGACTGCTGAGTTGGTGTAATCATACTTCACAGCTCTTATATGCTTTTTTATATGGGTTTTTAACATGTGTTTTTAATGTTAAAAATCCATATAAACTTGTATTTTCTAGTTTTTAAGTAAATATTTTAGTTCTGTATTTTTTATTAACTATAGTCAAACCCTGTTAATACAAAGTCAAATGGACTTAAAAATTAGCACTTTCTATTACCCAAACATTTTAACATTGAAATGCCTAGTTTTTCTCATCTACAGGACTGCAAATCTACTTGAAATTAATGTGGACTCTGCTTAAACCAATATTATAATGGGGCTTGACTATATGTATTTTCATAAATACTTTTTTACTTTTAAAACAGGGTATGATACATAAAAATTCATATAATTTATGCTATAATATTAATCTAAAGAAATTTAACTTATTGTATGCTGATATTTCAGTCTAAATGAATATATTATGAAGGACTACAACTAAAAATTTTGTCTTAAAGAGTGATTGAGAATAAATTAAATTAGCAAGGAAAAATTATTTTCACTTGAAACTTATCTGTATTTCTAAATGAATTTATTACATGTTCTAATAATTTAAATCACAAAACAATGGAAATAGAGGACATTTCCTATAGAATAATATAAATATTTTTAAATTTGGTTGAAAAATTAAACATTTATAAACCATTCTGTTAAATATAAATTTTAGGAAAATGTTAAAATTAGCTGAGGAAAAATCAAATTTTTTCATTTGTTGTGTTTTAAAGGAGAAAATTTACATATACCAACATCTACAAACCTGATGTACTGTATAAACGTAATAAGCCAACAACTACTGGATTATATTGAGTTATTATATCACAATTATTTTAAATAATTGCAGTATAATAGCCTGATATAATCTGGTAGTTGTTGACTTATGAGAAAATGTATAAATAAAAACAAGTAATTTGTGTTGTTAATAATAAAATGTTGAATTTACTATAATACAGATTTATTTTTTAACAACAGTTTTGATAAAGAATTAAAAACAATTTATATTGGTTAACTTTAATTTCAAACATGAGAGCCAGAAATGTTTTCTGGTCTACAGGGAATATTTTCAAACTTCCCTGTTTAGCATAAATCATTATGATTCTGATATTGATTGTAAGATTTGGATGCATTCCTATAAGAATTTTTTAAAAAATTACATTTTACATATATGATCTTTTTTGTATTGTTGTAATCATTATTTCCTAACAGTGGGAGCTCATACTATATAATGTAAGGTTGCTGAGTAACAACTACATATTTACATAATAAACTACATACGTATATAGTTTGTTATGTAAAGTAAAAGGAATTTATTTTAATTAAATTGTATATTTTATATAAAATGTATTTAAAAGTTATATTTTAAGAATCAAAGGAATAACACCTTCAAATAGCAAGAAATGCTTGGATTTAATGTTTTTTTTAATCTCACTTGTAAAGATGTTATATCTTTGAATTTGAATTTTAATTTTACAGTATTATAGATAGCATTACTAATTGTAAATTATAGGTGGGTGGAATCTTAATTTTACAATATGCATATATATGTATTTAATGCATCTACACTTTTCAAAAGTGAAATTGCAACACTATTAGGAATTTGCATAGCCATATGCAAATTGCAGGACTGGTAGAGGTGACAGAGATATGCAAATGATTAAGAGATATGATTAAGTTTGAGTATGCATCGGGTCATGTGATACCCAGTTTTGGGCTATAAAGACCAGCATCCTGCTTGGGCTGCAAATGCTATTACTGATAGTTTGTGGCAAGCAGCCAAACTTTTGAAGAAGCATACAAAATGCCACCAAATGGAGACAAGTTAGCTGATTACTACCAGTTAATGGCTGAGGAATGAGATCATATCCTGGAGCTGCATAACCTTAGTTTGTTGATGCATATAGTGTGTTGAGCTTGACATGAGTCCAGTGATGTGTGGCCTGATGGATGCAGGAACATCTGTGAACACATCAAAGAGGGAGTGGATGGCAGTGGCGCACAACACACCAGGAGATTTGCCGAAACGGCCTCCTCTGGATCCATTTGCCAGAGCATGTAACATCTGATGCTGCCTGTCACCATCAATGGGTGCATCTGTGCCCACTCAAACTATTTACAGCAGATTACATGAAATTGGGCTGCACACAAGGCAGCCAACAATGGGGTTGCCATAACTGCTTGACACAGGGCTGCATAAATGGTGTGAAGTCGTCATCACAACTGGACCACTAAACGGCATTGAATATTGTTTACAGATGAATTCTGCTTCTATCTGTGGAGGAATGACAACTGTGGATGGGTGTAATGGTATCCCGGAGAACACTATGTGTTCGCTGAGCATCACACTGGCCTCACACTGGGCATCATGGTTTGGAGACATCCTATTTGGTCAGCAGACAGCTTTGGTGCACATTTTTGGTACTCTGATAGTGGACCATTACATCACAAATTTTGGGATCTGTGGTTCAGTCACTAGTGCAGGCCATATCTGACATGGTGTTTAGCAAGACAGTGCCTGACTGCACATTGCACAGTGAACTCTCACCACCCTGAATGGAATTCACATTCTTCCCTGGCTGGCAGCCTGGCCAGCTCTCTCTTCCATCAAACATCCTTGGGTGCTCATCTGACATAAGGTGCACAGGAGATCATTACCACATACCATAGATGACATGCATGCCACAGTGGACGCAGCTTGGCAAGGGACAGACAAACATTGGATAAACAAGGCTTGGGCTCAGACAAACATTAATTGCCTTATTAATAGTTTGCCTCGCCTTATAGCAGCCTATGGTGGCCATATTCATTACTGAGTAAACAGATGTCTCTTGCATACCTTTGTTTGGTCTTTTAATCATTGCATATTTATTTCATCTCTACTGGTTCTGCAACATGCATATGGCAATGTACATTCCTTTGTCATATTGCAATTTCACTTTTGAGGAGTGTGTTTTAAGAATGCAGTATATTATATATTATTTATGTATAAATATATATGTTTTATAATTCTTTTAAAATTTTTGAAATTTATTATTTCTGTTCTGATCCAATAACTAATTTCTGCCACATACCCGTCTGAACAGCATTGGTAATGGTGCAATGCCATTTCAAGCATTATATCATATTGAGACACTGGCTAACTGAGCAGGAGTCATCTCTAAATGGGAGATGGTCTTGGAAGATGGCACTGCACTATTTAACAGTGCTGTAATAGGAGGGTGTATGACACAAAACTGCTTTAATAGAATTGTTTTTATTTGTATACTGTTTTGATCATTGCTAATTTTGATTAATAAAAATCGAGACATTATTTTGGGACTATAATTTTCTTTGGGGTGCTGCAGTTCCACAGTGCTTATTACTACCTATTGTTTACCACTTTTATATATAAAACACCTCTCTCACTTCTAAATTATTCAGCATTGTAAATATTTGTCATGCAAGAACCTTCATGGCCCTCGCTACTTATGTAACAGATCCAGACATAGTAGTCGACTTTTCCCGGGCCAATCTCATCCTCGACATGCCTCCCACTGAACACGTCAAAAAGTTAGAGGCTGTGCACATTTTTAAATCCAGCCTCACAGCTACGTGCATAAATTTTAAAGAGAAGGTTTTTGTCATTGGCCTGGCAAGAGTTGACTCACATCTCGCTCTAGCTGCTTGTTGTGTCCAGGCAGCGCATGCGCAACATTACTTTTAGTAAACTTTTCGAACTTATAATTGAACTCTTATTTAAACATTATTCCATAAACAAATAACCATTTAGGAACGGTTAAGAACCTGATGCAGAGCCCAGAAGGGGTTCAAAAATGTTCGTTCCTTCGTTGTTTCATTATCAGACTGAAATTGGTTCAGAGTGCATCATTATCATTAATCCAGTGTAGTGAGTAGTTACTTTTCATTTCACTTTTCAAACTTGTTTTTAATGTGATTTGAAGACAAATAATTCTTTGCTAGTAGAAGTTAACTGGTTTTTAATGTATATAAAGGCACTGAAAAGATTTTCGTAATTAATAAATGTATTGTAATGGCAGCTTGTAACTTAGAGATAACTTACATGGAAGATTGCGTAATTAATCAAGATAGTAAATTGTATTTAGAAATAATTCATAAAGCTATTTGACAGTTTGGAAATAATTAAGATATATGAAAAATAACAAAATATCACATTAGAACATTTATTAGAACATATTATTCCCAAAAATCCAATATTAACATAGTTTGATGTTTAACAATTTCTAAATATTTTTCTTTTATAACTTAAAATATTTATTTGCAATTTATTTAAAAAGTTCATTTAAATTTTGTAATTTTTTTAATTATCATTAATGTATTTAATTGGTTTCTACTTGTTCTATTTCAGGAATTGTGAGAAAAGAATTAATGACCAAGTTTATATGATGTCTGATAGAGATTAATGATGATTTTTCATCATGTATTTGTAAATTGTTAAAAAAAGCTACTGACTGATATTTTTAAATAAATATGGAAACACCAGATCAGTCATCTGGTGTTATATCTGGTACAACAATATCACAGTCTGGTGAAATTGTGTTAGCAAAGTTTGAAGCTTTAACTTCTCATACTGGTGATTCCACTTCGCAGTTATCAACTGAACAAATTGGGGAACAAGTTCTTGGCTACTTAGAAGTTCAACCATCCGAAGTGCAGTTGGTGCAGGACAGTAACACAATTTATCTTCAGCCACAAGAAATTGAAATTGATGGTGAACATCTAATTCTAACTCAAGGTGAAGAAGCAGGTGAAATAATTGTTGTTGTAAGTACTGATCAAGAACATTCTGCAGATCAAGCAGTTGCTGAATTAGCTCAAGGAACTGTTGTTAATGCAACAATGATGCATTCTGAGAGTGGAGACAATAAACCACGTATGTTTGTTGTCAATCAGTCAAATGCTCAGTTTGATGTTGTGAGTGATGATGGGAAGATGGCTTCTGTGCGAACAAATGTAGAATCAGAACAGGCAGTTAAACCAGTTTCTGAACCACTTTTAATTCCTGTACAGAATAATCAAACAGAAAGTAATGAAAATAAAAATGTGGATAGTGATAATCAACAATTAGATAGTGCAAAAACTTCCAGTGATAAAGTGGAAAGTGCTTCTGAATCCAAAGAAATTGCCAATATACCAAAGATTGTTTTAAATTCAGAAGAAGAATTGAGAGACAGAAAATTGATGGAATTAGCATGTTTGGCACAAGAAATGCGCAAAGAGGAGATTTGTACTGATACTGAATCTGTTACAAACAAAGAAGAAACTAAACAGGAGAATACAACAGAAAATACAATTGAAAAACCATCAGAAAACATAGAAGACCAACAAAAAAATTCTAAAAATTATGAGTCAACAAGTAAAACTGATGTTACGGTAACAGATGATAATGTTGAAAGTACCTCAAAAGATGTTTTAAAAAGTAATCCAGGTATATCTAATTTTCCTGAAACAAATGTTGAAATTACAGATATTTCTGAATCATCTAATGCTGAAATGTCAACTACAATTAATACAAATCAAAATTTGGGACCTGAAATAGAAGAAACAGAAAATGTAAGAGATTTACAACAAGATAATTTACCTCTTGATGAATTTAGTCAAATATCTCAGAATGATCAATCAGTTCCAAATGAAGCTTCTCTTATAAATGCATCTGAAAATACATCATTGATGGTTCCAGATAAATCAACAGAACAAAATCCAATTTCTCCTGACACAACAATATATTCCCAAGACACTCATCAAATTACAAATATAGAATCACAATATGGTGAGAGTCAGTGTATTAATGTGTCAGATTCTGTAGAAAATAATGAAGTTAAAAGCCCATTAACAGAAACAAATAATGAGGAAAAAGATTCAGTCAGTTCTTCTCAAGATAATGAAAATACTGCAAGCGAATTTCAGGAAACAAGCAAAAATGGTTTAAGTTCCGCTAATGTGTCACAAGGAGAAAAATCAGAAAATTATTTATCCGAAAATAAAGAAAAACTGTCCGAATCAGAAGAGACTAAGGTTTTACAGAATAATTCTAATGCTAATCCTATTAATGAATTAACTGAAATGAATCAGACTGAAACTAGGTTAGAAACAGTAAGTGGATTAGTAAATACAGACAATGATCAAATTGAATTAAATGAATTTAATACTGATTCGGTTAAAAATGACTCTGCCGATGAAAATTCTGCAGAAGAACCAAGTAATGAATGTAAAATTGTTTCTTCTTCAGCAGATACAAACTCTCAATCAAAAAATGACTCTAATATCATAGAGGAAACAATAAAGTGTGTTCAAGATGTTATAAACACTACTGAAAAAATTTTAAGAGTATCAGTTAATGATGTGAATAGAAATAAACCAGTAGAAGATACGGTAACTAAACCTCCTGAATCTAGTCAAATTGTTACAGGTGAAAGTTCTATTGACAATAGCTCTGATCAAGTAGTTCCACAAATAGAAGTAAATGAAATTACAGAGGGAGATACAGATACAAGTGAAAGTACTCAAGATAAAAACATATCCATTCCTGTTAAGTCAGATAATGTGGAAAATTTTAAGTCATCTGAAAATCAGTCTGATAAAGAAAGTATTATAAAATCAGATATAAAGCAGCAACAGCAAAAGAATGAAGACGTACTTAAAACCATTCCAATTACTGAGAAAAGTAAAGCCTGTGATTCAAAGTCTGATAATGAAAATCAAATTGCATTACAACAAAACAAAATTCAAACAAAGACTGATAAAGTCACAGACAGTGTTAAAGATAAAAGTCCTGTTTCTGTTGTATTACAATATGTCAATCAAGGAAAGAGCAGAGTTTCTAAATCACCTAAATCAGAACCTCAAAAGGAACAAAGCACTCTTACAACAAGATCTGCTGCAGCAAGGCAAAAACAAGGTCGCTATCCTGTTGTTATACATTTAAGAGATTCTATTGCAAAGAATCAACCTGAAAAAGTACAGAATAATGAAGGAGGTGATAAAATTAATAAACCTGCAAGTAAAGAAAATGAAATAACTAAAATTGAAGAAAAGAAAATAATGTCACAAAACTTGTCTGAAAAAGTAACTACTAGAAGCAAAGAATTGGTTGAAAATGAAAGGGATACATTTAAAGAACAAACATTAAATGAAGAAAAGAAAAGTGAATGTGTTTCAGATAAGTTAAAAGTTACGAATGTAAATGAAAAACTAAACAAAGAAAATGAAGCAAGGAGTGTTGTGCCAATGATACCAGAGCCACCAAAAATTATTGAAAGAGATGAAGAACTAGATGAAATTATAGATGAAGGGTTAAGAAGATGTGCTGAAATGAAACGATCATTAAAAGCAAATGCTGATGCAAAACAAAATTTGAATAATGTGGAAGAAAAGAAATATGAAGAAAAGACCATTGAGAAAAATATAAAAGAAAATGATGAGAAAATGAATGAAAATGATTTAGATCACTTAAAAGCAGTAGATGATGATTCTAAACATAAAGCAAAAAATGAATTAACTCTGCAAACTACTTTATCAGAAGCAGATGCTTCCTTTCAGTTGGTTTCAGAATCTTCAGATGAGAAAAGTGAGTGCTTAACACCTAAAATTCAAAAGCAGTTTCAGTTATTAATTTCTCCAGAAAAATCGGATGTTGAAGTTGATTTAACTTCCATAAAATCAAAAATTTCTCAAAAATTACAATATGATTCTGTATCTGAGCTAAACGAATGTCAGAATGATACTGATGTAATGCATGAAGAACAGTTGTCATCCGAATTAAAACAGAAAAAGTTAGATTCAGAAATTCAAACATCAGTGGATTCAACTAGAACTATTTTATCAAATGATAAATCATCTGAAGTGGCATTAGACGACTCCACCTTAGAAACTCCTAAACGGAGAGGTCGTAAACGTAGAACAACTGCAGAGTCAAGTTCTGAAAAGAAAACAAAGAAAATGGATACTATGGATGATACAGAAACAACTGATAAGGAGCCACAGGGAAGAAAATCATCACCTAGGAAGAAAGGTAGGAAAAGAAAGAATGAACTTGAGTGTGAACAACAAAAACAACAGAAATTGGATTTTGATAAATTAACAGAAAAAAAGACAGATGTTAATTTGGATAATAAACAAGCGAAATCTCCTGCTCAGAAAAGTTGGTTTTTGAGACCACGAGGTAGCTCATCCAAAGAGTTACCAGTGAATTCTGTCAATGAAAAGACATCTAATATATTAAATGTTAGTGACAATAATGAAAATAAACTTAATGAACAAACAGTATTAAATCAAACTCCCATTGTGTATCACAATTCAGTAATTGATGATACACAAAATACGATTTCCTCTTCAGTGCCTCAAGATCAATTAAACGACGATAGTGATAAAAGTGAAATTTCAGAGGACCAAGTATCTCGACCAGTTCTCATGACTCGTAATGAATTTCTTAATTCTAGTTCGTTATCATCCAAAAATAAAAGACAATACTCAAGAAAGCACATTAAATCAAAATCTGTGAATTTGAGTGTACAGAAAGCACAATCACCTCGAAAATATTCTCCAAAATCAAAGACAGACTCATCAGTTACTCTTCAAAGAAAGAAACATATAAGGTCTAAGACAGAATCAGCATTGCAAATTCTTCCTGATTTGAAAGAATCATGTGCATCTCCTGTGAAAGTGTGTGACTTTCGTATCAGATGTCAAACACCTAGTACTCCGTCCGAAAAATCTCTGACTTATTCATGTGTCGGTTGCTGTTTCCAAACCTCTAGAGTTCAAAATTTAATTCATCATTATAGAGAGAAATGTCTCTACACTGGCCCAGATGCATTCCATTGGGATGTGGATCAGTTAGAAGGTGCAAGAAAAGAAGAATCTATGAAACCTAAAGAAAATACAGTTAATACTAAACATATTATTGATGCTACTAGTAAATCTGCTGTTACTTCTAGGATACAAAATGCAACAAAACAACGTCAAATTAAAAGGTAAGTTTTTTATCCTGTATATTATTAAAACTTATTTTATGAAACTACTAGAATATATGACTAAGTTTTGATTATAAGGCTAACATATTGAAAGATTAAAATTGTTGTTAATCTATTTTGATACAAGATAACCTAAAAGTCACTTGACCACTATAAAGACTAAATTATTGTCTTATTCAAATACTTTTCAAACATTGTTCAATATAAGATTCTTACATTAATTTTAAAAATATATTATTCTGAATTCATTTTACAACTTAAATTTATCTATGGCTAGAACACACAAAACAAAACATGGTTAACTTAGGGCCAGTTGCACAAGTTACTGATTAAACTATAGAATGACTATCTGTGGAATTAATTTAATCTTACAACTAATGTAAAGAATAAGTTTCAGAATAAGTTATTGCATTGACTTTGACTTGATATAGATAGTTATTGACCAGTTAGCGAAAAAAATTCTAACTGTGCAGTCATATTAACAAACAAGATCCAAGTAGACAATATAGAAACACAAATGTAAAACAGTAAGGACATAATGGTAAAAAGAATTAATATATGAATTCATATATTTATTTTAAACTAAAATTATGGCATTTGAAGATTAGTTGTTATTACTGACTTATATAATAATGGAAATTGAAATACCTGAACAAGTCTAAGAATATATTGGACTTTAGTCTGGAACACATGTATTTTTCTTGGTGGTGATTTCTAACAGTATGTCTCGTAAATTTATACACTATCACGTGTAAAAAAGCTCATTAAACATTTATTCTCAAATAATATGCTAAAATGTTCCTTATTGTCAATACTAAGATTTTGGAATTTAACATAAATTGCTTTTATTAAATTAATCTAGGCTAATCACATCATTAATTATAATCATTCATTATGCCTGATAAACTGACAAAACAGTAAAGCAAATAACAGATTTTCATAAATCTACTATATCATGTGGTGAACCTGTGGCATGTATCATGAGATTTCCATTTATCATTTGTCTTTTTCAATTATCTTTTCGGTTTATTATCTAATCATTCTTTTTTTCAATTAGCATTATTACATTCATTCTAATTAAAGCATATTTGTTTAATTTCTTTAAATATTGTTATTTGAAGTCTAAAACTTCTGCAAGCATAAACATCTTTAAAGTTAAGTATGCTTACTATATGGCATGCTGGCTCTAAAAGGTTTGCCATCCCTGTACTATATGATTGGTTAATATTGTGTAATGTGTTGTGAATCAATTTACAAGCTATTTTGAAACTTCTAAATCAAAATAAACATAAAAATTTAAATAACAAATATGATATTTGACTGAATATGTTTAAATTAATTTGCTAAAATAAGTCAACAAATTAATTAAGTCTACCTTTTGTTGCAGGATCAATGCTTATATAGATAATAATATCTTTACACCAGAGTTGATAGATATACAGTAGAGAGTCGTTAATCCGAATCAATTGGGGACTGGGGTTGTTCAGATTAGTGATTTGTTTGGATAATCGATTATGTACGAAAAAATATATTAACCTATCCGATGTTCAAATTTTTCTTTGTTGCGTGTTGCTTCGTGTTGAATTTTTCTCCGTTGCGTGTCGCTTCGTGTTGAATTTTCGTTGATTTTAAGCCGAACAAAAATTTTTATAATAATAATCGAGGCTATTGTATCGTTAAAAATTATTTCTTTATTTTGTACAAACAAAATAAATATATTGAAGAATATAAAAACATGAAAATTATATGTTAAAAACAATAATCTTTAAAAAATTGTAAATTTTCTAAAAATAAACGAGTTTTAAAAAAATAACTCTTTTTTATCCGATTTCGAAATGAGCGGAGAACTGAGATGGACACTGAAGGTGTCCATCTCAGTTCTCCGCTCATTTCGAAAAACATTCGAATTCAGCACGACACAATCCGACTGAAAATCGTTCGGATAATCGGCAATTTGGATTACCGGGGTTCAGATTAACGACTCTCTACTGTATTGGTCCTTGCACTATGCTCTCCAGTAGAATTAATTTAGGTTGCCGATAGCTGGCGTGAGAGTAGCTCTATGGCAGGAAGAAGTTTGTTTATCTATTTAGTTAGTAGGTAGTTTTCCCATTTTCAAGCATTTTTGTAGCTTTTTCTACTGTTCTGACAAAAAATCTTATTCATAATTACATTTTTTAATTTTATATCATGTATAAAGAAAGAAGCGTATTTGGTTTATAAAAAAATTTGTAATATGATGATTTTAAATTACAGATGATGATGTAGATAAATCAAAAATAGTTATACTTTTGATTTAATTTATCCAGGTTTTAAATAGATACTTAAAACTGTTAAAACTAACATCTCAAATACTATAGTAGAGATAACAGAGACATATCACACTTACTGGTAACATAAAAATGACACTTCTATCATCAGAATGCAATCTTCTATCATTTTAGTGTTACCAGTAGCATTGTGATAAGTCTCTGTTATCTCTACTATAGTATTTGAGATGTTAGTTTCAACAATTACAAGACAAGAAGCTTTTTTATAACGTTTAAAACTGTTATATTGCTACATATTGTGAATGAACGTTTTGTATATAATGTTCTGTGTGTAATATATCTGTTTAATAAATAGGTAATGGTAAAATTAAATAAATTTGCATTTTACTGTTTTGGTTTATTACATATGTATGAAAATATAATTAGGAAAACCATAACTCTGATACATTTAAATAACCATAGAAATTAATTCAGATAAAAACAAACTACTTTTTAAATAATTTATTAACTTTAACACTACATAAAGTGTGCTATACAATTTTACTTGATTTAGTATACTGAGAAATAACGTTTCTTATGACACTCACATTGGTAATTTATATAATATTCCACACTATCAAAAGTAGAACACGAATGAAGATTTATTGAAGGCCTAGTACACCTGTGCTTTATTTATATAGGTTTAAAATATCACTAACACGTCTTTCTTTTAGCCTCCATGTCATCACTAATCACTATCACTGTCAATATCTAATAATACTGTCTGAACTCTTGCCATCCTACATTTACCTATTTTATTTGTCAACCTCTAACTGATCATCCTCTAATCATCTCTAAGTAATTATGTGTCTGTAAATATGTTGAATATGTTGTCTAAATAGTTGGAATTTCCTCTTTTTTCACTGACTGTCTATATTTGAAATCCAAGAACTAAATCTACTGACTTAATCTCCCTCTCTAAGGCTGCGACTCCACTAGCCGTAAAAGGGCCGTAAAACCCCTCACCGTAAAATCTTTTAATCACGTGACCATGATATTTTACGCCTGAGCAGGTCGTAGAATATCATGGTCACGTGATTAAAAGCTTTTACAGTGGGGTTTTACGGCCCTTTTACGGCTAGTGGAGTCGCGGCCTAAGCTGTTCCTAACTTTTTTGGATCAATTTTAATCTCTTTCTATCTCATTAATAAGCACAATATAAATTGTGAATAACATATATCATAGCTCTTTTCTCACTGCAACTACAATAATTTACCTAATATTAATGTGAGGCCCCACTTGGATGATGAGATCGTAAATTCCTTCATTATGTATTTTGTGCCCCATAATCCCATGGATTTGGATCAAGGGTTTACTAGACTTGGGAGGATTTTAACTTAATTTTGCTAAAATCTCCTTCTATTAAAAAAAAAAAAAAATTCAAACCTTTGACAACACATTCTACAACTGGATCTTCTAAATTATTAAAGTGATATTGTGCATTTCTTAACACTATAGATGGCTTTAAATTATTGTTTGTTCTTTGCTATTTAAACAAATTAGGAGACTTATCTATAGGTTCAACGCCACTTTCTTTTGGAAAACACAGATTTTCTACTGAGCACGCTTTCCGTTTCTTCAAGCGAAAGGGGTCGCTACCCCCGTTTTTTGGAAGATATCTTGATCTTGTTATGTTTTGGCTTTTTTGCATAGGTACAAGCCTTACGATAATTTGCGAAATGATCTTTATTTCCACAAATATAACGTTCTGTGTTTGGTAATGGTTAGATCAAATGAGGGACTACCTCATTTGATCTAACCATTACTGGTTTGTGTTTAGTATTACACTTTTCATTTCTATCCCAATTTTGATCTTGTTTTCTTCAATTAGATGCAGTTAATGAAAGATCACTCTGTGTATTTTGTCTTCTCCAATTCTCTGGCAAATTTAAAATCTGGGAAGCATTGGGTGCAGAGTGATCATGCATTGCAGGGGTAATTGATGGTACTTGTTTCGCTCTAAGGTTAGAAGTGTAAACTTTGTTCACTTTGAATTTGTTGTTATAGCATGGGGGTGTCTAGAAGTGAACTGTTCCAAACTATCTGACTGAAGAAGAGAGGTATATGCTAGCGATGGTTGAATTGACATTTGTGGATTGTCAGAATTAAATATATTCACACCTTTAACATGTCCAGCATAACGTTAATTTCCATAAAAACGTTTTCGATCCCTTTCAGAGATCTTCATTAGTTAAAGATTACCAAGAAACGAACAAAAATTCGAATTTAAAAAGAACGAATATTTCAAAAACTGGTCGTGCATCTAACGGTGAAAACGTAAATGCGTTCCTAATGACGTCACCACTAACGTGAAATTTAAACATCCAAAATAATTCTAGTCCCCGTAAATAAATTACCCAACGGTAAAAACAATATTAGACAGGAATAAAGTGAAGCGGCTTCTGTGGAGACGTAAAATTACGTCATATCCGTTTTATAGAAAGACTTCCAGGCGGTTGATAAACTGTCAGAGTCTCTATGATTGATGCAGTGTTTGCTGAGATGCTCTTTGTGTATCTCCATTTTTTCTATGTGTTTCACCGCTTGTGCTGATCTGGTAGGTTTGATAATCTCCGCCTTGTACCAATAAACCGTGACATCCTGCTCCTTGGCGACTGCAGCAAGTACCGTACTATCAATGTTTTTATTGAACGCGTATTTATGTTCCTCGATCCTTTTTTTTTCAAATTCCTCATGGTAGCGCCTACGTAAACTAGGTCGGAGTTGAATCTATTATCTCTCAACGGTATCGAGTAAACTCCTGTGAGGGTATCGTATCTATATCTTTCCTTATCATTTCTCAAAAGCCTATAGACCGTGGGATTACGTCTATAAACTATGCGGATATTCCTTTTTTTTTTAAAGGAGAATGAGCAGAAAGAAAGGATTGTCCTTAGTTACATGCCGTTTTTAAACCAAGTTACTAAGAAAGTGGCCAGAAAAAGGAATATCCGCATAGTTTATAGACGTAATCCCACGGTCTATAGGCTTTTGAGAAATGATAAGGAAAGATATAGATACGATACCCTCACAGGAGTTTACTCGATACCGTTGAGAGATAATAGATTCAACTCCGATCTAGTTTACGTAGGCGCTACCATGAGGAATTTGAAAAAAAGGATCGAGGAACATAAATACGCGGGCAATAAAAACATTGATAGTACGGTACTTGCTGCAGTCGCCAAGGAGCAGGATGTCACGGTTTATTGGTACAAGGCGGAGATTATCAAACCTACCAGATCAGCACAAGCGGTGAAACACATAGAAAAAATGGAGATACACAAAGCGCATCTCAGCAAACACTGCATCAATCATAGAGACTCTGACAGTTTATCAACCGCCTGGAAGTCTTTCTATAAAACGGATATGACGTAATTTTACGTCTCCACAGAAGCCGCTTCACTTTATTCCTGTCTAATATTGTTTTTACCGTTGGGTAATTTATTTACGGGGACTAGAATTATTTTGGATGTTTAAATTTCACGTTAGTGGTGACGTCATTAGGAACGCATTTACGTTTTCACCGTTAGATGCACGACTAGTTTTTGAAATATTCGTTCTTTTTAAATTCGAATTTTTGTTCGTTTCTTGGTAATCTTTAACTAATGAAGATCTCTGAAAGGGATCGAAAACGTTTTTATGGAAATTAACGTTATGCTGGACATGTTAAAGGTGTGAATATATTTAATTCTGATACTTAGTTCCAGTAAGCATTCCTTATTATGTGGATTGTCTGTTGTGTCCAAGTCCAACAACTCCCGAGATCCTATGTATTTATCGTCGAGTATCTGGAAATGGGTGTTTGGAATGCATCTCTATGTCTAACCTCTTTTGTATCTAAGAGCTCTGACTTAAGTCTTTGTACTGTACCTCCTGTTGTAATTCAGCAACATAAAAATCTATGGTACTTATATCTGGGTCTTGTTGTTAATTGGTCTATCATTTCTTCCCGAGTTGCAATAAATACTGCTTGTTCAAAGCTTTCCGGATCTTTGGGGAGGACTTGTCTCTGAATTGATGGGGATAAACCTGACAGAAATTGAATTAATAATTTCGTATCTAATTTCCTTTCTAAAAACAATTTTCGATAATTTGTCGATCTCTATCATTATCAACGGTTGCAACAGGAGTCATCCCTAACTCTAAGCTTTGCAGTCTAACTGCATTCGTTTGAACATCATTTTTCTGTTGTCTGCATTGATGGAATTTTTGAGTTCGAACTGATAAAGGTTCCCTATCGAACTTATTTATAAGCAATCGTTTAAGCTCCTCATAGTCTGTTCCGTGAATTAGTCCTTGATACGTGATTCCCGTTAATTTGCATCTTGCAATCTTATAATTGGCATCTCGCAAATGGTCTGCAGCATCCCAATTGTGCAATTGAGCTAACTCCTCTATCTGCTCGAAAAAGGTTCTGACCTTAGAACCTAGTTCACCGTCATATGTAGGAGAGTATTTCCTAATGGAGCAAAAGACTTTGATCGTAACATTCCCATCTCCAGTAGTGAGTGACATTTTAGTTTTTTATAATGGTAAACAAAAACAATTTTTTTTTCTGAAGTTCACCGCTCTGAGGGAATTTTAAAACATCCCACCGATCTTCGAAGCAACTTTAGAACATCTCACCCGTGCTACCAGTTGTGGGGGTCGGGGCCGTTAAAAATTAGATTACGCAAGTTTAAGGTAGGGTCCTGCCATCAGATGCGTTTTGTTGGACACACCTCCGATTTAGACCCCCCCAAAAAAATAGTTAAGGCGTGAGGGTAAGAGTCACTCCGAAGTTCAGGATTGAGCCTCTAAGGAGGATGAATGCAGAGTCAAGTACAAATAACAAGAGTTTATTATCGGAAAACAAAGTTTTGAACAAAATTATAAAATCCGATTTAGGAAATGGCCTATTTCTATCTATAAAACGAGGGGGTACCTACAGCGCCGGATAAAGGGGCGGGCAAGCCGGGCGACTGCCCGGGGCGCCAAATTTTGAGGGGCGCCGATATAAAAATAAATTATTTTTTTACATTCATTATATTTTTAGATTTTATAAATTAAAATTGATCATTTTTCATGAGACATCGATTTTTTTAGCAAGCAATAAATTGTTTTTTTTTTAATAATACCAAATAAAGGTCACACCGCTAATTATTTTTATTATTGTCAACAGATATAAATAATCAAATTATTTAAAGAAAACTATTTGTATAGTCAGAATTCATAACAACTCAAAAAAAAAGATTAATAGACAAAAACAAAAATTTACTAATTAAAATAATGAAACCTAAGAATTTTTATGGCTTTTATCACACAAACATTGATGCAGACAAATGCTTTTTAATCTCTAAAAAGTTTATTTTTATTTATTTTGAAAAGATAATTTGTAATCAGTATCACGTATCACAACAATCTATTCAAAAAATAGACGAGATCAAATTTATAAATTACAAATATCAACAAAATTATGAATAGTCAAAGTGATACTGGCGCCTGTCATACGCCTTAATGGTTAAATAACTTTGTCTTCCTGTAAACTTTGCATTAACAACACTTACCGTGCTTTAAATAAATAACTTTTTTACACAGTTCTTTATTGTGTAATTTTGATTTTTTTGCTTTTTTTACTTTTTTTTAATTTGCAGTAAATTTGTATATTCTTGTATGAAAGGGCGCCAAATTTTGTTTTGCCCGGGGCGCTCAAAACCCTAGAACCGGCCCTGGGTACCTAAGAGGGGTATCCGACATACCAGGAAAAGACACACACATACCAGGAAAAGAGTTGTCTTCTCTTCTTTCTTCACTTTCTCTTCCTGTTCTATTCTTCCTTTTCGTCTTCTTTCTCCTTTACTTGGTCCTTCACTAGGTCGGTTGTCTCTTGTCCAGTCAATCCCCTGTCCGGCCAGTCAGTCTCTCAATCCTTTCTCACTGTTAATTTCGTCATTTCTTTCTATTTTATTATTTTCTTTCGACCATCATGCTTTTGTTCTGTAGGAAGGCGAAGTAATTTGTAAAATGTATGATTGGTCATCTAGTGATCCTCCTCCTCTCTTGTCAATGAAGAATGATGTGCGTCTATGTGACATGGATAGCATATCATCGGTCATATAACACCATCGAAAAAGGGAAAAACGATGGCCATTCTCCTCATCTTTTCCTTCGCATGTTGTGAGATTTATAACAGTTAATTGATAAATTTTTTATTCTAATTTGTTTCTCTAAATTATTTTAAATCGATATTACTGAAAATTTGGAAAGGGGGGTCCCTAAAATCGGAAAAATAGGCGAAATTCCTTCACAACGTTGGTTGATAGATAAACAATTTCGGTGTCACGTTTACATATGAATCTTCGAGATGTGGGTCCAAAGGGCGTCTTATCTGACAGCTAACATTGTTCTTTACACAACCAGACAGAACAAAAAAAAAGGATATAAAATACACATAGAGTTTAAAATACAATAGGCCCACCAGTGGCCAAGCGGTTTTCGTTTCCTAAACACTGGGAGTTTGGTCGTGGGTTCGCGCCAGGCTCGGACGGTCTGGCCACGTGGAGTTTACCGGGTTTTCTCCACGTCTACAATGCCTACATAAGGGTCAGTTTCCCTTAAAAAGACCTCCCGGAAGGCATCCCCCTAGACAGATTGCCCAGTGTTGCGTTGCCACAAACATTTAAAATACAATAAAATTTCTACTGATTAATTAAAGAGAATACATTAGCAAAAAGATTAAAATAAAATGATTAAAACTAAAATTATACAGATAATGTAAATAACAATACACACACACAGTTGCGTCCGCATAAATCGACACCATCGGTTAAGTAGTCAGTTTCTGTGGTTTACGGCCGACTTACATAGGCATTAATGTTAAAAAACTCCGGTTTACTCGACACTGTTTAATTCGTCACCACTGGATAAGTCGACATAGTTTTGCTGTCCCACACACTGATAAGTTGTCACCCCCTCCTGAAAAAATGAATTCACTCTACACGTGTGGTGCGAACTCATTTTTTTCAGGAGGGGGAGTCGATTTATTTATTAATATATATACACATATTATTAAAAATGTTTTAACATTTTATGTATTTTTATGTATAATAACAGATAAACAAAAAGAAAATATACAATCTACATCAACGTCACACCAGAATCCAATTTTGCATTTTCTCACGCTAGAGGCATTAAGAATCCTTAGACGTTACTTGCCAACAATTGACAATTGAGAAGATGATGTTTTCGAGGCGTTCGTGATCGTTGAAAACGAAAGTCGAGACGGTTAAGTGCTCAAAACAAAGAACACTAAACGAATTTTTCAGTTTTTCATCTACAGAATAATTCTAAATGGAGAACACAATGTATTGTAAGCCTATACTGCTGTATAACGCACTACTGTATTTTCCTAATTGTAGTTTTGTGGTTTTTTTTCCAACTTCGCTTTAGTCGTCACGTCGGATAACTCGACACATTTCCACTTCCCCTTGGGGTGTCGACTTATGCGGACTCGACTGTATTTGCTTAAATGCTACAAAATTTACCAGTTTTTAAAATGTTCTAAAAATGATCATAAAATGACGAAAGTATTCTTGAGATCGAGAAAATATTAATAAATTTTAAAACACTTTCGATACAAAAAATTCACGTGTGTAAGTTACGTTATGCGTAATGTTGATGATGATTGCACATCTTCCGAACACTTTTTCTTTATAATTAATACCTTAAGAACATTTTTCGCTTTTCAAACTCTTTGGGAACACATCATACGTTCTGAATACGATCCTAATTTAATCTCTAAGGATTTGCAGTATACTTTAAAAACTATTTATAAATTTTTGATAAGTAATTCGGATTATTGTTAAAGAAAGGTTTACAAACGTTCGATTTAAAATTATTATTTGTCAATGATTCTTTACTTTAATAACTATATATCCATTTTCCTGAAATATCCACAGCAAATAACTGAAAACGAGAAATTTATAATTCTTTAGTCTGTTGTTATTTTTATTTTTAAAATGAGTCAGATTGATTGACATTTTTATAGAACCATTTTTTGCTTTACGTGAATGACAGCATAACATTAATGCAGGAATGGTCAAGAAGTAACAGTTCGATGAGTGCACGTCTCTTTATGATTTGAAAGCACGAAATTTGTATTGATCTGTATACAATAGGTTGGTTGTAAACAAAATGAGGTTTTCACGATAATTTCTATTTTTTATTGTTATTTTCAACACTACCTTCCATATATTTTGATTTTTAATTTTTGGTACGGGAAAGTGGGGAATTGATGCCAGTGCTAAGAAAAAAGTAACCACTATTTAAACAGTGTTTCGCAACCTTTTTCTACTTGCGGCACACCCATGACTCAACACGGCACACCAAAATGTTATTACCCTAAAATTCGGATGAAATGATACTATTTTAATAGAATTGCATAGTGCCACTAACCTATTATTATTATTATCATTCTTTTTCTTCTTATTATTATTATTAAACAGACATAAACACCTGTGAGCAAATTTATTTTACATTTAATTTCTTAGAATACATAAAAATGCGTGGCTTGTAATAAAGAATAAACAAACATCATCTTATTTCGTCAGTTCTGCGGCAAAGAATAAAATACAAGCATAAGAAACACAGCAACTTTGATAAAACATATAAATAAAACTTGACAATTTGTAAAAGTTGAATATGTAAAAGTTCGCGTCACACCTTTCAGCTTGTGACGGAACATCAGTGTGCCGCGGTACACCGGTTGCGGAACACTGCACTATTAGTATCCTTACCGCTACTATTGATATTAGTGAAGACACGAAAAATTGTATATG
Source organism: Centruroides vittatus (assembly GCF_030686945.1). NCBI lineage: Eukaryota > Metazoa > Arthropoda > Arachnida > Scorpiones > Buthidae > Centruroides > Centruroides vittatus. The sequence continues at coordinate 757,156 of NW_027122360.1, read as the reverse complement.
GACGTAATTTATACTACAGTAAAACTTCTCTAACTCAAACGTCTGTAACTTGGAAGGTCTCAGTGAAATAGCATAGAGATTTAACGTCTCCAACTTATATTTCTTAAGTCGAAGTTTATCACTGTCCCTAGACACTGATTTATATTACTTTCAACTTTCCCGACTCGAATTTTAATATTTATTCTATCCAAAGCGATCCTAATTATCGGATTTCCATGAAATTTTCAGACGTTTGTATCTACTCTCCAACATCAGTTTTTTAGACAATGTTCCAGTCCTAATCAACAGGTCCTCGCTTTATCTCAGCAAAATGTACCTGCAAAACTTTGATTCCATTAGTTACATTGAACGTTTTACTGAAAAGTGTCACATGGGTTGTTTAAAACAACAATAAAAAAAACTATCAAAGGTTTTTTATATAATGCAAGAGAGGTACTATTCAGAATCGGCATTTTTTGCTATATTGTTCTCTAACTTGAATCGTCTGTAGCTCGGAAGTTTTTTCTTCCCCTTGGAGCTTCCAGTTAGATAAGTTTTATTGTATCTGCTTTTTCATTTAAAATCATTAGAAAGAATAGTGAATTGTCCCAACACGTTTTTTTTTCATAGAAAAGTTTCGGATGACTGTATTATCTATCAATCGGGTACTTCTCCACGCATCTTGGGTAATGCCGTTATAGTCTACAGTACAGAATTACCTAAAAGTCGCAGTAGTTTTAGAAAAGTAGTGCAAATTTTTCAATCGTTATTTCGGTCCTAGTTAAAATATTCAGCAGTTGCTTATTGCGATTATTATTATTTGAAATGACTTCTGACAAGGAAGAAATATCAGTTACAGTCACATTAAAGTTTCCAGCTTGCTGATATTTCATCTGCACATCTGCAGCGTAATCTGTAGGTTGCATCTGGGAAAAATGTTTTAACGCTTACATACAATAGAAATCATAATGAACACAGATGGGGTAGTTTCCATTATTGTGGCGCCATTATCTCAGCTTAGTATTGCAAAGAGATTTTAAATTTGAGAACAGAACATGTGATGTCTGTTACGTAAGTATACCAACTTATTAATCAACGATACTTCATAAAAAGTAATAATAATAATAATAATAGAAATTTAAATCCATCTAAATCGATTTTCGTATAAGCAAAAAGGTTCAACATCAATGCACAAAAATGAACACTCTGACAGCACACCCCAGTGGACAAGCGGTTCCGTTCCCTGAACACAGAGTTCGGTCGTGGGTTCGCCCTCGCCAGGACGGGCCGGCCACGTGGAGTTTTCCGGGTTTTCTCCACGTCTGTAACGCCTGAATAGGGGCCAAGTTACCCTTAAAAATACCTCCCGAAAGGCATCTTCCCTAGGCAGATCGCGCAAGTGTTGCGTTGCCATAGCTTAACAAAACAAAAACATTGGAATAGGATTATTTTGTCAGTTTTTAGAAATTATTATAACTTCCTATGGTTATATCAAAGGCAATTTTACATTACTTATTGAATGTTTTTACATCAATATAAATTAATCTTTCTTGAAATGGATCGGTACATACAATGTAGGTAGAAGTATTTACAGAATTTCTATGAGGACAAAGCATTTGTATTCTTGCAGATGATTTTTTTCAGCAAGGTGTAATCTGATGTTACGAGTATTAAACGTTAACCACTTTATGTTCGTGCTTATCACTATATTTGTCATTCCATTCCAGCCAGTTTCCCGTAGAAAGTCCTTCGAGAAGCACCCTTCTTTGGCAGATTGCCCATGTGTTGCGTTGTCTTATCCCATCACTCTGCAAGTAATTTTCAAAATTGGAAGTTTATATTATATACAAATATGTACTTTACGCATACTCTCGGCAAGGATTACTTGTTTTACGCAATAAAATAGTGTCCATAATTAGGCAGGTTTCCTTTGTCTATAGCTCTAAGACTATCGATTTTCACTTTAGTGCGATAACTGCTTTATTCGAATTTCGTAACTGCTGTATTCGATTTTCGTAACTGCTGTAAATCCACTTTGTTTCCTCCTGTGAACGTATTACAGATTGAAACGTCTTTTTTCATAACCTTTTTATTACGTGAAATATGATTACTCGTTTTCGTTCTTAAAGAAAAAGTTTTCAACAGTATTTAAGATGTCATTTGGAACGTAAGTAGAAAAATACAACTGATTTTATTTACAGTTTATTACTCTAACTTTACGTGTCGTTATAATGTTATATAGAATAATTTAACTGTAATGGATGCGGTTTGTTTTAAAAAATTGGAAGGAAAACATGAATTATTTCTTATGATAGCGTGGTGTTGAAACCATTTGGTGAATGATGGGATGTTGTGAATGTGTTAATAGCAACACTACGATATCATTTTTATATTCTCATTATTAAATCGTTAAATTTTTAAAAATTACTTTACTGATTAACGAAAATTTCGAATAAAAATTCGGATATTTTTGCTCTGAAAGTTTGTTTTTGTCTCCTATTTTGCATTATGTAAAGCCTAAATATACAAAATAGTGGATTAAAAAAGTAACGTGTCATTAATTAGATTAGAAATAACACTATACTGCATTACTTGCAAATTTTTAAACACATTCAGCAACTGTTTTTGAGAAGTTTGAGAGTGTACAGTACAGTATATGCGTTGTTGGTATCCAAATGTTGCAAATTAGCATATAAGGATTTTTCAAATAATAACAGTAATAATATCTTGATTGATTCGTGTTTCTGTTGAAACAAGGACTATGCCTAATATATTTTTTACAATAACACCTAAGTTACTTCAAATTTTTGAAATTTATCATATTTTATCTATACAGAATAATTACGAAAAGTTTCATGTGTTTCGGCATTAGAGGAAATGAAAATAAGCGTTTATTTTTAATTCTTTGTACACAATAAAGTATATGTTTATGAAATATTTTAAATATTTATATAAATTATGTATATACAGGGTTCCTACGCACCTGGAAAGTCAGGGATTTTCATTAGTTTCGGAAAAAGTCATGGAAAGTCAGGGAATTTGTCTCCGTAACTGCCTTGTTGATTTCGTTTGCTGAATATGGCTGACCAAGCGTAGCCGTCTGCAGGCGGCAAGAAGTAATGCTGCAATCTTTAATAAGAAAATATACCAGAATCCGTTTTGAATCTGAAATGGCTCTTTTCACCGTTCTGAAGCCATATAATTTTACAGTTGTGTATTAATAACAGGATAAACTACTATTATGTAATAGTGTTTAATTTTTAATTTTAATAATTCAGCGATTATAAAAAGATAAATTTGTTAATTAGAATAAAAAATAACTAATTAAAAATTAGTTTACAAACTTTTAAAACTTGAAATCGTAATTTATCATCATCATCATCATCATTATCATTTATTATTATCCATTGGGAATTATTTTCCCTGTTACAAGGGGTTTACATTTACGTTGTTTTTTGTTTGTTTCATAACAATACTTTTTGATTTACACATATTATTTCACAAATACGTCGCGTACATTTTTATTTTAATTATTACAATTTTTTTGTCATTTTACATTAATGATATCTTATTTTAAATATTAGTTAATATTAACTTGTTTTGTTGTTAAAAATGTTGATTATTTTACTAAAGTAATTATAAATTTAAAAATATTATAATTATATAAAAATTGGCGGAGTTGGACTATGAGACGTTTTACATTCAAATTAACCGAATACAACATATATGGTTGAACAGATGGTATTTTAAATATGTCTAAGTACCAAGGATGATATTTATTGCTGTATAGGGAGAGTTGATCTTTGTTTGTGGATTGTGCTATAGCTGAGTTCAAAAGTAGTGAGTAACCTGTTTTCCAATCTTGAATGTTATCTTTAAATAGTAATTCTGATACTCCGAAGGAATTGAAGATAGTTTTTAGTTTATTATGCCATAGCTGTTTGTTTTTTTGAAGATTACTTTGCTTAATATTTTCGTGATATAGAACGATCAAATTGTTATCGCTATTGAATTTGAGTCTGTAATAAAATTTAATAATACGTTTTAATGTAAACGGGAAGGACTATATACGATTAGTTTCATGACGTAGTGCATATCAGAAATCGTAATTTATTAGATTGTTCACTTCAAAATAGCTAAATAGATCAGTAAAAATCCGTGATTTAATTGTTTTTCACGTTTGAAACATTACTATACAACATAAAAAATTATAAATAGCTACCCGACATTTACAGTAAAATGCTGGCGCCGACTAGTAGTTTTTTACATTTGTTGTTACGACTTTCCTTGAAAAGAACTGTACTGCAAGCGTATTTTTCCCCCTCTCCCGTTAATTTCCGCAACTTCGATACATAGTTTAATAATTAGTTTAACAGAAATGATGTTGGGTAACAAATATCCACTGATTTTGGCAAATTTAGGCATCATACTTGTAATAGATATACTGTAGTTATCGTTTTGAAAATCAACTAGGTAATTCGATAGTTTAACCAATGTTAACTTGCTTATAATTAATTATAAATTTAAAAAGCTTGTAAATTTTAAAAAAATTAATTAAATTACTAAAAAATTAAAATAAATTTGATTATCTTTTGTGCGAAACAACAACAAAACAATTTTTATAGTTATGTTGCAAAAGAAAAAGATTTGTAGTTACGATTCTATGCGCCGAACTTCTATATTTTATTAACATATAATTGTAATTTCGTTTGATGTTTATTTCTGTACATTCAAACCTGTTTTTGTGCGGTATATGAAAATTTCAATCAAATTGGAACATAATTGACTTCTGTAAAATTTTTTAAAACTCTATTGGATGTTTTCTATGACATCAAGTTTTTTTCATTTTTTATTCAGTAAAATTTTTTTCTCTTACCTTTTTTTCGGTCCCCTCGTATTTTAATAGCATAAAAATCAGAAATGTTGTGTTAAATGTAGACTGCAGGTGTGAACTTTCACGCCTTGTTAAATGAAAGAATAACACTTTCTGCAGCTATATTTATCAAATAAAAGTATTTTTTAACGATTACTTTTAACTTTTTATATAGTTTTTCTGTAAAACCACTTTTTGGGAGGGTGTTTATTTCGCGGGAATTATTTCCCGGCAAATTTTTTAAATGTTAGATTCGTATTTAAGTGGAAATAATTAATATAAAAAATAAACTTCTTAGAGGATTTTTCCCATATTAGGGATTGCAGAAAAAGGCCCAAGGAGTTAAAAAAAAGCAATTCCTAGTTATTTCGTACGATTTTGAGTTATTTCCACGTGAGACTTTTTTTATGTGGTCTCTATTCACCCCATAAAAAAATACTTTTTAATTGTGTTGCGAAAACTATTTTTTATAGATACTCGTGAAGTTTCCTGCGATTTTTTTAATGCGTTTTCTTTTATGCGGTCCCTATCCACCGCACAAAAACAGGTTTGAGTGTATTTATTTTATTTTATTTAAATTCTATACATTTTAAGAATCCTAATTTTCGTAATACTATGACGTCATAGGAATACAAGTCTCACTAAAATAGAAAACCATAAAAAAATTAAATTATTAGATGAAAAAAAAGGAATGAATAAAAATTTTTTTATAGAAACTTGAAAAATAGTCAAGACAGTGCAGCACTCAAGATCGATCATTTGGATTGGAGTTGGATTTTCCATTGTTTGAAAAGACAATGAATACTTCTGTGAACTCGGATTCTTCGATTGACGTAAGTAAATTGGAGAATCCATTAGATCCCCATCGTAAAGCGTGGGTGACGGTCCAAAACCAATCCAGGGAATGATCGAGGGACGGGAAGGTGATAAAAGCTGATATCTCAAAGACATGAGGCTGTCGAGAGTCATCTCTTCCATAGCCATTGCCACCAATCACCTCCAGTTATTTGCCTTTTCCCTCCACTTTATCTCCACTATTTCTCTGCTGCTGCTATTTTTTCCTTCCACAAATTAACAGTTGCCTTTCAAAAGGAGGACTTTTCTAACTCGGGAAAAACACGAATAATATACGAGGGCTATTTTTTAAATAAGGTCTGTTTGTGAATGAGAGTGAGAATAATGCGCAATCAAGGCAGTACGCATGGGCTTCTGCTCCGAGCAAGCATGGCGCGCGTTTTGACGCCATTTGTAGCCATATCGTCTGTCTGTATGCTGAGCTGTAGAAGTTTAAAATGTTTAAGAAAATTGAGTCTCCCGCCGACTGTGAGATGCGATCTGTTATCCGATTCTTGAGTTCAAGAAACCTGGCAGCAGCGGAAATTCACCGTCAGATTTGTGAAGTTTACAGTGATAATGCTATGAGTGACAGTATAGTTCGAAAATGGGTAAGAATATTCAAGGATGGGCGAGTTAATGTGCATGATGAGCCACGCCCTGGCCGACCTTTTCTGATTTCTGAAGATTTTGTTCTTGATGTGGATAACAAAATTTGAGAGGACCGACGATTTATGATTTCAGCGTTATCAATTGAATTTCCACAGATTTCAAGATCAGTCTTGTATACCATTGTTTCGGAGAAACTGAATTATCAAAAATTGTGTTCTCGGTGGGTTCCAAGATTGCTTTCTGACGATCACAAAAAAAACAGTGCTTTATCGTATTTGACTCGATATGATCATCCACACAGTCCAGACCTTGCACCCAGTGATTTTCACTTGTTTCGATACTTAAAGGAGTTCCTTGGTGGTCAATGATTCAACGACGATGAAGAAGTGAAAACTGCAGTCGTGGATTAGGCTTCTTCACAGGCGGCAGATTTCTTTGAAGTCGGAATTCAAAAATTGTTGAGCGGTATGACAAATGTTTAAACAAAAATGGAAATTATGTAGAAAAGTAGATAAAAGAATGTAGAATATGGAAAAAATATATTTTAATGATATTTACAGTATTTTTCTTTTTATTAAAAAACAGACCTTATTTAAAAAATAGCCTTTGTATATTAGTGCTAGACATCAAACAGAAATCAAATGACCTTTCCTTTTCGGATCGTTCACCGAACATTGCTCCGGATTCCACTACCGCCACTACGAACTTAAGACGAGAAACGAAGACAACTTTAGCTATATTGTAAGCATATTTTTACAATAAACGGGTTAAATGGTAAAGAGGTGTCTTCTTCCGTCCGTACCACGTCTCCCACATACTTATTAGTCCCCTCGACTTTCCCGACGTTGGGAGAATTAACTTTATACCCTTTATTTTTCCAAAGAAACAGAGTCGTCATATCTCACACAAGCAAAACGCAAAGTTTCAAATGTTCTAATTGACATTTGAAATTATGTTAAACCTGAGGAAGGCTATTTAAGATTGCTGAAAACATTAGTTCGTTTATTAAAATTTGCTATAAAAGTGAGAAAGATGGTTTGTGATATGATTTGCAATAATTATAAGATTTGTAATTAAGGGTTAAAATAGATAAATTTTGTCAGCATTCTTAAGAAAATTTTATGCAAAGACAAAATTTAATGTGAAATTAAATAATAAATAAAAATTATTAAAAATAATCATTAAAACTCTGGCCTTTATGCCGAAACCAAAATGAAAATGGCGGCAACAAAACATTTTTTTTATTTTAATGAGTTGCCAATTCAGCTAATTTTTTGCTAGATTTAGTGGATTTGTTAGAGAAGCTATAGTAAAAACTTACACCTATCCCTCTTTATATACAATTTGTTTTTATGCCATTTTGAAATAATGTGGTTGACAAAAGAAAACTATTTCTTTTTTTACATGATCGATTTTTTTATGAGGGAAAAAATGCTTTATTTGAAAATTTTTAAATTTAACTTTTTGTTAAAATTATGTTGCTGTTTAAAAAAAGTTATTCTTTTTGTTGAAAGATTTTAAAATTATGTGTTTCTAAGTCAAGAGTTCATTTTAAGTACAGTACAGTACTATTTGTATATCAAAGAATACTGTTTGTTGATTTTATGCTATCTTGTATTTACTAGATTTACATACAAATAATATTGATAAATGATAATAAAATAAAAAGCTCATGTTTCATTTGTAAATTGCTTATTTTTTCATTACATTGAAGTTGTGGATTCTATCATACATTTTTCTACAGGATGTATGCATACTGTAATTTTTTAATATGGCAGTCTTTGAAACATACAACTATGCAAAAAGAGGGATAGATATACTCGATGTTCACAGTAAATAAAATGCTGTTTTATTATGTCGATATTCCACACCGTAAGAAATGTGAGGGTCAGGGAATTTGGACAAAGTTGGTCAGGGAAAATCAGGGAATTCAAAACAAAAATTTGAGTAGGAACCCTATATATACTGTATATAAATTTCTATAACATTGTTTTTAATATTAATAATAAAAAATGTATTCAAAAATATTTAACATTTCTATGTATGACGTCCTTTTAATCCAAAAATTTTTCTTGGTAGACGATCTCACAGCTTTATCATACTATATTAAGAAATATTTATTATTAAAAAATATAGTATTTAAAAATATCTTTCAATATTTAGCTTAAAAATGGCAAATAAAATTGTCTAATTTTGTTGTCGTTTATGGAAACTTAAAACATTAATTTGTAGCATTAAGAATCGTGAATTACTTGAGTAGCAAGATTTGAACTTTTATGATGGTGAATAACATTTGTTTGTTTCTTCATTTTCGTAATTATCAAAATCACGATCGAAATTCAACTAAATTTTTAGTAGTACTTCATCATATTTATTTATTTATTGAAGATTTTGAAAATAGATACAAGAGTCTTTGGTAAAGGAAGCTTTAATTTTTTGGTTAATGTTACCTATGGTTCCAAGATGGTGGCTCGTCTCTGATTCCAGCAAGGAAACAGTGGGGACGCACGTTCTAACCTAACCTAACCTATTCTAATAATTTTGTTGGTAATTTATTAGAATAGGTTAGGTTAGGTTAGAACGTGCATCCCCACTGTTTCCCTTCTTCTATTTGCTGGAATCAGAGATGAGCCACCATCTTGGAACCATAGGTAACATTAACCAATTTTTTTTAATACTCGAAATGAGTAAAACTTAAATAATTTGTCAAATTTCCACTATATTGCATATAGACTAATGTATTTCTTATCCTTATAAGACTTAAGTTTCGTTGTAGTTAGAAATCTGATCGTGTATCTAGGAAATATAAACGGTGTTTTTCTGATAAGACTTTTTTGTTTATCGTCACTTCTTGTAATGTTCCATTTTTTATTTTCTGCACATTTTGTTATACAAGGTATATAGTAAACATTCAAAGAATTTAATATACGTGCAAAATGTTGACAAATCGAAACAAAATGACAAATGAGTTGTAAGGCAAATTTATAACTTTCTAATGTATATTTGATGTGACTGAAACGGGTCAACATGGCCTAAATTCGTGATTGGTGTATGATGATGATATTTGATGTGTTCCTCTCAAATTTAGGTAGTGTTATCAATCATATTCCCGTAATATAATATAAATGGAAAATTTTTCTTGTTTGTGTGAAACACTATATTAGTATTTAATAAATTGTAATCCTACATGAAAAAATGATATCTTTTTAATTGTGTTATATCCTAATGATCTTTCTTCTTTAGCTAGAATAAGCTAAAGAAATTCAACATAATCTCAGTATTTCTTTCATATTGATTGTATAGTTCAAAAGCTTTTTTTTAAGACGGCCATTCACATATGGTCTCAGATATTGATTCGTACACTGACATGAATACTTTTCAAAAGATTCGAGCTCTAGTTAATTTTCTTTGCTTTTAAATATACATAATTATTTTCTACTTAAATCCAATACGTGTTTGAGTAGTATCTTCATCAAATAACATTTGAACTTACGAAAAATTATAATTAGCTTTTTCACAAAGGCATAAAACTTTAAGATATTTTTTTTTTTACCAGTTCAAAGGCATATGTATGTATTACATTTTCTATCACAATATTACGTTGGCTTTACACGAAATGCCTGAGTAGAAGCGGACTTTTTACAGAAAAACAAAATGGTATATTCAAAAGGTGACGTGGAGTTATCAGAAAAATCCAGTCTCCCAAAATCAGATATTTTAAGCGAGATTTAAGTTTTATTGTTGATATCTCGTCGAATACCACTCGTCCAAACAGTCGATTATTTTAAGCACCTTCCATGTATTTTTAAGAATGTTTATTATTTCATTTGCTTCTCATGTCACATGGTAATAATTTTTACTTATCCTGCTGTTATTGAATTTAATATAAAGTATGGTAATCCATGATAATGGAGTAATGTTTACGTCGGGGTCGAGCCATAGTTTAGGTTTTTTTTCTTTTATTTTTTAATCATGCCCGTTATGGATTTTGGCAGGCTGTAATGGGAGGGAATGGCTGGATGATGATAATCGAGGCGCGATGTATCTAGGACAGACCATTTGTTTAAAATGTTTCCAACCCTGCACGATTTTGGATTCTCCAAGTTGGACAGATGAATCTTAAGATACTAAGACTTTTTCTACAATTCTTTGTTCCCCAGTTGTTACTTATACGACAATGCACAACAATGCACATGTGACGTGTTAAAAGCGAATGTTCAATGGTTTATTGTTTTACCAAAAAAACTGTTTAATAATGGAACAAATACAGTAAGAACAGCACAAGCCTTATGTGCTACAGAACATGGTGAAGTGCAGGAAAATAAAATGCCCCCTGGCAGTTCAGATGAACACTGTGAAGTTTACATTTCTTGACATGACATACCTCGTACTGGCTATTATTTTTATCTTTAAACAACAATGTGTTGTTGATTTTTTCCGAAGTAACAGGTTATTGAATAATAAATCACTAGTAAAAATATTTCTCATGAGTTTTGAATATAAAATATGCTTTTTATTTTTTAAAAATAAACACATCTATCTTTTCATACAAAGTTTTCTCTTCGTGTATATTGAATTTATGCACTTAAACTCGCTAAACGACGTATCTTTGAGATGTTTCTGAAAGGTCCTCACTACAAAAAGTTCTCAACCTCAAAACTTGCAAATTACGAAATACCTGGGTCGGTCTGTAAGACCCTGATTATGTCTAATGCAGATTCGAATAATAATAATCCCTGTTTTTTATCAGGAAAAGATAGATCTCATAACCCAGTATCTTGTTTATAAGTAGACATCAAAGTAATGCTCTTCTGACGTAAAGAATTCTCTACGGCTGTAACTGAATATGGCAAGAATTATGTTAGTGAAATATCAGTTGAGTTGTGTTTTCTAGGTATGTGAAATCATTACAATGTCAACATTTTTTAAAAATTGTAACTGTATTATTTTTGAGAAACATTTCTTTAAGCAGCGACAAAATTTCATAGCATAGTTATAACTGTTTTCAAATTACTCCTTGAGAAAAATTGTGCAAGTAAATTAAGACCCCGCTTAACGCAGGAGATGCATTCCTAGATGACAAAGCCCTTACAGCGTTAAACCAGGGGGCCGTATTCTGGTTACCGTCTCTGGTCTCTTGTCTCTCACAAACCGGTTGCTGATCGGCTAATCATTTGGATTAGCTAATCAGCAACCGGCTTGTGAGAGACGAGAGACTAGAGACAGTGACCAGAATACGGTCTCAGGTCATTTTAACATAGAGTTAGTTAAAAGGGAATAGGGAAAGGGGAACACGCAGTCAAAAATAAACAGATTTTACCTTAATTTTAAGTTATTTTTATATTAATTTGCATAATGTGTGTTAAATAACACATAAACATATGCACACAGAAATGTAAAGTTTATTTTTTGTGATGAAAATCCTGGCAATTTTGAAATTCTTGTTTTTTTTTTTTTTTTATAAAGTCGTATTGTTTCATTTGTCGCTTTTTTTCTTTCGTTAAGCAAATGTCAGTAGCAGAAGATCGCATCCAAAACGCCTTGTTTTGTTTTGCATTCCTTTCAAAATCTGGATCATTCGCTACAATTTGAATGATGATTTCGGTTATCGTTACGATACTTTTACTAAGGAAATCTGTAGAGAAATTCTTTGGGTTCTTTGTTTTCAGAATAACTATTTTCCAGTTCTACACGAATTCCTTGTTCTGTCAGTTCTTGAAGATCATCATTGGTAAGGTTCTCACCAGAAACCTGCAGTAACTCCTCAATATCCTGCTCGTCTACTTCTAGTTTCGTTGTATTGATTAGGTTGACAATTTGGTGAACCTAATGCTATATCGATAGGTTCTTCTCGTTGAAAATTCTTGGATACCTTCAGCCATATCTTCTTCCACACTCCGTTCACACATTTATCAGTTAATTCTTGCCAAGCGAAGTCGATATTTCCTATGGCATGCATAATGTTATATTTTTTCCAAAATTGCACAAAACAAACATAGATTTAAGGAAAATACGGTGCTATGACGAATTGTCAGCTTTTGTTGATTGGTTCGTGTTCGTAAATAATCGTATTATATACGAATCAATGAAATTCCGCGATAATTTGAATCAGTGTAAATTCGGAGCTTTGAGCAGACCGCGTTATATCGAATCAGCGTTAATCAAGGCAGCGTTAAGCGCGGTCTTTCTGTATATGGGAAACATGTCTTACTAAACAACTTCAATAATAGTTTAAATTGTGTGAATTATGTGAAATTGTTAAATTTGCAGGCTTAGTTGTGCATTGGCATATACAATACAATTGTCTAGCTCCAATGCAAGTTGCCAATCTATATATATAATCGAGACAAGTTGATAATAATAATAATAATAATAATCAGTGCAGAGCCCAAACAGTTAGGAGTTGAAAGTTGAAATTTGGCACACAGTTAGGGTACATCACAAGGATGCACACTAAGAAGGGATTTTTCAAAATTCCTCTCCACGGGGGGGGGACAGGATTAAAGCTTCTATATACATTATCGAGACGTGTCCAAACAGTGAGGAGTTAAAAGGTGAAATTTGGTACACAGTTAGGGTACATCACGAGGACGCACACTAAGAAGGGATTTTTTGAAATTCCTCTCCACGGGGGGAGGGACAGGATTAAAGCTTCTATATACATTATCGAGATGTGTCCAAACGGTGAGGAGTTAAAAGGTGAAATTTGGTACACAGTTAGGGTACGTCACGAGAACGCACGCTAAGAACGGATTTTTTGAAATTCCTCCCCACGAGAGAGAGGGACAGGATTAAGGCTTAACACTTTCATCAACAATGGAAGTGTCGACAATGGAAATATCAACAATGGAAGTGTTAAGAGAAAGCGACGTGCAAGACGCAGATGCAGTTTTTTCGTTTTTGCGGGAAATTGAACATATTTTTAGACCCATCTAAAAATTCTCTAATTAGTCTGAAAACAGGTCTCAATTCTTGCATTCTGTGAAAAAGGGTAAGGTTGACTATAACGTAATAATCTTAATTTTCGCTAAAACGGTTAGGAGTTGAAAGTTGAAATTCGGTACACAGGGTACCAAATTTAAGTACCAAAGTGTTAAGTAACAAGGGAAGTGTTAAACAGCAATGGAGAACAAGAGAAAGCGACGTGCAATATTTACGAGCGCTAGAGAAAAAAAAAGAAAAAGAGTAATATGTTATAATATATTCAATTTTCAAATTTAAACAGATTAGTTTGGTTTTTCTCGACCTTTCTTCTTTAGAACATTCGATGAAAATCGAACGATATAATCAGAACACGTCATGAAAATCGAACAATATTAGAACATTCGATTTTCAGATTCGACCTTTCTTTAGAAATATTTAGTTTGTTGATGAAATTACTCTTTTGTTTTTTTTTCTTTCTTTTTTTTTGTGACTATAACGTAATAATCTTAATCTTCACTATCGTTACTTTTGTCCGAGCAATGCCGGGCCTACCTGCTAGTTGTAAATAACTGAATTATAAAACTATGCATATGTACTTATATTTGCAATATGAAGTAGTTTACTTTGTGTGAACTTTCCAGTTTGTTGTTATAAATATTAAGGATGCACCAATAAGCAAAATGGCCAATTATCGATTAATTGGCCGATTAGTGTTGTAATAATTTATTGTGTTAATAGTTAGTTATATTATGATTATGTATAAAACGAGAAGTTTTCCAAGTGCAATTTGTGCCAGGCTTCTATATCGAGAGGTGGAAAAAATGCTAAAACTTTTACCGCCAAAAACATTATAAATCATCTGAAAAAATGTCATCGTGAAAACTTTTTAAAATAAACTTAAAAGATGAAAAGAGAGAGTTTCGAAACGAAAGAAGCTGGATGTTCGTGAGTAACAACGGAAACTCATATCCAAGCTACTTTAACTCAATTAATAGAGAAGAAAAAATTTTGGGATATAAATGATCAACAATCCAAAGAAGTTCATTATTTGATTGGAGAAATAATAAATGTAGATATACAGCCATACTCTGTTGTGTGATTTAGGATTTCAAAGATTACTAAAAAAAAACATTGTTCCTAATTAAAATATTCCCAGCAGAAAATATTTTTCTGAAAATGTCATCCCCGATATATTTCAAAAAGTTCAGTCAAAAGTTCAAAAAGCTATTGATGATGCAAAAAATATTTTTTTTTAACCGCTGATATTTGGGCAGCAACTACAAATAATTTTTCTTTTTTAAATGTAACAGTCCCACTGGTTTAAGGATGATTTTCAGCAAGAAAGAGCTGTTTTGCAAATCATTCCCTTTGAAGGTTGCCACACAGCTACACGAATCAATGAACAGATAAACAATGTTCTTGAACAGTATAAGTTGACAAAAGTCATAAGATATTATTAGTACTGAGAGATTCTGGAGTAAATATGGTAGCTGGAATCAGGTATTGCAACTTAGAGGCATCATCATGATTTACACATACACTGCAGCTGACACTAAACAAATTCATATTTTCTCAACAAGATGTGAAAATTATAATAGAAATATTGTCACACATTTTAATCATTGTGCTGTAGCTGTAAGCAAATTGGAAGATTTGCAAGACAAGATTTGCAGAAACACAAATTAATTCAAGATGTTCCTACTCGCTGGAATTCTACATACTACATGTTGCAAAGAAACTTGAAACAGCAAAATGCCCTTGTCACATATGCTATAGATAATAAAATTCCTACGTTGAGCCCATAACAGTGGTCTCTCATTGAAAAAATTTTTCTACATTTGAAGAAATTACTGTAGAAGCCAGCAACAGAGAAACCACCTAATTTTCAATAATTCACACAATAGAGACTCTGAGATTATTCTTATTACAAAAGCAAAGAGCAGTAGGTTCTTTTAGTGGCATTAATACCACAATACAAGGACTAGAAAAGTCAATAAAAAAGATTTTCAGTGTATATAGAAAACAAGTCTTTATGCTTGTCATCTTTATTAGATCTGAGATTCAAAATGAAATTACAAAAACAGATATGGTAGAGGAAATAAAAAGATGGACAATTGCTAGCTTAGATGATGTTGATAATTCAAAATCTCAAGAAGAATTAAATCCTGAAGCTTCTATTACTGGAGATGATGAAGATGGAGGATAATCTCTAATTTATTTGATGAATTAGCTTCTGGTAAACAAAAGAATGAATAAGAGCATGTTTTTAAAAGGAAGAAAAAACGAAACAAACAAACATTTCAATCAAGAATTACAAAAATATTTACATCTACCTCTTATACAAAGCCATAGTGACCCATTTTTGTGGTGGAGAAGTTCAAAAGAACTTTTTCCTAATTTGAGCAAAACAGCTATGAAATATCTAAGTGCCCCAGCATCTGCCATTGAATGTGAAAGAATTTTCAGCACTGCAGGTAACATTTATGAGCCGGCAAGAAATAGGCTAAGCCCTGAAAGTGGTGAAATTTTCATGTTTTTGTATTACAATTTAAGGGTTTTAAAGTTTGAATACTAAATTTTTATGTTTTTTTATATTTAAAGTTTAAACTTTAAATAAAAGAGATAGCTTTGAGTAGGTTATATTATACCTTAAATTCTTTTATCAATACATATTATAAGTTAAAAATTTTTTTAATATTCAGTTTGTCATGTAATAAATAATATATAACATCGGGGTCACGACGAGAAGCCTAAATAAAAGGATTAAGGAACACAGATATGATGTGGCGAAGGGTAAATGCACAACAACGTTGGCGAAAATGGTGCAGGCTGAAGGATCCGTGGTTAAATGGGATGAGGCCAGGATTATAACACCGATACATTCACCGACACTGGCGGCTGCAACCGAGAAATGTGAAATTTATAGGTCCAGCTTAACCAAAAAATGCTTAAACTACAAGGATGCAACGATTTTACCGTCAGCGTGGAAGTTTTTAATTAAAAAAGTCACAGGAAGGCGTTAACTAGGCAAAAATGATTGCATAGGGAGTTATGGATTTTTTACAATGTATGCATGTACCGTGGGCATATGTGATTGTATTTTATTTTATTTTGTTTTCTATGGTATTTATATTATTTTTTCTTTTGCGTAGCTTAGCAACGCGTGTGAGTTCGGTTTATTTCAATTTGAACTGCTGGTTCGATATAGTTTTCGAATGTTGTAACCTGAAGATGGCTCATGGAATGAGCTGAAAACGTTTGTTTATCATTAAATTTGAAGATTCTCAGCATTAAGGTGTTGTTTGTATTACAGTTTAATATATAACAGAAATTTATTATTTTTTATTACTAGCCTTATACGGCTAGTAATAAAAAAATTCTAACAAAAATATTAAAATACAAAATTGGCCGATTATTAAAGCTGATTAATCGGGGAAATGGCCGATTACCGATTACTTACTGATTAATCGATGCATCCTTAATAAATATTATATTTTGAATGTTCCTACAGTTGAAAGATTGGAAAAAATGACATTGGAAGGCTTACATACAAAAAAATCTAGCCACGCGTTGCTTAACTTTCTCGGCAACATATAAAATGGCACCATCTGTTATCATATTAAAAACTTTTTATATTTTTAACTATTATAAATTGACAAAAAGCTTAATTTTGAGGGTAGGGGTGGGTTTTATATAAAAATTGTAAATGCTAAAAACGAGTAAAATCGTCATTAAGTCGGACTCTACTCGAGATATGACACACGATCGCCTTTATCTTCCCACCCCGTCGACCTTTAACTACCAAAATTTAATAGCATCAAAAACTGTCATACGTGCGTTTCGACACAAGAATTAAATAATAATATTATTATTATTATTAATAATAAAATAAAAATTATTTTTATATTTTTATAAATTTTAATCTGCTTTAATCACTGTTTTTTTCCGTTGTATTTCATGTAATGTGAACATGGAAGTATGGAACAGTTTAGAATTCTGCTTCAGAAGTTCGAATTTCAAAAAATAAACGCTACGTAACTTAAATAGTTTGATGAGAATATTGATTAATTAACGTTTATTAACGATTTCAGTAAGCACGTGACAAATTCAAATTTTGGTACATTGTTTCATGTGTATCATTTTTTATGGGGGCGCTGCTTGACACCATTAAAGCCATTTTAGTAGGCAATGCGCTCGTATTCAATTTTGTATCTCTTGAGCTGACGGGTTAATATTTTAAATAATCTGATTGGTCGCTTCTGTTTAAAATATGAATAAATTAAATAATAGAAGTTGTTCGGTTCGTTTTTTCTTCCAAATCTCACTTATTAGAGAAGCGTTTCTCAACCTGGGGGTCGCGAGGCCCAAAGGGGTCGCGAAACAATAATGAAACTATTTTATGAGAAAAAAATCATTTATTATAAACATTTTACTTACAATAAGTACACATGTAAACAAAAGAAATTAATGTGATGGTTGCATTTGTTTTCCAGTAGTAAAAGACGATTCCTGTATTTAGTTTTTAGCACAACCATAGATGAAAAACCCTTTTCACAGAGATAAGATGTGACAAAAGGGATTAATAATTTCAATGCTTCTGTGACTAAATTTCCATATTCATGTTGATGAGCAAGCCAAAATGTATTTCAATTTTCAGATGTAAATTGCGGTTGTAGTGTTTTGTCGGCAGATATTTCGATGAGCTGGTCGTGAATCTCAACTGGTAACTTAGCAGCGGCAACAATATATTCACTAAACGGATTCAGTACCCATCTCTTTGAGAAATCATTTTTATCTTCCGGGAAATACTCCGTTGACTGAGTTTTTAACTCACTCAAATGCATCTTCGTGCAATCCAAACTGTGGTGAAAAATAGTGTTTTCTTCATTCAAATTTTTCTCAATATAACCTGAAGTGAGTGGGAATATATCCAAATTTTTGCTTTGAAGGCAAATAATCCAGATATCAAGCTTCTTAATGAACGCATGAACTTTGTCTGTCATTAATAAAATGTTTTTATCACGTCCTTGTAAATTCAAATTCAAGTCGTTTAATTAAATGCGAAAATACATCAGCTAAGTAAGCCAACAACAACATACACTCATTATTCTGTAAAAACAATGAGAATGGCATTTGTTTATCCTGGAAAAATATTATTAATTCATCTCGCAATTCCAATACCCGGGTTAACACTTTCTCTTGTGATAACCATCTAATTTCTGTATGGAAAAGAAGAGATTTTTATATTTTTGCCCATTTCATCACATAATTTAGCAAACAGCCTGTTCTGTAAGGGTCGGCTTCTAATAAAATTAACGAACTTTACAGCTTCACAAAGAATTTGATTGAGATTTTCCGGCATATTTTTTGTGACAAGATCATGTCTGTGAAGGAAGCAGTACATCCATTTTGCCCTTGGTATAAGATGATCTCTTAATATTTTCATTAATCTACTGTTCTTTCCCGTTATCGCCTTTGCACCATCACTACATACTGCAATACATTTTGACCAATCTATGTTAGTATAGTTTCTCGTAGCTTCATAAAAAACATCAAAAAGACATTGTCCTGTTACATGACTCAGTACTGTTTTGCAAAACAACATATTTTCTTTGTGTCCCTATCGCATTCATACCTCACAAAACAAGAACTGAGACATCTGTTGATTCATCAAATTGAATACTAAAAAATTCAATAATAATAAAATAATCCAGCAATAAGTTGCATAACTTTCCAGGCAAAAAATATGTGTAACCCTCATCTATCTCCTCAACCTTTAACCACCAAAGTTTAATAGCATCAGTCCCCTAATACCCAAACTTTCCTGCAAAATTTTAGAAATTTTAAATAATAACAGGAGGTTTTAAGCTTCAAAGTGGGTGAACAAAATTGTATTCCCCCCATACATACTAACATCCATACATACAGGAAAATCTCCCCAACTTTTTTGCATTTCTCAACATTTCAATACCCCAAGTCCAGAGATAAAACTCTTGTAGGGTCATTTTTTGATCAATGGTCATATTTTTCCTCTGTTATATAAAACAGCCAGAAAAGTAAAAATGACAACTTGTCAGAAAAACTATTACAAAACACACATTTTTTAACTTTAAGAGTATGATATCTAATTTCAAAGCAAAAACTTATTTAAATAAAATATTACTTTATAAAATAATGGCTCACCTTGATTCTTGACCAGTTTCTGAAATAGCAGGATCAGCAGCAGCCATTCGAACTAAAGCACATCCGGACGGAAGTCCCCAACTCCACATCTATCAATAATTTTAAGATAATCTTCAAGGAATTATTATAAATAAATAAGTAAAGTGCACATGCATGCACTTACAAAATCATTTACAATTAATTAAAAATCAACATTATAAGTTCAGAAATTAATAGTTTAAAATTATAATAAATGAATATAATTCCAAAGAATTCAAAAATTACATAGAAATAAAGTTCATTTTCTCTCTATAAGCTTATTCACAACTCATTTATTACTTTGGGAAAAGAACTTTGAATTGAATTAGAGATTTTATTCCAATTAGTTCTCCTTTATCCTTATTTTTAACAGAATTAAAACAAAACATTTAAAAAACAGAAAATTTTTTACTTTTACAACTGGTATAAATCTTCTGCTGACTATATGAAATGCAGTCTTCAAATGCCATATTTTATTCTTAACAATATTGATATAATTTTATATAATTCAAACTGTACTTGTAGAAAAGTAAACTTGGTTTATAAATACACCCTTTGAAAAATTTGGAAAGCTGTTGGGAAACATGTTATGTGAAATTTAACATGTTTCCCACTAATTTCATAAAAACAGAATCTATACTATTCCATTGGAAGCTACATATTATGTTAAGTGCACAAGAACTATTTTGAAAGATTTTCAAACTTTCAACACAAATAGAATTTAACATTCTAGTAATTTTTTACAAGAATCAAAATCCTGGTAACAGTATCTGTCTTAGACTTATTAATGTCACTTTCTAAATTGGATTTTATATTTCAGTATCTTTTATAAATATTCAATATTCCTTTTTATTATCATCATCCCATAGCTATGTTTACAGTTAAAGTAGTCTAAAAACAATTATTTCTCCTTTTATTTCTATAGCCTCAATTTTACCATCCATCATAAAGTACAAAAATCACAAACTTAATTACACAAAAATAGCCAAAAGAAATAATCAAATTTCATTGAACATGTCGTTCTGAATTTAAGAACTTTGTATCCAAAATTCTCAGTTTCTCTTATGACATTTATTTTAGTCATTTTTTTTATATTCCTGTTGCATGTTATTTCTTTAACAAATCACTTCAATTTGTCGTAAATGCAGTTTTTATCTTCCTATTCAACTGTATCCAAATTTAAGGATAAAGAGTTAGCTTGATATGTCAGAAAGGTTTATCCGAGAATATTGATTAATTTGATTTGGCCCAATCTAAATATGACTAGTAATTTTTCCAGTAATCAAAAACATTTGGAAAAAAGTTTCAATTTTGTAAAAACATCCTTGCAATTCATTTGTTATTATAATTATAAACTTTATTTAAATCACTTTTAATTTTCATATTTATGTAAGTAATGATTATTTAATTATAATAGTGCTGGATTTTTGAGCTATAGTTAAAACATCAAATTATTATTATAATTTGGAACTAAGGGTGGATGCTTAATGGGAACTAAAGGCAGCTTGCCTTTAGTTGCAAATTATAATCCAAAAAAGTCTAGTGATGTTTGGTCTCTAAATTAATATGTATAGTATGATCTTAGATACCAGAAATACCACATTAACAAGAGAGGTTTGACAAGGATGGAACAAACAAAACAATAATCAACGTTATAAATTAATTAAATATCAAACTCAGCCATTTTAAACACTTAATGAAACATCAAACACCTTTTATTGCTGAGAAATGTTTATTTAACGAAACACTAACGTTTTCAACCACATAGAATAGGCCATCTTCAGGTGTAATTGAATTCGAATGTATTTTAAAATTAACGATGGAACGTCCAAACATTATACCTTCAGATTTAAATGAAAGTAATAGATAAATTAACAAATAAATAATATAATAAAATAAATAAAATAAAATAAAAATTAAAATATAAAAATTCCTAGTCCGTACTTGCTCTTATATTTTGATGGTTTTTATGTATTTATTTAATTTTTAGTGAATTTATTTTATTATATTATTTATATTATTGTTGCTTCAGTGTATTTAATAAATTTTATTTTGTTAATTATTTGTTAATTTATCTATTATTTTTTATTTAAATTTGAATGTATAATGTTCGGACGTTTCATCGTTACAGTTTTAAAATATCTTTGAATTCAATTACACTTGAAGACAGCCTATTTATGAGGCTGAAAACGTTAGTGTTTCGTTAAATAAACATTTCTCAGAAATAAAAGGAGGTGTTTGATGTTTCATAAAGTATACACACTACATTTAATAAACATTTCTGAATGTTGCTTTCTGCTAAGAATGCTTATTAATATGATATGTAAATGCATATAAAAAACTATTTGAAATAGAAAATTTATTTAATAGAAATCTGAATGTAAACATGCATCTTATTTACTGATTATTGTTACAATATAATAAATATCATTTATAATGCATTTATTTTTATTTGAAAGTATAATTCTGTGTAATAACAAATACAAATATTTGATATTTAAAGTAATTTTGAAGATAAGACATGGAGTCCTGTTGAAAGATAATGAAAGCTTATATTAATGCTAATGAAAACAAAAACAATATGTATGTTTCTCTGTAATAAAATGAAAAATATAAAAGATCTTACATCAAAGCATTAATGAGATTTGGTTAATTATGAAATCAATATAATAAGTTTATTTATTAAGCATCTGTAGTTTTTTCAATTACTACAGGAAATATCTTTATTATGGTACTTCTGTTCAGTGGAAATTGCTTTTGTTCTATTTTAGTATTTATTCTATTTATTTATTGATCTACTTATATTAGTATTATTCTAATACTTCTGTTAAATGTTGACTAATTACATTATTATATCATTTACAATGGGCTTCCCAACAGGTTGTATCGAACCCTTAGGGGTCAATGAAAGTTTAAGAGAGGATCAGTAAAACTTTGCAAATATTAAGAGTTATGTATAAAGACTGTTGCACATACATTTAAGAGTATATATATATATAATATTGAAGGGAGTTGATGGAAAAATTCTTTTTACAAGTGCTGGGAACTTCTTTTCTGTAGGATATTATGTACTGTACTACTATTAATTTTTTCAACAAACTACAGATTGTGTTCCAATCTGTAGTTTGTTGTTGAAAGTACTTGTAATAACATTTCAAGTAAAAAATAACAACACTGATAGACAGTATTAATATTTTTCTTAAAGTTTTTGGTGTTGCAAGAAGCAATTTCAAGCAAGAAATGCTTCCTTATGTCATGATGTTTAAATATAATTTAAATAATAATCTATAAATTTTCGAAATTACGTATTATTAAGAAATTTAAACAATTTATATATTTTACTTTAAACTGTGTTGCTCCGTGTTAAATAGTAATGTTTATAGAGAAATTAAATTATGCTTGTTGGGCTGCAATTTGAAAAAATTGTAGATCTAGAAATTCTTACTATAAATCCTTCTGTTCATCTGTTCTTTCTTAATCTCAACCGGAGTTAGATACATGAAAATCAAGATCGGCTATAGAAAGATTAGGGCCCCAATTAACTATATATGAATTGATACAAACTGGAAGTCATATTATTTCAATTCAAAACTTTTCCCCTGAAAGCAGTTAGATAGATGACCAGCACAATGCCATTGCTAACGGGAAAGTATGATATACAGGGGCAAGCCACTACTGATTTGAGGTAGCAAGCATATATTTTAAATAAATTAAATATATGATAAAAACAATTGCAGCCTGGCATTGTGATGTCACAATAAATAATTGCTCTTTAGACATTAATATTATCAATTTTATAAAAACGAAAATCTGAATACTGTTTCTTCATAAAAAATTAATAATAATAATTGGACCAATTCAAGTTCCATCTCCTGATCCAACCTGAAGCAGATTGTGGTAAACAATTTGGAAACATTAGGCATAAATAAATTTTCTAGAATTTTTCCAACATTTTTGGAGCATCTAATGCTCCAAAAATGTTGAAATTTATTAAATAATAATTTCATTTTTGTATAGAATTGCTACATATATATTTGCATATAAGAGACTAAAATTCTAATCAAAAGGAGCATAATTCTTTTTATTAATCATAAATTTTGATTACATGAGGAATGTTCTTTGACTTACAGTGGGTTTATGTTCCAATCTATTATAAATTGAAATTATAATATAAGTCAAATATAATAATATAAATAAAGTAACGACTGTCACTGAATAAGTAAATAAACAAATAATTGAAACATGAATAAAAGTTTATTCTTTCAATAAATGTACTGTACAGTATGAAATAAATTTTACAGTACCTTGACTTGATATACATACAGTGTATGTAGTGATACATTGTACAGGTATTCACCAATGATGTAGTTGTCTGAAAGCATACCAGATTAATCTCTAACTAATCCGATATGCTTTTAGCTTTTGGTATTATTTAATATAATGTAATTCACAAACTTTAAGAAATAATTATAAACCCAGCACTAGGCTGGGTGGGTGTTGCCTTTGCCTGGCATCTGTAGAAAGTAACACAGCATATTGCTAGTTCAAGAACAGATCAAAGTTTGACTACTAAATTTATAGTTATCACATCATTGTCAAGTCAGAATATAAGTTCATCAAGTAGTCATGAAGCAAGGAGAATCTGTGTATGAATATTTATGTGAATTCATTACATTTTTATTTTAGATATTATTTTTATTAATTGATATATCAATAAATTAAACATTGCTGCTAATTATTCTTAAAGCTAATATTTTTTGAGTATTTCTGAATTTTCTTAATAAGAGTTTTTTTCCCCCAGTGGAAACAATTTGGATAAAGAAGAAAATTCAGACTCTGATCTTGATGATCTTCCTCCAGCTTTTGACACACCATCCAAAAAAAGTAAGATGTAGATTTACTAAGTAAATTCTTATATAATTTATTTTATTTTTTAAATTATTATCAAAATTAATTAATACTTTTCTTTGCAGAATTTGGATTTACAGATGATGATGTAGTTTGGGTGGAATGGAAAAATTTGCATTGGCCTGCATTAGTAAGTTTGGAATGAATGTTGATAATATTTGATATTTACTAAATTTAAAATATGTAAATAAATATTTCACTGTTTATGAAATAAGAACAATAAATTTATTTTAATTACATTAGGTATGTTCTTATCATATTATATTTTTACATCATGCACTTACAAGGAGATAGCCAGACATTCGCGTCTCCAATTCGAACAAAACTTGATAAGCATATAGCCCTAAACACAAGCATCTCCTTGTCCAAATAATAGGACCCATTTTGCAAGCATTTCAGAAAAACAAACCTCTGAAAATTAACTGTTTAGCTTATGTCCTTGGAAGTTTCACTTGCTCTTTGCAACTATGATTGCCAAGTGGATAAGAAGTAGGCAGTGGAGCTACATGATGGAGGTTCAAATCTACAGAATTTCAGCTTGTTTTTATTTGTGTAACAAAATTATTTTATTATTTTACCATATCATTAGCATTATTATTATTGTTATCATTCCTCACATTTAAAGTGTATAAAACAAGAGAATAAAAAAATATGACATCATTTCCTGTTTGGTGAAAATGCAGTCTTTGTAGATTTAACTTTTATGTCCTTAAATAAAATTTTTATTACTTTATATTCACCACCTTTCTGCCTACCACTTTTTTTTTCTTCATAATACCACCACATCTGAAAATATTTATTTTCAGATTTATTATCTAAAAATATTTATTTTCAGATGTGGTGGTATTATTATATATTTGAAGTGTAAGAAACAAGAGCGCATGAGAAAATTGTCCGTAACATTACGAATTATATGCTGTGGCTATGCTAACCTGTTTTCATTTTAGTTTGTGTTATTTGTTCATCCACAGTAATATCTGAGGCTTATTTGCTTGCATTCACATAGTATGTAAGTATGAGCAAAAATATCTGAAAATAAGTACGAAGAAATAAAAATTGTATTTCATGACGTAATAAGCTGTAAATGTGAGGAATGATGATAGTAATAATAATGCTAATGATATGGTAAAATAATAAAATAATTTTGTTACACAAATAAAAAACTGAAATTCTGTAGATTTGAACCTGCATCATGTAGCTTCACTACCTATCTTCTTATCCACTTGGCTATCACAGTTACAAAGAGGAAGAAAAGCTTCCAAGGACATTAGTTAAACAGTTAATTTTCAGAAACCTGTTTTTCTGAAATGCTTGCGAAATGGGTCCTGTTATTCGGACAAGGAGATGCTTGTGTTTAGGGCTACGTACTCACCAAGTTTTGTTTGAATCGGAGATGCAAATGTCTGGCTGTCTCTTTGTTAGTATATCATGATGATTACAAGGTGCTTTTTTAATGGAAAAACAATTGATTTACTCACAAAGTGAAGACATTACTGAATTTAACAAGGTATTAACAAGATAGGGAAAAGCTGTGCAAACAAGATAGTTTACTATAAACTATCTTGTTTGTGCAGCTTCTAATCTTCTAATTAAGTATATATTAATGTGGAACTGTGAAATAGGAACTTTTAAAAATGTTTGAAATGTTGAAATAGGAATGTTTTAAAAATGTATGCTCAACTATTTTTCAAACTTCATTTATCTCAAATTAAATAATTATTTCAGTAACCAATTGTAGAGATATATGAAGTTTATCAAACTGTAATGAGCCAAGGAAATCAAGATTTCATAAAAAAAGCATATATATTCAGCAGTTGGTTATTGAGATAATTACCGTATATCTCGGCGGATAAGACGACCTTCAGATAAGACGATGCATAAATTTTCGTCGAAGTTTTATAGTTTTAGCATATATCTGTCCTATAAGACGACCCCCAAACTATAGACGGCCTATGAATTTAGTTCAGATTGGCAATCATTATCTGAATAATAATACTGTATAGCGTATATGGAATTATGTCCTATTTGTAATTTTTCGAATGGACAAATTTTATTTTCTTGCATCTGGCGATTTTTGCGAACAGTCGCAGTAATTCGGGCATTCGGGTAATGATCGTGCCTATTCACAAAAATATTATATGGGCTATTCTATTTTGTGCACATACCCTACTCTCTTCTAGTAAATAATTACAGTTTGTCTGTCTTTTTATAATGGTTTTAATTTATATAAATTTCAATCTAATTTTTTTGTATCTGTCCTATAAGATGACCTCGGATTTTCGGGGCCATTTTTTATGGTTCAACTATTGTCTTATCCGCCGAGATATACGGTATTTAATTTAATTTAGAGGCAAGAAGCTTACAACTATATTCATTTATTTTATCTTTAATCTGTTTGAATTATCTCTCTGTTTATAATAATATATTGTTAAAAGATATACTTTATTAATTTATTTGCATATATTATTAGTAGTAAAAATAAACATTTTATATCTAAGAGATTATTTTACTACTAATGTTGAAGATAAAATTGAATAGTAAAATGTTATTGCTGAAATATGCATGATGAATTCAAAACAATTAAAAATATATATAGTTTTCAGCTCTCTAGTGATGTGAAGGAAAGGAGGAAATTAAAAGGAAAGTGTTTGTTGCTATTAAAAATTCTCAAGTTTGTCCACCATATTCCCATTAAAGGAGTGTAGTTTTTCTCCTTTCCTACATATGCATTAGCAAAATCTGTAAAATTAAATTCATAATCATAATCTTGTTATATTATTAAAACTGAAATTTAAAAAGCAATTATGAAAATATGTCTGTAAATTTTTATTTTATTCTAATTAGGTAAGAAAAATTTATATGAAACAAAAAAAGGCTTCAATTATGTTTATTGATAGTCCAAGTAGCAAGAAACCAGGGTTTGTTCTTACTAAAATTTAGAAATTAATGAATTGGCTATAAAAATTTACAATTTGTTTTTACTTGTTTTGGTATAGTATTAGGGTTCCAATTAAAAAAATATCAACATTTGATAACGCTGAAAGAAATAAAAAGTTTTTGGTAAGTATAAAAACTATATGTTAGGAATTTAATATCTAATTTACCAAAATGTTATAAGTTGATAGATGTACATATATTTGTTGTTTAGAGTGCCGGACGAGTAACTTCACATGCTGATACACTCGTGAAAGCTGTTCAGAAAGCGGAAGATTTTCTTCGTAAGCGCTGTCTCGGTGTTAATATAACAGCTGCACAGTTTTTTGGAAATTTGGATGGTAAATATAATAGAAATGTTTTTATTATAATTACTTTTAAATTTTTAACAAACAAATTAAACAATATTCATTTTATGCAACATAAATTTAGTGCTGTGGAGTTGGAATTAAGAAATTTTGAATTGCATTATATATAATAAGTCAAAGTTGGTAAAAATGTACTCTTACTGACCTCAATATAAAATCCCAAGAAAATGCTTTTTTAGCATTCATATCATGTGATATTATCTTAGTTTAATTTCTGTTTTTAATACTGTTGTTATAATCAATGTTAAATTTTTTATTACCATAATATCCCTAAATATGGGAAATAAAGGAAAAAAGCTATGAAAGCATGACTAAAATAAAACCACTATCCTTATACGGGATGTCTGAAAAGTTATTGTGAAGTGAAAATTTGTAATAACATTAAAGTTATATGTACAGTATTGCACACAAGACCTGTAAGTTGTATGCAGCCCTTCATAAAGCCATTTCTTAATTCCACGTTGATAAAACAAAGATAAATTTTTAAACTTCTTTAGAAGTTTAAAAATTTAAGGAACAGCTTGCAACAGATTTGGAATGCCTGAAGAAGAGCCCAGACGGGGCATCGAAAATGTTAGCACCCAAGAAACAGTTTATATACTCCAGTTAATTGGGTTCAAGTAAGAAGTTTACAAAGATAAATTGTATGTACATTAGTTAGATGAGTGATAACACTTTCTAAATAGCTTGTTAGATTGTTACTTACGATTGGACAATAGAATGTTTTGTGGTCACTACAGAAAGATTTTAAAACAAAATTTGCTATAGAAATGACACAATAAGGCTATCTGTTTTTTAAAGTTAAAATTTAATGAAGTAGATTTAAAAAATGCCATTTGCCAAAATCTTTAAAATGCAACTTAAGGGAAATTTCCTCATCAAGCATGAACGTCACATGGTCATCGGTATCACTGCAACATAAGTGCGATCACCAATTCAAAATCAATAAAATGTTTATTCTATAGCTAATATTTCTGCAAAATAAGTAGCCTATACTTTCTGTCAGAACATAAAATGTGTATATAACCGAAATTTCATCTTGATTGAACAAAGATTGCAGTAGTTGTAAGGAATTCACAAACACACACACAGACGACTTTTATATTAGTAATATAAAGTCAACACATTTATATTTAGTTTCTGAAACTTGAAACTTAACTTGGTTTTCTCAAAAATATGGGTTCTAAAATGTTTGGAAATCAAACTTCTGGAACAAACAAACCTGCATGCTTAAAATCTGTTTAGAATTTGACAAGTTCTGTAACAATGTATTTAACAGAATAAAAAATTTTTTAAAAAATATTTTGTGTTCTATTGGCATATATTTAGAATATTTCAAAGGGTAAGTTGTGTTAGCATTCAAAATTATTTCTTAAATTTTGATTTCCTAATTAATTATATTTTATTTTCATTTTTATCATCATAAAAAATAAATAAATAGCTGCTAAAGATTGTTCCTTTTACTTTCAGTAAAGTTTTGTGTATTTGAGGCTGAATGAAAATTTCATTAACATATTTCTGTGAATAAAAAACATTAAAAATTAACTTGATATGTCATCTTAATACAGATATTCCAGACTATATTTCTGATGTCGGAAGTTCTACCGGAACTCCTTCTGAACCAGATTCTTCGGCACGAGAAAGGCATTTGTCTGAGGTTTCAAGTTCGAGATCGATTTCACCTGCTTTGAGATTAACTCAAGAAGAACAAGCAAAGGATACTGAAAGTTTACCTGGAGAGTCCAATGAAGGTTCTGATCCAGAAGCTCTAGCAAGGAGGTATGTGATTATAATTATAAAATAAAGTGCATTTTCAACTCTGTAATACAGTGAAATGTTGCTATAACAAATACTAGTTTAATGAAATTTTCAGTATAATGAATTTATCTTGAATTTTCTTTCAATTTCCTATTCAGCTCAATGCAAAACTGTTTCAATTTAACAAATACCATTATGATGAAATTTCAGTTTAATGTATTAAAAATTCTGTTTTTTATGAAAGAAAAGTTTTATTATAATATAATCTATAAATGCACAAATCATTTATTTAAATATCCTCAAACCACACCAGGATAATGATAATATCATGGCACAAAAACCAATAACTGGTGAGCAATAAGGTTAAGCAACAAACGTTTTCTTAACATACATCCCGATTGGATCATGTGACCTGTTCCTATACAAAATTGCTGCCTTCAGAGCCTTAGTTAGAAGGGCATTCATGGCACAAAAACCAATAACTGGTGAGCAATAAGGTTAAGCAACAAACGTTTTCTTAACATACATCCCGATTGGATCATGTGACCTGTTCCTATACAAAATTGTTGCCTTCAGAGCCTTAGTTAGAAGGGCATTCATGGCACAAAAACCAATAACTGGTGAGCAATAAGGTTAAGCAACAAACGTTTTCTTAACATACATCCCGATTGGATCATGTGACCTGTTCCTATACAAAATTGCTGCCTTCAGAGCCTTAGTTAGAAGGGCATTCATGCATATCTCTACCCCTGAAGCTTTAGGTGAGGAATTAAGACTTACAGAACAGGTAGCCAGGGCATATGGTTACACTAATATTAATACAAAGATTATGTGAGTGTTACTGACATGTACAGGCATGCTCCTCCTTCCCAACAGACCAGTTGGTACATAAACAAGAGGAGGCTCTAGGAAGGATTTCTCTTACTTTTAACCTGCATTTAAAGTCCTTATATGCCCCAATTACAAAGAAAAGGTTGGTTAATATTACATACAGTAGATACCCCTCCACGTTCAGCCTGCTATGTAATGGAAAAGAGTCTCCCAATCCCAGCAGACTACTGGGCCTTTATAGAATCCCCATCAGGGACAACGGATGGGATAGGAACCTGGTGTACATTGAGGCAACAAAACGTTCAATGGGGGTTAGGTAAGATACCAATGCATAAATCGGACATACAGCATGGTAGGAATATCATGGCCCTCTCCACATATGCTATGGATCCCGATATTACAGCAGACTTCTCCAAAGCACAACTCATTCTTACTACTCCACATTCAGAACACCTCAAGTGGCTAGAGGCAGTGGAGATTTTTAAAGCTTATTCCATGTCCACTTGCATAATTTTTAGAGAGAAGATGAGATTATCAATGGCTTGGCAGGCTTTACTTGACAGTGGAGTCTAATTGCCGATCTTATTCAAGGGTAGCATAGGAATACATGTGCACAGGAATTTCTTGTTCCAATTTTTGAACTTACAGTTCGATTCTATATTTGAATATTATATTCTGGAATGAATTTCATAATCTTGCTAATTCAAATTTAAAAATACCCGAGGAAGAACAAAGAAGTAGTTAAGAAAACATTTGTTGTTTGATGTTTAACCTTATTGCACACAGATTATTAGTTTTTGTGCATGATATAATCACCTATTTTTAGTAAATGATGAATATTATGTCACACAGTTTGGCAATGCTAATCGTAATCCTTAGTTATGGTTTTGTTATGATGCTATTATTCTACAGTTATATCTTTTAAGTTTAGCAGAAAAAATGGAGAAAAACAAAAAGAAACAAAAGCAGTTTTCTTTGGAAGAGAAGAAAAGAACATTAGATGATGTGCAAAAAGGAATTAAGTAAAACAATGTGTTTGATGGCAAACTGGAATGCTGTGACACAGTACAGAATTTTATTGAAAAAACTTTGATTAAATAAATAACACAAACAAAAATTATAAACTTCCTTTAGCAGAAAATAATGGTTTCAAGCAGCAATAATAACAATTAGAAATGCAAGATTCCAACTAATTGGTACTACCTTATTTTTTATTTTAGATGTTCACTCACAATATTTACAATCACTTAATTTTTTATTACAGTATAACTTTTTATATTGTATTTGAGCCTGTGTGCCCCTATAGTAAGCATACCTAGTTTTAAAGATGTTTTTGCATGTCAAAGTTTTAAACTTTAAATGATATTTAAAGAAATGAAATGAATATGCTTTAATTAAAATAAATGCA
Source organism: Centruroides vittatus (assembly GCF_030686945.1). NCBI lineage: Eukaryota > Metazoa > Arthropoda > Arachnida > Scorpiones > Buthidae > Centruroides > Centruroides vittatus. The sequence goes on along the minus strand of NW_027122360.1, from coordinate 725,526 downwards.
GAAAAGCTGATTGAAGAAAGGATGGTCAGATGATGGTTCACCACCCATGATCTAGGTTATTACTTATACTAATATTGATAATATAAGTAAAAATAGATTTTATTATTTAAATTTGTTTGTATATGCTAAATATTTTAATTTTATATTTGTAACTGTCATTACTAACACAAAATATAAATATTTGACTGACTTTGCTGCAATCACTTTAATAATGTAATGAAAATTTTAAAATCAAGTAAACATTAAATAGAGATGCCTTCAGATATTAAAGGATTCTGTATTTATTTAAATTTTAAATTAGTTCATTGAATTACTAAATATACAATTTTGTATTTAAAACAATATTATTGTCAAATCATATTACTTTCAACTTCTCAAACTTGAGTTTATGTAGATCTCATCACTATATTTAATCCTTTTTCACTGAGATACTTTAATTTAGTGCCAATTTCAGAAACAAGTAAATTGAAGTTTGACTGTATTGGATAGTTCTCAAACTTAGCTTTTATTTGCATTGTAAATCTCAAAAGAAACTGGAGGATGAACATATAAATGAATAAAAATTTCTCCTTTCTTGCTTTTCTGTACAAATATCTGTAGAAAAAAATGATTTATGTATTCACCCAAATGTAAAAACAGTTTATTGCATTCCTTTCATATGTTTGTAGCTCTCTATCTTTTGGTTTTATATTTAAATGTAACTTGTGTATGTTCTATTCAGTTTTAAATTTAATTTGTATGTTTGACAACTTATGAAGATCCATTAACTGGGTCAAAAATGTTTATTTTCATTAAATTATACTTGCTGGAGTAATTTAAGATGTTGATTTTTATTTATATGCAGTATTAATGAGTATTAAATGTTATAAAAAGTAAACATTTTATTTATTAAGAATATTTATTGAATTTATTAGGTCATACTAATAATTGTTGAAATTAAATTTTATACAGGTATCCCTTGATTAATGCAGTTAATGTCTCAATACTATCTTGTATATCAAAATCCCATTAATCAAATGTGGTATCTATGTTAGGTAAAGACAGTTGGTAAAGTTGCGTTAATTAAAACTGTTGCTGCCTGTATAAAAGGATTGCCGCAATTAATATTGCACGTTAATCAAATCCAATGTTAAGCAGGGATACCTCTTTTTCAAAACTACTATTTAGGCTAAATGGATTTTAATTCAGGATATTATGTTAATTTTCATTTTGTAATTTATTGTTAAACAAGTTTGAATAACATTAAAAAATAATAATATTAATAAGACAAAATTATTTTTCCCTCATAAACATGTAATCATAAAATCATTTTATATGAAATCTATTACAATAATAATTTACCGTATTTACTCACGTATAAGACGACCTTGCATATAGGACAATGTGTGACTTTAAAGATCAAAATAAAGAAAATTAGATTTATTAATATAATTCTAATTTTATTTCATTTCATCACAAATAATATATTATCAAATGCACACATTGTCCTGCAAAAATTACTGGCATTTTAAACTTCAAGGAAAAATCTTGTAAAATTGACAACATAATTTGTTCATGTAAAGCTGGACAATCAGGAACCTTTTTTGCCAATTCTTAACAGTCAAATCCACTCTCCATAGATTATACTTAAGAGTTTCTTCGAATTCTGATTCCTGAATAATCATCTGTTTTCATGTGAGAATGGATTAAAACTTATAACAGGCTCACATGTGATTTTGGAATTAAATTCAAAAGCTTTGCTTTTCCTATTGCTATTTATCTTTACTCCTGACAATACACAAGAACGATTGAAATGACTCAGATAAAATAGTTTTGTTTTTAAACACCAGAGGGTGAGCATCCAGTAAAAAATGCAAATAGATGGTTCACAAAAAATTATTTTCAAAAACACAAAGAATCCTTTGCTTGCACAAATAGGATGACCTAGGTTTTTGAATCAGTGAAAAATGGATAAAAACCTCGTCTTATATGCTAATAAATACAGTATTTTAAAGATTTGTTACTTTTTTATTAATATTTTAATAGTCATTAATAATAACTTTTTATGAAATAGAAAAGAGAGACGCAAACATCAGAATGCCAAACTGCTTCAGTGTATTAAAGCTGGAAAAATAGAGGTAAATGTTAAATTATGTACATTAATATTAAAATTTTTGTTAAAATTTTAACAATCCAGAAAATAATTTATCAAAGCTAACAAAACATTAACCACTCTGCAGTGATCAATGGATATATCCGTCAAGGGCAATCACGTGGCAGTGGTGAACGTCTATATCCGCAAAGAAATTTTGCGGATATCGCCAAAAACTGGCCAAAAATTTCACATAAAAAACGAATTATGTGACAATAAAAAAAGATTTTTCTTTACTGGACATAACTATTTAAAAAAAATTTTTTTTGAAACAGAAACAAGAAAAACACGTGGGAAAATTCTTAAAACATTTTCCATGTTTATTCTCCACTACATCGTGGTAGCTCCATATCTGACTAACCCACTGTAGAAAGGTTAAGTCAAATGCTTAAATAACTTGATAACATATACCATATTGTTAACACAAATTTGAAGTTTCTAAGACCCGAATGCAAGAAAAACATTGCTCTCTGAAGAACAGAATGTTCTATAAGTGTTCCATTCAGTTTTTAAAAGACAACATTGAATCCTTCCATCAGATAAAGATCTGGCTAGAATAGTGTAAGGAACTGAGTCCGAACCTTATTTTTTATTTTATTATTATTTCCATTTTATTATCTTTTTGTTTGGGGTTTATGTTTATTTAGGACGAAGGTTCCCCACCACTCTCTTGTTAGTAATGAAAAAATGAAGAAAAAACAACTCGCGGAGAAATAAGCGCCATAGGAAACATCTTGCGCACTTGCGCTGCCCGGCGGAAGTAACAGTCCGCAGAAAAAAAAATGGGGGGGGAGTCCCCACAATCACTAGTAGAGAAATACTTGATAAACCGTCTTAAACATCCCAGAAAATTATGATAAATATTTTGTAAACGGTTTATAAGCTTTGTCGGAAACTTAAAGCTGCCAGAACAAAGTTAATGTTAGCAACTAAGTATGTAAATAAGAGGAGTAACCCAGCTCAAGTGTGACGTCACTTCACAGTATAAAACCCGTACGTTAACCGAAGAAGGAGAGGTGATTTATAAACCGAGGTGATTTCCAAACCGAGGTGATTTCCAAATCGAGGCGACGTTGAGAGCGAGGTAGATTCGAAAGCGAAGTATTTTCTGATAGAAGTCCAGATTGATAATTGGACGGTCCAAGGTGCTAAAGAGGAGTTTGATTGACGATTTGACGATATCGAAAGGATTGAGGAAATAGTTTTTTCGTATAGTGAGGTGACGGATAGACATTTAATTAGTAAGAGATTTTGTTCATAGTTTCTAAGTATTTGATTGTCGAATTTCAAAGGGGAAATTACTATTAAGTTAAGCTAAGTAGCTGAGTTTATTGTCGGGTTGACTTGTTGATTTTCGTTAATAAATTTTGTTTGGATTATTGACATTTGTACGTAGTACGTTCTAGTTGCTAATTAAATATATTTGAACTTTTGATCTGACTTGATATTTATCGTTATTATTACTAATTTTTTGGTGCACGCTTAAAAGCCCAGGCCTGGCAAACTAATCTCGAATCCGCGTAAAGTACCCGTTAGGTTAACGGAAGTCTCACCGACCGTAATTAGAGTCTGTTTCCTAAGATACTAAAATTAAGTACTTTACAATAGTATCCACTTTACAGCAGTATTATAATATGATAGTTAGAAAACTTGAATTGTATAAGAACAGTTGTTGTTCAAATAACAAATATTGTCAGATTAAATTTTTCTGGCAGTTCTAGGTCTGACATTATTCTTAATAGGTTATAAGGTTATACAGTGGACCCCCGATATAACGCGCATGTCGGGTGGGAAACGATACCCGCGTTATAAGGTGAACCGCGTTATACTGAGCGGCGCGGTTCACCTCTTTACTTTAGCAATATTGTCAAGCTTTTCTTTCACACTGTAAGCTTTTCTTTTACTCATCATGCATACAATTATTAAACACTATTCAAAATGCATTCAGGAACTCAATACATACACAATTACTCAATACGCAGTAACAATAAAATGCGCTACTCACTAACGCCACACGGACCTGTATAAACTTGTCTGAGCCTATCGTGTTGCGAACATCACCCGCTATAACCAAGTGCGCGTTATAGCGAGCAGATCTATAACGAGGATCCACTGTATTTTAGTTGTAGAAACAAAAAATGCATGTCTGGTTTTTTGTCTACATTTTGTATAAAAAAAAATTCAAACTAAAATATTTTGATACAACAAAACTTGTTAAAGGTGTTAATATAAAAACATGTTTTATTTAAACATTCATTCATTTTTACTTGTTTGTATTTATTAATTGATAATAAAAATCCAAGTAAAAAAGGCCAGTTTGAACATTTGTTTGTGTAATTTGTTGTTTTCTGTACAAGAAATCTCATATGCTCATTTTTGTTAGTACAGTTTGTATTTTTACATATTCAGTATAATTTATCATAAACAAATTATTTTCATTTTTTAGACTCATTTATTAGGTGTGTATCGCAGTACAATACCAAGTGAACGACATAAATTGTTCCATAGTAATGTTGCTTCTGAGAGAAATAAACTAAAACATGTTTCGTGGTTCGGACCAATTGATGATGAAGAGCAGGTAAAAATATAGTTTTACAAAAATTTATAATCATATGTCATTGAGCATTCTAACTTTATTTATTTATTTATTATTTTTTTTTTAGCAAGAAGAAATATATGATTATTGCCTGCAATTGTTCAAATCATCATGTGAATATAAAGATACATTTGATGTTGTTGCTTACATGTTTGAAGTTTGGGTTCCAGAGGTAAGCTTATTAAAATCTGTGTAATAAATTTATAACTGTTATATGAAATTTTTTTATTTATTTCAAAATCTTTAACTCTCAGTCAGCCATGTAATGACAAAATTTAGCATCTGTGGTAAAAGGTGAAAAATGTTTTTCCCAAACTATATAATTATTATTGCTTTTAGTTAATAAAAAATAAAAAAATGTTAATAACTTTATAGTGAGGATATGGCAGTATGGCAGAGCCACATTGCCATATCCTCATTATGCCACCATTCTTAGTTATTTTTGACTGAAATTTAAATGGAATGTTCTATTCATGAAACATTTTCTAAAAACGGTTCTAAGAAACCTGATGATGGCTTATATGATAGGCTGAAATGTTAGTTATTAAGAGTATTCTCTCAGCAAATGCAAAGGCATGGTCATAAGTCTGTAATTTATCTCAGCTGAGCACGTAAGAATTGTTATTTTTGACTTCATATTATAAGATTTTACTGCACGTTGGATGATTATTTGAAGTAAAAGTTTAATCAAATTAAGAATTATTATTAATTTATTTAATATATTTATTTATTTTAGAAGATAATACAGCAAATGATAAAATTCTCTCTTAAAAGATATGGAGTTATCAGTTTTTTTTTTCATTTTTGAGTGCATAGAAATAGAAATTTGTTTTTTGAAATAAGCACATAAATGTTATCATTTATTTCAGACTTATAAAATATATGTTTGAGTATATCCTTTGTAACATATCATTGTATGTTTTTGATTGAATACACAAACATTAACACGATTGATTTGTGAAGATTTTAACATTAGCATTTTTGTAATTGTTCTCTGATGCATTGTTTTTCAATAGGACGTAATGCAATTAGTATGTTATATATAATTTTATTGACGACTTTATTAGTAATTGAATTGTATATATAAACAGGATATAGACATAGCTAAATACAAACACACAAGAGTGTAGATAATCAGTAGTGGGCTATTCAATGACATGGTTGCCATGCATCCTGAACCCCTTCTATGGGGCCAAATCTCAGTTCCTACAGAAAAGTCTGAGGAAGGTTGGTTGGATATGCATGACAACTACACCATTGAATAAACCACTACCAATTTATTTTAGACAACAAGTTTCAACTTTCAATCTGTATTCTGGATGAAAAAAAAAATATTCTTTACTAATTTTGATGAGCTGAATTCAGAGGAAAATCTCAATTTATGAAACCCATATTATATTTCCAAGATAGTTTTTATGCCATTCGAATACTCACAAAACATAACTAGGCATACATATATAACTATACTTTTGATCTACTGATTCTAAGATGTCTCTGGAGAGAGAGCTATAGTATATCTGAAACAACAGTTTCAGTAAAAGATACAAACAAGCTGCTTATCTGTTACATTTGAAAATGCATACTGTTGACTTCCTCTTATATTACAAACTATTCACTTTCCAGAATAAAAACCAACAGTAGTAAGAGAACGTAATAGAATACATTAGCCTTGATATTGTTTTTTCATCATGTTGAGATCCTAATGGAAATGTTTTGTCTGCTCATCACTTATGGCACAAAAGTTACCCAGGAGTGAGTGGAGAAAGTACAGCTTTAGAGACATTCAGCAATTCAGGTTCTTAAAACTGTGCAAGAGATTGTTCATAAGGTCGATACAGTGAACTTTGTTTTGTATTTTCAAGAAAACTAGCACACAATTGCAAACGATTTCCGTGTTTCCAATTTCAATGAATTTATTCTTGTTTCAAATTCTGCTCTTGAGCAGTTTTTTTATTTTGAGCCCTATGAAAACTCTTTGTAACCTTAGACTCAGTCATCTGGGAAAATATATAAGAAAATTATTTTTCTCAAATATTTTCTCAGATGAGTGAGTCTAAATCTTCCCAAGATGACAAGAATGAGAAAAATGATTTTTCTCATAGGTATAAGAAAGTGCTTCCTTCCTTTCCAAAGCTTTTACAAATGCTCCCATTAAACAAGTTGGATATAAAATGTGAGAGTGGTATTATCTTTCTGGGTTCAACTATTCAAACCTTTCACCTGGTGTATAATTATTATGATTCAGCTAATCTCTCTTCATGCAATGGGTTGCAGCTCTCCCATAAACACTGGAAGTAGCAGTGCTTCATGTAACTTCCCTGCAGGCTGAAAAGTAGTGCAACAACTTTAAGATCACTGCAGACATACCGTGCATCTTTGTGGATACCAATGAGTATTGTAGCCAGTGTATCATATGTTTTCTTCACTCCTACAGCTTGGACCAGAGAAATTGAATACCACTTATTTCCATCATGCAGTAATACATCTTTCAAGCTAATTTAGATACACAAAAAGATGCCGTTCACAGGAATTTTAGCTGAATACGAGTTTATATGAAACTTGTAAGACCAAACCATTGCACAAGTGTATAAATTACCCAAATTATGTAGGTATGATGTCAAGTTTATCTCAAAAACAATGCATGATGGAAAAATTTAAATGGAGAGCCCAAAATCAGCATGCCATAATTAATTAGAAGTACATGATTACTTTCAGGATACAAAATGACTGTTTTCTAGTGTTATTTAAACTTTTGTGCACTTGTATTTAGCTAATACCTTCCTGCTCATAATTATAAGAACATCACCATTTTTATGTTATCTCTAATTACAGTTACAATACACTTAAATGAATGGAATGTGAAGGTTATACAGAAGTAATTTTTCACTTTAATGTCACAATATTTGCAGAGTTTGCAACAGAACATAAAAAAAATAACAAAAATTAATTTTAAGACATGTCCAAAAGTATAAGGACAGCATGTATGACATCATTTTTTTCAGTTGGATTTGATATTTGCGCGCACTAACTAATTTGTATATATTGGCAATACAGTCATATGACTAGATAAAACAGTTTACTACAAGCAAAAAATGCCTTGTGGCAAATAGGTGGGAGAAAATGAAGTTTGGAACATTTGGAAACTTAAATGGAGCATGAAAATCAATTAGTGCTATTGGTGAAGAACTCAGCAGATCAAAGAAGCAATTGAAATGTATTAAAAAGAATAACAAAAATTTATCAAGACATGATAAGAAGGAGAAAGAAGTTAAATGGAAAGGACTTAGATGGATATTTACACTAGAAACCAATGACAAGATGTTTGCTAGCCAAATTTCTAATCAAATATCAACACCTGTTTTTGGCAACACCATTATCCACGTTCTCTATTAATCTGCTTATTCAGAATATACAAAATTGAAGAGAAAACCTGTCCTAATTCCATTGCTTAAAGAACAACACATAGTTGCCATTTCCAAACAGATGGAGGACAGTGCATAATGGGAAAAATGTGTGTTATCTGATGAAAAGTGTTTCAACTTAATGGCCCTGATGGCATGCATTGCTGTTAAAATGATTTAAGGAAAGAACCAAACGTTCAAATGAGCAGACAACAAAATAGGTATGATAGTGTAAAGTGCATTGTTATCAAGAGGAAAGACTGGTTTAGTAGTTCCTAAAACAGTGAATGTATAGAAAATATATGGAAGTATTAGATGTGCAATTGTATGTTTATGGATGGCTTCTGGGCAGAAATATTTTTCAACAGGATGATACAACCTATCACACACCTTGAGCAACCAAACAATGGATGGAAGAAATTGCTTGAAGACCAATTGCTGAATTGGTCTTTAACCTATCCCATGTTGAAATTTTTCTCTGTTGCATGTCATGCCATGTTGAATTTTTGTTGATGTTAAGCCAAACGAAAATTACACGTTTTTGAAAAAATAATTGTGGCTATTGTATCGTCCAAAATTATTTTTTTTATTTTGTACAAACAAAATAGACACATTAATTAATGTAAAAACAAAAAAAAATTATATTTTGGAAGTTAGTTTTAATATAAAAATTATAACAACTAACATCTTGTTTCAAAAATGTTCTGATGCTGAAACGAGATATCTCGAGTCCACTGGTCAAGGTCAGCAGGTTGCGACCCAAGATATGTCAGGAATAACACGAGACAGGTTAAGATCACCAGTCCTCAGCATTATAGAAAACATTTGAGGACAAATGGTTTGTGCAATGTATAACAAACACAGGTAATCTTCATCCCTTAACGATCTCCAAGATGCAGTGTATGATGCTTGGAATGGTATTACATCACAGTGCCTTTCAAAACTAATTTGAAGCATAATAAAATGCTTAGCCAAGTGTCTCAAAATTACTGATATAGCAAAACAAAAAATACATATGTGCTGTCATATTTTTGGACATGTCTGAAAATTTAAACAAGAAAGGAAGAAATTATCACAAAGGCGTTAATTACCTGTGATAATTTTTTTACTCCTTTGTGTTAATTTCTTCCTTTCTTGCTTAAACAAAAGATTGGGGTGACATCCAACCTTCCAATCTCAATATCTGAAAATTAATTTCATTATTTTTTTATGTTCTGTTGCAAAATCTGTAAATATTATAACATCAAAGTGAAATTTACTTTTGTAGAATCTTCACATTCCATTTATCCAAGTGCATTTTAGCTGTAATACGTAATGATATAAAATTGAGTCACTGCATCTACTCGAGGTCATAAATGATGGAAACCATTATCATTGCTTGGTTTCTTACTTTCTGAGGACATAAACAATGAAAAACCTTTATAATTAAATATGTCTTAGATGTCCTGGGAAAGTAGGAAACCAAGCAATAAAATATTCTCTTTAAAATGTTTCTTACACTTCCTGAAGTAATAAATAACATCTGAAAAATAAAATATGAACAATTTACCAAAATTTGTGTGTCCAAATAGTACATATTGTAACAAAGGTCACAAGATGCAAAATCACATCAAGCAACAGTGAAAAGTTTTGAAAAAGAAATAGTATAATTGTTGTCAGATTGACAAAATTAGAAAACACTTTTTTTTAGTAAATGTACATTGTTATATTTACAGCACTGCTTTATAAGAACATGTGATGTTTCAAATGATATATTTATAAAAAATTCTAATTATTTTAATGTGTTCAGAAAGTATGTTTGCTAGACATGAATTAGACTGTTAATTGAATCTTATGAAAGATTTTATATTATCAATTTAGCATTTGTTGAAACAATATTTTTAGTTCATAGATATTATTTTATTAAACTTTTGTATCAGAAAACTGTTATTTTCACATTTGGATTTCTCAGCATCAACAAATTGTTGTCAGGCTGTCTTTTTGAGATTTAAACTATTAGGATTTTTATATCTAATTTTTTGAAAAGTTGGTTTAAGTTTTGAATTAATGAACATTCAGTGATTTTATTCCAGCACACAAATTATATAAAATTTTGATAATTTATTATTTATATATTTGTGCCGACTCTTCTCGAGGAATACCAATAAATTTTTGTAAATTTCACCACTGCCTCAAGGTGAACATTAATTTTATGCAATTTATATTCATTTTATAACTTACTTTTTTGTCGGCAGGCAATCGTGAGAGCCATAGCAAGAGTACGTAGAGTAAAAATGAATCAGGCAGAGAATATTTTTTCGAGAGGAGTGAATTGGAGCAAGGCCGAAAAGGAAGAGGCAAAACGAGAATTCGAGAACTTCCAGCTGACGGAAGAAGAGCGTCAGGAGCACAGAGAAAATATGGCCGACAGTCTGAGAATCGCCGGCGTAAAAGAAGACATTATCCAGTCACTGAATTTGTAATTTTAATCACTATTTTAACTACATGTAATTTTTCCATAAACAAATATAAAAAAAATAAACGTAAAAAATCAACTCCAAATATTTCAGTTTTCCAGTTAAGGGTGAAGTTATCTTCCCGTATTTGCTTGCTACAGATAGCGAAGGAACACATTTGAAAGTTGTACGACTGTAAATTACTTACAAAATATAACTAGAATTTTTCTATTTATTAGTGCTTGATTACGTTCTATATTGGAAGAATATCTGTTTTAATCGACAGTTAAAAGGCAGTTAGACAAATCTATAAATGAAATAGGTCATGTAATTGAGATACTAAAATATATCCAATGGTTTTTTTTTTTTTTTTAATTAGTAGTGCTATGATATGTTGTACTTAAAACTTGTACAGGAATTCTTCAATATGGAAAAGTTTAAATTGTCTTTGTTGCTTTGCATTCTGAATTTCCTAATGATATGTCATTAGGATAATTATTAAATAATTAATAAAGAAGTAATTACATGTTGTAAGAACAAAGATTGTGCCAAATTGAATAATAGATTTATATAAAGTCCAGTTTGTTTCTTGTTTTTGAAATCACAAGCATTTTACATTGAGCTTAATACACCTTGCATATTTTAAATTTGAATTATATAGTTTGTTTGTAGTTTTATGTATTATAATTAGTTGGCTAGAAAGAATGTATCTATTATTTGCTTATTTTGTTCATGCAATCGATTTCAAAAGGGTTAAATTTGTCGAAATTCGAATGGAATCAGAACTCATAAGCATACTCGCTGCAGTTTGGGTCTAAAATTTTGAAAAAAATTAAGACCTTTTTGGTCTCATAAAGGAATTATGTTTTGTCCATTATTCAAAAATGTCATTCTCACTTGTTTTAATTTGTATTCTATTATAAGCAGTTTCAACAATCATGCCTGTCGTTTATACGAGAAGGAAAAATATTTGAAATAGTTTTAAGATTTGTATTGGTAAGGGGTTTTGCATTAAACATCATCAAATTATATATACATATATAGACATACACAAACACAACACAAACATATATATATATATATATACTGTAAAAATGTTTTGCATATATAAAACATTGCAAGTTTATAGAGTGCATAAAAAAGTACGAATTCTATAATTCTAAAATACGCATTTTTAATTGTTGTCATATGGTCTGTAGAACCATAATTCCTATGTGAGGTTTCTATATAGATTTATTTGTTGAGATAGAAATTTCCATATTTAGAAATATTTAAGTATATCGGTGATGCCTAAGCTCTATGTTTTTTTACATATATATGTTACACATAAAAAACACCCATGTATGCATATATATATGTTGAATATGTACATTATGAAAAAAAATTATATTATGACATTCTTTATAAGCTCAGTTTAAGGAAGCCTGATTCAATTTTGTTTCTCTTGTAATAGTATAATTTGAAAGGTGGAAAAAGGCCTTATTAGAAGAGAAAAACTACAAGGATGCTTTGTAAAATTCATCCAATTAAAAATAATCTATAATGACTTAGTTTTATCAAATTTTTCCACATTGTTATTAAATGTTGAATTTTAATAATAATAATAATGATGATGATGATGATGATGATAATTTTAGAATTGCTTTTGTTTATTTTTGTCATAGTCCATTGGAAGCATTATGTAAATCATGATATTACACTGCCTATTTAAATACGAAATTTTAGAAATCAATTTTTTGCGTGCAACTGCAGCGTCGTTGCGACTGATGGGAGAATAACCGTAGCTTTCGAAAAAATGACTTTAAAAAATAAAAAAAGAACATTGTAGTAATGGCTGCATCGTGTCGTGCGGTAACATGTTGCATAGTCTTTAAAATCTCATATTTTCACTCCAGATCTACGGAATGTTTGCTTTTGTGCGTAAATGTTCAACCGTGGAGAAAAAGGCAACGTTCGGACGACAAAAATAAATATATATATATATATAAAAAAAATTTTTTTGTGTAATTTTATGTAGTTGATATCATCATTGTTACAAGAAATAATTCTTGAAAAAGAGTTTTTGAATTTGTCTCCTGTAATCTGGTTCTTGTGTCTATTATTATTTTGTTATAAATGTTTGGTGACGTGAAATTTATTGCATTCCTTATTGTAATGTACACGGTGTATTTTCACCAGAACTACAAGATGTCTTGTTCGGGGTTGCTCGTCGAATCCTTGTGAAAAATAAAGGCTTGTCATTGTTTTTCAAGTTGTTTATGCTAAATCATTTCTTTTAGTTGTGTTACATCTCAAGATAACATTTGTCTTATTCAGATGTAAGCTTTAGAAATCATTTAAATTTTGTTTATTAAAATTTTCAAATTTTAATCCATTCTCAGATGACAACTTAAAATTTATATAACTTCTAAAACTTGTACCCAAAGAGAATGTGATGTTCACTGCGAAAGGGAGCACACGAAGATACGTATAGACCCCGAGTGTAAGTTACTCGCGTGCTGCCCTCGTGGCAAATATAGGAGTTCACTAAAGAATGCATGTTTTCCATTATTCGGTGAGACGTCAGTGCAGTGATAAAACTCGTTCCATATTTTAGCTCACTTGCAGTGCCATCTCAAAACGCTTACAAAATTTCATTAGCGAGGTTGAGGGTAGTCTTAGGAGTGGTGACACTCTTGATCCCAGTTTCTACACCAAAAAAAAAAATCTCTATCTTGTCTTTTCTGCAAGAATCTCTTTGGTATTCTCTGTTAGTCTCTATTTTCTCTCTCTGCCAGACCTGAACTCAGAATCATAAGAGCTTCGTCTTGCCTCCAAACATGGCCTAAAGAGTGACACGTTCACGTCCTCTTGCTCAGACGTCCAAGCCAAAAAGTGTCCGTTGTTCCGACGGCTTAGCCCTCGGGGATTCTTTTCTATATATGAGGCATCAGCACCCAAGGAGAAAAAGTTAAGAAGGAACATTCTAGAAAAGATAGGCAATGGAACAAAGAAGGAAGACAGGAAACTATACTATATTAAAAATTAAAATATACACAATACGGCATACTGCCACAAGAAAAATGATTTATAAGAATGTGTTGGACTGGAGGTGAGGGATGTTTTTTTAATCAGAAAGCCACTTCATGTGAAATATCTGGAAAGACCATGCATATGTTAACATAGGAAGTTCCACAACTATATATATTCAGCATTCATGTATAATCTCACAGGTGCCTTATAATAAATGGATACAATCAAAAATATCTTACCAACATACTAATTTTTGTAAGCTACTTTTTATTTTATGAAAAGAAGAAAAATAGGTCCTCAAAAATTTATTTCTGTATTATACAGTGGAAAAAGTTTATGTAAAGTTTTACATATGATATTGCAGTTCTCCTACAGCAAATGCTGGAAATGTCCTTGGGAGGGAGCAAGGTTGGGAGATTATGCAACTGAGAAAGAAGTCTTCCAAAAACTAGAAGATCCACGAGCAAGCAGTAACATCATCCACCAGAGTGGAAACATGGGCCCCACAACTTATAGATCTCTTATTTAATGCTGTATGTATAACTTTAATGTCATTACAAATTTCTCACTGCACAGTAACTTTCAGACATCTGGTACCATTTATATTTTATCCAGCTGCACTAGAAACAATAAAAGTCTAGGTTCACTAACTACAAGTTAGATACTGAATATCAAAATATTTTATTTAATAATTTAAGCACAAATTTAACAATTATAATTGTTAAATTTGTGCTTAAATAAGCATTTTTAAACTTCCAAGAGCTACCATAATTTACTGTGAAATGTTGTTAAATTCTTATTGTTTCTTAATATTCACTTTATTATTATTAACTGCACAAAACAATGCCTCACTTTTTAAAATTTAATTTAGACTGAAAACTAATTGAGCATTAAATTATTCTACACGACACCATTTAAAAATAATCTTTGAATATTTTTAAGTAACTGATTAATGTTCATAAGAACTACAAAGAACACAATTTTATATATTTTTTATTTTCAACTAACAAAAATATTATTCACAGAAACACTTGAACCAATGACAATAACCAAATATTGTCCCCTGGCTACTGCATATCTCTTGACAGTCCACTTTATTACCGTCTTGTCCGCACACGTAAAACTCTCCGCTCTCGGCTTTCGGATAGAAACCGCCCCAAACTATAAAAATTAAAATTTTAAGAAAGGAAATTTTCTCTATAATTTAAAAATGCAAGAAAAACTCACCTAAGCTAAATAACAACATAAAGCAGAAACATTTGAAAACGGCCATTTTCGTATAAAATTCTAAAAATAGACGAGCAAAAGTTAAGAACTTGTATGCCACTTCAAAAAACTTACAGAATTTATAAAAATAACTTACAGAAAAGGTTATCACACTGGAACGAGCGATCCCACTTGTTTATAAGAGAAGGTTTAGCCGGATAACATTCGGTATATATACCTAATCTACCACGTTAATTGTTTTGAAAAATGTACCAGAGTTCAGTCTGACTATCGCATTTCTCCTTTATAGGAGGGGAATTTATAGAACGAGAATTAACTTACAGAAAGAAAACAAACAGGATATCGATTACTATTAGTTTAAAAAATGTAAATTTAGAACATATCTGACCATTAAATTGCACAAACATTTATTACAATCAATAACAAATCGGAAGCAACTTAGAAATCAGTTTATTAACTTAAACACCATACAAGCCGAGCGATTTTTCGTGTACTCGGAACAGTTTTCTTATATTTTTTCCACGCAACCCGTTGCAGAAACAGTTACCATAGCAACATTTACCATCAGTTTCCTTTCTTTTGTGGTTCATGCAAATTCCACCACATTTATTATCATCCTTTTTACAGGTATATAAAAGTCCATTTGGATCTCTTGGAAATTCTCCTTCTAGACCAGCCATGTTACCTTGAACAGTTTAATTATGATAATTCTAAATTCATGAATTTGTATGCAATTAATAAAGGTTACTTACATTTTGGATAGTTTGGATCTTCTGGATATACAATTACAAAGATGGAAAGTAAAAGCATCAAAGAAGAAAACAGAGCCATCTAGCTAGGGAAAAAAACAGAAATTAAATTATTAATTATACTAAAAATTCAATTAACTCAATTATTTTTGTGCTTAAATCATTAGAGATAATATGTAAAAAAATCCAGATATGGTTATTGATTCACATAAAGGATTCAGTGTTATATTTCTAAAATGGCACCCATTTTCATGTCTTAATTTGATGATAGATTATAATTTTGCATTAATTTATGAAAAAACATTAATAAACAAAAGTTTGCAAGAAAAAGTAATTAAAAAAATTGTTTTAGAATAGTAAAATTAATCAACTACAGAATTGCTGCTATAAATAATAATTACTTTTTTAAATTAAGTAAATTTAAAATAGTTCACAATGTTATTTTAACTGCAATTAATGTGAACAAAATCAAATCATTCCACACTTTATTTAAATTTCAGTTAAAGTGCAGAATTTTGCTTAATTTATGCACAAATTTGATGAGAAAATTCATTCAAATTTTAGACTTTGTAACAAAGTAAAAAATTCTTTTATATTTCTTTGTATCCAGGTTTAATTTTATCAGTTTTTGTGATAATTTACGACAAAATCTGTTTAAAGAATAGAATTATGAAGAATAGAAGGTAAAAAGTAATTACATTTTTGCAATTAACTAACAAGAATTTAAAATGAGTTTTAAAATCAGCAAAATACAGGAAAATGATGCCAGAATCATGTATTAAGTATCAACTTACCTGCTTAAATTTAATTAAAATTTATTAATTTAATCGAGTTTTACTTTTAAATATTAAAAGTAATAAAATTTTATACCCACTTCAATCAAAATTTTATTATTTAAATATGTTCAATTCCAGTTTTTCAGCTGCTCCAACCAATAAAAATGTTTATAGCTGGATTAATTTAATTTTCATAAATCGACTTTTTAAAAGTCCTTTTAGATGATTAATTAAAGAAAACGAAATGATTAACTTTCTAATGAAAAAGAAAACTTAATTAGAGAGCTTAATGTAGTTCGATCCCATTTATTTTACGCTCGAATTGTTACGGATTAATTTCTCAATAATTTTAAACGGGAATTGCTCGTTGCCGTTTTTAATTTTGAAAGCATTGTTTGTGCGTAATTAAGGTACAAGGGCAACTATACCAACGTATCATTTGTTTTACGTATAAAGAAAATAGCAACTATTTTAAGATGTAAAGTGGGCTTTTCAAATTGGTAAAATACTGGAAAAATCTATTTTGTGGTGGGAAAAAAAACCCCATAATTTTCGAAACATTCGCACTCGCTGCCATGTTTAGAGGCATAAGTTTTCAGTTAATTCCTGTGTTTTACGTAAGAATAAGTGTAACAAATCGAAAATGTTACTAATCATTTATGAAGACAGTATGATTAATGTAATATTTGGATGGCCTCTAGGAACCATTCAAATATTCAATATTGTATTAACAAAATTTTGGCCTTTTTTGATCACCGAGAATCAAAGTACCCCTCTCTCGAGTTAGCTTATGTCGTCAGAAGTTAAAACAATTCGTAAATACACAGGTGTTTACGAATTGTTTCAGGTAATTTTGTGATGGTCGAGCATGATTTTACATCATCAAAGACTCATCCTCCCTTCTTATCGTTAGCAATTGTCAGATACAAACGAATTTCCCCTTCCCCCTTAAACTATTAACGTAATAGCCTACTCTGTTTCGGAATTAAAATCGTTGTCCTAATCTACAATATATAAGCAGATCCCCATCAAACGATAATAAATTTCAAAGCACGGGGCCTCGAACTTCAGCTTTCCAGCAATAGGTCCTAAGCTGTAGCTTTGGTTATTTTGTGTTAATTAACAATATAGAAAGTATTTCGTACACTGCACAATCGTAAATTGTAGGTAAACGGTTCAAGATGGTGCAAAATAAACCGTTTAATTTTATGAAATTAAAAAAGAATTTAAGAAAATCTGGCTCTTATATAATTAACGGGATAATCGATTTCGTATTTCCTTTAATAACCGCGAATTATCTAATTAACCAATCCACAATTGTTACAGTTAAATCTGAATAATTGCCGAATATCTGAATTGGGTACTAAATAGAATGTATCGCCATCTGTTGATGACTATAGCTAATAAATAAAAAATTATTGTTAATAATTCTGAAATATAATAGATTTATCTGATTTCGTATTGTGATTTAAAATTGTTTTAATTTATTAAAACGTTCCAGAAAAGATGTTCTGCAATTTCGTAAGAATTTGCATTATAGTCTATACAGTAGACCCCCCTATAACACGGTAGATACGTTCCGTGTTGTATGAGTCACCTAAATACATGAACCAATCACAGCCGGGTACGTGTGCAGTTTAGGTGCTACGGCTGTTTGAAAGGTTTTCTTCCATAAAATTAATCGATTCTAGACTAATTTTACTCAACATTTTCAAATCACGTATAATTTTTGGGAATAATCCATATAAACTATGCTATAAACAAAAAATTGTAGGATTACTTACCGAGTGCGCACCGTTCGAAGATGCCATTGCTTAAGCTTGTTTTCGTCGCGGAGCGGCTCATCGAACGGTGAACGCGTGTTTCCTGATCAGCGAATTTTTCGCAGAAAAATAACTTAACTTTGACGACATTATTAATAAAAATATAATTTTTATGGCCGTTGAATAATAATTGTTTTTTAGTAGGTCCGGTGCTCGTTTAAACCCAACGGTTTGTACAATATCCGCTATTGGTCCAGATTCGACCAATCCTGTCGCGACACGAGTCGGCGATGACGTTTTACCGAGTCTCTTTTAGCGTGTTATACGATTGCAATTTTTTCGCCGTGTTATACGAATCCGTGTTATAGGGGTCTACTGTAATTATAGTCTGAATTTAAATTTGTTCTTTAATTTAAGACGGAACTTCGTTCTTAGAGGATTCTAAGAATGGCAATAACGAAAAACGAAATATATAAAATCAATTTTATAAGCGATTATTTACATAGTTTCTTTTATTACGTAATTTCTAATCAGAGCTTAAGTGATTTTATATTTGTTTACATTTTGTCTCCAATCACATATTGGGGATGTGTTGCTATGTTGGTCACATCCTTTCTTGTATACTTTTTTAAAATACTGTATATATATAAGGTCTATAAACACAAGATCAAGACAGGATATCGTGATGCATCGTGGCAGTCGCCATTTTGAGTTCTTTTCAGATTGTGTGTACGCTGTTTCTAGAGCGAAGCTGATTGTTTATTTCGTTCTCAATTAGTTGGATTTCTTGTTATATATATGTATATGTATGTATATATATATTTAAATGGTTTGGCGTTCAGCATCGAACTGTAAAAATTCGACAGAAAAGGGTGTAAGGCCAAAAACACACATGCGTAAAATTGTTTGGCAGAAAACTGAATCAAAAATCAGCTTTCAGTTTCTGTTTTACGCTTTTATGCCAGAACACACATAAGTAAAAATTCTGGCCGAATAGAAAACACCACCGCCACTAACAGTGCTAATTTTATTAATTTTTTCCCCTCATTTTTTTTTTTTTTAACTCTTTCCGCCCTGTGGGCACTAAGAGGGCCTCTTTTAGTAGGCCCATTATGGGTTCGGCCAGGCCCACAATGGGGCGACCGGGTGGTGAGGGACGGGGCCCGAGATATCCGAACGGACCACCCCCCTCATATAAACTATCCCTTTCTACCTTCCATTTTTTCTCCGCTTCCTCTGCTATAACATAGAAAATTTAAGTTAATGCACTTGTATTCCGAATTTAAATAAAGAACGTGTGATCTAAATACTCGGCCTATATATCGATCTATTAGACCTACCTGTTATTTGAAATTTTGCACCTACAGCCATCCATAAACATTGTTTAAATACAGTGTCTTTATACATGACACTGATGTGGTCGAACGAATTCAATAAACCCCTCTATTTAATTTATTTTTCGTTTTTTCGACACCGTCACAATTACAGGGTTTTTTTAACTCTTTCCGCCCTGTGGGCACTAAGAGGGCCTCTTTTAGTAGGCCCATTATGGGTTCGGCCAGGCCCACAATGGGGCAACCGAGTGGTGAGGGACGGGGCCCGACATATCCGAACGGACCACCCCCCGAAAAATTCCTGGGGATTATTCGACCCGTTCGGATTCGATCCCGGGTCCCCCAGAGCGGTAGGCTGCCACCTTGACCGCTCGGCCATCCGGCCTTAACAATTACAGGGTTAACTCTCATTGCTGCCATTATTAGAATAAAAACCACGTGTCTACTTTGACGTCGCAGAAAATACTTCTCTTTATTGGAAGAATTTTGGCGTAAAAATTCTACAGCGTAAAAAGCAGAGACATGCTCTACTCTTTTTTCAGTTCTGTTTCAGCCAAAATTTCAAAAAAATTTTTACGCTTTCTGTTTTATACTAGATTTTACGCATGTGTGTTCCTGGCCTAAGATTGTTTCGTTTTTCCGCTGACAAAGCCAGGAGAGGTTAATGGCGTCAATATTGCAGAAGAGATAATGGAAACCAATTTTTTGAGAATTCGAGGTTGATTGAGGTTAGTGGATAAAATAATGTCGAAAATATAAATTTACAAAGTGTTTAAATAACTTTTGTAATGTAACGTAACTAAATCTTTTAGATACATTTTGAGAAGTCACAATTTGAACTTAAAAGAGCGGGTTGAAGAAAATTATTGAAATGGAATGCATTCTCAGCCTTTTTGATGTTCCAAATCCTCCCCATCTGCAATTAAAAAGAAAAACACCGAGAGAAAGAGAATTACCTCTTTTTTAAAACTCTTTTCGCCCTATGGGCACTAAGAGGGCCTCTTTTAGTAGGCCCATTATGGGTTCGGCCAGGCCCACAATGGGGCGACCGGGTGGTGAGGGACGGGGCCCGACATATCCGAACGGACCACCCCCGAAAAATTCCTGGGGATTATTCGACCCGTTTGGATTCGATCCCGGGTCCCCCAGAGCGGTAGGCTGCCACCTTGACCGCTCGGCCATCCGGCCTCCAATAACATTAAGTGCAGCTTTTGTTTAGCAAATGTTTTTAGGACATTAAACATGGCTTTTTCAGAATTAAAAAATATATATTTATCAAAAAATCCACATGATATCATAATAAATATTCACTAATCATTTATTTTTCAAAAACAACTTATTTATATTAATTAAATTATTATAATGTTAATTATTGTAAAGATTCCTGCTGTGTGAAGTTTATGATATTACATATAATAAATGATTACATGCTTAAAACCGACAGAAAATTATGTTCCTCTTCTAGTTGATGTTTTCTTTTATCAGGAACAATATTGCTTGAATATATTCAATAAGAAAACTTCGACTGAAATTTAGTGCTTATTTTATAATTGTTATTGATTTTATAAATTTATATTTTGATACAAATAATATTATTTTTGCACATACTGTCATTCAGTGTGAACGTGTTGCATTTTCTGAGGTAACAGTTTTAATGAAATTGGAAACTACAGTATCGGGTTACTAATAGAGATTTCAAAAAACTCAAAAACCTTTAAAATGCAGTCTATTTTGTTTACGTACCAAACGTTTTCGGTCAAATTAACTGACCTTCAGGATCGAACAAAAAATTTAATTTGCCAAACGGGAAGTCTACAACGTTTTTTAAAAACCTAAAATCTTCGCCTATTCGATTGCGCAAGTCCATTTGTTCTTTTATACTTGCAAGGCCGCCGCCCTCCGTGCCGAAGCGATTTTATACGATTCTCGAAAATTTATAGTTTATCCTTTTTCACTGTACTTATAAATGTGCCAGGCCTCTGCATATTTTAGATGCCGTCTATTTGCAATCTTTTGTATAACTTCAGCATTGCCCCATTTGATTGAAACCTCCGTTGGATCTGCAATCGCGTAGTTTGCCAAAGCCGTGACTGGCTGTTTATATCTTATATTTCTTTCGTGCTCTTTCAATCCTTCAGTTAACGATCGTTTTGTGGCTCCTATATAATGTAATTCCTTTTGCAGCCTCTTATCATGCAACGGTATTCTGTATACCTCTGGAACCAGGCTCCTGTCTAAGGGTGTTTTGTCATTTTTTTTAACATCTGAAATATTGTTGGGTTCCTCTTATAAGCTATTTTCTTATTGTTCGCTATTCCTATTTTGTTGTAGATGCTACTTAACTGTGCCATGTACTGTACTCCATTATGGTGAATTCCTCTTCTTTTCTCTTATCATTAATCTCCTTGTCTCCTTTTTCTGCTTCCTGTATTAAGGCTTTTATTTTACTTTACTTAGTCCTACCTCCCTTGCTAGCTTCGCTATGTATTCAACTTCTTTTCGTGTGTCATGAACCTGGCTACAATGCGTATATGCTCTTTTAATCAGTGCTCTAAATGCTGCTAGTTTGTAGCTTAGTGGGTCATGGGAGGCCCGTGGTATCAACTCCGGAACGTACTGTACGTCGGCTTTCTAAATACCTTGATAGCGATTTGCCCTTCTTCTATTTCTACTTCTACAGTATATCTAAGAAATGTACCCTTTTATGGTTTTGCTGTTCTAGTTCTAGTTCCAATCAGTGCCGTAACTAGGGCAGTGCCAGCGGTGCCCAGGCACAGGGAGCAGACCCTGGGGGGGCGTAGAAATGACCTGGACCAAGTTTTATATCGTAGTTTTGGGGTGTAGTTACAGAAGCTCGCACCGGGCGCATAAAAGACTAGTTACGACGCTGGTTCCAGACCATAACTATTGCTGTTTATATCTCTAATAAATTGGATCCAATTTATTAAAGATTAATGATAAGAGAAAAGAAGAGGAATTCACCATAATGGAGTACAGTACATGGCACAGTTAAGTAGCATCTACGACAAAATAGGAATAGCGAACAATAAGAAAATAGCTTATAAGAGGAACCCAACAATATTTCAGATGTTAAAAAAAATGACAAAACACCCTTAGACAGGAGCCTGGTTCCAGAGGTATACAGAATACCGTTGCATGATAAGAGACTGCAAAAGGAATTACATTATATAGGAGCCACAAAACGATCGTTAACTGAAGGATTGAAAGAGCACGAAAAAAATATAAGATATAAACAGCCAGTCACGGCTTTGGCAAACTACGCGATTGCAGATCCAACGGAGGTTTCAATCAAATGGGGCAATGCTGAAGTTATACAAAAGATTGCAAATAGACGGCATCTAAAATATGCAGAGGCCTGGCACATTTATAAGTACAGTGAAAAAGGATAAACTATAAATTTTCGAGAATCGTATAAAATCGCTTCGGCACGGAGGGCGGCGGCCTTGCAAGTATAAAAGAACAAATGGACTTGCGCAATCGAATAGGCGAAGATTTTAGGTTTTTAAAAAACGTTGTAGACTTCCCGTTTGGCAAATTAAATTTTTTGTTCGATCCTGAAGGTCAGTTAATTTGACCGAAAACGTTTGGTACGTAAACAAAATAGACTGCATTTTAAAGGTTTTTGAATTTTGATGTATTATAGTAGTGCAGTTAGAGATATAGTAATAGAGATTTCTTTTAAATATTTTATATTGTTAGATGAAATCAAAAATCTAGTATATAAACTACTTTAATATTAAATACTTATTATAAAATGTTTTCAGTATGCATCATTAAAGTAGTTTTAATTAACTCCGTTTGAATTACATTAACACATGGATCTCAGATCAGTACTAGTCTGTAGACTGTTTGTGGTAAAGTTTTAGTTTGCTGACAGGTTGTATAACAAGATTATGTAACTTATTAAACAATAAATGTTATAGTATGTTGTTTGTGGATCGAAACACACTTTAAAATTTAAAAAACAGAAGTAATATTTAAAAAAATTTTTTTATAAATGATATGTAAAAAGGTTTGACGTCGAGGTCATTTATTTGGATCAAACTCGATTAGGTTATTTTGCATCCTTGATGACTGACAGGTGCCACGTATAAAATGCGACGCCGAAAACTAAAACTTGAAAATCGGACAATCACTTAAATAGCTCAAACTGTCGCTTTTTTTTCGACTGGCCAGTGGCTCGTAGGAGCGGGGTCGTCCAACTTCAGGTTTCAGGCCTGACGTTGTGGGTTCGCTTTCGTGTGTGGAATCTCTTTTTTATTTAATTTTTTTCTCGTTTCTATTATACTATTATGTTTATATTGATTTTATTTAAAAATTATTTTCAAATATTTATGTACATGTGAGGTTCGTGCATAATTCCTACATGCCGTAAAACACAACGAAACATAAAAAATACTATTAGTTTGGGACGCCGCCAGATGGCGTTCGAGTGGCAGCAGTGTAACTAAAGCTCTGTTACACGGTGGATCGTTACCAAACACATTACTTTTTAAACTTGGTTTCATTAATAAACGCCCAAAAATAACATTCAAATAAAGGAAACTATTGAAAGTTGATCCATAAGAATAGTTAATGCAGATTTGACAGTAAGACTCAACATGAGAATATACACAGACAACTGCAGGAAATTTTCAATAAAGCCAATCGCCTTAATAAGAAATAAAAAAATTATAATGCAAAATAAAAGTTTATATTTTAAACGGTTTTGGAATATTACAAATCAGTTTAAAATATTGAAATTTATCTTTAAATGGATATTCTTATTCTAGTTCTGTGCTCTTACTCAACTTGAAAAACCTTACGATTACTCAATGATAAATTTCTAGATCGGTAATTCTATTTTTATCAAAATATTTGTACAGTATATTGTGTAATTTGCCAAAATATTACTCACGTTTATATCCGAAGCAATTATTCTCAAGAAATGAAGCAAAAAATCGCCCACTTACAACAAAAAAAGTAAAACAATGGAAAAATCTATTGTTGACGATATTGTTGCGTATCGCGGACGATCAAGCCGATTTAGTAAAAATACTTGATTATTTTTATTCAATGCATATTTATTAATTTATTTTCGTTTTAATGATTTTTATTTTTTAAAACTTATTTTTCCATGTCGGAACAACCGAAAGAGGGCTTTTTACATGCTATATAATTTAAACTCTTTAAAGTACTTGCAGTAGCTAATATCTTACTCTATTTAAAAATTTTCTCTTGCCCATGTAACAATTTTATTTATTATTATATGAAAATTATTAGGGTGTACTATAGATTACTATCTATGGAATTTCAGGACTTTGATTATATATTGGAACTCAGGGGACCGAGACGAGTTCAACGGTACCCTATTTTTGGACCGGAGACGAAAAATAAAAAAAGTTATCATACTTTTTCACTTACCATACTTTTTTAATGCTCTCATGAATACGGCACCATAGTTGCTATTACTGCCATCTTGCGGTAAAGTCTGCAAACCATGACGTCGGACTACGGTCATCTCCCGGAGGGTTAAACACGCGATACGAGAGCAGAGAGAGCGACGCGACTTCCGATCATCGCGCGATCGCCATTTCGGTTAATGTTACTTATGGCAGCGAACATGGCGACCCGACTGATTTCTCGTATGGGAGCCACCACACGCCGCCATGTGCTAAACTAGTGATCAATTCACGGTAGTTCTTGAACAAAGTAAAAAAAAGGGGGAAACGTCTACTAAAGGCAATTTTAACGGCAAGCGACGGGACTTCCGATCGCGATAGCGAGGCCGACTTAGCGGAGAGCGACGCGACTCCCTATCATCGCGCGATCGCCGAAAAAAGTATGATAACTTTTTTATTTTTCGTCTCCGGTCCAAAAGTAGAGTATCGTTGAACTCGTCTCGGTCCCCTCAGTTCAGATATATACTCAAAGTCCCGAAATTCCATAGATAGTAATCTATAGTATCCCCAATTATTAAATAAATTTATAAAAATATATTAAACATTAGGCAAACAATAGTTATATCTATTTCAACTTTATTTATACTTTTATTTTATAATAAAAAAATTCGAGAAAACTTACTATTTCAAGATGGCGGCAATTATTAGAAATATAAATTTTAATATGTCGAACGTTACGATTGAAATTATTTCTTTTCTTACGTTACGCAATGTTTCGCTAATTAAATTTTTTTAAAAATAATCGATATAAAATAAAAAATAAGTTTTTATTTCTAGAGAACATTATATTTCAAGATTGCGGCGGCCATTGAAAATATCACGAATTTTAATCTGTTGAACGTTACGGTAAAAACGTTTCGTATGTTACGTTACGTAATGTTACGCTATGTATATTTATTCAGAAAATAACGAAATAAAGAAAAAAATAACTTTTATTTGTTAGAGAACTTTCAATTTCAACATGGCAGCGGCAATTAAAAATATAAAAAATTATAATTTGTCGAACGTTACGATTGAAAATATTTTGTTTTATACGTTACGCAATGTTTTGCTAATTAAATTATTACAAGAAACATCGATATAAAAATAAAATATACAGTCAAACCTGTTTTTATGCGCTCTTTTTATGTGCGATTTTTATTTGTGCGATTTTTTTAATGCGAATTTTTAATATGTGCGGTATAGTTGGCGACTAGTCTCGTGCGATTCGTCATGTCTTACGTTGACTTATTATAGCTAAATAAACTTATTATAGCATAAATGCACTTATTATAGTAATATTATTGCATGAATATGCGAAAAATGAAATAATTTACTTTTTAAGTCAACAAAACACCACCTGGACAAAAATATGTAAAACAGACGATAGACCAGACGATGCAGTCAAGTGCTGACATCTGTTGTCAATAAATTCTATTTCGTACGGTTTTGAGTTATTTTCTATGTGAGACTTTTTTTATGCGGTCCCTGTTGACCGCATAAAAAAATTAT
Organism: Centruroides vittatus; assembly: GCF_030686945.1. Classification (NCBI taxonomy): domain Eukaryota; kingdom Metazoa; phylum Arthropoda; class Arachnida; order Scorpiones; family Buthidae; genus Centruroides; species Centruroides vittatus. The sequence goes on along the minus strand of NW_027122360.1, from coordinate 699,149 downwards.
TTTTTTAATTGTGTTGCGAAAACTATTATTTACAGCCATTCGTGAAGTTTCGTGAGATTTTTTTTAATGCGTTTTTTTTAATTCGGTCCCTATCCCCCGCATAAAAACAGGTTTGACTGTACTTGATTTGTTGCAAACTTTCTATTCTAAGATAACGGTGGCCATTAAAATTACAGTAGACTCTTCTATAATTCGGTAGATACGTTCCGTGTTATATAAATTCGTGTTGTACGTGTCACTTAGATACATGAGCCAATCGAAGCCTGGCACGTGTGCAGTTTAGAAGTAACGGCTGTGTGATGATTTTCTTGCACAAAATTAATCGATTCTAGACTAATTTGACTCAACATTTCCAATTCACGTATAGTTTTTTTTAAAAAATAATCCATATAAACTATGCAGTAAACAAAAAATTGTGGGATTACTTACCGTATGTGCACCGTTCGTCGACGCCATTGCTTAAGTTTATTTTCGTCGCGGAGCGGCTCATCGAACAAAAAGCGCGTGTTTCCTGAAGAGCGAATTTTTCGCAGAAAAATAACTTAACTTTGGAAACATTACTAATAAAATTATAATTTTTATGGCCGTTAAATAATAAATGTTTTTTGGTAGGTTTAGTTGTCGTTTAAACTCAAGGGTTTGTGCAATGTCCGCTATTGGACCAGAATTTCGTTTCTTACGTTACTCAGTGTTTTGCTATTTAAATTTTCAAGAGTTATATGAAAATAACGAGAAAAATAACTTTTAATTGCTAGCGAACTTTTAAATTCAAGATGGCGACGACCAGTGGAAATAGAACAAATTTCAATCTGTCGTACGTTACGATTAAAAATATTTCCTTACTTACGTTACGCAATGTTACGTTACGTTACGTTACGCATATATTAAACGGTTGTGGAATATTCTAAATCAGTTTAAAATATTGAAATTTATCTCTAAATAAATATTTTTAATTTAGTTCTGTGCTCTTTTTTTTTTTTAACTCTTTCCGCCCTGTGGGCACTAAGAGGGCCTCTTTTAGTAGGCCCATTATAGGTTCGGCCAGGCCCACAATGGGGCGACCAGGTGGTGAGGGACGGGGCCCGACATATCTGAACGGACCACCCCCCGAAAAATTCCTGGGGATTTCTCGACCCGTTCGGATTCGATCCCGGGTCCCCAAGAGCGGTAGTCTGCCACCTTTACCGCTCGGCCATCCGGCCGCTTAGTTCTGTGCTCTTACTTAACTTGAAAAACCTTATGATTACTCGATGATAAATTTCTAAACCTGTAGCTCTATTTATATTAAAATATATATATTTTATTTTTAGCTCTTTTCGCCCTGTGGGCACTAAGAGGGCTTCTTTTAGTAGGCCATTATGGGTTCGGCCAGGCCCACAATGGGGCGACCGGGTGGTGAGGGACGGGGCCCGACATATCCGAACGAACCACCCCCCGAAAAATTCCTGGGGATTATTCGACCCGTTCGGATTCGATCCCGAGTCCCCCAGAGCGGTAGGCTGCCACCGTAAACATTAAAATATCTGTACAGCATATGGTGTAATTAGCAAGAATATTACTCACATTTATATCCGAAGCAATTATTTTCAAGACATAGAGAAAAAATCGCGAAACTTGCTTTCTAATTCGAAAATTGCTTACTTACAACGAAGAAAATGAAACAAGAGAAAAATGTATTGTTGCCGATATTGTTGCGTTTCGCGTGACGATAAAGCCGATTTAGTAAAAATACCTGATTATTTTTAATTCAACAAACATCGAAATAGCGTAAAAGAAATTTTTTATTTCTAGCAGACTTTCTATTTCAAGATGGCGGCGGCCATTTGGAAATATAACAAATTCTAATCTCTCGAACTTTACGATAATAAATGTTTCATTTTTCACGTTACGCTACAGAAATTTCTACAAGAATTATGAAAATAGCGAAAAAATAACTTTTAATTTCTAGCGAACTTGTAATTTCAAGATAGCGGCGGCCAATGAAATTATAAGAAATTTTAATTCGTCGTACGTTACGGTTAAAAACATTTTGTTTCTTACGTTACGTAATGTTTCGCTATGTAAATTTATAAAGAAATACAGTAGAGCGTCGATTATCCGACCCCCGATTAACCGACCGCGTTCTAGTCGGCAAATTCAAATGTCCGCTAGTGATGTGGCGCTACTATATTTGGTTATGTCTTGCTACTTTAATATTATTTTTGTTAAATTTTTCCATGTTTTAGCTGGCAGCACTGGCTGAACCATGAAAGGGATGCTAGTATTTAAACCAGGCCTAATATACTATACTAATAATGTATTTTTTCATACTTTTCGGTTATCCGACTTTTCAGTTATCCGACCAACCCCAGTCCCCAATTGAGTCGGATAATCGATGCTCTACTGAAAATAGCGAAAAAAAATAACTTTGAAACAAAAACGATGTATAAAAAGTTTATGCTACAAAATATCGGAAGTAGCAACACACGTTACAATCGTTACGGTCTGAGTTTATGAAGTGGTAGTATAGCAGTTCTCAAGCTACATATTCACGTGTGTCGCTTCGTAAACGATTGAAGCAACTACTTAAAATAAAATATAGTAATTAAAATTAAAACTTTCAGTCACTTAATATTTCATAACAATTGAGAGTAATGTGACAGTCAAATTGCATATTCTTATGAATAATCGTTGCTTAATAATTATTTTATTATAAAAGAAACAATAAATAATATTGAAATAGATATTTCTATTTTTTGTCTACTGTTTAATAAGTTTTTATAAATATATTTATTTAATTCTCTATAAAAATAATTAAATTTAGTTTATATGCACGAGAAAGTTTCTAAATGAAGGAAGTTATTATCTCTTGCAAACACTTTTGAAGATTTACTTTACATAATATGTAGAGTTTGTGAGAATGGTTTTATTTTCTCTTGATCTGATTTTAATTTATAAAAATGTTTCATCTGAGCTCCTGTTTCCAGTTTGTGTAATGCAAAAGTGCGTGTGACTATAGAAAACTAAATATATTCATATTTTAACAAATATCTCCAAATTTCTTCTGTAATTCTGCGTTTAAAAACTAAAATTTGTCCTCGTACTTTATTATACGAACCATTGACATAGCTTTTTATTGGGCCTACTTAGAGCCTTTATATATTTTTGGTATCGAATTTTTACAATTCAGTGCTGAACACCAAATCATTTAAATATACATATAACAATAAATCTCAATTAATTGAGATCGAAAGAAACAAACAACCAGCTTCGCTCTAGAAACACCGTACACACCAAAAAAGCCGCAACGTGCGACTGCCGCGATGCATTACGGTATCGTATCTTGACCTTATGTTTTTATAGGCGTTTATCCCGCAAACCAATGTAGACGAAAATTAATTGATGTATAGAAATCCAATAAATATTTTGTGATGTATGTAAATTAGTAGTATGTTAACGGAACTGCCGAGTTTCGTAGCAATTGGTCGAATGGCCTACGAGTGCATAGCAAACAAACAAACATTCTCATTTATATACAATATATACAAGTATCTTCTTGCAAAATGTACTGTATGTAAAATGCCCTTTTATAGCTTGTTTCCCCTTTTTATAGTCTGCGGACGCCACTGCTGCTCCCTCTATGTTTAATGCCGATGTGCAGTTTTTATGCTGCAAGGCAGTATTTCCCAAAGGCTCTAAAAGAAACCCGAGTTGTAGCATACACCTATACTTAGTGCAGCTACATAAAAGCTAGAGAGAAGGGTTAGCGCCAATTGACTGTTCGTGTAGGTTTAAAACTAATATTAACGCAATTCAACAAAAAAGACGAAATTCAAAACTGTAACTGTTTTAAAAAAATAAATTGTAGGAATATTTAAAACACTCAAATTTTTAACTTTGGAGGGGAAGCGATCGTGTTTTACGTAATAACAAATCTATTAAGGAAACCGTAATAAAAATAGAAATAAACGTATATTAATTTATTTATAAAAATATATAATAAAATCTAATAATAATTTTTATATTTTAATGTTATATTAATAAATTTAAAAAAGGGGCCGAAAAAGTTAGAATGAGGTAGGAGAGGAGGTGTCGCTTCTTTCGTCATAAAATGGCGTACGTTGCTTGGTTTGATTGACCGACGAGTCGATTCATCCATGCTTTTCTGCTACGTTCCGCTTCTTTTAAGTCATAAAATCGAATTCCTGCACGCTAACGAGCCGACGATCTGTCCCGACATCGGATAGATAACAAACAAACATGAATTCGTTGCGATTAAAGCAGAGAGGACAAACTTTTAAAACTTATGTTGATCTCGGTTTGCAGCAAAAAGAAGATCCGGAGTTCTCGTCCAATTTAGTAAGCGAAACTTTTCAATTTCGTAACGTTACTCGTGACAAAGTCGAGCCAATGTTGTAATACTTTGTTCTATATTTAAACTTGAAACCTAAAGTAATTTGGATTGAGAAGAGAGTTAATTACGCCAATGTTTAAATTACTTAAATGACTGATGTAAACACAAAGTGCTCTTGAAAATCGCCACAGAAAATATTTATAATTATCCCTAATTTTTCAAACTTAAAAGCACCCGAAATTGCAATTAACTTGTGTACAATTTATTTAATGTTGAGTCTAATATTATATGAGTTAGTTATAACTCATTTAAGTGAGAATTGAAATAATTACAGTGAAGTATAAATAATAGATTTAAAATGAAGAATAACGATTAGTTGCATGAAAAATTTAATTTTCTGTACTGTCGTGTTTGTAAAATAAACTCAGAGAGGTATCTAAAATGCATCATCATTGATAAAAAGTATGAAAAAATATACTTAGTTGTGTTTTGACATAAATATCCTTTATTATTTTCCTTTTTCAAATATTTACCGTAATTGAACGAAGTTCTCTGCGTGGGGCCTCGTCGTCGTCTTACGAGGATCGTGGGCAGAGTCGTCTAGGCGTACGTGGCCGTTTGTTATTAATATATAATGCCCTTTTTTTGAATGGATGAAATGTACCAAATTAATAATAATAAGCAGTTTAAATAATTAATGTTATTTTCGTTAACGGAAAATAAATTTATAAGGTGAAGAACCACTGCTGGGCCTTAAGTTTTCTCTGGACCTGGTGAAAAATTTCAACTTCCTTCTTTCAACTGCCCTGATTGTAGGCCATTCTTATACAAGAAAAACCTAAAAAGAATTATAGATCCTAGAGCAATGGTGCATAGAGTTAGGACATCTAGGCACAAAAAATCATAACTTGTATGATTTTTATACCATTTTTTACCACTTGTATAACTTGTAACTTAATCTATATGCTTTTTGTAACTATTTGTGATTTTTAGTGCCGAGATGTCCTAACTTCGAGTGACCCTTTTCGGGATGTAGACCGCTGGTGAACTTCGTGTACTTCTGGTGGAATGCGTGCGTTTTCTCTTACTCGGCGGGTTTTAAGCTTACAACTCTGTACCGACGTAGTTCTTAACTGCCGATACGTTAGGTTATAAAATAATATATGCTAATGAGAATAAACTACATGTTACTAGTTTACATATCATCTTTTCACTGATCGAGTTTAAATGTTCTTCGTCGTGAATATCGGCTGAATTAGGGTTGCATAAAATCTTGAAGCAGAAAACTGGAAAACAAAATTACGTGGCCGAAGCTTTGGAAACTGCTTATTGGGTCTTTGCGGGCTACGGGTTGCTTGTAAGCTTTATTTGAAAAGACAGTTCTTTATTTTATCAAAACTCTCCTTGTCCTTTATTGAAATGAGAGAGGATGTGATTTGTCCTTTATTTTAATTTTTCAATGACTCTGATGGATTTTCAAACAGGCATATTCCTATCATTATATTAATCCATAACCTTCTCTATGGAAAGCTCTAGTTTACCAGTAAATGTTTTAAATTCTAAATTAAAGTTTACAAATACTGTACTAATCATCAATATGAAAACTATAATTTATAAGATAAGAATTCTAAAAATTATGAACAGAATGGTTATTAACTAAAAAGTCTTTCAATTTTACATTTTTTGGGTGGGATGTTGGAGTGAAAGTTGGAGAGTGATGGCATTAATCATTTTTAAGTGTCCTTTAATCCAGTTATAGAAATCTGGCTACCCTAGACCTTCACAAGTACTAAAAATTCAAATTTTGGTGAAATAGCTTGAATATCACTGTTCTAGGCTCTACGAGATTTAAATGTTTCTTTATATTATCTAGATATATGCTTGTTTGAGGAAAATGTTGTACTCAATTACATATATTTGCTTATTTATTTAATTTATTATTTGTTTAATTTCAAAATATTTAAAATATTTCAGAGGTTTTACTTTTATATTAGAAATAATTATTTCCAAAATATAAACCAAACTAAGAAAAAAGTAATATTATTGAGATATTAAAGCAACAAGCAATCATAAATCTAAAATTTCAGTTTTTACTAAAAATTATAGAACAGCTAACTTTTGGAAGTGGATGAAGAATAAATAGATTAATATATGCAGTAAGCTATTTATGATTAATGCAAATTATTGATTGATATGATGTTTTGTGCTATATTCAAATTACTCACTAAAGATGTTTCTTCCTCAGTAGTATAATTTTATCTATTAGAGGAAAATTACATGTTTTTCTACATAGATCATACAAATAGAATTGCAACTTCTTAAACTGTAGCTGACAAAAGAAATTATAAATATCGCAATTGTATTGAAATATACTAAAACATACAAATCTATTTTAAGAATAAGTATATACAATAGTTTGTTACAATATGTGTTGCTATAGTACTGTATGTGTATCATTTTTTATTTGTAAAGATCTTAAATGTTTTGTAAATTACAGAAAATATATTTATATTTTATTTTATAATTTTTAATAATTAAATTTTTAGCTTAATGTCATCGTATCATACCATCAGTTTCTTTATGTAAAGTTGAAGTGATGTGAACAGAAATTATAATTATTATTGTTTGATCTAAATTAGTAGAAATGATACACCTTTTACATTTTAAAAAGAAAAAAAATTATTTTTTAAATTTAATAAATTAATTTCAATAAGTTTAATTTCCACAATAGTTGTTGATATAAATTTAACAAATACCGTATTTTACGGATTATAAGACGCTACGGACTATAAGACACACTTTAACTTTTAAGCAATTTTTTAAAACAAAAATGCCTATAAGACGCTACGGACTATAAGACGCACCTGAATTTTGGAGGCAATTTTTCAAAGAAAAAAGTGCGTCTTATAGTCCGTAAAATACGGTATTACAGTGATCAAAAAGTATCTGGAATAATTCGTTTAAAGTGCACATGTGCAAGATGGTGCTTTTGTTGTTTGGTATGACTTTTGTTGACATCTAGAAACAATCCTTATTAAATGCTTGTTTTGTGTGAATTTTTATGCTGGCAATTTTTCAAAATGTTGAGTGTAATTAAGTAAAGAATATACATTAAATTTTGTTTTTGTAGTGGAATTACTGCTACAAAAATGTTGGAAATGTTGCAAAAAGCCTTTGGTGACAATAATCTATCAAAAATAAGAGTTTTTAAGTGGTGAGGAAGGCAGATAATGCATCGAAGAAGAAAGTGCTCTGGTAGACCATCCGCTTCAACTGATGAACATGTTGCTCAAGTCAGAGATTTGGTGCTCAATGATCATCATTTAACAATTAGGGACATTATTGAATATGCTCCAGTATTGTTTGGATTTTGTCAAACAGTTGTAAAAGATCATTTCGGTTTGTGGCACATCACTTCTTGAATCATCTTGAAAATGTTTAATTTTTTCCAAAAATGTGTTGGATATGCTTTCTCAAGGCAAATCTTTCTTAAAATACATCATTATGGGTGATGAAACATGAATTACACTTTTGACATCAAAACAGCTCAACAATCAAGTGAATGGTGCTTGAAAGGTGAAGTGAGACCAAAAAGACCACATCAAAGTCAGTTAAAAATAAAGGTCATGTTGACTGTTTTCTTAGATTGTCATGGTATTGTGCATCACAGATTTCTTTCAACTGGCCAAACTGTCAACAAAGAATATAATTTGAGCATTTTGTGTCATTTGTGTGAAGTGATTCATAGAAAAAGACCCAATTTGCAGTGAGAAAACTCCTGGATTTTGCACCTGCCTACAATACCTTTTGTTGTTTGTGAATTTTTGGCCAAAAATTCAACAAATACAGTTTCGCAAGCTCTGTATTCACCTGATTTGACACCATGTGACTTTTTCCTGTTTTCTTGACTAAAATTTCTGCTTGGTGGTCACCATTTTGAGTCAATTGATGCCATAAAACAAAATTTGCTGCAAGTCCTGAAGCGATTTTATGAAAACTATTTTAAAGAATGTTTTGAAGATTGGAAAAAATGTTGGCATAAATGCTTTACAGTGGGAGAGGATTATTTTGAAGAAACAAAATAAATTTTAATGAATAAATTAACATCTTACATTTTATTGAACCACTTCCAATACATTTTGATCACAGGTGTATTTAAAAATATAAACATTTAAATAATTTTTAAAAGATGCCAAACTTTTCATCATTTGTTTTGAATAATAATTAATTTACATAGATATGATAACATTATTTTAAATATGTTAATTTTTTTTTTCAAGTCTCAAAATGATTATACAATAATTTGAACCTACTGTAATTAGTGCACAGGATTGATGCTGCATTATAAATTACATCATAGCAAAATTAAACTGATTTCTAAATAAGTATTAATTATCAGAGTTGAAAAAATTTTTTTTAAATAGTATTAATTTTTGAGTGTTTGCTCAAAACAGAAAGGCAAATGTGAAAACTACATATGCATGAAGTAGCATCTAGTGGGATGGAAATACCGAACAATGAAAAGGAAGATGATAGGAAGAGGATCTCCCTCACTTATAACCCGGATTTAAAATCAATATATAATGCAATTGCCAAGAAATGTGAGATCAATATAGCGTACAGGAGGTCTCTGTCCATTTACAGCACACTAAGGAATGAAAAAGACCATCCCAAGCCGACAGATTACCGGGGATCTACGGTGTCCCGCTAAGAGATGGCAGATGCGAAAGAGATATGGTATATGTTGGTTCCACCAAATGTTTGTTAGCGGTAAAATTAAAGGAGCGTAAGTCAGACATACTACACAATAAATGCACAACAGCCCTTTCAACTTATGCGACGGACCCAGACATCACAGCTAACTTTAACAAAGCACATATCATCCTTACCACCCTGCATCATGATCACCTCAAAGGGTTGGAGGCAATGGAAATATTTAAGGCGAGTTGCAAATCCACATGCATTAATTTTAAAGAAGAAATGTCGCTTTCCACGGCATAGTAAGTCCTAATGGACGATAACATTTGATTTTTTATTGGTTTTTTAATGGTTTTAATTGAAACTTGTGCGCATTTAGAATTTCATACTATTATCCGATATTTGAATATCTTGGAATGTGTGCACATTTTGAATCAGAAATTGAATGCCTTCTAAATGAAACTCAAAAATTGAATGAACAGCTTGCAACGGATTTACGTAAAATTCCAAAGAAGAGCCCAGAAGGGGCGTCGAAAATGTTTGCAATAGTAAATCATTTTTTGCTCCAGTTATTTGATTTAAGTTTGGTTGCTTTTATAGTCTACTCTATTTTATTTGCCTGATAGATGAGCTTTCCATCAGTGTTTGTATAATGTGGAAAGAGCTCTAGTTAGATAAATATAGCAGCAAATAATGGAGTTTATGACTTTATGAATTTTTTCTAAATTTCTCCAAAATTTTGAATAAAATACTATTCACTAAGTGAAAATTTGATCTGTTCCAAAAATGTTGACATCTGCTGTTGGCAAAATGACAAATGTTAGTGATGTAATAAAGGATATGATAAAACAGGATATTGTGGTGATGCTCCAAGACCTTGATTTTCTCCAGTAAATTTGAAGTAGCATTTTTATCTTAATCTGATTTATTATGAAGTATAGAATAATTAAGAAATTGATTCAGCATAAATGAGATACATCATCATTCAGTCAGGATATATTTGATTTCTAACATGGATCTAGAGAGTGGTTATTTCAAAATTAATACATGAAAACCAAAAGTATCCAAAAGGAAGTGGTTTATCAAATACTGATGTATTTGAGGAGTGGTTATTGACAAATGAACATCTTTCATTTTAGAATATTTTGTTTTGCACAAGATTTTAAGAAAATCCATTTAAATATTGATCTGTTTCCAAAATCTTGGAGCAAGCAATTTTATTTAAAGTTTTTATTCAGTTGTAATGCATAGTTTTTCTTATTCTAGAATACAGAGTAGTTACACCAATTATTTTGATTTTGCATTTGATTAAACATTTTTCAAAAAGTAGTTTTACCATTTTTCTAAGACAAGATTTTCAATTAATATAAATTTACAGTTGCACTTATGCTATTACTTGTATGATATGATTATTATGATTAATGATGTTATCATATTTTCGCTGCATTATCACTAGAATGAAAATATATGTAAATTTTTAAGTAAGAATATAACACGTAATAAAAAAATGTTTATGCTGATGATTCTAAAATGTTATAATTATAAAGTCTCAGCATGTTATTTAAATACACATATTCTTTTTTGCTTTTAGATATAAGTCTATAGATATCATCATCTTTTTGTCCCTTTTTAAATTGAATCTCCATAGATTACTCTTTTCCATCATTTTTTATCCATAGCTGCAGTTCTGAGTTCTATTAAGTCAATCCAGTATTTATTTTAACTTCTTTGATTCAATATTTGGCTGTTTGGAAAAAATGAGAAGAATAGTTTCTTACTTATTTGAAATAATCATTCCAAAAGCATTTTAAAACAAAATGTTGAATGATAAAACATTTTTTATAAATATGTATCATTAAACATCAAGATAATGCAGATTTTATACAAGTATTCATTCATTGAATAATGTTTCTTATGCAAACTTAGAAAAAGATAGTAGTTTTAAGAATACACCAGAACATAGTCATTTTTGTTCGTTTTGGATAATGATCTAGTAAACCAATATTAAGAGAGAGCCCTACATTCATTCCTCTATCACTGTGTATGAATAATAAACTCAGGTATTGTATATACACATCTAAGTACTGTACATTTGTAACATTCAAATTATTTTTCCTGTACTTACTTAATTTTTCTTAATTAATTAATTTATTTACAAAGGAGAGGCTGGGTCTCCTGGGCCTCTCCCTGATTATGCTACTGAATGAGATAATGAAATCTAACACGAATTTAATCAAACATTTCTATAAAATTTAATGATATCGATGCAACCACCCTTACTGGTATCCATTAACAGGATGGTCAAGGGTAGGATTTCTGGATTTGAACTCGATATGGTGGATCTCATGATTTTTCAATTAGGTTGTGTATTTTTAAATTTTATTTTAGCTCTATCATTTGAGCCTTTTTTCATGCCCTCGTGGAATCAGCGAGTGTAGCATGGATGTAGCCAAGTGGTGAGAGAAGGTAATAGATATTAAAAAGCAATGAAAGAATCTGTAACATGGTCACTCAATAGCATTTGTGTTATAGTCCCTGTTTCATTTATTAAGAACTATATTTAGCACAGCTAATTTATCTGACTTAATAAGCAATCTTCAAAATTGCCATCATAAATATTTATTCTAAAATGATATGATTGTGATTGATTTGAATAACTTCTTAAAATACGAGCAAGGAAAAGTAGCATCAATATATGTTTGATTCAAAGTTATAAAAGTTTAAATTAATGTCAATTCAATTCTGTAATCTTATATTTTAACTGAAAATAATTGATAATTTATTTAGATTAAGTAAAGCAGTGGTTCTCAATCCGTGGTCCGTGGAACGTGGGTGCTCCGTGAAGACACTTCAAGTGTTCCGCAAAAAACAAATATATAATTAAAAATTGTTGCAAAAGAAAAATAAATACGATGTAAAATAATTTTTGTATGGGAATGTAAGTAGCAAATGCCAGTGTCGTTATCTACTAGACTGAGTGCACTTGATTTTAAAAAGGTTTGCCACCCCTGCTTTAAAGCTGATGTATTGTAAGTATTCTGCAGAAAACAATGTGAAAGATTAGTGTTCCCCAACTTCAAAAAGATTGAAAACCACTGAATTAATTAAAGTGTTCTTGAACATTAGCATTCATATAAATTTAAGCTTTGACATAACATACATGGATGGAGGTATATGTCTATATATATATATATATATACATATACATATATACAGTGTTTTATATATAATATATATTTAAAGTCTGTTATTTCTAAATTTGCTGAGAAATTTTTTGCAGTTTCATCTGTTGGTAATTCCTGTATTGATTTTTAAATACCAATATAAAAAATTGTTATTAATTAATTGTAAATCAAGTAGTTACTCAACATGGTAATGTAAAAGTACTGATTGTTGTTGTTTATATCATAATATAATTTAACTTAAAAAACAGTTATAACTCTCGGTAGAATAATAATGAATTTGTCTAGGTGATAAGCAGCTTAATTAGCAGTGTCTGCTTGCTGATTTTACTATTGATAGCAACTGCTTTCTAATACAGACAGCAAAAAAACATTTCATGCTTAATATTAGCAAAAATAAAATGTGTTTCTTGTATAATCCTTTTTCATTAACGGATATGATCAGGAACTAATAGGAAATATATTCTATTATATTTACTTTTTAAAATTGGATAAAATCCATTTTCTATTTAGTTATAACTTTCTAATGCGAGCTTTAAAAAATTGACATTTATATTACATAAAAATAAAAATTTATAAAATAATTTTTGAAAATTTTTATCTGAACTGCAAAATCAATATTTTAACTAAACAGTCCAGTCATTTAGAAATCCTTATACTTTATATAAGATAGATATCTACTATAGTAAAAATGTCAATTAGCCATTCCATTCATTAACATTTGTTTAATTTGTAAACAAAAGTAATGCATCTTGTTAGACTTGAGCTGATAGCAATTAGATAGTGATTGTAGTAGAATACTTATTCTTGGTGCAGAATTACAGAATGACTGGCCATTTTGCAATTTTGTAGGTACTGTACATTACAGAACAAGCACTGTTATTAAGAACAAGTAACAAGCATTCTACTGTTATGAACAAAGAACAAGTACTTTACTATCACAGTGATAAATTTGAATTGAATGTAACAAGCCAAGCTTGACTTATTTTTTAAGTTCTGCAGGAGATAAAAACAAAAAAATATTTTTATTTGAATTTTGTTACATCATAAATTTATATATATCGATAAATATAAATTCTTTTGAAAATCCTTTTTTATATCTTCCAGCAGAACTTGATGAAAAAGTCTTTCAAGCTTTTTATTTTTCAAATGGAATGATTGGAAATGAAAAATTCATGAAATAAAATTTATCATTTTAGAATGGATAAAAGAAATTTTTTATGCAAGAATGGTGTGAGAGGAAAGTTATACCAAAAAAAGCAATTTAATCCAGAAAATTGATATCGTGTTGTTGTTATTTAGGGTAATTTGAATCGAAACAGGTCGGCTTCATCTTTTCCAATATATCTACAGGAAAACTTATAAAAATAATCAGAGAAGAAAAGATAGAAAAATATCATGAACTTTATTTGAAACAATGTAGTAATCAATAATTTATCAAAATGGTTATATGGACTGAAATTAAAATCATAGCGATGATTTTAATAAATTACTTTATACTTGTATTTCATGATCCAATAAAATTGCCAACAAAACTGTTTATATACAATTTTATAGTATTTAAAGAAAGAAACTGATTTGTAAAGCTTGCAATTTAATCTCTGACAATTAGTGATAACAATGATTTCTATATTGATAAGAATTCAGTTTTATTAAATAAGCAAATATTTTGTGTTTACAAGTTTTATTAAATTAAGAATATGTAGTAATATAATAATAATGTTGTTGTAATAGAGTTTATAAAACAAATATCTATAAGACAGTGTAAAATTTTATGCAAATATTTTATTGATTCTAATAAGATTAAAAGTATAATATAAATATACTCTATTACTCTTGAAATATTAATGTAGAATCTTTTTCTGTTATTAATGTACATACTATAATCTTAATTAGATAATATATTATCTAATTTAATAACAAGACAAGTTATCAAATTGAATTATATCATTTCATAATTCATGAGTAAACAAAAGTAGGTGGGTTAATAATTTTTAAAATGTTAAAATAAGTAATAATTTCCTCCTCTTGTGTGAAAAGTTGCTTTTTTTTACAAAATTGTTGGAATATTTTATTTTTACACAAATTATAAAATTAAATCTATATTTTAATTCAGAGTGGATTAGTGTGTAATGCTATTTAAAATTGCTTGATGAATGGAAATGTTTTTTGCCTGCATATTAAATTCATTTTATTTGTTTCAGTCGTCAGATGAAATTTCATGCAAAAGAGCCATGCCAAATTTATTGAATGGAGAGATGGTCATAGCGCAAGCAGAAAATGTCCTCAAATTTAATATAATGAGTGAATTAAAAACGGGTATTTCTGGAGAATTAATCTGTACTACATTTAAGTTAAGTTTTGTTACTCCAGAAGATATTCCTTTGAATCAGGTAAAATAAATTAATTTTTAAAAATAAAGCTAATTTATGTTGTTGTTGTTGTTTTATTATTTTAAATATATAATTTGAAACTAACTTATTAATTAAAACTTCGGTAATTTATAATATTTCATGTGTTTTATATTTATTTAATATATTTTTGATATTTACTTTTAATATTGAAATAAAATTTTTTAGTAAATAACATTGTTTCTTATAAAAGTATGAATTAACATTAGTTTTACACGATATAATTTTGTAGATTTAATAATTTCAAATGTCGGAGAGTCTAATTTATCTGTTTCGATGTACTTGTACACATCCTGTTACTTTTATGAGTTGATAACAATAGGATGTTAAATTAGTTAAATGGACCAGTGATAATGGAATTTTTCATTAATTTTTTTTTCCTGCTAAACTTTTATTTATTTATTTTTTTGTAATTAGTACAATTAATTAAAATACATAAAAAAAAATTTAAAATTTACGTTATTAATAGAATAAAGTTATTCTTGTCAATATAATTACTTATAAATTTATTTTTACTTTTGTAAGAGAAGAAAATAACTATTTTTAATAAACAAATTTCATTAATTTTATTTTAGTTCTTGTAATTATGTTACTGTTTAATTAAGGTAAAATTAATTTGTGTCTGTAGATATTTAAATTGTAATAAAGTGTTCTATTTAATGTTCTGTTTAATATCTATGATTACTTTTAATTAAATAATATAATTTACTAAGCTTGTTATATGAAATTTTGTTAAAGAAGTTACAAAATATATATATATATATATAAACAATTTTTTATTTTTTTTTTAACCAATGTCTTAATTAATGAGATTGTATCTAAATACAGAACTGTTAAATGTTGATAAATTATTTAAATTGTTCGAAAACAATGAATACTTTGTTTTGAAGTTGTTTGATCTGACTTTTAGGATAGATTGTTTCAGTATTTTTATTACAATAGTAATTCTCTAAACAAAATGAAACAAAAACAGTTATGGGAATATTATAAAAACAACAATGTAAAGTAAATTAGTATGAATAATAAAACATTAAAAGATATAAGACTTACTTTTGCCTCATCACTAGGCTGGTTTGAGAATATGATCAAAAAATGTCTGCATGAGGTTTACTTTACCATAAGTTTAGGCAGAAGAGAGAGAATATAACTTCTATAGCTATAAGTTACTGCAGTTATTGACAATCTGAGTTTAACGTTTGGTTGCAATAATATATTTTAAATGCATATTTGATATTCTCATAGAAATTTTAGTAGGTTACTTAGATGTTTGTTTTTTAAATAAAAAAAATAATCTGTGTTTTAACTAAATTTTTTTCTAAAATGACAAATTTTCTAATATTTAAAAATGTTGTACTGGAAAAGGGACAGGACAAAGTTCAGACACAAAGATCTTAGTTTACAGGACACAAACATTAGACAGAAAAGTAATAGAGCAAACCGAAATAACCAAAATTAACAGAGAACAAATCAATAATAATAATAATAATTAACTGAGCTAGCTGTTTCCATTTCTTGTTCTTCGTGTCAAACAGAAGATATTGTTTCAGTGTGTTTATTAGTGAAACATCCTAACACGAGAAAGTTCCAAATCAAATTGTTACAAACATGATCACTGCTTTTTAAGGCCATGGTCAATGGCCATATCAGCTGAAGTCCACTTCAACATAAAGATAAACTATTGCTGTTTTTGATAATTTATTTATTTCAATTAAATATATGTTAAATTATGTTTTTGATAGGCAAGAAGTATCCCTTGGTGAAATAAAAATATTCTTCTTAAGAAAGTAAAAAATAAGAGCAATCAATCATGGAAAGGTTTTAGCCATTGTTCACTATAATGCTAAAATAAAAGGTTGAAATGTTCAATCTATGTATATAATTGAGATGAGTTGATGATAATAATAATAATAATCAGTGCAGAGCTCAAACAGTTAGGAGTTGAAAGTTGAAATTTGGTACAGTTAGGGTACGTCACGAGAACGCACACTAAGAAGGGATCTTTTGAAATTCCTCCTCACGGGGGAGGGACAGGATTAAGGAACACTTCCATTGTTGATGGAAATGTTAAGTAACAATGGAGAACAAGAAAAAGTGATGTGCAAGATTTACAGGCACTGGAGGAAAAAAAAAAGAAAAAGAGTAATATGTTAGAACATATTTGATTTTCAAATTTAAACAGATTAGTTCGGTTTTTCTTGACTTTTCTTCTTTAGAACATTCGATGAAAATCGAACAATATTAGAATATTCAATTTTCAAATTCAACCTTTCTTTAGAAATATTTAGTTTGTTGATGAAATTACTCTTTTTCTTCTGTGACTATTACGTAATAATCTTAATCTTCGCTATCGTTACTTTTGCCCGAGCAACGCCGGACCTACCTGCTAGTATATTAATAAATAATATATGTATAATTTTAAAGTATTTTGCAATAAGAAAAAATAAAATAGTAATCAGGTTTTATATTTATATAATTTGTGTGTGCTGTTTTTTATATTAAATTTATAAGCATCAGATACAATTTTTTAAAGGTTGTTTCTGTAATATTTAATAGTAATTAAGTGATGATCCATTTTATTTCGTATGAAAAATATAAGTTAAATTACATAATTTATTTAAATATTAAAAAGTAATTTGGGATAAAAAAATGGCATATATCAATAACATGCTTACGATATTTTCATATAAAAAAATTTTAAATGATCTTGGGAAGAAAAGGCATTTATGAACAATTTATAATTGATATTCAAAGTTTTTGTTTTGTTTGTTCAAAGAAATGATTGAAATTATCATGCAGTAGAGAAGGATCAACTGTAGAAATATCACACAAGCACCCAAAAAATGTTTTCAAGAAATGGAAAATGTCTGTTATGAGTCTTTCTTACACGAAAAACCTTGACGATCCAGTGTTTTTATATACAACTGCTGTGCCTGATGAAGACCCCGAAGAGGTTGAAAACGTTAGCAGTTGTATATAAAAACACTGGATTGTCAAGGTTTTTCGTGTAAGAAAGAATTAAGTTTCATCCAGTCTACGGGAAGAAGTATAGTTGTCTGTTATGAGTTTTCCATTTCCTGACGATTTGTCTACAACAATCATCATTGGGTGATGGACCATAACTGAATAGAACACTTTTAAATATTAAAAATATAAACCAAGCAGAACATTTCTAGAAAAGAATGAATGCAGATTTTTAAAAAGAATATATATGTTCATTATAGATGAATGAAAATGTTTGTGATAGTAAAATTAGATGCTTTTAACTAGTTTTTTGGGTGTTTGTGTGATATTGAACTCT
Organism: Centruroides vittatus; assembly: GCF_030686945.1. Taxonomy (NCBI): domain Eukaryota; kingdom Metazoa; phylum Arthropoda; class Arachnida; order Scorpiones; family Buthidae; genus Centruroides; species Centruroides vittatus. The sequence goes on along the minus strand of NW_027122360.1, from coordinate 681,227 downwards.
ATGTTAAATTCTTAAAAAATTGTTACAATAGTTTCTAAAGTTCTTAATAAATCTGGAAGTAAATAAAAAATTTTTATCTAACCAATTACTGCACTTAATACTTAATGAATTTTAAAATAGTTAATATATAAAGTTAATCTATGTTGGTGTTGGTTCATCAGTTCTTAGTACATCTGTCAAATTACTTAATGAAGCATTTAGTTAAAGGAGCTGTTTTAGTACATTGTTAATGCAACCAACCATTAAACAAATTAACTATTTTAAGTTATTTTCTGATGATGTCATTAATCTAAAATATTTTTGAATTTTTCTTAGTAGATTTTTAGATTGAATAGTGTTTTATTGTTTGTAAATGGAAAATAATTATTTGTTTTATTTTCTTTATTGCTTTGAACTTGGTGATAATTAAATTATCTGATTTTAATGACTTCTTTAATAACATTTAAAATGTGTAAAGAATTTTGTTTCTATTGATTGTGATACCGAATTGATTTTGGATTGGTTTGTTGTTAAATGAAATGATTTATTATTATTATTAGATAATTCACATATATTGAGATAATCTACATTGCCTTATTTGTCACTATTACATAAAATCAGTCTGTGTTTTATTCTACATAACTGTTTCAGATATCGTATTGTTATACCTTCAGCGCTCACTCAACCTATAGTAAGCACTAATTTTTAATTCGATTAGTTCCAAAGCTCTGTCAGATTAACAGTTTTACCAGACTGACCAAGGTCAAATAATAATAATGCAGCAGTACATCTTAGACCACTAATTATATGCTTCCCAATGTCTTTAAAGCACTGTGAACTGCTAGAAACTTAAATTAAGCATATATTAATTATGGACTGATGTTTGATACTAATGACATTCTTGTTTTTTTTTTTTTAGAGGCCATAGCTAAGATTAAATATAAGTAAAATGAACTAAAAATTGCACAATATTAAGAGATGACCAGTAACTGTAATGTAGACAATTTGTAAGTTGTAAAAGTTGAAAATATGCTTAATTTAGATTTTCAGGCTTGTTGAAGGTATTAGAAAAAGTTGTAACTTTATTGACTGCAATGGATCATCTGACGATGACAATAAAAGTTTTGTGTAACTGTAATGTAGACAGTCTAAGTGAATGCGTGTTAAATCCAATGCCATTTGTGTTCATCCAGTAAACAAAGTCTGCCAGTCACAAAGAATTTTAAATATTCTCTCATGACTTTACCTGTAATGTTCCAAAAAATCAGTGATGAGCCTGTGTCAAATTTTACTATTCTACCAAACAGTCCTTTAGTGTTCATAAAATGCCTATTGTTTCAGCTGTCAACTAGTGGATCATCATCACAAACATAAAAGGTTATTAGTGTAAAAAATAACCTGATTTTTCTACATAAACAAAAAACTAATTACCGTATAACTCGGCGAATAGAACGATTTTCAGATAAGACGATGCATAAATTTTCGTCGAAGTTTTATAGTTTTAGCATATATCTGTCCTATAAGACGACCCCCAAACTATCGACGGCCTATGAATTTAGTTTAGATCGGCAATCATTATCTGAATAATAATACTGTATAGCGTATATGGAATTATGTCCTATTTGTAATTTTTCGAATGAACAAATTTTATTTTCTTGCATCTGGCGATTTTTGCAAACAGTCGCACTAATTCGGGCATTCGGGTAATGACCGTGCCTATTCACAAAAATATTATATGGGCTATTCTATTTTGTGCACATACCCTACTCTCTTCTAGTAAATAATTACGGTTTGTCTGTCTTTTTATAATGGTTTTAATTTATATAAATTTCAATCTAATTTTTTTGTATCTGTCCTATAAGACGACCCCGGATTTTCGGGGCCATTTTTTATGGTTTAACTATCGTCTTATCCACCGCGGTATATGGTATACAATGGAACCTTGCTTAACAAGCACCTTGCATAATGAGCAAAACAAATTGTAAAAAAATGATTCTCTTAACGAGCGATGTTTTGCATAACAAGTGACGAGGAGAGTGGAAGTCCCAGACTGTGTGCATGCTTCATCCATCTGTGTTTAGCACTCATTTCGCTAGCATCTTAGTGTCGCTTGTGATCTCACATTTTTTCAAACGTGTGTGAACCTATAAACATTAACGAAATTGTGCTACATGTAAACATCATGTAACCAAATTTGTGTTACATATAAACATGCCAAACGATATGCCAAATTCTTGGGTTATGTTAAGACTATAATTAAATATTAAAAATTAAATAATTTGACTAGAGGTAGGCAGTTATGCAGCCATCTCGTATTAAATTTAATAATTATAAATACTTGATTTTTATTAATATTTTTATTAATTTAAATATTCCTATGTATAACATTTTTTTAATCCAATCCAAAAAGGATGTTATACATAGGAATTGAATAAACAGCAACCATATTATATTAATTTAAATATATTTTTATTAATTTAGATATTTCTAAAATTTAATTTGGAATTGGTCATTAAATTTAATACGAGATGGCTACATAACTGCTTACATCTAGTCAAATTATTTAATTTCTAATATTTAATTATAGCCTTTACATAGCCCAAGAATTTGGCATATTGTTTGGCATGTTTATCAGACACATTATCTGTAATTTTCTTTTTGTTTTCTGCAAATTGAATTTGCATTCCGTGCTACAAGAAAAGATGATGATGATTTACATTCCTTAACAATGTATATTGTATAATTTTCTTTGAATAATGGTTATACATAAAGTATTTGAGTATTTTTTTGGCGTGGAACGCATTATCATATATATTTTACATTAATTTATATGGGAAAAATTGTTTTGCTTAATGAGTGTTTTGCATTACGAGTAAGATTCTGGAACGAATTATGCTCGTTAAGCAAGGTTCCACTGTACATATATATATATTAGTTAACAAAAAGTTTATTATGTATTGAAATCTGACAGATGGTTGTTATTTGGTTATCAAAAAACCACCGGATAACCAAATAACAACAATCTGTCAGATTTCAATAAACTATAAATAAATAACGACTAACCCGTTACAAAGCTATACATCCACAAGAGCCGAATTATCGGGCTAGAGTTGGCTATAATAAATAAATAATTAATAAGACAATTTGGCACTAGAGCTTGGCGTTAGGCGCCATCTCTTACTAAACTTAATAATTATAATTAAATTAAATAAATAATTTTAATAATTTGGAACTGGAGGAAAAGAAATCGGCCCGAAGCGGGACTCGAACCCGCAACTTCTGCTATCCGTGCAGACACGTTACCAGTTACGCTATTCGGACCTTCAGTCCGATCGCCTCCTCCAGTATATATAAGCTAACACGACGACCATCGACGGTCATTACAATGCCGGCTGGGGACACATCAAGTGCCCACGTCCTCCCAAGGCACTCAACCGGCCATCGCAAGGCGTATAAATATAAATAAATAACGACTAACCCGTTACAAAGCTATACATCCACAAGAGCCGAATTATTTATTATAGTCAACTCTATTATTATAGTTGGTATTTATTATAGCCAACTCTAGCCCGATAATTCGGCTCTTGTGGATGTATAGTTTCAATAAACTATTTGGAATTTAGACCTTGATTATATAACTTCATTTTTTACAATAGATAAACATACATTATTCTGTATTTAGTTTTAATATATCTAAAAAATGAATTAAGTTTAGCTTATAATCTAAAAATTTGAATCATATTTTTAGCATCATCAGAATATATATTTGGGTGAAAATGATATCTGCTTGATTAATATTGACAGTATATTCCATGGTAAGAAATTTATAAAATATTATATTAAAATAAAAAATATTAAATAATAATAAAATTTATACTATTCTTAGAGAATTAATGATTACATTTATAAAAATCTTCAGAATTTAAAAATATAATTGCCAGTTTTCTTTTAAATTTCTTCCAATTGTCATTTATTTTTCTAAATTGATTGATATTTAGATTAGGAAATGTATTTTGCATGAATTTAATTCCAGTTGTTTTTAACAATCATTAAGTAAAATATATTTTTCAATAATTTTGTTTCTTGTTCAGAATTAAAATTATAACTTGTACAAAACAGTATTTCTGTGTTTAAAAAAGGGATTGATCTACAGTTCATTAGCAATATATTTTTAAGTTAATCGACTATTAATTTCCTGTTTTTAATAAATTTAATGTTTAGTGTCTTATAGCAATTTTGAACATATTTTAAATTAAAATTTGTATATCATACCATTTACTTAAAAATACATTTATAGTGTAATTCTCATAAATATTAGAAAATATTAAATTAAATAGTTTATTGGATGATTTTTTTCTTTTATCTATTTAAATTCCAAATTTTTGAGGATATATCTAATATTAGTGACAAAAAATAAAATATTTCAACCTGTAGATGTGAATTAAAAATTATTATAAGCAAATAAAACAAACAATAATGAGAACAATTATTGTAGATAAAAAATTTTAAAATTGAATTTTTATAGCAAATATATCTAAGTTCATGAAATTGATAAATTTAAATGAAGAATTTAAGAGATGTGTCAAATTTCTAAGTCAGTCATTGTATGTAGTGCTGCTGTTTGACACAATGTCCTTGTACAAATATATTTAACTTGAATTGAATATAGTCAAGTTCAAATGTATTATATAATGTTTTTTTAAAACTTTAAAATATGATGATAAAGTATTATAATTATTTTTATATTTTGTAAATGAAGAGAATCCTACATTAACACATTTTGGATGTGTATACAGAATATAAAAAATTTTTGAGGCATTAGACTGTTTCTGCCTCAATTATAAAAATGGAATTTTTATAATCAGGTTGGGAAAGGTTAAAGTAATTTTAGATGAATTGTAGAAATAAATAAAAATTATATAGTTTGTGATGAGTGGCAACTTGAGATAAATCATTGTTTTTTCCTACACGCTTTGTAGCAAGTAATAGAACATCTCAGTTTTATTATGAAAACATAAAAATTAAACTAAAAATTTATTAGAAAAATCAATTTTAAAAGTTATATTTAAAGAGTCATACAATTTCATTTCAAAATATTTGTTTTTAAATTGTCTTTTACTACCATATGTCATAAATTTTAAACAAAATCCATCAATGGTTTCTTTATAGTATCTAATGGTAGAAAGAAAAAATTATTACCAGGAAGTATCATTTCCAGTCAGATAGAAATAATTGAAATTCACTGCAAGGTAAAGTAAATTTTATAATATAAATTTGTTGTAATAAAGTTAATAATTTAATTTGTTAATTTTTATTTTAGGATTTCCGCATCTATACTTTTAGCTTCAAGTTCTCTCCTAGTGGCTGCAATAAACAGGTATTAATAAAACATTTACATATTTTTTTTATATGTAAATATTTTAATGTATAAAACTACTTTTAAGAACTATTCTGTTAAATTAATTTAAAAATTTAAATCATTTCACTACTAATAAAAATTACACAGGTCTGAAAGTTTCAACTAATAAAAAACTGTTTGGACTTTGAGATGTGATTTTTACTAACAACTATGGATACAACTAAAAACAATCTTGCAAATGTTTTCATCATGTAACATTTTGATACAAAGGCTTTGCAAATTTTTGTCAAAAATTCATAAAAGCATATTATATACACATTATTTTAATGCAGGAAAAATTACTAGTTTCAGTTTATTATTTACGTAGGTTCCACTGTAGTATTAAAATCCTCAAAATATGTGTAAATGAAGATGAAACAAAACATTTCTTGGCCAGCAATGTGTGTGTGAGAGATTTACAGATGTTGCTATTATAAAAATGAATGTAGACTTAAAATTTATTTAGATTTACATTATAAGGAATAAAAGATGTTTAAATAGTAGTACGTGGTTTTGATTAAATATGTATAAGTTTACTAAAATTTTTGTCTTTAATAATCTTACTTCATCACCTAATGATTGCTGAGAAAAACTACTTATTCAACAGACATTTTCAACTCATTATCATACACTTTGTTCAGGTTTTTGAATTAATTTAAAAATCTCAATTTTTCTCAGCAAATGTTAGGTGATGAAGTAAGATTGTTGTATCTCTCTGCTGAGTGTTTTTGAGTAAATTTGATTTCTTCATTCTTTTTCCAATTAAATAGAATTATTTGTTTAATTAATGCAATATTTTTTTCAGATTATCAATGCTCTTCTTTATCATGCCTTTGTTCCAAAAGTGCAATTATTATTTTTATTTGATTATTTAGAACATGATAGTAAGTTCAGGTATTTCTTTTTTTTTTAAATATTCAGGCAAAACTGATACATAAAATATAAAAGTTTAGTTTTGCTTTCTCAAAAAATATTTATCTTAAGAAATCAAAACATATGAAACATGCTAACTATTCCTTTTATTTTTAATTGATAGAAAATGCTACATCTAGTCCAATACCATTTTCACTTCCAATAGACTGGGAGGCAGAATTGACTCGTTGTTGTTGTTGTAGTGGTTGGAGAGTAACCCAAGTAAATGAACGTTATCAAATGTGTGAGAGGTATTGTCAGAGATAAAACTAAATAATTTAACATGTATTAAAAAAATATATATATAGTATTTATTTATTTATTTAATTGTAGACTAATAAATTTATTAATCATTAACAGTGGTATTGGTTTGATGGTATAATTAAATATCAAAAGTTGTTTATACTTAAATAATTTCAGAAAAAATTTGAAGAGTGTTTTATGCTTCTAAATTTTGCATTTTGTGAGAATACATTTACTGATTGCATTATTCAAATTTTGGTCACATTCTTCAAGGTCTTTTAACAGAAGAATTGCTAGTAGCTATTTATAACAGAAATAGATTTACATACTTGCAGATAATAAATTGATTTTTACATTTGGTATACTAGTTTCTGATGCTGATACTCAACTTGCAATCACATTCTTATAATATCTATCATTTTTTATAAGAGAAGTTATTTAATGTATAAGAATGAATTGTGTGTATTAATGAATATTATTTAAATTTTAAAAATTTATTAGAAGACTGATAGCTTATTTTTCTTTTAGTCTTCCAGAATGTTTTGTGGTACCTGCCAATCTTTTTGATGCAGACATAACTAAAGCTGCACCACATTTTATAGGTCACAGAGTTATGGTAAGTTTTTCTCTTTAATGTTGTTCTAATTAATAATTCAGTTTAATTTATAACTTAATGAAACATCAAACACCTACTGCAGAAAAATGTTTAATAAACGAACACTAACATTTTCAACCTACTAGAATACACCATCTTCAGGTGTGACTGAATTCGAACATATTTTAAAAATGTAACATTCTAACAACCAAACATCCAAATAATTTACATTTAAATTTATTTTTGTTTTAAATTTAAATGTAAATTATTTGGATGTTTGGTTCTTAGAATGTTACATTTTTAAAATACGTTCGAATTCAGTCACACCTGAAGATGGTGTATTCTAGTAGGTTGAAAATGTTAGTGTTCGTTTAATAAACATTTCACAGCAATAGGAGGTGTTTGATGTTTTTTTAAGTGTTTAAAATCGTTGAGTTTGATATTTGGTTAATTTATAACATTGATTATTGTTTTGTTTGTTCTATCCTTGTCAAACCTCTCTTGTTAATGTGGTATTTCTGGTATCTATAGATCATACTATACATATTAATTTAGAGACCAAACAACACTGGACTTTTTTTGGATTATAATTTGCAACTAAAGGCATGCTGCCTTTAGTTCCCATTAAGCATCCACCCTTAGTTCCAAATTATAATAATAATTTGATGTTTTAACTATAGCTCAAAAATCCAGCACTATTATAATTAAATAATCATTACTTACATAAATATGAAAATTAAAAGTGATTTAAATAAAGTTTATAATTATAATAACAAATGAATTGCAAGGATGTTTTTACAAAATTGAAACTTTTTTCCAAATGTATTTGATTACTGGAAAAATTACTAGTCATATTTAGATTGGGCCAAATCAAATTAATCAATATTCTCGGATAAACCTTTCTGACATATCAAGCTAACTCTTTATCCTTAAATTTGGATACAGTTGAATAGGAAGATAAAAACTGCATTTACGAACAAATTGAAGTGATGTGTTAAAGAAATAACATGCAACAGGAATAAAAAAAAACGACTAAAATAAATGTCATAAGAGAAACTGAGAATTTTGGATACAAAGTTCTTAAATTCAGAACGACATGTTCAATGAAATTTGATTATTTCTTTTGGCTATTTTTGTGTAATTAAGTTTGTGATTTTTGTACTTTATGATGGATGGTAAAATTGAGGCTATAGAAATAAAAGGAGAAATAATTGTTTTTAGACTACTTTAACTGTAAACATAGCTATGGGATGATGATAATAAAAAGGAATATTGAATATTTATAAAAGATACTGAAATATAAAATCCAATTTAGAAAGTGACATTAATAAGTCTAAGACAGATACTGTTACCAGGATTTTGATTCTTGTAAAAAATTACTAGAATGTTAAATTCTATTTGTGTTGAAAGTTTGAAAATCTTTCAAAATAGTTCTTGTGCAGTTAACATAATATGTAGCTTCCAATGGAATAGTATAGATTCTGTTTTTATGAAATTAGTGGGAAACATGTTATATTTCACATAACATGTTTCCCAACAGCTTTCCAAATTTTTCAAAGGGTGTATTTATAAACCGAGTTTACTTTTCTACAAGTACAGTTTGAATTATATAAAATTATATCAATATTGTTAAGAATAAAATATGGCATTTGAAGACTGCATTTCATATAGTCAGCAGAAGATTTATACCAGTTGTAAAAGTAAAAAATTTTCTGTTTTTTAAATGTTTTGTTTTAATTCTGTTAAAAATAAGGATAAAGGAGAACTAATTGGAATAAAATCTCTAATTCAATTCAAAGTTCTTCTCCCAAAGTAATAAATGAGTTGTGAATAAGCTTATAGAGAGAAAATGAACTTTATTTCTATGTAATTTTTGAATTCTTTGGAATTATATTCATTTATTATAATTTTAAACTATTAATTTCTGAACTTATAATGTTGATTTTTACTTAATTGTAAATGATTTTGTAAGTGCATGCATGTGCGCTTTATTTATTTATTTATAATAATTCCTTGAAGATTATCTTAAAATTATTGATAGATGTGGAGTTGGGGACTTCCGTCCGGATGTGCTTTAGTTCGAATGGCTGCTGCTGATCCTGCTATTTCAGAAACTGGTCAAGAATCAAGGTGAGCCATTACTTTATAAAGTAATATTTTATTTAAATAAGTTTTTGTTTTGAAATTAGATATCATACTCTTAAAGTTAAAAAATGTGTGTTTTGTAATAGTTTTTCTGACAAGTTGTCATTTTTACTTTTCTGGCTGTTTTATATAACAGAGAGAAAGTATGACAATTGATTAAAAAAAATGACCACCTGAGATTTTCACATTTTTGGGCTTGGGACTTTGAAATGTGAAGAAATGCAAAAGAAGTTGGGGATCTTTTGTGTGTGTGTGTGTGTGTGGGGGGACACAATTTTGTTCACCCTCTTAATTGAAGCTTAATAACTGCTATGTTTTTTGTCGAAATTTTCTGAAAGTTTGCATGGAGGTTGTGTATTGGGAGATTGATGCTATTAAATTTTGGTGGTAAAAGGTCAACAGGATGGGGAGATAAAGAGGGTTGTGCCATATCTTGAGTAGGGTCTGACTTAATGATGATTTTACTCGTTAATAGCATCTACAATTTTTTTTATAAAACCCATTCCTATGTTTAAAATTGAGTTTTTTGCCATTTTATAATAATTAAAAATATAAAATGTTCTTTTTAATAAAATATTGTAACAGATGGTGCCACCAGATGTTGCTGGGAAAGTTAAATGACTTGTTGTTGGGGTTTTTTTTATTTGTTGTTTTGCCAACATTCTCTTAAATTAATCTCTCTGTAATGAGCAATTATTTATTGTGATATTGTCACAATGCCAGAATGCAATTTTTAATCATATTTTTAATTTATTTAATTTAAAACATGCTTTCCACCTCAAATTATTGGCTTGTCCCTGTACATCTTACTTTTCCTTTAACAATATAATCATGTTGGTCATCTCTCTAACACTTTTTGGGAGGAAATTTTTGAATTGAAATAACATGGCTTCTGATTTGCATCGGAAGTTCATATATAGTTAATTGGGGTCTCCTGCCTCTAAGCTTTCCATGTCTGGTCTCATCTTTCATCTATGTAACTGTTCTCAAGATTAAGGAAAGAGATGGATGGATGACAGTAGGAATTTATAGGTCTACAATTTTTTGAAATTGTAGTCCAATTACTTAAAATTTTAAAATTTATTTTATCATTATTTTCTTATTTCTTCTGTTCTGTATTAATAAAAATTAATAAATTTTTTAGTATGATTGAAGCAGTCAGTTCAGCTCATCCACATCAGTATCCTGCTCGTGTGATTGATGTTGAGTCAAACTGTCCCTTCGTTAGAGAAATTCAAAACAGTTATTTAAAGTTACGTGAAATATGTATGCCATGTAAGTATCCAACTATTTAAATTTTTTAATTTAATAAATAGAATAAAGTTAATATCATTTTAAATCAGTTTGTTGACAGATTAAAAATTGCAAGACAAAATGCCTTTGCATTGAATATATCACAGTTTGAACTTGACAGTTTTGCATTTGACATTTCTAAGCTGTTAAAATGATGAATGATTCTTCATTTACATGCATTCTGAATTAATTATAACTTTATTTTAGTTTCATTTATTATTTTTTTATAACTATTATGAAAATGTGACCATAAAGTATTTTAAGGAATTAATTACAATTAAATTTTTGATCAGTTTTTGCTGAAAAATTAATTTAAATTCAATTTCTAAATTCAATTTAATTTTAGAAGGCAAAACAAATTCTGTGTTAAGAAGGAAAAGGGGAGTTAGAAAAAAATTAAAATCTCTCCAAATTAAATATGTATATATTGTCATCTATTAATTTTTAGAAATTTCCTGTAAATTTAGTTAGTGATGACCTTTTAAATCAAGGTAGGACATCTAGGCACTAAAAGTCATAATATGACTTAGTGCCTAGTCTTAGTCCTCACATTTGAGTTTAGGCTTATCTCAGTCAGTTTGATTTAAATCTAGCTTGCATTTGAGATCTTTTAATTACTCATGTTATTCGAGTTAAGTTTTTTTGAAGATGGAACTTGCAATGCCCAAATGTAAAAGTTAATGTCCTCTTAGAGCTTGCTATAAAGTAAACTGGGGGAGAGAAGGACAACCATGCAGGTTGTCCCTATTCAAGCCTAGCTAAAGAAACTGGTGAGGTGGCCAGCCCCATGCCAATGCCAGCTTTACCCTACAGAGATCATCCAATGAAAAGAAGGCTAGGTGACTCACAGACTTACATGAACTGCAATAAGTATAAACTGGTGCTATTGAAATTCAATCTTGGTTCATCCACTCAATAGTCCAGACCATATCACTAGATCACCTTAAACCTTGATATTCTATGTTAAAGCTAAACATTCTAGTGTTTACTATTTTAAACAAATTATAATTATATGAAATAATTAGAAATTTTTTGTATAATTTAATTTCTATTAGCTTAAACAGATACTGAAAGTTTATTATTAAAAGATACATACTTCTTCAATTGTCATAATAATTTTTTGTGAACTTATTATAACAATATTTAAGAAATGAATGATGATTTTATTTGATTAATTTTTTTTCTAGCAACTCCACATGAATTTTGGGAACAAGATTCCCATTATCTTAGTGCTCTTGAATCGTCACGATGGCTTCATCATATTTCAGCTTGTCTTCAAACATCTTTACAAATTGCTATTACTTTGTGTCAAAATAAGCATTCAGTAATTATTCAAGGTTAGTAAATTTTTCGTATTGTTTAGGACAGCGGTTGCCAATCTTTGACTTCGTGAACCACAAAACTCACAATTTTGAATTTTGTGGATCACTATCATGAATTTTTTTAATGATACAAACCTCTATAGAAGAATGATCATAAAAGTTCCAGTTTACTTATTAATATGAATTTCACTTGTTTAATTTAACAAATTAGTGTAAAGTTTATTGCTGCTGTTTGAAATAGGTTTATGGAATCTTGGCTCTTTTCCACAAAGGACCGCAATTGCACATCATTTATTGTTGATTATTTATTGACATTATTATTTATTTATAAGTCATTTTTTGTTTGGGTTAAGATTCAAATAAGAAACTTCCAATGAGTGAGAAAAAGCAACCAAGCATTTACATTTCTTTCATAACACTTTGCGTAACCTTGAGTTGATTAATGTCTAAATTTCTCCTTGGACCACCAAAATTGTTTCATGGTCCATCAATTGGCAACTGCTGATTTAGGAGATAATAAAAGTTTTGTAATATTTATTTTGTTGATTATAAATAATTATTTAAAATATATTTATAGAATATATTTGGTTAATGTGAGCTTAGGTATAACAAAATGGCGGCACTTCCGGCCGCCATCTTGATTACGACTATTGGCGAAAATATTTATGCAAATTAGGCCTCGCGGATTATTAGACACTAAATCCCTATTTTAAATCTATTTTATGTAAAAAGGTAATTATTAAATTGAAAAAACAGATTTACTTACATTAAGATGCTTCTTTTCCTTTTTTCCGACACTTGTTTTCTACAACAGTTGATTCTGACGGACCGGTCTGATTTTGTTTCTTCTTATTGGTTTTTTTGCTTTTTTTTGTAACATCACATTTCTTGCATGTTTCCTTTTTCACTTTTTTCTTATTAGTACAAACAGGAGCGGCAGGAACAGTCTCCAGTTCTTTCCATTCGGGAATTCTGCCACATCCCGGAAATATCTTTCTTAAATGTTGTAAGAGTATATAAAACCTTTCGCTGGGTTTCTTACATGACCAATCTAAAAACTTCTTGTATATAAATGCATACATGTACGAATCGGATAGATTGTCGGTATAATGTTTCGGCAGATTTTTTTTATTTTTTAAATACCCCAGAGTCTTTCAATATTTTGGGTGTGATCACCAGTAGTTGGATTAACAAAATTTTCTGAATGGTTGACTGTTCTATGTTCAATATCGATTCCATGCAGATCGTCTATATGCATATAGCCTTTCCACTTTTCGGTCAGCACTGTACTCCCTGAGTTAACAAATTTAAAAATTATCCAGTTTAAAGTGATTTCGGAGTGATCATTCACTTGACACATACAGCAGTTCCTGTCTTCTCTGCATATTCCACTGACAACCCATTTTGTACTTTTCAACTTCCATCCTTTTTCATATTTGCATTTGCATATGACTGTTTTGTCCATTTCTACAGTTTTGTTCAGCCCGCCAATTTTAAATGTAGTTAAATTATGCATAGCAACCATCATTACAAAACGGATGTGGTTTGACCAGTCTATTCCAGCTCTATTAGAAATACCTGAGGCTAAGGCAGCAGTTGTAGTAGAACAGTCTAATCCAATGTAATGCCACATAAATGAAAAAATTCAATTCAATTGAGATTTTGCCACATTTTCCTTTAAATGTTCCCTCAAAAGCTGAAGAATTGCTTCTACATGTTTGGCATCGCATAACACATGATTCTCTGTCAATTCTATAGATTATTTTACATAAATTAGAACACTTTTTACACACATCCCGTACGTGCTGTATTCCTAACGTTACTGCTAATTTAAAACCTTTATCAATTCGGGTATCAATACCCAGTTCGGAAAAGTCAGATTCGAACAATTGAAAAAACGATTGAGAGGCGCATTCAGCCCAAAATGCTTCGGAATCAATATTAAATGATCCCATTTCTAACAAATTACTATTAATAAATAACTAAATTGAAAAATTAGGAGTTTTAAAAAACTCAAATTTAGTATTAACGCAAAATCTACAGTTCTCCTACCGTGTCTCCTCACAAGGGGCGTTTCAAAAAGTAATTTGCATAACACGACACAATCGTCAGCAGCTCCCTCTACTTTGTAAGTCATTTAGTCTTTGCATTTGAGATTATCAAAAGTGCCGCCATTTTGTATACTTAAGCTCACATTAACCATATATTTTTATTGTTTTTATAAAATAATATTGAATTTTTTATCAATGTGGTATGAGTGCTGTTTCTTTTTCAATCTCCAATGGTTCATAAAACAAAGACAAATGTAAATAATAAAATGAATTTATTACCAAAAGTTAGGTACAAACATGGCTACTTTTTGACATAATTGCCATGAAGATTGAGGCATTTGTCATATCTGTGGACAAGCTTTTCCATCCTCTCTTTATAGAATGTTGTTGCCAGTGAATTGAGATGGCCTTAATGACATTGTTTTGAAGATTGTCATTAGTCTCAAACCTCTACCCTCCTAGCCACGTTTTCAGTTCAAGAAAGAGGTTTCCACACATCAAAAAGTTCCAAGCTGGGTGGAAGTCTTCACCACCTTTAAACACTCAGTGTATAACACCGATTTAGCACCAAGCAATTTCTACCTCTTTCTTCAACTGAAAATGTGGCTAGGAAGATAGAGGTTCGAGACTAATGACAATCTTCAAAACAAAGTTAGGGGCCATCTCAAGTCATTGGCGGCAACATTCTATGAAGAGGGGATGGAAAAGCTCGCCTACAGATAGACAAATGCCTCAATTTTCACTATGATCACATCAAAAAGTAACCATGTTTGTACCTAACTTTTGGTAATAAATTCATTGTGTTATTTACATTTGTCTTTGTTTTATGGACCATTGGAGGTTGAAAAAGAATCAGCCTTTGTAGTTTTATAGTTGTTAGTTATGATTGTATTATAATTCACATACAATAAAACAATCTGGTACTGAAAAATTTATTCACTTGCTAATTGAAACTTGGTTTTGGAAAATTTCTAAAAATGTTTATCAGAAACTAATGTAAAACTAGAAAACTTGAAAATTTATTTTTAAATTTTGTTTTCTAGGGTAATTTATTATAGAAAATAACCAAATTGAATTCTGCATATTGTGTAAACTGAAAAATGAAAAGAATTAAAACACAAGTACTTTCACTTATAATAAATAGGATTTCATAGGACTTCCTCAGATTGCAACAAATTTTAACAGACAAGATTGATTTTCATTCAGATTTGTATTGTGATTTGAAGAGTTACTTATTGAAGATGAAAGTACTTAATATTTAATTTTTTTTTATTAACTATTTTAGAGTCGTCATTACTATTAAACTATTTTCTATTCTTAGTTTTTTAGTTATTTCTAAAAAAGTAAATATATATTTATATTTATTTATTTATTTATTTATTGCTTTCTTATTGGACTGCAATTTGAACAAATTGTAGACCTATAACTTTCCACTGTTGTCTGTCTGTCTGTCTTTTGTTAATCTCAAGACTGGAGTAAGATAGATGAAAATAGAGACTAGATATGGAAAGCTTAGGAGCAGGAGGCCCTGATTAACTATATATGAGCTTCTGATTTGCACTAGAAATTACATTATTTCAATTTAAAAAATTCCTCTTAGAAGAAGTTAGATAGGTGATCAGCATGACTGTTTTGCTAATGGAAAAGAATTATGTGCAGGGGCAAGACACTACTAATTCGAGGTGGAGAATATATATTTTAAATGAAATAAATTAAAAATATGATTAAATTTGCAGCCTGGCATCATGACTATGTTACAGAAAAATAATATAAAATATAAATTTCTAAATATCAACATTGTATAATTCAATTCTTAATACCAAATAATTTGTCAAATTGTATCGAGCTATATTATGGTTATGTTTACCTACCTCTAGACAAAATTACTCTATATCTTATATTATAATTTTCGTCTACTAGTACGTATTTTCTATTATCAGGTCTTATTAGACTGGCTTTACAGATACTGCAACACAGTTTCACAGATCAGAAATTTGTTTTGTTTAATATACCTGGTTGTACATTTATTTCCAAACTTATTCCCTTCATTCTTATTTCTACCAAACATTCACTTTCAAACGTTAATAACAACAATACTGTAAATCTAAACATCTCTTCTTGTTCACTTTGACTTACTCCTCGTCTTAACTTGTTTTGATCGTTCTCTTTATACCTCAGATCCACCCACCAATCATGGCGAAGAATCATAGAGGAAGGGGCGTGTCTGAGGTATAAAGAGAACGATCAAAAGAAGTTAAGACGAGGAGTAAGTCAAAGTGAACAAGAAGAGATGTTTAGATTTACAGTATTGTTGTTATTAACGTTTGAAAGTGAATGTTTGGTAGAAATAAGAATGAAGGGAAAAAGTTTGGAAATAAATGTACAACCAGGTATATTAAACAAAACAAATTTCTGATCTGTGAAACTGTGTTGCAGTATCTGTAAAGCCAGTCTAATAAGTCCTGATAATAGAAAATACGTACTAGTAGATGAAAATTATATTATAATAAAATAAGGACATTGAGGCATATTAATTTACTCTATATCTAATTATTAAACATAGTCATAATATATAGTACAATGCAGTCCAGTTGATTATTTGGTATATATTTCTAAAATTGATTTTTAAAATATTTTTTAGAAGTTCTCTTTTTATAATCTTACAGAGGATATAAACTATATTTCATAGTGGAGTACTTTGAGAATGCATACTATATTGGTCCTAATTTAAGTCAACTCCCAATTTTGGAATCTCTATTTTTGAAAAAATTAGGAGTCAAATATAAGTTGACATTTATATTAATTTTAATTACAAACAAAAACTTGGCAAGTTGCATTAAAAACATTTGAAATGTAATTGAAACAAAACTATATTCCTTTTGTCATCAGAACTTTCATTGTCATAATGTTCTTCAGTCTCCTTGAACAGTACATCATTGTTCTGTCCAAGTTGTTGGTAACATAACATTTCTTAAAGAAATGTTATGTCTCTCTTCACTGACAATCTTTTCTAATACTATTATTGTTTTAACTTTTACAAGAATGTGGAACTTTTATTACTTTTTATCTGTGACATTGTTTTCAAAAATTAGTTGTTCAGTTAATTTCTGTCTTTTCAAAATTACTGCAATTAGAAATATGTTTTTTAATTTGATTCTCAGATATTTGTAAATACAATCAGCATAAATAAATTTCTACTTGCTTTCTTAGTAATTTTTACAAATTGCATTTAAATCATACCTAGTCAATTGAAAAACTATATTCAAATGATTTGTTTTATTGAAAGAAATATATGAATTGGATATCTATAATGTAAGTGGCAAATTGTAACTTATTGTTTTTTGTTGACATCAGTAAAAAACAAAATTAATAGCTTATGAAACAAAATCAAACAATGCCCTATGCACTGGATAGTAGTCTGACATATACATTACACTAGGGAGCTAGACTTCCTTGCATAATTCACATGTATTCCAGAAAGTGTATTTGTTGTTTTATGACTATCAGAAATGAAACTGAAACTTCATATTTCATTTCTGATAGTCATAAAACTATAAATACACTTTTCGGAATACATGTGAATTATGCAAGGAAGCCTAGTTCCTTAGTCCCTCTAAAAGCTCAAAACTTTCTAGAGAGTAGCTAAAGAAATTAATACCAAGCCTGAAAAAAGATCTGGAGCTTGGAGCCAAAAATTTTTAAAGAATATGTGGCTCTGGCTCAAATATCGGGTGCCAGATAACCACGCATTATCTGGTGCTAGAATGATGAACTCCTATGTATGAAAGAAATTTACGAAAAAACAATTTTACAATGTGTTGATTTTAGAAAGTTGAAACAAGTAGAATTAGAATTGAAAATAAAAATTATTTATTCTCAGTTTGTATTGTGAGGACTTAATTGGTGTCTGGACTAACATGAATTGAATTTTTAATCCAAAGATGATAGAGATAGATGAGATGATTTAAAATAATAAATACTTATTTTCCATTGTTTTTAAATTCAAAATTCTTCTTAATTGATGATGATCATAATAAAAGCAAAGTATCAAGATTATGAAAGTTTTTATTGCATGCATTTTTTTCTGAGTTTGCTTAAGATATTACTAATACAAAGAACACAAGTGTAACATAATTAAGCAGTTTCTTTCTCTGAAGATTCAAATATGTATCAAAAATGATTTTCATTAGTTTATATAATAAAGTATCATTTATTATTCAATACCTTTTTTATAAGAATTAAATTCTTTTTAACTTATTATGATATTGATTCTTTTATATGGAATTCCAAATTTTTAATGCTATTAAATAATTTCTTTTATCCAATAGTCCACTTAGATTTTGATTAAAAAAAAAAAATCAAATTTGTTAATTTATACATGTTTAACTTTGTTCTCACATTGCAAACACAATATAAAGCAATTAAACATAATTGATTTTCATCATACTAAACAGCATATATTTGTCATCAATTTTTCATATTCTGCTAAATAATAGTAATATTAACTTATAGCTGGATGCTTGATGTAATGAAGATATTGGCCTACTATTCTGGAGACTCAAGTTCTAATACAGATTGAACCTTCAAATTTTTATGGGTGGATTATGCCTGACCAAATGTGTAATGGGCATGATAAAGGATCTCTTAGTACCTTTTCTCTTAGAATGAGAAAGGTTTAAATAAACAAATTAGAAACAGTCAACTCTGCAACATAAAGTATAATTATGTATGAAATAAATTTTATGTAGTTGTTTTAATCACAATTTAAGATGATACTTTCACACACATCTTACATTAAATGTAACCTTTCAGTATTTTGTACAAATATATTTTAGATGCTCTTAATTTTTTCAAATTTTTATTTTGCACTTTTATATTTTTAATATCTGAAATTTAATTGAAAGTAATTGTGCATATAAAATCAAAAGTTTTATTAATTACACTTTCCTGTTTGAAATTTGCAAAATTTACAATTTTGAGATATTTAAAAATCTATACACCATTGTGTTTTAAACATTCTAAAGTAAATATTTATATTTAATTTGAATTTATTTAAGAGAGAAATTAGTATAGTATAGAAAACAAGGATAGTTTTTACTTTTCCACTTCATATTCAGTCCATGTCAAGTGCAGAATTTGCAATGAAAATATTGGTTTGTAAATTTTTAACACAATAGTGTAATTAAAATAATTAATATTATTTGTTATACTCAGGCAAAATAATCTGATAATTTCAATCATGTTTATAGAATGAATTTTATTAATATATCAGTGAAAAGCTAACAATGCCTGAACAGCTAAGTCAGAAAAATTCCATACTCTGGAATCTGTTCTTGATATTGTCAGATTAAACGTAGTGTGTATATAATTTTGGTCACTGAGTTGACCATTGTTGAATTATTGCGCACTGAAATAAATGCTGTTTTTTAAATTTGAACAGATGCTCTTCAGTTAATAAAAATTCTAACAATAATATTTTTGTTAACTCACAATTGATAAACTAAATCTGGCACTTTCTCAAAATTCACTCCTGTAATGGAATTTCAATTTGCCTCTGATATTTTATTTCTAGGTTGATACTTTAATATGAAAACAATTTCAGAAAAGGAAGGTAATAGTTATTTGTACTGTACATTAGTGATTATTTCTAAGTTGCAATATAAAATTAAACCAAGATAATTTAAATTTTCTTATTTTCTAAGAGTATGGATGTATCAATACAATGGGAATAATTTTTATTTTATAAATGTAGAAAAACAATTTATCTTTTTTATAAATAAATGAATTTTTAAAAATTAGATTAGTTGTTGTTATAAAGTTTACTTCTTAGTTAACTTTATTTAACTAATAAATTTATTTATATGTTAGTAGAAGTAAAACACTGTTACTGTTTAAATTACTGTTATGAATAGGTAAACAGAAATCAATGAATAACATGTTCAAACTGCACATTATTTGCTACCACTAAATTGAAATAATTCCAGAATTTCGTGTTTCAAATCACCATATAGTCTAACACTTCTCCCACACCGGGTTGTATAAACAAAAAAATTAAATACCTTCTAAAACCGATAACCGGTGCGAACTATTTTTCGAAATGGCGAACGTTTTCACTGCCCCTCCTGTGCTCTTCCTCAGGCCAATTCTGGATTTGATAAACGAACAGCATAAATAAATGGAACGTGTTCCATAATTTAAACGATCGAGTACGTTGGGCAACCGTGTGCCGTTCCAAATATTTAAATTTCCTTTTATTCCGTTTGGGAAAACGATGTGCGCCTCCTATGATGTAAATCGTTGACGTCACACGTATTTATCATAGGAGGCGCACATCGTTTTCCCAAACGGAATAAAAGGAAATTTAAATATTTGGAACGGCACACGGTTGCCCAACGTACTCGATCGTTTAAATTATGGAACACGTTCCATTTATTTATGCTGTTCGTTTATCAAATCCAGAATTGGCCTGAGGAAGAGCCCAGGAGGGGCAGTGAAAACGTTCGCCATTTCGAAAAATAGTTCGCACCGGTTATCGGTTTTAGAAGGTATTTAATTTTTTTGTTCACCATATAGTGGTAGCAAATGGCCTACATTTTAAACATGTTATTCATTAATTTCCTTTTGTCCACTTGAAATAGTAGAAGTAAAATGTTACATTACCAACATATAAATAAAGTTATTGCGGATATAATGTGTTGGGTACCCATTGAAACATCCTGTAATTCTTAGTTTACTCGTGTGGTCCTTATTAATAAGAAATTTTATCTCAGCACAACTTTGAATAAGGCATATAAAAAAAGTGAAATTCATTATTTGCTTAATTTTTATATTATGAATGTTATTTTTCGGATGTCTTGCTATTCATAATTTTATTATAACAAACTAAAATATTGAATTGTTATTACTAGATTTGAAATGGTTATTTTTACTAGGTATAATTTATTCATAGTTTAAAAACCGATTTTCTTTTAGCTATTTTGAATACTTTCAATATTCTTTACTTTTTCTTTATTAATAAACTGTTTCTTTATTTTAGAAAGAGAGAATCGAGATTTAAATTGTGTCATTTCAAGTTTAGTACAGATTCTTCTAGATCCTTATTGTCGCACACAACAAGGTTTCCAACACCTAATACAAAAAGAATGGGTGGCTTTGGGCCACCCTTTTATGGAAAGGTTGCATCATATAAATACCACTGAAAGCGAAGAGGTAATGAATTTTTAAAATATTGCTTTATATTTTTGCATAAATTGTAAAATATTCTAAAAATGAAATTATTTTTGCAGTCACCCGTATTTCTTTTATTTTTGGATTGTGTTTGGCAGTTAACACAACAGTGCCCTTCGTCATTTGAATTTTCAGAGACATACCTCACAACAGTTTGGGATAGTACTCACATAAGTATATTTGATACCTTCTTGTTCAATTCACAAAAACAATTGAAAGAAGCATATTCACAAAATGGAATATCTGGAAGTCATAGTGTGTGGAATTGGTCACAACAATTTCTTCCACATAATATTATGTTTTTTCGTAATCCTTTATACACGCTTAATTCGTATCAAAAAATAACAGTTGCAATTCCACCATTACAGACTAGACCTTGGTCTCTGAACAGTGCAAGAGATGCGAGGCGTAATTCGCAAAAACGACCTTTAAGAATATCTTGTCACGAAATGAAATCTAAAATTAGTTATATGACTCAAGAAAATTTATTAGAAATTGATCCTTATATTAAATCATTGAAATTATGGAGTCAGTGTTATTTGAGATGGATTCCACTTGCACAAATTGTTGGTGGTGGCATGCCCGTTCTTTATCTTAATAATCTGAAATTATCAGAAGAGATAAGGTCTTTGGAAAATATTATAAAGTCACTTACTAGTAGAACGCGTCAGCAACAACTTTTGCACCAGACCCATCGAAGAATTGCTTCGGACGATTGTGTCTTTACTACGGAAGTCAATTCCTGTAAACTTAGGCAGGATTCTTTTGTTATTACATCTTCGTTCCCATTTTTGCCTCTCGGGCCATGGACTTCACAAAATCTTCATGCTGTACCGTCAAGTTCTTGCCTGCAAGTTGTCAGCTTTAGTTCTGATGAAGAACTTTTAGATGAGTGAGAAAAATAATTTTTTTAAGTTAGTAATTTTGCAAATTTTTATACTTTGTTGATATTTTTTGAACTATTTTTTTAATTACAAAAATAGTTGCAAATCTAGTTATTGCTTTTATAATGATGGTTTTATGTAAATAGATATTATAAAACTAATGTCTTCCTGCAATAAAAGATTATTTTCCTTTTGCAAGAAACCTAATTTCAGAAACCTATATTTTTATTGTTATACATTTGAAAGTAAATAACTTAAAATTTGTATATATTGTGCAAATATAATTTACTATTGTATAATTATCTATATTTATGACAATTTAATTGATATTTAAAAACATTTATTAATGAAACTAAATACTTTAAAAGTATGTTAATGTATTAATTCTGAGTTGTCATCCACCCCATACCTCAGAAGTATGCTATCGTATTTGTAATCGTACGCTCGTAAAACAAAGACGCACGGCGAGTCGTCGCGGTCCGAATCGCGAACGGCGGAATTCGAGAACGTTTAGTCCATTGCAACAAACTTGAATTTTTAAAGTGTGATCATACCAAATTTGTTATCGACATACGAATGCCAAATATTTGAATTAATCAATTTTTACAACACGCTATGTATCTCATGTATTAGAATAGATCAGACCATCATTCCAAACAAAAGATTTGCTTATTTTAAGATAAGAATTGTGAGAAACTTCTATTTTGAAAAGAAATGTTATTTTATAAAAATCAAAAATATACATATTTTGCTTGTTTTTGACCATTAATTATTTTATTTGTACTAATGTGAAAAAATTTTCCATATTTTAATGGTTGTGTTGAATTAAAAAAAAAAATAATTGAAATAAAGTGAGATTTAAATGTTTGTTTGTTTCATTTGAAATATTCATGTTCCTTTTACTTTGTTTATTGTTAATATACATTATCAGTAAAATTCATAATCAAATACATAATAAATAGCTTTTGATTTCTTTTTATATTTAAAATATTTAACATTATACTTTCTTACATTTATCAAATTAAACTTAGTTCCATATATTTTCAGTGTAATATTTTTGACATTCAGCAATTCAAATTATTTTTGATTGTGAGAGTTAAGAATTTATATCCACACGTTTATTACTGCATTAAAAATATTTTTTCCGTAATTTAAATTTGTCGGAAAAATAACCGCTCTCTTCTAAACGTCTAGTTTTACTCTAAACATTTTTGGAGAATTTATCAAAATCTCTCGTGAACAATTACAGATTATCCAACGACACCCGCAAATTGTTTATAACGAAAGGTAACTCGGATTAGTTTGATATGTAAATGGTTTAAACAATGTTTTTAAAATACTTTTCAATTTTCTAAACTATATTTGGTTGTTTAAGAGCAATTATATAAACTAATAAGCAAACCTATCAAACCGAGTAACACGCCCCGAAAATATTTAATGCTACAAAATTTTGCAGTTACACCAAACAAGACAATTATTTGCTAGAAACTTAAACCAACAAATTTCAGTTCTTAAAAGGATTAATTTTATATCTAAGTTTGACAATATTGAAATGTATGATGATGATATAATATTTTATATATTTGTGTTCGGGCATTATTTTTTTAAGTTTTAAAATTGCATTATAACAGTTTCATAGTAACACATCGTACAACTAACAATTTTATGCTAGTAATTTCGTTACGTAAAAGCACAAAGCGATACGACCTCGGCGAATAGAGGACCGGATCCGGGAGACCAAAAATATTTATTTCGAACGTTTTAGACGGCTCCGTTCTGCCACTTAGAAGCCATTTCTCGAAATAACGATCAGAGTTTCCGATCGAAGCCATTTGTCGAGACCGTTAAATAAGCGTTTATCGGCCCTTTTGCTATTATAAATACCCGGGCACGAAACCGGTATCCGGCAAGAAGTTTTCTTCGTAGTTTCTTACCAGATATCGGTTACGCGTACGGTGTCTATTAACATACACCCAATTTTGGGTAGTTAAATTTCGTTATGTCGAGACCATATAAACAAGATTTATATAAAAGAATTTTCTTGCCATCAACAAGTAAATTTGTGTGAATCAAGTATTTATGTTAGTAACATTACTAATGTCTATGGTATATTTGTACCAATAAATGATTTTTCTACATAAATTCCTTATTTTTGTAATTGGGGGATTAAACATTTTAATTTGAGAAGAATAAAGTGATATTTCGAATAAACTAAATTTTTGTGTCTTCATAATTTATTACTGAGTTAATGAAAATTAACATAAGATATTATAATAAATATGGTATTTCGTTGATCTGGAGCCATGTTTATTTGCGTAAACGTAAGAAAATTTAAATTTTTTTTATACGAAAGTCACGTGACCGTTTTAATGTTTAAAAAACGCTCCTGCGCTTAACCAGACAATTTTGGCAAGTCGTTCGAATACGTCAAACTAGCGCATAATTGGGTAAATAATAAAGGGTCGCGCTGGTGGCCGGAACAAAACAGCCGGACGTACGTCGTATTATTTATACCGAGAGAAATTTGGCAATTAAATCGCGCTTAACGTACGAATAAATCACGGATTAAAAAAAAAAGTTAAAAAATCAGTGAACGTTAAAAGAAATGTCTGAGAGAGGGCGCTGTTAATTACCGCTTTTGTGAAAAGTTTCGAATGAACGAAAGAATAATGTCGGAAGGGATAATGTAAATATATTGAGAAAAGTACAATGGAATGCCCACATTTGGACGACTGCGTCAAAATAACAGTTCCTCCTCAAATTAAAGAAAGTGATCCGTACGAGTGGTACTGTTTCGGTAAGTTTTCGCTCCCTTTTAAAGAAAGAAAATGGTTAGGCCTAACCAATGAATCGAATTTGTATTTACTAACGTTTATTTGAAGAGAATTACATTAATACATCGATTATCACGGCCGATTCTATCTATATTTATTCACTAATTGTCAATCGATTCCTCTTCTCCTTGTTAACTGAATGACAGATGTCACCGTAGAGTAACATACATTACTCTGTGATGTCACTATTCAAACGATGTTTCCGAATATTTCTCATTAAATCTTCTTTCTACGCTTACAATAACCTCCCTTTATTAATTTTATAAGGCATTCGAACACTACAAACGAGTTTCGAGCCGGTGAAGCCACTTTCCTATTTTAATTTTCCCAAATCGACGGCCACTTACTTTTACGTTATTACCAGCGACGGTAATTGTAATTCGGTATTTTAATTTAAAATTATAATAAAAAAAATTTAGTGCAATAAACTCGATTCGTAACGTTTGCCGTTTTATTGGAAGTGAAATTCGTTTCTTGAGTGTTTCTGAGTAAAATTTTCTATGTAAAATTATTAGTAATTGGAGAGATTGTAAGGTTGATTAAAATTTGACTTTCTTGTATACAGAATTAGATTTGTTTTTTGTTAATTTGAGATGACGGTAATATATTGAACGGAATTTAATATTGTGAGATGTTAAATTGCTTTTTATATTTTTGAGGACAAATGGATTTTTTGATTTTTTGGCTGGTAACATTTTTCATATCATAATACTAGTAGTTATTGTATTTATTAATATATTTCTGTATAATTAGATCATATTTATCATCAGTTTTTCAAAATTTGATGGTCCTGTAATAATAAAACAGTAGAAATTTGTGTAATAATAATAATAATAATACACACACACTTCTACTATTTTTAAAGTTATAAGTTAATTTATTATTGTAATATAAATAAATATTTTCGATACTCGACTGTGGTGTTTCCAATTTTTATAGAAAAATAAAAGTTTATTATACTATTTACTTTTTGTTCTTCAGTATTATTGGTAAATCTCTTTGTTTCGTTTATTTTCTTATATAATAGAATTAGTTTTTTGATTATAACAAGTAAAAGCTGCATAGCTATAGTATTGATTTCTACTTGGTTTTTAATAATTTAAATTATTAATTATTGTTTATAATAAATATATGATCAATATATATAAAATCAAATTGTAAACCTAATTGTTCCAAGAAGATAAATTTCTTGGTTGTATGTACAGTACATATAATAAATGTTTCACAAATTCATTTAATATTAATAGATTTTAAGTTTCAAAGCTAATAAATTCATAAAGTGTGTGTGTTTGGTTATCTTTTTAGATTTATTATTATTATTATTGATCTAAAGTAGAATGTTTGTAATGAAAATTGTAAAGATAGCTTATAAGACATGAGTATATTTATATATGATAAATAATATATCTATTATTAGAATCATTAAATACTGATAACTGTGATTTTATTGGTTGCATAAATAGTATTGATTCTCTTCTAACTCAAGATTGTTTGTTGCACAAATGGCATGAAATTTATTTACACTGTCATATTTGGCTTTGTTATAAAGTAATTTAGCTTATTTTTTTTTCTAAATTTGAAAATGATACATTAGAAATAAATTTATTAATATTTGTTTTGGCTGAATTAAAAATTTTAATGATAATCTCAGATTTATTCTTTATAATGTCTTTAGTATATTTACTTATTATTCAACTTATAATAATTTTAAGACTTTTGTGAATTTGTTTTCTGAGTTTGATTAAATGAGTCCATACGTAACCAATACCAAGTTTTTTTCTTAACTTAAAAAAAATATATATTAACCTATTGAATAACAACATTGAAAAAAGTTATAAATGGTTACTTATATAATTTAACTCTTATAATGTGTTCTAATTAATGAGGATGAATTTCTCTTTCATAAAATATCAATTATATGTAATAAATATATTTAAAACTAAAGAAAGAAGTTTGATAGTTGACCTCAAATTTTAGGACACAGTTTAGAGCTGACACTTGCAAAAGGAATGATTAGTCATCGTTTAAGAATCCATTTCGTTCCACATCATCATCCGAATTTCACATTGAATTTGAATGTAGTGTAATAGCTTGAATTCATAAATTTTAGAGATATCTGCTTACTTTATACGAAAATATTCAAGTAGTAATTAATAATTGTTAATTATTTATTTTCAATGAAACTTTAGTTTATTAAAATTGTGAGAGTCAATAAGAACAGCAAACAGTGAATTTTTAGCATGACTTGCTTTCATCTCAAGGATAATCATTTTTTTTTTTTTATAGGAAGGAAATTTCATTTTATGTAAAGTTCTGCTGATGATGGATGTATAGTGTGTGAATGAATTATGAATTATTCAGAAATATGAATCTGAATCACTTTACATACGGCAAATATGGGTAGATAACACACTAAATGAAAGTCAAGAACTCATTTAAATGTTATATGTTAACATATATCCAAAGCAAAAATAAAACAAACGTATAACACCTAAAATACAAATGCCGATATACAAACTATGAATCGTACGGCAAATTCGACAAAAGAAAGTAAGGTAGGATTAAGTCCCAAGTAGAGGGAAAGATTTTGTTTTTCGTTTGTTTGGCCTTTGTGTATTCTTTGGATGTACTATAAAGTACATGTTGTTTACATATTACCGTATATAGTTTAGATATTGTTGTCTTTATTTAAGAATATCAATTGCATATGAATTAGTATGTGAATAAATTGAAAAAATTGCATATACAAAGTAATTTAATTTTGTAAGCCAATTATTGTATTAAAGAAATTATTTATACTCTTCAATAATATCTGGGGATTAATTGAGATTTTGAAACTGTTACAACAAAAAGTGAAGGAAAGAATTATTAATACTAATAATTAGTGGTGATTTAAAATAATTTTTTATTTCAAAGTTAAATCAGTTAGATGGAAAATGATATTGTTAATGAATTTTCATTTTAATTCACATTGTAACAGAAGTTGTAACTATTTTCTGAATTATACATAATAGTAAACAATAAATATTGTATTGTTGTGTATGTTATATCTAAAGTGAATATTAGGAAATTATAATGAAAGAATTGATTAAATTTTAGATTTTGGTGAATAAGATATTGAAAATTACTTTGTATTATGTAATGAAATCATACTTTGAATTATTTTTATTCATATAACATGATTTTTGAAGAGATTATTATATTTAATAAATTTAACTTTAATACAAAATTACTTAAATTCTTATTGAAATAATTCATCAAATCATCAACTCAAGTTTTGTTCATATTATTTTATTATATATTAAAAGTATGTCTGTCATTCCATCTTCTAAAAATTATTGCAAACAGGATTGAAATTAAATCTAATTTGTAGATGTACAGTACCAGTATAAGAAAATATGGAAATTTTAAATTATGGAGAATAATATATTGTTGATATTACAACAGTTGAATATAATGAAATCCAATAAATCAAATTTATTAAATTACAAGGTCTTTTGTGTATTAAAAATACTTAAGTTATTTTTTTTAAAGATATTTATATTTTATCTATATGAAGGATATGATATAAGAAAGTAGCAGACAGTATGGCAACCTGTCTATCCGTATTAATCTACCTGTATCTATGATAAAAGTAAAAAAAAATAAGTACTGTTAACAGGAATAAATGATAAAAATCTAATTTGCTAGAATGAGTATTTAAACAAGTTTAGTTGTAACAGATTTCCTTTGACATAAATTTTGTTCTCAGAAAATTATATTTCTCTCAAATTTAACAGGCAAATATATCAGTCATTAATATTGTTTGATATGTTTGTTTAAATATCATACATTAAATATTAAGTTTGTAATTTGATAACATCTAATGCTAGTTAACATTTAATTCGTTAGTTACTACTGATGTACCATACATATCAAAAGCATACAAATCATTTTCCTGAATATTATTTAAGAGACTTGCCAAACTGGCAGTAAAATTTGTCAGGCATTGTTCCTTATCTCCTTGTTGGAATCTTTAGACAGATGTTTGTAATTTCAAGAGATTTTACTTTTTTTATTTTTTTGTAGTAGTAGTTACTATTTAAAAAGAAATTTATTATATATATAGTTTAGGTTGTTTTATTATTTTGATTTTTCATAATTGAATTTGTATATCTAATTAATACAACAAAAACAGTCTGGTATTATTGAATCTGTTTTAACTTTGTAATTTAAATGTGATATAATAGAAAGAAGTAATGATTAATTAATTTTAAAATAAAATAAAACAGTTTTTTAATGTAAATGCTAGATATTATTTTAATGTTCTAAATTTTAATAATGTTTAGAAGAACAGTACATAAATATATGTACTGAATGTACTATTTGCTAGTTAACTATTGTGAATTGTGATTGACATAAAGTGAAAAAACAAGAACCTTTACTAACTTTACATTTGTTTTTCAATATTCTAGAGTTAATTAAAGACATGAATGAAATGTTCTTTTAGAAATCAAAATGAACTAATGGAGCTGTTTGTTTATAATGTATTAATAGTATTAATAATTTTGTCAGATATTAATAACTTTCTTCTAAATAAAAATAAAATAAATAAATTTATTTATTTTGGATGACACGTTTAAAGTAGTTTTTGAAAGTATCAACTTTTAAAGACTACTTTAAAACTATGAACTGTATACTTAAAAATTTTCAATTCTTAATGTTGCTTTAGAGATTTTGTACATCTTTAATTGTTTATTGTGCATTGTAAAGTAGAATAAATGAAAATATTTTTGAAAAAATATAAATACAACTTTTTATTGTTGTGTGAAGTAGGAACATTTCTATTAAAAAACACAGTAAAGTCATTTCTCATATTATTAAATTTTTTGTATTTTATTATAGGTCTATTATAGATTCAATATAAAATAATTTATTTCAGATATAAGTGATAAGATTATACATATATAAAGTTTATAAACATTCTTTTAAACAGAATGAGTACCTATGAAATTTGCAGATATGAAACCAGATTTTGGTAGTTTCTAATTTAGAATGAAATTTACTTTTTAAACACAAATGGGACTAGGAATTGGAAAAGCAGATTTTACATCAAATAATATTAATAGTAAAAGTTTTATTAATCAAAGTTTCTTTTATATGGTATTAGAATTATTTAAAAACAATTAAATTTTCAGTTTAAACATATTAAAGACTTACGTCCACAACAAACCAAAACGGTGTGTAACTCAACTATACAGCTTTCACTAACTCTTTCAAATCAACGGTTCTTCTTCGGGTGAAAAAAACAGACAAACGAAATAAAATTCGATGGAACATATTAAAGACCTTTATATCTCTAAAATGTTACTAATATTATATTAGAAACATCAAATTTTCTAGCTAATAAAATTAGTTGCAAAGATAGGTTCAATACTTCCTTCCAACATTGATTTTAGAAATATTTTTAGAAGTATATATTTTGTTTTATTAACGTTTTAATATTCTTTTGAAATAATTAGTTTTGACTAATAAAAGAATGCCTTTTTTTTTTCTTTTTTGGCTAGAAATGCTTTTCAAAATTTTAGAAGTAATTTTATTGTTTATAAATTAATATGATAATATTCTATTGAATTAAACCTGTGTAAATCAAAGATGATATTATTTTAAATTTTAATATGGCATCATCCTTGATTTACACAGCATTTATTTTTTAGTTTTGATTTTACACATTAAAGAATTGTAACTATAATTTGTCTCTACAGTTAAAAAAATTTTTTTTTAAATTATTGACTATTTAACATTGAAACCTGAGAGTTTATAAAATATCAAGTTATTCAATTAATTTGTTATATTTACAATATTCAGTTATTAACATTGAATTATTTTATATTTATGATGAATTAATTTTACTATTTATTGTGATCTGTTGTTGTCTGCTTCATTAAAATCTGTGCAATGTTACATAAATTTGTTAGTACTGATGACAGGGGAAAAATATATTTCTGATTTACATTTGAAGGTCACAATTCACGGAATTTGAAACAAAGCTTCTAATGGCCAACAACGTGACCAATAAACTAATTAAAATATTTGTTACAAAAATAATCAAAAGCACTTTCAATTGGTTGAAAACTAGAAAATATTTGATTTAGACAATGATCTTTAGAGCACTGCAATTTTAAATATTCTAATTAAAAGTTGATTTATAAATAAATATTTAAGAAATCCTAAAATACAAAAATATAATTGTGAAAATTTATTAAACAGACTTTAAATGCTTAATTTAAAAGAATAAACTTTGTTTTAGTGATGATTTTAAATTGAATTTAAATAAATAAATTAGAAAAACAAACAGTTCTTTTTGTTTGTAAAACTTTGGAATTTAATTCAACATTTTGTGTTAAATCTTATAAATTAGTATCGATTTACATACTATTTTTCTGAAGCAAATTACCATGGAGCTCCAGGGATACCTTTATTATTATTATTATTAGATTTATGTTACATCATGCATTAACTTTTTTCTACTTTTGTTGCTTGTGTTAAATTATCAAAAATCTTAATCTTAGATTCATTATATAATGATATCGTATCATCAAATTAGAATTAGATGGTAAGAAAAAATGTAATTTTAAAATTTTATTTTAGGAATTGGTTATTACTATTTTACTTTTCACATCCCCAAATGATTTGGATTATCTATTGGAATATTTTAAGGCTAGTAAATTATTATTTAATATCTTTTTATTTATTAATTATAGTAGTTTAATTTTAATTATTTACTTCTTACATTGAAGAAGAATAAATTTTAGTTTACTCAAGAAACATTTTAAATGTATAAAATTTAAAGTATTTTAAATGTGAATGGAATATATTTAAAATTCCATATGTTTATAGTAGTTAATTTGCAATTTTTAAAATTTGAAGTGTTTTTTCTATCATTTAATGAAATTTGTTTAAAAATTATAGATTATGAAAATCTTAAATTATTCTAATTTATCTGCAAGTGGGCCATATTTTTTTTACAAATAGAATTTCACATTTAAGTTTTTTTTATTTGAAATAATAATTTTATTTAAAGAAAACAAATATATAAGTAAATTTTATCATTATATTAATATTTATATAATTTTTAAAATTTCATCATTAAGTAGCAGATATGAAAATACAGAAATTTAATAATAATTTTAAATATCATGTTTCATTACTTAGTTAAAATTTAAATTCAAGTATTTACTAACAGTTTCTTTTATATTAAAATTTGGCCTTGGTTCTTTGTTATAACATGAAGTTTTCAGTATATGTAATTGAAATAAAGTATCATACAGAGAAGTTTTAGTGTTATACATCAAAGTAGAAATGATTTTAAAAAATATATAATTAATAATAATTTGTAATGCTTGGAAATGACTTTCTTCTTCTAAATGAAGTAATTAAATATTTAATTCTTTATTTAAATAAAAATAGTGTCAAGAAAGAGGTGAAAAAGCATTTCTAAGTGATTAAAATCTCATTAAGAAAAAAACAAAGTTCAGTTAATAACAGTAAAAGCAAAAAATGTTTTTATAATTTATAGAAAGTAAAAGATATCAATATTTAATTTATCATAAAATTGGAAACAATTTTGAAAAAAAACAAATGTGCTTTGCATATAATTTAAATTTGTAATTTGTAAAATCATAATTTTTTAAAATGATCCATGATTAATTTTACCTTGAAATGGCTTCTACAAGAAAAACTGGTTTAATTTTTGATTAGGTAAACATATTTATGAATTTTAGAAGAATGAAATTTGAAGAGTTTTTAATCATCATCAGTTATTACTTTTTTAAATAAGACATTATTATTTCTAAAACAGTGTTGAGTGTAGAATGGAGATAACAATTAAACAACGATTCAAACACTGCCGAATTATCAGGCTAGCAAATGGCTATATAAATATTAATAATTAAGATATTTTATTTAACAATTAAACAAATTGCTTTTGTTTTTTGTATACACTTTACATTTTATTATATATTGTTACTATAGTAGTTTTCTTTTTACATTAGTAACATATTAATTCTTTTTTATGAAACAAAACAATTTAGTAATTAGTATTTATTATGTAAAGTAAATGCTAATTGTTTGATATTTCTACTATAGCAATAATCAATAAAACACAATGATTTATGATTTATTGATTGGGGGATTGCGTGTCATTGTAGTGTGTATAAGAAATTGTCAGAGGATAGAAATAAATGATATAATCAGCTGTTATGATAAAATGTTTATAAATTATTAAAATTTTCTGAATTTAAGGTACAGCAGAAAATTGTCAAAATGAATTTTTTTATTTCTTCTGAATTCCAAAAGGCTAATTTTTTTTTTAAGGAAGACAAACTTAAAGATTTCTGTTACAAGATTAAAAATTAGTATCAGATATAATAATATTTTATTTAATATATTTAAATTAATAACATGCCAATTTTTGAATGAAAATGTTCGAGAATAATTATCATTGTTTCCTGAACAATATTAAAGTTGAAAAAAATTTAACAAAAGGAGTATTTTAAAAAATTCTAAAAAATTAATTTTAAATTAGTAGTGCTAGTAATTATTTCACATTTTTGTATTTTAATATTGGTAATGTTTCTTTAAATTTTTATATGAAAATGGTTCTTTCCAAATAATCTGACAATAGTTTCATTTCTTTCTATATTTGTTCTCTTTTATATTATGCACTTATACTAGATGAAGATTGAATATTATTTGCTTATATAATATTTCAAGGAATCAGGATGTGCTATTCCAGTAAGTTTTGACAAGCTAGAACATCTGGCACATTATCAAAAAAAGTGCATTTGAGTATGTTTGAAATCAAATGTATATTTTTAATTTTCTTTTTCATAGATATGTGATTTTTACATTAATATTTACATTCCAAATATTATTTGTTTATTAAAGTTAAGTCATTCCATTATATTATAAATAGTTATTTAGAAAAGATTCTTCAGGAAGAAAGTAAAAAAACTGCATTTAAAGTCTATTTGTTCCATTTGATTCTTACCAACCTTTACTGACACTGAGTACATAGGCTGTTTAGTTCTAAATCAAATGTATTGCTAAATATTTCACATTAACATCAAACTATCGTGCAACTATAGCATAAGAAAGTGGATTAAAGCTGATAATATCTTTATTCTAATTTATTACACTATAAAATTTTGTATTTAAAACTTATTTGTGCTATCTTTTAATAAGATTTAAACAATAACTTTGTGTTTTGGTTTTTTACAACATAAAACTCTGTCCTGTTTTGGAAATTCTTAAAATATAATTGTGTATATACTGTTTGAGATGGATTAATAAATCTGAAAACATGAATATTTGAAATAAAATTTTCTTCCAAAAACAATTCCTTATGAAGATGGTTGAAAGATTTACTTATCAAATTTTCTGAGGTTTATTACTATTATCAGTAAATTTTTTTTATATATAAAATTTTCCTTTTCTGAAAAAATGTGATTATCTTGTGTCAAATAATTAATGTATCTAACTTTAAATATAAATTAGTTTATAGAGAGAGATTTATTTAATAAAGTAGTCAAAATTTAAAAATATTAGACTCTACTAATACTATTTATAGTCATTCAGAACTTTGACTTAACATTGCATTTCATAATTCACAAAGGAAATTCTTAAGCATGACGTCATGGGGAAATCCTAGAAATGAGATTAAGTTGAATAAATGCCAAATGTGAATCATTGGGTTCCATTTGTTGCAACTTTGATTATAAGATTAAATGATGTGGCATCATACAATAATAAAATCATTACATTTCAATGAGAATTATCATCAGTTTATTTGCTGTTTACCAAATTTATTATTAATCTGAAAATAGAATAAAAGAATCTTGGAAAAAATAGCTGAAAATTGTTAAAAATGAACAATATTTATTAGATTTTAGGATATAAATTTTTAGGAATTATTTATGTAATTTTAATTATTATTTTAATAAATAAAATAAGAATGAAAATGAGTAAAAAACAGTTTTTCATTTTTGTATTATTTATTATTGTAATATTTTAAAGTTAAAAGATGACTATAAATAAACAAAATTCTTTGTTATGTTATGAGGAAAGCAATAATTTTGTAAACTGTGCCTAAAATTCCTATTTATTAATTGTTGTTTTGTTTTGATGCAAAATGTATAAATGTTTCTGTAAATTATTTGGAAATAATTATTTATTCACATATTATGTATTTATTTAGATCCTCTTTCATATAAAGTATAAATTAAAAGATACATATCAATAAAAATGTATATAAATTAAACCACAATTAATTGATTTTCTGCATAATTTGTCTTATTTGCTATTCACTGATGTAAACGGTATTTAAAATATAAATACAATATTTAGTGGTGATAATTAATTAGAAGTCTTTTTAATTGAATAATGATTGAGCAAATTGGCATTTTTAGTTTAAAAATTGTATTTATTTGTTTCAATAATGGTTTAGAGTTATAATTATTTGTGATATAAAATCAAAAGTTTTATATTTCTTATTTTTTATTGGAAAATTTTAGAATTTGGCATTTTATTTTGAGAATTATTTACACTTCAAATTGAGTTTTTTACTAAATTGAATCTTGAAGTGTAAATAATTTATTCAAACTGAAAAAGTAAATTATTTGTAAAATAGAACACCATTTGTAATTTAATATTTTAAATATACTTTGTCATATATAAAACACCAGACATACAGTACTTTATGACACTTTATTGGATCTTGCTGTACAATATGGAGTTAGGATGCTTTTGGAAGTATCCTCATCAGCCAACCATACATACTATCCATGAAGTTTTACAAATCACAAACAGCATTTACAGAACATCTCAGTATATTGAATTACATTGAAATGATACTATGTATTGTATATATGACCTAGTGTATTTATAACGAGAAAAATAAATAAATGTTTTAATAACTGGAAAACTATTTTAATTTCTTTTCACCAGTCACAAAATTATTTTTAAAAAAATAGTAATAAAAATAAGTTGACATAGAGCAATGTAATAGTTGTTAATTATACGTCAAAAGCATGTGAAACACATTCATTAGAGCAATGGATTGGAACAGATGGTTCAAACAAACAGAAAAGGCTAGTAGCACCTGCATTTGGATCAGCAAATCAATATTTATTTTACAAAATTTGATATAAAATAACCAGGAATGTGTGTTAAATAATTTTATTTTTTATTCCTCCAAAGAGAATTAGAATAATAAAAAATATTACATAATAACAAATAACAACAAAATACATTTATTGAAATTTGATACATACAAAGCATAAGTAAATGTGCACTATAATGCATATTTGTATAAATTACATGGTATTTATTATTATTAAAGTAATTACAGAATTTCAAATACTAAAAGTTAAAAAATATTATCTTGAATAATATCTCTAGATCCATTATAGTAATTATGAATTTTTTAAAGTTTTTTTTTAATTTTTAAATGATGAACATTTTCAGGTTTGTAAATTTTGTTTTTTTTCCAGATAGTAATTTGTCTGAACATGATACATTTTTGATCAGTTATAATCTCCACTTCAACTTTCCCATATGATATTTTATAAATTTACTAATTTTAAAACAAGTTGACAATATTGTAATTTATTTGAAATATAATCCCCTTCATTTGTGTAAAGTATGCTTTTGTGCAAAGATTAAGTCACAGCAATATAAATAACAATTTCCTAATTTTAAAATCTATTTTTCACATGAACACATTCTAATATATTCCTTAAAATATAGTTTAAAACAATTTATTTCATAAAGGTTTTTAAAGAGCACTGTGCATTGTTGAATCTGTGGATTTTTTCATCATAAGATCATATTATTTTTAATTCATTGTATACTTTTTAATGTATGAGTCATTATTTTAACATTTTTTTTTAATTTAAAAAAAATATTAAAGTTATAATCATTAGTCTAGAATCAATAATGGCTTATTTACTGTAATTTTGTAACTACTAGTGAGCATTTTAATTTTACAAGAATATCTGCTTAACCAATTTACGTAATCTGTCCTAATAATTAGTCTTGTTAATGACCATTGTTTGTTTGAGCCAAATGATAAAAACATTAGTTTCCTAGTACTTTCAGACCTCTTAAGTGCATTATCAAGGATAAAATTTATTAAAATCAAACTTTTACACTATTTGACTTTAAAGGAAAAGTGTTTGAGAATATTTTGATTAGTTGGTTTTGATTTATGTATGAGTTTTGCTTTTCACGAAGTTTATTTCCTTGGTGATAAATCTCAGTTCTCTAGTACTATAAGATTTTAAGTTCATTTCTCATTTGACTTCAGTAGAGCAGTTTTAGTATAGAAGGCATTAGTAAATATTAATGTATATATAATGACTTTTACAGGAATGTTATTAATTTTTTTTGTCTTTCTTTCAAGTAACAAAGATTGAAAACATTTTTGTATTTTGGTTTATATACAAGGTGATAGTTAAGGGCTGAATTTATATGCATATGTATGTTTTTCTCCTTAAATGCTATGATATTGAAATCTTGATAGAAACATGATTTGGATCCAAGTAAATAAAATTAAGATTGTCTAATAGAGCATATTTTGCATATTTGATGATTTTTGGGACTAAATAAGTGATTTATAATCTTTAAAGCATGTTTGCATGATTTCAAGTGCTATTTTTTTCAGTGATCTAATATTTCTATATTCCATTTCTTCTATCTGTGAGGAATTATTTTTGTACATGTACGGTTCCTACGAGAAATATCATTTCACAATCCAATTACAGATGCATGTGCAAAATTCAAATATTTTAAATTTGAGTGGCCATCTGTCATTCTTTTAACACGTTGACTGCCATCTACGAGATGACTCGTAGTTACCGTTTCTGCCTAGGACACCACCTACGAGTTATATTGTAGTTTGTTTCCTTGCCATATTTGTGCAGCTACGATGTAATTCGTAGTATATCAGTGTAAATATGAATAGATAGCTTCAGGGGCAAGAACAAAAAATCAAGTTTGGCTTACATGAACAAAACATTTATTAATAAATGAACAGAAAATATAATCATAAAAAGTTTATTCAAAATCGAAAGCAAAACAATATTTTTATTGTTTGTGATAATTTATAAAACAGAAATATAAATTTAAACGAACAGAAAATATTATAAAATGTTTATTCAAAAGCAAAATGATATTTTTATTGTTTGTGATAATTTTTAAAACAATCTTCTACGCAAAGGGCTGGCTTCTCAAGACAGATTGGACAGAAATAACGCGTTTCTCAGCGTTTTTTAGCTTTGGTACAAATTCGACATGGCTTTGTCGGATGTTGTTTTTTCTGAGTAGATGGGATACTCTGTAAATAGTGGAGCTTCTGCAATTTAATTTTTTTTGAAACTGGTTGAATCTCTTCTCCAATCAACGCTTTGACGAATGCTTCTCTAAACTTTATAAGTTTTATTTTAGAAGAAGTTGCTTTTTGAAAGAGTTTGTGCGCATTATGTATATATATTTCTATAATATGTAATGCAACCTTTTTGGACCATCTAATAGTCTTTCTTAGAGCTGTGTAGTACGATAGCATTTGATCTGATCGTCAATGCCAGACATTCCATGATTATAATCTCGAATTATATTCGGTTTCATCGAACATTTTCCATTGCGATTGAACACCTCTACCATTTCAACAACGTGCATGTTTGAAATGGTAAGGACTTCTCGTTTGTCTTTCCATTTACATACAGTAACAGGACCATTTCGCTGCCAAATAAACTCCCCCATCCTCACCAAAAATTTTGTCAGATTCTGAATCACTTAGATTAGTGTAGTAATCAAGTTGTTTTTTAGTCAGTGGTCTTTTCTTATCCATTTTGGGATATTTATAATTTGATTATAAAAATAAATAAAAAATAACACTCTCAAAAAAGACGTAAATGTGATGTGCTCGCCTCTATATCCGATTTATTACTAATGAATTTAGACGCACATCTCCGATTGGCTGTAGCGAAGTGACAGGACGAATCGTGTCTGTGCACGAATTAACTCGTAGTTTGGCTTTAGCGAAGAGCTTTCTGTTACATAAGCCAACTACGAGATAATTCGTAATACCTTTATTTTAAGAAAAACACATTCTATATGCTATTTGATTATTACTATATACTCTGATTAGAGTTTTTAATAATATAATATAATTAAATTAAGTTGGCGTTTTACAACAGAATCCTAAAAAGTCACGTGGCAGTCAACGTGTTAATAGTCATTCTCAAATATGTTACAATTATATATAAAGAAATAAGTTTAATAATAATTGATTAGATAGCATAAAAAGTTACAAAATTTTATTGAACATGTAATTTTATTTGTAATTGACTTGAATGTACACTTTCTACATGAAATATTATCCTAATGTATTTTATGATGCTATGATTTTCAAATCCCTTATCTACCTTTTGTTGTAAGGTTATCCCTTCTTAAAATATTGTACCAAAGCTCATGTGTTGCAAATAACAAACATCTTATTTTGATAAGACACTCATGCAATATACGAAGACCTTAAAAATGCGGAGAATACTGTTCAATGTGGTCTACATTCTAAAAGTGTAAAATTTAAAGATTATGGTATATTCAATAGCTGATTGTAATTGTAATTGATCCTCTCTGATCACATGCATTTGGTTGCTTTATTCAAGACTGTCAAATTTTCAGCATGTCGTTAATAAATCACACTTTTTAAATATCTCTATAACCAAAAATCACACAGATTAAGGTTAGAGCATCATAATGCTGACTTTTAGCACTATGATATTTTTATAAGTACAGTAGAGCATCGATTATCCGAAACAATCAGGGACTTGGGTTGTTCAGATAACTGATTTTTTGGATAACTGATCATGTACGAAAAATATATTAACCTATCCCATGTTAAAATTTTTCTCCGTTGCATGTCGCTTCGTGTTGAATTTTCGTCGATGTTAAGTCTAACGAAAATTTTTTTAAAATAATAATCGTGTTTATTGTATGGTTAAAAATTATTTCTTTATTTTGCACAAACAAAATAAATATATTGAAACATATAAAAACAAAAAAAAATTATATTTCGGAAGTTACTCTAGTATCAAAAATGTTCCAGTTCATCAAGACACACAATCCTCAGAAAAACACCACACAAAACAAGCAAAGCTCACCACTCATGATGGAAAAAAAAAAGCCTCATTCAAATACTGGCGTGTCCTTAAGTACCTTCTCATGGTCGTGCCAGTGCTGCCAGTTAAAAAATACACACCAACAAAAATAATATTGGAGTAGCCCAAGACAGCCAAATATTGCTGCCCCACAGCACTAGCAGAAATTTCAATATGCCGACTGAAATGCTTTCAGTTAACCGATGTTTTGGTTGATCACTATTCAGATAATCGATGCTCTACTGTGTATCTTTTACATGTCCTAAAATGTTACCATAACAAATTTAGTTGCATTTGGACTGTTGAATATCTTTAGACAGCATTGAATAGGAGTACTTTAATTATGACCATCTGGTATTCTGACATTGTTATTTTTTTATATTATTTAACTGGAAGTTCTTGCCATCAGATATGTCAAATTATTTAGTTGTACATATAATATTATTTATAGCCCGATAAATCAGTTACTGCTTTACATTTATTTAATGGAATGTGATGTTTTATATGAAAACTCTTACATATTATGCCCATGCTCTCCTAATAGGATTCCATTTTTCTATTTATATAATCATATTTTTAACCCAAAACTTTAAGAAAACTCAAAACTTCAACAAATTAAGAAAATGAATATGATACAAAAACTAAATATTTAGTTTTTCATATGTTACTTAAATAAAATTATATTTATAAGGGAAAATTTCATAACTAAGGAAAAATATTATAACTGAAGAATTTATCAAAGTAATAAATTGTGTTTTCAATAAAATTTTCATGTAATTAAAAGAATTGGATAAATAATATGAAAAAACTTTTCTTTGATGGCAAAATAATTCCTAATAATGAGAAATATACTTACGCTGGTCATTTATTTATAGGTATATGGCAGAGCCAGAGTTTTTATTCTCCCTACTATTACACTTCTGTAATGTCAGTTATATTTTCATATTTGAAAAAAAACGAAAAATTTAACTAATTTTGTATTATTGCTTCAAAAATTTAAAAAAAACATTTAATACACTCATTACCATTTAGCTGCATTCAAAGAATGATAAATTACAGCAAAATGGTTTATGTTGACAAATACTGCAATAAAAGTTGAAGTTTTGAATGCGATACACAGGTGGACAGATGACTGAAGTGGTCAAGACGTCTGCCTACTGCTCTGGGGACTCAAGAACAAATCCAGACAGACAAAAAACCTCCAATAATTTTTCATGAGCAGTCTGTCCCGTATACATTGGGCTCTGTTTCTTACCATTTGCCTGTCCCCATTGTGGGTGTGATCAAACCCACAGTATTGAAAAAGGTTTTCTTAGTACCCACAGAGAAAAAACAGAAACAAAAAATGATATTACAAATTAAATTATTTCAAAAATGTTAGTGTTCTAATGAAAATTTTGAAAAATTTTAAAATTGTCTTTAGAACAGCAGGAATAAAAGATATGATTTAACTTATAATTTAGTTGTTATATTAAACATACACTATCATTATTATGAAATAAGATTAAATCTTGTATGAAAGTATATATTTTATATAATTTTAGGTTTTTTAAAAATGTAATATATACCATCCTGAAATTAGTCTTTGATATTAATTATTCCTATCTCTTGGGAATGGTGTGATAACTAGGTGGAAAGCTATATGCTTCAGCATCAAAATCAAGTTATAGTTTCTTAATAATGGGAACAGATATAGTACATTGGTATCAACAAAGAAAAAAACTAGAAACTTATTCATATGATAATCTAGGCCTAATTTATATAAAATAAAATATTAAAGAAAAAACTTAATCATATCAAAAACTTGATGCCCTATATATATATTGTTTGGCTATGTATCTACTAGCAAATTACTTAGTTTATAAATTTAATAATCAATACTATTAAAAATTTATAATATGGAGATCATAAATGTTATAATTATTGTAGAAATTCATACTTCTTATATATATAGATTTCAGTAGTAATATTTGATAACTGTTACTAGTAAGGAAAGGAAGATATTTGTTCTATTAATGTAAACTGATTTGATTCTTGTTGATATGCAGAGATTTTGGATGAGTTATCTATATGTTGTTTGGTTTTTAAGCATTGGTTTGATAGTTTTAAATGTGAAGTCTTTGAGATATTTTATATGTTACATTGAAATGATTTACACAATCAAGATTGAACTAGGTAACAATTATGATCTCATTTTTCATCAAAAAATGGATATACATACATCAGTTATATGCTGAGTCATTATTTTATATTTTAAGGTTTATTGTCTTATTTCTGAGATAGATACAAAAGACATTTAGAGAATTCTTATTTTCTTAATTATGGCCAGCAAGCATACCAAGATTGATATCAGTAAAAATTTCATCATTAATATAATTACTATTTTTAAGTGTGTTTATTTCATGTTTCAGCTTTTATGAAGTTTATTCATTGGCATTCTCTAGAACTGAGTTAATGTCATACATTAGAATATAGTGGGTGATCGGTTAACAAACAGTTCGGACTACGAACAAATCGGATAGCAAACACTTTCACGAAAGATTTTTACATTCACACAACGAACACCTCATAGAACAAACACAAGAAGAAGCGATGTAAAATAATGTATACCTCTTGGTCTTCCATTGTCTTCGGGCAACAATTCAAATCTTTTCGGAATGCGGGAGACATCGACGCTCAACCCAGTATATACTGAACAGATAGTATTCCTCCGAACTTTGAAATACTCCCTTGTAATTCCAGCCTTTATTTTTCTGACAGAAACAATTCTTTTATAGTATTCGCGATACT
This sequence comes from Centruroides vittatus, assembly GCF_030686945.1. Classification (NCBI taxonomy): domain Eukaryota; kingdom Metazoa; phylum Arthropoda; class Arachnida; order Scorpiones; family Buthidae; genus Centruroides; species Centruroides vittatus. The sequence goes on along the minus strand of NW_027122360.1, from coordinate 638,354 downwards.
GTCGAGCGGGCACTCGTTAAGTTTTGCGTCGGTTTTTATTTTCAAAAGGTGAGAGTATAATAGCAAAGGTAGAGAGTGGGCAGAAGATGTCTGATGTTGCTGGGCAGTATGGGCTTGAACAAATCTACAATAGGGCACAGTTGAATCTTATCTAAGAAAGATACAGTATAATCAAGAAGACTCAAGCAGCTAAAGGAGTAACAAAAATCACATCTAAGAAATAAAGAACATTGAAGAACTCGTAACGGAACCTGAAATGGATCTGATGACAGAAGAACGCCAAGAACTCTCGAACGAAGAACACCAAGAAACTCAGCAAGATGTGTTTTCTTCTGAAAAAGAGGATTAAAACCAATAGCTGCTATTAAAGATCTTTTTGAAAAAGTGGGAAGCTGTCAGAACAACGGTCTTAGAATGGCATCCAAACCAGGTTGAGGTTAATAGGTTTAGGGATCTGTACAATTACAATGCTATTAATTACTTCTGAAAAATCCTGAAGAAGAGAGAAAAGCAATTGATATTAGACAGATTTTTCAACCCCCACAAACAGAAAAAACATGACTAATAAAAAAAATGCAAGACTTTGTATATATGTATTTTTATTATTACATATAAATAAATGTAGTAAGAAAGACCACTCACCAAATAAACCATCACCAGTTCATATCCAAACAGAAAAAATTCTTGCTACGAATGTTTTCATCTATATGTAATAGACATTCTCAGGTATTGATGATATCGAACTAACAGCTAGTAGAATAGAATGTTTTTTAAAGTTCCGATTAACTATGCAATTCGTACTCAGTTTTTTAAAATTTATTGTAGTAAGAAAGTATAAATTTTTTATTTTTTGGGGTCTCCAGAACGAATTAATCAAATTCCCATAAAAACCTATGTTAAACTGATAATTGGTTAACGAACAATTTGGATAGCAAACAAAGATTATGTTCGTTAACCGATCACCCACTGTATTTAATATTCAAGTAGTATTCTATAATCTTTAAATTATAGTTATATATCTATATGTATTTATGTATTCTCTTCACAGAGTTAAATTGAATTACAGTACATTTAAATCAGTTTTTATTGTAAATCTTATCTAGTTATAGCTTTAATGAAATATCGAATTATTTAATTTATAAAACATTTCTTTTCAGAATGCAAAATAAAAAAAAGCCCTTGGATGTGTGTTCAGTGTGGAATAGTAAATTGTGGAAGGTAGTATAATTTTTTTGTTATATTATACAAATTTATGAATATATCAGTTAATATTGTTTAAGAAAAATGAACATAGTGGGAAAATTAATCATAGTTGTCTGAAAACTTTACTTAATTAGTGAAACAGTTTTTACTGAAAGATTCTTTTATACTGTATTAGCATGAATAGCAATAAAAAAAACAATGCATAGATAACAAAATAAAACACAACAATGCATGATACTGTAAATGCTAACATTTGTCTTCTCTAAAGTTATAATGAGCATTTATTGATTCTTCTATTTTGTTTACATGAAATCTTAGAATTGTAAAATTTGTAAATTCAATAGTGATAGTATTAAATTGTTATAATCATTGACATTAACAACAAGATTCATTTTATCAATGAACATTGAATAGAAATGATAGATTCAAGATAACAATATTTTGATGTAAAGTAAATATTTTTCTTTTTTAAAAGCCCATTTCTTTTTAATCTTTAGCTATTTTAATGCTTTATCAACATAATGATACTTGTAAAACAGTCAGAAAAATATCTGATGTTTTAAATTCATTTAAAATATATTTGAAGAAGCCATAAATATTAAAGATAAATCTGTTTGTGCAGTTTTTAAGTCTATTTACCATTATTGCAGTGTTGATTTGAGGATTTGTTATTAATAAGAACTTGAAGCAAGTAGTATATAATTTAATCAGTTAATTGATAAGAATTAGCTGTACCATATAATGAATAGTTTTTAACTAACAATAACACCAACAAAACCTTCAAAATATACCAGAAAATATAATTTAATATAAAGATTTTATCACAAATGTTTTTGATCTAAATTGGATTTGCTTCAGGTCAAAATGTTTGATAGAATGCAGAAGGAATTTAAATTTTAAAACTGCTGTAATAGATAAATATACCCTTCTGAAACTGACATGAAAGCTAAACTACAGAAAGCCAGTCTCATTTGATGCACCCTTCACACCGATCAAATCAAAATTTTAGAAGCTTTTGAACTTTTAAAGCCAAACTAAAGGGAAATGTGTCAATTTTAAAGAGGAGGCAAACATCTAGCATGCGTGGCAGTCTTTTTTTTGACAATTCCAATAACATTAATAAGAAATAAATAATCAATTAATTCAGGATTTGTAACAAACAAATATATTTGTTAATTTTTATTTTAATTTTAATGTTAATTTTATCATCTAGGCGTGATTTTTATATACTTGTTCTTGTATTTAACTGTTACAGTTAAAATATAAATTGGTTCTTTTGCATTCTAATTCTATCAAACATTTTGACCTGAAGTAAATCCAATTCGGATCAAAAACATTTGGCATAGCATATTTATATTAAATTATATTTGCTGGTATATTTTGAAGGTTGGTATATTTAGTGTTATTTCTTACTTACTATAACCAGCTTTTGGAAATTTTTGAATAGTTTATGATCTCATTTATGGTATCATTCTAATCATTAAAATAGCAATGCATAAGCAATTAATTATTAAGCTAAACGACCTTGCTGAAATTGTTGGGCTACTTTTGTGCTACATTAATAATTAATCATTAATTAATTCAACTATAGGGTTATGCATTGTTTATTTTGGTAAGAACATATTTGTTCTTTCTTTCATCTGTTCGTGATTGTTTGAATTGTTTAAACTTACCGTTATTGTGCATAACTGATAAATTTACTATTCAAAGAAGAAAACTTAGCAAACCATTCCAGAGCATATGGAAGAAACTTTTGTGACAAGTTATTTCTAAAAGTTACTGTTAGTGAAATTGGGACGTTATAGATGGCTACATGGCATGGAAAGTTAATAAATGAATGATAGTATTATGAAGCAAATGAACCACAGTATCTTTTAATTAAATATTAATTTTTGAAATACAATAGATCTCACTTTTGTTACTTAATTGGTTTCTGAAAACAATCATTAAACAAGCCATTACAAAGCAAGTTTTTGTGCTTTCCATAAACCATGCCATAAATTGAAATTTTGCAATCCATGAAAGAAACTGAGTTTTTAAATTTTTTTTGAATTGTCAAAATCATTGGAAAATGTATATTGAAGCTTAGGATGATAATTTTCAAAAATATTGTAAAAAAATATATATATATCTGTGTATTTTAGCTATTCTTGAAATTTTTTGACAATAATTTTATTTTTAGCAAAGATGATAATATAGTAAGAGAATCTTGTGAACTAGTTGCTTAAAAAACAAGTTTAATAATAAAATTACATAATGAGTTGAGAGTAACTATTTACAATGTATTATGCTATCCTTAAGTGTCAAGTTAAAAACTTGCAATTAGAGTTTATGAAGTTTCGAAATTTGTCTTATCTTCAATCTCTGGAAAAACAGCTCAAGATTCAGGACTTTATAAAATTAAATTTATAAATCTGAAATAGAAAAGTGTCAAATTTATTATGATTTTTAATTTCGTTAAAATGAATATTATATCGTAGAAGTTGATTAAATGTTTTTTACAGATCAATGAAATTATTTAATGACTGCAGTTAATATAACATGACTTGCTATTTTATACATTGATTTGTGTTTCTTAGGCATACCTCACAGAACATCTTTTCAGTTAACATTTTCTTGGTAGAACATAGTTTGGTTTTAATACCTAAACTTCACAGAGCTTAAGGAAAATTGATTTTTACATCATTACAACAATTTTGGCAAAACAATGTGTGGAAAAAGTCTGAAGTTCCTCATCAAAATACCATTGGCAGAATTTCAGAATCACATGTAGACGTTTTGAAAAAGCACCATTTGTGAAAAAACATTTGTATCTTGAATGTTGTTGGCACTGATAGAGGCATTACAGTGGTTTACCAATACCCTATAGAACAGAAATCTAAATATACTTTTGTAATGTCATTAACAATAGTTGTTCAATTTACAGAAGAATTGGAGAAATTCGTTAAATGCATAGAAATTTATTTCTTTTTTTTTCCTCACTGATTTCTTTGTTGTTGTATGTTATATTGTAAATGTAATGTTTATGGTATGGCATACAAACTACATATATTACTGCATAAAAGGCATCTGTTTGTTAATAATCATATTAATCATTTTGTTATTAGCAAGTGATGTTTTAAGATTTTTAAATTTAATGTGATAATGTTTGATTGTTACCTATATGAGGTGGCAAGTGACCTGGAAAACTGGAAAATCTCAAGGATTATTCCTAATAAACAATTTTTTTTAATTTACAACTTCAACATTACACCAAAGCAGAATTTCCCTCCTGATCCTTGACATCATTCAAGCATTGATGCCAGAGAGTTTTTCTACATAGTGCAAACATTGCCAAATGAAAATTTTATCACTGCGATGATAAATCACATGTCACAAACCAACAAACACATGATCATAGTAGGGGCCCAACAGTGGCCAAGCGGTCTTTGTACCCTGAACACTGGGAGTTTGGTTGTGGGTTTGCACCTCGCTCGGACAGGAGTTTTCCAGTTTCACTCCATGTCTGTAATGCCTAAATAGGGGCCAGTTTCCCTTTAAAAGACCTTCCAAAAGGCATCCCTCCTTAGGCAGATTGCCCAAGTGTTGTTGCCATAACCAAACAAACAAACATGATCATAATGATTAATAATAAAATTCCAAGGATAAATTTGTTGATTAAATCAAAATTACGACCATACAAATATTTTGGGTCAGAACACAATAATCCTTTTTAATAGTCCAACCAGAGACAGATGGTAACAACTTAAAACCGACGAAAAAAAGGATTAGTGTGTTCTATTAAAAAGGATTATTGTGAGGACTATTAAAAAGGATTATTGTGTTCTGACCCAAAATATTTGTATGGTCATAATTTTGATTTAATGATCATAATGATGTTTACTAGTGCTAGTGTATGTAATCAAAATGCAAATATAGCTGTTGTAAGTTTGCTGACTTTTAGGGGAGGATTGTTAATTCTTCATCAGGATGATCTAGGGTCGTTTGTCTCCTCTGCCACACCCACACACAAAGATGACAAGTATCTTACAAAAACCTGTTTATTTTAATATAAAGTAAACTTACACTACGAAACAAGGTTTTTTAAACAGTTGAATGTTTGAAAGCTCTAAATGTCGAGGATGTTTTTCTAGGTCACTCGAAGATTGGGCCCTGGGGCAGCAGCAGGTGAGGAAATTCGTCAGTTGACATCAGTGGCACGGCTTTCTGGATGGGCACAAGGGGAAACTCAGTCTTCCGTGTGTTGACACACAGTGTCTTTTTGCTTCCAACTTCACTGAGTGTCGACTTGCCGAGTGCTTCTTGCCAAGCATGATCAGGGATTATCAATCTCCGTTCTCCCCTTTTTTTGTCTGTTCTGATTGGTTCCACAATTATCCCTAAGCAAAAGATGAGACCTGTTCGGGTTTCGAGAAGGTTTGCTTCGGAGAATTTACTCAACGACATCTACTAACTCTGGACGGAAGGTGTTGATGGGACTTTGAACTTGCACTCATTTTACCCCATTGTTATCCAGTGTATGACGTCTTAAAATTTTAATGACTTGACATGGTATACCCCTTTTATAATTAACCTTTTCCCCTCTTCCAAAATTTTTCTATGTTCTAATTGCTTGTATACGAGCACCTTGTCAAAGGCCCATCTCTACTGGAGGACACTCATTTACATTTATTGCATCATGTTTTACATCAATAATATATATATATATTTTTGTCTCGGTTTCATATGACTAGCACAACTGATCCGATCTTTGATTGGTTTTAACAATGGAGGTTGTTTTTCTAGTTTTATTTAAAAAATGTTCTAATATAAATATTTAATTTCAACCCATTTTTGGGACCTCGCACTGTGCATTATTATTTTCCTTAAGGGCATTTAGTCTCTGTTAGTAGAACTATTATGGTCCAGAGCTCTGGTAAATAACATTGTCCTCAATGGACCATGTAAACATATATCATGGCCTGCTTCAATGGAAAAGTGCAACAATTCTAATTTCTGAGCTGACACTTAGGATCTGTTAATAATTATATATTAACTATTCCATATGTGGAAATATGTAAATAAATGCTGTTAATTGTAGCCTTATCTGATTCATGGGGTTAAGCCATAATATATACAAACTACTAACAAAATATGGATGCCATTGAATAAATAGGCAATTTTGTTTTGGCTTGATTTTAAAGAAAAAAAATTTGAAGAATTGATGATTGTTATTTTTTTATAAAAATTAATTTTTTTGTAATTAATAATTTTATTATCATCATAATCTTTATTTGTAATATGGAAACCTTGTTACAAAGGGGGATCAATTTTGGGTCAAAATCATTAAATATTAACATCAAGCCAGTTACAGTAGTATTAACAAGTAAACAATAAAAATAATTAATCAATTCATATGACAATGTTTTAATACATTAACAAGTTGTGTAAAATAATTGACACTTGGGTGATCTGCCTAGGGGGTGCCCAAGTCTAGGAGATCTTTTTAAGGGTAATTGACCCCTATTCAGGCATTATGGAGTGGAGTAAACGCGGAAAACTCCACGTGGCCAGCCCATCCGGGCAAGGCGTGAACCCACAATCAAACTTCCAGTGTTCAGGGAACAATTGGCCACTGGTGTGCTAAAAAAGTATAACCAAGCAATTTAAAAAAACTTTGTATAGCTTCATGATATATAGTACACTCAAACCTTTTTTTGTGTGATTTTTTTTATATGTGCAATGTGTTTTGTGCAATTATTTTTGTGCAGTATATCAATTTGATTGAAATTCATATACCGCACACAAAAAATCACACAAAACAAATCGCACAAATAAAAAATTGCACAAAAACTGGTTTGAGTGTATCTCTTTGTATTCAGCTTTGTATTTAAATTTACATGTTCAAATATGTTAAAAGGACTATAATCTTTTATATTTAACTAGCAAATGAGCCCAGTGTTGCTTGGTCAAACGATTTGGATGATTTGGAAATTAAGTTATTACTATCAAAAACAAAAAATTGCATCTAAAATAGTACAGTAGAAGCCGTTCTTCAGGTTAAACCTTAATCCTCTCCCCCCGCGGGCGAATTTCCAAAAATCCCTTCTTAGTGTGCATTTTCATGACGTACCCTAACTGTGTACCAAATTTCACCTCTAAGTTCAGCGGTTTGCTCTGAGCGATAATGAATCAATCAGTCAGTCAGCACATGTAATCTTATATATTTTGATTATAAGTGATTAATATATTTGAAAAGTAAGAATGTTAAAAAAAATTTTTTGTATATTTTTATAGATAAATTTATATATACTAAATATTGTTATATAAATTGTATTTTCATTATTAATAAAGAAAATTGGAGAAAAAATTTCTAAGTATGTTTCTAGCCATTATGGGATAAAGACTGCTTGAACAGTTTCTTTCAATGAATGTTTCATTTTTATTTATTCCTTGATATGAGCAAGATTTAAAATGAAACAGTTTGTAATTATACTGTTTTATTTCTGTATTTTGAATATTTTACTATTAAATAGTAAAAATAACTAATATAGTTAAATTCTGAAAATATTTAAAAAAATAATCTACTTAATGATTGTTACAAATGATTTTTAGTATAATTATAATTAAATTAATATAATAAATTTATATTTAAGTATACAATTTAATTACATGATAAATTTAATACCTAGATTTTTATAAATTAACTTGTTCTCTTTTTAAGTTATATTCATTTAATTTTATTGTATATATAAACAAGGAATTGTTCAAAAATTATCCGGTGACTAAGAATTCTTAGCAATCTTTTTGGAAGATCCTGTATTTCTATCATTTTAAATTATTGCAATTGCATTAATTATTATCTGTGAATGTTGTAATGGACATTTAAAACATTAGAAAACCATCTAAGTTTTATATTTGCACATGACAGTTAAGTGCAAGCACTTGTGTCACATGGTACACATGCAACTGAAACTCAAATTCTGTTGTCACTGTTATTCTATTGATTGGTGTATATCAAATACTACTCTGATAATAATTAACATAATTACAATAATTAAAATGGTAGAATTTATTTTGGAAGATTCGGCTTATATTATCTTTTTTGCTTTAATTTTGTTATTTCATATTTTATGTACCTGTACATTTGTTAAAATTTTCGAATGCTTGATTATTGTGGTTAACCTAACTTTCATCTGAATGATTGTTTTCATACATGGTGATTTTATTATAATTATTTGTATCATTCAGCATTTGTCATTGTATTATGATATCCAAAATCCTAACTTTACTTTAAAAAATAAAACAAAGAAAAATTGACATTTATAAGAAGTTACATCAGTAAGTTTAATTATTATTTGGTATTTACAAAACTACAGATTGAATTGGAGCTGAAATGTTTGTTATACAAAATATTTCAAAAATAAACTTTATTTACCAAGTTACTACAGTTTTGGAAGATTAAAAGTAATAAATTTAATTATAATTTATACCATTTCTGTAACAATCATTATTAATATAAGCAATTTAAATTCAATAGGTATGTAAATGGTCATGCAAAAGCCCACCATGAGGCAAATGAAGAACATATGGTATGCATGGATTGTATCAATTATGCTGCTTATTGGTAAGTAAATTCTAAGTTTATAATAAAAAAAATATAATAGGGTATATTATATAAATTACACAAGGATAATTAATCCTTCTATTTAATTAGTATTGTGATTTTTATTATTCATTCAAATTCTTTATTATAATCAATGTATACTTTTTTTTAGTTATGTCTGTGATGATTTCGTTGTGAATGATACCAAATCTGGTGGATTAGATCAGCTAAGAGAAAGATTGCAGGAATTTAATAAGTATGATATAAGTAATTTCATATTATCAGTTTTATAATTTATATTTACTATTTTTGAAAAATTCTTCACCGTTTACAAGTTAAAATGCCTTGATACGTATTTAATGCAGATGTATCAACCAATATATTTTTGAATTATTGCGTAATAAATATATATGCGCACTTTGTAATTTTTAAAAGATCTGTTTGACTTGCAAATTACTCATTTAAAATTTTGCTTATTGAATATTATTTATTAATGTTGTTTACTTGTATAATGCAGTAAACAGAAAATTCCAACCATTCAAGATAAAAATTATACAAAATAGTTTATTTTGAAAATATTTTATTTATTTATTCTTTAGATAAATAAAACATTTTTCAAGATTATCCTCTGTTTATTGAAAATTAACAATTTTTTTAATAATAATTTGTTTTTTTTAATTTTGATTTATTTTCTTTATAGTTTAGATTCCCAGAAAAGACTGAAGAGACAAAATAATGTAAGCAGTGGAACAGAAAATGCTAGAAGGAAGAAAAGCAAAAAAGTTAGCATTTTTTAACTTTACAGTAGTACAAATTACAAAAATATTGTATTAATAACAGTATATTCTGTAATTATATATAGTATAGTCTTGCTTTATGCAGGGGTTCCATATAAAATGAAATTTCATGTAAATTTGTGTTCCACCTCAAGTAGTCACTGGTGATTGCCTAAACACTTACGCAACTATTTACAATTAATAGAAAAATATGAAATTGCATTTAAAACATTTCATTTGTATTTGTTATAATGAATAACATTTTTACTCTGTTATTTCTGAATATACGGAGCAAAATTTTATTATACTACATGAAGTATATTACTTGAGAAAAATTTACCACGGCAATTAGCATTTGCAAGGCTGCCAAAATATTGCATGTCTATCAACTTGGGAGAGGAGAGAAAAATATGTGACAGTTCGACAGGTTGAACTTCAAGGATGAGGGACTCTTGCATTTTTCATGCATTTTGTGCAAGAACTTTGCTTCCCTTTTCTGCATAAATGGAATTGTGAGTGTGAAATCCTAATTCCCGAAGTTCTCTTTCACCTGTTTTTTCTCTTCTTGCATCTGCATAGATGCAGTCTTGGGAATTTCAGAAACTGGAGAAACATGATTTTCTAACTTAACAGTAAGTTTTATGACACTAGGATTGATTAATTAATCATTTATTATATATATTATTCTCACATAAAGCAAAAACCTTAATGTATAATGAAGTTCTTAGTGTGAATATTGCATATTATTATCATTTTATATTACATTATATTGAATATTCAACAAAAGTTGTTTGAGTCAAACAAAATGAGACTTAGTGATATTGTGAGTTTACACTGCCAGTTCCAACTTTCATCATTGTCAAACTTTTTATGTTACTTTTCACAAGTTGTACTTTCATTTGATTACCAATACAATATAGATCAATTTTTAAATACTTTAACCTTTCAACAGTGGGATAATCATGTATGGTGCTATCCCAAAGTAGTGGAAAATAAACGTGGGAAATTTTAAAGTATTTTTTCATGTGTTTTTTCTTGTTACCATTTCAGAAAAAGATTTTGTAAACAGTTATGTCTAGAAAAGAAAAGTCTTTTTTTATTGTTACATAATTCATTTTTATGTGAATTTTTTTTTTGCGGTAGTTTTTGGCAATTTCCCCAAAAGAATTTAATGGATATATATGTCTCTCACCACTGCCACACGATCCCCCTTGCTGGATATATATATGTTGGTCACTGCAGAGTGGTTAATTGTGAAGTGACTTTTTTATAATTAAAGCATGATTTAAAAAAAAAATGTTTTGTTTTTAACTTTTTATGAATTTTTTAATTATACTATTAAAATAAAGGATATCTGTAGTTAGTAGTTAATGTTATTTTTAAACTGCTTTTATTTATTTAGCTAATATGTTGCAACAAAAATTGATATACTGTAAACAAAGCTTTTAACTTTTTAATGCATTTTTTTGACATACATAACACTGAATTTCACCACTTACTTATTAATGTCAATATATATGATAGTCTGAAATGTTTTTACAAAATAAATTAACTTAAAATAGGAAACCATCCAAATTTTAATGCATTATTGTGATACTATGTGATTACAAGTATCTGTTTTTCTGCAAAATTTATTGACAAAATTTAGGATATGTTAGATTTATCAAAGAGAAACAACAGAAAATATTAATATACTACACTACATCAATTGTAATCTTGATTTCCCAAGTAATGTAATATTTTTGTTCAAACATATTTTATATTGATAAAAAAATTTATCCATAATGTCTGTTTCATGGAATTTGAAATTTTTATCATTTGGTTGAGCATATAAATGCTAGAATTATATTAATTAGCAAGGTTATATAAAAAAAGCTAATTATAGCACACCTGTAAGTTGCTTTTTCATTTGTTACATTGATTTGCTGATTGAATCAATGCATGGCTATGATAATTAAAAGCAATGTGAAAATGCTTCATTAAGTTAGCAGACAGGTGAATTTGATGTCACCTGACCAAAGTTTTTACTATTGAAAGATGGCTGACAATTTTTCCACATTAAAAAATACTTTGTGAGAAATGAAGACATTTTAGTCTCTATGTATTTTTTAACTAAGTTTTTTCTTTTGGAATTATGTCAGATATAACTTTTGCATTGTCTGTTGTTTTAAAATTTTATAAGTACATTTCTATTTCCATTGTCACTCATTTTTAAGAAATTGGCAGTGTTGAAGGTTATTTTGGACTCATTCATATTAGAAAACAAAACTAATTTGTATGGAGGTATTACAGTATGTTAAAACATTTTTATAATATAGCAAGTATGGTGACAATGACACTTGACATTTTGTGTTATATAACTTTCAAGTATTTAGGATAAACACTGTAATTATATTTACATAAAAAGAAAACAATTTTCCTTTAGAACATTTAATTATTTTCATATATTATTAGACAAAGAAACTGCAAAGTATAGTCCTATAAAATGATACACTGTAATACATCAACTACAGTGGCATCGTACTTCCTTTTAAGGTGAAATTAATGACAGAATTTTTTATAATTTTGAAATGTTTTATATGTAGTACAACATTAGTTTTATTAAAACAAGCATTTGAAAGTTATAAGTAAATATCTCTAAGTAACTATTTTGATAATCAGAAAGTTCATTCATTACTGAATTAATTTTTAAGATATATATAATTTATTTAAATTTTTTTAAAAATATATTTGAAATTTTATTTATTACTGTAGAATAGATGTATCAAATTTTTGAGCTATAAAGGATTACATAATGTATTGATTTCTTTTAAGGGAAATGGGAACAAAAGTTACTGTAAAACTCGAATTTCTGGTTTAAGAAATCTAGGTAACACATGCTTTATGAATGCTGTTTTGCAGTCATTAAGGTAAATTTATCTATCTTTAAAAGTTTTATTTAATTTATGTAATGTAGTTTCTAAGAATTAAATATATATTTTAAAAAGTTTTTATCGATTTCAGATACAGTTGAACTTTATTTATACATTTCTCAGTTGTACACTTATCACAGTTATACATTAAATATTTTCTGATGGTACTTTCTCCATTTTAAAAACACTTCAGTTATGATTTTCTACTTGTCATATTTTTCAGTGCCCTAGAGCACTTTTTTTCTCCTATACATTATTCACTTTCAAATGAAAAAATTTAAAGAAATGAAAAAGCAAATTATCTATTCACTTCAGCTTAGTTCAAATTGATAGTAAATTGCCAGAAGATGCAAAAAGCAAAGGAAATAATACATAACATAATTCTGTTTCTGATAAATTTTCCCATTTAGAAAATTGCCTTACCAGTCCAACACTGAAAATTTTTGCTTTCCATGTTCTGTAATGTGAACCAATTTTACCAACAAAATAAAAATTGCGTGGTTTTTTTATGTTTTTACTATTTTCTGTCAATATGAGGTAATCTTTTCTTTCTCTCTATTCTTTCACATGACTGGCATTTTGGCACACACATGCAATCAGATCTATTTAGGATGACAAAAGTGATTTCTCTGTAAAAGTGAATATATAGCATGATATTTGCTTAGCAGTTTCCCAGTAGGTAGTGTTGGTAGGAAAACTATGGAATTCTGCTTGAAGGAAGTCTGTTTTAATAAACACACAATAATTATGAAGTAAATAATGTGGAATGCTGCATGTACACATTGCAACTACCAGAAAACAAAGGGATCATTTGAGATATCTGAATTTTTTATTATTTAACCGTTAAGATGAAAACTAACATACAAACCACAAAAAGTAGCAGTATTCAGTAGAACATTTTTGAAAGTCTCAAACAAAATTATTAAATGAAATTACATCTTACAAATTTATAGATTTTTCAACAATAATGTAATAATTAATCAATATAATAATACAATTAAAACATGTATATCTCTAGCTTCACACTCCAGACTAAAAATTATTTGTTATGGTAAAAAAGCATAGTTGCTCTGTGGATGTGATTGATGCAAGTGCAATCAGGGGGGGGGAATGTTCTCTTGTGGGGATACTAATGCTCTTATTACTGTAAGTAAAAATGAAAAATAAGTAAGGTTAGAAACATGGATTATCAACGAACAGCTATTAAAACTACTATTGTATTTTAGCCCTAATAGAAAAATATATGTTTGTTACCTACATAGTCTATTTCTTATATGTGCAGCAGAAGGAAACAACTGACATTATGTGCTGTACAGCAGGGGTGGCCAACAAGTCGATCGCGATCGACCGGTCGATCGCCATGCCAATTTTGGTCAATCGCTAGCGATGTCTTGACTTAATGTATTATATTTGTAATTGAACTCAACTGTATGCATGCAGTTATGACTCGACTCATAAGCAATGAGTGCACTTCGTACTGAAACAGTGTATAAACATAGTATGTATTTCACACTTCCCCCCCCACTTAGACTATGCCTATGACAACAAGTCGATCGCGACACATTTTTACGATAAAAAGTAGATCTTATGTGCACAAAAGTTGGCCACCCCTGCTGTACAGTATAAAAAGAAAAAAAAACAAGAAACAAACAAAACTTGATCAGTTTTTTAAATGTACACAACTAAATTTTACTCTGTTTTAATTTCTGAATATAATTTGAAATCTATATTTATTCACTTTTTAAATATATATATTATTCTTAAATTTTTCTTAAAATTTAGTATTTATTGATTCAGTTTAAACTTGACATCATGAAGAGCAATTTTTTCAAATATTTTTATGCATTAATAGCACTCCATATTTTTTATCTATTGATGTTCATTGATTTATCCTGTATTAAATATTGTAGATACTATATTTAATTTTTAAATAATTGCATTTAATGCAAATAAAGGAATATATAAAGGGTAATTTGGGAAAAAAATTATTTGGTTTTCACATGCAAAACTATTAATTTAATTGATTCTGCCTATTCTATTATTTGACTTTTTAATTTGCATCTTAAAAATGCATCTCTCATTTATTTTTAAGGGAAATATTGTAAAAAATTTTTTGCATTAGAAATCCACAAAAAATTCATAAATTAATGAGAAACTTATTTTATACTTTCTGGTTAGTTTAAAAATACCAATAATTTTATTGTAAAAATTGCAAAACAGTTTAAGAGCTTATAACAATGCATGCATGAAATGCATCTTTTCTTCTAAATGATCTACATTTATTGTAGAAAAGTCATTTTACTGAAGTTGTTGGAATCAGATTGTATATTTAAAATGTGAATATTTTTAAAAGATCACATTTTAAATGCATAGTTTGACTGTCATGAAATTTATGTTGTTATATTTGCAATTTTTTTTCAATGCATTATTTACTTAAGTACAAGATGAAATTTGTGATGTTAATCATATTCAAATGCAGTTATCTGACTTTATAAAATAAAATGTAAACAAAAATTTGTATGCTCTTCAACATGTACTAAATGCATACTTGCTATAAAAATAAATGATTAAAAAAAATACTGCTATTTTAATAAATAGCAATAATTTGCTTTTCTATTATTTTGTTGCTTTTTGGATTATTTTATTTAACATATTTTACTACACAGTTAAACAGAAAATTTAAGGCAAACAAAATATAAAGTAAAATTTGGCTTATAAATTATTATTATTATTATGAAATTCTAAATAAAAATTGTCCAATGTTATTTTGGATATATAGATTTAATCAAGTAAATTATAATTTATAGATAAAGTTAATATAAATTATTAATCTGTTTTCTTTAATAATCTAGCAACATACAGCAATTTTCTTGCTACTTCAAACAGCTGCCATCTCTTGAGCCAAAAGTGCACAAAAATGGTCGGAAAAATAATCATGCGCGGAAGTGTAATGGAGGTGACGAAATGTAAATAAGGATATTAATTTGGAAAATATTGACATGGAAATTTTTGTTTTGTCAATAATTTATAAAATAGTAATTTATTAATAAATCATATAATATTTTATCCTATTTACAGATTATTAGCAGAAGAATTGAGAAAAACGTTAATATCTTTATGGCAAGGAAGCAAGACAGCAATTTCTCCCGAATCGCTGTTTGCTGTAATTTGGAAAGTTGTTCCTAGATTTAGGTAAGAAATGAGTTTTTCACTTTTGATTTGCCCTATAATAACCATAACAATATGTAAATCAGTTTAATAGGTTAACATTAATTTCTAAACTCTGAATCTTTCAACCTAATTACCGCATTTTAAAATATAAACTATTTTATTTTATCTGGAAATTTTACAAATAAATTGTTATGTTGTGATAGATACATATGTCTGCATGAAATATATATTTTTGTCTTTAATCGCTATGAAATCTGAATGTACGAAGACAATTTTGGATTAAAGTAAATGAATATTTATTTTTTGTAGAAATGTTTTTAGTTGTCTTCAAGCCATTATCAGCTACAATATTTTAACAAATTAATTGTTAAAATATAAGATAGTAAAGAAAGATAGTCTATATTTTATGTTATATATATGTACAGTATGTAAGTTAAAAAAAAACTTCATTTCAAGAGCAATTTTCCTCAAACATTTGTATAAACATTTTCAATAAGTACTATAATTTTCACTAAAATGCATTTTAAATTCATTACATTTAAGTTTTAAAAATATAAAACAATCAAAAACAAATTATGAAAGATTATAATTATTAGAAGTACATTCTAAGAATTATAATGTATACATTCAAGGAATACAAAAGAACATCTAGTCACAAAGACAAGTAAAAACAAAAGTGAATGAAACAGATTTTTTTTGAACAATTAAACAAATTAAAACAAAGATTTTCTCAAGAAATTCATAGTTGTTTTAAGATGAAATTATTAACATTAGCAATACTATATCTTATGGCATAAAAGATGCAGACTTCCATTTCAGCACATAATATTTAGTGTTTAGTATATTTTAGCCATCTCTTACACCTTTGGCACTTATTTCTAAAATTTTTTACTGTATTCTGGTGTTGAAAAAGTGAAATTATCATGCACACTTTTACTTATCAGGATAAAAGAAGAGTTTAATAGAAGTCAATGGTAAATGACATATTTACCATTTAAATATTCAACTTGAATACATGAAAAAGCTGCTTAATTATAGCTAATAATAATAAATAATGTGTTTAATTAAACGATAACATTTTTATTCAAGAGTGGTCTAGATAGAAGTTACCTTTAGCCTACGGTAGGCTATCTTGGGAATCCTTAAGGCTTGGAAAGCCTTAAGGAAGACAGCAACTTACATTTGAAATGCAGGGTTTTTTTAATGAACAAAATTTGCATCTTATATGCCATAAAATATGATATTTAATAAATAAATCTCATTTGAACTAATGGTATATAGAAATTGCTACATCATCCATTTATATTTGAACTAGCAGGTAGACCCGGCGTTGCTCAGGCAAAAGTAACAATAGTGAAGATTGAGATTATTACGTTATAGTCACAAAAGAAAAAGAGTAATTTCATCAACAAACTAAGTATTTCTAAAGACAGGTCAAATTTGAAAATCGAATGTTCTAATATTGTTTGATTTTCACATGTTCTGATTATATTGTTCGAATGTTCTAAAGAAGAAAGGTGGAGAAAAACCGACTAATCTGTTTAAATTTGAAAATTGAATATGTTCTAACATATTACTCTTTTTCTTTTTTATTTATTTTTTCTCCAGCGCCCGTAAATCTTTCACGTCGCTTTCTCTTGTTCTCCATTGTTACTTAACACTTCCATTGTTACTTAACACTATCATTGTTACTTAACACTTTGGTACTTAAATTTGGTACCCTGTGTACCAAATTTCAACTTTCAACCCCTGACCATTTGGGCTGTGCACTGATGATGATTATTATTATTACGTTGGGTTAAGTGAGATATACTCGGTTAACACCGGTGGCTATGTACTATGCCAGACCAAAGTCAAGGCATAGTAACCAAAACAGAAATTAAAGTGTATCAGTGTGTGTGTCTGTATTCAGGAATTTTCTCACAATATGACATGTATTCAATATAGTGGCCTTCTGTAGTGTGATGTATATGTTTCTATTCAATTGTAACGTGCCCAGGCTTTTGTGTAGTGTGTGTGGTATGACACCTGTAGAGGAGAGAACAACAGGTACAATAAGCACCCTATTCATCCTCCACAGATGCCTTATTTCCTGGGCAAGTTCTGTGTACTTGCTAATTTTTTCAGTGCATGCATTTTGTATATTGTGAGTGTTTGGAATGGATATGTCTATAATGTATGTGATTTTATTGTGTTTGTCAGTGAGTGTGATGTCTGGTCTGTTGTAGTAAATTGTTTGTGTGATTATGGCTCTGTCGTAGTACATTTTGTGCGTGTTGTTTTCCAATACTGTCTGCAGAATGTATTTGTAGTATGGTTCGTGGATGTCTACTAATTTGTGTTTCTTTGCAAGCTCTTGATGTATTATATTTGCTACTTGATTATGTCTGTGTAAATAATCTGTCTGTGCCAAGAGCTTGCAACCAGAGGTGATGTGTTGTATAGTTTCTGACATGATGTGACATTTTCTGCATGTGTCATTTGTGAGTGTTGCATCTTTTGAGTATGTGTTTTCTGTAGTTTTTAATATTTATGACCTGATCCTGTATGGCGATCACGAATCCTTCCGTCTCCCCAAAGAGGCATCCCCGTGCTAACCAGCTGTTTGACGCAGTTTTGTCAACAAAATCCTGGGCCAGATCATAAGGATGCCTGCCATGGAGTGTCTTTCGAACCCACGATTGCTTAATGGTGTCTATGCTTTTTATATGTGTTGTGTCCATATGATGTGAGTGTAAGTTTAATGGTGTGTTATTTGAGTCTGCTAGAGTTACTGCTTTATGTAATTGTGATGTTTCTTGTTTTTTATAGAAAAACTCTCTCAGTGACTGTATTTGTTTGTAGTGAAGGTTAACTGTGTCAATCAGGCCAATTATTATTATTATTATCATCATCATCAACTCATCTCGATTATATATATATATATATATATATATAGATTTGTAACTATAATTTCTTAATTATTGCAGATTCAAATGTAAATTTATTAAGAGCTAAGTATTCTAATTCTGGAAACAATTTTGTCATTTTCCATCAATTCTTTAACCTAAATGAAATAATTATATTAAATTCTTCGAATTTAATTTTTTTTGAATATATTTTTAACAATTTTATTTATAGGAATCAAACTATTTCTTATATAAAATATTTTTTGCTGTTATTACAATTGAAAAAAATCTAATTGTTTTAATCAACACTCCATGACTCTGATGTTTGAATATTACAGCCATTTGCTTTATTAATTTTAAATAAAAATTTTGGACTATTTTGGACCCTTTGATTTTAAAATCATCTAAATAAAACTTTGTTTGCTTTAACATAACTTATCTGATAATTGTAAAGATATAAATACTTTTTCTATTTTTATACGACAGAGGGTATCAGCAACAGGATGCTCACGAATTTCTTCGTTACATGCTAGACAGACTGCATATGGAATTGTTGAATATATTGTCATATCCTGCACATAGCAACAGTATATTTATAGGTCCAAAAGGTAAAGCAACAATTGTCACGACAATATTTGGCGGTATATTACAAAATGAAGTGACGTGTTTAGTTTGTGGAACAGAATCAAAGAAGCATGATCCTTTCTTAGGTATTTACTCTATCAAAATACTAAAAACAATAATAAACTTCACTTTTTTTATTTTTTTCTTTTTAATATTTTCTTAGATTTATCACTCGACATTCCTCAAACAGTAATGAATAAAACAAAGTTAAAAGAAGAAGAAACATCTCTAGTACATTTATCAGGTACAAAATTGATTACATTATGTAGGTATTAAATTATGCCAGATTTAGAATAATAATTCAAGATTGTGTTAGATACAAACATCAGTTAAATTATATATAAAAGTTTCACAAATTTCTATCCTATTAAAATTTGTATCTTAACTAATTTAGGTTATAAGGAGTCTATTGAAAACAACTAATTTGGTATTTGATATTAAAAGCCATTATAAAAGAATACTAATACTTTATTAGACTCTTGCAATAAATTTCATATTTATACTTTAAATTATAAAATTTATTTTCCAGATTGTCTTAGTAGTTTTACAGAATTAGAAGAATTGGCAGATAGTGAATTATATCATTGTCACACTTGCAAAGGCAAACAAAGATCCACTAAAAGGTTTTGGATTCGACGCTTGCCAAATGTAAGCATTTCAAGAAAATTTAAGTTAATATTGATATTAATCAATTTTAATAACAAATTCAATGCTTAATTTAATATTAGTGATTAGTAATTTTAAATTATGTAAACAAATAAGCATTTTTAAAAGAAATTTAGCTCTGAAAAATATTTTCCAAACTTCCTTATTATTATACATTTATTTTTCAAAATTTCTAAATATATTGTGAAATGGATCAAAATTTTTATACGGTCAAAACTCAATCTAGTGCCCTCCTAATTATCATAACCCTCATAAAGGTCCAATGAAGACTTATTAATGGAAATCTTTTTAGTATTAAATACAGAACCTTTTTAATATCTTTAAATTACTAAATGTACAATTTTGTATTGTAAATGACAATGTTATCACTAAATCACACAACTGCAACCCCCCAATCATAAACTTTTGTGTATACCAGTGTTGAAAACCTGTTTGAAAATCTGGGTCTAACCTGGATTTTAATATTACTTTTGGAACAGGAAACTGACTGTCAAACCTGGTTCTACCAAAATAAAGTTAAGCTCAATTTTCGTTTTCCTTGAATATTCTTTAAAAGAAAAAATAACACAAAATATGAACAGATTGAAATAAAAAATATTAAATAGATAAAGGAAATAGTAAAATTCTCTTTTCCAAAATCAAAAAAATTATTCTCTAGTTCTTGTTTTTGGTAAATAATACATTTTTTGTTTATTAAAAGTTACATAACTTTTTGGTTTGAAATTTCATTGCATTTTGAATGTAGATTTATTGTATTTCATCTGTTTTAAGTGGGGTTTTTTTTTTGCAATTAGTTAATAATTATCATATTTATTTTAAATGGACACTTTTTTTTTATTGATTCTAAAATTGATTCTTTTAATTTTTTTTGATAAAATGCAACTTAAGTATATTAAAAAAATTCCAAATTAAGTGTGAGTTTAACCTATCCTTTTTCATACTTTTACGTGTAAATAAAATTACTATTTCTATTAATGATAAATTAGTTAAGCGATGCTACCTATTTAATTTATTTTCTCTGTACATAATTAATTTTTTTTTCACTGTCAGAACTCAGTTTTGGGCCATGACTTGATCCTGGAACTGGTTTTGTGGTTTTTGGTTTCTTTTTATAACCCTAGTACACTTTGTTACTATATGTAAGAGTTCCTGTAGGACCATGAGATTCCATGAAGTGATTTAAAGAGTTTTATCAAATGAAAGTACATTATTTGTTGGTTGTTCTAAATTTATACATATGGCATTTGACACCAATCATTCAGCCATTGATAGTGTGAACAGTCCACTGCTGCTTCATTCCTGAATCTTCTTAAAAGACAAATATGTTTGATTTACCTCTTTATTTACTAGTTAATGTGTATTTTTCTTTTTTTAAATTAAGGTATCAGAAACCTTCGGTCCAACTTTAGTGGGGATAAGATAAAGGGCCAAGTGGATAATACCGCCGAACATCAGTATTTAGTTGCGGATTCACGTCCGCCCATGTAAAGTTTTCTAGGTTTTTCTCACATTTGTCACATCTAAATAGGGACCGGTTTCCCCACAAAAGACCTCCCGGGAAGCATTTTTCCCTCAGCAGATTGTCCTTACGTCGTGCGCCGATAATCAAAATGATAAGATAAAGACGGATAGGTGTTCCTCGGTATGTTCTATAGGTTTTTTGGGTTAAAATAGATCGAGAATCGTCACTCGAGGTACTTCGGTTTAACTCCCATTAAATTTTGTGCCGTCGTCGGAGGCAAAGAAACGGCGTCGCTAAATCGAGGTTCGACCGTAATCGAGAATTCTTTAATTCTTATAAACGTTTCCGTTTTATTCTGGTTTTATACATACAATTATTAGGATTTTAATACGAAGAATTGGAATCAAAATAACAAAGATTTACGTAACTTAAAACAAAAACGGGAAATTTCATTTATAGGTGTACGAATCAGTTAGCAATAAGCTGTTTTTGTTTGTTGGTTTTCTTACCTCACTTTTGAAAGAAAACAGTTAATTTCATGTTACATGCATAAAAATTTATAAGTGCATTTTAAATACTTAAAACATAGCAATGGTATAATGCAATATAATGCAAAGTATTAGTTCATTCCAAATACATCAGTGTGGTAAATATTATTTGTTATTAAATTTGGAAGAATTTTTAACACAGACAAGCATATTGTTTTTTGGAAATTTTATGGTTGGGAAGTAAAGATATATTATATTCTATGCTTTTTCAATAAGAGAGAAGCTAATTGGGTGAACTGAAATTGGATGTATGACATATCAAATTGCTAAAAAAGTTTACAAATAATCCTAATCAACATCACTGATTTTATATCATAGAGGAGTTATTTTTAAACACTAGTCATTTTGATAATATAATAGAAATTAAAATGGATTTTTTAAATCAGTTAAGAATTCTTTACTTTTTCTTATGTTTTGTATTTAGAGATTTTTATTAATTTTCGATAAAAACAATTTTCACACCTCTGTACGAATACTTTTGGTTTTAACTTACCTACTGTCTATAGTAGGTAAAGGTGTCTACATTCAAAAGATATTCTCGTACAGGTGTTAAAATGATTGGATATCAATTAACACCCGTTTGTGAATAAATGTCAAATACAGCTATTTAGAACAAGAATTTATAGCCAGGTAAAAGTTGTAAAAGAGCAGAGTGCCGATAATATAGTCTTTATTTTCTGTTTATGACAAAGTATGTTTACTATTTCATTGTTATATTTCAGGTGCTTTGTCTACATTTAAAACGATTTCGGTGGAATACCTACTTTAGAACAAAGCTGGATACTTACGTGAAATTTCCAATTAAAGGATTAGATATGAATAAATTTATGCTTTCCAATATGGTAAGTCTTGATTAAAAGAATTAATTTTACGCTAATTTTTTATAATCCGTAATTTATTACGTTCAGCACGAAACACGTGGAACATCGGGTGGCAGTACTCTGTACGATTTGGCGGCTGTGATAGTACACCACGGTTCTGGGTAACGTTGTTTATATTCTCTCATTTATTGGTGAAAGAAATGTTTTAAACTTACGGACACACGACTATTTCCAGGGTCGGTTCCGGTCATTATACCGCTTATGCAACTCACGAAGGTAATTTTATTGGTCCTTATTTTCGCGAATACCGTTTTCGTGACGTTTTTCTGTCTCGTTTTACAGGCTGCTGGCATCATTTTAACGATAGCACAGTCACCTTGAGCGACGAAGAGACCGTAGCCAACTGTAAAGCGTATATTTTGTTTTACATTAGACGAGAAGTCAACTTGACACCCTTTAGCCTATAGGTTGGAGTGAGATTCCGGAGACGAAACTCTTGCACCAAATACTCTTAACGACCAAAACTCGGCCGATTTTCGTTCCCATTAATCGGAGGACGAAGTGCCACGTTGCCTAGATTCCACATCCACTCTTAGTATAGATTGGTACAATCTTCCCTTTCTGCCGCACACACAAAAAAAGTGAGATTACAACACTCCAAAGTCTGTGTTCGTCATAGTGTACATTAACAAAATCCTCCCGTTTGGAGCGGGAAGCTTTTACTGGAAAATTCAGTGTCGTGTGCTTTTCTGCAACCGTCTGTGCCGTTCGAACTGTGTTTGCCATTTCTCTCATCGAAGAACGATACGTTATTTTGTAATTTCCATCCAGTTAACATAAAGGTGCCAAGCGAAGATTTACTCATTACAACTTCAGACGGGGAATAAATATGTATTTAAAAAAGGAAATCTTATCGGGCATCCATTCCCTTAAGTGTAAATCAGTGTCGATCGTTTTTTGTGCAAGTTATCGTTTTATGATCTCTACGCCTCTGGCAGGCTGTTTTTTTAATGGTGTGAAGACGACGTCGTTCGCTGTCGATTTCATTATACCTTCGTTAGACATTATTATTATTATTAGGCTGTGTGGAGTGTCGATCGGAGGACGTGTGGAAAAAAGTGGTGTGTTCAAGATATTCGCTTATCGTCTAGCACCCGAAGTATAGTTTGGTATTTAAATGCATTTGGTTTAAAATAATCTTATTTTTTATATTTCGTTTATAATTTTAAAAGTATTTAGCGAATCTTTGGAGTGCGGCACCAATTTTTAACTATATATATATTATATATATATAATATATATATATATGGTGTGTGTGTGTATATATATAGTAGACACTGCTGGCTTTCCACTAGCGTGGAAGATAAGAGGGGGAGAAGTTAAACAGTATTGTAAGGTTTTTTGAATCGCAGAATTTTTTGTTATTAAATCTGATTCATTTGTACTTAGAGCTCGTTTAGAATTTTCCTTGGGTTTTCTTTTCGTTTATAAATTTAAAACAGTCGAATGGTTCGGGTATTAAACTCCCTACACCGATTTTCGATTAATTCTAGATTGACGTGGAGGAGAGAATCTTGTGCATTTAGACTGGTTTAAAATAAACAATAAATTTATTTAATAATGTACGAGTGGTACTTTTTTGGCGAACTCGCAAACGGTTTCGAAGGTACACTCGAGTACATTTTCGGGAAAACGTCCACGAGAAAAATCATTAAAAATTTTCGTAGTGGTGAACGAATGCCGCTCCGTCCTTCCTGTTCAGTCGTTCGCAGGCCAACTGGACGCTGGTGGTCATGGGGAGAGGTCCGCAACTGAACACGCCCACTTTCGTCACCTGAAATTTAAATCCATGAAACTCCGCTTTGAACGGTGGTGTCGAAAATTGTCAACTTACGCTCGGATGCTGCCGCTGAAGAGAGTTGAAAAAGGCGAAGAAGTTGGGACGACCGAAATGAGTGACGGACTGAAGGCCGGTGAAGAGACTGCGATTAGAAATTCTCTGGAAATGTCTTTCGCAAATGTACTAAGAGGGAAAGAGAAAATCAGTGGGCCAATGACCGAGAAACGAAGAAATCAAAAATTGAATCTACCCACCAACATGGTGGTGCGCAAGTCGAATTTCTGATAAAACTGCGTGATAAATATATGAACCGTGACCAAATCGTTCTTGTCTTTCGCTTCTACGTCTCTGATTATGTCCAGCATCCATTCGAAGTGCTTCTGAGTTCTCGTCACCCAAATAAAGTAAACCTGGAATTTTTCTTTATAGAAAAGTGCCTTTACGAAAAGGTAAATATTTAAAATTTTCTCACTTTTTTGCAGGGAATTTTGGCGCGATTGCCGGATTTGGCCACCACGTCTTTGAGAATGGAGGCGAAAGGAGTGACTCCTATCCCTCCTCCCACCAAAACCGACACTTCGAAACGGAACCAGTCCTGGTGACCTTCTCCGTAAGGACCGTCCAAAAATATCTGAAGAACACGAGGATTTTAGTAACTGGGAGCGCCTTACGGACCGAATTACCGGTTACTCACTTTGGGATAAGCGTGCGAACCCACGTTGGCCGGATCGTAAATCCTTCGCAGATTAAGGGTCCAGGGCCCGACGGCGCGAATGTGCAGGGTCAGGTTCTCTTCGTGAGGAGCGGACGACAGAGTGAAGGGATGATACTCGTTTTCGTTGAGAGGGAGGCAGGCTATTCTGACCCATTGTCCACTCATGTATTCGAAGTTGGGAGGTCGTTTGAACTCCAACATGGTGACGCCTGCAAATACCGGCGCGCGCTTTCACAAAACAGTTTCTCCGCACTAGAAGAAAGGCTTAAAACTTACCGGATGGCAAGAGTTCGGCTCTTATGACGGCAATTTCTACCTTCTTCCTGTTGACGCTAATCAGTTTGTCGACGGTGAAGAGGACGCAGGGCCCCAGGAAAAAGTAATAAAAGATGGGATCCTGAACCAATCTTCCCAGCCCGTGCAAAACCATCAAAATATATAAAACGGGGTATAAATTGTGAGTTAACCAAAAGGCGTCGAAAACGTGTCGTCTGGAGTACTGAATGGCAAAGACGTACATAACGGCAATCACCATGACCAGAAAAACACCCGTCAATCCTGAAAATGGGCGTAACGAGAACGCTTAAACGCGCCACAGATAATTGTTATACTCTCGGTTGTGGATTTACCTGTTATCGTTTGGAAACACCAGTAATGGAATTTTGGCAGTTCGTGGGTTCTGAAATTCAAAGAAATTAGCGTGAAGAGAACCGATAGACAAAGGCCATGGTTAAATTAATAAATAAATTACGCGTGGTAAAAATCGCGGAAGAGGCAAGTAAGATCGTCGGCCGTCTGCGTAGAAATGTGGTAGAAGTTCAGAGCGTGACCGACGGTGTGGATGACTGAAAAAAAACGAAATAAAGTAAATAATAGAAACCGTACGGGTGCGGTTAACAAAAGAGGAAACTTACCGGTAAAGACGAGAGCCCAAAAGGCGATGTATTTATGAAACTGGACGGTGGCGTCGAAGGGCACGAAGCGATGAAGGAAAGTCTCCCTGAGGAAGGTGATGCAATTGCGACACATAGTCAACAGAATGGTGGAGTAAGTGAACATCATGACGCTGGCCGCTCCTCTGGTCACAGTCACCCCGTAACCGGCGATTCTCCTGAGTCCTCCGTGCTCGCGCTCCACCGAGTAATCTAGCGAGGAAGGAAACCCTGAGCCCCAATCCCGGTTAAAGATCTAAGGACGGACAAAAGACTCACAGTAGGCTCTCTCGGCGAAAATCCCGAAGACCACAAAGGTGTAGAGCACCGACCAGAAGATGTGCAATTGGTAGTTTTCCACAAATCGGATGGTTTTGATCAGCAACTGTCTAAACGCGGTGGTTTGGTAAGTCTCCTGTTTCGTTTCAACTTGCAGTTGGCTGGGAGTTTTAGGTTGGGCAGTCTAACGGGGTCGTTCCCTCCGAAGTAACTAGAGCGCGAGGAAAACAGACGTCAGTCCGTGGGTACGGAGTGACTTTCTAATTCGAGTGGGTTACCTGTAAGCGCGGTAGATGGTTTCGTGAGCCCTGAAGACCGCACTCTGCCGGGCTGCCGATTTGGGGGGCATGGGGTTAAATCCGCTGACTGCAATGCCGGGGAAAAATTAATTTCGGCGGGAGAGCGAAAGCCCGCGCGTAAATGCTTAAGAGGAGTACCGTCGAAATTCAGTTGAACGTATCCCAGGTCTTCGCGGTAATCTCCTAAGAGTTTGGTGAAATCGTCAAAGGTTAGGTCCTGTTTGTGCTGCAGATTGGCCGACTTGAACATGCTGTTCACCAATTGGTTCAGGCGTTCGGTAGTTAAATTCTGATTGGCCAATTCCAACATGGATCTGAAAGGAAAGGTGCGTTAAGACTGGCGCCGAGCGGACGAAAGGCCTTTCGGGTACCGACGTACTTGATCATGCTGGCGAATTCCTTCTTGGAAAGTTGTCCCGAATGGTCGATGTCGTACATGTCGAACATAAGCTTGGCCTTGTCTTCCGGCGTACCTGCGGGGCGAAAATAATTGCCATCGCCTAGTGGCACAAAACCCAAGCGGTGATTACGCGATATCGCGATAGTTTCCGTGGAACGTTTAATTGTTACTGTAACAATGACGGATCAAATCGTGCGTAGATAAAACAAGCGTCCCGGAACATTATTCCTAAAATATGGCAACCCTAGCCCAAACGTCGGAAGAACGGAAGTGTAACGGGATAAACCGATCTTAATCTTTAGACGCTCCTTTTTGGTTTTCGTGGATTTACCGTCCACAAATTATAATGCTTGGATAAATTTACTTTCATCCGTTTTGGCGGGTGTAGCTAGAACACAGTTAACCGACTCTAGGTCGTTCGGGAATTAATATTGGTGAAGGGTGTCCGTATTTACAATCCATAAAGGGCACGGCCGTATACTAGATATACCCCATTGGTTGTAAATTTACCGCGGCCTTGGAGTCCAGAGTAATTAGAAACGTTTGTTCTTACCTTTAGCAAAAATGACGATCATGTCCAAAAATTCCCGGAAAGAAATGTATCCGTTCTTGTCGGTGTCGACCAGAGCGAACATCTGCTGAACGAACACCGCGTCGGGACGCAAGGACAGAGATTCCGCGAATTCGTGAGGCGTTAATTCCGTGTTTATTATTTCTTTGGCCTGCGCCGCGTCCAGCTTCAACAATTCGTCTTGATCGTGTTGGATGTTGAAAGCCTGAAAACCGGAGATTAACGCCCGGAAAGCGAGAATATCGGGAGGAAACCGGCTTAAAAACGCTCACCTGGGCGAACACTACCCTGAAAAACTTTTCCAATTGCTTCTGGCGATGCGCTTTGGTTATGGCGTCGTTCAACATGAACGGAAGTCTGATCGCTCTTTTCTGTCTTCCCACTCCTATCGCACCTAAATACTCTTCTAATCTAGCCACGAACACGCTCCTTTCTTCCAACATGTCGAAACTCAACACCTGCAAAAGAAAGTCTATGCTCAAACCCGTAACGGAAAGAAAAGAAACACAACCGAAACTGACCAAGTCGTATTCTCTGGCACTCGAAACAGCAAAAAGTGTTTGTGCGCGCCCTCGCTGATTTGCATCTCCACCGTTTCCACGTGTTTCAGGTCGATGGAACGAATCACTTGTCTGTTCAGCAACTGAATAACGATGGTCTTGGAATTCTTGTCCGTCCGGATGATGATCTGCCGCAGCTTCTCCTTCTTCCCCACCCATTCGTTGACTGTGGATATAAAAATTGATCCCGGTCGGTCGACCACCTTTCGTTTGATTATAGTTCACGTTTAGAGCCTACCTAACATGTTATCCGGTCCTAGTGTTTCGCGCTTGGCTTCGTTCACAATTTTCTTGTGCGCGGCTAGCCTTCGTTCCCGCTTCCTGGCCAAGTACACCAAAACCACTCCGCAACCTACGAAAAATTAAACAATGTATTTTGCCGAAAATATTCGTCAATTCCGGCCAGATGTCCACCCCGTCTCCCCGGGTATTTCGTGGTATCGTACGAAACCACCGCGTTGCTATTCACCCTACTCCAACGAAGTACGAGCTTTAGCCTCGTCACCCGATGTGTTAGCCTAGCATTAATTTTGGAAAAATTAGGGAAACTTACCCACGACGAAAAGTCCCAGCGATAAGAAAGTAAATGCGTAAGACACTTGGCTTCCACTGAAGTAGTCGAAAGTCTCGACGCTGCTACAACTTTCGATGTGGTCGTGAGACAGCGGGGGTAGAGATCGAAAGGAGGCGTTGTCCGATTGATACGTGAAGTCGAAGGTTGGACATGCGGGACCCGGGTTTTCTGCCGGGAGAGGAAGTTTTCCGTCAAGCCGTTGTATTTAAGTCGGCCAAAACCGTGGCGTAACGTCCAGCGTTCGTACGCTACGTAAAAGTTGAAGTACGAGGTGCGACATTTTAATTTCCGGAATGGCGCGTAGTGACATAATTATATCGAAATGACACGCGCATTCGTGTTCGAACATGTTTGAACTAATACGCGCATAAATTTCAAGCCGATAGTGATAGTTGTTAATTAGCTGTTGCCGAGGTAATGATTATCCGAGTGTACTCTTCGGCATAAAAATGGGTTACCCAATTTCAGAGCAACTTATTAATATTAAATTGTGTGTGAAAACGGGTAAATACGTTACCGAAACGTTACAGTTGCAAGTGGCACGTGGCGAAGATGCTACGAAAAAGTCCGGTGTGTTCGAGTGACTTAAAGGTGCATTCTGGGGATTAAATTTGTCACACCTCGTACACCTACCGTTGGACGGAAGTAGGAAAGGATTGCTCTGGATGTCTTTTTTGGTGATGTTGGTGACCTCCAACAACACGCTCAAGATGGTCAGACGCTTGATTCGGTCGATTTCGTCTTCGGTAAACAATCTGAAAAATTTTTATGGAATTTCTCTCTGGAAAATTACTTCTAAAAATGAAATTCGGGCACCTACTTATTGTTTCTGTTTTCGAACCAAAATCTGTCGCCGTCTCTTATTCTTCTGAACTGATCCTTGATGATTTTCTTGAAGAGAGGACCGGGAGACGTTTCAGTTTCCAGTAGGCCTCCCACCCAGATGTCGATCTCTCTAGTGGAGTTGTAGTATTTCTTCATCTGTTCTACCAGGCCCTGCGTGCGGGGGAATATCACCGTCTCCGTTCACAATTTACCACCGTTAGGGGAAGCCGACTCACCTTGGCGTCCAAACTGGAAGAGATGGCACTCTCCATCTGTTTCCAGTTGTCGATGATCTCTTTCTCGGGGAGCAAGATTTTTCGAGCCGTCCTGTAATCGGGCAGTCCGTGATCCCTGCCCCTCTGGATATTAATAGCCATCAGGTCTCTCCGAGAAAATTCCAGAGGGCCGAACACGTTCCCTGCAAAAGACTCGATATTATCGTCTCTTCCAGGATATTATCAAAAACTCGAGTCTCGAGGAGTCTGCACGGGGATGGTTTCTATTTTTGCATTTACGTACCTTTGTGAACAAACCGCCGTCCGGCGAATATCTAGACCAGGGGTGGCCAACGGTTTTTGCTCGCGAGCCGGATTGGAAGGAAAAATTTTTTCGAGGGTCGAACGAAATATTAAAATTAAATCTCATGTTAAATACAAATACGCTGACCCGGGCGGCAGGTCAGGTTTATTCGAATAGAAGTTCCTGGCGCATGCGCAATGTTATTTTACAATGCGAAGAAATGTACAAGCAAAAAAAATAAGTCAACAGGCAGGCGGCGCTGCGCGTCACACGTCAGCATAAACGGAGTGGCATGGCGGAATGGCAGACGAGTTTCAGTGAGTGTGGGGTCTTTCGTTCTTCGAATAGTGTAAATTTATAACAGACGAATACAAACGTTGCAAATCTCTACAATGGAATTTTTTAAAAAACGAAGTATCGCGAATTCATTCGACCAATTATTGGAAGTTAAGTAGCTAATATTGAAAAATTAATCGCGGGCCGTATGTTGGCCACCCCTGATCTAGACTATTTTAATATTTGGCACCGCAAAATTTATCTCCGATTTTGATACAATTCTTTCGAAAAGGGAGTTGCGAGTTTTACATGGGTTTATGCCCGTTGTTGGGCTGCAATTTGAAAATTCCCACCGACTTACCTCTCAAATCCTCCACGATGACGTTGTCTTCCCTCTCCGCCGGTTGCGAAGCCAGACCCATGAGAATTTCGTCGATGCCCGACTCCAAGACGGAATCCTGCAAAAGCCCATCTCTGTGAGAAGTGACCGAGCGTCGACCGATCTACCCGGACAATTCGTACCTGAGGGTTCCAGAAACTGTTGCAAGTTCGGATGTTTTTGAATCTGTGGTGACCGCCGGCCTTGATTTGTCTACCCACTTCGCAGTCCGGAGCCTTGGAGCTACCACCGCAAACAAGTCCCCGTTTACGCTACATAAACACTTACGTCTCAAAGAAAAAGCAACCTACCGGGTGTGTACCGCCGACACCACCAGTGTGTGCCCGAATCTCATGGCCGCCGACTGAAAGACGTGCGAAATGCCCGGATCTATGCTGCTGTCGTAACCTTAAAAACAACGAAAACTTAGACTTTTTCGGGCAAATTCGGGACGTGCGTAAATAAAAAACTCACCGCTGTAAGGGTCCAGTTTATCCTCCAACCACATGGGCAGCCACTCGTCCACCACTATGTGCTGCAAAATAAAACTTTTAGAGAAAATTGCTACGCGACGTATTAAATCTGACTAAATTTTTTTGTTTTTATTTACGTTGGACCGAGCTTCGACGTCATAGGTCAAACTGGTAAGATGAATTGCCAAACACCGAAAGTGCCTTCCTTCGGACATCCGAGCGCTTTTTTTCTTTTTAGTCTGTGTATTCGCGTACCGATTTGTCCTCTAAACGAGAGTTGTGTCGCGCGACTTCGGTCATTTTGGAAACGATTCGACGGGACGTCGTTTCCGTCCAAGTTCGATTGAAGAAAACAAGCGGCAAAACCGGAAATGGAGGAATCGTCACGAAACTTGTTACCAATCGTCTCTATCGCGAACCAGTGGGCCGAGCGTGGATTGGTTCGGCGGCTTAAATACAAAATCTATTTTTCACAAATCCACCGATGTCTGTCCGTCAAAAATTTTAATAGCCTGTCTACGGAAAAGAATTTACTCGAGAGCAACGTCCCGCGTGACGTGGCTTCGATTAAACCTACCGGCATATTCCCTGGTCTTAATATTTCAGGCAGTATGCGAATTTTATTTTGTTTTATTTCGGTAGATGACAACGATTTTTTCCGTTAATTATGTTAATTTTTTATAGCAGGTATAGCTGTATTAACTGTAAAGAATCGTGCTTTTAACTAGAATGTAAAGCTTCCATAATACCAGAATCAATAGTTACATTGGTCTTTGCGCTATGCTCTCAAATAGAGTTAATGCGTCAGATTGGCGATAGCTGGCGTTAGTCTTGTAGCCTATGAGTAATGGGCTGGCGTTAATCTACTCCCATTTTCATGCGTTTCTGTAACTTTTTTCTACTGTTCTGACAAAAAATCTTATTCATAATTACATTTTTTAATTTTATATCATGTATAAAGAAAGAAGCGTATTTGGTTTATAAAAAAATTAATAATAATATGATTTTAAATTACAGATGAGGATGTAGATAAATCGAAAATAGTTCTATTTTCGATTTAATTTATCCAGGTTTAAATAGATATTTAAAACTGTTAAAACTAATATATCAAATACTGTAGTAGAGATAACAGACATATCACACTTACTGGTAACATAAAAATGACACTTCTATCATCAGAATGCAATCTTCTGTCATTTTAGTGTTACCAGTAGCATTGTGATAAGTCTCTGTTATCTCTACCAGGGCCGGATTTACATAAGGGCATTGGGGGCCTGTGCCCAGGGCCCCCATAAAACTAAAAAAAAATTATGTTTAAACATAATTTTTTTTCTATTACCGCGACAGTCTAGTGTGGCCTAATCATTAGGGCAACAGGCAGAGAGAACCAAACCCGGGGAAAAACCTATGAAACATCGGAAAATTTCGGGAAAAAATTTCACATAGGCATTTTTCAGTTAAATTAAAATAATTAGTTTTACACAATAAAATATATGTATGTTTACAATAACCGTATTTTTAAATGAAATTTACAACTTCCTAGTTCAAATCTAATTGAAAGTACAGTATTTTGTGTAAATTTTCTAAATCATCAAATTTGCCTACTCTTAAAGGGCGGACCCCCACCGAATTTGTGCCCAGGGCCCCTGGATTGGTAAATCCGGCCCTGATCTCTACTATAGTATTTGAGATGTTAGTTTCAACAATTACAAGACAAGAAGCTTTTTTATAACGTTTAAAACTGTTATATTGCTACATATTGTGAATGAACGTTTTGTATATAATGTTCTGTGTGTAATATATCTGTTTACTTATTTTACCATTACCTATTTATTAAATAAATTTGCATTTTACTGTTTTGGTTTATTACATATGTATGTCAATATAATTAGGAAAACCATAGCTCATCCTATGATACATTTAAATAGCCATAGAAATTTAATTCAGATAAAGACGAATTACTTTTTAAATAATTTATTAACTTTAACACTACATAAAGTGTGCTATACAATTTCACTTGATTTAGTATACTGAGAAATAGTATTTGGGATGATGAGAAATTACGTTTCTTATGACACTCATTGGCTCTACATATTTGGTAATTTATATAATATTGTGCACTATTAAAAGTAGAACACGAATGAAGATTTATTGATGGCCTGGTACGTACACCTGTCCTTTATTTATATAGGTTTAAAATATCACTAACATGTCTTTCTTTTAGCCTCCATGTCACCATTAATCACTATCACTGTTAATATCTAATAATACTGTCTGAACTCTCGCCATCCTACATTTACCTATTTTATTTGTCAACCTCTAACTCATCATCTAATCAACTAAGTAATTATGTGTCTGTAAATATGTTGAATATGTTGTCTAAATAGTTGGAATTTCCTCTTTTTTTCTCTGACTGTCTATATTTGAAATCCAAGAACTAAATCTACTGACTTAATCTCCCTCTCTAAGCTGTTCCTAACTTTTTTGGATCAATTTTAATCTCTTTCTATCTTATTAATAAACACAATATAAATTGTGAACAACACATATCATCAGGGCCGGATTATCGAATAGGCAAAGTAGACAAATGTCTAGGACCCGTAATCCGGAGGGGCCCGGCTTCAGTGCAGAAGATTTCGCTGTTTCGATTTCGAAACTCGAATCGAAATTCGATAGGACAGAAAAGGCTGTATTTAACAATTCTTACTAAGCTCCGCTCGACTAGCCATTGCCTAAAAAAAAAAAAAAAAAAAAAGGTCAACAGCCACCCGTGCGTCAGAAGTAATGTATGCCACGGGATCTCTCGCGCCATCTAGAAATATTCCTAGGGGCCGCGTCTCGTGGTAGTACTGATGTATGGATGGTTATGATTTATTTTCTAAATCTACACTTATACGTCGCGACATCGCATATTCGATATAGCGTTCAAGTTGCTCGAGTGCGAAGATATTACAATTCAACAGTGTTTTATAAAAGAGTTAAAAAGTTATGGGTGTCACCCATGCTAGCTACGCTAATGTCACATTATATAAGATTTGTTTAGATGCAACTTATTTAAATGGGGCCCCAATTTAAATTTTGTCTAGGGCCCGCTAGAGGCTTAATCCGGCGCTGCATATCATAGCTCTTCTCTCGCTGCAAACTACAATAATTTACCTAATATTAATAAATAAAAAAACAGATATGGGCTTAACCTCGATAAACTCCATAGTCATCCTAAATCTCTTTTTTTATAACACTTTAAATCTATTTTATCTTAACACATGGTTTAACACTTATACATTTCCACAATTAGATTATATAATTCTCATCATTCTCTTTTCTTCCCGATTCAGAGTTCTCGGGAACCCGAAGACATCCCATATTAATATTGTATATAGAGGGTTAATTATAAATTTTTTGACTGTTTTCTTGCCCTTAACGAAAACCCCCAAAAATATTTTAAAATGAGCGCAAATTGTAAGCAACAAACAAACAGTCTAATCAATTTAAAGATTAAAATCGTGAAAGTGACAGTTAATAGACATATAAATATTAACGACATTTACGAATAAATAATGTTCGAAAGCGAATTAAAGTAGTTATAAGCGGTCCTTTAAAAATGACAAATGAAATATCCGAGTTAAAAACGAGAAAATTTCATATATTAAAAGAATTTCGAATGTTTTCAGCTGACTCTCCCTATACTCCAGCCAAACTTAAGACTACCCGCTATCGAAGCGCTCGAAGTGGCAGAAATATTTATTAAACCAGAATAATAGCGTTACAGCTATTGGCCAATATATCTATCGACTATGATGATACTGTTTATGTCGGCGGTGACACGTTTAACAAATGAGCAAGATACCGGAGGTAACTTGCCACAACTAAGTCATCGATGGTCGATGCCGATTGGTTAATAGCCAGTTGATTCTTTTCGTAGACAGACATTTTTTAAAAAAATCTTTCTGTCCTGTGGGCATTAAGAGGGCATCTTTTTAGCAAGCCCATTATGGGTTCGGCCAGGCGCGCATTGGGGCGGCAGGGTGGTGAGGGATGGGGCCCGACATATCCGGACGGACTATCCCAAAGATTCCCGGGATTTTTCGACCCTGTCCGAATTCTATTTTGGGTTCTCCCAGAGCGAGAGACTGCCACCTTGACCGCTCGGCCATCCGACCCTCTCCGTAGACAGATTATAGATGGAAGGCATTTTACCCTTTCGAATAGAAAGTTCGAAAACTAACAGGCCCACCTGTGGCCAAGCAGTCTTCGTACCCCGAACACTAGGAGTTCGGTCGTGGGTTCGCGCCTAGTTCGGACGGTCTGGCCACGTGGAGTTTTCCGGGTTTTCTCCACGTCTGTAACGCCTAAATAGGGACCAGTTTCCCTTAAAAGACCTCCCGGAAGGCACATTGCCCAAGTGTTGCGTTGCCATAACAAACAATCGAAAACGTACGGTTACCGCCGACAAATATACAAACGAGTGGCGATGCCCCTGTAAATATACCGTTCTTAGTCACTTTGGAATATCTGACTCGCGCTAGTTGGCGCGAGCTCGACTAGTTTTTTAAATCCTTAAATGTCTATCCGGAACGTTGGCAAATCTGCAGACG
Organism: Centruroides vittatus; assembly: GCF_030686945.1. Classification (NCBI taxonomy): domain Eukaryota; kingdom Metazoa; phylum Arthropoda; class Arachnida; order Scorpiones; family Buthidae; genus Centruroides; species Centruroides vittatus. Next base: position 602,461 of record NW_027122360.1, on the reverse strand, counting down.
AGACCGAGTAGGGCTTCCCCATTGTAGTACTGGTTTGGTTTATTTACGACAACGTCACCCCTGGGCCATCTGCCCAGGGAGATGTCTGCGGAAAGGATTTTCTACTTTGTTTTCGCCAATTCCCTTCATCGAAATAAGGGAATCCGAAAAAAAAAAAATTAGAAATTCGGATACACATTTTCAATGTATAGTGAATACTGGCCGGATGGCCGAGCAGTCAAGGTGGCAGCCTCTCGCTCTGGTGACCCGGGTTCGAATCTGGACGGGGGTGGTCCGTCTAGATATGTCTGGCCTCGTCCCTCACCATCCGGTCGCCCCAATGCGCGCCTGGCCGAACCCATAATGGGCTGGCTATAAGAGGCCCTCTTAGTGCCCACAGGGCGGAAAGAGTTTTTAAAAAATGTATAGTGAATAAATAAATAATATTTTCGTTTAAATTATATTTCGGTAAACTCCACATTTTTAGCCGCGTTAAAGTTTATAGGGGGAGAGCTCCCCCTATAAACTTTAACGCAGCTACGTTTTTACTTGGTAAAGGTAGCCGCGCTAACACCTTTTTGCTATGTAAAACCTTCCTGGCATAAAGCATCTCGAAAGCTAAAACGTGCGAAAAGTAACTCGAATACTTTTTAAATGAATCGCTAATTGCTCGTACACGTCCGAATTAAATTTCGAGTCACTAACGGGATGACTTTATTTTACGTATAATTGGAAAGTAACGACAATGGATTTCCACCCCCTAACGACGATTTTCCCGCACCGTACGACAGTGGCGTAGCGTGGGTGTCAGCCGCCCGGGGCGGAGGAAAATTTCGCCGCCCCCTTATTTAGGTATTTTTACAAGATATTATTATTTATTGTGTAATTTTGCCGCCCCCTAAAAGTGCCGCCCGGGGCGGGCCGCCCTTGCCGCCCCCACTACGCTACGCCACTGCCATACAAACAATCGTGAATCGATGGTTTGTACGAACAGAAATTCGTCGTTGGGTGTCGAGAAAGCCTGTGTCCGATTAACAAATATTCTGCCTTCGAAAGTCCTAAATAACGCCGTAAAACATAAAATATCTTAGAATAAACCTTAAATTATAATTTCCAGTTTTTATCCTCAACTAAATCACCCAATTTTAGGGAGAAAGTCTTCAAATTGGCCATATTGAGCGCACGAAACTCGACCACCAAAGTCGAGGGGGTTACGTACGCAGAAGCGTAAAACATTACGCTAACAAATTAATATTTTCTTACGGAGGAATAATGTTGCGCAAAAATAACGTAACACTAGCTTGGCCTGCGTACAGTAATAATATTACACCGTAATATTATGGTAACACGTATCTAAAGATTCTCGGCTTAGGCCGTATTTAATCTTTAATCTGGCATTGCAGACAACGATTCAATTGTTTTAGAAAGATGACGATTTATAGTATCCGGACAAGACGTAATTTCTAAAATGATCGACATTCGGTCGGAGGGACGACCACACCAATCAGATGAAAAATCTTGGCAAATTTTTTGCCCATGGTAAATACTATAAATTTAGATTTCCGTATTTTACAAAATAAATAAATAAATAAACTTGCCTGATAAGTAGCGATGACCCACTTTCTGGCTTCGTTGAATATCCGCTCGTCCGACCATCCCGGATTCTTATTTCGTAGGGTTTCGGCAATGCGATTGTGCCACCGGAACCATAAAATCCCAAAGGTCAACAAGAAGGGGTTCTCGTTGCCTCGGGGATTCCCCAACTCTGAAACCAGAGACGTATATAGAGACACGCGGACACCAGACAGGAAATGGTTAACCATACTTACTAAAGAACCGCGAAACTGGCTTCAAGTAATGATCTTTGGGAGGAGGAGGATTGGCCATGGGCAATCTGACGTCGTTGTAGGCGGGGTACAGACCTCCGTGAGAGGCGGCCAGGGTGCCGTTGACGAAGGATCTGAGGGCGTCGGCCCAAGCCTTAGACGTGCCGTACATTAACCCGCCGTCGATCCAGGGGGTGATTTCGTTCAGCTGAAACGACAAAGTACGTAGTACCATCGAAAGAAGGGGAATTCGGGTAAAGGTAAATGATCTACCGTCCTACCTGTTGTCTGGGATTGTTTGGAGAGTTTCCGGTATCCACGGCGTATCGCGTTCGTAGGACGGGCATCTCTCTGTGCCCGGTTTTCAGGTACTCGTGCCCCTCGGGTATGGGTATATTGTAATATTCGGGGGGACAAGAGGGTCTCTGAGCGTCCAATATCTCTTCTACCACTTGTTGACCTTAACAAAATAAAAGTAAAATTTAGGTGGCTGGCATTTTCGTCTTTATTTCCAAACTGGAACTTACCAAAGAAGACGAGAAAAGCGGTTTTCCCCGTTTTGGAGTGATTTCCCGAAGCTCCCTTCATCAACGCGTCGCTGAGAGTTATCGGGTTGGGACGATCTTTGGTTTCCACGGGTTTGTAGGACCCGTCCGCGTAGGCGGGTGGCAAAATTCGAATTAAAGGACTATCTGTTAACAAAATAATACTCGGTTACGTCGTGCCAACCGCACCCGGCAAAAACTATCTCCGGTAAGCGACTTACCCACGGCTCCCAAATTGGGGTGAGCGGCGTTATTGTACCATCCGTCGTATCCCTCGTATTCCACCGGTTCCCTATCGTCGTCGACGTCTTTCAGTAGATCTTCCAGAATCGAATTTTTCTTCTCGGCTAAGACGAAAAATGGATTTTTTAACCAAACTTTCAGTGTTAAGAGTATTGTTTGCATGGAAAAACAAGAAAATTTCCCGATTCGTGTTCGGCTGTGATATGAAAAAAGTTTACAAACTCTAGACAATACTGGCGTAAGCGGCTACCTTTATTATGCCTTTGTAGTCCCTAATAAACTATTTAGACGACGATACGCCTAGAAAATCACGATATTCCCCGAAGCGAGCGTGTGGTGGACACCGTCATCTTTACAAAGTAAAGCCAGCCGTCGTGGCCGGTGCTCCTATTTGCCAATATTTGTTTTTATATAATTAAGCTTCTGGCCACGGATTTTGCATATTGCTCTTTGACAAATGACATTGGTAATAATTTTTACTTGTCTTAACGAGTTATCAATGGCTGCCCGATGCTGTGAATTTGTTAGCCTTTCGTCGATTAAAACTACAATAGAGAATCGAATTACACATTTATCTCCCGAACTACCTACAATTAAATGCTTAGATAATCGGTTACAAACGGACATTTTTGCTTTTTACTCGTCCGGGCAATGAAATCGGTCACAAACGGTTCACTTGTGGTCTCTTATTAATCTAAAGGCCGGGTTTGCTATTTAGGTACTGTACCTGTACCTACCTACTTGCCCGGTTTAGTAAAAATTAACTAGATATTCATTTAACTATTAATTTGCTTTCTACCGGAAACTTGTAAAAGAGAATTTTCTGTTCATTATAATAATCTCCCCGTTTATATTCGCACCATAGTTTAATACAGTAGAGTGTCGTTAATCGGAACGCCGGTAATCGGAATCGCCGGTAATCGGAACGATTTTCAGTCGGACTGTGTCATGCTGAATCGAACGTTTTTGATACTTTTTTTTTTTTTTAACTCTTTCCGCCCTGTGGGCACCAAGAGGGCCTCTTTTAGTAGGCCCATTATGGGTTCGGCCAGGCCCACAATGGGGCGACCGGGTGGTGAGGGACGGGGCCCGACATATCCGAACGGACCACCCCCCGAAAAATTCCTGGGGATTATTCGACCCGTTCGGATTCGATCCCGGGTCCCCCAGAGCGGTAGGCTGCCACCTTTACCGCTCGGCCATCCGGCCGTCACGTTTTTGATACTAGATTTACTTGTAAAGTATAATTTTCATGTTTTTATATTCTTCAATATATTTATTTTGTTTGTACAAAATAAAAAAAAAATAATTTTTAACGATACGATAGCCTCGATTATTATTATAAAAATTTTCGTTAGGCTTAAAATCGACGAAAATTCAACGCGAAGCGACACGCAACGGAGAAAAATTTCAACATCGGATAGGTTAATATATTTTTTCGTACTAATATATTTTATCGAACATAATGATAATCGGAACAACCCCAGTCCCCAATTGATTCCGATTTTCGACTCTCTACTGTATAAAGTTTAAAAGATACGCACACTCCTTATCCTCGATTGGTAGCCGTATTGTTTACATTTCACTAGCGCTACCACAAAATGCGGTGGCAGCCGTGCGAGAGAATCGGGCACGTGATTCCAAAGTCAGAGCGGTCTTAAACTCACTGGATAATAGGAAAACGTTGGAAATGTGGCATACGACTTAGTGTATGACTAGTCTATGGAACAAAATGTAAAGAAATTATTTTACAATGCCTACTTCTCGTTGCCTAACTTTCCTGGCTGTTAAGAGAATTTTTTTTAAAACAACTTTTATGTTATCAAATACGCTATTTAATAAATAAATCGTGTGTGGCGCCACTGTTATGATATTTTATAATAAAAAACATTTATATTATTAATTACTGTATTAGAAAATGGCAAAACGCTTAATTTTGGGGTAGAGATGAGTTTTATAAACTCTTGTAAGTTAATAGCCAGTAACATTTTTATTAAATCCTATCCCTCTTCAGATATGACACGTGAACGCTTTTATCTCCCCACCTTCCTAATATATTCAAGAGGTATCCCGATTATAATAATGGATGCCTAAAACACGCGATATAGACGTCCAAAGGAAAATCCTTCAATGTAGAGAAGTATATAATAAAAAAAGCTAAGCTTATAAGCGCTGTATATTATCTTAATAATACGATAATAAAAGTTAATATACGAAAGTAAAGATATTTTTACTACATTTGTAATTATAGTACAGAAAAAACTCGTAGAATATAATCATTGTTTTTATATCGATATATCACGTATACAACCGTCCGTATGGTTATGGGGATATCTGAAAGATCGTGTCTATAGAGGAGGCAAACGAACTCTGCCTGAATTGAAAGCGAGCGTAACATGTCATATTGCTGCAATTTCTCAAGAACCCTATGGGGCTACCGTTGAACACCCTGTAAGGCGCTTTGAACACGCGATTGATGCAAATGATTGCTCGTTGAACAAATGTCGCGAATAAGTCTTTTGCGTATTTTGTGTTTCTTGTTCTTCGTGCGCCATTTTTTCACCTAGAAATTTGAACTAATTATTATTTTTTTTTGCATTTTCCTTTTTCCCACGGTCCCTATAACATATATACCAAGTTTCATCAAAATACGCCAACGAGAACAGACTCTATACAAGTCTGAGTAGGCAACTTTAATTATAACCGCCCGGTATATCTGTCACAGAATCGCTATGAATGCTATCGAATAAAAATCATCGCTAGGGCGTCCCTAGCAATAATTTTCAGCTATTATTTAAATTAATAGTATAAATTTATTTATTAACAGTATACCTGTATATTATTATTTTTATTTGTAACAGGAATTTGTTATTTATATGAATTTTATTATTTATACCACGGAATAACACTGCCGCTGCTAGCTAGAACGCCCACTAAGGGGCATCCCGGGATACTAGTATATTTATAAAAAATAAATTTATCATTTTTTCAATTTCTGTTTATTTTAATATATAGAGTGTTACAATGTAACATACAAAATTCATACAGGCTAAATTCATATAGTACTATGTGGAGGCTGGAGGTAGAGATTTCACTCCCCAGTGGAGTGTGATCCAAAACATTACACTAATATCGATGTTCGGTGTTCATTGACCGTATCGGTGTTCACGCGCCACTAGTGATCACTTTGAGCACTACCAATCGTTTAGCGTCGGAACTGTTAGAGATTAGAACCCAAAAAATCTATTTACTGCAAAAGTAAAGTAAAATAAAAACATATACACTAAAAATGAATTTTTTGAAAGATACTAAATTGAAAGGAAAGGTATTAGGATTTCACGAATGGTACTAGGAAAATGTTGTTGGGTATCTTGGTACTGGTATAAGTAAAAAGGTACTAGATCAGTACAAGGTGGAACAACACTGGCCACGACCCTTTCGACCCGTGTCGCCACCTCGGCACATACGCAGTTAAATTTAACGTTTAATTACAGTCTAAATCTCAACATATATTACAGTTATAAACGTAACGTTTAACCGTAATTATAATTAAGCGAAGAGGAGTGACAGAAACGATAGGCGCGATTCTGCCTTAACTTATAGAAAGGTGGAATTATATGTAGAGAGTGGGAGTTAGATATTATACAACTTAATTATTATCGGTCGACTTTCCCAACAATCTTTCGTGGATACTTCGTACAAATAATGTACGCTGGACGATAATATTACGCACAATTAAGACGAAAGATAATCTTAACTCTTAGCAATGTGTTCCTACAAATTTTTGTTGGTCTATTCTTCTTTTTAAGATACGAACTGAGTCAGCCGGATGCCGATTGGATGAGCATTTTAAATCGACAGTCGAGTAAACGTTTAAAGAAAGGATGTGACTTACATCCGGTATGAATCTACCGCTGACTTTCCACACGATGTCTCGTTTAATATATTTTTCCCAATAAAACTTTCTGATTGTAAAGGAATCTTTTATAAAAAATCAGGTTACTTTTTCCATTATACCGACTCCTTGTTCCGAAAATATAGTTTTTAATTTGAATGGATGAATTGTAAGAAGAAAATGGCTAATTATTTACCGAAATTAAAAATAATTATAATACAATGATAATTAGTTTGTCTGGGTAACAAAACTCGCAGAAAATATTTTATTTCGGCCAGGGAAAAAGCCTAAAGAAGGGTCCATCGGCGCAATATAAAGACGATTCCGTATTATGTAGATGTCGCTAATACTGTACAATAAACCACATAAGAAAATAATTGAAATGGATAATGGCGTACGCTCTCTTATATCGAAAGATTTATTGGGGAAAAAATGATGAGAATATCGCGCAAACGAGGTAATTTAGGGAGTGGGCGAGCGCAGCGGCACCTCCTCCGGATAGAAAAAAATTTTGTAAGGCATATTGCTTCCATTCTGTACCCCATTGGATTTCTACATCCGCTACAAATGATACGTGTGACCAGCAAATTAAAGAGGCGAGGGATCATTATAATAAAATATACTGGTAGGTAAAAGTTATTCGCGCGATTTGTCTATCGAATTTTATTTGATCTTTTGGCGCCAATCGATCGATTTCCAGAAGATATATTTATATATATTTGGATATATTTATGCGTGTATTTGTGCACGTGTAATAATATGATATACAATGATAAGGATCGAACATCATTCTATCAAGAAAGGGGGGTTTAGAACGAGAAATGAAATCTTACTACGAAATGGATCGACTGTGGACTATACAAAACAACTAAAATTGCTTTCGATTTAAGTTTCGATTTTGCATAATGCATGAATCACGAGGAAGAATTGCGATTTTCAGTATTTTCCAACAAATGAATAGTTTCGATTCGACATTTGTTTTTGCGTCACTCACGCTTCCAAATCGACAAGGAAACAAAACTGTCCAAAGTACAAGTTTTTTGGTTTCTTTTATTTAAATACAAATAAAACTGCGACTAAACATATTTTCGACTTATATTTATGGTTTCATTATTGTATTTCTAATTTTCATTCTTTCAAAAATAAGACAAAATAAAACTCTGTTAAACCATCGTCCACAATTCCATTATTTAAATCTTCGGTATGCATTAATTCGGAGGTCAGCCGACCAGCCAGGACGGCATCAAAGACACTCTTATACAAATAAAAATATGCAAATACTAAGAAAATTTAGATACAGAGTCAGCCTTTTAAATGTTTGTTTGAATTTGTTTGGCATTTGTGTGGAAAGTACGGGCACGCTTGTCGAGAACCATTGGATTAACACGTAGGCAAATAGTTGATCTGTACGGTAAATATATAGAGCATGATGTATATTCTGTACTATTCAATATATTGAAATGATTTTAAGTCGATCGACTATATTATCTGATTTCTATTGCAGAGAGAATGCTTTTTATGAAGCTAAAGTTATCTCCGTACATCTCTTTAGCGCCGTAACTTATAGCCTTTATATATTAAGTAACGTTAATTAAAGGACGTATAATGAAAATTTCTTTACGTAGCTCTGAAGTGATGTTTAGTGTATTAAAAACACGAAACGATCGATATTCGCAACATAATCCAAAATAAAGTGCTACGTAGACATTAACTGCTCGCCAATTTGCACGCTTATTTCTTAATTAGCGCCCGTATTGTTTGCTTCTCGGCGAAAACGTTTAAAATTATTTTTCGATATTCAATAATCATTTAATTGTACGAAATAACGTGGATACCTTTGTACGTCTTGCCAGACGAAATAAATATCTAGCTTCAATTTCCTATTTCGACTGTCGTTTCCTGGCACTTATATAATTTATAAGAAGGGCCTCTCGGAATTCGACCGAAAGGTCCTTACCTCTTTCAGACCCTCGATATATTAATATACAAGAAAGTGAGTGGAATGGTGATTTACGTAATGTTTCCGAAGCTTCCGTACGCGCGAGACCCGGATCGAACCACTCTTCTGTATTATCCCTGTGTTAAGGTCTAATTTTGTCATTCGTAATTGGTGTATAGTCGGTCAATATTAATTATTTCTATTTTAGGGAGATGGGGTAGTATTCCCGCGTCAAACTTCTCTCTTTTTTTTAACCTCTTTTCGGGGCTCCGTTCGACTCGCTCGGAACTCGAACCTGGAATTGCGAGGCTTTCTAAAAAACAGTCTTCTCGAAGCAAAAACGTGTGAGACCGACTATTAAATCGTAGATCGTCCTCCGGCCCTCCCCTACTTCCCCGATTATTACCCGGCTACAGACGGTTCGCTTTGATTTATACGCGCTCTTTTCGAGAACAAATGACGCATTATAAATGATAAAACTCGTACGCACAGGTACTTGCGGGTGTAGCAAAGTTACCGCGAAAATATCCCATCCCGTCACCCTACCGCCCCTAAAATGGGCGCAGTTAATATTGACCGAGTGCAATCTCGTCGCACCGATTATACATTATTCTAATTTAATTAAATTTTAATTCTCAAAATTATTTGATTAGTTTATAAGTTATTCGAATTATACAAAGCCATACTTACGATTTTGAGTGGTGGTCGTGGGGGCTACAGTGGTAGTGGTGGTGGTGGTGGTGGTGGTGGTGGTGGTTAAGGGGATGGGTTGAGGATTGGGATTATCTTGACCCCTGCCGGTGGTCCATAGAACAAAGATGATCAGGTATCTGCGATACATCGTCGGGAACGTCGTAAGGCCGAATGACAAAAGAACGGCCAGGAACTAAAAACAAAATGGGGGCGACACTTCTCTTCCTGAACTTCCTCTCTCGGAAAACGAATTTCCAGGAAGTTTTATCAGTCGGTGCCTTATTGGTTACCGATAATATTTCGAAAGTAAGAGAAAGTCCTCTATTTTCCACTTTTTAATCTATTATTTTTCTCTCGAATAACGTATTTTGTAAAAAATGTTATTTTGACAACTTGGCAAATCCTTGGCAATAAATAAACGTAGCGTTTAAATTCGTTGAAATAATTAAATAAAATTATACGTTTACATTTACGACAGACGGAAATTGTTTATTTTTTCAAATTATCCATCTAATCTTTCACGGAAAGAATGCTTTTAAGAATAAAATATTGGACGATTACTGAAGGCACGTAATGTTCTCCGACCCGTGGCGCACGAGCGTCACCAGTCCGCGTACACATTTTCAATATACTGTAATTACATTTATATAGTTTAAACCGGGACCGGTTCGAGGGATTGAGGCACCCAAGGTCAGTTTGGTTTTCGCGCCAGATCGTTTTTTTTCAAAAGTTTAAATTTCTTTTGTTTGATTTTAGAGGAATCTAGTTTAATATTGTCCGAGGTATAAATCTCGGACAATATTAAACTAGAAGTATAAACGAAACTTCTATATCCGTTAGGGACGTTGTGCAAAGCTGTGCTTAACGAAAGTACTGAAGGCATAGGCCTGCCGTGTAAAAATTCTCAAAATGAGGATGTTTTAATTGAAAGACTGCGCTAATTCGATAGTGTCTTCGCCTCGCTTTGTGGTATAACCTACCGTTATTTTCTAAATGAGTTGGATTTCTGTTCCATTTCCGAAATGATTGTTGATTAGATTGTAATTCATTGTTAATCTTTTATAACTCGAGTTTTTAAAGTTGAATAATTAATATGTGTTTGGAAAGGCATAAAAATGTACATTTTAGAATGTCGATATTTTTATTTTTGGGATAGTAATTTCACAATTAAGAGAATGTTACATTACTGCAGAGTTGAGTTGAAATAACAAAAAAGTTAGAAACTGTGAAACGATCGAAAACAATTTTTATTTTTATTACAGCAAAAGCTACACCGCATTTTTCACACAGTGTTTGAGAAATACCTGTGCATTATGGAAATTTGCACCGAATTATCTTTTCTGCCTACACAAGTCAGTTTCTAATTTGGTCTCGTCGCACTGCCATTGGAGAGACATACCGAGCAGCTCCTTTATGTTTTTTTTTTTTTTTTTTTTTTTTGCTTGTATGTCGTGTTCAATTGACATTCGACTTTTGATGTTTGGTTTTACTCCAAGCTTACGTAATGTTTTGCCAATCTCTATTCGGAAACTTGCAGATGCCAACTCTTTATCCTTTACAATTTTCCTTTTCGGACTCTTCTATACAAAAACCATAAATCGGCCATGGTAATATACGGGATATGATAAAATAGTGGAATCTGGCATCGTTTGTTTAGTAGCAACATTTTGTATCTACCCATTATGCTGTCAATCGTGTCCACACTGTCTATGTGACGATTATATCCACCAATAATATTAGGCCGATCAATCGATAAATATTTTTTGTTCTTTTGTCATATCTTCTAACCTCAGATTTTGGCATTTCACCAAAAAAAGTCGAAGCAAGATTGACTATTTTATTGTCTTTTCGTGTTACAATTGACACATTTAACTCATTGGCATTAGCCATGTATTCGATAGAATATCCTCGGTTTTCTTCATTACTTCCTTTTCTGATGGCAACTTGCAATCGGGGATTTTCTATTTCGGTTTACTGTTCGAGGCTGAGTATACCTTCTTTGGCAAGATATTCAAAAAGTGGTATAGAGGTATAATAGTTGTTTCAATAAAATAGAATTTCAATATTAGTTACACAAAATGTGTCGTTGGGTGTTTTTTGCACAATATAATAGTTTGTTTCTTCAGCAATCATCTCAAAAAATTGTATAAGAGTTTCAAGATCTAAGATGTCAGGTGGCAGTGTATTATTTCCAGTAAAAGATTACTGTTGGTTCGTTCAAAATAAGGTTTTTCTTTTCATTGTAACTTCAAGTTTTTGGTATTCTGATCAGATGTAATTGTCTGAAGAATGGAGGAATGACAGACGGTAGATGTTGAAGGCATTGGGCTAGTCGCTAGTCTCAAGACCTTCAATAATTGAATTTATACTAGTTTGCACATTATCGTCGGAAAGATGCGCAAAATCCTCTAATTACAGAAGAAAATTAGCAACAGCTATATTGTCGTCGTCATTATGTAGTTCATCTTCATTGTCCGTATATTGATTGAATACTTCAGAGATTTCATATTCAGAAAGGCTTTTTAAAGACATCTTAAAATAAATAAATATCCCGTGTTAACATCAACCATTACCCCATAAGAACACAACCCTTGTAATCCAATGTAGTAGATATGTTACAAACTATAAAACTATTTTTTTTCTATTGAATATACATAACTACAAGAAATTATTCAAAAATGTTATAAATCACTTACCTATCAACATATAACAAAAGAAAACAATACAATACAATAAAACAACTTCTTTTCGATATTTGAAATTACATCTTATAGACACGTGTTCGAGTCAGCAGAGTATAAGCTCGATGTGGGGAAAAAAATACAGTTTGCACCACTTATGATTTCAATTCTGAACTAAATTCACAGCGTAGTTTGTTACCGACACGTTACTATCATTTAAAAGAATTTTTTACAGTGTAGCCATTTTGTAAGCGGTAGCATGGTTTGTTGTAGAACTGCAACATGACGCTATAAACTGTATAATGTGTTAATAACCATTTAGTACATAAGTATCGTCGTGGCCTCTCACCATTAAATAGTTAAAGATGAAACACGACCTACGCAGGAAATCTTCGCGAAAATTTTGAAGATTTTCACCAGAACTCGAACACGAATTCCCGAAAGCGGCTAGTACATGCTTAATCTGCTCAGTCTTCTGGACGTCATAAAACTATAAAAATAGCATTCTTCCCAACCGGCTCTCCCATTATTTGCCTGGCCGAACCCATAATGGGCTTGATTAAAAGAGCAGCTTAATGTCTACTAGGAGGAAAGAGTGAAAATAAATAAATGTCAATTAGAAAAACTTTTAATATAAAATCCTAATTTATTTAATGTAAACCCACTAGAAGCCGAGCGGTTCTGTCGCTAAAACAATTTTTGTTACATAAACTTTACGTTAAACCTTAAATAGAATGTGATACAGTAGTAACAGCGACGGAAATTCCTCGGTGTAGCCTCCATCAGGGCCGGATTTACGTAAGGACATTTGGGGCCGGTGCCCAGAGCCCCCACAAAACTATGTTTAAACATGATATTTTTTTTCTATTACTGCGACAGCCTAGTGCAGCCACAGGCAAAGAAAACCAAACCCGGGAAAAAACCTATGTAACATCGGAAAATTTCGAGAAAAAATTTTACGTAGGTATTTTTTAATTAAATTAAAATAATTAGTTTTACACAATAAAATATATGTATGTTTACAATAACCTTATTTTTAAATGAAATTTACAACTTCCTAGTTGAAATGTAGTTGAAAGTACGGTATTTTGTGTAAATTTTCTAAATCATCAAATTTGCCTACTCTTAAAGGGGGCCCCACCGAATTTGTGCCCAGGGCCCCTGGATTGGTAAATCCGGCCCTGGCCTCCATTATTGTCTATTAAAACTTGCAAACGATGTGTGTTCAACCTCAGAACGCAATCCGGCTGTAGTGTTATTATATGTCAGGTTTCTAACCTGACAGATAGAATAACATTCGTATATCAGGGCGATAAGACGTATCGTCCTGACATACGATACTTTTGAGATCTCACAACTTATAAAATTCCATCCTAGGAAATAACCAGGAAATTTCTCGTCTCGTCTCGTATCTGGGTTAACATGGAAATTATTTCGTAATCGCTTATCCTCCGAAGAGCCGGCCGAAACTTTTTTGCTCGACCATACGGAATTACTCGCGAGGAGCTGAGCTGGGAAAATGTCTTCCGAGAGGTCTATTAAGGGTAACTTGGCCCCTTTCAGGCTTTAGAGACGTGAAGAAAACCCCTACGTGGCCAACCCGTGGAGGCGCGAACCCACGACCAGTATTCGGGAAACAACCGCGTGGTCACTGGTTGGCCATCACCAGGGATTTTTATCCGGGAACGAGGTGTTAAACAGCACCACGTAGACCTCTGGTGGTGACTTTTAAGACTAAAGTTTTTACTATGATAGCTTGCGCACGTCCAGGATAAAATTATCATCAAATTTGATCCAATTTCGCCCAGTAGATTCCTCTCTAAACTTGTCTCAGTAGAGATATTTTAATTATGGTCACCTCGCATTTGATTATTTGCCTGCAGGCATTTGATTATCCCTGTATAACACGATACTTCCGCAACAGTTAAACAATCGCTACAAACCTCGCAATATTGGCCGGATGGCCGAGCGGTAAAGGTGGCAGCCTACCGCTCTGGGGGACCCGGGATCGAATCCGAACGGGTCGAATAATCCCCAGGAATTTTTCGGGGGGTGGTCCGTTCGGATATGTCGGGCCCCGTCCCTCACCACCCGGTCGCCCCATTGTGGGCCTGGCCGAACCCATAATGGGCCTACTAAAAGAGGCCCTCTTAGTGCCCACAGGGCGGAAAGAGTTTAAAAAAAAAAACCTCGCAATACCTTGTATATAGAATGAATGTAATTTTTCAACATTTTTTTTTTTTTTTTATAAATTGGCATTTTATTATTGGCGTTGTATACGCCTTTAAAATTTTGAATAGAAAATCGTTTAATAGATTTGATACCGAATTCACTGCAATAAGGATGGCGGGAAACATTTTACAATTACGGATTTTTTTTTCTTCCTTTCTGCCCTGTGAGCTCTAAGAGGACCTTTTTTAGCAGCCCCGTTATGGGTTCGACCAGGCCCACAACGGAGCGACTGGATGGTGAGGGACGGGGCCCGACATACCCGAACAGACCACCTCCCGAAAAATTGAAAAATTCCTGGGAGTCCGGATTCGAGCGGTAGGCTGTCACCTCGACCACTCGGCCATCCGGCCATACAATTATGGATTATGTGGTACAATCCTGTGAAGATATGTTATTTTCTTTGTTAAAAGAAATACACGTGGAACCAAAATAAAAATGAAAAAAGTAAATTTTAATTTAGGTAAAAGTTATTAGCTACAGGTTCTTTTGAGATTCCAGTATATTTTCTGTCCCGACAGATGGAAATAAACGCATGAGCGAACAATGTTGTACAAAAATTCTCCGACTCATATATAGCTCGCGACAAAAGGAAAATAATTAAACTAATCTTATGCTAATGTTATACTATTACAAACACGAATAAAAAATGAAAATTAAAACTAATATTAAACTAAAGGAGGAGAATAAAGGACAGGTAAGAAAATGTAAGAAGTTAGGAAAGGGGTACCCAGCGTTGGTCTTTGAGGTCTTCGAAAAATCGGTCTCTTTTATAACGTCCTTGGCGAGGGTCTTACACAAAATATGTAGAGGGGATTCTCTTCTTCCTTTCAGTTCATTCGCTTGCCAAAATTCACAGTTAATTCTCGTGAATCGATCACAACGAATTCTTTAGTCCTTCAATCAAACGCTACTCTTTCTCTTCTGCACGATGCCAGAACGCACCAGAAGCTTCTCTCTCTCCTCTTTCTTGAGTCCGAATCCTTTTTGTTCTCTCCTTCACGACCCTCCTGCCCTCTAGTTTCGTACTCGACCCCTCAGGGGTCGCGCACCCTTTCTTTGTTTTTGGGGATATACTATGACCATATAAGGAAAGGAATTTTGGAAAGACATTCCAAAGAGGAAAAACAATAGGTAAAGAAAAGAAAAGGGGATAAAAGCGTGAGAAAGTGAAATTAAAAATAATAATAAAATATAAACTATATACAAACACATGGCGTACAGCTACAATTCCATAACGAAAAGCTGTTAATATTAAATTTATTGTTAAAATGCATGACCAGAGTCAGTTCATTCAAGAAATGTGCAGAAAAAAAGGAGTCGGTAGGATAAAAAAAATTGTGTCATACACAAACATCCGTACATATAAAAAACTGCCGAATTTTTTTTGCATTTCTCTAAGTTTCAAAATCCCCCGAATCCAAAAATGTAAAAATCTCGAGGAGTCATTTTTTGACCGATGGCCATACTTTCTCTCCGCTTTACACAACAGCCGAAAAAGTAAAAAATAAATAAATAAAAATAATAAAAAACAGAAAATAAACGAAAACTAGACGATACGGAAGAAAATTTAGAAAGCAAAGGCATTCCGAGACAGAGAAAACGTTTTTATTTGATTGAGCCTAGCAACAATGAAATAAGCATACATTATCTGAAATATACGAATCGCAGCTTTTTTTAAAGAAAACTCCGCCCTGTTGTCATTAGGAAGGCCGTTTTAGCAAGCTAATTATGGGTTGGGTCGAGCCGGGTGATAAGGTATGGGCCCGACGTATCTTACACAGACCGTTTACGAAAACTTCCGGAAGAGCCGCTCACCCGGATTTAATCTCGAGTTCCACAGAGCACGGGAATGAAGCACGGGAATTTTAACCGCTTGGGTCATCGGGTCCCGTTTCTCATCCTCTATAACAGAGTTTCGCATTATACGAGAATTTATAAAAATTCGAACACCGCGTTATACGAGGGTATTCATCGACACGCGATATATTAAAATCGAATAAACCACAAAGAATTAACAGCATTATCGATAAGTTTAATTAAAATAATGAAATTGGCAATTTTAACATTAGAATTACGAATAAGTAGAAATTAACGCTTATAGCTTCGGATTATCTCCTAGAAATCACTCTTATAATATCCACAGACTCCAGCATACACTAAGAAAGAAATATCTCGTCTCTAACATCGGAGGAAGGATGAGGATCCGAGAGCTTTCCCAATTTCGATTCGATCTTCTCGAACTAATTAATAAATAACATTGAAATATATTTAGCCGATTTATATCTCATAATTTTAGTAACGTAACTGTATCGCGATGTTAAGTCGTATCTTTGAAATTAAGGGATTATCAATGAGCGGCAATACGGCTCACCTTCTCTATTAAGCCATCGATGTATTTTTCTATACTTTTCAAGTTTTCTATTTCTTTCGAATTATTTAGTGTCTCGGGCATCGATTCGCGCTGTTTAAACTTGTATTCCCTGTCGGTTATCGGATTATCGTAATCGATAGCCAGAGAAGACGTAGCGGCATCTTTCTCGACTTCTTGAACGTAATCGCGTCGCTGGTTGTAATATTGCCCAATTGATTCTTCACTCTCCCGCCGAAAAAATAATCGATTAAAGCTTAATTCGGAACTGAAACTTTTAGAGGAAATTTCGGAAACGGCTTTTTTAACCTCATTCACCTGTTTAATAATTATTACAAAATTTAATTATTATTATACGCAGTGGCGTAGCGTGGGTGTCGGCCGCCCGGGGCGGAGGAAAATTCGCCGCCCCCTTATTTAGGTAACTCAATTTAAAAGACTAAAATATACAGTAATTCTAAGGAACTTTTCGGCAAGAACAATCATCATTATTGTGTATCGTATAGGTGTATTGTATTGTTATTATTTATCGTGAAATTTTGCCGCCCCCTGAAAGTGCCGCCGGGGTGGGCCGCCCCTGCCGCCCGCACTACGCTACGCCATTGATTATACGCGAAACCGAGTTTTTGGAGTGGTTAACTTTAATGACCTCTTCGAGTAATTTATCTATGCTTATGCTTGTCTTCAGTTTAACTTCGTTCGTAGTTCTTGCTTCAGATCTGTAAATGTTAGTAAATATTTTAATAAACTGTAATATTTGAAATTAACTTGAAATAAAGCCATACTTTAGTACAACATTTATTGTTTTCATTGAAAAAATCGTAAAAATAAAAAGTAACTCTGATTTATAATTTATTGAGTAAAATTATTTTTAAAATTTTAAAATGAAAAGGTAAGAAAAATTATGACGATTCCTGTGAAATTGGATTTATTTAAAGCATTTTCTAAAAAAATTAGAATTAACAAGATGTTTATGATTAAGACAGTTGCCGCCATCTGTCGGAACTTATTGAAATAATATCATTTTTTAAAATTTAAATTGGAATATTTGAGCGATGGCGCAACTAAAATTTAAAATTGAATTAAATATTTAATAATTAAAAAGTTCTTAATCGATAATACTTAATTTTTTTTCCTAAATAATAAAAAGTCTGAAATCTAAAATAAAATAAATACATTTAATTAATGTTTTAAAGTTTAAATTATTGTACGCAGGTTATATTTTCTATGTTTTCTCGATAATAAAACATACTGTATTTCTATCTTAATTACAAAAATAGTTAGTTCTAAATGATGTAAATGCGATAAAAATATAAATTGACGGTTACATTTTGCAAAAAAAATTCCATTTACATCTCTCATTTTAGACACTACTATTAAATTAATTAGAACTTATAAGATTTTAACGAACTCTTTAAATACTAGAGACTTTCGGGATACATTCTGGTCACGCTCATTGGCATCAACATCCGCATCCCCATCCTCTTCCAATTCGCTAACGATGGATGAACCAAAAGCGGGTTGAAGTAGCTTCAAGTCATTCATTAACTTGTTAACATCATTCGGATTCACTAAATGATCTAAATTTCCCAAGTTAAAACTGACAGAAGATTGAATTTCTTCGGAAGAGGAATTTTGAAATGTTGTGATGTCTATGGAGCACGTAGCGTGTTCGTATTCTTCATCCTCGTCCGAAGTGGAGAAAGAGGAGTTGGCATTTGAGTTATTCGGGAACATCTCCGACGTATATATTATATTCTATTTAAAAAAACAAACCAATTTACTGCGAATCTAAATTTCGTTATTTTAATTAAAATTCCGACCTTCAGTTTATTTTTAAATTATTCAAAGTTCACGTATGCACTGTACCTCATCGATTTTCTTTCAGAATAAATTTCGAAATAGTTTAACAATACAAAGTACAATAATACATTTGCAAAGTAGATATATTATTTAATTAAAAAAATAAGTTTATATATTAATTTTTGCTGTTAAAAATCATTTACATTTGAAAATATTAAAAATTAATGCATTAAAAAATATTAAGTTAATATATTTATATTTAAAATATGCCGAAGTAAGATAAAATTAATATTATTTTTTATTTTAACCCTTAATTTATTTTTAAAAATAGCAATTTACAGAAATTTTAACCTTTGTTTTTATTTTTTCAAAGTTTTTCGCAACAAAATTAGAAAAATATATATTTAAAAACGGAAATTTTTGAAGAAAAATCGATCAAAGTTTCATTTTTAAACCCCAAAATAATTCTAAAATTTCGATATATTCGATGCAATGCATTCATATAAGAATCTCAAAGTATATTTTGTTTGTAAATATTTTATTAATGTCAAAATGGAGAATATTTTTGAAACTGGAAACTTTTCTTTATTTTTTATTTCCAGATCCCATTTAACATTTAAAATGTAAATTGAACTCGGAGAAAGCAAAGCTTTGTGCAATATTTCCACGCGTCAACTTTTGCCAGAAGTTAAGAAAATTACAATATCGACCGGAGTTTCCGTTCGACTTCTATAAGTTATTTAAGAAGTTCTAGAAGTAAGGAGATGATGCGATACAAATCGTTTCTTTTTTCTTTTTTTTTCCAATATTCTGTCTGAAACCCCGAGGCTTGTAATAGGGACTGAACGAGGAACGTGATTTTGCATTTCCTGTTTCACCTCCCAAAGAGAGGGACAGTATAGGGAGTGTTTTTCTCAATCTATCCTGTGGAAAACAATCTCGGATAATAAATCATTCGGTTAATAAATGAAATATGCCATACCGTGTGGCAAATAGGCAATTCGCGTGGCGCGCGCGACATTTATAACCGGAAGAATTTTTAAACTTTTCTATAGTTTTACACCACGGTAGATAATAAAAACGCGTGCTTACTTATAAAAAAATATATATACACGTACGCTGTTTTTTATTTCGCCATTTTTCTACATTAAAACATTATTTTAAGCATTTAACGTAACAAAAAACGCATTTTAAAATTTCAAAATTTAAACACGAAAAAAAATCACTTAATTTCTGATGACGCGAGCAACCTGTTCATTATATAGTCCAATAATGCGAAGCGTTACAATTACGTCACACGAAAAGCGAGTAATACTATTTAATAACCAATAATCTAACTAAATAATCGAACGTCACTAGGTTTAAATCTTTTCGGCCAATGAGGCGAGGAATAGGCACCTACGTAACGTTGGGAAAGTTTTCGATTGGTCGGACGGCCTAGGTTGTCGTTTGCTTTATCCGACGTCGATTTAGTTACAAGTGGAGTGAAAGGAACTATGTTGTATGCCAGAATTTGGTTTAAAATACTTCTATTCAACAATTGGATGTAATATTACATGATCGGTAAGTGTTTTGGTATTTCGTATACGATCGGGTGGACCAAGTAATGGTTTGAACATCTGACAGCTCTCCGCGTAACTACACTTCCGCTCGCTTCTGGCCAAATTGACTTTAAAAGTCCAAACTTCGGGCGAGAGTCGAAGAAAGTTTTCCTTCGTTTACATTTATGGCCAAAACCTTCGATTTTCCATACGTTAATTTACTCCAAACCTCATTATATATTTAAATATCGAGTCCAACTCGTAATAAAATGGTTGCCTCGGAAACTAAATTCGTTACTTTTTTTATTTTTACTTAAAAACTTTATTAAAGTTTTACGGCTTTTCTGCCCAATAAAATTATAATAAATATTTTTACTATTTTTTTTTATATATAAGTGTACGTCACGTGTTTATATAGGTTCGTATAGGATTTTTTTTTTTAATTTCGATTTTATAAGTTGTGTTATTAATTAAGTACATTTTATATAATTTAAAATAAATCTACGTACCGTTTAAAAAGTGATTTGTAATGTGTTTAACATAGATAATCATTATAATGGCGTAGGTCATATGTTTCCATTCCACTCTCGTTAATAACCGTAAAAGTTTGTAATTTAAAAATGTATCCTGTTAAATATTTATTTATCGGTAAATTATTTTATAAATTTCGGATGAAGTCTCATTTAAATTTTAAGTAAATAGCGATTTAAACCTTAATTATAATATTGCGGGAAAAAATAACATTTTTTCCCCGCAATTTTACTTGCGTAAATAATAAAATTGTAGCGCGGATGAAAACGATTTTGGCAGTTTGTTTATTTAAGCGGTGGAAATAAATCAAAAAATTATAAACTTTCTATTATGTACTGACCAGGAAAAGCTGGCCGCTTCCTACTGATGAAGTTGGAAGATAACGGAGATTTTGACAAGTCGTGCGGACCCGACAAAAGTCACCGTCGCTTTAATTTAGATACATTATCGATTCCGTAACGTAATCCAATACACAAATTTAATTTATTAATTAATATTAGCGAATAACGAGTATCGCCTTACCGTATAAATCAATATATTGTAGTCAAACTCGTTCCCTGTAAATCTATGACGCCTAACACAATTACAGGCTTCTAATAATTTCTTTGGTTAGGAAATTTTAATAAGATAAACAGTTTTTCTTTTTGTTTATTTTAATAGTTTTTCTCTCCAATAATCATCCCTCTTTTTTAAAAAATTTTCTTGTTTCTAATTTAAAAGATTAATTTTTTATGCTAACTGGTATTATGAAAGTAAATATAAATTTTATATTTAAATAATTGTCTTACTGTACTTATTTTCTGATTTTAAAACGATTAAAGTATATAAAAGTCGCATTGAAAATACATATCTTTGATGATTTTATAGATTTTTCTGTAATCGTTCCTTTAAATCAAACGATAAAAATTATTTGGAAGTAATAAAATTGAGGTTGTTCCTTTTAGACTTTACTACGAGATTATTTGAATATAATAAAGTAGTATAAAATAATTAATTTCGTGTTTAAAGTAAATATTTATTGCCTTAAATGTGAAAAAAGTTACCGAGATTATTTTACGTTAATTTAACGTTCGAGTTATAATTATTTAAAATAAAGAATAGATAGTAAAATTGAATTACAATCAATTTATTAGTTAAAAAACATGTAGCATTTATTTGAAACGTAGAATAAATTACTTTGTAATAACGAGAAACTGACTTTTTCGATAATTTGGTAAAGTGGTCGTTCGATGGGATTTAATTAAATAAGTCGATCGGTAACGATTTAGATTCGGCAGTTTATTATTTTGGGCCGTGACGAAAATATTCGTCTTATATTTATCTAACTACAAATGTGACAAATTGAAAACTGTTTTAAATAAAAATGAAAAGAGGATAAATTTTTTAAAATAAGTTTTAATCGGATACAAAAGCTTGAAAAATTTTATTTCCTTTATTTTATAGTTTATCAAATGTTATCTTATCTCCTATGTCTGTAAATTCAAAAAAATAATCTCTTTAGACGTATAAAAATTGTTTTTTCTTGTTTGATTTTCTTTGTAAATTTCAATTATTATATCAAATATTTATTAAAGTGAATTTAATTAAAAACATTAATAAACAATAGAAACAAAATATGTTTCAAAGAAATTATTTAAAAATGGATATAGCATATTTAATTTTTTATTAGCTGAATAAATTTTATAGATGACCTATAGGTTAAATTATCCTACATATACAAATATCAAACAATTACTACTTTTTACTAATTATTTTACAAAATAAGAAAGAAATAATTTTAAAAATGTAATTGTCAAATGGCAGTAAAGTTATGGAGTTTATTTTATAAAAATATTATCTGTAATATTTATAAATAATGAATTTAGAATTTATCTTTTGTAAATATTTACAAATGCTTTTGAAATTATGGAATTCAATAAGAAACATGTGTCGACGTGGAAAACTGGGTTTTATTTACAGACGTTCGTCGGTGTCCTCTTTTCGGCATACGTGTTAGGGATAATATAATTTATTTCGTACGATTTATCGTACCGAATTTTTTCTCGACGGTCGAGAGATTAGAATACGTCGATTTTAATCCCGCATGGCTCGGAAAGATACGGTCGTACGGCGTATCGTTCTAATTTTTTGTATTTGCGGAAGATATTGCTTAATTGGTTTTTTGATAATTGATTTGTTGTTACTTGTATTTAATTTAAAATAATTAACCGGAGCTTATTTAGAAAACATTTTCAATATTTCTCAAAATAAAAAAAGTATTAATAGAAATTTTTAATTAAAATTAAACACTTTTTAATATTTTACCAAAATAATACATTTTTTAAAATTTTAATGAATTTAACTTTTATTCTTTTAACAAAAATAGGACAAGTGCTAAATCTCCATAAAGAAGGGGAAAAAATAAATAATGTGAAATTTCTCTTATGTTGAAATATTATTATTCATGTAGAATTTCTCATTTTTAATGGAAATTACATAAAAGTTTATGAAAATTTTGAAAAAAAACTCAATATATAAGCATATTATTGATTGAAAAATTTGTAAATTATTTTTATTTCTAAATGTGAAAATTTAAAGCTGATAAAATAATTTTAAAAGATTTGAAATAAATATTTCCTGCAATGTTACATGTTCTAATATTGCATCTTACAATACTAGACAGATTATTATTTCTGTGATGGGTTTATAACTTTATCTTATGAATATATGTTATATATACATATATACACAAGTGCACATATACACAAAAGTAGTTTTTAAACTGTTTTCGTCAATAAAAAAACATTGTTTATATTATAATTTAACTTTTTAATAAATTAATTTATGCTGAGATAATTTATGTTGAATTATTTACTGATAAATATTTATTAAAAATTATATAAGAAAATATGAAAAAAAAATACATGCAAAAAAATTGTTTAGGATCTTTAGGAAAATTAATTATTGCATTATTTATTAAAAAATTACCAAAATTTTCCATTCGCTTTTAGATATTATTGGATTATAGGTTTTAAGTCTCTTCGAAAGAGATTGTAGTCTCCTTTTGTCTGCCGCTCGTCTTTTTGAGCGGGGACGGGCGACCTTTTTCTACGTAAGGGCCGCGTTTCGAAACTTTCGAAGTGACGCGGGCCGCGTACGAGAGGAAAGAGAAAAAGAAATGCCGGTAAATCGCAATTATTTATTCGTATATAATTATAAATTAGCATAGGTATACTTAATTTAGCTTCCGAAACTAACGTGGGCGTAACGTGTCGGAAATATTTGGTTAAATATTAGTCGCCGCTAGTTTTAAATTAGTTTCGACGTGTCCGTTCGCCAATTTCTTGTTTTAATTTTTACTAAATTTGTTGTGTATAAACTATTTACGTACGTAAGTCGTAGAAACTAACGTTTGAATTTTTTGCCGCATACTTCCTTAAGCCGGAAAAATGGTATATTTGTTTGTATTTTATGCGATGCGGGCTCGAGGGCTGCAGATTTGCCCGTCCCGACTTTTGAGCACGAAGATATGTATGTCAAAAATATAAAATTGCCTCTAATAATAATTTTTAAATTTAAAATCAATTTATTTATTCAGTTGCTTTATTGAAAAATCTTTTTAATTTATAGAAATAAAATATGAAATTATATTCAGTAAAAAGCTAAATATATAAGATATTTATAATTTTTATATGACTATTAATTTGAATTGAGGTTTTATTTATTAAATATCTTATTTAAAACCCAATATGGCCTACCTAAAAATTTGATTATTGTTATGGTATAATTAAGCTAATTTTTAATTAATCTGAGATTTGGTTTATGTAAAGACATTTAATTTTCCCATCATGTGCTAAGATTAATAATTAGAAATTAATTTTTAATAACTAATAATTTAGAAGCTAAAATTAAAAGTTAGCCTTTAATTTTTAACATTTTAGGTCCAAGTTCCACTCCAAGCCCAATAAATTCTTCAAAATGTAGAAAATTTCGTAGAAACCTTGTACCTGCTACTTAATTTTTACTTGAAAATAATTCTGCTTTTTTAGATATTGAACATTATAATCAGATTAGAGCATATTATATGTTTATATATTTTTTATCTTTCCATTTAGTGTATATGGAATGGAAAAATAAAAAAACACAATATTGTATCAGTTTTCTTTTTGTCTTTCATGTAGTACATGATGATGTGCTACAAAAAATCAATTTAATCTTTAAATATTTGCCATGTTAACTGCTGAAAATACTTGAACTCTCATCATTCTTACATCATTAAAACTTGTTTATATTTTGTCAGTGGTATTATGAAAATGAAGTTAGGTGGTTCTGACCATATGGTGTCTGCTTCCGGTATGGAATATCCTAATACATGGTTTGAGGTACCAGGTTTATCTTTGCACGTGTTCTGTCTGATTCTGGATGTTTGGATTCTGTTTTTGTATAGACATGCATCAGATGGTGATTTTGATATAGAATTGGCTGGAGGTAATGTTTTCAGTGGTGCACCTAGAGGGGGCCAAGGGGCCTGGCATTGTCCAAGGAAAAAAAAATTTTTCCAAAAATCTTTTCCTAATTAAACTTCATTTTTTTATTTATATTTTATTGTTTTCTACACTACTTATGAATTAGCAGTCATATAAGGTTGGAATTTTATTGAATTCACATTAAAAATTTTTTTCTGTTCAACTTGGTTCCCCTCAAGATTAAATCCTGAGTGCACCACTGCTTTATTACTTTTTTCCCATGCATGTTCATAAATAATGAGTCTTTATATCAAATGTTCTTTAAATATCTTTTCATTATTCGAAACAAAAAATTGTAGCCAGTGTACTGAGCTGCCAGAAAGCGACGTTTCCAAATATGGGTGGCCTCTTTCTCGATAGAGGAACTGAAATACTTAGTCTTGTAGAAAATAACTGTACTTTTCAATTGTAAAGCTTCTATGGTTTCCTATAAAATGTTTTCTGAAATTTTACTTTTTTCCATTATAGTATCTGAATATGAATATGACAGTTTGTAACCAGATAAAAAAATAAGCCTTTAAATCCAACAAATGCTAATATTTTCAATCATGCGTGAAGCCTGAAGATGACCATTCAATCATGGTTGAAAAAATCAGTTTTGTAGCCTAATAAAATCATTTGCTGGATTTAAAGGTTTATTTTGAAATGTCTGTATATGAATAATTTCTGATAATTAAAAAAGGAATTGGTTAGAAAACCTTCACTGTTTTTTTTGCATGGAAAGATATCATTAAATAATAAATACAGTAATAAAAAAAATACATAAAAATTATGCAGCTTCATTGTCAGTAGAAAACACCGATTTTTTTGAAAAATCTGTTAAGAGAATATCAAATCTTGAAATGCTTTGGCACAGATTAATATATGAAATTTTGTAAAATAACAAATCATGAAACATATGCAGTTTCAATATGATGATATGCTCTTTTTTCTTATTTCATAAACAAAATAGCTTTTAAGAATAATTATGAATCTCATTTGTAATTATTGATTCTCATATATATTATTAAGATAATATGATCAAATTGAAACTGAATATATATGTGATGAAGATTTTTCTGAGAAATAATGATTGTAGATTGCTATATTACGACGAACTGTAACTGTTTGGAAGCTGTTTTCCTTTTATGTTCGGTACTCTATTAAATAAAATACTAGAAAGAATTGGAAGAAGTATCTACGAAGAAGTTTTCTATGTAAGTTATATAAGACGTATATAACTTACATAAATTCAATTTCAAAATATATAATTTATTGATAATTTTATGTAATATGATTAAGAATTAGCTATTTTATTTTTAAATTATGGTATTGAGAAGTCTTTTAATTCTTTTAAATGAATTAACATGTTCTATAATGCACATGTTAGGCTCAAAGACCGAAATTGCTTGTCGAGCGGAAAAACGGCCACAATGCATTGTGGCCAACTCAAAATGACCAAAAAGCGAAATTCGTGTCGTGACTTTCGTGATATTTGACCACGACGCGTTCTGGTTAGGTTAGGTTTGGCTAGGTTACTTGTACAGATTGAAAATGGTTTGAATGTTTTAGTTAGCCCGATGTCGATTGGGGACGTACAGCTCCCAGAAATGTTTTAGCCGTCGTTACGAGCATTAATCCTTCGGGTCTCTATCGGTTAAGAAACGAGGGTGTTCTCGATCGACTCTATGCTCGTACGAATTTACAATTTCTGACAGTAACTTTATTAACATTCGGGACGTATCCTCAACTTCACATTTTGCTTGGCATCCATGTTAACTTCTGGAAGTAAGCAAGGGTTTATAACGTGTCTCTGTAAAAGATACTATATTGAAAAAAAACGCAAATGTCACTTAAAGAACATAAAATGCAACTCGAAATGTCACTGTAATAGTTCTTGTGAAAATAAATAACTCTGCAACATTCTCAATTCTCATAAAAAGACTGGCTTATTAATAAAAGTTCCTGACAAAGTAATTATTTTTAGTAAATTAGTTGTTAGGAAATATTGACATATCAAGCACTGCAACAGATTTTCACAAATGATTACATGTTGTTGAAAAGTAACCAAGTAACCCAACTAACCTAACCAGAAGGTTTGATTTGTTTTATTACTACTTTATTTTACTCTTTAATTGCTTAAATTTGCCTTAATCCAATTTATTATTTAACAAATAGTCAATATGGATAGAAAAAACATTAATTTAGTTTTGTTTTTTAAGAATTCATAATTGTTCATAACAGTAAAATAAAATTTAAATTTAATAATTTTATTATTATTACAAATCATTAATAAGTATTTAAAATTTCTTTAAAAAAATCTCTGGAAAAAACAAAATTTCTTATTCAATAAGCTATAATATGCATGATTGACAGGTTCATTACTTTTTAAAAAACAAAATTCAGTACAAAATGGACCATAGATCTATAATTAGGTCATAGAGAAGTTTTTTTAAGATTTTAAATTATTAGGACAATGTAAGTGATTTAAGAGTTATGTAAATGTAAATTCATAAAGAAAAATATAAATTTTTAAAAAGTGAAATGTGTTTTCTTTAATAAAACCTTTTAATTATTCTTAACAACATTAAAAAGTTACAATTTATTTATTTACCCATTTAAAATCAACATAATTCACAAACAATCAAAACTTTCAAAAGAAAAAAAAATTGAATAACCAAACATGCATATTAAAAAAAGAAAAATTTGTTTTCATTTATATTTATAAGGACATTGGTATATTCAGTTTTTAGAAATTATTTTTCAAGTAATTATAATAGATTTTTAGCAATTAGTTCATTCTCATAAATTTATTTATTTATTTATTTTAGTAAATGTCCTTATTATAGTGAGTAAGTAGTTATAGTTTATCTCTAAATTTATAGTTATCATTATAAAATTTATTTCAAAGTTACACTTGAATGATTATTTAGAGCATTGCATGGAAATATTTGATAGATTAATTTTTTTGACTTACAATGTTCCATTACTTGATACGGTATTAACTTTTCTTGTGGAAATAGGAAATGAAATTTTGTTTCTTACACTTTACAGATAAACTCTCATTATCATTATATAAATACACAAAATATAATGAAACAAATTAAGTTACATAAATAAAAAACAAATCTGTAAAACTTTGAATTACAGAATTATAACAAAACTAATTTTTGTTTTAGTTATAGTTATGTGTAAAGTTTTGTGATATTCAACAGAAGTAAAATCAAATCTTAACCAGTAATGACATAATAAGTAATGACATAATAATGTGTCTTTAACAATGCTTTTTTTGAGATAAGCAAATTCTTATTTTATAATCTATAATAAGTTTTGATTAACAGTTTAATAATTTCAATATAACAATTTTAATTTATCTCATTATAAATTTTTCAAAGTTCAAAGTTGTTACTGATAATAGGCCTACTCTTTGTTTTTTTAATACAAGCTATTAGCTTAACTGTGTTAATACCATGCAATACCAGATCATCCAACCTGCTACATGAATAAAGAATGCTATCAAGAAAAGAAAAAGCTGATGTCAAATGAATAAAGCTGACACTCAAAATAACATAAACCATTTATTTTTCCATGCTTTTTATTAATGGCTGTGCTGATGATTGGATGACATAACAGCTTGTTACTTTTGCTTCCAAAGTCTCTAGCTGTTTTAGCCAATTGGGTCATAAGAGTATAGAAATACAGATTATGATGACTAGATAGTTGAGGAGACTAGGTTATCTGCCTACTATGAGGCCTGAGATCACGTGAGAGATTGAATTTGGGTCTGTGTTGGATCCTCGTGAATCTTTCACAATGATCTAGTCATGTTGATATCAGTTCCTCACTGTCCTTTCTACTTACATTTGTTTTTGTGATGCGTATGTAGCAACCGGCGTAGTGGAGTCGGTAAACAAATAATCCGACTCTGACTCCGGAAAATTTGAAATGTGCGACTCTGACCTGTCACACTACAATTCCTTTTATAAGGAAGATCCCACTAGGTATCCAAATATTTTTTTATCTAAAATTTTTCTATAAAAAGTTGTACTAAAATTGATGGTTAGAATCAAAAAATGGATGTAACGAATTTACCTCGGAAAAACTTTTGAGTACATAAAGACACATACATCTTAATCGTTCAAATTCCACTTTTTATTAGTTAATTATCAAAAATTGATTTAAATTTAATCATTTTAAAGAAAAGATTTAAATACACGATTTTCAGTTTGCATCTGAAGTTTGTATATAGTTAATCGGGGCCTCCTGCCACTAAGGTTTCCATATCTGGTCACATCTTTCATCTATCTAACTCTGCTCTTGAGATTAAGGAAAGACAGATGGACGACAGTGGAAATTTATAGGTTTACAATTTTTTCAAATTGTAGCCCAATAAATGAATTTAATTAATGAATAAACTGGTTTGCAAAATACTTTATCTCGTTCTGACAACTACTAGAATAGTTAATTTTCAACTGACGGTTGACTGAACTCAAGTATATCGTAGAATTTTAAAATATTAATTTTGGAAAAAATATACCAGTCATCTTTGAACCAATGCATACAATCCAGCCCAAGAAATTAAACTGGTAAATAATAAACTGGAACAATTCTATTAATTACATTTTACAGTTTTTGCTTCCTCTTTTAGTTTGTTGCAGTTAGATTCTGATCTTGGTTTTATTTTTTTGTTGTGTTTCTATTGACTGTTTTAAGGCAAAATTATGTTATAGAAGCAATAACGAGTAAAATGGCAAAGCCATATTTGTGACAAGACTATGTCTTGGAGACTCACTGCTGAGCGGGATCACTTTGACACTCATGGCGGGTCTCATTCTCTTTCTCCAATCTTCTTTGGTATTGCTAGTTTTGAGCGCAATCTTTGAAATTTAGCCGGCCACGACCACAAGGTCGTCCACGAGCCATTTTTGGTGAAATTAACTTATCCGATATCGAAATTTCTGTTCGTCGCGTGTCAGCCCCGGGTTGAATTTTTGCCAATGCCTAATGAAAATTTCTCATTTTTGAAAAAAATAATGGTGGCTACTGTATTGTCCGAAATTATTTTATTATTTTGCACAAACAATATATATTTTTATGTTGTATATATACATATATTAATAAATGTAAAAAGAAAAGAAATTATATTTCGGAAGTTAGTTTTAATATAAAATTATGACGATGCGCCATCTAGTTTCAAAAATGTTCCGATGATGAAACGAGATATCTCCGGTCAATTGGTCAAGGTTAGCACATTGCAACCAGAAATATGTGGGGAATAACACAGGACAGGTAAATGGGTTTTTTCAAAGATTCATCTGTCAAAATTCGATTTAGCAACATTCACTTTTTAAACTTCCCAACGCACGTGTTTGTCAAAATTTGATTTCAGAATATTTGTATTTCCAACTTCCCAATGAGCAATACACGCACAAATCTTGCACTACTGCCTGATTGTAGAGAGTGTTGCCACTTTGTATTTTATTTTGACTCGGTTCTTGGTCTCCTGACTACTTACAAGTCTGGTTTTTTTTATGCGCACATGATTTGGGCACCTAATACTCTGTGCCAAATTGCAAATCCTGACATGTACTCCTTCATACCTCTAAGCTGGTAACACAGCAGGCAGTATGATTTTATAAACAAGACATAGTCTTGTCAATAAATAGTTATAGTATAAAGGCAGTGAAAAAGTTAATTTGTCAAAAACAATTGATATCCAAGATAAAAAGTATCGTGCCAAGTAAAAGTCATGGCACCCATGACTTTTAACTATGACCAAAAATGAAAGTCAAATTTTTTCTTGGGAGTATCTCTTTGGCAAAGATAAGCTTGGCACTACCATAAAGTTTTTATTTTTGTCTCCATACTTTGTGTTCTTGCTTAAACAACATAGTGACATGGTGAAGTTTTCAAGAACAAATTTCAAAGATACTTTTTGTTTTAAAATTTACACATCTTTTGAGGACTTATCATAATAACATTTTAACACATCTTGCACATTTAAGTTCATTATTAATTAACTGATATTTTTAAAAAATATTTGATTTAACAGACTTCTATCAATAGTGGATACTCTTTTCTTCAAATAGTCTATTAAATTGAGAATTTACTATATGTGTATATGTGTTTTTGGTGATTTCAAGAAAATTCACGATGGCAAATGAATATGTCTGAGATACACAAATGATTTTTTCATATTTTCTAAAGATGGTCTTAGAGATTTTAGAGAAAGAAAAAGTTGTTTGATGAGTTTTTAATTGCAAGTTAAAATATGCGTATGAACTGTCCTAACACACAATTCATATCAGCTTTCCAGTTGCCTCTTAAGTACAGATAACCCACAAATTATTTGTAGAGAACAATGGTACTATAAATTTCAACACCTACTCAGACTGTAATCCTTAACTATTACAACACACACACCTTATATTGCTGAGATCAAACATTTTCAATCAGATCCTTCGACGTTTTCACCCTTTCCAGAGAATTTAAAACCTGACAATGACCTGTTGATCATGTTGAAAATGTTTGTTTAAAGTAATAAAGTTGGTTCTCAGCAATATAAGGTGTGTGTGTGTGTCATAATATTTAAGATACTATAAATCTTTACTGAATGATTGGTTTTTAGTTGGAGATTTGATGTGTTACCACCTTGATAACAGATGTTTAAATGTAAATAATATACAAATATATTCATTCTTTGTTTCATTTTTATATTGTAGAAGATTATCCTTTTTAAAGTTTTTTCCATGATCTGTAGATACTATTTCCATATACCTGAATATACATGGGATAAAGAAATTTTGGTATAGTTTAAGATTAATTAAAATTTCAGATGATTGTGAATGTTGTTTTCAATACTTCCAATGTTTAATTTTACTGTATTAGCCAATATTTCAGGATGATATCAGTATTATGAAGACAATAAATATTTAATACAGTATACAGTTTTTAAACTTTAAGTTTTCAAGAT
The DNA here is from genome assembly GCF_030686945.1 of Centruroides vittatus. Classification (NCBI taxonomy): domain Eukaryota; kingdom Metazoa; phylum Arthropoda; class Arachnida; order Scorpiones; family Buthidae; genus Centruroides; species Centruroides vittatus. Next base: position 570,728 of record NW_027122360.1, on the reverse strand, counting down.
TGAAGTAGCTTGAATGTTGAATGCCAAATATAAATGGATATGAATCTAGCATCTTAGAGTTCATTGTATATCTCCAATTTTCTGAAGCTTGATCCCTGTAAAGTGACAAGATTATGCTGAAGAACAACTGACAAAGGTCATTAGGCTTAAAAAGAACAGAAACTAAATGATTAAATCTCAGAACACAAAGCTGTACACTCAACAAAGTATGTGAATAGATATTTTATCAATAAGGTCAAATTAATGATAAGAAGCTAAAGAAGAAAGCTAAAAATATTTTGATTGCTTATTCAGGTGGCAAAAACTTATCACAATACTGACAAAAAATGAATTACCCTCTATTAAAGTATAAATTTATAATTTTCTGAGAAGAAAGGCAAAATTTGAAAGCTTTGCTGAGCTCTGATCAGAAGTTTCTTTCCAGTAGATTGGGTGAAAGAGGAAAACTCATTCTCTAACAATCTTTGAAGAGTATTATTATTAATACAAAAGACAGATTCTAGATCAGTAAATAATTGAGAGTATTCAGTTATCCAATAGTTCATTTTGTCAGAACAATCCAGTATTTTCAATGTACTGTAGTTTGACTATTAGAAATGAAAATGGAACTGTTAGACTTTAATAATCATTAAACACACAAAAGACTAAAAGAAATAATGAATTAAAACAAATAACCTAGAAAATCATGGGAATCTGTTCGGTTGCACAAGAAAGTCTATTCATATTTTTTCTAAAGATTTTGATCGAACTTTTTTAAGATTGTACTGAGCATAATAAAAAGTTTCATGAAATATACCAGCAATAATGAATAGAAAGAGTGCATAAATTTATCGTAGTATATTTTATGCACTAATAATAAGTTTTCACATTGTGTTTATAGCTTTAATAATCTGTTAACTAAATTAATTTAAGATTTGTAATAGCTAGACAAAAAAGTAAATGAATGATAATAAAATCCATTCAGTTAATATTTCTGTATCATATACATGCTCATGTATCTAGCGAGATTTGTAACCTTACAGGTGGGAGAACCAAAAATTTTAAAAATTAAAATGCGGATGAATTTTGAAACACATAATTAATTAATAGTTAAAGAAATTGAAATGATGTAAAATTTTTTAAATTGTTGAAATGCATTTCAAATGCAGCTGAGAATTAATGTAATGTAGTCTTTAGGTATAATCTCTAATAATTCAACAGAACAATTTGTAAAACAGTCAATCTATATTTTGAATTATATAATTATAGTTACAAATGAATTAGCAACTATATGAATGTTACAAAATGATGGTAATTTTAAAATATATGGATGAAAAATAAATTTAATGAAAGAAAAATTAATTTTCTTTAGAATTTTGCTCATCATTATAATACATGAACAAAATTATTCATTATAAAATTAAACAGTAAGATATTCAAAATATTGATATTCAGTTGATTACACTGTTTATTATAGTACACAAAACATTTGTTTATTTATTGATCTGTGAATTATTTGAGAAAATTTATTATCCATGATGAAAATTGATCATTGCACTATCTATATATATAATCGAGACGAGTTGATAATAATAATAATAATAATAATAATCAGCGCAGAGCCCAAATGGTTAGGAGTTGAAAGTTGAAATTTGGTACACAGTTAGGGTACGTCACGAAAACGCACACTAAGAAGGGATTTTTCGAAATTCCTCTCCACGGGGGAGAGGGACAGGATTAAGTCTTAACACTTCCATCAACAATGGAAGTGTGAAGCAACAATGGAAGTGTGAAGCAACAATGGGAGTGTGAAGAGCCCAAACGGTTAAGAGTAGAAAGTTGAAATTTGGTACATAGTTACGGTACGTCACAAAAACGCACACTAAGAAGGGATTTTTCGGAATTTCTCCCCATGGGGAGAGGGACAGGATTAAGGCTTAACACTTCCATTGTTGATGGAAGTGTTAAGTATCAATAGAAGTGTTAAGTAACAATGGAGAACAAGAGAAGGTGACGTGCAAGATTTACGGGCGCTGGAGGAAAAAAAAAAAAAGTAATATGTTAGAACATATTCGATTTTCAAATTTAAACAGATTAATTCGGTTTTTCTTGACTTTTCTTCTTTAGAACATTCGATGAAAATCGAACGATATAATTAGAACACGTCGTGAAAATCGAACAATATTACAATATTCGATTTTCAAATTCGACCTTTTATTAAAAAATATTTAGTTTGTTGATGAAATTACTCTTTTTCTTCTGTGACTATAACATAATAATCTTAATCTTTGCTATCATTACTTTTGCTCGAGCAACGCCGGGCCTATCTGCTAGTTAAGAATATTTTTAAAGATGTAAGAATTTTTAGCTGTTTGAAAATTTTTATAGATAATTCTTATATACATTTCCTCTGACTACAGTTCATAATTCAACAGATTGAGATCTGTTAGAAGAGGACCAGCTTTCAGTTTTGATGAAATCTAGAACATTTTTTGCAAACCAGTTTTGTATGGTTTGTCTTATAACCTGGAATAAAATTCTGTTAAAATTGTTTATGGTAGTTTTTGAGCAGTTTAGTAATGATTTTCATTATATCTTCCAGAATTGATTATATCTCCAATATCTCCATTATATCTCCAATATATCTTCCATTATATCTTCCAGATCTTCCATCTTCCATATCTTCCATTGTTTCTTATACAGTGGAACCCTGGTTAACGAACTTAATCCATTCTGTGAGTCCATTCGTTAACCGAAGCAATTTTTCCCATAGAAATTAATGCAAATACAATTAATCTGTTCTAGCCGTCAGTATTTTTGTAATTTTATTTGTAAAATGGATTTTCTTTGATGAAAATATAAGAAAACATAGTATCTGTCATTACAGCAACAAATATGTAAACTTTATTTAATAAAGTAGCACTGTACATACCTTTGTTTCTGTGGAGCTTATTAATGCTTGGAAGAGGAATCCCCCTCCATAAAAATATCGGGTAGCACTGCATCGGGAGATTCTTCGAGTTGAGGTCTCTTTTGATAAGGAACAAAAAAATGATCTAAGGTTGATTGTTTTACTCTCTTAATCAAAATTTTTCTAAAATGTGCTAGTGCAGTGTTGTTTATTAAATTAATGACCCTATTAGCCACAACTTTTGTTAGGATGGTGCTTCTCAATAAATTCCTGCACATCATTTCATTTTCTGCAAATTTCCTTGATCTCAGCACTGGTGATTTCTTCCTCTGACGAATGCTCTTTTTTGTAAGACTTTCATCTGTTCTTCCTGCATGGCGACCAGCTCTTCTGTCGTTAGTTCATTTTGATGGTCTTTCAGCAACTCCTCCACATCTGCATCATCTACCTCTACTCTCAAACTCTTGCCAATGGACATGATTTCATGCACTACATCAGGAGAGCTCTCTTCAAATTCCTCAAAGTTTCCCTCTGGGACACACAGCTTTTTCCAGGCCGATTGCAAAGTGTGGTGAGAGACCTCACTCCAGGCTTTGTCAATAAGGATGATACAATGCAGGATGTTAAAATGCTCGTTCCAAAAAGCTCTAAGAGTTAAGTCGGTATCATTGGTAACCTGAAAACACTTGGTGAACAGTTCCTTGGTATACAGCTTTTTAAAATTGGAAATCACTTACTGATCCATTGATTGCAGTAATGGAGTTGTGTTGGGTGGAAGGAATTTGACCTTGATGAAGTCATGTTCACTATCCAAGTCTTCCTCCAAATTTGGTGGATGTGCTGGAGCATTATCCATTAAGAGAAGACATCTAAGAGGAAGATCCATTTCCTGAAGATAATTTTTAACAGTAGGAGCAAACACTTCTGTGAACCATTCTGTGAATAAAGTCCGAGTTACTCATGTTTTGCTATTTGCCTTCCATTTGTACAGGCAGTTTGGACTTTATCACATTTTTGTTCGTAAAGGCAGGGGATTGTCAGCATAGTAGACTAAAAGTGACTTGATTTTGAGGTCACCATTTGCATTAGCACAAAATAAAAGAGTGAGTCTGTCCTTCATGGGCTTGTGCCCGGGAAGTGCTTTCTCTTCTTGGGTTATGTATGTTCATCTAGGCATTCTTTTCCAAAAAAGACCGGTCTCATCACAATTAAACACTTCATTCGAGACGTATCCTTCAGTTTTTACAAACTCTGCAAATTCATCTACAAATGCTTTTGCTGCTTTTTCATCTGAACTTGAAGCCCCCCATGTCTTATGACACTGTGAATGCCAGTTCGTCGACGAAACCTATCAAACTATCCTCGGCTCGCTTTAAAGTCCTGCCTGCACTTGTACTGGGTGTCTGGGTCAACAAGTCATTGTATAAATTTTTAGCCTTTTCACAAATTATAGCTTCACTAACAGTGTCTCCAGCAAGTTGCTTTTCATTGATCCATACTAGCAACAGTTTTTCAACTTCATCTAAAACTTTGGGTCTTTGTTTTGATATCACATTCACTCCTTTAGCCACTTCAGCAGTCTTAAATGCTTTTTTGTTTTAATAATTTTAGAGATAGTCGATTTTGCCACATTATATTCTTTAGAGATATCAGAAACATGAATGCCATTCTTGTATTTTGCAATAATTTCTTTCTTTAATGCTACACTAAAACGTTTTCTATTGCCACTATCACTTTTCTCTTTCTTCAGTGCCATATTGATTAAATATATAAATAACAAAACTAAAAAATGAAGTTTAGCGCACTTGAAAAAGCAATGCTTACCTCGCGCATGCCTAACAGCAACTGAAATTTGTGAGGTTCCAGAACGGCTGGAAACTGTAATTTAATATCCACATGTTAAAAGCGAAAACACTATTGTTAAGTCGGACCACATTAGTTTTGTAAGGAAGAGGTAAGGAAAAAACTATAGTTGTCAAAACAAACACGAAGCGAAAATGAATGACATAACGGATCAGGCGGAATGTCCGCGGGGAAGATAGAACTCTGACAGAAGTGCTCATAAACAGTCGATCTAGATTAAATTTTTGGAAAAGGGGAAAGATTTGACGGGTATAAAAACATCGCGTATGATCGTTAAAGTTCTAAAATGACAGATAGCAGAAACAATCGGCTAAATTATGAGCGCAAGGCTTATAGGTTTATCAACAATCTCTGATCAGAGTCGACAAACAAGTGTCAAATAAATGCCTCGGAACAAACCTTTCTCGTGACTTGATCTGGTTTCGATTTTCACCTAGAGACAAAGAAGAAAACAATTGGGAAGCGAGGAATGGGATGCAGGACTAATCATAACATGAGATTCAAGGAAGAAATACTGTAAAAATCAAGAATCTCAAGGTCAAAATGCAGTTCTCCTAAAAATTCTACAGCAATTAATCTGTATCGTCTTCATCTGGATTAAGCCTGAAGTCGTGCTCGCTAAAATTTGTGTTGTGTCTTGCGGACTGCTCCAGTCATTGCAGCTCCATCACCTACCATTGCTTCTGTGACCAAGCGAACCCATCTCGTCTGCTCTGGGGCTACGACCGATCAGCTTGTACTATCGTAGGACTGGCGATTCGCCACTCCTCAGTGCCGGGAGAAAATACTGTAGATAAACCATTTCCAATCACCTCAAATATGTAAGCATCTTCCCGTTCTAATAAAAGATTTTCACTGTAAAATACCTGTCATCTGTCTCCTCCGCCACCACCAACATACGAATGGAACCTAGACCATCACTGATGCATGATTAACCGATTCCTCCTAAAAGTCGGCAAGCTTACAAATTTGACACAAAAAGCCATTAAGTTCGTTATCCGAGACAAAATTTTTGCAAAATAAAAGTTCATTAACCTATTTGATTGATAACCAGGGTGTTCGTTAACTGGGGTTCCACTGTATATAATAACTGATGTTTTATCAACATTTTAGGAAGGAAACAACTTAATGACCTTATTATATGCAACATTTTATCAAATCACAAAATCATTATAAATGCTGAGTAATGATATTTTTGAACTTCTCCAATTATTCTAGCTATTTCTCAGGAATTGTGAATATACATTTAATTCTACATTCATTGATTATTCTTCTGCAGAGAAAATAATCTCATCTGTAAACAGAATTATTCTGAGATTTTTGATTATATGTTAAGAATGTTATATTATAGACTATACATTGGTGAAAAATAATACTTTAAGTGTGTTTTTATTAAAAATTATTCTAAAGTTTTGCCAAAGCATTCCCCTACAAATTGAGACTTGTTTAATTAAATTTTCTATATTCAGTTTGAAAGAGAGTTTTGAATCAAATATTATACCTATATCCTGAACTGTAAGTGATTTCCAATCTTTGATTATTGATAAAAAATATATTGGAAGTTGGTGCTCCTACCAGGCTATAGATCATTATTTTAGTTTTACTGGAGTTTATTTATAAATTTAACTTCTTAAGTAAGGTACAGTAGAGCTTCGATTATGCGACTTAATTGGGGACTGGGGTTGGTCGGATAACCGAAAAGTATGAAAAAATACATTATTAGTATAGTGTATTAGGCCTAGTTTAAATACTAGCCTCCCTTTCATGGTCGAGCCAGTGCTGCCAGCTAAAACATGCAAAAATTTAACAAAAATAATATTAAAGTAGCCAAGACATAACTAAATATTGTAGCACCACATCACTAGCGGACATTTGAATTTGCCGACTAGAACGCGGTCGGTTAACCGATAAGTCGGTTAATCGGGGGTCGGATAATCGATGCTCTACTGTATTAAGTTTATTAACATCACATTGTAATGAATGATGACAGCTATTGGCAAGTCTAATATCATTGGTGTATGCATTTATGAATGAAGGAAAAATAATAGAAAGTGTTTTATTTATATATGTTATGAACAGTAGATTAGTAAGGATCGAACCCTGAGATATACCTGTCAGTGCTGAAAAATGCAAAAAGTAAAAATTGGAAATTTTAATCTGACAAGTACGTAATAGGAAAAAATTATTAAGCCAGATCAAAATGATCTCGTCAATTTCAAATTTGGAAGATAATTTGTCTAACAGAATATTTAAAACAACATAATCAATGGCATTCACAATATTGAAGTATGCCATGTAGATAGAAAGTTTTAACTGAAATTTTGATAGAATGATATGCTGAATTTCAAGGAAATTGCTTGTAATAGAATTATGTTTTATACCAAGATTTTGAACAGGATATATGTGGGAAGTAATTGGGAAGTAGATGATTTTCTATTGTAGATAAAAAAATCATGTACTTCCCAATTACCATTTCATTATCATTTTATATAGGCAGATTTTGAATAATTTCAACATGGCAAGGACTAAAGAAATTGGACGATAAGAGTTATGTTCTTTTTTTGGAACAATAGAAATAACCGAATGAGTCCATTGGGCAGGTATGTAAACAAAGTCTGGAATCTGGGGGAATAAGTGGAGGAAAATGGAGGCAGACAAAGGAACTAATTTCTTATAAAAATAGAAGGAATACTATTGGCACTATATGTAGATGTAGCAAGCAAATTTATAGTGTTGGAGAGAATAGTAAAAGAAAGTAAATGACTAGAAGTAGTTAAAATTAATTGATTAACATTTGTATTTCTTATACTTAGCAGTTGATATTGTGTTTCAAGATGTAAATTAAAACAGCATGATTTAATATTATTAAATATGCTACATACATATCTTCTTCGATAAGATGACAATGTTTTATTTTAGATTTAGAATAACCAAGGAACTATTTGCCAAAAAGTTTCAGGATCATGTGCAAAGTCAGTAATAATTCTTTGAAGGTAATTTAAATATTGAAATTTACATTCTCTTTCATAATGTTTAATTAATAGTTATTACATGGTGTAGACAGAGTTTTCCGTGAGTTTCCATCTGTTTTCCATCTGTGCCACAATGTTCTAGAACAGTGATTCTCAACCGTTTTTCATTACGGTACACTTTTAATAGTTTAAAAATTTGGCGGCACACACGGTTACTTCGGTAAATACTGCAGGACAACCGGCGACATCATAACAGTGATATTTAAATGCGAAGAAATTTGATCTAAAATTGAAATGTATGCATTTCTATTTTTATTTTTATGAATATAGCAAATTGGAATAATAAAAAAATTACGTTTGCATTAATTTTTATTATTTTGGATTAAATTGTAATATTTAATTTTCTAAGAATTTTAAATATTGAATTTTTAAATAATTTTCATTTTATCAAAATAAATTTTCATTATAAATTTATTCAAATTATAAATTATGTTTGGATTAATACTATGATATTTCTGGTCTTGAAACTTTAGATGAAATCATTTATAAGAGTACAGTTTCATATGATATTTATTAATGCATATTACTGAAGCATCTCCACATAAATAAAAAAAAAGCCTCATAAAAGTTTCCTATAGGCATGGTCAAGAAGTCAATTGTGATTGACCAGTCAGCACATTATTTTTGGTTGATGATAGAAAATATGGCCTGTGTAAACATGAAAAACATTTGTAATTTCCAATATAAATTTCATGTTTTCCACCTTAAAATCTTAACTACTGGGTGATTCGCTTGAGATCGAACATTTATTATGTAGAATATTTCTGTATAAAGTGAAAAGATGAGCATGAAACATAAATGGAACATCTATGAGATATTCCTATTTGCTATGAACCAAGGGGTCTTTTTAATTACATGTTACTCAAATGTGACCATGCCATCGTGAGTTATTAAACAAAATAAGTGTTCGGACCCGAGTGAATCTCCCTGTATCAGTATGGGTTGCTAGCACTGTGCTGTATGAAATAAGATTTGTTTCTGATTGTGACAAAATAGTCTGCAAAAGAGATGCAGAAACTGAATAAGAAATACAAGAGAATAGATAATATATATAAAAGATCGATGTTTCACAATTTCTCAACTGCCATTCTGTACAGATTTTTGTAATGATTCACAAAAATTATGGCCTAAAGAAAGATTTTGATGAAATCATAAAAAATAAAATAAAAGAAAGTAAATATCTGATGAAAAACAATCTTTTTATTGCTAATGTTGGAGCAAAGGAATTGGATGGCTGCTAATCTTGCTATATATCTTATGAATAAAATTCTTCAGATTCAGAAATTGAAAAGTTATTCAATGAGAAACAATAAGGATCAGATTATTCTTTGTGTTTACTATAATATTGGATTATTTGTTTAGCATTTCAGTTTTGATTTTCTTATTGAGTTTATTTAATTTTATTTATTTTGATGTAAATAGGAGTATGTAAAAATACATTTGTTTTGATGGTCTAAAGCAGAAAATTTGAACAATTCTTTGATTTCTAATATGTTTCGGATGGAGATCAAATGTTGCATTAAAAGTAATTAACAATTACGAAGGTAATCCCCAAAGTAAGGTGTCTTATTTTTTTAAAAATACAAAGAACTGTATATTTTCAATAATGTTCATATCATTTTAAAGTTTGAACATTTATCTATTTTTCTACATAATTGCCATTTTGATCGATGCATTTTTGTTTTAATGCCGTGGCAATTTATAATTAAGGTGGATTGGAATATAGATGTAGATTAGAGTTAAAAATTGTTCCTTTTGATCATAGCCAGTTTATTTTCTACATTTATTTTCTACATTTATTTTTTAAATCGTGTAAAAGCGAAAACGTGTAAAAGAAGTACCGTGTAAAACAAGGGATAGGTGTATTTTCTTATGGTGTATATATTTTTTGAAGAGCTACTGAAATTTAATTTAAATTAAGAGAGAATGAACAACTAACTATATTACCTATTATTTTGCAATGTATACCTTTTTGTTTCTCTCTTCTGCGTACCATATCGGAAATCCCGACGTCGGCGAGCACCCGATGTGGGTTAATAAGCGGTTAGTAAGGCACCGGGGAAGTTACGACCAGAGTTGTTTCTCGTCGCCTTCTCCGGTGCGCAACGTTATGCGAGGGGAAATGCCTTCCGGGAGATCTCGTAAGAGAAACCGACCCCCATTCGGGTGTTACAAACGCGGAGAAAACCCGGAAAACTCCACGCGGCCAGCCCGTCCGAGCGCGGCGCAAACCCGCGACCGAACTCCCGGCGTTTAGCGACGGAACCGCTCGGCCACGGCGGACTCACCTTTTTGTTTATATATCTAAAACAGTGGTTCTTAACCTTTTAGTGATGAGGGACCATTTATCAAAATTTTTCTTTTGCCATGGACCACAAGCTGTTTGGCAGTAATATAAGTTCTTATAAGGTTGTTCTATAAATTAAACATGTATAAAATTATTCGAAACCAAGAGTATTATATTATTTGCGAAAATGTTACATTAATTATATTATTTTAGTGCAATTTTTGTAACTGCATAGTGTTTACCAACCGCTGGATTCTTTGTTCGGTGCTACTCGAAGCCAAATGCGTGTCGGCACTGGCATCCAACCGATTTCGATGTTTATTTTTAATTATCAAAAGCACCGAGAATCCTCGCTTGCATAAATACGTGGTTGAAAATAAAGTTAGGTACCGTAAAGCAATTTCTTGAATTTTAGAGAAAGCGATAGCTTTATGGCTCCAAAAATCTTCAAGATTAATTCCTGTCTCGAAAGTATCCTCGCAGTTACTATCGTGTTACATTTCAATTAACTCTTCTTGTATTTTATCCGGCACCTCAGAAATGTTGACTATGAAAGGATTGTGGATCAGTTTCCGAATAATGCCTTCCAGGAGGTCTTTTAAAGGAAACTGGCCCCTATTCGGGTGTTACAAACGTGGAGAAAACCCGGAGAACTCCACGTGGCCAGCCGTCCAACACAGTGGGAACCCGCGACCAAACTCTCGGCGTTTAGAGACAGAACCGCTCGGCTACTGGTGGGCATCTCGGCACACCGTCTGTCAATAATTGGGTTCGATGTATCAAACGCAGAAAAATTCTCCCTTTCAACTTTGCCGATCAATAGGTCGATTTTAGCGATAAACGTACCGATTTTATCTTCAAATGCAAATATATTGCTAGTGCCTTCCAATTTCATATTTCCTGACCGTTGTAGTCGAAGGTTCAATTTATTTAGTTTGTGAAAAAAATCCACTAAATAAGCAAAATGTATTTGAAATTTGAACCGAAAAAAGTCGTCAACTCGTCGTCATTTATTTAATAATTTTAGGACGACTTCACGGACCACTTCGGGTGCTTTCAGGGACCACCATTGGTCCACCGGTGGTCCACGGACCACTGGTTAAGAACCACCGATCTAAAATATATCGACAAAAATGTGTATGCGAATATTTAGATTATATGCACAGAGATGTTGTTATGCATAAATTATTAAAATACTGTATATCTTGACAGATTGCATTCGTTATCCGAAACTGATTTCACAAGAACAATTACTTACAGAATTGTAGAGATTAGTTCTCATTCTTTATTTCTCAATGCCAACAAGCTGCATATTGGAAACAATCCGATGATGATTGAAGAATTAGAATTTATTTTTTTGATATTGATGATGATACTAAGTAATATATAAATAATACAAATTGTTTACAAATATAAAATTGGCTTTAATTTTCTGTATTTAAAGTTTGATTTTTCAAAGCGAATCGACGGAAAGTTTTAAATTTGAGGTTATAAAAAAATAAAAAAATCGAGCAGTACGTTTTGAATATTTTTGCGTATTGGCATTTTAAAGTTAAATGCATCTGGTATCAATATATGATTAGAAAAATCTAAGATAATATGTGAATTTTATTTTATACCAGAAACAAGACTTTTTCTGTCTAAAAACATTTGTTATAGGTTGAAAATGACAACATCGATCAATTATAAAATAATTATTTCAATAATTTTGAGAAAATTTTATTTGCTTTGGCAGTTTTAGTTATTTAGCATTCCTAAGATTATTTCAATATTTTACTGAAACAGTAACAATTATTTCACTCAATGTTTGTTGTTGCTCTTTTGTTTGTTTCTATAGTTAATTTTTGTTAGTGGTAATATTATAATTAAAGTTTGTTATTTACATAACTTAGTTCACAAAAGCGGCATTGTAAACAAACGAACAACAAAACAATATAATTAACCTTATAAATATTTGAAAAATACTTTTGCCAATTTATTACAAGTTTTTTTTTCATCTTGTTAATTATATTGCTTACGATGTTGCTTTTGTGAATATAACTTAGTTTGTTAATTATATAAGTTTACTCGATGTACAGGTTTTATTTTACTTCACAATTAAAGAAATTTATTCATACGCAAATTCCTTAAGAAACTGGAAGTCTGTTTTATAATTGGCATTTATAATTTTGAAATGAGAAAAATAAAATTATTTAAGTAATTTTGTGTGTTAAATTAGTTAGTAAATGAATAAAAATTGCCGTTTGATTAAAAAATATCCGAGCATTAACCGTACTTTAATACGGAATGGCACAATTCTAATCGTGCCGCTGTAAGTCGTTACAAATTAAGATAAAATAAAGATGCGCCGACTAATTTACACATCGGCGATGCAAACGATACGTAGAGAATTAGTCGATACAATAAATTTTAATTTCTTAGATTTTGTTCTTTCGTAATTGCAAAAATGCAAAGGACACCGGCGCTTTATCCGTGCGAAATAGTGTTTTATTTTACATTAGATTAAATCTGTTACTTTTGCATTCGTGGCCGTGAAATAAATTTGGAAAAGGAGTACAATATGTTTAATTTTTAATAATAAAAATAATCATTAACAGCGAATGAAATTTCAAATAAAAAACTATTAAAATATTTAATTGGTTAAATGAGACGTAATCATTTATTATTCCTCTACTATATAAACATAGAGATGAGTGGCAAATACAAGATTACGTAAACTAGCCGAAACTCATTTTTTAAAATTGCTCATAAAATCCTAATATATAAAACAACATTAATTTAACGAAACTTTTCGAGCGTGTCGTTTTATGTCGAATTTAAATGTAAATTATTTTCTCATATTTAACTAAATAATTAAACTCGTCAATTTGAACTTTGGACTAATTGTATATAGGAATGTTCGATTCGTGGATATGGAGAAACAATCGTGTTTTGTATTAAAATTGTTAATTGAATTTCGGCAGAAGACGGAAAAAGTTCTAGCCAAAACATTAGAATAAAAATTTAAAATTCCTAGTATCTGCACACGCGTTAACGAAGATCAATTTTTTTTTATCTATTGTATATTTTTAAATAAAGTTCTTCATTCTTGTTTAAACCATAAGTATTAACAGTATATATCTAGTTTACGATTCGTTTTTTTACCAAGTGTATTTTTACGTATACAGAAATTTTCTTTCGGTCAGTTTATATACATTAGCGTAACACCACACGCAATTTCCAAAGGCTCTGGTCCACGTGGGTAACAAAAATAGAATCAGACAGTTTATCCAAACTGCTTTTATGATCATTTTATACCAATCGTATCCTGTATAAAATCTATGCCAAGAGGTCCGAGACTAAATAGGACGCTATTTAGTCTCCACACTTTCGATAATTTATAACTTTTTCGCGTTTAATCTCCGGCCGTAGATTAGCTTTTTTAGCAAAGGTACCGTTTAATTAGAGGTTTCGATTAAAAAATGTATTTAAATTTTACCCGCTAGTACTTTTCTGCGTCCAATTGTTATATAATTTTAGTTATTTTTTATTTTATAAAGTTTATAAAACTTTTTTCTTTCGTAAAGTTAAGCTATCCGCGCATTGTTAAATCTTATCTTTCGGAGAGAGAAAGAAACGGGTTTAAAATATCTATTTTTTATTAAAATATATTTCACAAATAAATACGTAATAAAATTTTAGAAAATTTGATGGATATTTTAATTAAAAATTCACGGAATTGCGTGTTAAATTTACAGTTTTTAAGCAGAAGAGGAAGTAGAAAAATGTTTACCCGGGGTTTGAATAAAAATTTGTTTTATGCCAAATGAAAAAAAACCTGTTTAATCGAGTTAATCAAATTATCTAGCAGAGGATGAAGATTTATTTAATACTTTATACGAGTTACGTATTTGTGGGGTGCTGCTTTTTGTTAGTTAGTTATACTAATCGATTTTAATTATTTGTATTTGATTTTTCCAATCTGAAGGATAACTTAAAGCTGTTTTTTCCAATATTTATTTTTGTAACAGTTAAAACGATTATTTAACACTTAGGAAAATAACAGTTTTCGTTCGTTTCAATTAAAGAATCTAATACGGACGGTCTTGGATTTAATTAAATTTTAAAACATTATATTTTCGTCAAAGCCGTGGCGCCGGAAGCGCTCGACCGGAGTTGTCTTCGGATAGGCAGACGGAGAGGATGACCAAAAAAGAGGGGAGGAATTGCCGGTGGTACGGGATGTAGGATGTCCCGTGGGCTTATAATTAAAACGAATTATCGGGGATTTCGGAATGGGACGGAGAAGAAATATTGGAAAGAGGATAAAATTGGATAAAAGAAGGAAGAAAACGTCGATCGTTTGGTCTGGGTCGAGTGGCGAAGCGTGCAAATATCTCATCCGGCCATTGACGCGCGAATGAATCGAAACGATTTCGACTGTTAGTTCCGATAGTGGCGACGTTTAACGACAGTTTGTAAGCCACTACGCAACCCGTTTCCTTCCTTCTCTGGCTCTTTTGTGCGTGTGACTGGAGGGGCGGAGTCCCAAATCCGGGAAGTCGACCGCACTTTCTTCACTGGTTAAAGCCGACTTTAGGTTTTTTCCCGCTCCGGCTTCGACTCGGAATGTCGTTTGGCTTGTCGGGCGTGATTGTAGCTAGCGTTGGCCATCTCCTCCGCCGACGCGAACCGAATTATCGGATTCCGCTCGGTGGCAGCTCTTCGCTTGACCACGAGTCCGACCGTCCGCCGACCCGTGTAAATCGACTAAGGTCGTCCGGTCCTCCGGCTGCCCAGGAATTTCGATTGTATTTTAAAATCTCGCGGCCATTCCTTATCGCGATTCGTTCCTCTCCTCCCCTTTATTTTCGTTTCCTCCCCGAAACGGATTTAATAAATAGAAGGAAATTCTGGCGATTGTCGAAATTGCGAATAAGCGGAGGAAAGCCCGAATTATTTTTCTCTTTGACTAATGGAAGTAACGGATTTGCTACGACGACAATTACCGTTCTCTCGGTTCTCGTTGGAATTGCAGGACTATAATATGGTTATTTTTTATTTGGAGGAAAGTTTTTATCATTGTAAGTAATGTTTAAATCGAAATATATAGCCTAAAAAAACGCATAATAATCGTTACTTTTAAAAAATTTTGACTTCCACGGGTGTAAAAAATGTCAGAAATCTTACCCGGTCATCCGTTAATCTATTTCGGAATATTAAAGAGACGTTTTAAAGATTTGTCAGAAATAAATAACTAGTATTAGGCATTTCGTACGTTCACCCCTTGGATTTTTTTAAACGGAATATTTAGAGATTAGGAATTTATTATTTTTGTATTACAAAATAGCGCGATTTGATTTATTGTGAGATACGTTATAATTTACTGTTGATTCGACCTCCGGTTTGATTTTATTTTCAATTTTTTGTCTCCTTTTACGTGTAACAACTTAATTTGAAATTCTTGGCAACCTTCGAAGAAGTGCTTCGTTATTTTGCCTTTAACTGCAGGAAGTGGACAAACTCGTTACTTTATTTACATTCCGAAAGCATCGCGAGGAAATTAAGAATTATCGTAATTGTAGTTTTCCTGGCGATGATATTTCGTTCGAATTTCATTCATAATATGTAAATAGACGAGTTTTTTAAATTGAATTAACATTTATAAAAAAATTTCTAGAATTTATCGTAATTAAATTTTATTTTCGAAGATTCTGGCTTAACACTAATTCATTTTGATCGTCGTCGTCAGAAAGCTGATTTTTTTTCCATGTAATTCGTAAACAGATCATCTTTTATTTCAAATTTAATATTGTATGAAATTACTAATATTTTTGCAATAAATTATTGCATACTTCACCGATCATTCGATGATTTCTCGTACGAATAGGTTGGTTCCGTCGAATTCGATACAATAAGGATAAAGTAGGGATGACGGAACTCGTTTAACAAAAGCAATTTAATAGTAAAGAATATATTCGTATATAATTCCGTAAATTTCGTTTAGAATTATATTGAATGATAATAAAAGATGCTCTTTTTTAGATTTAGAATCTCTATTGAGCTAAAAATATAATAAATATTGTGCAAGGAGAATAACATTGCGTATGTTAACAATGCTGTTTGGAATGATTTGTTCGCCAGTGAAAAATTTAAATGATGAAATTCCTCTATTAATAAATAGCTTCGTAGAAAAATTTTTTTGCTTACTGTTAGCTGCTATTATTATTTTAATGACGATAGTTTTTGTGTAGGAGTATCTTAATCGAAGTGTGAAAAATCGATACAAATGTTTCGTTACTCGTCGAAACGTTTACGCGAATCGTTATACGAACCGTAATTTTAAATAACGGTTTCTGCCAATTAATCGTAAGAAAAACACTTAAAATTTTATTAAAAACGTAACAAAACAAGTTAAACCTCGATATAAAGCCGCCAACGATGCTCGAAAACGAACCTTTCCTATAAATATTAAATAGAGTAATTACTAAATGTACGATTTTTCTATTGCCAACCACCTCGTTATCGCCAAACACGCGCGAGATCTCGTCGTTTCGAGTTTAGTACCACACTCGATTTAGTGCCAATTTCCGAGGTGAACAAATGGTAGCGTTAAATCAAACATTGTATTTTAAAATAATACAGAAACGTTTAATCGATTATTGGCTTACAACGGAAACATTTTTATAAATTGTGGTTTTTTGAAGTTTTTTTATATATCGGATAATGTTTATTCTAAGAGAAATTTTTTAGGATAAATATTTATATATTTTTGCATATTTCAGACACGTAAATATATTTTGCAAACCGTATTTATGATTTTTACGTACAATTGATTTAGGTGTTTAAATAGGATGGCGACATTACTATAACTTTATATTTAGAAAAGTACCTCGAGAATGTACGAAATTTATTTATTGGCCGTTAAAATTGGTAGATAGAAACTACAGAATATGCGCAATTATCTAGTTTTTCCTCCCGTAATCCCAACACGCAGCGATTACATTTGAAAAGTTCGAAAAGTACGCGTAAAAGCGCTAAAGCGTGAACTGATGGCATTATTCGCTTCACTTAACTTAATTCTACGGTTCGATTAATATTCACACTTATTTCACTACGAAAATTATAAGATTTTTAAAAAATATATACGAATCGTTGAATAGATTTAGGTCTTAACCCGTAATTTCTCCCGCTAGTGGAATTCATTTTAGAATGTCTTTTCGTTTATAAATCGAGAAATTTCGACTAGTTACTTTGGAATCTTTATAAATGTTAGATAAGGTGGACGTGAGCTCTGTACGAGAAGAATAGTATTACGATAAATTAAAATATTTGAATATGCCAAGAATAATCTTTCTGGAGAATGTTCTTTACTCGGTCTGTAGGCGTCATATAGAAAAGAATGTCAGTTGCGCGTGAAAAGATTCGTTTAAGACAGGCATTTCTAATCCTTAATTTAAATACGATTTACTACTCGACAGAATTCTGAAGAATCTACTGCACACAATTTTGGATAAGTCGTCGATTAATGCCGAAGAGCCATCCGGGAGATAAGGAATGACCAAACGAGAAAATTTGAATACTAAAAAGTATACGTAAATAGCATCTTTATTTTTCTAACCACCGGTTTAGAAATATTTTAATCGATTTATTCAATTTGTTATTGTTCGGGCCGCGTATTTTAAAACTTTTATATAATATCACCTTTTTATTTATTTGAAAATAAATGTATTAAAATCAAGGCCGAATTTTGTTTGCAGGCGAGAGAATTAACTGGTCGAGTCGCTGTATAAACTTATTCTTCGATTCCCGGAGTAGAGTGGATTTAAAGATGAGATAACTTTGAATTTTTCGAGATTATTCGCGAGTTTTCGTTTTAATCTTTGATTTTTTATCGTTGTAAATACGAATGTGTAAGTTATTTATTGTAATCGACCTTTGTGAAATATTAAGCCAAGTTTAACCAAACTTAATGTTTGAATTCGTAAAGCGACTACGTAGCGCAGTTTTTCGAGCGAAGATTTTAATATATTTTAATGTCTAGAGACCTAAAACAGATTCTAGCCATTAAAGACGATGTTCAAATTTTCGGACTTAGCGAGTGCTATCGCTAGACTAATTTATTCTATACCAGTTAACCGAAAAACTATAATCTTAACTAATTTTTATTACAGCGAGACACGTGTTTGAGCCGTTATCAGACACAGCCCCGCGTTTAAAGTGTAGTTTCCGTACTATAAATAACCAAATAGGTATCGATTTGATTTAACACTCGAGAATAAGTATACGGTTCGACGAGTCGGTTATTTCTTGCATATTTTCGAAATAGATTTTTCTGCCGTTATTCGATAGAAATGTATAACATCCGACTGAAAGATTTCGTACGGTTTTTGGCAGAGATCGTCCGTACGCATCGAACTGCGTATAGAAATACTATAGCAGTATGTTTCCTTACATCGACCGAAGCAAATCTGCCCGGTATAATAACGTTTCCTTGTTTCGCCGCACAAATTAAAATGATAAGAAAATAAAACTTTATCGCGTGTTAATTCGATGGCGATTTTATTTTCAGACTTATTACACCTGGGACGGGATTCTTTTATTATTCTTTTACATTATTACCTTTAATTTCTTCCTCCAATATGCATTTCGACCGTACGTCCCTCTTCAGTTTGGAGTTAAATTATAAAAGTTGAATTAAAAAAAGTCACGTCTCCCAGGTGGCGACACGACCCTCGGTAAGACGTTACTCGTGTACTTATAATTATCGGGTGACTGGTCCTAGGTGGACCAAAATCGAGGGGGAGAGAAGAATATAACCGTATTCTCGCTCGATTTGCATAGGTCTTTGAAAAATAAAGAAACCGGTTAATTCGATTAAGTGGATGCGGGTTATATAATAGCGAGGACCGCGGAGACGGGACTGATAGAATAGGGTGAAGAATGAACGAGTTAACTGTCGTCACAGTTTATTTTTGAAACTTCACCAATGACATATCCCGTCGATACTTTTTCGGAAAATTTTATTTAGTCACTTTTTCCGGATGTTTAGCCGGAAAAAAACGAGGAAGTCGATTCCAACTACCAAACGCTCGTTAGTTTTGGGGAATAGAAAAATGTTTTAATTTTTCTACCGGATCGTTTCGAGCGGGCTAATTTCCATTTCGTGATTTTTCTTCTTTTTACGTCGTATTTTTAATGGTTTGTCGAAAATTCGGAAATGATCACTATAAAAACACGTAAAGGCTCTTTAGGTTCTTGGTTAACTCTTTAACATTTCCAAGTTATCATTCAAATATTTCCATTAATTGTATTTAATAATAAATAACTTCTCTGTTATTCTTTTAATTTTTATGAATATTTTTATAATACAACATATTTATAGACAATAAAAGTAATAATTGCAATTTTATTTCTTACACATCTTATGAGCCCTATTTTAAATCATATTAGATAGTTTTTAACCTTAAAATTAATGTTTTAAACAAAGTGGAAGATTTTTTAATCCACATTGCGCATTTCGTGGGGGAAAGATCGAAGCAGAATATTATTAATCTTATCACTTAACTTCGTATCCTCGTCACATCCAAATATAATTACGGCGCGGAAACTATTAATCACTTAATAAATCAACTAAGAATCGTCATCCTTAATCAGATTAGAAGAAATTCGGTCGTTTAAGAGGTTTAACTCTTCCTACTAAACGAAATTTAAATAAACGTCACGGTATATGTGGAAATCTTGTCGCGAGTTGTCAGTTATGTCATCGGAAACAATTAACGTAGTCTTTAGACAGGGACTGTCATCTCCGTTTACCTGTGTATAATTTCATAAAAGGCAAATTAACCGTTAAAGGAACGAGTATGAGATTACCGGTAACTCGAATCCAATATCGGAAAATGCTCTTCAATTGACGTTTTCGCCCGCGATGTGACGGTGCCATTTGTGGCAATAACCCGATCGACTCGATTCGTTTGTTTTGTATTATTGGGCCACAATTTGAAAAAAAAATTATAGATCTGTAAATCCCCACTGTCGTCCGTCTGTCTTTCCTTAATCTCGAGAACGATGTTACATAAATGAAATTACAGACCAGATATGAAAAGCTTAAGGACGAGAGGCCCGGACTAACTAGATACGAACTTCCGATGCAAACCGGAAGTCACCTTAATTTTAATTCGAAAACCTCCCCCGAAAGGTGTTAGATAGACGACGGGCACGATTTCGTTGCTAACGGAAAAGTATGACGTACGGGAAAAAACACTACTAATTTGAGATGGATAGCGTATATTTTAAATGAAATAAATTAAAAATATGATTAAAAATTGCAGCCCGGCAGTGTGACCGCGTGACAATAAATAATTGCTCGTTTTTTATACTTATTATCGTCGCATCTTAAACACTGGTAGGTTAGAAGATAGAGTATAGGTTAAGAATAACAAATCTCGACACTTACAGTATTAGGCTTTTTCTTTTATTGAAATATTCGATTATTATAAGCCTTGTTATAAACTTTTAAACATTAAAGATAAGGTAATAACTACAATAAAATCCGACGTTGCGTGTTAAGTAGCGCTCGCGCTCTTAAGAGATGGTTATTTTTTTGTTTTCTCTTCGCGAACATTCGAAAGAGGTCCTTATCGGTTACTTAAATTGTGCAGTTTAATATTAAAAGGCTGACCGATTCTTAACGATTTCGAACAAGCAGTTTTACGGTCGTTCTCGGCTGCATTTATTTAAAAATTTGACGGCGAATATTCATAGATTTTTTCTGGTGACGTAAATTCTGAAATATTTATAATGTTTTTATTAGAAATCTGGTGCAATTACACGCCAGTCGCGTTTCCACTATCTAATCTCATACGCGGCCATTAATGTAAATATTACGGGAATATTATAATTATCGATTAGCCAAATCTTTAATTTAGCTGGCATCCAGTTCGCTATCGAATCTGCCGATTGTATCGTGTTTGCCAAGCGTGAACTTCCTCGAAAATTAATCGTTATCCCGATAAAATCCGGGCCTTTCCGATACTTTGCCGTTATACACACACACACAAAAAAGAAAAAAATAACAAGAGTATTTTATCATTGTTGTTATTGTTATTAACCTGTGGGGAGGGTCGACGAACAAGGTCGAATCTTCCATCTGGAAATGGAGGTATTGATTTCTCTAGTTGGCATATTTGTTTAACATCTTTACACAAGTTTGCTTTTGTAGGCCACGGGTAGGCGATTTCGATTTTTCCGTTTTAATTCTCGGCATTACCGTGCCGTTAATATATACAAAAGAGAAGCGCGATTCTCGCGAAGAAATTAACGTTTAACAAATATATCCGTGCAAAAACAAACGTAGAGTCCCCTGGCAGAATCAATATTGGTATTTCGTAAGCCAGCGGCCATTCGAAGCTGCCGATGAAACTGTATTTTGTTTTATCGAATATTCCTTCCACTCGTATCTTTCGGATTATTCGGCTCCGCCACGCGTACGCGCCGTTATTTCCCGGTTTTAAGCGTTAATTATTTTTTTCGTAAATTATCAAGAATATATTGTAGAAATTTATGCGTAAGAGGAAACATTCTGTAAGGAAAGTAGCCGTGTCTTCGGAGAAACTGCCGACTGTGTTTTTCTCGCAGCTTCTTTTTCTTTTTCTGTTTTTTCCCCTCGTGTTATTTTTATTTTTTGGTAATTTTTAAATTTACAACGAACTGTTCGAGTACAAAAAATAGTGAAGCGTAATAAGACAGGCACGATAGGAAGAAAAAAATGATTTATGTAAAACTTAATTATTATTTGAGATTTTAACAAGTAGGTCAGCACTATTAATTTAATTAACATCGACTTTTCGTTATG
Organism: Centruroides vittatus; assembly: GCF_030686945.1. Taxonomy (NCBI): domain Eukaryota; kingdom Metazoa; phylum Arthropoda; class Arachnida; order Scorpiones; family Buthidae; genus Centruroides; species Centruroides vittatus. Next base: position 548,823 of record NW_027122360.1, on the reverse strand, counting down.
CGATGTTTTTTTTATTCGCATTTTTCAAATAGGTTTCTAGAAAATCCTAATTTAATTTATTTTATAATTAAGGCTCTGCTCCGAAATATTGTGCCGTATCTACGCGCTACTCACGCTTATAAAGCAAATGTGTTTATTATTAAGCTTTGTCTTATAAAAATTCACGCTTTAACATTATTTATAATAAAAAATGTGTAGAATAATTACAAGTTTCAAATACGCTTACGTAAAATGGAGGCTTTCGATTAAATGGCAGGTGTTTTTCTTTACGGTTGTATCTGATTAATATTTACGTTAACTAATCTTATTTGCCATTATATTTTATTTTTAATTTTATTTTCGGTAATTCGTTAGAGCAGATACGACGCCACCAAATCGCATAGTTTATTGACCATTCTGGTGTGTCGAATAGGAAATATTATAAACAATGACTAACGAGAATAATGTATTTCGTAACCGGGGTTCGATAACACGCAGTAAATACCGATTTTCGTAATACATTTTGACGTACCTTTAAGGAAAGGGTCATTTTTGGTAATTTATAAACCGTTCTATACGTAAGTGCCGTATCTTTAAACCGTTGTAAATTACGCAGACTTTCTACGGCAGACTTCTTCGCGGACGAATTGTTCGATATTTACGCAAACGTAACGGCGCTTTGTCAATTCGAAACGAGTTTTAGAAGCCGATAAAATAAATTTTCCATTAAATTTTATAATTTTTTATACTGGGAAAATATATTTAATAAGAAATAATCGAGAGGATTTAGTTAATTATTTTACCAGTTAAACCGATTAATTAATAGCAGTCTTTGATGTTTGCAAACTTCGTAGTTGGGTAATTCCATTGTTTTATAAAAGAGTGTTTTCTTTTAATTACTAATTGCGTCCGATTTATCCGATTATTCTCGGAATAAATACATTGCCGAAAGATTAAACTTAATAAACCCGCGCCTTCTATTATTGCTCGAAATCTTTCCATATTACCCGCGCCGACCTTATTTGATAAATGGTCGAAAAAGGGGAATTGTTTAAGGTGGTGTCTTTACGCGTTTCTAATTGTTGGCCGATAACGGACTCTTAAATTGACTCACGATTTTCTTCGAACAATGCTACGAATATCTCCCACGGTGTTTACGAAACGAGAGCGCGTATACGTCGGCATTACGTCCTGTCTACGTTATCCATCACCCGGTTGCTTATAAATTATTACCATTACGTTTTCGGATGTACCAATTGGTAGCATTTCCACCATTACGTCTACGAAAATAGGACTTTTAGTACAGATACGGATCTTTAAATTATAGGCCGGTAGGGGCCGTGCCCTTTCGTTTCTCCTCTTAGATTTCGTCGATAATATTGTCGAAATTTCTTCGAAAGACATTTTCTCCGTCCGCGAAAGGAATCTGATACGTCCGAACGTGTCATTATTTATCAAAATAGTCGTCTGGCCGTACTTAAAACACATTGGCAGAGTACAGAGATACTATATTTGACGCGCCTTACGCTCCGTTAAAATATTGTTTGTTTTCATTAACTGGCTAATTGTTCACGCCACGTTTCGTTCTATAAATAGGTATTTATATTGTTCGCCGTTCGAAACAAATTAATTAGTTTCGGAGGGAAAAAACAAATGTTAATCGGGGTGTCCGTCCGGACGAAATTTACGGGTTTCGTCGTTTGATGTAAGGTGTATTTTGGCCAGATTCGTTTCGAAAAACTCGATAGGGGAGTTGTTTTATGTTTTATTCACGTTGTAACGTTTCAGAATTTAATGCATAAATATTTTTTTCGTCGTCGTAACGTGTTTTCGGTACGAAACTGGTTTTGCGGTTTTATTACGTTAACATTTTTGTTTTTAATATAACGGAGGCGGATTTTTTGACAAAAAGCGATATCTTTAATAACGTCCGGATTTATTGTCCAATATCGAATATAATTTTAAACCGTGTCCGCTTTTTATAGCGTAATTTTCGAGTTTATCGTCTCGTTAATAGTGTCGGGTACACAAAACTATTACGACTCGTTTCGAATTGCCCAAACGAAATTACGGACGGATCCAGTTCGTGTCGAAATGGTAATCGGTCAAACAAGTTTTGTTTTCGGAAATATTCATTTTTTTTATATTCCTGTATGGGTTTAGGCGTGTATAAGTTCATTTTAATTCTGCTTTGTTTTGCTTTTAATGCGCCGGTTTCGTTCATTTTCTGAAATATTGTTAGAAATGCCACGAAATAGTTTGAGTTGCTCCATTATTTAACAATTCGCAAATATATTGGTTAATTGAGTGTTAAATTTATATCGAGAATTGCGAAGAATTCTTACTATATATAAATATATATATAATTATAAATTTAAATTAAATATTGATATATTTTATTTCGAGACATTTGGGTTTTAATGAAAGGTAAAAAAAAATTGAAGTTCAAACGAGGTAAAAAATTGTCTCGCACCCAGTTTATTAAGAAAAACTTAATTTCCTAACGTTATTTTCAGTTTAATTAGTTCAATACGCAACGAAATCGTTAATTCTATATAGCGACACGTCAGAAATACTTTATTTTCCGTTTGTATCAGGATGTTATGCCCAAAATATTTACATTAATTTAATAAATAAAGAGCAACGAATTGCTGTATTCTCATTCGTAAATTTTCGAACCTTCTAGTACAAAATAAAAAAAAGTAAGGCAACGGAGGCATTTCTGTGGCAACTCGTTGTTTACGTGAGGTGGACGTGGCGGCAGGAAAGTGGTAAAATCATCGGACTAATTGAGACTTTGCGGAATATCGTAAGCCGGGTCTGTTACATTCTGGTTATTTTATTTTCTGTTCGGGTAGTAAAACGATATCGTTCGACGAAGCGAGTTTTGGTTTTGATCGTTTGAAGGTCGGGCGAAACGACCTTTGGAACCGACTTGCCAATATCATACTTTTCTTTATCGTATTTTGAAACCGATAAAATCTTTTCTGTAGATCCAAGAGCTATTAATACAATGTTGTTATTGTTATCTTCGGAACAGACTAGAGTTTAACAATAAGAAAAAGATTTTTCAAGTTCATCCCGATATAAAAATAATTGTTCTCTCGTAATTGTGTCGTTTTACAGGAAACGGACGACCGTTTTCCTCACCGAGCCGTTTGTAGCCGTGCCACATTCTCGTACGCAATAATAAATCCGAATCGACGCGTAAATGGCAAAATTCTTTGCCTTTTTATCTATAGGTTGGGCGTTACGGATAATTCTCCGTGAGAATTTCTAGTTAAAGTTCCGTACGAAAGTAATTCCGAAAAATCTGGCAGGTAATACGCGTCAGAATTACGATAAGCGTGGACAATTCTAAATATATGTTAAAGGATAAACGATATTATAATTGGGGAAATTTAGCAATAATTATCTCCGTCCTATTCGTCGCGCGTATAGACTCTTATAAGGTTTATATTTGCGCGTTAAGTGTTTACGCCTATTTCGTACGCATATACGACGTTTCGAGTGTTTATATTTATATGTAACACACGTCACGAGATGTATTTTTTGCGTCGTTTGGTAAAAATTACGATAAACATAATGTGATAGGGCATTATAGATTCGGACGATTTCACCTCTGCCTTTGACTAACGCTCGACACGAATTGCGTGGGATCCATCGGTCTATTTAACGACACGAATTATCTTTTTAATTTTATATTGTTTTACGGCACTATAAATTTATTTTTGATAAGGTTTAAACGTCGAAATTATCTAAAAATATAGAGATTCGTTGCTCGATATCCGGAGCAACCGTCTTCGGGAGTAAGTTCTTTATTCGGTTAATATTCTAATATGAAAAATGCTAAAATATTGTTAAATTTCCTATTTTATATTCTTCATTTAGTACGTAGGTTAGCGATATTGTCTATTATACCAGTAATATTTTACTTTAAGTGAGCGATTACGAAGTACTCGTATTTCTAAGGGATAATTTGTTATTTTCTATCGGCCCATTGCGCCTAGAATCCGTAAGTAATTTCGTACTCTGGCGCACGCACGTCCGCAAAAAATTTCCCGGCGGGGGCGACAAAGCTTGCCGACAAATAATTACGTGGATAGATTTTACTTAATTTATTAATTTTTGGGTTTCTCGCGGGTAGATTATAGAATACGGCATTGCATCGATAGGAGAAGACAAAGCGTCCCGCGGTCGGGGGTGTAAAATTACGCGTCTCATTCATTCGCTTTTACCATTATAATTTGTGGAAGTTTTACGCCATCCCGGGGAGGGCGAGCGCCGCTTTTTCAAAAACCCCTCCGCCAACGGCGCGTTTTCGGTGGGTCGAGGCCGAGGGATTAACCGGCGGATACCAAGAATAAAAATATACCGTAAATTTCCGAAAATTTAATAGAAAAAAAGGGAGAGATAAAATAGTCATTCCTTTTTCGGCTCTATTTGTAGAAAACGGAACCGTGCATTACACACGGCGTTAACAGCTAAAACTAGTGGGTGTTCCGATAGATCATCTCAAGGTTCTCGAAGGAGCTAATGTAAATAACAACGATAGTGTACGTCTACTGCACTTTAGCTGCCATTCGACCGAGATGAATAGCGGCCTAAGGCCAAAAGAAAATACGACCACCCTTCCTGTTTATAATGTCATCTGTTGCCATCCTATTAATACCAGGTGTTACTCTAACGGTTCCGTTCGATTAGCCTTTCACTTAAGCTCGACTCTTTTTTCGTCTCTTTTCAGGATCCTGCGGTTTAAGCGCCATGCGTCCCGTGCCGTCCAGTTCGCCCATTTACGTGAGTAACCCTAAATACTTGTGGAAACGTTTAAATTCGTGATAAAATTTTCGTTACAATTAACTGGACGTCGACCTTTCCGTTCCTTCCGACGGGAAATATCGGATTCGAACGGAAGGAGTCGACTTAGTAAATTCTATTCTTAACAGCAATTTGGTATTTTCAGGGTGGACTGGAGTTGAGTTTGGAGGTGGACGTTCGAGGCTCGAATTACGATCCGATTCACTCGCAGTTCTATCTAGTGTACACGGGGTCCAAGGTGCGACACGTGACGCCGGCTACGTACACCGCGGCCAAAGACGGCCCGACTCTTCGAGGCATCGTACCGGGTAAGTGCCTCCGATAAGATAAACATCCTCTACGTTTCCGGAACGAGTCCGTACTTAACGAGATTACGGCGATTCGTGCGCCTCGGCCAATAGAAGACGTTAGGAAGTTCCGGTTTATTACTATAATATGTTACGCCGGTCGGAGTTTCCTATTGTTCGATACGTATTAACCGAACGACACTTTGCGTTAATTTCTCTGGCCGGCGGCTGTTTTTAGACGGACGTTTCATTAAATTAACGTCCGACACGCCAAATCGGAAGCCATTTGTCGACAAAAGGCTACGTTTAATGGACGCTTAAACCGACGAGATAAACGGAGGCGCAGAAAGTACATTTATAGAAACGATACGGGCCGTTCGTTTCCTACTTTCCTTCCTCGGATTAATTGCCATCCGACCTGGCGTTAAGCTCCGCCCAGTTTTACGGACCGTTGACCGCTTTCGTAATTACTCTCTCTCTCGACCGTTCGTCGTAACGAGAGAGTAACCAGTTCTCCGGCCCGTGCACCCTTTTTTCTACATCTTCCTCCTCGGCCCACTCGCCGACACTTTCCTCGCCTTTCCAATAGGTACAGTCGAACGCCGTGGAGTTTACGCTCGTCCCTCCACCTTTATTGTTTTCGCCGTCATTGTGGTCGAGTCTCGAATAAAAATACCCTCTCGCTTTTTACTGGAAACGATTTTTTCTGTAAATGCCATTTTGCGTGTCTTTCCTCTTCCTATTGTCCCGCTGCCGTAAACGATCTCGGTCTCGGTCTCAGATATCGAATTGGAGGTCGGTGGCCCATCCAACCTGTTCTGCCGTCTCCTCCAATCTCTATATATAGACCGTTCTTCCCCCTACGACGTGGACGTTATCGGTTCGTCGCTAATAGAAATGAGTTAAAGTTTACCTCCTTTATCCCTTTAACCTACTTCTCACGTCTTAAGCCGACGTATTTAGGTTATTCTCCCACCCTTCGGCCGACAAATTATAAGTTCCTTTTACTATCGAAGCCCGGCCGTTTACGTTCAAATTTATCGGACGGACGGCCGCGGTGGCCCCGAACATACCGGTTCCCCCTCTCTCGTCTTTGGAAAGTAATAGAAATTTATAATTCGTTTGTTGCGCTAATGGGTAAAAGGAACTCGTTTCTTTGTCTCTCGGCAGCCACGGGTACTTTCGAATGACTAACTTTTGAATTAGCGTACGTGTCGCTCGTGTCCGATACGACTACCTTCGGTGTCGTAGTTAGTGTATATTCGAACTCTCCCGCTTATAACGATTACGTTTTTGTTTTATTAAATGGTCCGAAGGTGGGTTAGACCGTGTCTGTCGTCGTGATTTAATTTGGTGTATCGAAAGTAAGTGCGGGGCGTTCTTTGCCCGTAGATGTTTCGTGGAAAGCGATTTAATAACTGTCGTCTGTTGTGGCGCGTGTTGTCTTTTCGCCATTGGCTTTACCGCGCCGTCGTACACTGGGATGAAAAACACAGTTATTACTTTGTACCGTACTGTAGCTTATTTTGCTAGTTCCGACACCGACTAGACGGGGTCGAGGTTGGATGACGTCACTTTCGGTTACGTTTTACTCGATGACGCAGACTCCATTGCGTAATTCGTAATTCGGCGAGTTTTAAACGAAAATGGGTTTCGATGATTTTTCGAGTCGTAGTGGTTAAACTACCCACGCCTTTGGTAATACAATCATCAAAATAATGTTTTCGTATAAAAGTTTTGACTATTTTATTGCCCACCCACTCCGACTTGTTCCGGATTCCACGTTGTACTGTACTGTACGTCTGTACGTCTATTATTTAAAATATGACAAATCACTGTTTTCGTGCTGGCGATCTTCGGTATTTTTCGTTAATGGAAAGAAATTAAACGATTTTTATGAATATTTTACTGTTATCTTTTGTAAATAAAGATATAATATAATATATATATTATATCTCTTTATATATATATATATATATATATATATACTTATTATTATTCTGTAATTAATGCACCTTTACGTTGTATGACTAGGCATTGTTGTGTTTGAATTTGTTTAACATTAATATTAAAGAAATAATTGCACATTTCAAAGTTTATTTGTAGAAAGTGTACTCGTTAGTATTATAAAGCAATTCTAAGCAATAACTAATGTAGAAATTGATTAAACAGTGTTTCAATTATATACAACAGTTTTCCAATTGTATATATCTGTAATGACATCACGATTTATCGGTTGGAATATGTTCAAAATCTTTACTTCATTGAAATAATTAAAATTTTTAACTACCGATATCACAATTATCTGTAAAATTAGATAAAAGTTCGATAATAACCACAATAAAAAATAAAAATATTTCGATTATTTATCTTTAGTAGAGTATTCTTAAAATGTGGAATGGGCTTTGGACCGATGATAGAATGCCAAACAGAAGCGAAAGACGTCTATATCAATTTCTCTCTGTCGGGCACGCTTATTCTTTCATCCATTATAACTGTGGTGAATGAAGCACTACGACCGAGGAACTGGGGTCTTTAACCCCGCGTTTCCACCACTATATTTTGCTGCGTGGACAGTTCCGTTCATAAACTTACTTTTAATTTTAAAATATCGCGTAAAAATATTTTTGCAATAGTTTATATTATTTAATGTTTTTAAGAATATTTATAAATGTTTTTGCAGATAAAGTTTTGTTTTATTATCTTTAAATAAAAACATTTAGTTGTTAAAATTTATTTTGAGTTTTCACCATAATTTGACTATTAAAAATTTAAACAAAAATCAAATTTAAGCTTATTCCACTTCTACTTATCGAAATGCTTTAAAAATATATATTTATTCACACTTTTCGTAACAGATTCGATAGATGGAAAATATTTTGTATTGATGAATATAAGAAAAAATTCCATTAAAATAAATAATCCATAAAACTTTTCGTACAAAAGAATTACTAAATCTTAATAAATTATTTTAGATATGACGATAAGTTTCTTTTTAAATACCAGTAGAGATTTTTTTTTAAAGTTGCATTTGTCATTTTTATAAAAATATTTGTCAAAAAACTAAAATAAACTTTATTTTCGGTTCAAGAATATCGATTACATTATTTTGAAAATTCAAAATTGTTTTCGACCCGTTGCGTCTTTATATATTGCATTTATTTTCGGAGATGCCACTATTTTCACATAATTCTGCCGATACAGTAATGAAATAATTCGGTTTAAAATTTTTTAAATTTATATTTTTCATTTAATAATAATGACGATAATTAATGGATTAATTTATTATTAAAATATTAATTTAAAAAAAATTAGTTTGGAAAACTTTTGTACTGTACAGTACATCCTAGACGAGAAGAATGGCTTATCCATTACACTAACTAAACAAATTAATTTATGTTTTGTAATTATTTACGCATTAAAAATTGTATTATTAGATTTTGTTGTTACGATTCGGAACGATACGTTTATCGAATCTTTTAATATTTGTTAGATTTATGTCTGGGATATTACGCTAATCTTTGTCGGGAATGACGAAAGAAGCATTGTCGACATTTGAATAAGCGATTGAAAATATTCTTAAATTTGAAATATCAATCTGTATTTTGGAAAATATTTATTGCGGGGTGTGCGCGATCCAAATGGAATTTTTGCATTTTGAGTGTAAATTTCGGAAAGGTTTGGTTTGATGGGATGAGGCGATGCGACGTGTAGGCGATCTGTCGACGGAGGATGTCTCCCGGGAGAACTTTCTACCGGAAACCGTCCTCTATTTGGGGATTAGAAATTTGAAGAAAACTTAGAAAACTCCGCGTGGCCGATCCGTTGGGCGGATGCGAACCCGTGACCGACTACCGGCGTTCGGCGGTTTTATCCGCTAAGCCGCCGGCGGGGCGTATTAGGGAAAGACTTAATGCGAAATGTAAATTTGGGATCATTATATTCGTATTTATCGTAATAATCTCTTAAAGGAGCGTATCCTGGCGGCATATTCGGTACTACAACACCATTTACGACGAAAAATATATTATTATTTTATTATTACTATTAAATTTCTATTTTACTATTTTCTATTTTAAATTCAAGAATTTCCATAAATATATACAAAACATTAAGATGACAATATTGGCTCCCGGTAATGGCAGCCCTCTTTGCAAAATCTTAGATATTATAATAAAAATTTCTTCGTTATTAAGTTTGAAATATATTGAAGTAATAAATTTGAAAGATCTTGTGCTAAAATTTCATTGCTATAAAATTTAATGTATATCTTAGTAATACATTGCTATTTTTTTCTGATAAACTCAATTTTGTGTTTACTAATTCGATTCTGACAATCGATTCAATTACTGCATTTTTATTAAGATTGTATTCGGATTTTCAAGCTAGTTAAAAAAGCGGAAGCATTAAACATATGTCTATTATAAATCCTATGGTATTCGTTCGTATTTTCTGAAATGATGTTTAAAATGTAACTGCCGTGTCTGCACTTGTTGCTTAGACATTCGTACTGGTTATATTACGCTCGTAAACAGTATATTATACTTGTAGTTAATATAGTATGTAATATGTGTATAGTAATTATATGTATAATAATTAGTATGCGTAATATCGTCGAAGAAAACCATTTCTCTGATGTTTTCGTGTAATGCTTAATTTTGTATAACTTATCATTGTGCTCTTTTTCACTTTTTATTTACTAAGAATTGATGTATATAAACACACATACTGTAGATACAGACGTATATACGGTATACGTATATTTGAGAACAAATTTTTTTTGTTATTTCCGAGTGTCCGCCGGTGGCCGGGCGGATAAAACCGTGGATGCCGGTAGTCGGTCGCGGGTTTGTGCCTCGCCGCCGGGCGGGTCGCGTGGAGTTTTCCGAGTTTTCTTCGCGTTAGTAACACCTAAATAGGGCCGGTTTCCCTTAAGAGACCTCCCGAAAGGCATTGTACCGTACGTCGATAAATCTACGAAATCTTTATTTTTGATTAATTTCTTCCGGACTCGAAATCTTTAGAATGATGAACTGCCGATACTCGAGGAATATGTTGTTCTGTTTTATGCCATATTACCTACGGTTTTATTTATTGCTGCCATTGATTAAAAGCGATTTTCGAGATAAATAATTTCTGAAATCGATAATTATGTTACTTATCTTTGGATGCGGTGGAAACGGCATAAGTTACGAGAAGATAATTCGGATAATACGAGTTTTTAAAAATTAAAATTTTTAGTTTGTGCCTCTGCGAACGAGGGAACTATTTCAAAAGTACTAGGAAAATTTTATTAATATTTAACTTTTCTGTACTCCTAAAAAACAATGTGGAATTATTTGTATGCAAATCTATAAGAGTTTTTGTAAAGGCTAAATATTTCATTTTTGAATGTATACAGATTAGTCAAGTTATATGTATCAGACATCTCTTTATATTATTATTCATCTTTCTATTTACTAGTTCATTTGTCTTATGTTGTTCTATAATTATGATTTGTGAATATTCTCAGAATAAATATTTTTGGAATAGAATCAACATTTATATGGAAATTACTGTCTAAAGACATAATTAGCAAATGCAGTCCATTAAAGTTTTTCATATAATATTTAAAAATTTTATATTATTTATTTCAATTTCTAATTACAAAAGGTGTATATAACCCCATACGTTAGAATTATTAAATTTATTAAGATACGATGGCTCGACGTTTCTTACTCGTTAGCCAAATTGCTTTGAATGGCCGTAGCCCGATAAAAATGTTGCGGATCGTTTAATAATTACAAAAGTTTAAAATGTTAGAATATTTTAAACGTGATAATAATAAAATCTATTGTTTAAAATGATTAGTAAATCTTGTAGCGTGATGATAATTAAAAATAGAGTTAGGAACAGTTTAGTCACATTTATTTTACTTTTAAGTATTTGTTTTATATTTCAAATTTAATATCAGATTAAATTTGGAAACAGAGTTTGGATAATAATGTTTATATTTACTCAGCTTTAAATATTACAGAGTTTTGTTAGTTTTTTTTTATTTGTAGCAAGAAGAGTATTATGATAGAATGAGAGAAGTGTGTTTAAAATGCATAAACTCAGAACTGTTTAAGATATTAACATTGCTGCATTTTGCATAACTAACTAATGAATGCAAGTGAGGCTTATAAACTGGTTTCATTGTTTCTGTAATAAAACTCTATGAACTATAAACTAGAGATCTCAGTAATCCTACTTGACACCAGGTCATCAACATGCTTAAAATAGGAATGTAAAGTTCAAAACATCCAATCTAGTCATTTACACAATAAAAGATGGCGCCATACTTAGCATCATATCATTATTGAAAACTAGCAAATTTTAAATATAAAACACTATTAAACTACATAATTTAAATGAAATATAATTGCTTTATTAGAAATTTTTGGAGGGATTTTTTTTTTTACTTTGAGAGCATTTTTCAGGCCCATCATGGGCTTGGCAAGATCCAAATGAAGCCATCAGGTGGCAAGGGATGGGCCTGACATATTTAAGAATTTTTCGGGCTGACCATCCTAAAAAATTCTTGAAATTTTTTAGTTGTCTAGATTCAATCCCAGGTTCTCCAGAGTCTCTTTCTGAAAGAAATCTTTATTGTATTGAGATATATCTGATTCACTGGAAGAAGTCACTTTATTTAACAAAACTTCTAATCAAGTCAACATTAATTTTATATCTTCAAAAATAGTTTTCTTAAGAATTTAGGAAAAAGAAATAGAAATACTTATTATAGTAATTTATATATAAATAAATAACGACTAACCCGTTACAAAGCTACACATCCACAAGAGCCGAATTATCGGGCTAGAGTTGGCTATAATAAATAAATAATTAATAAGACAATTTGGCACTAGAGTTCGGCGTTAGGCGTCATCTCTTACTAAACTTAATAATTATAATTAAATTAAATAAATAATTTTAATAATTTGGAACTGGAGGAAAAGAAATCGGCCCGAAGCGGGACTCGAACCCGCAACTTCTGCTATCCGTGCAGACACGTTACCAGTTACGCTACCCGGACCTTCGGTCCGATCGCCTCCTCCAGTATATATAAGCTAACACGACGACCATCGACGGTCATTACATATTTATATATTATCTAGTTTTTATATATATATTTAATTAGTAGGTAATTTATATATCTATACCACATCTGTGTTTAAACTAATCTTTTTAAGAACCAGAAATACATATTAATCCTAAAGACATCAAAAAGTTTTATTTGATGAAAATCAATTCATATGTGGGATGCTGTGAAACATTCTAGAATATTTATCTGCATTTGATTTTCTGCTTCTTTCAAAATGGCAATGAAAGATCTTTATGCCTAATGTCCATTGCAAACGAGTCGATGTAGTTGTTTCGACAGGTAGACAGAAATTAGGTTTTATGTCACGTAACTGCTTTTTATCTGTGTTTGGTCATCAATTCACAGCAATCATTAGCTACTGTCAATGATTGCCATGGATTGATGATTGACTGTGCATGAGCATCACTAATCACTGAATGAAAAGAACCAACAAGTTGAATATGCTCTTCATCAAATGGACTATCTACATTTCGTTGAAAGGACCGACCTTGAGTCTACCGGTCAATTGCAAGCAGGCAAATTTGTTTCAACATCAAAGATGATCGGTTTGCTTTGATGTCGACTCATTTGTACCTGGCCTAAGAGTGTATAACTTTCACACATTAAATGAAACATTAGGAAGGGGGAAATTCACTGTAAATCATTCTGCAAATGAAGGAACTTCAAAATGGACTATATATTGCATTCTCTAATGTTTCAACAGTGAGTTATCACCACAGAGAATAACAAGATCTAGTAGAAAAGTGAAAATTCTAATGAAAACCAACTAGAAATGATTGAAAAGTACCTTTGAAGGCAGCAACAAGATTTCAATTCAATCTGTAACTGAAAATTACTTTTAGTTGGTTCTAAGAGGCTTTGGAAACAAAAACACATATTAAATATTGAAAGAAGCAGGTAATTCTGAACAGAACTGATATGTAAAATCACTGGCAAAGAGCAAGTGTGGAAGGTTATTGCAAAAGCTCTCTGAAAGGTTCTTCATTTTAGATGTCATATCTTATATGATTATAATCATATAATAAACGTTGGCATGAAGTGACATTGTATTATATTATGGATGTCATATCTTACTTTACACTTTTGGACTCAACAATCAATGGTAATAGTTGATTTTATACCACTGATATCTCCTCTACACTTACTCATGAAGTTTTCCAGAAAAAGAAATTTGAGGGCAAAACTTCAGTTTGGATTGCAATGGGACTGAAAGCCCTGATCAGAGAACAAAGTTTTGCTATCAATGCCGAACAATATTTAAATTAATGTATACGATATTGCTCGATTCTTTATATTTGAAAGAACTACAGTAGACCATCGATTATCCGAAACAATTCGGTACTGGGGTTGTTCGGATAACTGATCATTTTCGAAAAATATATTATACACAAAACTGTGCTGTATATATTTTGTATCACACATCTTACAAACACATATCTTATATAAAGTAGTACATTAAAGTAAGCCTACAGTTTAGGTTGGCAGGGAGGGGGGAGAAAATTTGAATTTGCCGACTGGAACACTTTCGGTTAACCGATGTTTCTGTTTATCGGAATTCAGATAATCAATGCTCTACTGTATTCTCAAGCAGAATATGTTATCTGGCCAGATCAAGCAAGTTCATACTATGCCAAAACTATATTGGATTATTTGTGACAAGACGACTTACCTTCATTGAAAAGGATGACAATTCTGAAAATATGCTGGAAATTAGGGCAGTCAAGTATTTTTGGCAGTTCAACAGTGGTGTAGCGAACATAACTGGCACCCGACATTTTATTGGCACCCCTTTCTCCCCTCCAGAAACATATAGTTTGTCTTGGAGACCATTTGGGCGCCTTTCTGCGAGTGGCACCCGGTGCACGATAACCCCCTTCCACCTCCCTCGCTACGCCACTGGTTCTCAAGGCAGCTGTTTATGAAAAGGGGTAGAAGGTAACAAACATGGATTGGTTGATCAATTGTATAAAAGACTGTCTGAAAAATGTAAACCAAACTCTTGTACAGAAACTTGCATTGCACAACCAAAGTTGAATTGATTACATTTGACAACAGGAACTTGTAGAAGTACAAAAATAAAAGATAATGTACAGCTTTTCATCATTTTTTAAATGACTATTTATTTAGTTCATACAATAAAAACTGTTACACAAACTTGTGCAAATTTTTTTCTGGACAGTCATTAATAACTGGTTAACATAAAATTTGAACACAAAGAAGACAAATATGAAAAAAGAGAAACAAATTTATAAACAATAATGAACAAGAAGAATTTGAAAGAAATTAGGTCCAAATATTCCTAATTTAAAAATTACCTGGATAAAATGTGAAGATAGCTAGCTGTTCAATAAGCATTTATCTACAACAGTTTTGAAATATAATTTTAAATGTGTTATTAACAATACAGTATTTCCAAGATATAAATATAGAAAATATAAAACAAAAAATACAAAAAATGTTTTTACAAAATGTATTTGAATAATGAAAACTGACTATACTCAGCATACATGGATTTTCATTTATAAATAATGCTAAAGAAACTAAAATATACTTTAAAATCATCTTAACAAAATAAAATGCTTAGAAGAAAAATGAATTGAGTTGTAGTATGGGAAATTTGATTTTAATGTCAATGATTGAGTTTTCAATAGCATATCTAAACACTGGAAAATTGATAAGATTATTTCCATTGTAAAAAATGATAAAAGAAACTATCAAAATTATAGATAAATAAATCTAATAAGTCATGCAGGTAAATTTAAAGTTCAATGGAGTAAATTATTACAAGAATATAAATTTTGGATTCTGATGAACAAAAATACAGTAAAAGACAAAAGCTAAATGCTGGATATACTATATTCAATCACCCTACTCAAAAGCCTAAACTCCAGCAAAAAATCCTTTACCTATGCAAATGTTTTTGTCTACATTCCATTGGACATCATCAAGCTGTGGAATTGGAAAATGGAGCCAGTGTTTGAAAAGTCAAATGCAACATGTTTAAAAATCACACAAAACCAATAACCGATGTGAAGAAAACAAAACACTATTCCAGCTATGCAACATGTTGTATGCTGATGACATGGATTTCTAAGAAGTCTCCCTATAGACTTCTTAGAAATCCATGTTGTACCTGGTGGTGCAAAATGGATTTTCTTTTCACAATGAATTTCTTTTCATGAATTTGTTTTCACAATTTTTCTAAAAAGTCTGTTAGGGGATCATAGAACACCATACTACCATTTACATCTCAGGAACTGCAATCCGCCTTAATCTGAAATGTACAACAGTCATATACAATGCAGCACTGGCTCCTATTTACCAAGAGATAGCATTTTGACATTCATGTTCCTTTCACAGATTGAAACTTTCTCCGTGCATTTATGTTTAAAATTTGGTTTCAAAAAGATTTTTTAAAATTACAAAATAAAAAATGTAATGGTTATTTTAAGTGAAAACTTTAATACAAAAAAAGACTTGATTAGAACTACATTAGGAGAAATAACTTCAAAGAAGGAAATAGAGGCAGAATGAGTAGATATTAGGGAGTTTGAAGGATTGGAAGAAAGGATAAAAGCAGAGAGATAGCATGCACTAATAACATCAAGCTGACCTACAAAAGGAGTGCACACATTTTTTCTCTCCTTAGAAATGCCAAAGACCACCAGTTTGGTGACATTCTCCAGGTGTATGCTCCATCCCCTTCACCAACCATTGAACTGGAAATGAATTGGAGTACATTGGAGCTATCTACAGACAGATTGCTTCCCGCATAAAAGAACACCAAATGGACATTTTCAGTGGTAGATAGATTTAAACTATATTGAAAATGTATCATTTTTAATATATATTTAGAAGCCTGGATCAAGATAGTTTTAATTTGGATAAACATTTCTAGAAATTCAATATTTCATTTTCAAGATTCAATAACCACTCACCACACCAGATTAATGATAATGACGCACTCTGAACCAATTACAGTGTGATAACATTTTTGTTATCGCGTCGTAATTGATTCCGAGTGCGTCATTTTCAAGATTCACTACGAATAAGATCTATTTAATTTTTTTAAAGGTTTAGAAATAAAAAAAATAAAAGTTGTTTATTGTATGATTTAAAAATTTATTGTTATTGAAAATCAGATTTACAATAGCTTTAAAAATCAGTTTATTGAAATTTTTAAAAATTTTTCAAATGATCCGAATTAATAAATTATCACATAAACTATATAAGGTATATAAATGGCAACAACAGTAATAATGTAGAAACTCTATTAATAAAATAGAATTTCTTTGGCAAATTTAATTTGATGTCAATGCAAACAGAGCTAAATAGTTTAGAAGAATAGAAAAAAACATTAAACCTAAATAATGAATGAATGTTAATATAGTGCACTATTTTAGAAACAGTTTCTACATTTAGATATCAATTCTTTTGACCTAGTTATACATAAACTATTAGAAAGATTGTTTCAATTGGTAAAATTCTGAAGAACAAGAATGTATTCAAATAAGGTAAATTAAAAGTCTGCAATATAACAATAATGCAGGTCTTTAATATTGAATTGCAGGCGTGAATAAATTGAGATAAAAGGAAAAAAAATTATTAGTATTTGAAATGAAGCAAACTGTTTAGAAGAAATTTAGAGATGTCCAAATATCATTTAATAATCATGTACTCCGAACCAATTACGATGTGTAGATAATGAAAACAAACAAAAACGAACGATTTCGAACTCCTTCCGCGTTCTTCATCAGTTCTTTTCATTATGTACTGTACATACTGTAATTGGTTCAGAGTATACAATTAACTATATCCTGGTGTGGTGAGTGGTGGTTCATTTTTCTTGAATTTGAATATTAATCAGATCCTGAATAATTGAATACTCCAAATACTTGGTCAACTTAATTATCTTATATAACTTATTTAGTTAATAATTTATTTAATATTTATTATTTAACTTGCTTTATTTATTTCAATATATTAATAAATTAATAAAGTAAAACAAAAAGTAAAAGGAAAACAATTGACTAAATTTAAAAAAATGAAACTTCAAACTTTTAATTTTTAATTTAAGTTTTAAAGTAGCTTTTTTTAGCTATTCTTATCTCAACTACAATAGATTAACAAAGAATTGTTCTCATTCTTATCTACTGCAGATTTTTATTTAAGAAAACAAGAATTTTAATATATTCGGGGCATAGTTTATTTCTTTTCCTGTCACAAATAAAACTAAAGGTGCCTAAAAGGAACTATCTGTACACAGTGGCAGATATAATACTATTGACACAATAAAAATTAAAATTTTATTTGTTTGTACTTCAAACTGTTTTTAAAAATATTTATGATAGCAAATATGGTTTATCATACCATCTGCAATACAATTGTCAAGCACTTGTTTATTAACAGTGCTTGACAAAGGTACTTAATAATATTTGAATAATTAATAATTGTCGAGTTAACTCTCTTCGTACTTCTGGATCTGCTACTGTTGCTGTACATATGGTGTGATATTTGAGATATTTGAATAAATTTTTTTAAAATTAATGTAATATTCACAATTTTGAATTTCAAAGACTTTCTAGTATTTGAGTATTTGCAGGTGGTATTCAGCTACATCTAAAAACTTGTAATTGTTATGTTGAAAATAAGTTATCAAGAAAGATTTAGTTAAAAGTAACTGATTTAATAATTTTGCATGAATTTCAAGTAAACTCCCATACTTGTTCTTATAGATAAATATGAAAAACATTGTAGTATGTGATAAAAAGGATGAAATAGGTTCAGGTCAATTGTAACCTATTTCATTCTTCATTTTACAAAAATTTTCATTTCAAGAACTTTGGAAAATCTACATTAATAGAAAATTTGTAATTGAAAAAGAATGAAATATATGAATTTCTAAGTAAAACACCTTTAATGTAAAAGCACCTAACCTAAGTAAAACACCCTAAATAATCTTGTTATATTAAAGGTGATTTACTTAGAAATTGTGATTCATTTCCCTCGGTATAACAAGTCCTAGTTCACAAGAACATCTGAAGTGGACACCAAGGGTGTTGCCAAGGGGGGGCAGGAGGGGGAAGCTACCCTCCCCAGAAATTCGAAAAAATTATTTAAATGCTAAGTTTTAATTAAAATAATCTTCTTAGGCTTCCTGTAAGTTAAAAAAATGTTTTAATTAAGATATTTCTTTTCCAGTACATAGTAAATCATTAAAACTTTATGAATTGTTTTTATTTTACCTACATACAATTCATATCCTCTATCAATTTACATCATCTTGCCCTTCTTGCCCATTGGCTGGCATCGTCCTTGATGGACACAGAGATGTAATATACTCTAGATCAGTGATCTCCAAACTTTTTTGATCCCGTACCCCTAAGACGACAGTAATTCTAAGTTGTACCCTCTATAATATAATAGCGACGTCGAGGCCGAAGTTTTAAACACGAAAATGTGTACGTCGGATGTTCGGCGCCGCTTTCTCGTAAGCCTAGAAGTTTGACAATGGTGTTTGGAAAGTCAGTGGAATCACGCTCGACATTCCAAATGGCATTGTCAAACTTCTAGGCTTACGGGAAGGTGGCGCCGAATGTCCGACATACATGTTTTGCGTTTAAAACTTCAGCCTCAACATCACTAATATAATACCATATTTGCTCGCATACAAGATGATCTCGCATATAGGACGAGATGTGATTTTAAAGATCAAAGTAAAGAAAATTAGATTTATTATTACAATTCTAATTTAATTTTGTTTAATCACAAGTAAAATATCAAATGAACATAAATGCACACATTGTCCTGAAAAAATTACTGGCATTTTAAACTTTAAGGAAAAATTTTGTAAAATCGACAACATAATTTGTTCACATAAAACTGGACAATCCGGAACCTTTTTTTTGCCAATTCTTAACAGTCGAATCCACTCTCCGTCGATTACACTTATGAGTTTCTCCGAATTCTGATTTCTGAATAATCATCT
Source organism: Centruroides vittatus (assembly GCF_030686945.1). NCBI lineage: Eukaryota > Metazoa > Arthropoda > Arachnida > Scorpiones > Buthidae > Centruroides > Centruroides vittatus. The sequence continues at coordinate 529,625 of NW_027122360.1, read as the reverse complement.
GTTTTCACGTGGGAACAGATTAAAACTCATATCGGGCTCCCACGTGATTTTGGAATTTTAAATTGGAATTCAATTCAAAAGCTTTGCTTTTCATGTTGCTATTCATCTTTACTCCTGACAATACACTAGAACGATTGAAACGACCCAGATAAAATACTTTTGTTTTTAAACACCAGAGGGTGAGCATCTGGTAGAAAATGCGAACATGTTGTTCACAAAAATTATTTGCAAAAACGTAAAGGATCTTTTGTTTGCGTGTATAGGATGACCTAGGAATTTGAAGCTGTGATAAATGAATAAAAACCTCACACTGTATTTGCTTGCACTATAAGGAATATATATATATATATGTGTGTGTGTGTGTGTGTTTAGTCAAAAGTCAAATTATTTATTATTTATTTATTTTAAACAATATACATAATTTAAATTAAATTACAGATTTACATTTTGAATTAGAATTACTATATTTTGACTGTATAGGACACATACAGTATTTTGAAGGAAAACTTGGCATACCCCCAAATATCACTTTGCATACCCCCTTGGGCAGTGGTTCTTAACCTATTTATACTCGCGGCCCACCAAATCTTTCATAATTTTTTTTGTGACCCCCATTTTTTTTAATAATAATTTATATTTGTTAAATTATCTATAATAAATTGATTTTTTATTATTGCTTTATTTTTTATATAATAAATGTAAATCATAACTTTACTATTTCATTATCTATTTAAATAACATTCAAACTTCACAATTAAATATGAAAACTCATTAATTTTTAACAAATAAAATCAGAAACATGTCGATAAATCGATCCAAAGTCGATGCTAAAACTAAACTAAAACTAAAACATCCACAACTTGTAAAGATTTTGCATATCCTTTGCAAAAATATTTAAATTTTCAAAGCCTACTACTAAGCTTACTATTTTTCCTAATTATTTTTAAAATTCCAAGCATGCAGTAGTGTAGCGTGGGGGGGTGCAAGGTGTATCATGCACCGGGTGCCACTCTCAGAGGGGCGCCCAAATGGTCTCCAAGACAAACTATATGTGTTTCTGGAGGGGGAAGAGGGGCGCCAATAAAATGTCGGGCGCCAGTTATGTTCGCTACGCCACTGCAAGCATGAATAGTTTCTTAGAATTGCTTTGGAATAAAAGAAGTAAATACTGCAGTGTAAGTAGCATATTTGCATTTATTTCTTCTGTACTAACAAAGTTGTATGTAGAAAGAAATAAAAAATAAATAAAAAAATACTAAATAGGAAAACTTTATCTTTCTTACTTCACTTCTCAATATGATATTCGGTTATACATACATACATACATACATACATTCTTTATTTAGGTACAAAAGTACATTTCTCGGCCCCGCGTATGCATTACCGAGAGGTTTGTAAAATATTAAATAGAGTAACATTGAGTAAATATATATATACATTAGTACAGTTAAAGTAATTAAAGAATAAATAGAATAAGTACATATGTATATGTAAGAACAATATAGTATTTGTAATAATAATTCATAGTGTTTAAATGAATAAATTAAATGAACAAAAAACAAAACAAAACAAAAAAAAAAAAAAAAAAAAAAAAAAGATTATAGTTATTATAGGTAATTATAGTTGCTGAAAACTGTAGGCACATCCGTGGTAGTCATAGTTTTATTCAGCAATTAAAATGTCGAAATGTTTGCCTGTAGGAAAAGCAGAGATCCAAAATGGAGAATGCCTGATGAGTGGTCTACAGGTGATCCAGTATGTCTATAGTTTAAGACACTTTGCCTTTAACAAGGCGCAACTCTCAGACGATGTAGAGTTCACGCACTAAGGGACGACCTAAAAGCAGCACCTCTCAATGCACAACTGAAGCAAACATAAACACATTGGTTTCCACAAAAAACTGAAATTTCGTACTACAGTTAAAAACACGTCGTATACATCAGGGCACGTTGATTACTTGAAACACGCTGAACACTAAGATATCGAGGCACACAGAGAAAACCCATTGCACAGATTTAGGAGCTTGCCGAAACTTATTCGAAGCACACTTGACCCATTGAAAACACCACAATGATATGTTGAGACACACTCAAGCACATTGAATTGATTTAAACATTGAAACACACTAAGCACTAAGCCTATTAGGCACACTAATGCATACGAAGCACATTAAAACACTTATGAACATACTGAAGACACATTGGAGGACGTTGAGGCACTTAAGTGGTAAATTAAGAAAGCTAAACTAAAAGTCTAGAATTCGTTGAAAGATATTATAGACATGTTGATCTCACTAAACCTGCCAAGCGCGTTGAAGGAAATTAATGAACACCACTGTAAAAAAAAAAAAATTCGGTTATACAATCAATTTTCTTTTTATTATATTCTGAAGGAAATTTTGCATAATTTGGCAGCCCCCGGCAAACTCCTTACGGACCCCCAGGAGGCCACGGCTTCCCTGTTAAGAATCACTGCCCTAGGGTATGCATACCCACTTTGAGGACCTGCTCTAGATATATCTGTAAAAAAATTATTTCACAGAAAGAGATTTATGAAGCCTTCTTTCAGAAATTGAAAATTAAGAATTTTTTTATTTTCTGTTACAGGCTTATAATTTCTTGGAGTGTTTTGGTTATTTACAACAGAATATGATATTATACTTTTGTTTTCATAACAGAATCTTACATAGACCAGATTGTTTTATTTATATTGTCATAATTTTATTTTTTAGAATTTAATTAACATAGTCATTTAAATACAGTAAATGACTAGAAATATAAGTTTTTGGTATAATGCTCTTTATAAGATGTTATTATCTATTTTCTGATATCAGTTGGTGATATTCTCATTAAAGGCTGGCCCTATATTGGCCTTCTTGTTCATTTCATTAAATACATATGAATTCAAAGTCCAGTTTTTCTTCTTAAGACAAAAAATGATTTTAAAAAGTTGCTTTGTAATTAAAGACTCTATTAATTCATTTATATTTAAATGAATTAGAAATACATATAAAAAAGAAGCAAATGGTCTTTTATTATAACTATTTTATTTACTGGATGTTTTTAAATTCTAGTACATTATACAAAAATAAACTTTTAACTAGAATATATGTATGATTTTAAAATTTTATAGATCAAACATCTCTATTTTTATAAGTAATTTATTATTATTTTACATAAATAGTTTTATACTTTAACAAAATCACTTTTTATTGTATTGAAATCTCTCTCATTTTATACTTGAAATTATCTATTTAAAAGGATTTTAATAATTTATTATAAATATTAACCTTATATAAATGCCCTTAATTTTAAATAATTTTATGTAGTTCAGCTAATAAAAATCAATAAAATTTTTCCAGTTATTTTTATTATATGAATCACATTTGTAATTGCTTATTCTTATTGACTCACTCGACATCATTTTATCCGATGGAAAAATATATACATTAAAGTTATTTTTATATATAAGTAATCAGCTTCACTCCCTTTTAAATGATCTTTTCAATTTTTCAACCCCACCCATCAAATGCTATAAACATGATTTCAATGTAAAAGTTGTCAAATTTAATAGTAAAATCATAAATTTAATTTTATTAAATATTTAAATAATAAATTTGTGAGACATTTAAGTATAAAGTTGTGAATGTATTAAAATAAATCTTATTTTAAATATAAGAAAAACATCAAGGATAAATGACCTTGGAATGTCAGATATCAAAGAAAGTAAGTAAAGTTAGAACAATTGCTAGGTTTTTATTCAAGGTTTTTCTTATAATTATCTGTTATCAGATATACAAAACTGAGTGTAATTTATGTTTATAAACTATATTCTAGAAATTAGTTCAGAAAAACAAATAATTCTAAATTTATAGTTATAAATGGATAAATAGTTTGATTAATTGAAAGGAAAAATCAATTTGTCATCACGATTTCTATAATTGTAGTATTGTGTTCCTGTTTTCATTAATGAAGAAAACTGTCGATATATTTCGAAAATTTAATAATGGTTACTAAAATCAGTACTTATAAAAATTTAAATTAGTTGTGTAGAAAATAAATTGTTAAAAAGTGAGACAAGGCTATTGGTTGTCTCATTTCTTATTCATTTGTTACTCTGAATGGTTGATCCAAGAAGTTTTTGATAATTATGAGATTGGAATTAAGATAAAATGAACTTTGAGTAATAACATGATTATACCTCATGATGAACTCAAGAACTAATCAAGAAATTGAATGCTGCTGTCAAAAAACATCATACAAAATTTAGTCACGAAAATTTCAAGAAAGATATATGATAAATTTAAAATTGGAAGGGAAGTAATCAAACATTTGAATATTTACGCAGTTCGATTGTTAATGATGTAACCGACTAACTTGAAATATGATTTTGAAATCAGAATCCACAAAGCAGGAAATAGTTTCTTTAAAATATCAAAAATATGCAGTAATGAACAGTTAAATAAAAAAAAAAAAATTAAAATTAATCAAGACAGCAATTTGGAGTGTGGAAACATATGGATGCAAATCTTAGATGCTTGACTCTAGGAGCATGTTGGTTTCCATCTTGTTCAAAGACAGTCTCAAAAGCTCCTCAAGCTTTTGAAATGTAGTCTCTGAAGAAGATGGAAAGAATAAGTTGGATGGAAATACTTCACAAATGATGGGTTGCTGAAAAGAATGGAAACAGAAAAAATTTGTTGGCCAGCATAATGTAAAGGGAAACTGCTTTTGAGGACATTTCATGAAGGGAACCTGGAAATCTTAAAAACTACATTTTAGAGAAGGATTGACAGCACTGGAGGAAAAAGATCCTCAATAAGCTAGGATTTTATTCGGGATCGTTCTCTGTAATTCTAGTGCATCAATCTGATACACTAGTATTATCAAAGTATTTGCTGAATTATTTCAGTCTATACCTATAAACAAACTGCTTTTTATCTGGTTATTAATTAGCCTTAATATGTGTTGATAAATAATCTAGTAGATTATTTGGTAAAAAGTTTAATATTGATAACTTATGACAATGTTTTTAGACCACACTTGCAGAGTTAATCATTTATATTTACAAGGATATATAAATATAAACGAATATATATAGTAGAGTCCGCATAAGTCGACATCCCAAGGGGAAGTGAAAATGTGTGGAGTTATCCAATATGATAACTAAAGCAAAGTTGGAAAATCCACAATACTACAATTAGTAAAATACAGTAGTGTAATATACCTCTCTGATTATCCATCAGTGATACTAAAGTTGGTTTCTACTCCAAGTACCCCAGCAATTTCCATCACCTTTTGTTTTAGTATTGGTCCCAAAACAGGAAGATTCGATGAATGAATTTGCTTTAGCCAATGTAGGAGAGCATCTTCGACATCTTTGTACGGCGACTTTCTCTGGTGTTTTGAGACAGCTGTGACAAAAATCCAAGAAGAAGTTTTTTAATTTCCTCTTTTTTCTTCAGGATTCCCACCAATGTTGTTTTTGAAAGGTAAAAAAAAACCTTCCAAAACTATTGTTTTGCAAATTTGGCTTGCAAAGTTTTCTTATATTCAACTTCAGAAACAAGTTCGTATTTTTCCTTCGGCGTAAGCATTTTAGCTTTCGGACACTCATTTCTAACAGAAATGTGAAACAGGTGCTACAAATAACGCATGACGTGAGAAAATGCAAAATCGGATTCTGCTGTGACGCTGATATAGATTGTATATTTTTTGTTTATCTGTTATTATTTTATATATAAAAATACATAGAATGTTAAAGCATTTTTATTATGTATATATTAACAAATAAGTCGACTCCCCTCCTGAAAAACATGAGTTTACGCCGCACTGTGCAGTGTGAACTCATTTTTTTTCAGGAGGGGGAGTCGACTTATCAGACGTCTAAACAAGTGTGGGACAGAAAAAGTATGTCGATTTATCCGGTGGTGACGAGTTAAATGGTGTCGAGTAAACCAGAGTTTTTTAACAGTGCTTATGTAAGTCGGCCGGGACCACGGAAAACTGACTACTTAACCGACGGTGTCGAGTTATACCTATGACGACTTATGCGGACTCGATTGTATATATTATATATCAGTATGATTATGAAAAATGATAAATTTATTATGTTGTTTTACTTTATGTATTATGTTACAAAGTGATAAATTGGCTTCTTTATGTACTGAATAATCTTGTAAAGTAACATAAACACGTATGGTGGACATCACTCCGACAATTGTACTTGACACAAGGAGAGAACCTCACATAAAAGGTGTTAGGGAATATTTTATTTTTAAATTTTTAAAACTTTTTCTTCTAAAAGTTGTTATTATTCTAAATGGTTAATGCCGTTCCTGTTTCTAATTTAAAATACATTCGAAAAAAATGTTCGATTCCTTTTCTGAATGAAGACGATGTTCATAACTCCATTGAAAGTGCTCGCAGGAAAATAAAATATTCCCTAATGCCTTTTGTGAGTTTTTCTTCTTATGTTAGTGAATAATCTGAGATATATTACCATCAGGACTGTCAAGAGAGAGAAAGATAGCCAGGAATTTCTCTTCGGGCCAAGAGAAAAATTTGGAGTGTGTAGTGATTCTTATTCCTATAAAATTAACATTATTTTTACTAACAGAAAATAAAATTTTTAAGACATCTTTTTATTAATAAAAAACATTCTACATATTTTGTTTGTTCAAAAAACAAAATGCTAAAGGGGCCTACTCTACCCTGGGCCCCATACAAACCCTCAACCTGGGTTACCATTCATTAATTCACTTTGAAAATACAAAATGCTATTAGAATTAGACCAATGAATAAATAAAGAATGTAAAAAACTGCCTCGTGTCTAATCAATTGCACTTCATCGTGCTGAGGAAACAAAGTACACAGGAAGACATGGTTTCAAATTTAATAATAAGCTATTAGAATTATACAAAAATCTATACATATATCATTTTCCACAGAAAATTTGAAATTAATTGATTATATAGATCAGACATAATACAAGTTTTCAAATCACATTCTAACCATTTGTTAAATATATTTATAATAATGTTTAGCATAGATTGTGTACCTAGAACTATTGTATATTTAATCCTTTACTTGGGCTGTTGTATAATAGAGGTTGAAATCAACCTCCTGATAGCATTTCCAAAATTCAATGAAAAATGAATAAATAACAATAAATAATTTGTCTACAATTTATTTATTAATAATATTTTTGGTTTTTACAGTACTTTAAACTTTGAGAAAGCAAGTAAATCACAATTGAAAGAGCAAATGATAATTTGAATGTTTTTGATAAATTACAGTGGCATGCCGTGACATTTGATGATAGGGAAGCTGTGTTTCTGTAAGGAGCCGACTTCCAGGGGCAATCGGTTAATTGCGCATCAGTGGTGGTCTAGGGTACGTGCGTGGTGGCGGAAAAGACAAAGACGACAAGTATCTGACAAAAACCGCATACAAAATAGTTTGCTGTAGGACAATCAGCTGTTTGAACATCCTGGGCATCGATGTGGTTGTTTGATCATGGTCCCGGGACAGCAGTGTTGACAAGTCTGTAAGACACAGAGAGACTTCGTCCGTTGACGTCGGGGACACGGTCTAAGTCTGAAGTGGCACAGGTTACAGGTTGGCACAATAGATGAGAAATTGTTTTTTTTGGAGCGTTGACACATGGCATTTTGGTTATTCGGAATGTTAACCAAGTGCGAAGTGTTCTCAATTGTCGGGGATTATATCAGTCTTCGTTCTTTCTTTCGTCCAGTTTGATTGGTTATTCTCCCTCAGTTACACTTCCCGAGTGGTTGGTCCCTGGTTACTGAACGTAACAAGACTCCTGGAGCATGAGAAAAATCAAAATCGAAGATGAATTCGATCTTCCACCGATCATAGGACTACTTCCTTCCGTGATTTATGGTTTCTGCCTCGCAGTTTGATATAAAGAATGGGTGTCCGACTACAAACGACATTTTCCTGTTTTTTTAAACCAAAATTTTTCTCTAAATTAACCATTTTTTCGTGTCTTTCGTGATGGTTCAGATCTGTCCGGAACCTCATATTTTCATAAAAATTTTAAACAAATACTAGAAATGACAAAAATAAACAATTTATGTATTTTAGTTCTAAAATACAAATAATACATACATAATACAAATTGATATGATACAAACAATAATAGAAAAACTTGTTTTTTTTTTAATTTTTTATAAACTAACTCTATTCGGCAATTTTTTCCTCAAAGTCATTAATTACTTTATCATAAAAGTCTCTGGTCGTCGGTTCCATCAACGTATTTAAAAGCTCTTTTTCTATCGAAAGCAATGCTAGTGACGACAATCTTTCCTCCAACAGAGTGTTCCTTGCCAATGTATGAATTTGCTTCGTGATTGAAAAACTGCACTCGACAGACTTACCGGTAGATGGTAGCGTAAAAATTAATGATATTGAATCATATAATTCTTTTAGTCATATAATTCTTCTAAAATTGTATAATTCTTTACATCTTTGTTCGGATCGTCATTAACTATAATACTTTTTATGTCTAAGAGTTACTTGTCAATATAGTCTGGACACGAATATAAATATTGCGATTCACTACGTAATTTAGATAAATCAAAAAATTTCCCATAAAATTTACTTAATTTAAAGAATTAAAACACGCTTGGAAAAATTGTTTTTCATAATATTAAAATTATTAACATCTAAAAGTGATAAAAATTCTAAAGATTTTATGTCCAAAAATCTGTCAATATAATTACAGTATAATTAAAAGAAAATTATAATTAAATATAACTTTGAGAAAAACATACATAAAAAAAACATTGAATACTCTTTACTTTTTAAATCTTGAAACAATTCACATAGTCAGATAGCTCCCTGCCAGTGGCTAAGGGATAGAATCCTTGGAAGCGTTATATGATATTTTGGTGTGTAGCTTCCACTGGCTAAACCGGGTGAGGTTGATGCTCTTGTAAAGCACATACGCCAATGCCTATAATCTGGCTGCTTTACACCATTCAGTTATTTTCACCATGGAAGCTGACCCGGTTTCAACAATACAGCGCTTCCATTCTGCCACTGATATTTGAATATACAATAGCAATCGTATTGTTTTTTTCACATGTAGTATAGAAATTTGTAATAAGATATATAATGTGGTTATAATAAAATATTAATTTTAATTAATTTAAAGTATGTTAAAATATGAAAATAATTACCCAATATGAATTTATATTTTAGAAAATACAAGGAAAGCGGTGCTTCCATCGCTTCCAATGACGGCACGCCACTGATAAACTATAATTATTAGAAACTCTCAGAAATGTATATAGTTCATCTTAGTTCAGGAATAAATTTTCAGACTTCCTAGTCACCAAGTCTTGACTGGGAGTATCATCTAAATCACCATCCTTATATTTTTTAGTTTTTAGGTGTTTTTCTGAAACAACTTGTTCAGTAATTGCATCTACTTAATCCCCATTTTCATTGCAACACAGACGATCAGCAATGTATAAAAATTCTTTGTGGTTTCTAATATTTTGTAGTTTATGAACAATTTTACTAACATTATTGGTTATATCTGGCATTTCCTGTTCTAAAGTCTTAAAACTGTAATCAGAAAAGCAGTTTTGAATTGTGCTCTAGCTTACTTTTCTTCAGCTATCAGCGGCATATTGTATTGCTTATAAAATAGTAACCTTGGAACTAATTTCATCTGCTTTTGTAGATGATGATAAGATATTTTTTTCAATTGCTTCAAGGATATATTGTACCTGCCTTCTGCAATACATTTTCAAATTTTTTATTATTCTCATATCCAATGGTTGTATCAGGGACATGGTATTAACTGGAAGAAACTTCAGATGAATGTTTTTTCAAACACTACATGAGGATGAACAGCAGAGTTGTCCAAGAATAGCAAAAGTGTTCTTGACTTTTTTGAAGTTCTGCATCCCAACTCACAAGCCATTTCAAAAAAATATTGGAAATCACCCATGCATTCTTGCTGGCATAATACTTAACTGGTAAACAGTGCTCCTTAGGAGTTATATTGAACGAACACTCAGCTGATATACAGAATGAGAGGACCACCAGTTCTAAGACCTTTAAAACACCGAAGCTTAGCATACTTTCTAATGACTAATAATGTTTATCACTTTATGACATATTACAGCAGCATAATACAGTAATGCAATCCATTGCTTTTTTTGAATCTGACAGTATTCAGTTTCATCTGCCTTGCAGATATGATCAGGACTAAATTTCTGCAGCAATTCATGCAACTTAGTTGATTTCCATTCTTTGGCACTCATAGTGTCAGCATTGGTTTTTCACTTTGTGCTATCTTAAATTTTATTTCATGTCTGGTTTTCCGTCACGATAATCACTCATCTGTAGCTTTGAAATTGATGTCATCCATCTTTGCAGCTAACTCTTCTGATTTGGTTTTTAACATCAGTCAATTAACATATTGCCATATGCTATGCCAATAAAGCAGTGGGATGTCCCAAATAAGTGAAGTAAATTTGCCTTATATCATCTCCTTTGTTTCTGTCTTTCAATATATGTCCCAAATACTGTAAATGGTAGTCCCAATTAACCAGCATGTACTGTACTGTATATGTAAAAAACATCACTAACTCAACACCAGAGTGCAGTAAATTAACAATACCTTCAAGCCTGTTACTGGTGTGTTCACCCATGATGACGAAAAATGAAAAAATAGTTTGTTACTAATGTTTTTGAACTAAACAGGTTCTTCTTCAGGTAACATTGAATTCCTGATGGAATGCAGATCGAAGAAAAGGAACACAATTTGAAATGCAAACATGCACTTTTCAATTACATCTTGGGCATGCACTCTCTAGCAATTGACGGTATTTATAGATTTTTGTCATAAGTGCTTGCCACGCTACTGATAGTGTTATCTCTTCTTTGTGATTGATGCAGTTATTATTACTGAGTCTAGCTATGTAGATGCACACAGCCTCTAACCACCTGAGATGTTGTGTGGTGCGGATAACTCTCATCTGATTAAAATCCAGCTCTGTGTCTGGATCCAAGGTGTAAATGGCCAGAGCAGTGGTCCACGCAACAAGCTCTCCAGACCAAGCCGAAACATACGCAACGCATCGCCAAGGACCATGGATACTACAAGCTCTCACATAGGTTGATCGACAAGTTCCACCGACACAAAAATACCGCCCAAGTCCTTTCCCAGGGCGAAGACCGACCCGAGAAAGACAAAATCATTCCAGTCACTTACAACCCTTATCTCAAATCGCTGTATACCGAGATAGCTAAAAAGAGCCACATTCGCATCGCTTACAGAAGATGTGCATCCATATTTAACATCCTCCATAATGGAAAGGACGATCCTGACCGGGATAGACTCCCCGGTGTATACAGCATCCTGATTAAGGATAACAGATGCGAGAGAAACCTAGTCTATATAGGTTCTATGAAGTGCTCTTTAAGAGTTAGATTGAATGAACACTCAGCTGATATACAGAATGAGAGGACCACCACTGCTCCGACCATTTACACCTCGGATCCAGACATAGAGCTGGATTTTAATCAGGCGAGAGTTATCCGCACTACATAACATGCACAACACCTCAGGTGGTTAGAGGCTGTGTGCATCTACATAGCTAGCCTCAGCAATAATAACTGCATCAATCACAAAGAAGAGATAACACTATCAGTAGCGTGGCAGGTGCTTACGGACAAAAATCTGTAAATACCGTCAATCACCGGAGAACGCATGCCCAAGAAGACGTAATCGAGAAGCACATGTTCAAGTTTCAAATTATATTCCTTTTTTTTGATCCGCATTCTGCCAGGAATTCAATGTTACCTGAAGAAGAACCTGTTTGGTTTGAAAACATTAGTAACAAACTATTTTTTCGTTTTTTGTCATCGTGGGTGAACACACCGGTAACAGGCTTGAAGGTGTTGTTAATTTACTGTATATGTAACCAGCATGTTCAAATATCTTGTTTTTTTTTTAAAAAAAAACTTTCTTTACTGTGGGAATTAAGAGAGCCTTTCTAGCAAGCCCATTTTGAGTTTGGCCATCCCACAATGGAGCAGCTAGGCAGTGAGGAGTGGTGCCCAACATATCTGGACAGACCACACCCTGAAAAATTTCTGGTGATTTTAGATCCCTGATCCCCACAGTGGTAGGCTGTCACCTTAACTGCTTGGTCATCCAGCCATTTAATTTCAAATATCTTAAATATTTAAAATAATTGATTTCATATATTTAATTTTGACATCTGTGATTTTATAAGATAATTTTAAAGATAAATGATACTATCCATCAGAATTAATCATCATTTAGATAATATAATCATTATTCAAAGTGTATTTTTTAACACTTTTTATTTGGATAATGATTTTTATTTTGTAATATTTTATTGATAAAATGTTACAATTAAATATTTTTCTTTGTGATTAAATAAAAGATTAATGCTTGAAATTTGTAGAAACTTTTAATTAATATAGGATTTTTCAACATTTATAGTTATTTCTCTAGATTTATAACTTGTAGAAAAGCAATAAAATTAATAGCCCATATTATAAGAATACTGAAGTAGAAATTTAGAGATTAATCTTGTATTTAATATTGGATATTTGATATTTAAAACATCTTTCTTTTAACTATCAAAAACTTTCGAATACTTTGACTTGGAAATTGTGCATGCAATTAAAAATAATAAATTATTTTTAATTGCATCTATTAATAATACATGTAAAGGAATATTCCGTATTTATTATGTAGGAGTAAACTAAAGTATAGAACACTTTGAATTAAAAAGTTGAAGTTGCTTGACTGGAATTTTATTTTACAAAATTTTAAAAATAGACTAAAAGAAGATGATTTTAGTCTTCATATAGAGATAATAATGATAAATTCTGCTGACCTATTTTTATAAACTTCAAAGTCTATAGTTATGCTCGCTCACTATCATATTGTGTTTTTCACTGTAACCATATTGAAAAATTTACTTAATAAATTTAAAATCTGAAATGGTTTGACTGGTGTTTCCTTTTATAAAAATTTAAAAACAACAGTTTACAAAGTAGTATGATTCTTTTAGACTGTAAATATTCTGGATTTTATTTAAATCTATGAAAAGAGATCAGTAAAGTTTATTAATACTTTTTTCCCTCTATGAAGAACAAAATTATTCTTCTTTTTTGATTAGTTTTTAAAGTTTCTCTAAGAAAGAATACTGATAATTTCAAAATTTAACTTTATTATATAAATTTGTAGGTATTTTATCTGATTAAAGATATAAGATAGTAATAATTATAAACCTTGTGCTGTATAAAAGTTTACAAAAACTAACAATTTTTAGCATTCTTTTCTACTCATTGAAATTTTTAAGAATGTACTTTATTTCTTTATTTATTTACTAATTTTATTGAGTAAAGCTTTACTCTAAAATGTTTGGCTGTCATATTCAATCAGTTTTAATAATTTGTGATTTAGTAAAAATATTCTTAAATTCAAACATCACGCAGTTCCTATCTCATATTAATAAAAAACAAGTGTTTAATTAACTCTGCAAAAGCATGCTATGTTAGTTGACATTTGCCAGCCCAATATCTTGTTTCAGGAGTAATTTATAGTTGAGTGATGATTCTCTTTTAAAATATAATAACTTTATTATTATTATTTTAAGAGAGATTCATCTTCTGCTAAGATAAGACAAATGGCATATTGTAGTAAGCAGACAGAATAATCTATCATAAAATATCATTCATTTAGAATGTTATGTTAGTAATTTTAATTTAGTGAATATTATTATAACTATATATTAATAACAATAATATAATGCATCATTAATAACTTTTTATTGTAATATGTAAATACATTACAAAAATTAAAGGAAAAAAAAATACTGTGACGACTGTAAATAAGTGACATTTATGCATCCAGATCATTAACCTGAACATCAGATGTGTTTTTTTAACTTAAATTTAATGATTATTTTATTGCAATTTAAATTTGTTAACTGTTGTTTTGAAATTCTTGTTTGTGAAATGTAAATTTATAGTAAAAGTCTTATATAATATAGTTCTTTTTTTATTTAAAATTGAAAGAAAGCAACATATTTTGACTCCTTAAAGCCTACGCCATTTGTTCGGTATTAATTAATTGTCGAATAATTGTTTATTCATCTCCTTTGATTTGACACGACATACTGACAAGGAGCCAATACCAAATATTAGTCGCTAGTAAATCATCTTCACCGTTCGGTATTGGCCAAAGTTTGCTCGGCATTTGGCAAATACCGTATGTGTGGAACCATCCTAAGATACACGGCCCCAAAAACAAGTAGAAACATTTTTAATTAATTGAAGAAGTATTCAATTTAAGACTTCTTTAGTTAATTAAAAATATTTTCACATTCTTTTGTGAATCGTATATCATATTGCATAAATTTATAAAAAATTATAGACAATTTAAAAGTTTTAAATAATGTTTGTGATATAATTTTATCATAAAGTAGATATATATATGCTTTATATATTTATATTACTGTATATGATCTAAAGCAGATATAATCTGCTTTATATCATACAGTGATACAGTTATCATATATATTAAATTCAAAAATATATTATGTGTATAAGTACTTTTGAATTGAGCATTTAAATAATATTTAAAATGTTAATTAATATATTAAAAATTCTGTTGTTAATAAAAAAGTAATGAAAGTGTTTTCATTTATATAGTTTACGACAATAATAATTATAAAATAAAAATTTTTTATTAATATACTATATTAGTGCAATAAACATATTTTAATATTCTTATATATTAATTTAGGTCATAATGAACCAGAAACTGTTCAATTGGATGCATTTATACAAATTAGCAATAAGTTAAAATGTATTGCTTCTTGTCGTTTCGATTATATTTCTGATACAATATATCAGATTGCCAAAATGCTTACCGATGGAGTCGACAATGAAAATATGTGGAAGAAAGTTGAATATTTATGTAAAGAATATATGGACACTACGTCGGTTTCAAAGTCGGAAATGGATTTGTGCCTGACGGCTGCCATTAAATCGTTACATTTACCCGTTTCTTGGAGTTATGCTAGAAACAGCATTGAAGGTATTTGGATATAATTAAAATTTTTTAAAAATGTTTTTGTTTAATGAGAAAATTATATTTACAAAAATATAAATAGTTTTTCTTAACATAAACTTTGAATTCTATCCATTTCCATTAGAAAAATCTTATTTAAGTATCAATCTGTTGATGTTATATTTTGCATTCATTAGAAATTTATTACTAATGAGTAGAAATATTTATTTACAAAATTATTTACTGTAAAGAATAACCACAATATCTTTTCAAGTATTTTGTATACTGGTAAACTGAACCAGAAATACATTGGGTAATTGAAAACGTCTCATGTATTTCAATTATGTATTGAAGAAGTATTAAATTACATACAGTATATGTATGTTTTTGCTTCGTATAATAAAGAATGGGATCGAGTATTTCACAACAGTTACAGATATTGAAAATATCGATACAATACCTGAAAAAGTTTGAAATCATTGTGGTGGTTCAGTTAAATTTGTACAAATACAACTCTGAATGAGACAGTTGGGTCCTTATCAGAGCTGTAGACTGTGCCTGTAGGAGTAAAAAAAAGTCAAAGAAACCGATGGTCTGTATGTGATCTTTTGAGGGATATAGCTCCTTGAAATTGGCCTATTTGGAATTTTGAATACTCTCAAAAATGGGTTAAAATAAAAAAGTGAAAAAAATCCAGAATTATTTCTCAAAACAATGCTAAACAATCAACTGTTTTCCACTTTACTAGAGATGGCTAAAAGCTCATAAAACACAAAAAACACCATTGCACTGACTACTTTCAGGACAGGACTGGAGTTAAACCTGTCACATGAGTAACAAGCAACTTGGTCAGATATTTTAACAGTAATGACATCACAAAAACATAGGAGGCAAATATCTCGCTAAGGGTCACAATTAGAGATATGACTCTTTTCTGGTCATCTAAGAAAGTGTAAAATTTAGGGAGTCCAAATTCCTCATTCAGAACTGCAATTTTACCTTAAATTTCAAATTGAAAACTTATAGGATATTAATAAAAGTACTGCATTAAAGACTCTTATCAATTAAAAAGAACATTGTTTTCTCTTAGAATATATAAAATACTAGCTTTAATACAAGAAAAATAAATATAAATTAAGATTGTTTTTCTCTTATTTTATACATTTGTATTATTGTTTCAGATTTTACCGTTCCCAACGACACATTATTTCATTTAGTTGCCTGTCTTGGATTTGAAAAGCTGGCTCTGTACTTACTGACCATACCAAATAATCATTTTGCATTACAGATGGTAAACCACAATGGTTATCTACCAGAACAAGTTGCATATAATAAACAATTTTCTGAATTAGCAAATCTACTAAGGATGTAAGTCATTGTTTTGTATAAATTATTTCTTCAGATGTTTACCTATAAGTACATATTTTATTTAATTATATAGTTATATGCATTCATTTTCTGTATAACTAATTAAATGTGAAAAAAATATATTTTTCACATTTGTGAAATATATATATATTTTACATTTTTGGGATCAAGTGTTTCAAAACTTCAAGATTTGCAAAAACACAGAGGGTCAAATTTGACATGATTCCAACACTTTCTCATGTTAAATATATAACAAGTCAGGAAAATAAAACACATTAAAAAACACTATGGAGGTTTTGCTCTTTCTGCAGAGACTTTATAGCACCTTGTAAAATATTTAAAATATTCTAAAGAAAGATTAATCCTATTATGTATGATGTTTCAGAGAATGATAAATAGTGAAGATTTCATCCAAAACAAGATTTTTAACATTTTACAAGTGACTAAGACTTTAAAGAAAAATCAAGACCATCTTAGTGTTTTTAATGTTGATTACAGTAATTATGTGGATGAGCAATGTGATTTTTATTTTTAAAGGAGTTTTTAATTTTATGAATGAATGTATGTAACAAACAAACATTTTTCTGAATTTGTTTCATTTCTAATAAGTAAGATTGATCATAGATTTTAAAAATTTGTTGGCATTCGATATTAGTAAGGAAATAACTTTAGGACGATTTATGTTGTTTAATACACAAAATGTTATTCCTAGTCTTGGAGAAAATTTTAGCAGTTTAAAAAGAAAATGTTTATTGTATTTTATTTACTTTATTTTCCATGATAGGAATAAAATTTACTTAATCTTATTATTCTGTGAGTTCTGTATATCACAGCTTATTATTTTTAAATTTTCCTGTGGTATTCCAGTATTATACATCTTTAAATTTAAATCAAATTTTAATTTTATATTATTGATATCTTATTCAGTATGAACATACAAAGTATTATCATCAAATAATGATATTTTTCTCATTTAAAATTTCATCTTTCATCCTTTGCTTTGGGATCGTCGAACTTGAAAAGTTTCTCAAACTTAAGTAATTTATTTTACAATGGATTATGAGTTTTTTACATAAAGTTCATTATATTTTTAAAAATTTAATATTTTTCTATTTATATTTAAATATTTTTTTACTTTTAGAAAACTGATATCATGATGAGTTAATTCAAGTTTAAATTGTTTTATTTCAAATAATTTGTTGTTGTTAATGTCTATTCTGTATTAGAACAAAATCCTAACCAAGCATTTAGATAATTAATTATGACATTATTTCATCAATTTAGTTATCTATTTTTTTCATATAGATCTGAAAAGTAAATGCTTCATTTTCTTTGCCATAAAAAGTATATTTATATATAGTGTCTAAAAGAGATCTTAAATTGTTATTACAATGTTTTCTTCAGGCTAAATGATTGTCAGATTATAATCAGGTTTATATATATATATATAAACCTGATTATATATTTAAACAAACCTCACAAAACCTAATAAATCTTTCTGCAATTATATTAATTATATTTAATTAATTACTAAATAATTTGTCACTAGAGGATGGCGTTACATGCCATCTCTTATTAAATTTAATAATTATAATTAAATTAATATTTATTAAGTAATTTAGAATATTCTGGAGGAAAAGAATCAGCCTGGAGCAGGACTTGAACCTGCAACTCTCATTTATGGGGTATGGATGTGTTGCCAGTTATGCTTCTGGAGCTTCTGGTCAGATCTCCTCTTCTGGACATATTTAAATATGATATAATTGTCCTCGGTAAATGGGAGTTGCGGGTTCCGAAAGAAAAGAATCGGCCCAGAGTAGGACTCTGGGCCGATTCTTTTCTTTCGGAATATTCTAAATTTATGGTGCCTAAAGCATTTCTCTAGTGACAAATTATTTAGTAATTAATTAAATATAATCATGGAAAAGTAGCCTAATGTTATCCGGTGGTTGTTTGGCTTTATAATACGGTTTTTACATGTTTATATTTGTACAGTATTTTCTAGTTAGTAATTTAGTGATTTGTAATTTTTGCATAAATGTATTGGGATTAAAATGTAGATGAACTGTTTGTAATTTTAAACATATTTTTTGGTAAATCATGTTCTTGTAAATTTGTTCTAATATATATATATATGACCATAGGGCAGGTATCTCTTTGATACTGTGTCAGGATGACACCACTGTATCCTTAGACCGATACAGAGATTGTAAATTCGCGCGAGCGGTTACGTATGGGTTAGACCCGGAATGGAGTGAACGGGGAGAATGACAGAAGAAAAGCATTCGGAGATTTTTTATAAATAAATAATACCCGTTTATTTAGACGTAATTTCCGTTAGGTACAGGTTATTTAGTTAGATTAATTGCTATATAAATTTACAGGTTCTCTGGATGAATATCATAAGTATACATATTTTAGATGAGAACGCGACCATAGTCAACTTTACAAGAGGATGAGAGAGAGAGCTTACAATTAGCCGCGGGTTGGATAAATACCTTAAGATATGTAGTCGAACGCCGATGCAATAATAGATGATATCCTTATAGGCTGTAGTAAGTGTTCGGTCCAAGAATAGATGATGATCTTGTAGTACAGGGATGGCAAACTTTTTTGAGTCCGCTTGCTATATTGTAAGCATACTTAGCTTTAAAGATGTTAATGCATGCCAAAGTCTTAGACTTCTAATAATGATATTTAAAGAAATTAAAGAAATACCCTTTAATTCGAATAAATGTTAAAAATCTGATTGAAAAAAGGATGATCAGGTGATAAACAGAAAGGATGATTGAAAAAACAGAAATCATATGATACATTACGTGCCAGATGATTTCTCTTGGGTGCCACATTGGGCACGTGTGCCATAGGTTCCGCCACCCCTGTTGTAGTAGATTATGGGTAATAACTCTGTCCAACAACAGGTAATAGTTGTTCAGGTAGGAAGTGTAACGACGACAGTTCGGCGTGAATATAGTTGATGAGGGAGGATTGGCGGCGATGGGTAAATATGCTTTTGAGTGCACCCACCAGTAACAGCTTCCGCATCCTTACTCATCATACGCCTTTTTTATATGAAGAGGTGTTTTGCAGGCACTTCCTTGATTTCGTCAGAGGAGATGATCTCCTTGGACCAATAAAGTGATGGGTGACATATTCGTGACACAGAAATTAACAAGGAACTCAATTCATGGGAATCGAGTTTAAACCGATCTTATCAGAAAGTTTTATCAGTTGATTTCCCATTAAACTAATCCTTTTTAGTTTACTTCGTTCCGTTTTTGTATAAAATGTAGTTTAACATTTTTATATAATTTTAATTAAAATATTTAAGTCCACAATATAAAAATCCCGATCTTCACATATATATTTATTTATTAGAACAAATTTATGTATATATAAAAGTATATATATATATCATCACCATCATCATTACTACTGTGAATATAATATGATATTTAAAAAAATTTTTTTATAATCATATTGATTAAGCAATTAAATATTTTATATGAAAAAGTTGAATATTATAGTTCTCTCAAAAAATATTTATTCAAATTTATGCTTCATTACTATATTTTTTCTCATTAGATGAACTGGATTTATTTTCTAGAGTCAATTTTTTTATTCTTTTCCATATACAACATTTTACACCAGATCTTGTTGACCTTGTATCACATAAAATAAATATTAAGCTCAATTATAATAATTGTTACAAGATTTTACATATATATATATATATATATATATAATGAAAAAGTAATATTATGAATTCTTACTTTATGTAGAACAGTAAAAACAATTTATATGCAATATCTTTTTTGGTTCTAAATACGTAATATGCGAGACAATAATCAAGGCAAAGTGGTTTAAGAAAATTTACTTGTTTTTTTCTTTGGATGACTTCTCAGATTAAAAAATTATTTACAGTAAAAATTTGTAAGTGATTGGATTGGCTTATAAACATTTTTTTTTATAGTTTTATTTTATCTTATTGTTGAATCAAGTGGTACAGCTTAATTCTTCAGAGTTTATAATCATTGTTATGGATTATATGCAGTTATAAATTATTAATGATAAGAAAAACTTTGTAAGTTTTGAGATTATTTCATTTTAGAAGTAAAAATATATTGCAACTATATATTTGAAGTTTACATCAGAATGCTACTCACTTGTGTTTATAGTTGTAGTTTTGATATTGTTTTTGTGAAATATTAGGTGAATCTGACATATATATATATACACCCAAGGGTTGTTCAAAAAGTAATGATGTGCCATAATTTAAATTGGGAAATGAAGACTGTGCCATGGCTGTACTTTTGAGGAGTTGTACTTGGAAGCTTTAGGTAATGTTGTGGAAAATTTCAAGTTCTCCTGCCAGGCAGGACCACAGCTTCATTGAAAAATGGTGAATGTCAGTGACGTACATTCCAAGCAGCATACAGTGATAAAATTCCTCATTACCAAAGGGAAACTGTTGGAAACATTCACAAACAATTGTGTGGTTTCTATGGTACTGCAGCTGTCAATCAAAGCACCATCAGTCATTGGGTAAAATGTGTGAAGTCAACGACAATAGGAATGGCAGATCTCTGCAATTTGGCACAAAGCAGTTGTCTCACTACGTCTGTCGTGGCAGCCGTGAGGTGAAGAAGCAGCTCTCGATTGACAAAAAGCAGCAACAAAAACCATTGCATAAAAACTTGCAAGACTATGAGTTTGATGGTGATGAGTTCCAGTCAGAGAAGATATTGTCAGTACTGTGAGGAAGTGGTTGCATGCACAAAATAGGACTGGTACCAAGCCAGCATACATGTTCTCCTTCAATTCTGGCATATGGCCAAAGGCAAGTGCAGAGACTTTGTTGAAAAATAACATGATAGCTGATGGTAGCAGCTAGGACATACCCAAGTTTCACAATTGTATGTTTCATACTAGAAGCAAAATAAATTCTGGTGTATTACCAGAATTTATTTAGTGGGTTTTCTATCACACTGATGAAAGTTTGCTTTGGAATGAATTTTATGCCAAAGCAAACTCTCCAAATGGTTGAAGGTGTTATCTTTTAGCAAAATTATAATCATAAGTGATGCAACATGAATAGCCTACTTTAAATTAAACTTGCTGTTGAGAAGGTTTTTTTCTCCTAACATAGGGAAAACTTAGGATCCATAGTGGTTGTTGTTACACCCAATAAATTGATGTTATTTTTACTAACAAAAAAAAATCTTTAAGACTGCTTTTTTATTAATAAAAAAACAAACAATATATATATTTCATTTGTTCAAAAAATGACAAAAGGAGTTTGTTCTATCCCTGGGTCCCACACAAGCTTTCGACAGCTATGAATTTATATATATTTCAAGGATATTGTCATTTATCATTGAAAGTTACAAATGCAGAACTAATATTTCAGTTTTTTGTCTTCAGATAATGTTTGTGTTAAAATAACTTTGCAGTTATTTATAGTATATTATTATTTAATGCAAAATATTTAAAAATTAAAAAATATAAAAAAAGTTTTAAAGAAATACTTTTTATTTACATAAATGCACTAAAAACTAAAAAGTAAATTTTCTTCAGCATTCACAGTGTTTTTAATATTATGTGACTGAAAATAAAAGCAAAGAGTGCTCATGGGAAGCCCATAAAAATAGATAGAAGTGTACCTAAGAATATTTCTAAACACAAATACTCCACTTTTATTTTTGGTCATATAATACCAGAAAATCTTCTGTTCGAATGGTGCAGAAGATTTTCTGAGGGCTAAGAGGATGTGAAAGACGATGAATGTTCTGGATGGCCCCGCACGTCAGAAACCAAGGAAAATGTACAAAAAATGGAACAGATTGTTCAAAGTGATCAAGGACTGAGCATAAGAATGCTCAATCTTTGATCAATTCGACAGTCTACAGACATGGCACACGTGGATAAGGAGAGTGTGAGGCAGATTTTGCATGAAAAACTGAACATGACAAAAGTGTGTGCTAAGGTTGTCCCAGGGTTGCTGTCCCCAGAGCAGAAAGAGAATCGCAAGTGAATTTATTCCAACATTTTGGCTCAAATTGAAGAGATGCCAAACTTTCTGGACAACATCATAATTTGTGATGAAACTTGGATATTCCAGTATATTCCTGAAAGAAAGCATCTATCCATGCACTGGAAGACACCGCAGTCACCAAGGATGGAAAAAGCATGACAAAGCAAGTCTAAGTTCAAGGCCACGCTCATTGTGTTCTTCAACATTAAGAGTGTAATTTTGGAACACTGGGTTCCAGAAGGCACAACAGTGAACCAATACTACTACAAAGAAGTTCTGGAATCTTTGTGGGAAAGGGTTAGAAGAAAGTGGCAACACAGTTTCATCCTCCATTAGGACAACACACCAGCCCATTTCGCTCTGTCAACGAAGCCGGTTTTGGCCAAAAGGGGAGTCACACTACTCGAACACCCACCGTGCTCGCCCGACATAGCTCCATGCGACTTTTACCTTTTCCCTAAAGTCAAGTCTGAAGAGACACCATTTTGATTCAATTTCTGCTGTCAAGAAAAAAATGACAGAACTTTTGTGTAGCCTTGCAGAAGATGACCCGCAGCACTGTTATGATCAATGGAAATTGCAAATGGAGCATTGTGTGGAAGCAGAAGGATCATACATTGAAGGAACAACTAAAATGAATATATTACTGAAGGCTCAAAGTTCCAGCTTCAGTCTCATTATTTTCTGGCCACAACTCATATAATATGACACAAAAAACTGACTTTATAATTACGCAGAATTTCTAATACTGAAAACATTTTGAATTAAGGAGTCAAACTGTAAAATATTTACAAATATACATTCATTTGCTATTTCTTGCTGATTTGAGTGAAATATTTTAAATACTTTATGAAATTTTTATGGCTGATATCAACACCGACCGATATTGTAGATTATACAAATATTTTCAGTATTTGTAGTTTCAGTTGATTTAAGATTGTCTATCTTAAATCAACTGAAACTTCAAGTATATTATAAAAGACTGTTTCAAATCAAGAATAAAGAATAATCTGAAGTTAAGATAAAATATTTAAACTGCTAAACTCTTAAAAATTCAATGTTTTGTTATTGCTTGTTTACAATGAATTCTTACATTAGTAGAAAATGGATTTACTATAAAAATAAATTATGATTTCTTCCTTTTATCTATTTGATTATAATGAAGAAATCTTTTATTTATAATTTACTTTTAATGAAGAAATTCCTGGTCTGTCTTAGTGCTTTGATAAGGACTTCAAGAAATCAATAGCAATTCTTCATTGTGTTTCTTAATAAAATCATCTGTCTTCATTAATAGTTAAATATTGTAATCATTTATGTTCATTATTTAAGATATATTCTAAATTATTTATTTTTCACTCTGCATATATCATGCACATAGCATGCTCAAGTCATTATGCACAATTTGTTCATTTATGTTCTGTTCTGTTTTTAAATATTCATTTCATTTTTTGTTTGATCTAATGATGTCCATTTAATATGGAAGGAAATGTTTGCTTTTACTAAAATTATCTCATTTTCTGGTTATTGCTATTTTTTGTTGGAGTGTTTATCATCATAATCTAAATAATAAATGTAAAAGCGAATATTGCATTGTAAATGATTATTGAACGATATTAAATCAATTGTTAAATATTTACAGAATAAAATGAAAAATAAAAATTTTGATCAAACTGAAAACATATTTCAAAATTTAAATTTTAAGTCATACTTAATAAATGCAGAATGTTGTTAAGCAATGATTTCATATTTCAGTTTAATAGTTTTAACATTTACAGGTTTGTTTGATCCCTTCTTTTTATTTTTAATAATCATATTCAGGGATTTAGAATCTTTTTCTTCTTTTATTTCATTTATTAATTAAATTTATTAATTTTTCTTTTTATGCTATGACACACAACTCTGCAATGTTTAGTAGATATCTCATTCATTTGTCTGAAATAAATCTGCATTATCTCATGCTAAAAACATTTCTTTCTTAACACGATTTCTGTTGGGTTCCTTTCTTTTAAATTATTTTTATGTTCTGAGATTTTTCTTTAATGTGATATTTCTTATATTAATTTATTCTTTGATTTACTGAATTACACATCACAATTTTGTGAACAGTCATCTTTTGTTTCTTGTTGCTTCATCTGTTTCTTTCTTAATTCATTGGAAAGTACTTTGTTCTCTCTAATAATAATGGATGTGGATTTTAAAATATTCTTTTTTAAAATTTTGACTATTTTGGACTTGTTATGAAAACTTTTTATAGCAAATTAACCATGATAAGTTTTTAACTTATAATGGTGATCAGATGTTGTGACTGTTCTCAGTTTCGCTGTTTTGATTTTTAATATTTTATTGTAGAATAATATCACCAATTTATAGATCAATAAATCAATTAGTTTTTAAAATTTATTTATTTAAGTTTAATCAGTTTCAGACTTCATTTTCACTGATTTTGAAATATGTTTCCAGTTGGATTGTAAATGATATGATTATTCTTTAATTGAATGGTACACTGTCTTTTAATTTTTATTCTTTACTACTGACAAATGTTTCTGCCTATGTATATTCTATCTCCCAAAATTCTGAGATCTACAGACCTCTTTAAATATCAAAAAATGCTTGTGGATGATCTATATATATATGTATTTATGCATGTATGTCACATATATATTTGTACAGTGAAAACTTTGTTATCTGAACTTGATGGAAACAGGTCTCTTTTGAATAATTTAGAAACTCATTTGTTTTTGTGTTTTGAGTACATCAAACACCATGCATTTAAAGTTTCATGGACCAGAAATACTGTAATGCAATTATTGTATTTGAGACTAAGTAAAGTTACTCAAAACCTAACATAATGCTATGTACATAACCTAGTTTAGTGGCTAAATCAACAGATGACAGTAATTTCTAGTTACATGAAGTGTTTGGTGTCTATGTCTAAAAAAAGAATGCTGCATGTTTTAATTTTTTTAAAACCATTTTGGGTAATCTGGAGTTTCTGCAGTATGTATATATTAAATAATGCACGGGACCATATAAGGTCTGCACTTAACATTCCGTGCCAAAGGTTTGCTTCGGTCGGCATGTCGCTTTCCATTAGCTAAGTGCATACTTATACGGTAAGTGTAAATATGAATTTGTGGTGGGAAACAAAATTAAAACTTGTTCTTTGAGGGAAGTGGTTTATATGCATACTAATCATATCAAAAATAAGTAAACTCATTGTAATTCTTTCAGCATATTCTTTAAGAAAATAACTGTATATTACTCTCTGAATGTTTTGTAGACCCTTTGGAATTAGACTGTTGAATCTAGTTTAAACAAGCTTTTTTGATTCTCTAATTCATTTTTAATTCATTAACTTGTGAACAACATTTAAATACTTTTATTTAAAGCACTGAAATAAAACTAGTTTATGATCTGAATGTAGTTTAAGAAGAATATATTCCATGTGTTAATATTATCAGTCTTTTGATCAATAAAACTTCTATGCAATTCTTTTTATTTAATTAATTCATAATGTGCTTTACTAGAATACAGATAATTTAAATCTCAAAAATATTTGAGATGTAAATTATTCAGATTTTTTGAATATTATTTTGTTAGACTTATTGAAAGTCTGAGGATGAATAGAGATACTTAAAAGCATTTCACCATAAATTAATTAATGTTTCAATAAAAATAATAATGAACTTATTAATTTGCTGTCTCATCAGATTATTTCTTTAAATTATAATTATTTTAATAATTTTTATTAATAAATCTTAATAAAATTATTACTGATGTTATAATTAGATATGAAAATCTGTTATATAATAATTTTAGCGTCAGTAATATGATGTAATAAAATTTTAAAGTAATATGTATAGAACAATAAATTACATTTTCTGAATATAATTATGAAATCTAAATTAATTATTAATTTTCCAGGCACAGAAAAGAGAATTCTGAAAACTGCATGTTTGATAGAATTGAAGAAGAAAATATATATTCTCCTGTTGTATCTTGTTGTCTTAGTTGGAGCAACAGAGATATAGGTATGTTCTTATTACTTTTACATATTATTTGTCAGCACAAATGATAAATGTTTGGGATTTTATAGTTCATTTTTTAACACCAGTTTAATGTGTCGAATGTTTCGGCATCAAAATTATTATAGTTTAAGATACAAAAAATTTTGCCAATACAAAAAATAATCAAAATGTAGTTTATATTTTTGGTAGTGTTTACTTAATTATCATGAGCTGTAATATTAAATAATTTCATATTTAAATATTTTGACTTTTATTTTTAAATAGAATTGTGAAATTTTATAAGAACATTCTGCACTATTGAAAATAGTCATCTTTTTATGTACAAGTTTTTCAATATAACAAAGTATTTTCTATAAGAAAAGAAAAAAAGTCATATCAATACAGAAATTATTAAAATTTTGACATTATAATCCAAATATGTGGAATTTTCAGCTTTTGAAGAATTCTATTTATTGTTTTCTAACAAAATCTTTAGAAATTCTGAAAATAAAACATGATTGTACATTTAATAAAAGGAAAGATTGAATGAAAGGCTATTTTAATATGTACAGTAAATATAAATAATTTAATTACACTTAATATTGATTATATTTATATGTGGAATAGTAAATCTTTTTGTAATGAAGTCTACTTAAATAGGACAGAAAATATTCACTAAGTTTTACGAAAACATGTCTACTTAAAACGATTTAGGATACTTTGTACACATTAATTATTTCCACACAGTTTCAAGTTTATTTTTATAATATGAGGACTGATTGATAAATAAGGGTTTCATTTTTATAAAATTAGTTTGGGAAGAGTTCGAATAATGCGAACAGCTTTAAAAAGTTGCAAAAATAATTTTTTGTAATCATGCCTGTTTATTTTTCAACATAATCTCCATTTTAGAAAGATATTTTTTAAACATTCCACTTTTGCTTTCTGTGCAAGAAAACTCATGATTATTTTTTGATCAACTTCCATACAGTAGCTTGAACTTTGCCATCCAATGAAAAGTACTGATCTTTTGACACATTCTTTAATTTTAGGAACAACCAGAAGTCTGCTGATGACCACACTGCAATCAGAAAACAGTGAAAATGCTTACAAACCTTGAGTTAAAAGGCTTTCTTTACAGTCTAGATTTAGTAGCATTAGACTTCTGGTTGTTCAGAATTTTCTTTGGATGGCAGTTGATTTAAGAAAATGCCAAAACATTTCATCATGCAAAGAATAAAAATGGATTGAAGGTTTGGAAAAATGTGTCATTCTAAATGTTGATTATAAATTGTAAGATTGAAAAATGAATGTATATGATTAAAGTGAATAATTTTTAAAACTGGTCATGTTATTCTATCTTTTCCCAAATTAATTTCATAAAAATGGAAATTTTGTTTATCAATCAAATCTCATTTTTTACATATCAAACAATATTTATTGTAGTTTATTTATGTTTGGGTATTTTTGAAACTTAATTAAAATTTTTTGGATATAAATGAATTATTTCAAAGAAGTATTACAGTAGAGCATCGATTATCCGACTCAATTGGGGACTGGGGTTGGTCGGATAACTGAAAAAACAGATAACCGAAAAAGTATGAAAAAATACATTAGTAGTGTAGTATATTAGTATGTTAGTATGTCCCATGTAATTAGTATGTTAGTATATTGCTATTAACCTACTTCGTGTTGAATTTTCATCGATGTTTAAGCCTAACAAAAATTTTTTAAAATAATAATTGTCACTATTGTATCGTTAAAAATTATTTTTTTATTTTGCACAAAATAAATACAGTACTGTACTGTATATTGAAAAATATAAAACAAAAAAATATATATTCGGGTTACATATTTTACATAAAGTAGGCCTATACATTAGAAAAAGAAGTCTAAAATTTTCTTTTGCTTCACAGCCGACACTCGTTTTTTTTGCCGCTAAATCTCTCACACGTTTTAAAAACAGCAATTGGATAGGGTCGTTAAATAAAATTAAGCCCGATTTAAATACTGGCCTCCCCGTCGTGGTCGAGCCAGTGTTGCCAGCTAAAGCAGGCAAACATTTAACAAAAATAATATTAAAGTAGCCAAGACATAGCCAAATATTGTAGTGCCGCATCACTAGCGGACATTTGAATTTGCCGACTAGAACGCGATCGGTTAACCGACGCGACGGTCGATCGGGGGTCGGATAATCGATGCTCTACCGTATATAGATTTCTACGAAGTTTAAATTTTTATATTAAATTCTAATTTTCAGATGGTCCTCAAATTCTAGACAACTCACTTTTTTGTACATAATACTTCAATACCTGTAAATTGATTTTCATATGGCAAATTCACTCTTTTGTACATTTTCAGCTGACAGATAAAACTTTCAAGATATTGTTTAATAGTACTTTCTGTCAGTTTTGGTTCTTGTAACATGAAGTATAAATTTTTATTATGTGTTCACAGTTTAATTTTTACTTTTAATATTCAAAATAATGTTTTATGCATTGTAAAGTATATATTCATTGTAAAAAGAGAAATTTTTCTGTCTTAATAAGAGATTTTATAAATAGTACAGATGTGAAAAAATAAATTAGTATTACAAATCAAATGATAAAACTAGATTCATTGTTAGGCTTTAACTTGGCTATTAAATATACAAGTATTATGCAATTTAAAAAGGCAATTAAGTTATTATCTTGTATTAAATTTAATAATTAATCCAAATAATGTATTATTTTTATATTTAATGAACCAGGTTATAGCACAATAAGGAACCTGGTTTTGTTTGATTAGTAATATAATTTAAGCTTTTTTTCTTATATGATAAAACAGTATTTTTGTATTTGAATTACTTTAATAATTGTACTTATTTAATAGTTACAAGATATCTACAATATCTACAAATTTTTTTATAAATGCATTTTGCAGATTATGATATTGCAGAATTAGAAAGATTAATGTCAAATAAAAGAAACAGAGTCGAAATGTCTAGAATATTGAAGCCAAATAACAACCAAACTGGTAAGTAATTAAGTTTTGAATAATTAATTGTTTTCTTAGTTAGTATTTGGCTATATACAGTTAGAATATATATAAATTTGAACTATATTTCTATATACTGTAGTTAGAAAACTATAATCATTTTGTTTTCTACAAAACCAACATTACTGTAAATACAAGTCCAATTGTTTACATAAATTGGAATATACATTCATAAATTAAAATATTTTAGCAGCTTAACTAGAAATAGTATTCAAATTTCAGTAATATTAAAATTTTAAGACTTAAAGCATGTTTTGTGTTTTGTAGACTTAAATGAATTTGTCAAAATACAGTAAAATAGAAAATACAAAATATGCTTTAATGCTAAATATTAAGAAGACAAAAGTTATGCCATGTTTTATTCTGATACTGATTGATGTTGATGGGTAAACTATGGAAATAATACATTCTTTTGGACTTCAAAATGGAAATAGTAACTATTTATTAGAGAATTAAAGAGATAGTTCTAGGAATAAAATTATTTTTATTGAAAGAATTGTCAGAATAAAGATTTTTTTTTCAGTTAAAAAAAAAAAAAAATGGATAAAGTAAGAGAGTAACTTAGGAAACTAAACCTTTCAGATTCAACATTAGAATATTAGCCATCGTCAGGTTCTAACTACATTACTATCAACTTCTAGAATATTGATTTGATAGTTAATGCAGTTAGAACTCGACGACGGCTAACTAAATTAACCAGGTACGTTTGTTCGTGCCAAAAACTAAATTCTGGAAGTTTTAAGGTTCTAGTTCTCAAAGAATACTGTAATAATCAAGTAACATCTTTGAACTTTGGAACAAAAAGTGAAAATGAGCATTGTCTAAAGAAGAGTCAATAATTTGGTTTTAATTATAGTTTAGTGTAATAATTTGGTACAAAATCAAATCTAATTTGCTTACCAAAAATAATTTACAACAAAAAGTTTTATCATAGCAATTTCTTTGCTGAGATATAATTTGTACAGACAGTTGATTAGAAAAACAATTATGCTAAGAAAAGTTTGGACAAAAAAAGCAGACAGCAAGTAAGTTGGATGGATGGAATTGTAAACTTGTTGATTGACTCTGGAAGAATTATCAGACCTTACTAAAGATAGGACAAAATAAACTTTTGCTCACATACGGTATAATTATCTTATATGAACAAAGGTTTAATTGAACATAATGAGATGAAATCTAAAATTTATTTAGAATTCTCATCAAGGTTAGAAAATGGCTGTTGTATCTTTAATATTATACATATACATATTTTTTAGAGTATTATGTTAAATTTGCTATTCATTCCAGATGATAATACATAGAAAGTTGCATAAATGTATTAAATTATCCATCAGCATGATTTATTAATTTTATTTCTTTCTATTGCTATATCCAAATGAACTAAGTAAAACTAAAAATAAACTAATTCTGAAATATAATTTCTTAAGAGAATGCTATTTTTAATTATTTTAATAAGTGTAATTTGCAATACTAAGACACCTTTGTACACTTTCTAATTGAACTTTATTTACATTAAACTCATTTAACATAAAGTCCCCAGAAATTATATAGAGATGTCTTAGCATTGCAAATTATACTAATTCTAAAAATGTAAAAACAGGCTTTCTTACAATTACTTCTCCTTATGGAGCTCTGGTTCTTTCAAATTTTGTTGTTTTGACTGTAATGAATATGTTACTAAAGTTTATAATTTTTTGAAAAACTTGAAATGATAGATTTGAGCCAAAAAAAAAAAAATGTGTTAAACTGCTCTAGAAATGTTAAAACTGGATTCCTTTATTGTTTAGTGTTAAATGTTATCAAAAATTTCACTCAAATGTTAAAAAAAGCAAATAATGATAATTAATTTTTCATCTGTGTTGATGCCTACTGATTGCACTTAACATTTGTTTGAGAGAGTACCACATTTTGATTTGAAAAATAAGTAATAAATTAAAAGTTAATTAAAATTTAGTTTATTGCATTATCGTCATTGTAGAGAAAGGAAAATACTCTATATTTGACGAGTTTAGTAAAAAAAAGGAATGTATCACTGAACAGATTTATCGCAGTAGAGGATATTTTTCAATTTGAAGAATTTTATGTTAAGCTAATACAAATTGTATATGGAACTATATTTCTTACTGCTATGAAGGGATTTATCATTATATTAATAATTGCCAAGATTTGACTGTATGATAAAACTACATTAGTATTAGTTGCAACAGAAAATGCTATATATTTAAATTACTATTACAATAAAATATGATACAAATATGAGGGTCATTAAATGCCAGAATATACTGCCAGACAAAATAAAATATATTTGATTTTAAATCGACTATGTCATCTGTCATTTACTAATCATCCGAACATCACCAGGTCCGGACCGGGGCTACCTTCTTTTACAGAACGAATAATATTTCGAATTGTAATCGCACACTGGGGTGTATATGACAAAAAATGGACTCACTCGAACCTTTAACCGGTGCGTAATATGATTAATGTTAAAAATCAAACGTTTTCTTAGGAAAATGTTCGATTTTTAACATTAATCATATTACGCACCGGTTAAAGGTTCGAGTGAGTCCATTTTTTGAATACTACTTCAATTGGCTTTTATATTTTAAATATATCAACAGTTTAATACATTCCAATTGGCTTCAGCTGAAAACTCCTCAATATAATCTTCGTAAACCTTCGTGTATTTTTACTCCTGTTTTTAGATTGTCCATTTCTCAAAAATCATTTTTTATTGCATTTCTGAAAATATGATAAACTTCAAAAAGTATACTTTACAAAAACTTTACTCATTCTAAAAATATTTGCAAAAGAATTCTTTATAACTTTAGAGTGCACTAATTTTTTTTAAATGCATTTTTAGCTTTTTTTATTTGTTGTTTATTTTATTGACATGTGGTTTATTGTTTTGCAGCATTGGAAATCTTTTGTCTTACTCAGACTTTTCCAATTGTAATTAAGATAAATAAACAAATTAATTAATTAATATTCAACTTAGAAAGTTCTGGAAGAAAAGAATCTGCCTGGAGCAGAACTTGAACCCACAACTCCTACTTACCATAAAGATGTGTTGACCTCTGTCTCTCTTCTCTTTGCCTCCAGAACTGTTAATAATTTAAATATAGATAGGCAAAATTACTTAGTATGTAATTATTAATAGTAGCCACATCATAGCCCAATATAATATCAGTATTTGTTTGGCATTTATCAAATAATTGGGTTATTGGTTGTTTATATTTGTATGAAGATCATTTGATAAATCATGGCAACTGTTTTTCTAAGACTGTAAGAGGTTTTTAGAAGAAAAAACACACAAATTAACTACATTACATTACAAAATTTTTGATATAAATTTGAAATCGATGCATACAATAGCAATGCCATGATGATGATATCAACTGAGACAACTGTCAAAAACAGTCCAAATGTTTCACTCTGAGAATGCCATCTTGTTTAGAGTGGAAAAGCTACCTAAAAGTTGCCATTAAAGATGGATTTACTTCAAAAGAATGTCATGAGAAACTAGTAGAAGCCAAAGGGCAATAATGCTCTCCCATATTAAAGGATTGCCAATGGTGAAAATTCTTTCATAGTGGAATATATTGAATTGCAGATGAACAAAGCAGGGGTATCTACTAACAAATATTAAGAATTTGCCAATTAGATCCATTGGACATTGCCTTGAGTTTGATTGGCAATGGAGCTGAGTTATTTAGTAGCAGAGATTGATCTTACAGTCAATCACATTCTTACAAAAATGTTGTATAAAAGAAAAGTTTGTTCTTGGTGTTACCCATTGGTGGATTAAGGATATGTTGCTATGGAAACTTGATGCAGAGTCAGTCTGATCAGTTTGGTGGGCTGAAGTGTTTAACCCATTTTTAAGGCTGGTTTACAAGATATGACTAGTACTAACATTTTTTCACACCCAGAAATTTGTCTACAAGATCTGTCAGATATTTCAATTCAGATATTTACATGATGTGCTGGATTACAACTTTCAAATCATTCTGACTGTGAACATGTGCAACAAACAGCATTCATCTCTCTCAAATGTGGTAAGAACCAATGTGATCTAACGTGTGTCTGATTTCATCATTGATTGGTTCAGTGATCAACAACAAGAAAAATATCTAACAGATTAGATTTTCTGCAATTCTATTGCAATTTGTTGAACCAAGGTCACCAGTAAGTTGCAAGTTTGTTCAATCAAGGCAAATCTGTCTGTATTACAGTTTTGAGAAACATACTACCCAAAGACAAAATTCTCTGTCTCCATAAGCATTGAAAATTGAGTTGACATTTATTAAACATAATTACTATCCTTTATCGATACTGCCCAATATTTAGCACAAAAAACATTGTAATTATTACAGAATGTTTTTCATACAGAATATTGGCTTTTTCTGCAGCTCTACAAATCTGTGAACTTCTCTGTGCATTTGGATCATATTTTTTCAGGATGTTTAAGCATTGCTTAAGATGGGTAAAAGCTTCAGTTATTTTCTTTAGTGTCAAAGTTCTTGTAATGTTATATTGATAATCATCATCATCATCATCATCAAGTAATACTCTATCTTCTTTCACGACAATCAATTCATTTGCATTCTCAGTGGGATTCTGAGTCCATTTAGTCATGAGCTCAACAGTTTTTTTGCAGTAGCAGTTTTAGAATTTTTCTCAAAATCTTTAAAATTTTGTACTAAATTTGTGCACAATTTATTCTGACAAACATTCATTGTTAATTCCCTTATCTTAGCTGAATATTCTGCAATTTTATGGAATTCTAGATGTTGAAGCTTTTCCAGAATATTTAGGGTGAATCCATTATCTTGTCAGTTATGTTGACAACTAGCTCAATTATTTTCCTGAAGTAGTATTGCTTGAAGATGGCTTTGATTGTGTGATCTATTATCAAAATATCACTTGAAATATTTCAAGATAGAAACAACTTTAATTTTTGAACAGAGATCTATAACCATAATAATTGCAGATGTCCAGAAACAGTGTCATAAAGTAGAATGCTTTGAATGCTAAATTGTTCATGCCAAAACATTGTTTACCTACTGGAATAAACAAAAAGACAAAACTGATTTTGAAAAGTTTTTCTGTAATCCAGACATTTTAGTTTGATTTTCAGATGACTGGCTGCTTTCTCTTACCTCTCCTCTTGGTTCTCTACCTCAAAGTTACAGGATCCCAAAAGACAAACTAACATGATTTTTAAGTTTAAAGTCAGCTGTTACATTTCTATCAAGTAGTAATGCAACGATGTAAAAATTTTGTAGCCAAACGCATCCTTCGCATTTTTTCCGAATAGGTTTGTGTAGATATCTTCTTCCAAAACAGCTCTGTTTCATCAACATAAAATCTGACAAGCAGAATAATCTTTTGTTGTCAATAATTGTAACGAAGTTTTTATCTGTATTAACAGACACTCCCATCAATTTAATAATATATAATATTAAATTGACTCTTCTGTTCTTTTCTTCCACCCTTCTATTAACTTAATTATATCAATCTTTGTTTGATGAAATCTCATGAAAGCTTCATATAAAGTGAAAGCATTAAGTTGAATTATTGAAAGACTTACAGGAATGTTTTTTAATGTAGATCTTTAATCCATAATTTTACAGATCTTTCCTTTATCTCTGTTGCCTTCCTATTTTACCGATGATAATGGATGTAATATTTCCAATGTTTTGCTCATTCTTTAATTTTGTTCTTCTCCATCATAATTGAAGATTTAGTTGACCAGCTTAAGTTCAATGTATGTTTAATTTTCACCACCCTAAAGCTTCGGCACTCGGCATTCCTAATTATCACCATTATTTTCTCCAATAGTATTAAGTTTATAAGATCTATGTTCATTATGATTGCTTTTGGCACTTTCTATTTTCTAATTTCCATTCACTTTTACTAAAATAATAAAAGGAAATGCAAAAAAATATTAAAATACTTTAAAAGCTTTTCTCTAAGAAAGTTAAGGATTCATTACTGAAACTGAAACCAGTGGGAAACTGGCATTACAGTATTTACACAAGCTATTTTCTGGAAGCTGATCAATCTAGCCTTTGCTTGCCAAAAATTACTAATACATTACCAAAATCTAAAGAATTTATTTGGCTTATGAAAAGTGGTTTAAGGATATTAAAGTATTATGTTTAAGAGAATCCAAAAGTAAAGTAGCTGTAAAGAATATTAAGGAAAGTTTGATCTATTCATCTTCAATCTTTAGATATGAATGATTGAATTTATAAATTATTTTATTTATCTTGAATTTAATTTGATTTATATATTTATTTATTTGTTCTTTTCAATTTATTTAAGTTAGGAACAAATATTTAATATTTATATATTTAATAAATTTCTAAACCTGAAACTAAATTTTCGAGATAAATCTTTCTCGTGAAAATTATGTTTAATATGAATATATTTTCATTTATGTTTTCTTTTTTATAAATAATTCAAAAAGTATTGGGTTTTATTGAGCTCTTTGAAAAATTCTAAATCAGTATCATGCAAGCTGCAATACATTAAAATCAAAGTTTTTATATTTAGTTAACATTTGTGTGATAGAATAGAAATCAGCATTCTCTAGTGTAAGCTTGGAGAAACTCAGACTAAATTATTTAATGCTAATTAAATTTTACTTTGTATTTATTTCTAATTACAGTTGTATTTCATTATTTATTTCTGTTTCTAATTGAAAATTCAATTTAATGATTATTATTGTAATTAAAGTACATTTAAAAATATCTTTAATTATATTTTAAAAAATCTTTAAAGAGTAAATGGTTAAATATCCTGATTAACTACTTAAATATTCTTTCAAATTAAAAAAATTTATTATTTATTATTTTATTTCATGTTTTTGGTTATGCAAATGTATTTAATTATGCAAATATTAATTTAAATCTACAACAAATATGCTAATAATTAATATTTGTGATTTCTTTTTTAAGAAGTGAATGCATTGACATTTACATTGTGCATTGATGTGAAGCAAATGCATTGATGTTTACTAATAGAATAAGAATGTTAATTATTTAAGTTTCTTAATAAAAAGTTATAAACTCATTTAAGCATGTAAATTTTTAATTAATTTATTTTTATAAGTCTAAAATTTACAAAAAAATCAAGACTGTGGAGTCGGTAGATTTTTACACGACTCCGACCGAGGGTGGACTCGTTAACAAAGTAGGCCCGAAAATTCTGATGTCATCGCGTGACCTCAGAATATTAGCATCAATAAATATAGTTCTAATAAAGATAGAATGTAGAAACTTTTTTATTCCAAAGCTAAAATATTCCTCTAAGTAATGAGTCAATACGATAATTTTTACTTTTCTGTTGTTATATATAACAGAGGAAAAGTGTAGCCATCGTTCAAAAAATGATCCCACCAAATTTTTGCATTTTTGCACTCGGCACCTCGAAATGTCGAGATATGCAAAAGATTCGGTTTTTTTCCTGTATGTACGAATGTTAGACTGTACGAGAGGTACGATTTTGAATCGGAGTCGGATGGTTTAACACGGGAGTTATTAAGCTTGAAAATGGTCGAACTAAATCGGTCGGTACACATTCTAACATCCATTTGCACTTCACTACGTTTCGAGGCTTCTCGAGTTTAAAAGAGTAAAATTCTGAGAAAGTCATTTTTTGACCGATTGTCATTCTTCTCCTTCGTTATAGGCCTATACCGTATAACAGCCGGGAAAGTGATAATGACGACGATTCTGATTATTTTTTTAAAAAAATACAAAATAAAACGATTTTAAAAAATTAATTAAACATTAAAATTTGACACATCTACCGAATATATAAGTTCACATTTATTGACTCGTTTGATGATGGCATTGGTATTTGGTAAGCGTGTATGAATAAAAATAGTAAATACATTCTTATACAAACAAATTAGTTTAATAAAAATGTTGTACAGTACATAATATACGAGTGTATTGCATAATATATAAGTATGCAGATACATTAAACTAAGTCAAGAATGAGAAATATAACATTTAGACTGGTAAAAAAGAGATTTCTTATAAACAGTACTCACATCCAAAACCAATAACCAGTGCGAAAACTTCCAAAAAGCAAACATTTTCGATTCCCCTTCTGGGATCTTCGTCAGGCTTATTTTGGAAATTTTCGCACTGGCTATTGGTTTTGGATGTGAGTACTGTTTTTAAACTAACCGGTGTGGTGAGTGAATATATTGAGGTTTCTTATTTTGCCATGTTGATTAATTTATTATTTTTCATTTCTGTTAAAAACTGAATTACTTCTTACAAAAAAAAATCACTTCTATTAAGTCAACATTCACCGAAGCTCTTAAATCATATTTAATAATTTTAAGAGCAGAAAATAAATGCTCTACCGAAACTTGGTTGGTGACAATGCCGTGGCAATCAATGTTGTATTTGTATAATGTCTGGATAGTGCAGTATTGCCATTTTAACATCCA
The DNA here is from genome assembly GCF_030686945.1 of Centruroides vittatus. Lineage (NCBI taxonomy): Eukaryota > Metazoa > Arthropoda > Arachnida > Scorpiones > Buthidae > Centruroides > Centruroides vittatus. Next base: position 491,605 of record NW_027122360.1, on the reverse strand, counting down.
AACTTGAAGAGTGGTCAATGTGATTTATTTTTTCCAGTGCATAATAAATATCATCTTCAAATTTTATAAGATTTCCTTTTCTGTCTGTTCTCATATTAGAACTCAAGCTTAATTTCGAGGGTAGAAACGAGTTTTATAAAAAAAAAATAAAAAATAAAAAAATTAGCAGATTAGCCAGATGTTGCTCACGCAAAAAGTAACGATAACGAAGATTAAGATATTTAGATTATAGCCGATTTTACTCGTTTTCACTGGGTGCAAGAATTAGGTCCTCTCTGTTCTGAGACTAATTAGAGAATTTTTAGATGGGTCTAAAAGTATGTTCGATTTTTCACAAAAACGCAAAATACCGCATCTAAAATAGTACGGTAGAAACGGAGTTCTTCGGGGTAATTCTTAACCCTCTTTCTCTTCCCCCATGAGAGGAATTTCGAAACATCCCTTCTTAGTGTACATTCTTATGATGTATTAAGATTGTGAATGCTAATAACAAGTAAAATATTCTTTAAGTCCGACCACACCGGAGATATGACACGTGACCTCTTCTATGTCTCTACCCTGTCGACCTTTAATAAAGAACCAAAATTTAATAGCATTAATGCCCTTTATACACATGCTACTGTGCCAAATTTTGTTTCTTAAACTATACTCATTCTGAGATATTGTTTAATAGTTCAGAACAGAATGAAGAAATTAAACAAATTAGACGCCAACATATGCACGAATTTTTCCCTTTATTTGACATTTTTGGGTTCGAGAGATCTCCAAATGTATAGATTTGCAAAAATCTCGGAGAGTCAAATGTGATACGATTCAAATACTTTTTGTTTTTATATACATAACAAGTTGGGAAAGTAAAAAGGAGTCGGGGGATTTTTGACGACTCCGACTCCAACTAAAATACCAAAACTCCACGATTCCGACTTCGACTTCACAGCGCCGAAAAAAATACTACCTAACTGCTAATTTTTCACCTAGGAACATGGCACATAGGAAATAGAACAGAATTACAGATAATCCTAATCTATTTCCTACACGATGGCTCAAGAATGGTATAAAGTATGTCAAAAATATTAGCATTTAAGTAATTTTTGAAAGTTAAGGGCTTCTGTATATAGTTGAAGTTATAAGGTTAAATATGCAAATAATATATTGAAAGTTTACTTACTTCATTTAAGTTTGAAAAGAACAAGCATTGTTTTCTTCTTAATTAGAATCATAAGTTTATTTCAGCTGAATAAAATAGAAAAGTTACTTAGTTTCTTTAAGTATTTATAAAAGTACAGTACATGTTAAAAAGTTTTATTAAGTATATACCATAAACTAAAATTCAGCAATAACTTTTTTATGTTTTGCATTTAGATCATTAACTATACAAGAATGCTTTTTATACAATATGATAAAATATGCTAATTGTTATTTATTTTTAGAAATAGAACAAAAAAGTCAAATACCAACCATTTTGGAAAATTTTCAATCCATAAAAAGTTATCATTGTCCAAAGATAATTCCGACCGTCGGCACGACCTCGCATTCGCCTCCTAAAAGAAAAAGTATCGTATTAGGTAGGTTTGTTTTTCTTTTTAATTTTTGAAATATTGTGTAAGTATTCTCCACATAGTTTGTTCACATTGAATAGTGTTTAAGAGAATTTTTAAAATGCATTAAAAGCAAATAAATATCATCAAAAATAATACTCGAACTTGGTACCACATTCAAAAAGATGAGAAAAAAGGGCTTAATTATAGAAATGAAAGTAAATTTTATCCTGAAACGTTTTTGTTCTTTTATAAGAACATCATTAGTTTTAAAGTTGTTCTCTGTTTTGAACGTATTTATTCTAAGACACTCGATAAATTTCACAGCCAACGATGATGATCTTATAAAAGAACAAAAATATTTCTGAATAAAATTTTATTTTTTTCCAAAATTAAGCATTTTTTTCCCTCATCTTTTTGCAATAAGTATTTTTTTTTTCTTTTTGTTTAAATTTAAATAGAAATCAAAAGCATTCAAGATAATTTCCTAATAGGATATATTTCAATTCAATAAATAATAAAGTTATGCAACAAAACAAAAAAACACATAAACAGAATTAGAAGGCAATACTTTCATATTGTTATTTTATTTTCGTCCCGTGAAAATCCGCCGATTTAGAGACACTTCCGTGAATAATATTTCTCATTTGGATTCAATTTAAAAATCAATTAATTTTTTTATTTTGTTATAAAAAGTCTTCAATATTTCTTTAATGATCTTCTGAAATAAATAACACAAGGAGTAAACAGAAATTATAATAATTTGCATAAGTATGTTCGAAAATCTTGGCTTTAACTGAAATGAATTTTAATTAATAGGCAGGAAAATACAATTTTATAATATCCATTTAAAAATTTTTTAGCTTTTATGTTCAAATTGCAGATAATTTTACTTGATTTTGGAGAAAAAATGTTTAAAATTTGGTTTCAAAAAGGTTTTTTTTTAAATTACAGATTTAAGGTGTGAACAGTCATTTTAATATATGTTGTAATTAAAACAATCTTGTTTGAGATCAGATTTCAAATGTTTGCTTACAGAATTATATTTCATATACCATATTTAAATTTTGCTTGACAACAGATTAATAAGGCAAAGTCTTCAGTCTCAATTGTTTTTTTAATTTTTTAGTTTTTATCAATTTATTACTACATTTCTACATATTTTCATATTTATTAACTACAGATATTTCATAAGGAGACCAGTGTTTTTGTTTAAAAAATTATTTTTCTTTATTTTAAAATTTCTTGAAATTAAGTAAATTACTGAAATGTTAAACATTGTTTAATGATATTTTTATTTCATTTGTGATTTTTTCTTAAAGTTGCTTAGTTTTGTTATAGAGTTTTAGGAAAGTTCTTCATTACAATAAACCATTCTCAGTGATTATGATTGGACACAATTTTATCACATCTCTCTCTCTTTTTTTTTTTTAATAGAATTGGAATGATAAAGTGCTTTCAATACTTGCCATTATACAGTAGAGAGTCGAAAATCGGAATCAATTGGAGATTAGTCATTTGTTCCGATTACCCATTATGTACGAATAAATATATTAACCTGTCCGACGTTCAAATTTTTCTCCGTTGCGTGTCGCTTCGTGTTGAATTTTTGTCGATTTTAAGCCTAACGAAAATTTTTATAATAATAATCGAGGCTATGGTATCGTTAAAAATTATTTCTTTATTTTGTACAAACAAAATAATACATTGAAGAATATAAAAACATGAAAATTATACTTTAGAAGTAAATTTAGTATCAAAAACGTTCGATTCGGCACGACACAGTCCGACTGAAAATTGTGCCGATTACCGGCGATTCCGTTTACCAGTGTTCCGATTAACGACTCTCTACTGTAATTGTCATTATAAAGGGCTGATCTCCGTAAATTTTGCTTTAATCGTAATTTTATCTCATGCCAATTGTAATTTCAAAGGACAGCTACACGATAGGAATTATAATGATGTACAAACCTATGATCTGTAATGATCTGTACTTCAAAATTCCAGATTTTGTTACAAAGTTACAATTTGAGCATAATATTATAATAATAATTCTTGATAACGGAGAGAAAAAAATGTAAAGAATCAGAGAAATTTAGATGAATTTGAATTTCTTATATAAGAGACTAAAAATAAATGTAAAAGTTAGAAGAATAATGTGGGTATGAATGGGATTGATTTATTAAGGTTATTGATGTATGGAAGAAAGAAAGCAATTATTTTCACAAAAATCAATGTTAAATAAGATAATGCGGAGTATGATAGGAAGATTAATATAAGATGTTAGTTTCATTATATAAGTGAAGAGAGTTAACTCAAATATCAAGAAAAGGAATAGCAAATTTTATACAAAAGATTGTGGTTTTTTGATTCACCCTTTTCAGATAATTTCAAGATAGCATGAAAAATGTTTTTATAAAATCATTCAATTTCTGGTCAAGAGCATTCATCTTCATTATTTCCATAGAATCTGCTTTATAAGTGGGGGGGGTTTACAACATCTCGAAAATACAGTAAGTCAAAAGGAAAATATCTTAAAAAAACTAATAAAGGAACAAACTTAAGGATGTATTTGAAATTGGGAATAACCAAAATTGGAATAGAGAAAAAATACAAAAGAGAATTTTGTATCTATTATTATATAAGAAAATGCATTGGAAAGAAGTAAAGACATCTGATAGTAAAACCAGGTTCATTATTATAGAAGTAATTTTATCAAGAAATGATTTCAAGATCTATTTTTATAGTAAAAACAAGTTTGAAAGAGAAAAAGGATTACAAAGTTAAATTATTTTGAGGAAAAAAATAATTGTAATTTTTTACTGAAGGAAATAGAATGCTAAAATAGAAAGTAAATGCATTATGAGAAGTTTTAAATGTCTAGTTCATTTGAAAAATTTAAAAATTATGTAGAATATATACAATTATTTTTATGAAGGTTTCTGTAAACCTATTAACATTTTGTTATTCATCAGTTCAAAAAAAGTAATCAAAATATCTTATATTAAAAAAATCATAATAATGTATCTACTTACTTTTAAGCTTAGGAATCATGTTTTGATTTTGTATTTTTTTTAGTAAATTTCCATCATAAGTCGATTTGCCGAGAGATTCATTTAATAATGAATTCACGCCATCGTATTAATATTCCATTCTATTTCTTAGATTGAAAATATATCTGCAAACTTATTTAGAATTTATTAATAATAATAATAATTACTAATATTTATAAGAATCAATGTGATCAAAATGTAATTATTACACCTCGGATGTTGTGCGTAGATCGTCAAATTAAAATCGATATACCATATACGTCTTAATGATTATTTAGATGATTTGTGTATTTTTATAACTTCCATTCACTTCAGTCTTATCGACTGAAGTGAATGGAAGTTAATAAATAAATAACATAGATTAAAAATAAATATCTTAAATAAAAAAGTAAATAAATTACACGCGAATAAATAAAAGATAATTGTGTTCTTTAAGAATCATTTTGAGACGAATCGTTCCAACTCGGCAAAGAATTTTCTAAACCGTACCGAATAGACAACTTCTAATTGTGCTTTTATTTTTTACATAATATTATAAATTAGTAATAAATAATTTCAAAACTCAAAATTAAGATATTTTTATTTTATTAAACTGTGATAGCTAGAAGCTACAGGTGATCTCTTATTTATTCTGAAACAAGAATAAAAGTCTATGAACATATTTTTAAAACTAGATATTTATTTAATTATTCTTCTGTACAAAAACATAAAAATGTAATTTTAAAATCGTAAAATAAATAATCAGGATCATCCTTGTTAATTTTTGTAGATTTTAATAATATATATAAATAAGGTACTATTATATATAAGGTTGCCAACTTTCAGAATAAAAAATTTCAAATGCGATAGGAAAAAATAAACCCAAACTTGAAAAAAAGTGACAAGCAAAAGAAAACCTACAATCTTTGGAACATTTCCTTCTTCTCTTTATAATTACGGCGACGATGTCGGAAAGCCGAACGGCCAAAGCGGTTAAGGTCTCGGGCTTCCGTCTGGGATCTAAAAAGCAAATCCAAACAGATCGAAAACCCCGGGAATTTTTCACGGACGGTCTGTTCCGGAAACGTCGAACCTCAACCCTCGCCACCCCGCTATTGCCATTGCGGGTTTGGTGGCAATGGGTACGATTAAAACAGACTTTTAGTGTCCACAAAGTGGAAAGAGACAAAAATATAAAAAAAGCAAATTAATGGGAATGAAAATAATTTGGATTACAGTTAGTAGTACAAATTTTTCACGAGGATAAAGGGACAATTTAAAAAGAAACAAAAAACAACTTGTCCATTTTTCATAGCATTTTCAAACAATTTTTAAAAAATAACTGAAATTTTATACAGATCAGGAAATTCCAGACTGTTTGTGACCCTAATTATATATATATTAGTTATCTCTAGAATACATAGTCTATGATAGAAATGGGTACAGAGAAAGACTTGGATAGTAAAAATGTCTCATTTAAATTCATTCTAAATTTATTAATCGGTTGTTCTACCAAATCCTATTTGTCTAATATAAATAGAGCCTAGTAAAATACTCAACAAGAAAACATTCCCGATTGAATAATAGTTGATAACAATTGTATCATGTCTGAAATGTTACTATATAGAAAAACTGTACATTTAGTTTTGTAATTTTATTTGGTTTTTAAGTAAAAAGAAAAAAGAAGACATTATGTTTGTACCTTGTTATCAAAGACGTATTCCCATATAATGTTTATGTCATCTTGGATATGATTACATTAGCATAAGTTTTACTTTTGCTGTTGAAAAATGGACATACGAATTTAGATACAGACTAACTGTTTGAATATTTTTTTGATAAGACAATTTGTAAGGATGAAATAAGTAGAAACAAAGTGGAAAATTGTTGAATATAGTGGGTGAAGAAACTTTCCAATCAAATGCAGCAAGTACAAGTATTTTCATGGAAATTCAAGGAAAGTTTTTATGTAAAAGATTGTATTTTCCCCCTCTTTATTTAACAACCCATTTTATGTAAATAATCTCTACAGTTTACAATTTATCTGAATTCAACCCACATATATAAATCAGTATTAAAACAATATCTTAAGATAATAGTGATAAATATATGTATTGTGGAAATAGTGGAAAAATTCATTTTTGAAAATTTAAAAATGTCATTGAAAATGTAATTTTATTTAAAAGTTGTTTACTTTTACTTGTATATTATTTAAGAATTTTGTTTGGGAATATTTCAAGACAAACTGACAACTTGGTCATAAATTAGGATCAATAGGATCATAAGCATTCTATAAACAAATGTAAAAGTAAACACAGGAATCGATTCCAGTTTTTCTCACTCATTGTAATGTATTAGCATATTAAAAAATGACAAGTTTACTTTCACTTCTTAATAATTTATTGAACAGGAATTTTTTTCCAATATAGAAGTGCCTCCTCATATTAATGGTAATACAGTTGTCATTTTATTTCAGATTGGATTATGAGTTAGATAGATAATACAAAGAACGACGACTTTAATGCCCACAGTCCGAGGCAAAAATAATTTAAAATCATCGACTTATCGTCGTTGTTCCGTCGGTAGACCTCATAATGCAATAAAGTATGATATAAAACGTTGTCTGGTAGTTGGAGACTTCTGAGGATTTTTTCTGTTTTCTGTAATAATTGAAAGGAATGTAGTAAATTTTTTTAAGCTACAGATTATTTAAACCAAGTAGTATTTTTTGAATCAAAGATAAGAAATTCATAGGAAATGTTAATTTGTTTGAACGGTTGATTTGTTTTGAAAGAACTTGCAAGTTACCACAGAAACACGGGTCTAGTGTAGCATATCACTTTATATTTGTTTTTTTCATCTAAACATTTTCTTATAAGAATTATACTGGTAATTGAGAAATTGTCTCTTTAGAAATCTACAGAATCAAGTTTTGAAATTTTCAAATGAACAAAAAATATACATGAAAACTAAAAAAATAAAGAGAGTTGAAATAATGTTAAAATTAATTTAAAACAAAATAATTAAATTATTGTATAAAGAACAGAGGTTGATATAGATTCCAATTAAATTAGGCTGACATTTTTGTTTTTAACACTGCTATATGTTTCTAATGTAATTTTTTCACATTATTTCTTGGAATATTTTGGTATTTAAAATATTACTAGAATAAAATCTGTTAATTATTTTCTTCTTTCTTGCGAATAGTGACATTACTTTTATGAAAGAAAAATGGTGTTAATTCTTTAAAAAAATCGATAATATTTTTTATTAAAGTCTGGATTTTTCATTTAGACTTTTATTAAAGTATTATTCATTTTTAATCAATTTACGAAGATAAAAATTTGATCTTTCGGGGGAAATATCCGAAAGGGTAGAGAATTGTTATTAAAAGTGATAACTTTTATTTGATGTCGTGCAATTTTGGGAAGCGATTCTTTTGTTTTGTTCTCTTATCCATACCATTGCAAAGATGCGGATCAAACAACGCATTGTTTCCATAGTCTTGATATTAAAGAGCTTTATAAGATCATCTTCAATATCACGCGGAAGAAAAGTAAACCGATTCAAGGACTTTTGTTCGCAGCACTAAGCTTAGCTGATTATTTACACTAAACTGGATTAAAAAGGGGAAGAAAAGAAAAATTGTTACGTTCAATTAAAGCTGCGAGAAAACTGCAACCTTCAAAAAAAAAAGATCGGCAAAAGAATCGACGACTTTAATAAAAGTATCGAGTAAAACACATTTAATCAATTATTCGAAGTGTTAGAATTTGACCCCGAGAAAGTCTTATTGGGAGTGGTGACTTTTTATCATTCCGCATCCATTGGTAATCTAGTCATTGTGGTAAAACACATTCAGTTACTACTGTAAACCCGGATACTTAATATAGATACATTTTCAATAATTTTAGTTGAAAATAAAATAATTTTATAATAAATTGAATGGCAGAAGCAAAGTTTACGTTTGCAGAAACGAGTAGAACGGGCGCAGTTCGGGCTTAAAGGAGAGCCGTACTAAAAATACCACAACGAAGAACGATAAGAAACTTAAATGATTAAACTTTACGAAATTTATGAATTCAAAAAGAAATATTTGACAGGTGTAAAACTTACGACTGCGAAAATAAGTCCGGAACGAGAGAAAACAGAATCGCAACCCCCTAAAAGTGTTACGTACTGTACACAGAACAATTGGTGTCAGATACACGTGCCGACGTTAGTCACTGGAGGATGGTAGCGCCAACCTCGGAAGATAATATCAATAATACGTGGATTTTCCCGGGTTTTCTGCACGTCGTCCGTAACGCCTAAATAGGGGCCAGTTACCCTTTAAAAGACCTCCCGGAAGGCATCCCCCTAGGCCAGTGTTTCTCAAACTTTTTTGTCTGGTGGCACACTGAAATTATTAAACAAAATTCACGGCACTCTTATTATTATTATTATTATTATTTTCCTTTTTTATGGTTAGTAAAGATATGAAGGATGAAAAGTCTTTGAAAAAAATAAAAGTTTTTAAAGTAAGTAAGCTTGTTTACAAACAACACAAAAACATTCAAAACAAAAGTTATTATTATAAAGGTGATAAAATGAGCTCTCAATTTTTGATGATTTACTAGTGCTAATTGATTCCTTAGCTTTACTACCAGTAACCACTTCTTGATCATTAAAATCTTTACGTTTTCTTTTTTTAATGAAAAAATTATTCATAATATTGAACGACATAATTAACTTCGATATTTTATTATAAAATTTAATTACAAGTTAATAATTTATTTTTTCTTGCTGTAAAGAAGAAAAATATTTGTATATAATGCTTTTTCGTTATTGTCTGAACATATAACAATAATAAAAACAACTACTTACTGCATTCAACGCATTTATATCGCACTTCTACTCGCTGCAGGAACAGAAGAACAGACAACTAGTAACTAGTTCGTTTTTTATTTCTAGTATTTACGTATAGCCAATTACCGAGTGACTGAGACGAGTGGCGACGTAACAAGATTAGTAGAAAAAACCAATATTCATTTTTTATAGTTGTTTTAATTATTTATTTAAATTAATACTTTAAATTAAAATTACTTAAAATAATGGAATTAATTATTTAAAAATTTTGCGGCACCCTTGTGGCGTACTTGCGGCACCCGCTTTGAGAACCACTGCCCTAGGCAGATCGCCCAAGTGTTGCCTTGCCGTAACTAAAACAAACAAACAGTCCACCTTTTTTCGCCTCCCGCCGTCCTTAGAATTTTAAAGCGCGCTTTTTTAACCTGGTTAAAAACACCTTACTTATTTGTTTATTCATTTAAGGAGTTTAAAATTGTCCCGTTTTATCGCGAGTATATTTTAGCCAAACCTGAAGTATACCCTGCCGTTTGGTAATGTTTCTATATAGGCCGACCCCGCAGTGGCGTAGCTAGGATTCTCCGGGCCCGGTGGAACCAGATTTGTGGGCCCCGAAAAAATTTTTCGGGTCTTTTTTCGTGATTTTGGGTCCCCCGTGGGCCTATCGTTTTCCCGGGGCCCGGTGCGGACCGCACCTACCGCATCCCCCTAGCTACGCCACTGCTACCCTGCAGTTCGTTAATATAAAAACATTTACGTCCGTCCGAGTTAGAGATTTACCAGAGAAAATTTTTCGAATTTTTAGATTAACAATCACTGGCATTTTCTGAATACCGTATTGGCCGGCGGGTAAGATGCTCCCCATTTTCGGGAAAAAAGTGCGCCTTATGCTCCGGAAAATACGGTATTTATATCGACGTCGACGAAATTATTAATACAGTTTTAATTTCGAAGGAAAATGCAAATAGGAAATATTTTTGTTAGAAATCGTTTGCTGGGAAGCCATGAAATATTTAATAACTCGATTTTTGCAGTTGGTTATACTATATTTGCTTAACACGTCCATTAAGGAACGGGTTAATGCGTTGTCGGAACAGAAACTATCGTCTAGAAACGTTAAATGCCGGTAAATGCGTCTTATTTTATGAATTAACAAATAAAATATTTAATGAAAATGTTAATAGGATTTTCCAGATTTTAATAATAATAATAATTGAGGGGGGAAGCGCGCGGTAACGAAACGGAACGTTAAATCGCTTAATTGAATGTGTTTAAAGCGATTTTAACCCAGTAGAAAGTAAATGTTACGTTTTGATTAACGTTATAAATGCTTTGGAAAGTCACGAAGTTTACCGATAAAGAACATCATTTTTATATACGCCAATTTGTTAAATAGAGAGAAGGAAAAAAGAAGTGTGTCTATAGACGAGTCTTTTAAATTCTGGTTTCGTCTCCTTCCTTTTAAGTCGATTAAACGGACTTTTTATAAGTAGAAGGAAAAGGATTTTTTTTTTGTTTAATTTTCCTGAACAAATCAGTAACCGGGCGCGATTTCGTTTCAATTAAGTATTTAAATTTCGATGAAATTCTATTTTCTAGCGCCCGGAAACCCGGGGCTAAGAAATTCGAAGGTATATAACGAAATTTCGGCGAAAGATGTTATTTATTTTGAAATGTCCGGTAGGTGTGGCCCGTGTCCGTCCAATTGCGCCTGTAAACGTAGCCGTTTCCGGCGGTAGAACGTTTGTTATAATTTAAAAAGTGAAGTTAGAATTTGATAAACCGGAATGAAATAAGAATATTGTACTGGAAACTAAGTGAAATTTAATCGGTTGTGTTCCTATTAACGTCTCACGCCAAGGATAAAGTAATTACACTCCGTTAAATATGCGCAATTAAGTTTTGTCCGTAGCGTACTTAGTTTTGAGAATTTCCACTTTTCCGGTAGCGTTTCGATTTGTTTTAAACGGAACTTTAACGGCTGTAATTTCCATAGATATACGCCGAGTAGGGTTTGGTACCAAAAAGAAATAAATAAACTAAGAAATTTTCTCTTAATTCTACCGATATTATTTAGTTTTTCGGCTCGTAGACGGCTTTAACACCATAAAAAAAGACGTACTACCGTACTTGCCGTTTACGTACATTTATACCGGCGAACTTTCCTGTTTGCTACGTACTGTACAGTACAACAGAAGCCGAGTTTGATGTAAAATTCCGCCTAATCTGTATTCGACTATCGTTAACTATTGTTCGCACGAAAAGCCCTAGCTTACGATTCCTAAAACATCGATTATCTTCTGGTTTCTATGAACAGTGCAAAGATTCCAAATTAGTCATCTTTTTGAAGAAGAGATAGAGGAAAACCGGTCGGAAGATGGAGCCTGAATGAGTCGTTATTAATCTAATCCTTGAGTATTTACGACGACGATGCCCCGCACCTTTGCGCAGTTAAAGTCAAATGACAGAGAATGCATTAAAATTGATGGTCGATACAGGAAATTTTTAAAATTTTGTTACAGATATTAAACGATTAAAAGAATCATCGGTATACGCATTAAGATGAGACGAGGGTGGATGCGGGTCCACCCTAAAATCTCTTTAATCACCCGCCCTCCCACTCCAAAATCATTTATTCCAGTTTATCTACGCTGATCATTGGGCTGCAATTTGAAAAAAATATACACCTATAAATTCCCACTGTTTTTCCTTAATCTCGAGAACGGAGTTAGAAAGACGAAAGACCAGACCAGATATGGAAACCTCGGGCAGGAGGTACCGATTAACTATATACGAACTTCCGGTACAAACCGGAAGTCACGCGAGTTCCATTCAAAAATATCCTCCCCCGAAAGGTGTCAGATAGATGACCGGCACAGCTCTACTGTTAAAGGAAAAGTGTGATGTACGGGGGCAAGCCACTACTAATTTTTGGTGGAGAGCATATATTTTATTATTAGAGGATTTTTCGAAATGCGAATGGATGATCGGCCAAGTAATTACAGTCTCGGCTGAAGCTTTTTTACGCGTACGTCTTTCCGAAAATCGACCGCTAAATTTAAAAAAATTATTTCGTTGAACGATAAAGTGTGCGGACAATGTTCCTCCCCTCACCCAGAATGAAAAACCTAGCGCCTTACCGTTCCTTACATAAATATCTTTGGAATCGAACGATCATTGGGTGTATTTTCGACTGGGAGAACCGTTTTTACGCTATTTCTTGCTAATTATTTCCCGGTGTGGAGAAAGGTGGAGAAACGGTTTTCTCTTCCCTATTCGTTATACATATTTATATGCAATATCTGTCATCTGGTCTCGTTTCCGACACGTCGTCGCATGGGTTCCAGACTCGATACACGGTTTTATTTACGGCATTTCTCCTCTAGAACATTTTAACGTCCACGTCGATACGTGACGTATAAAAATGGTGTTTTTACAGAAAAATTATACGGCATTAGACAGAAACCCGGGTAAACGCTTTACGGAAATGAAAACTCCAACGATGCGAATAATTAGAGAAAATATCAAGTCCGTATCGTAAATTAGGTGAAATCGCTAACAGTCGATCGACAAGTTGTAAAAGTTTCGTTTTATACCGTCGATTATCGCGTATTACGCGTGTCGGATTGATACCACATGACTAAAAAGTCATCCGAACGAAGTAAAATAGCGGATTGGAATTACGGCTGGTGGAAAAGTCGATTAACCCGGGTAAAATATATCCAGGTTAACCGACTTTCGGACTACTCCTTAAGTGGGTCTGTTTGTAGAACGGGGATTACAAGAGACGGTAATGGGCGGAGAGACGTCTTTTAACCGTGTTTCCGCGGGGATTTCGGACGACGACGGAAAAGGAAAGGAGTAAGACCCCGGGTGACTTCCTAATCACGCGCGTGGCACCGTCTCTTCCCCGTTCGATACGCTTTCCTAGTCTCCGATTATTTGTAAAGTCCCTTCGGACGCGGACGAAAAACCGAGGCCTCCCGGAGAAACGGGTCCCTCCGTTTTGTCGGGGACCCGTTTCTCCGGCAGGGCCGCGGCCGGGTAACTCGGGCGACACTCACCCTTATTCGTTTGTCTTTGCAGAGGACAATCTGCGACGCCTGCACGACATCCACGAGGGCATCCAGAGACTCCGTCGACTCGACACCCGCGACATGCTGCTGCAGGTGAGTCTCTCCTCTTCTCTTTCTCCTGTGCGGCCGGCGCCGTCTATTTAACGTTTCCCGTCTGTCCGGGCGCCCGGTCCGGGAAGGGCCCGGCGGGCGCGGGGAGGAGGCGGCGCGGAGGACGGGACGGGCCGCTAGGCGGCGCTGCCGGCGGCCGCCGTCGGCCGGAAGCGGCGGAAGGCGGGCCCGCGCCGACTTCCTCAGTCGACGGTGCGCGCCGGCGTCTCGGGGAAGCCAGATGAGCGGCCGTCGGTCGACCGGATCCGCCCCGTCCCGTCGGAGCGTCACCCGCCGGATGCTGGACGTTCTGGTGAGTGGCCGCCCGCCCTTTCCTCCCCGGCCCGCGGGCCCCCGGGCCCCCTCCATTTCCGGGACTCCCGCCGGCCATCTCCTCCGTTCTTCCCCGGAGAGAGGGGACGCCCTCTTCCCTCTTCGGTCTTCCTTATATCCCGCGTTCTCTTCGGTTCCGCCTTATTATTATCGGAAGGAAAACGACTTTTCTCTCCCGGAGAAGAAATTCGCGCCCGGGCCCATCCGCCGTAATTTTTTCCCTCAAATTTCGGGCATTTCTTATTCTTTTCGGGCTCTCCTTTCCGGCTTTTCCGGAAAGAGAGAAATTTTTCCCAGAAACTCGTCGCGGCTCCCGAATTTTCCTTTCCGCCTTCTCCCGTTTTTGCGCTCTTTGGCGGAAGTTTCCACCGATATTTTTCCGTTGGTAAAATCGAAAGTTAAGAGTTAAAACGGAATTTGATTCGGTTTCCCTTCCGGGTGGTTTGGCCACGGGGGAGAAAACGGAGGAAAATCGGCCGGACCGACGCGTTATTAATTCCATCAATTGGCGGGGGAGGAAGGCTCTTCCACCCTTTAAACACGCGCTCCTTTATCCGTAAAAACTCCCGGCGCTTCCTACGCAAAATTCGTCCCCAGGAAACTATTCTTAAGGACGTATTTTGTTGCGTCGACCGTGGCTAATCCGGCACTAATTTCGAGTTTCTGGTGTCGACCCGCTACGCTCGGGGTTGCTGGACTCGACCACGCGTACCGTAACGACGAAATGTACGATAATTTCACAAGAATTTTCGTTTAATCTTTGCTTTTTCTCTATTGATTGACTCGTACCGATTTAAGGGATATTTTAGACGGATGAGACGGTTAACTTCATTCTCGGTAATCCGGCCTCCTACTGTTCCCGAAGATATCGGATTAGCCGTGGTCGACCCGTATAAAGAAAATAGAATTATCTTACGGTTTATTCGATATTGCGCCGTCTTATTCGGAAAGAAACGGAAGGAGAGGCTAACGTCTGTACCAAATCCAACCTCCGACCTTTTTCGCTTCCTGCCCGGGATCTCGCGCGGGTTTGAGAACCGCCGGAATAAGACGAAAGAATTTTAGGGATTTAATTGGGTGGAAAGTAACGATTGGAGGTTCGAGATTGTTTCGAGTTAGCGATTCTCCTCTCTGGCCTTTTCTTTTCCAGAGGAAAGCTACTTTATTATTAAATAAAACAGCTACGGAACGCGATAGCGAGAAGCCAATAAGCGTGAAGTCGTAATCTCGCGCTTCTGGCGATTTCGTTTCGGCCGTCTTTCTCGCCATCTAAGCTTACCACCGACTGTCGGATAAATTCCGTTACTTCATTCGTGTTTGACTTATTACTTATCGCGCGCGATAAAACGAAAAAATTTCGCGCCAACGTTGGAAAAGTGGCAAAATCCTAAAAATCCGCCGGTGGGAAGAATTGTTAGTTCGGCGTTAAGTGCCCGGTGCGAGTCGTCGTCTTCGAGAACTTTCGGCGCCAACCCTAAAATCCTATTGGAGTGTATGGAAACCGCGACGGTAGGGCAACGAACGCCGTAACGAGGACAAACGACTCGATTTCCTCTTTCTGTTTTTACAGAAAATTTTGCTTTTATGGTCTTTTGAACGCTCGGGAGGATGGAAGAAAACTGAAGTGGCAATCCAAGTGTATACAGAATGCACCGTTTAGAACTTGGTTTATTCTCTCGTATGTTCTTTAAAGCGTTTTTCGTTGAAAACGTATTCCAAAATGTGGGTATTCCTTAACGTTCTAGTATTTACCAGACGGGTTCTTTGTTTTCTACCTTCTCTATTTCAACATGGTTTGTTTCTACGTGTATAAAGGAGCGAGAAAAGGAATTATCTCCCCCTTTCGATACTCCGACAATTACCTTAATTGTGTTTTCGCTTTTTTTTAATCTCGTAATTAGTTTTTTCTCGGTTGCTCGGAAAAAGTAAAATAAAACCGAATGTCGAGTAGACTGCAATTAATTATCGAAGCGTTAACCGCCGGGTCGTTCCTTCTACTTACGTCGTCTCTCCTTTGTTTCCGTCTTCGAAACGGTTACTTACTCTTCTCGAATAACGTAACCGTCTACGGTCGAACTTCGATTTAGCGCCACTGTTCGTTCGCCTCCGAATCTAGTGTGACGCTAAATCGAAGTACAGTACGTGGAGCGGTAATCGCCGACTCGAGTGTGGTCCTTCCGAATATCGCCACTCTGGTAAAGTTTCGGCTTTTCGGGGTGGCGCCGTTTCGAAGGGGTTCGACTGCTTATATTTCTATAGAATTTCAAAATATGCCTTGGTATAAATCTAAAGTTTCGATTACGAATGTCGACTTTGCTCCTCTTTGTTAAGTAAAAGAGTTGGAACGTTTCTTTCCGAGAGAAACGGCGTCGATGTATTTTACGAAACGTTTTCGAATTATTCTTTAGCGAAAACCAGCGCTTAATTAACTTTCGCTTATTTATTCAACAAACTAAATAGAATAAGTAATAAACTGCTAGGTCTTACTTGCCAGCGAAGCCGAAGACCCGCCCTTTCCAAAACGTTTACGCAAATTTCATTTTAATAAAATTAAGCAAATTCTGTCGGCAGTTCCTATTGTTTGTATTTTTTTCCCCCGCGGATTTATTAAAATAAGCGTGTCGGCGATAATTGTTATAACATCCGAACAATAGGCGCGGAACTCCGATGGAACCTCGATGTAGCCCCTTACTAATTAGCATCACCCGCGTAAGACGCCGTATTACCGGATCGTCCCGACTTTCGAACTCTCCAGTCCAGGCTGGCGCGTAGATCGTCGCGCGTGCAGAATTCGCATCGTCCGAGATACTTCGGTTTAGCGCCAGGCTCCATTTAGTACCGCTTTCGAAATGGAAGAAACTGTAACGTTAAATCGAAATTCGACCGTAAATGATTTTGTTGGATTGAAATATTGCGGTTTAGCCAGTCCGAATTTGTTGGGTTTAAAAATGTAACGTCGAGGTTTTTCTTTCCCGGTAATAACGCCGAAAGCTCCAGCGCAATATTATGTAATTAAGCTCCAATACGATTAGGTGTAAGCAATCCTAAGACGAGTCTAAACACGTTTTATTACGTTTTCTGCTTTCTGCGCACGAAATATTTTTGTCGGCGTTTGTTTACTCGCCTTTCACGCGTCATTTGTGTGTTTTGGACGGTCGATCGATACGGCAACCTGTTGCTGCGCTTTTAATAAAAAGTGATTCTTCCTCCGAACACTATGGATAACGTTTTCACCGCTTTTCCTTGCCAAATTAAGGAAGGTCGCATCCGCCCAGGAATTGGTTTCCCGAGGCCCAAAATTTGACGGCTCGACCTCGATACTTTGCATTTTTGTTCCGATAGCTGCGCGGATTGGCGACCGGGGGACGGATAAAAATAGAAAGGACGCCGAGCTAAGAAATTCATGCCGTTTAAATTACGCATTTGTTCTTTCACGCGACGAAGAATTTGGGGAAATGGGGATTTGCAGATTTAGGGAAATTTCGATGGGAAGGTAAATGTCGGCATAAACTCTTAATTTCGGTTGCGGAAAAAACTTTCTGTTGTTTCCTACGCATTCGTCCGCTTAAATTACGCTTACTTCGCGTATTTTACGTTAGCTTATTACTGCGCCTGTTTGTTTACCGTACAGAGATTACGAATAATTTATTAAGTATAAAAGTATGCCGTGGATTTTTACGTGGATCGTAGGCTTTTCCTAGAATTTCATTTTGTAGAATTCCGTCTTTTGGCCCCGAGAAATGGTATTTTTAAATGGAATAAAAGATACGAACGTTTCGATGCGTTTGTTTTTTTAGCAAATGGTAAATATTCCCGGAAAGCGAAGGGAGAAACCGGCGAGTTTTTACCTGGGAATAATAAATTTGTTTATTTAATTTAGGAAAAATTTTGTATTACTTGCGGGTATTTGTGATTTATAATTATTAACCTCTTAAAGTCCGGTCTTAGTGTCGATTGATGGAGATGTAATAGACTTCTCTACGTAAGAGGTTCCATTATCGGAGTAATTACCTTAAAAGATATTAGATTACCTCTCGAGTCTCGGCATTGGCCGTTCCTTCCTTAATCTGCGAAGGTGGGTTCCGATCGTCGGTAGCTCGGAAGTCTCCGGAGAATAGGAAAAAAAATCACCGTCTAAATTTGTAGACGCGGGTTAGATCCCTACGTCGACTCGGCGGGTTTCCTCCGCTTCAACGGAATGACCCTTCCTGTCGCCTGCCGGAATCGCGGTCTCGCCGATAATCGAGTAGACGGTTATTCCGTTACGTCCCCTTTTGCGGCCGGAATTACTTTTTCCCCGTCGAATATTCGTTTAGTAATTACGTCTAACCTCGGATTTTCCAGTTGCGTTCTTCGATGGCTTTCGTTTAAACATAAAATCTGGCGCTTTTATTATTAAGCCCGAAAGGGGAAGAGGATTTCGATCGATTCGAATCTGGATGCGACGAGATCGACGGCACATAAATACGAAATGGCGTATCTCGGAATTATTCCCGTCCTTAGTCAAAGTGATTTTAAATATCGAATCTTAAGAATAAAATTTTGGTGACGGGCGAATCAATTTTCCTTATTGGGTACTCCGGAAAACTACTCGTGTACGACGTGTGTAAAGTCTCGCCCCCCTTATATAACGTATAAATTATAAATTCCGTAAAATGGCGCCGGGAAAATTCTGCCGAGCTTAACACGGACGTATTACCTTTAGTTATTTTATAAATTCTCGTTAATTACGCGTTACGTATGTAGTGTCATTACGGTATATAACGCGTTTTTACTTCCGAGAAAACGAACGTTAAAAAATCGTCCGGACGGATCGACGGGCCGGCGGACACTAAAACCGATAAGACCGCAATTAGGATAACTTAAATTCCAATATACTTATTAATCAAAACGTAGACGTCGATTATTCTACAAATCGATACTTTCTGCCAGTACGTTGGGCGTAAAGAAATTCCTCAGACCTAAGAATGTCTAAATTTTGCAGCGGGGCGCAATTTAATAAATTTTATCTTCAGTTTTTTTAGAGTAATAAAGTTAATAAGTACGAAATTCCGGCACTTCGCTCTACATTCGATCCATATTTTTCCGGTTCTCCGCATTAGTTAAAATACCAAAGAACCGGTAAATTGTTGTCCGGCGTAGAGCAACGTCGATAAATAATTTAAGATTTGGTCCCTTCCGAAAGCCGCGTCATTCTTGCCGGATCGAATCGGGGAATAAATATCGATCGTCTTAAAACGACAGTCGAGATTTCGGTTCGAGTGTGGTTTTCGGAATTCCTCGTTCCCCGTCTTCCTTTCCGAATGTCTAACGGGATTCGTTTTAATTCGGGTTATCGACCTAACGTATATTCTTCCGGAAATTAACGGGAAGACCATTAATATCTAGTAACCGCGTTAAAGAAGGTGCGGATACGGGCTCCCGTCTGACGATATTATACCAGATATTCGTCCCCCCGTCACGCAATAAATACGAATAAACGGAGATTTTCGATAATTTTTCTAGCGAATTTATATATTTAAATTAATGTCGAAGTTATATACCGAGAGGGTGAATGGTTGGGGACGGAATCCAATTCGGATTGGAATATTTTTACGTAAACGAAATGTCGGGCCTCCCACGTTAACGAAAGAAAGAAAAAAAATGGAAGTAATTAGTTGGAAGCGAGGTGTTCCTTAATGGTTAACTTAGCAGCAGGATTCAAATTCGATTTGTTTCGGAGTAAATTCGCGCTTTCTCTCTGGAGTCGCACCATCTTTACTTCTTTGTACCCGTTCGTGCATTTAACTCCCTGTTGCGATTTAGATTTAAATGTGCTAAACAGTTTAAATGAAGAGAGAAAGAATACTTTCGTTTAATTCCGGAATTAATAGTTACAACCGGCGTATTGCGATTTTTTTATCACGTTTTAATTTTTAAAAAGGCGACTTTCGCTTCGGACCAGAAGTTGGTATATAGGTAATTGGGGTTTGCGGATCTGGTTTCGATGTTCGTCTGTCTAACTCCGTTTTGGAGTTTAAGTAAGGACGGTGAGAATCTACAGCGGCGCCGTAACTGGATTTATTTATATTTTGGAAATATCTCTGTTCGAATCCAACGGAATTTGAAGCGCTGTTTCGGTTCGGACGATTTTTTTTTTCTCGTTTCGGAAGGACGAAAGTCGGTTCCGCGTTTATTTTCGAGATTCGTATCGTTTACGCGGCGATTTATTTGGAGATTTTTGCACGGACAGTTGGTGAATTAGGCGGAAATTTCCTTCCGCAGCCCTATTGGAATAAGAGACGACCGACCGTCGCTCGTCTCTTGGCTTTGGGACAGAGATTTGCTATTAATAAGAAACCGGGTGAAGTTTTCACTTTTCCGTTGGCTTTCGATCTTCTGGCCGGATCCGTTGGAGACCGGCGAGAGAAGATTAAAGGGATAAGAGGCCGGTCCGGTCTAAGGCCGCCATCTTTTCCAGTCGGACGACCGTCGTGGGTTTTTAGATTAAGGCAAAGAAGTGTTTATCTTTTTCTATTGTGTACCAGCTATCGCTTCATTCCCGTCATTTGAAATTCTGTGGAGCAGCGGTGAGGGAGTCTCGGGATTTGGCGGGATTTATCCACTCGATTTCTCTCGTTTCCAACGGCAGAATTTTTTCTACCTCGTCTAAGAGGAAGGAGGATCGATAAACGAAGCGTTTCGATTACCCCCTCTGCCGTGGCGGCTTTTCAAACTTTTCTTATTTTTTTCGGTCCTTTTACCGGAATTAATCCCCAAGATTGGCTTTTGTTGTCGTTTCGTTTCGGTTTTCTCGCGGTTCCGTTGGATGGGAGGGTAGAACGACGACTCCGTTGTATTCCTAGTCGAAGAAAGGACCGCCAGTCGAAAAGTTCCGGTTTAAAAAAAATAATAATAGTAATAATCGCCAATGGTTCGGCGGTTCCACGAAAACCGAAAGACGATTATCTTCTTTTCCTATCGGATGCTCCGGAAAAGATATTAAAGCTGGTTAAAGAGAATGATGTAGGCGATTTTTTCCTTCGATCGGCAAATACGTGTTATTTAAAAGACAAAGAAAGCCAGCAACCAGTTACGTAACTTTCTGGGAGAAAAACACTCGACGTACCGGCACAAAAGTAAAATTGTCTGCGAAGCCATCCGTTACGAGTTTTCGTTTAAAAGTAACTTTTACGTTATTAATGACTATAAAATGGCAAAAGGTTTAATTTTCAGTAAGAGGATAAGTTTTATAAAAGAAAATTGTAAACACCGATAACGAGTAA
This sequence comes from Centruroides vittatus, assembly GCF_030686945.1. NCBI lineage: Eukaryota > Metazoa > Arthropoda > Arachnida > Scorpiones > Buthidae > Centruroides > Centruroides vittatus. The sequence goes on along the minus strand of NW_027122360.1, from coordinate 470,423 downwards.
AATCTCTATTTCGCCCGACTCCAATGGATATACGATACGTGAACCCCCTGTATCTCCCTACCTCCCCGACCTTTAGCCACAAATATTTAGTAGCATCGATGTCCCTTATACACGAGCTACCGTGCCAAATTCTGTTTCTTAATCTTTACCTCATTCCGAGATGTTAAACGAAGTAGATGCCAACACAAATATAATACAAATACACACGGAACTTTCTTCCGTTTGTTTGAGTTTTTTGGATTCGGGAGGTGTCAAAAGATGGAGATTGTCGAGATATCCGGAGGGCCAGACTCGATTCGACTCGATTCCAATAATTTCATTGTTACTTATAGGCTACGTAACAGCCGGGAAAGTAAAACGAAGCGTGCGACGAGCTCAGCGGAGGTATAATCTACGAGAGTTCCGGTCTCTTCGGTGCCATTTTCGAGAGGAGAGAAAAGAGATAATTATTAGAAGACGGACAACCTCCTTCGAAATCTGAAGAGTTATTCGGGATTCGAAGGAGGTTATTTTTTTTATCCGGTTACGCCGACGCTTGTTCGTCACCCGTTACTTTGGTAACACGATGCAGTAGTTTTTCTCTTTTGATGATTTTCCAAGAACTTCCGTGATCGTCACTTCCGGACGGAAGTGACGATCACGTTAATGACCCCGATCCCCCTCCGTCGATGGTCGGGGTTTGTAACGTTAATTGACTTTATAAGGCGCGGTTACATCTCCTCTGTTTCCTTCTACGAAACGTTCCTTCCTGAGCGTAATTTTTGGAAGTCACTTCTTAGCGTAACGAAGCCGCGAAGAGTGGATATTTTGTCGCGTTTTCGATACAATTTTTATAATTCTGGTAGGAAAGGGGAGAGCGTTACGTGTCGTGAAAATAGAATATAATATTCGCAAATAGAAACGATTTTGCGAAGTTTCCCCGTTAATCGATAGTAAAACGGACGATAAATACTTTTCGACATAAACGTAGACGTAACCGGTGTATCGCCGGTCGACCGTCGCTAATCCGGTCCTAATTTCGGCAGGCGTAATTTCAAATTTCTGTGTTGCCAGACGCTCGTAATTTGACAAGAATTTCTATTTTACGTTACTTTTTTCGTTACTAATTAGCCAACTCGTAGCGATTTTGAAGGTGGAGGGATATGGTCAGTCGTTAGATTAAGCGTATTCTGATCAGTTATCCAGCATCCTACGGTCCTAATGATGTCGGATTAGCCACGGTCGATCCCTGCTAATCGGGTTTGCCTGTAGTAAATTCCAGATGGGTGGAAATTTTTCCGTACCCGGTAAGGATCCAGTTCGAATCATTCGTGTTATATACAATATTTTCTCGGTTAAATTTGAAGAGGAGAGAACGGAGCGAGAATCGAATTGTCTTCTGGAAAATCGAATCTTTTAAGCGAAAGAGCGACCACTCGTCGGATTCTAGCGAATTTTCTCGGACCACGTGTCGCCAGTCGTACGTCGATTGGGTAATTTTGACGGATTATTTCTCTTTGTCGTACGAAATTCTTACCCTCTTCTTACAATGCTAAGAAATTGGCTCTTCTCGTTACTGGCCGACAAAGGCGTAAAATATAAAATCGTAATAACGTTGTAAACGGGGTTAATTTTAGGCATTGTTAGAAAACAGAAGGTGGCGTGTTCTTCGTTTACAAAAATTCCTCGTGAACGGCTGAAAAATACACTTTCCGTGCATTAATTCTTCTCCCGATGAAGCCGTGTAGTGTTACGTTACGGATAATGTAGTAATATACAACGATTGAGAAGGCCAGCGATTTCGAATTATTTAAATTTTTTCCTTTCTCTCCGAACTGGCATCGTCGTTTCTTTTACATAATTTTAGTTTTTCGTAAAAGAATATGGATCGATTCGTCGTTTGTGTGCCTTATTGTTCGAATACATTTGTCTATACGTGTATATTTTCTGCGTATTTGACTGTAATAAGTAGTTTCGTAATAATAGAGCAAATTGATACATTGACAATTCGACGTTGTTATAATAATAATAATAACGATTAATGTCGTATTGTAACAGTATACTTACTTCGGGCTTCGTTTAAGTCATTTTACTTTCTCGGCTGTTATATATAACACAGGGAAAGTATGGCCATGGGTCAAAAATGATTCCAAAGATTTTTACATTTTTGGATTCGGAGAATCCGGAAACGACGAGAAATATAAAATAAAAACTTTTTCTGTACGTAGGGATGTTTGCGCGGAGGGCCTGATCTCGTTCGGCCACTTCTATTAAATTTTGTTGGTTAATGAAAGATGGTGGGGTGGGGAGATCGAAGGGGTCGGACTTAACAAAGTTTTTACTGATTATTAGCATTTGCAATTAAAAAATAAACTCTCCGCTCAAAATGAAGCGTTTTACCATTTTATACTAATTAATAATGCGGAAAGTTCTTAAAATAAAATCTCGTAACAGGCGGGGCCGCGGGCGATTTTAAAGCTTGGCCAGGAAAGTCGCCAACCGGTTGCTGGACTTTTTTTATTTTTTTAATACGAACGAATAATGATTTAAATTTTATTATTTTCTTTCATTTTCTATCGACCGTATAAAAATTTAATTTTGATAGTTTTAAACAAAGTTATCGATTATATATAACGCCCGCGAAAATTTATTTCTTTTTGTCTCCTACACGAACATAGCCGCGGGACATTGAAATCTTAGCGACTATCACAGTTATAGACAGGCCGGTAATAAAAATCGGCATCTTTCAGCTGTTACGGCTCGAGCGGTTCTTAAAGAAAGGGAGAAACGAATATAGGGTCGTCGACACGTTGCGCTTTAATCGGAATCGAAGTTTGAGAAAGTTTTACCATTAGGAACGAAATATCGAGGCGTGTAAGAGCTTTATTATCTCCTAAGTGCGGATATAAAGTATCGAACGTTTCGGTGATATTGAGTCTAATGTCTCCCTGGCACCGGATAAGCGCTTGTCTTTACACTCGAACGTTGGCCGTCCCCGTCGCTAGTCTTACAAATTCGAAATCTTCGTGCGTGATTCTTAATGAATTTACTCGTACGCCATTACCTGTTTATCATCGATGTTGCGTTTACGGAGTTTTATGTACCGTTAACAACTTATTACGTCACCAAAAACAATGGTAATTGAAGATCTTGGAGCAAAAAGGTTCGAATTTCTGAGAAAATCGCCATAAAGTTTCGAATTTTAGGACGTGGCGAGTGAGGTTAGAGGAATAATAGTGGTTGGAAAGCCCAATCTATGGGAAGTTACGAGTTTCGAGTTTGGAAATTTTTTGAAATTCGGCCGTGTTCTTGCCTCCTGGGTCTTGTTTTCCTATTTTCACACCCGTGATTGATTACCGAAAGCAAAAACTATACGAGGTTTCTGTTTTGAAGTACGGTATTTTTAATGATGGGGTCGTCTTTAACGCCTTTATTTCGTCACATTATTCTCGTCGGCATCGATCTTTTCGGCGAGTTTTACTTTCCCGGATGTTATGTATAACAGAGGAAAAATATGGCGATCGGTCAAAAAATGGCCCTTCAAGATTTTTACATTTTTGGGATTTCAGGACCTCGAAATGTCGAGAAATGAAACAGAAATTACTCCCCCCCCCGAATTTTTTTTTCATTTGTAGTGTTTGTTAGTGTGTGTGTGAAGCAGGATTTTGTTTACCCTGTTTGAAGCTTAAATAATTCCTGTGCTTTTTGTCAAAAATTTCTGATATTTTACATGGAGGTTTGTTTATTAGGGGAATCGATGCTATTAAATTTTGATGGTTAAAGGTCGAGGGGGTGGGGAGATATTGGGGATCGTGTGTATCTCCAGTAGGGTCGGACTTAATGACGATTTTACTCGTTATTAGCATTTATAAGTTTTTTTTTTTTTAATATATATATGTATATATATAACTCACCCCTACTCTCAAAATAAGCTTGTTGCTATATTATAATAATTAAAAATATAAAATGCTTTTACTAATAAAATATCGCAACAGATGGCGCCACAACGTAGTTTTAAATGTTTCCGGGAAAGTTAAGCAACACGTTGCTGGAATTTTTTATTATTATCCGGTTCTGTTTAGTATTCGAATCTACAGGAAAAATATGCACTAAACACGAATTACGGTCGACATTTCTTTGTGTTTAGATCAATTTTTGTCCTTCCCGGCAGTATCGCGATTGTCCCGCGAAACGAATAAGATGATTAATTGACGCGGAGTAGAACTTAAAAGCCGATCAAGTAGTTTCATCGACAATTAATTAAGTGTTGGTAAATTATAAAATTTAATGGACTTTAAACGTTTTGATTAATATTTAAGTAATCGAGGTAATTGAGGAAAATATTTGGACGTTGGGAAATTTGATCCTAATGGCATCGTGGTCAATTCCAGTTTCCATTAACCAGTTGTGAGAAGTGACACAGAGAGGGCCGTTGAAAGTTATATTATCTAACGCATCTAAACAATTTATTAACTGAAATTCCGGCCGATATATTTTACGTAATGTTATTTAGATGAAATTTCGAATTTCTCAAATAATGTCGAAGAGTTCTTTATCAGTTACTTTAGATCTGGATACGGTGGAAGTCTGTCTACGCTCGACAAATCTTTTGAAATCTTTGAAGTAGAAATTCGGCACTCAATCATTTTCTCGTGACGCTTTTTTCTCGATTTTATTGATCTCTGCCGCGACAAATCTGAATTTCTGTTAAATAATCTTCGGTCGGGTGGCTCCTAATCCGAAATAGAAGAAGCATTTTTATTCGTTGTACCGAAGAATTTGACGGTGTATTTTTTCGGCAATGACGCCGGGTTCCTTTCGAGTATTTCTAACGGCAAATAATTAATGTTCGACATTTTACTTTATCTTCCTCATTTATTTGAGCTAAAAATAAATCTTATTTACGCAGCGGATTTTAAAAGATTTTAATTTACGAAATCTAAAATTACCGTACGAAAACGAATTTCCGAGACAATTTAAAATTAAAATCAAAAAAATTAATTGGTTATTCAATTTATTCAATTTGTTGAATCTTTTAAAAACCCATTATTTGAATAATTCGTCCAGAAATCTTTAATTAAAAATTATAGCCGTTACGATGGGTTTCGACGTTACAAATTCGTAGTTTTCGGCATATTTTTTATTCGATCTTTGAAAAATATCCGTATAACCAGTTTAGAATAAATATAACTAGGGTAATAATCTTGCCCGGTGTTGTTACTCCTCGGCGAAAATAATTACTTCATTAATTTCGGCTAAATAAAGAAAAATGTAACCATCTTTTACGTAATATTTAAAAATTTTCCACGTTATTTTAACATTACTTCATTAAATTAACTCGCACAATGCTTATTTTTCTCGCAGGGAAAATTTAGCGACGTGACAATGGCGCCTAATTTCCACCTACAGGACGTATTTTTTAAATGTTTTTACATTTATTTCCCGGAAAGCATTATCCTCTTCGTTCGTCACGCGTAAAAGGGTTTTAAATTATAGAATGGCGAGCGGTCCAACCTGCGTATAGCGCACCCCGATATACTCCCCAAAAAATCCAAAGCGATGGCTATACGATGCGGCGTATATTAAGAAACCTAGCAATTTTGCCGCGTTTTTTATGAGTAAGACCGGTAAATGCGTTGTTTGTTTATTGTAATGGGCTCTCGATGCCAACTGGTGATAGCATACAATAAATGATTTAGTCTCTCGGAACGAGCTAAATCTCTGGCCGCTAACGGGTTACACTTCTTCGGATGGACCGTTATATCGAGGGGGTGAGCCGTGTTTACAACCGGCGAGTGGTTATTTGGTTAGAAAGGATTTAGATTTGCTCCCCGTTATTCGTTTTTCGCTTACGACCGTTTGTTGAGAGCGAGAGATTTGCCCAGTGGTGTGGTCATATATTTTTTCCATGGCCGATAATTACGCATATTCTTTTTTCTTGCACTGACATTTATATAACGTGAAAATTATCCGTAAAATCTACCAATGTAACGGCGTTAGAGCCTAATTTGACGACGTGGACGGATGGAAATTACGCGCAGAATATGTAAATTATTGTAATTCGTTAATCGCGTAAACGCTAAAACGGAAAATCGATACCGGCACCATCGACAATTGCGCTTATCCGATACAAAGAAATTATCTGATTTTCATCGGAAAATTCTGGTGGAAATATATTTTTAAATAACGCAGAAAATTTTTATCTCCGATTTTTCCGACGTAAGAAACAATAATAAAGAAAACAAATTATTAATTAATCTCCAACTGGCAAGAAAATTCCTTTTTAATAACGATATTTCATTGCGCGGCATTTCGAATCCAGAAGAGAAATTTTAAGCCCTTCCTAAGAAGAGTATTGCAATTTTATTATTATTATTATTATTTTAAACGCGGGCAATAAATCAAGCTTCGATAACAGGAACCGTTGCCGAGATGACAGACAAAGAATCGCCACTTATTAATCATTTTGTGTTACGTCACTCGTTGGTTTGCCACTGCCTTTTTCGTTACGGTATCGATTAAAAATATGCCAGCGAGGACGATCCGTCTGTACTTACGGACAGATTCGATAAACGTCACCTCCGAACTGTTAACCTCTGGCACACCGTCACATTTTTTTTCAATTTCCGTTTTTTACTACTACAAATCGAATGCTTTCGTTCTATCCGGGCGCGGAATTTACAATTCTTGTGGCTTTTCTCGTTTCCGAAGGGCACGAGATTTATACGTCGCAGTGTTTTTATTGTTTATCGTTTGTTATTTCGGACGTTATCTGGCTCTCTTTTTTTGTCGACGCGTCGGGAGGAGCGCCGACTGCAATTTTCCCGTAAGTCGACGTCGACGTCGCTCTATGTTCGCTTTGTTATCGATCGACGGAGGTAGGCGCCTTTTCACCTTTTCCATTCTCGTATTCAACAAGTCTCTTTCCTCGGCCAAACGTTAAATAAAATCGTTTATGCGCTTTTCCTATTTAAAATTCCTACTCGCTCCGTTTTTCTATTTTCAAAAATAATAATAATAAAAGACTTAAGCAGTTTTAAGTTACATCTTTTCGGCCGCGCGTGCGTAATCTTCGTCCCGAAAGAAAAAAGAAAACGTGGACGTTTTGCAGAATGCATTTATTTGCGTAAAATCCAATTTCGTTCGGATGCATTTTCGGATTTTTCTAATATTGTTTATTTTTTCCCCCGCGTTCGGCACGCATTCGACGTCTGCCCAATGGAATTGTGGGAGTTTTGGCGTTCCGAACCGAAGAAAATCGTCAAACGTGGAGCCACCGACGTGGTGACATTTCCTTTAGTCCGTCGCCGCACGTCGCTAGTGTCGTAGTTACGGTTCCTCTCGTTTTTTACCTGTTAATTAGACGGGAGGAAAAGAAACCGATAGACTTTACTAGTCGATTAATTGGTCAAAATTCTTGTTTATTTTAGTATTAGTAACCTCGATTCTTTTGCCCTCTCTTGTATTCCTTCTTAATAATTAGCTTTTTCGTAAACATCATTATATATTTTTTAATGTCTTACTAATTAACCTTGTTGATGTCTTCTACACTACTGCGTCCAATTCTGTCTCTTTTTTATACGTCGCTGTCGTAACCAGATTTTTATCGGTTAACTTATTATTCGGTTACAATTTGAAGAAAATTGTAAACCTATGTCGTCCGTCCGTTTGCTGTTTGTCCGTCCTTATTGTCGAGAACGGAGTTAGATAGACGGAAGCCGAGAACAAATACGGAAAGCTTAAGGACGGGAGGCCTCGATTAACTATATACGAACTTCCGATGCAAACCGGAAGTCACGTTATTTCGATTAAAAAATTCCCCCCGAAAGGAGTTAGATGACCGGAATGACTCTACTGCTAACGGGAAAAGTATGATGAACAGGACCGAGACTACTAATTTGAGGCGGAGAGCATACATTTTGAATTAAATAAATTTAAAAATATGATTACATATTGCAACCCGGCGTTGTCGTCGAGTCACTAAATAATTGCTCTTCTTTAATACATTGTTATAAACGGAATCTCCGGGGTTTAAATTCGTGTTCGTGTTTACAATCCTTCGCAGATTATTCCAGTCGAATATTCTCGAGTTTTTGATCGGATTCGCCCGTAATTAACCAATTTGAAGCTCTTCCGTGCAGACGCTATACCGTATACCTCGTTATAACGTCCAAATTGTCTTTGCCTTAATAAAAAAAGACGAAAAAGATCGAACAAACGAACCACTTCCAGTTCGGCTCTACCGTAACTAGACGAAATGTAATCTTAATACGCGGGTGCCCGGCGCTAAATCGGGCACCCGCGTATTAAGTAGACAAATTAATCGACTGGCTAAAAATCCGTTTCTGTAGACGTGACGTTTATCAATGAAGTTCGAATTAACGTTTGTCTCGTTTCATTGCGTAGTCTGTGTTAAGAAATACGTAGTAACCGCTAAAGTAGCGTCAAAGAAAACCTTTAAATGTCACTAGAATAAGTGTTTCGTTGCGTAAAATTCATATTGTTTTTTCTAAAATCATTATTTAAAAGGATCGAAAATAACCTTTGGATAGATCTGGCGGCACGGATGGATCCACCCCGTAAAAAATTATCCATCGATCGGCGTTAATTAAATTAATTAAGTAATGCCGTTAGATGTTAAAGGAAATATCATTGTAATCCTTTATGGCTATCGATTTATTTATTGGAATTGGGATTTTCTCCCGGTGATGCTCCGGAACGAGACAACGGTGAATATACGAGTACTTTTGTATTTTTCGTATATCGATTTTTTCATTTAACGGGACAATGCAGTTCGTGTGGCGTGAAATGTTTATTATTATTTTTTATGAAGTGGAAACATCTTTTTGTGATAATAGAAAACCGACCAGCAATTATTTATTGTGACGGGGTCACCATTCCGGGCTGCAATTTTAATTTATTTCATTTAAAATATATGCTCTCCACCTCAAATTAGTAGTGTCTTGCTCCCGTACTGTACGTCATACTTTTCTTATATCGACAGAGTCGTGTCGGTCTTTCGGGGGGAAATTTTTTAATTGAAATAACGTGATTTCTGGTGCAAATCGGAAGTTCGTATAGCCTATATACAGTATAATCGTTACCTCCCTCTAAAGTTTTCGTGTCTGGTCTCAATTTTTATCTATGTATCTCTGTTCTGGAGATTAAGGAAGGACAGACGGACGAAAATGGAATTATATAGGTCTACAGTTTTTTCAAAATACAGCTCAATAAGCGGAAATTTGCCTCGAAACCGTGAGATTTTTTACGGTAATTGTACGTTTCCTTATTTTCTAATAAATCTTTTATAAACTGTAATCATTTCTTGATTACAGTAGATATTTTTGGTGATTTAAAAAAATGTTTATAATAGAAGGCAACCGTTTTGTAAGCCATATTATACAATAGGATAGTGGTTGGCTCCTGTTCGGAGCGGCAGTTGGTAAACGTCGAGGATGCGCGGACTTTAATATAAAAATTACGCAAATAATGTTAAAAAACTTAGCGTTTTGAAGGATATTTGGAAATTCCGTCGCGCCCTTGTGGGAAATTCGCGCCGCACCGGTCGACGGCCGTGGCTTTATTTAGTAACTCTGCGTATAAATTTATATCAATAAGTTTAGAATTTATAATTAAAACCGTGTTCTTTACCCCGGATATAAATATAAATTGGAAATAATTATATGGACCGCATGAATCTTATTAACGTAATTAGCATATCTTCTAATCGATAATTTGCGCTGGAAGCCGGACCGGATCCGTCCAACTTAGACAATGGCTTTGATATGACTTGTGTATAATATTTCCCGATAGAAAAGCGGATTTGTCGCGCGATCCCGGATTAAATGGCAAATTATTCCATACTTTTTACTATGGATTGAAATAAATACTACCTTATGGCCAATTTAGTAAAGAATATATGTTATAATTTTGTCGCGAAAACAATCTGCTTATTATATAATCGAATAAGCTGACGGAATTTGAAAAGTAAACAGAATTAACTTGGTTAATTTGCATTGTTCTTTTCTTCCCACTCGTGTTTACTAAATGTTTACGGCTTCCATTTTCCGTCGTCTAAAGGAATTTTTATGAAAAGGACGTTTAAACTGGCAATTATTTATCGTGACGTCGTCGGAATGCCGCACTGCAATTTTAATCGTCTTTTAATTTTAAAAAAATCACACCACTTCCGGTTCGGACCGGAAGTTCGTATATAGTTAATCGATGTCTTTGGCCCCTAAGCTTTCCATATCCGGTCTGAATTTTAGCGGTGTCTCGCTCCCCTACGTCACACTTCTCCCGATAATCGTCGAGTCCTGCCGGTCGTCTATCTAATTCCCTTCTGGGAAAATTTTCAATTGAAATCGAGTGACACGCAGTTCAGAGCGGAAAGGCTGTATATTTATTTCTTAAAAAGTCGCGAACAATATCAGATTTTGTCTTACTGTTTGAAGATTGAAGTCACAAAACTGCTATTGCCCGTGGTCTTTTAAGAAATAAATATGTAAAACTAATACAAACAGTGGGTAAGATAACATTTGAACTTAATAATGCACTAAGTGTGTCTTACTTCGGATATTTTATAAAAGTAGAGCAAAGTTTCAGATGCAGTTTGTAAAATATAGGTTGAAAGACAAATAAAAAATATACGTAAGCCGTAGCGCAGTTAAATTTTTGATGGATATTTAATATACATTTGTTTGTATACTCTCTGTATATTTATAGTTTTCTCTTTCGAAAGCAGAATTCGAGAGTTACGAGAGTCCTCGCTTTGCGCAATTTCGAATTAAAATTCCTACAACGAAACACGTAAGCGAGATTTTTTCGGGGCGGCATTACTCGGGTGACAAAGACGTTGGTTTATCACTCCCAACTCCCAGGTGGGACCGAGTTCGAATTCTAATCGAACTCTCGGGTAGTGCATCTCGGATATACATCGGGTTCCGTTCCTCGTCGTCTGTAACGAACCGGTTTTAAAATATTTTTGCATTAATGGTAATTTGCAAGCTCTTAGTGTATTTTCTTAAATTAAACGTTAGAAATTTGAAGTTCTCGTTCTCGAAACGATTTCTTTGATCCGTCGGTCGGGATGGCAACGTCGAAAGTGGATCGTTACCGGTGATGATTTCGTTAGCGGAGCTTTTTATGTGACTCGTTTGCGTGCGTATGGCGCAATAAAAAAGGATTGGAGGGGATTCGTATAAAAATTTAATAGACGATTGCCATTTAACAACGGCACGGCGTCACTTTTACCGCCATAATTTTAGATATAAATGCAACTTTAATAGAAATTTAAATGTACGGTACGCGTACATTACGTATATTTTTATAAGTATCGGACGAAGAATGTAAGCGGACATTGTAATTAGAAACTTACGAAATTGATTTCACGTTTGGTCCGTAGCGGGAAATTTAGTGTTTTCCTTCGTATTAAGACTGGAGTCGATGGAATAAAGTATATTCGATATAAATACAGAAAGGAATTGGTCGGAATGGATTTTTTCCACGCCGAGTAAGAGTCGAGCACTGGATTTTGTCCACTTCTATTATTAAATAACCTCTTCTGAGATCCGAGGTTTTCAATCGAAATGTAAAGTTTATTAAAAAGCCAATGGTAAATTTCACTCGAGAAAACGCTTTAGAAAAGACTTTTACCGGACATCTTTGCAGAAGGGAGGGAATATCGAAAATAGTGCTTCGACCGTTTACAATGTTAGAATTGGTTTTGAATCCGGATCCTTATTACGAAATTCTTTATACACGCAATGGGTACCGTTGCGTGTGTACGAACCGTGTGTGTACCGAGAATAAACCGTTTGTATGCTCACCGTCTTCCGTCGAGACTCGGGTGACACGGTTTATCTGGTCGCAACGTAACGAAGCCGTATGAAAAAAAGGCAATAAATTGCCAGAGACAAATTCTAATTAAAATTCCCTTTGAGAGCGACAAAAAATTGTTATTCCGGAGTGAAATTTGCCAGTCGCTTTCGATATATTTTAAGTTAATCGATACCTCCGTGTAAAAAAAAAATATCTAGCAGTCATAGAGCCAGACGTTTAATAGAAAGATTGTATCTCTTTTTAACGCTGGCGATACGCCGCTTAATTTATTTTGTGACAGAAGTCGATGTCTTAGTTCCTTCCATCCCGCTGTAGTAACGTTGCCTCCGACTTTATTCTTCTATCGTTTACGAATACTTTTACCGTCGAGCATTCGGAAGGGCGCAATGCCTTAACGTTGTAAATGCCGTTTTTCTCTAAATACGTTTCATCGAAGAAATGAATTCTAAACGCGTTGTTTTCTGCTGCAAAAAAATATAGCGGCGCTGTAAGTGGCTGTATTTCGAAGTCGAATGTACTGTATGTGCTAGGCGTGACGTTTTAAGCGCCAAAGTGCAAGTCACGTGACCCTTTTGGCGCCTAAACCGTTACGACTTACGTTTACATCGTTTTCTTATTTAAGCGAATTTGTAACATAGTGAGTTGTTCGAGCATTTTTTTGTAAAATTGAAGTGAATTCCTTCGAGTCTTCAAGGAATTCATTTACTAGAAAACTTTTTTTTTTCAAATTCCTCCGGAAAAGTTCGTTTTTTTTGGCATGGCACGCTTCTTTTATCTCCGACGACACAATGGAGTAATTTTTTCTTCTTTACTCGACTCCGGGCCAGGGTTAACCCTTCCCGTCCGAAATTTTTTATAACGATTTAATTATTTGTCGGGCCTCTAGCCAACCGCACGAGTCTTGCGATGGCTTCGAGAGTCCCAACCGCGTGTACATTCGAAACGAAAATGTCATTGGCATTGAAAGAAAATACCCTTTATCCTACCTTCACCCGTCTTAAGATTGTGTTATGTTTGAACCTTTTATTCGGATTACGGAGAATTTTTTATTGTTTTCTTCTGTAAAGACAGATTGGATACCGCAAATAGGTTTTTCTCGTAATATTTTGTTGGAAAAATTGAAAATTATTAAGTTGAATGGGGCGAATTAATTTTTTGCCGGATAAAAATTTGGGTGTGACGGACGACGTTAAACCCTAAGAAATTCGATAATTGATAGAGCGATATCTTTATGATTAAATGCCAGCGTTTTCGAGTGGAGAATGGGATTGACTGTAATTTAGTGTAGAACCTCAAATATATTCTGGCTTGTTTCGAAGTTTTCGGTGAATTTAACGGTACGTTTCGTTTAAACGGACATTCGTGATATTTATCGAAAGAGAACGGGATTTTACGCTCCGATAATATCTTACTCGTAACTAAATATTTAATCCTCTTCGTTTATTTTTGGACGAATTTCGCCGGATTACGTTTTGTGAACTTCCTCGAGGGACACCGAATTATAGAGAAGTTTTTAGAGGAATTATAATGTAATAGTAGGTCTTCGCCCCCTTGTTCCCAATATAGACTATTCCTAACAAAAATTTCCTGGCGAATCGTCGATTCTCGGCTTATGTTTCGTTGAATTACTTGGGATTTTTCCGTTCGTTTACATTTGTTGTATCAAACAGCGAATTAAACAATTTGGTCCGTCGTGGGAGAGTCTGATCCGCGATAGGATTGACTAGTATAAGTGTAGGAGGACGATTTTTTTCCATCCCGTGGGCACCGAACAGGCCCTTCGCCCGTGCCGGGAACGTCAGGACGGCCAGGGACGAGGCCCGACTTATTCCGAGAGAATTGCCCATGAAAAATTGCCGGGATTTCTCTCCCGGACTCGACCCGGTTCCCCAGAGTCCGATTTGTTAGAAAGTAATTATTACTTAAGTCTCGTTGTTCGATACCTTCCTATTACCGTCGAATCGATTCCTTCGCCGAATCCGTACGCACTCGAGTATGTCTGTCTGTTTAAATCCGTTCGAGGCGTATGTTTATTCGAGCTTGCGCAGCAAATCTGTGGGTTTAACTTTGAAAATTACTTCTTGTACGCATTGGTGCCAGTAACGGATACTAAGAAATAATAATAATAAAGTAATGCGAAAAGTAAGGGCGACGAGAAATGCGAGGTTTGCTATAGAATCTCAATTGTCCAGCCTAAACGGGAATGGCGACGGAACAGATAATACGGAACCGATTGTATTTGGAAACGGATTGTTAGATACAGCCGTTAATGAGATAATAACCGATTCGTGTAGTCTATTCATTTTTGTGGGATTTTGTGGAAACGAGCGAGACGTTCGGAGAAGAGCCAACTTCGCTGTTCGATGCTAGCGTGCGCTTCTACGTCACGCCTAACGGGTTTTTATTCGAAGACGTGCGTATTTTAGCAGTATCGGCTGGACCATAACTCGCGTCCGATGCAAAACCGATTTTTTATCATCTCCCCTTGCGGGACACTGATAAACCGAGAGCGCTTGTAGCACTCTTGTGCGAACTATTTATAAACAACTTTAATGCGCATTTACGGGACTTCACTGCATTCGGTTTATTATTTTTATTATTTATTTTTTTCCTCTGTTTGAACATTTTTCACCAGTCACTGGCCTCGTCCCTCCGGCCGATCCCGTCGTTCTTACAACGCTCCTTATTAGAAAGACGAAAAGTGCACCCTAGTAACACAGAAGACCGGATAATCGGGAATCTGCCTCACGCAGATTTTCAAAACCGATTTGTAATATTTATATTGGTTTTTCTGCACCGAAAAAGCGAACGAAATTTACGACCGTGGGAATTCTCATTCTCTAGTCGTAACGAATATTTTTATTGGCAGATCCTGACATTTTTTACAGTACTCGTATCGTCGCTTATAAAAAAATTAATATTTTAATTCCATTTCTTACTGTAAAAAAAAACAGAAATTCGATTATATAAACTTAATTTAGCGAATATGTAGGCTACTTTTAGACACCGATTAAAAGCCGGTCCGGAAGAATATCTGGAATATAAAGGTCATTCCCGGTCGAGATGTGGAACTTTAAATTGTTAAGAATGGAAATTCCAGTTCATTTCCGCGAAATCCTTCTTTAGATGTTATACGGAAGAGCGACTCGATTCCATAATTAATTAGGAGTAAATGAGGCCACCGAGGAAATGAGTCGGCACGGTCTTTACGACACTGACTTTGTTGATTACACCGGACGAAATCTGCGCATTCATAAATCATTTATTTGTTCCCAGTTAATGCGTCAAAGGAATAATAATTATAAAGAAGCTCTTTCGCGCTTTTCTACAGGCGTTCTCTAGTTTTCGTATCAGTAATATCAATAGCAGTTTGGAGAAATCGATGGAAACTACTCGGATAAATTCTTTTAAATGGTGCAGTAAGAGGCGTAAAGTTCGAAGCCTGTTTGAATTTTAGTAAAGAATTGATCTCTGTATTCTAAAATTAATTACGTCGATGTTTAAACGCGTCAAAAGTATTTACGGTAAGCTTTTATAACGTTGACACGCGCGTACATAACGTTATACACTTTGTTTTCTGTTTACTCTGTTAATTAGATTTCAATTTTTCTCGGTTACCGGCGACGGGAATGCATTTATTTTTATTACGCTTTCATTACAATGGCGTTAGTTAAATGCGGTCTTAACTTTATTTCTTTTGATAATATTTCGAAATCGATATACTATGGAAAATTGGCGCTAAAACGAATTACCTCAAACAAAGAATTATATACGGTAATGAGATCTACTTCTTCCAAGTCGAGAGTGAGTTTCGCGTTTGTGTTTCACCAGCGGGCTGGTCGTGTGGAGTTTTCTACATTTTTTCAGATGTCCGACATTTAAATAGGGACCAATTTCCTATAGAAAGTCTTCCGGGTGGTACTATTCCCCGGTCTTCTTCCATCGATCCGTTTTGCGGAATCTTCGAAGTGTGCCGTGGGATTCACATTGAAAACCCCTGCACTCGGGCGTAGGTTTGCGCCCGAGGAACTGGATGGTCTCACGGAGTTTTTCGTATTTAATTCGTCTACCTAACATCTAAATAGGACTAGTTTCCCGTAAAAGTCCTCTCGGGAGGCACATCTCCTTGGAAGATCATTTGAGTGTCGCATTACCTTATTCTATCAATCCAATAAAAAAAAATAATAAGAACCCGATAACGATATTGTTTACGAGGAAAAAAAAAATCGTACGATTTGTAGTTTGCAGGGTTCTAATATTTACTATTTATGAGGAAGATCCGTCCACAAATATTCATTGACGCTTCGCCGGACGGCGCTGTGTAGAAGCTGGCCGTGTCGAGGTTTGATTATATTTAAATGACAACACTTAGGAATAGAAAATTCGAGAGAAAATCTCTTGGTTTATACACGGTATATGCTTGAGATTTGACAACACGATGACAATTGACTGCTTATGTTCTATTTTTACTGTAAATGTTATAAATACAAGAAATTGTATGTAGCATAAAGCGAAACCACTCCTTAATGGATTTTTATGTAGAAATTACAGAAACCTCTGGTTTTTTTTCGGAATCAATTCGGTAGCCTTTACTAGAAAAAGAAACGATTTGACGTCGTTATCGGAAAGTATTTTGTAACTCGATTATGTCAAATATAAAATTACAATTTTACTTGTGGACGTCACGAATAGACTCGTTCATTCATCATATCTCCAGACTGGTTTACTTTTCGAGCAGTCAATCGATTTCCTTTTCCATTAGATGCCGGATGATGGCCAAACATTCCCCTGATATAATTATATGTGTAACTTAATACCGCAATCGTCTAGCTGCCACCCAGTAATATCTGTTACACGTGAGAACTGTAAATAATTTGTTAACTTTACTTCAGTAATACAACTTGCTTCTGCTATTACCACCCATTAGCTTAGTTCGTAAATGATTATAAGCGGAATTCTTGCAATTCTCGATTTTATTATCCGATAATAAACAGTTCTAATTCTTTTATTCCGTGACATTTTCCAATTTAAATATGGCAGAAAATGGTCAAAATCTACTTGGAAACGCTCGAGTACGTCGTATTTACTTTCCTGGTTGCTACGAATAACAGAGGGAAAGTATGGTCTACGAGATATTTGGATTTTCGAACTCTGGTATCACGAGTGAAAAAAAATTTGGGGTTATTTCTGTATATATGTTTGGGGGCACGATTTTATCTACTCACTTTGGAGTTTAATAACTTCTGTGCCTTTTGTCGAAAACTTCTTAAATGTCGCAGGAAGGTTTGCGTATTAGAGAGATCGATGCTTAAAGTTTTGGTGGTGAAAGGTCCAGAGGTTGGGGAAATAGAGGGAGTCACTTGTCGTATCTTCGGTGGAGTGGGACTTGAAAATTTTACTCGTTATTAGCATTTACAATTCTCTTTATAAAAGTCCTCTCTATCCTCAAAATTAAGTTTTTTTTCCATTTTTAATAATAAATAATATAACAAGTTTTTAAAAAAATTACGCAACAGATGGCGTGACATACAATTTTAACATTTTTCGGGGAAAGTTATGTAACTCGTTGCTGGATTTTTTTTTTAAACATTTATACGTCTAGGGTGGTCTAAAAGTCAGTTGAGCGTTATAAAGACTAAATTGTTATCTTATTCAAATACAGAGTAATTCGGAAGTCGGAAAAGACTCTAAAAATTCGTACCTCGATAAATTTCGATGGTTTTTGACAGAAATTCTAGAACGACCAGAGACATTTTATGCAAATTTTAGTGACAATTCTTGTCATTAGTGGCGTCGGCACGTAAGGAAACGGGCTTACGATGCCTTCTTTACCATTGACTTCCGCCTCTTTACATCTCGTTCTTTTTATCGATCACTGTTGTCACGTCACGTAACGATTCCCCGTCTGAGAACGGTGCCCTTACTGTAAAAATTATAACCGTTCTAAGCATTTCTGCGAAAACCGTTCGTATTTAGCATAAAAATCCACCGAAGACACGAATTTTTAAATTTAGATTGACTTTTGCATCTCCCTCCCCCACGCGGCAACGTGGCAAAAATTCAAACGCCTTCGATACACGGAGTTTTGAGGGGAAAAAATTGCCGAAATAGTCGAAAGTAACACGGTTTGTCGCTTTTGGGCCACCCCGTAGGGACTTTTATTAGTGCCGAAAATACGCGTTTGTACATTGGCTAATCGGAACGAATTTTGTGGGGAACGACGGCTCGAACCGAGTAATCCACCCAGTTTAATATTCTCGTTTCTATTCGTTAATGGAAATTAAAAGAAAAAGGAAAATCCTTCCGATTTATTGTGGAACTCGGAAGAGTCGAATTGCAAGTTTTAATTGAATTAATTCTCCACGGAAAATAAAGTAACGCACCGGAGAATTGGAAATCGGTTCTCGTTCGAATCCTCTTTTCCACCACACTAAAATCCCGTAACCGTCGAAATTAAGACCGAAAAATTTTTCGCCCGCTTTCGCCGTAATTAATGACCACATTAAATTTATTTTAATTAAAATGAGTTATCGTTTCCTCTTCCCCGACTTAAAATTTCCTCCGTTTCCCGCATTTTTTCCTTCGATTAACGTGGTAAATTCGATACGTATTTATTACCAAATGTCGAAATTGACCGGTTTTCCGCATCGTCCTGGCCATTTTCCACTTAAATATCTCTGCCGTATCGAATAATTATCGATAATTATAATAGATTTAATTATCGTTTGCCGAATGAAATAGCGTAACCGATGAAATGTAGCTAATTGACTCGGTTACGCTCGGGGCACGAAAGAGTAGTTAAGGAAATTTGGAAGTGATAGGAGTGTGTGACGTTTGATCGGGCGATGACGGAAAAAAAAATTAAAAGATCGTACGGAAGACAACCGTAATACGCAACGGGGACTTAACTAAACCATCCAAGTTTTTACTTTTCCGTCTGTTGTAACGAGGGAAAGTATTGTGATGTGTGAGATTTGGTCTTCCCGGTTTTTTTTTTCAAATCGTGACGTTTTCGGACTCCCCGAACCCCTAAAAGTCGAAAAATTCTCTGTGTGTCTTTGTTTAATATCTCATTATGGGATAATGATTAAGAAGCGAAATTTAGCACGGGTTACAACTTGTATATAATTAGTGTCTATTTTATTAAATTTTAGTGGTTAGAGGTTGCAGGGGTGGAGATAAGAGGGGAGTCACGCGTCATATCGGCAGTGAGGTAAGATTTAACTAAAATTTTACCGGTTATTATCATTTATATTTGTTTGACATAATATTTGAGACGTATTAGGCTCAAAAATTAAGAAAAATGCGCCAATCTTCTCTAATATAATTTCTGCACCATTTTCGCGTTTAATTTATTAAGAAATGTGATTAAATAACTTTGATAAATGACTTTCTTCTGGACATTTTATATTTAATGGAAAGAGAAAAACTAGCTTTTCTTTATTTGTGTTTTTCGGTAGCTCCTAATTCACCATACGAACAACTCTCTGATAACAATCGAATTACGTCACGGTATAAATGAAATTGTAATTTGTTGCGAAGAACTTTTGGTTATAAATCCTTTAATTGGTTAATCAAACTATTGATTTAGTTAGCGGCTCGATTATCGACTCGACAATGTTAGTGGAATTACAATTGAGGCGTAATGTGTGCAGTCGCCGACGGAGTCGAAACTCGATGTCAACCAATCAGAATTCGAGTAGTTTAAGTAAAACGAATGCCGATTGAACGACTCTGTTGGCGACTGCACCGCCGATGTTTAGTAAAATGTGTAGTATAAGAGTCGAGTCCCGTTCTACGTGTTGATTATAAATAAACGTTTTCGGTTCCGTGAATTATTGAAAACTTTCTATTTGCATTTCTACTCGCGCCTCGCTTGATATTTTGTTTAACACATTCCATCTTTCCGCTTACTTTTCCCGAGTAGTGTTTTCTGGTATTTAAGATAACGACCAATGCGATGAAATTTGGAAGAACTATTTTCCGGAATATTTACGTAAATAGTGAAAATAAAATAGTAATTTTAATCGTCACGAAAAAAAACTGCAGAAACGGAACGATCGTTAATTTTTATGTCGTACGATTTTATTTGGCGTTATTTCGTATTTTCGAATATATTGTTTTGTCTCGGGTCAATTTGACTAGTCCTGGCCATCGTTTACGGAACGTATTCTATGGGCCATGGCTACTTCTCTTCGAATTTCGAGTGTTGGGTCCTTAACACAAGAGATATTCTTTCACACTAGTTACTACGTTACAGTCGAAATACCTTTCGCATTTTCATCCCTTTCTAAGCTACAGGCGACAGTTTTCAAATTGCGGGCGTATACCTTCCCACTGTCGTCCGTCCGTTCCTCCGTCCTGCTTAATAACGGAGTTAGATTTACGAAAATCGAGACCGGATATATAAAGCTAGAGGTGGGAGGTCTTCGTTGAGTCGGATGATTTTTAATTTAAAACAGGATTAAAAATCGAGCTCGACATTACCCGGCACGATAATATATACTACATTGAAGTTTTTACTTACGTCTTAATATTAAGTATTCGAAAAAGGACGATACGGAAATGCCTGTAATTATCGAGGCGCGAGTTTGGCATAATTACGTTTGGCACAGGCGGAACTCGAGTACCGATTCGATAGGTATTATCGGTGGATGTAAGGAAAGAACATAGAAGTCAAAAGTCGCGTGGAAAGGTCGTTTCCGGGACTAAAAAGGAAAATCATTAATAATTTATATGCAACACCTCGCTTTGGTAAAGACGATGGAAATTGGCGAAGGAGCGTTGGAAGAATGCCAGACGTCGAGGGCTTTAGATTAATAATGTTAACACTTAGCGCGACGAAGAATAACTCGTCGTAATCGAGAAAGTCTCGGAATGTTTCTCTTTCCGTAAATTCCCACTGTAAATACAATGCAATCGCGTGTAAATAAACACCGATTGGGCATTACGTAGCGAAATCCATCGGTTTCCTCGGTGTCGGAGATGGACATTCTTAACACGAAACGAACGGATTCGTCTGTAAATCTCTTATCGATAACAATGTCGTTGTCGTCTTACGAGAAAAGTGCCGATATAAATCGATCCTTTCTGTTTCTTCTTTCTCCCGTCACTCTTCTCCGTCCTTCTGTCGACGTAAATCGAAACGTCAACACTTTCGTAAGTAAAAACTTTCTTGGCTACTTTCTTTCTGCGCGCTTTCTTACTTTTTGGGCCGCAACTTGAAAAAATCGTAGACCCGTAAATTCTCAATGTCGTCCGTCCGGCTGTCTGTCCATTTTTAATCTCGAGAACCGTGTTAGATAGACGAAAGTCGAGACGAGATACGAATGGCTTAGGGGCAGGGGTCTCCGATTAACTGTACGCGAACTTACGGTCTAGACCGGAAGTCACGTCAATTCGATTCAAAAATTTTCCCCCGAATGGAGTAACGTAGATGACCCCCGCGACTCTGTGGTTATCGGGGAAAGTATGATGTACGGAGCATACCACTAATAATTTGAGGTGGAGAACTTATATTAATATTATATATTATAATTTAAATTAAGTAAAATGAATGCGTTACTACAAGAGCACTTTTGGATTACTATTTGAATCTTCTTGGGCTTTAATGCGGTTAGTTAAAGAAGACGATGACGCAGCTGGTATCCTTTGAAACGGACAGCGCCATTGGTTGGCTTATCCCGTTGTATTAAAGCCTCTCGACTGGTTATCTTTGACTTTCTGCCGACGACGTCGTTACTTCTACTTCCTTCCGCCGAATGTCGGTTACACTCTCGACTATTCCCCCACTTGTAGAATTTTATTACGCCGGGCCGTCGATCCTTCCGGTTCGTACGATCGATGAAAAATTTTATATCGAGTATAAGAGCTTCGATAATATCCTACGGAATTACAAAGTTACGTATTTTTAAAAAATCACGGCTTCTTTTTGGTCGTAATTAAAATTATTTTCGACGTTGCCTAATATTCGAAATAATTTAACAGGCGAAAACTTTCAAAGCTCTTCATTTCTTTCTCGGTATTAAGAGATTACAGGTTAACTCGGCCGTTATTGGGCCGCAATTTTCAAATCGCACTGCCGTCTTTCGTTAATCTCGAAAACGAAGTTATAGGCCAGACTGGATAAGGAAAGGTGAGGGGCCCGACGATCCGATTAACTTCCCATCCGGACCGCGAGTCGCATTATTATTTACATATAACAGGCGAGGTAACCGGCGAAAGTACCGTTTCTGCAAATCGTTTTACACGAATTTTTCGAACGTAATCGGGTGCAGTCACGTCCGAGCCGTAGAGAAGAATTATTTCGATGGGACGGGTCTGTTTCTTTTAATTACCCGTTTAGAAATACGGTGGCTTAACGACGATTCGGAAATTGGAAGGACGTAAGCGATTTTATCGTGATTAAAAGCGAATCTCGCTTACGCGCGCTCTTAATGCCGGAGACGATATCGATCCGTCGCTGTCCTTAACCGTATCCTCTTACCACCGAGATAAAAGGCTATTTCTATTATTCGCCGCATAATAGCCTCGATGTTAAGACTTTTAAAGTCGTCGATTGACTCTTGTCGACAAAATTCAGATTACCCTATTCTCTACGGCAGGTAACTATTATATTGCCTCCTTCCCCGCCACGTCCCCCCGTTTATTTTGTAAAATTTTGGTAACTGGAAAGAAAATTATTCCGGATTTTTCCTCGTCGTAGGCGTCTACCGCCGTGTAACCAGGTAGGGTACGTAACTCCATCAAAAATGAATCGTAGATTTTAAGAAATCGCTTCCGTCGACTTAATTAATTAAATCGATAAGAAGATAAAATATGAATTTTTTGCCGATTCTACACGGCGGGAAAGCTGAAAAATTGTGAAAGGACGAAATAATTTTATGGTTTACGAGTATCGACGATACGACGTCGCCTTAACGGTACGACGTTACACCGAAAACGACGGAAAAATGTGGTAATTCTGTGATGGGTGATACTCCTTACGCGCGGCTGGTCGCCGACAAATGTCGTTCTCGTGTTTCGTTCGTTTATAACGGGGTTCTTAACCTTCTTTGTTACACCACCCCTATTCCAGTCGGGCAAAGGTCACGGACCCCTTCTCCCAACAATGTTTTTAAGCGCTTAAAACAAAATCACAAAAGAAACCGGTTACCGTAATAGAAATACATTTATTACGAACAATTATTTATTGCGATGCCGGGCTGCACTTTTTGATCATATTTTTAATTTAGAGTATATGCTCTCCACCTCAAATTACTCTTTCCTCTGTACACCACACTTTTCCTTTAACAATAATCGTGCAGTTCATCTATCTAACTCCTTTCGGGGGAAATTCTTGAATGAAATAACGTGACTTTCGGTTTGCGTGGTAAGTTCGTATATAGTTAATCGGAGCCTCTTGCCTCTAAGCTTTCTATATATGGTTTTGAATTTCATCAATCTAACTCCGTTCTCGACATTCGGGAAAGACAGACGGACGATATTGGGAATTAATAGTTCGGTAGTTTTTCAAATTGCAGCCTAAAAATAAAAACGTACGATATAGTAACACGCATCTTTCCTAACACAGTTAAAAATTTCGGACAATAACGCAAAATTAAGATCAGTCGATTTATCCCCTTCCCAGCCCATGGCCCCCCGAAAACTTTTTACCTACTACTCGGGGTCCTGGATGCCCGGTTTATAACGTCAGTAGTGTATCGAGTATAACTTATTAATTTAGTGTTGGTCTGATAAATTCGACAGTACATATTTTCTATGCTTTATTATAAAAATGTACGGTCAAATACTATATCCCGAATAATATCGATTCCGCGTTCATATAATCTTTTACGTAAGTGGTTGATAGCTTCCCGAAGGTTATGTAGTAATAATAATAATATTGTAATATCGTTTAAATTGGGTGTTTTATAACAGTGCCAGAAAGCGGCAGTTATTTATTCCCTCCTCCCGTTTATGACGTAGTCTTTTTCTTAATTTATGGGTGGATGAAAAGAGAAAGGAGTGAGTTTTTTTTCCGCCAGAGATTTGACGCTTTTTTCTTATAATACTCACGATCTTATTATTAAACAAAACGGACAAAATTATTGCCACGCCGCCAAAATATTTTAAATTTATTTAATCTAAAATATATACTCTCGACTTTGTTAGTGTCTCGTCCTGGTAATCGTACTTCTCCCGATAAGGACAGCCGGTCGTGTGTCTTTAATTCCGTTCTGGAGGAAATTTTTAGATTGAAATAACGTGACTTCCGGTTTAGACCGGAAGTTCGTACACAGCTAATCGGGGCCTCCTCCCCTAAGCTTTCCATCATCTGGTTTCGATTTTCGCCTATCTAACTTCGTTCTCGAGATTAAGGAAGGACAGACCGATTGACGGACGCCAGCGGGAATTTATAGAGTTTGAAAATTGCAGCCCAATTATAGATCGTAATTTTGCACTTGGATCAACGTTCAATCGCGGTTTAAACCAAAGTTTCGTGGGAAGAACGTGTTAAGATATTCACGCTTTCGAATTAATACGGAGTGAATTATTCGCTTTTCATTAAAAATATATTTTTTTAAAATTTCTTATTAATTAAATCCGTCATTTAATTCGGAGGGGGAACAGTAGTGAACGTTGGAATATTCTTTGAGATTTTGGCCGTTATTTCTCGAAATGTAGCATATTTTTTACTCGACGTTTACACGAAAAATAATAATCAAGTCATTTAAACGCTCCTAATTTATTTATCGCGGGAGAAAAAAATATCATCCCGCTCAATTTATTACAAGAAAAACATTGCTGTTTAATCAAATTGCGAATGGAGCTGGCCACAATCCGAAGGAGAATTCGAAAGTGTTTCCTCCGATCTCCAATCTTGTTTTGTTTCCGGCGACGAAAAGTGGATCGTCCACAAATTCTCTAACCGAATCTAGTGACTTAGGAATTTCCACCCCAACCGAAACGTTCTTTCTTTTAAATCGATGACGTAACTATAAACGCATTTCCTCCCGGTTTACTAAATTCTCCGAAGCTCTTCCGCATTAAAATATATTTAAATAAGTCGTTTCTTCTCCTTTTCTGTAGAAAACAGCGCTTTAATTTTAAACGGTTTTTCTTTTCTTTCCTCTTGTTTTCGGTTTTTAAGTTTCAGTTTTCCACTTTTTCACCTTCTCCGTAAAATTAGGTTTTCGTCGTCGATCCTTATCTTCTCTTCGCGTAATTATTTTATCTTCAGTCAAAGGTTAAAGGTTAAGTCCGTGTCGGGCGAATAAAGAATTTCCTTCTCTCACCTTTCTTAGTCCTTCTTCCATTTTACTTCCGCCTATCCAAATTTCCGGTTGGAAACGATTAAAGAAAATCGTCTACGTTTCGCCACGTCAAAGGTCAAATTGGCGCATCGTGACCGTAAATTTTAATAGAAGAAGTAAACTTTTACTTTATTAAATCTTTTAAATGCGCTTTACTTTTATCTATCGGCGAAAGTGTGGCTCGGAAAAGAGATTCGTACCTTTCGCCAATAACCGGATGCATTTGATTATTACTTTCTATCCAACCGAATTCTTAGATATATTCGGAGATGTAACCGGAAGTTATATTACCTCGGACGAGTCGCATCCGGGGGAAAAGTAGAATGAAATACATTATTTACCAGCGGAGCCTGCGTAATAAAGTAAATGGTTTACGAAAACCTGTGGTGCACCCACCGCCAGGCAGGCAAGATTTTATTTTATTTCTGTATGAATTTTGGAGGGTCTTTAATTGTTTAAGCTACATTTAAAATCTAGATTAAAACGGGCGTCAAAAGTGGGACTACCCTTTTTCTTAAGTGAAGATTCGTAAACGCAGAGTGAAGAGCGGATTGAAGTTTTCCACGACTAAATCTTCGGTTCGATAGAAGTTAATGATAAAACATTGGTAGAGAAAACACCGTAACGTTAAAGCGTGGGAAGAAGCGCCTCCCTTTTCGTATAAATCGGGAAGAAGAGTTTTTATGGGAATGCCCTTGGTGTATTTTGAACGATTAGCAATTGTATTATTAATATAAATCGAGAAAGTGATTAGATTATCGGTGAAAGTTTTCCATTATCTTCGGGAGAAAGGCGAAGAAAACAAGTTAAAAAGTGAAAAGAATGCGAATGAAAACATTATAAAAAGAAAATGCAAAAGTTTTTACGGAAGTTATTATTAAAATCACGTCTTTCCTCATAAAGGTCTAGCGCCAATTGTACGAAGAAAATTAATTATAATCAATTTTATTCGTAGTACTTTTCCCGGTTTCAAATTCGTTCGACGTACCAAACTCGATATTCAAATTCCAGTTTCTTAAATTGGTTTTTAATATTCAAATATTCATAAATGCTCGTAAGCCGGGGGACAAATATTCATTTTATTCCTCTTACGTGAACGAACGGCCAGCCTTTTTTCCACGTTAAAAAGTAGAATTTATATCTAAATAGAAGTTATTCCATCGTTATGGCCGCGCGGACTGTTTAAGGACTTTTCTTGTGTTTGTGTCAGGCCATTGCCGATCGAGTATTGTATTCCCAATTTTACTTTCCTCCTTAATAAGTTTAAACATAATTTAAAACTAACATCCCGATGTATCGCGCCGGGCCAGAATAAATATTCTACAATTCTGGGCACACCGCTGGTCGAGAGGATAAAACTACTGGTAGGGGGTTCGGGCCTGACCAATGGCCTGACCACGTGGGGTTTCCTAGGTTTTCTTCGCGTTCGTAACACCGAAACGGAGGCCAGTTGCGCATAGAAAGTCCTCTCGGTAGGTGCCTTGCCGTATGCGAGCAAGCAATAATTCCGAAGTTGTTACTAAATTTATTAAGACACGGCGTATTTTAAGAATTTCAACAATTCTACGGTATTGTACTGTACGTTATCGTCGTTTATGTATTACGGTGTAATCGATACACCGACCACCCGATTTAACGAACACTCGATATATAAAACAATTTCATCGGTCCTTTCTAATCCCTATGTTTGGATCCTCGATATAGTGAATTCTCGAAAAGTCTATCACTGTATATCGAGAACCCACTACAATTTACGTATTTATTTGCAGTTATTCTGTTCCTATATTCGAACCTTGGAAGATACTCTTTCGATTGAAGAATCGAAAGAGAGCATCTTCGACGACATTAGTTCTCTTTTCTGTTGCAGTAAGTGTATACTTTAATTAAAATCGTTTGTGTGTACTTTGCGACCCGAAAGTCCACACTTAACTTATTATCGGACTTCTCGATCGATTAACGAGCCGTATAGTCCTTTCTGTCGAGGATGGACTCGAGAGTTTACTATATACAAAGAGAACGGCAGGGATGGTGATGAGTTAAGAACTCGTCGTATCCGTTTAGAGGCGCGTTAAAATTCTCTCGTACACAAAAGAAATCGGGAGTTTGCCTGTTGTAACGAAATTTATGCCGGGTTTCGTTTTCACAATATTTAAAACTTCGCTTTTCCTATTTTGAATTATTACTCTAGTCGATGGATTTTGACGTCTCCCTCCCGGGAATTTTCCCATCGATTCGTTTAAAACTCGATACGCTTACAAGAAAGCCTTTTATTGGAAATTAATAACAATGTTACGTAACGTCGACTTTTATTTGACTTACTCGTTACATACGCTAATCTTTCATTTATTACTAATCTTGCACGCTCGTCGCTGCTTATCCGATTCACTCGCCAACGTGCGCTCCCCGCCGAAGCCGAGTAAATAAAGGCCTCGTATGCAAAATATAAATTAAAATTCCTGCGGTTTGTCGATAACGCCAAATGTTCCGTTCGTAAATGTTGGCCCGTTCCGAATTGCTTTCGTAAACGTTTACCGGTACTTCTAAGCAAAGGATCGACTAAAACGACGTGGTTACTTGGGCATTTCGTGGCATTAACTGGCCAAACTTCCATACCGCGTCCTTCTGTAAAACGCCACCTTCATAAAGCGCTAACGAATGCTTACGTGTAAATTTATTATTATTGAGTCATCTACTTTGTTTAGTTCCGCGCTCAGTTTAGTGACAAGTAATGGCGCTAAATCGAAGTTTAATTAAGCGTAGTTTCTGCCAGGAAAAAGTTATCGGACGAAAGCGTAAATATCGGTTGTTAACTACCTTTTACAATCTTTTAATATGGCCCTGGCGTGTAACCCCCGTTCCGATCGAAGAAAATACACGAGCGAAAGAGTGGCACGAATTTTATTACCGCGAGGAGGGGACACGCGGACTCGTACAGTACCTAAGGATTATAAGGTATCGCTAAAAAGTTCGTATTTGCGTTTTAGTTCGATATCGTTTTATCTCACAAATTAGATTCTTCACACTTCGATATAGCGCCGCTATTTGTTGACTTCCGAAGTTGGCAATAAATCGAGTGTGGCGCTAAACCCGTATATTTCAAACGATAAAAGTTACGTGACGAGTTCTGTAGTCGAGTTTAAATGCGATGCTTCGCGAGTCACGTGAATCGATAATAACGTTTGCGTTAATATTTATGGGAAATATTCGTCCACTAGTAGACCTATTCGTTGGCACCTTACAGGGTAGCACTGTTTACAGAGGTCGACTATAGTTGATCCGAAATAAAATGTCAAAGTATCCGACGTCATTTTGTCTAATCCCGTACTTTCGAATCCGCCAATAATTGGCGTTGGCGGGTCGCGGTTTGCCTCCGACCGACGTGCCACGGGGACTTTTCTAGATCTTTACGTGTCTAACGCCTAAATAGGGACCACTTTCCCATCGAAATCCTTCGAGAGGCACCCCTTGGCAGATTACTCACTCGTTGCGTTGCCTTATGCCATTAATCCGGACCACTTCCCTGTAAAATTTTGTGGAAAATTGTTTTCGTGTGTTGTTTTGTCCGTCGTTACTGCCTGGT
Source organism: Centruroides vittatus (assembly GCF_030686945.1). Taxonomy (NCBI): domain Eukaryota; kingdom Metazoa; phylum Arthropoda; class Arachnida; order Scorpiones; family Buthidae; genus Centruroides; species Centruroides vittatus. The sequence continues at coordinate 441,728 of NW_027122360.1, read as the reverse complement.
TATTAAAAATGGTGTTGGACCGAACACTTTGGGAGGAACGGGTCTCGGTTGCGAGGTGTCGTATTTTACATATATTTATTTGTTTTTTCTCCGGAATCGAAAGAAAGGAAAATAAGGAGATGGAATAGCTTTTAAGGAGAGGTGGGTCGACGGTTCACTTACCTGGAAGTTATCTGTCAATATCTTATGTCGAAACCGAGAAAAATTTATGGACGTCGTTAAAAATATAAGATCCTATTTGGACGCTCGTCCGAAGGATATTATTTATTAACGTAAGTCGACCTAAATTAAAATAAGGCATAAAATTACGGGGTTCCGCCTTCGCCTACTCCGCCACCACCTGATAAATGGGTTCCTTTGGCTCTGGTTATAATTACAGTACTTGGAAGTTCAAGTTAACATCGCCAGCAATAATTTTACCGATTTAACTTAATATAATTATAAATAATTTAATTATTTAAATTTTATAAAAATATCGACGATAAACTCTAATTTTCTTTTACGAACTTCCTCTACTAGAAATCCAAATAAATGTTTTTTGTAAGTAGGAGAAAAGCTACCATTTTTGTTTAGTTTCACCCGAACGTGTCCGGTGCAGATTCATTGTTACCAAAATCACACGAAGCCCCTCGTATAGGTTTTTGTCAATGGTTTACACGTATGTATATGTAGGTTTTCTTTAATATAAGAATACATGTAACTATAACTCCAGGCCGTAATTCCTATCGAATGCTTACATTCCGAAAGCTTAATGGGCAAAAGTAGTTTTTCTCTCCCTGTTGCGAATCTTATAATAGCTCCTTAGTGCATCCAGGGGGAAGTTCTATCTTCTTCCTTTCTAAGAAAAGAAATGGATCTTACAAATTTTCAAAACTTTGCAATTGATTCATTCTCGTAGCGTATTCACTTATAAAGGTTGGTGTGAAAGTCACTCTATCGCTGTAAAGTCTAAATTGCAATTAATTAAAAATATATTTAATTCGGTTGCAATTTTATTTCGTTTCCGGTAGTTTTGTAGAAGACTAAGACGAAACGATGTTAACCGACTTCCGATAAATTTCGGAGAATTTAGGCGATTTTTATACGAAAAGTAATTTATAGCTGTGTAATTTAGGGTCCGTTAATTATCTTAGGCGTGGCGTCACTATTAGTGGCGTAAACATCCTAAACCGAAAAGCGAAACGTCGACGTCCTAATCCGAAAAAATAGTCCGGAAGATCGAGTACTTTAGAAGTAGCAATAAAAATCTGGGAGAAACGATTTTTACTTCATTTTAAGGCTATAAACTCAAAATGGAGTGTCCGAAGACGTTAGAAGGTTGCTAAGGCAACCGCGCTTTCCGAAAGCTTTACACTCGGAGCCGAGAGTTAAAAATTGAAGTGGTTTTAAGAGAAAGGTTACCGCAGTTTCGTGGACGAAAGTTTATTCCGAAAATCGTGTACGATGTCTTCTAGCATTTCTGATTTACGTAATTAACTCCGACGTTCTCCCGCTAATTCCAGAAAAGAGGATAATCGCGCGTAAAGGAAATGGTGATTGGAGAAGACGTTTACGAGACCATTTCCGTTTAAGACTTCTCTTTTCGCCCCGGGACACTAAGAGGGCCTTTTTGCCAGTCCGTTATGTGGTACGATGGTGCGAGGGACGAGAACGGGCCACCTCCGAAAATTCTGGGATTTTTCCACCCGCCCGCAATTGGATTCCGGGTCCTCCGGGACGATGAGTTGCCACCCTAACCTCTCGATCGTCCGGCAGTCACTGGCAAAATTGTGCGGCACGCGCGTGAGATGCGTAAATGGTACAGTATTACGTTTCCGCCTCTCTTTTCGGGAAAGTTTGTAAGAAAATTGTTTACGTTTTGACCATTGGAAATGTCCGTCTCGTTTTCGTTTAAAATGTGGGCGAAATGTATTTTGACGCTCGGCATTCCTCCTTTGGTCTGTCGGGTCGTATTTTTTTTAATTATTATTTAAATATTTATTTAACGTCGTTAGCATCCGAATCGCCTTCCAACGACCTTGGATTCTTTTCTTCCCGCCCCCGTTAGACCGGAGATTCCCGGGAGATTCGACGGGATACGCCTTTAATTCGCTTTTAATGTCTTTAATTCGTCAGGATCGACGACGCCCCTCGACCGTTACCAAATAAGGCACTTCCCGATACGCCCGAATTTATCCGCTTTAATCGCTCGATTACTCTCGGCCGGTTTCCCCCGGTAGAAAAGACGGGAGTGGCTTTTTCTTTTACCTTTGTACCGATCGATTCTCTTTTTTAGGGAAATTTCGCCGGGATTTTTCCCGGTTGCGGGGAAAAATACTTTCGGGCGCTCTTCCCGGCCTGGGAAAATCGGAAAGATGCGGCCACTTCCGCGCGTATGCCAAGTCGATACCATTAAAGCGCGCGCACGCGTAAATCGCATCGGCTTTCGAAGGCGATGACGAGAAACGTCTGCCGGCCTCCGGTTTATCGTCGCGGTTACGCGTGCGATAATTTAATAATTAATTTAAAAGGCGGGAGCGTAGCAACGGTTTTGTTCCGGTTTCTCCGGCGACAAAACAAAACGGTGGAGAGGGTGAGTATCTTCAATTTTCTCCGTTCCCGGGCGGGTTCGGAACGCATTTTGCTTAATAATTTCTCCCTCCCGACTCCCACGCCACGGTGGATTGCCGTCGAACCGAACGCCTCTTATTTACTCGTTCTTCGTGGACGGGGTAGCGGCCGAGCTAGAAACCTCTCCGGAAACGTGCGGAATATAAGGGCATTTGTTGGATTTTCACTCGGTAAGCCGTCGGGCAAGACCCCTTTCTAGTTACTTTGTTATTCTTCTACCCGACGAGATCTTTTGGTTCTCGAAATGTACAGAAGATAAAGGCCGAGTGCTGTTCTTGCTGGAATTCTGTCGTCAGAACGTGCGACAAACCCACCCGGTGGATTAGCTGGTGCCAAGTTTTCCCTTTTGCCTACCGACGGGGGAACGTTGATTACGTGTGAAAAATCGGAAACGTTCGAAGATTCTCTCCGATAATTTATGCCTCTTCGTATGAGGATTAGCTCGCTTCCCGTTTTAACGTCGGAGATTTGAACTTATTTCGGTCTTCCCGGTCGTAGCTTGTAATACGATGGTTAGGATTTTTTCTTTTACTTTCTTCCTCGGATCATATCCTTTTCTCCCTTCAATTCCATTTATATTTCTCCAAACGTATCTTTCGCGCTTTTAAACGACTACGTTCGCTGCAAGCGGTTGGAATTTTAAAGATAACTCGTGGTGTCCGTGGTAGACTAGGCAAGATAACGAGGGGTGAGCCCCACCCCTTCGGAAATTTGCAAGGATTCCGTCCGAACTCGAATCCGGAACCTTCTGGATCGTACTTTCAGAAGATATTTATAATTAAATAAGTTTTTATTTAATACCGGCAGGTTCGAGTACTAATTGTAATTCGGTAATCCGGCGGGAAAATTCCGATACGGACGAGTCGGTCGGCAACGGGATCGATCGATTCTAAAAGAAAGGATTGGAAAATATTTAAATTCTAAGGAGAATTCGACAGAAAACGTTCTCTGATAATTCTGTAAATTTCCGTCACCGTCGATTCGATAAAAACAATTTAATATCTAACGCCGAAGAACGTTTCTCAGAAAAAAAGAAAGGAAAAATTACCTCGCCGGGAAAGCCAACGAGAGGAAATTTAAGTGAAAAATTCAAAAATGTATATTCGGTCGTCACGCTTTTTAGCGAGCGAGAAACAAAATCTAAATCTTAAAGCGTATTGGCCGCTACCGAATTCGTTGGACAGACAACCCGACCGACTCTCCACCTCCGAGCGGAAAGGCGACGGAGGGAGGGTAAACGTCGCCGGAGCGTTATTCTCGTCCACGTCTCGAATGGCTCGTAAATTTAACGATTAGTACAACGGCTAATGACTCGTTGGCTTTTATAAATGCGCCTTTTCTTTTCCTCCCCTCCGCTCTTGTCGTTTTAACGATAATTACCTGCTTATAACTATTTATATCCACGGAAAATGATAAAGCGTTATTTGTAGTCTTGCACGTAAACTCTAAGAACTTCTTTTGTAATAAACTTTTTTTTAAAGCGCTAATTTAGTTTTTAAAATTACAGTCTGCAGTCTCTTACGTGTTTAAACTGCTTCCATCGGTCGCACTTATCGATGCGAAGATGATAACAAAATACAATATGGTAATTTATATCGAATATGTAAGTCTTACAAGTAGCCTGTGCATAGTAGTCTTTAAGTGAATTCGACGATCGAAGATAAGGACAACGCCTTACCCGACTAACTAGAGAAACGCACCACCCGAATTTCGACTTCTCGCCGATTACCTGGTTGCAATAAGAATTTCTCTTTGGAAACACCCGACTTGGAACGTCGTCTTACTGTTTGGATATTGGTAGAAGACCGACCTAACGCATTATCTCCGACCCGTTAGGAACTGGATCCTCGAGGCACGAACCGAATCGAATTCGCTCTCGTATTGTGTGCCGTCACCCCGGGCCACCCGAATATTTTTGACTTCTTTCGATAAACCGCCGAAATGGCTTTCCGCCATATGTTGGAGTGGTTCCAAAATGAATTTTGCTGGAGTTTCTCCGAATCCTACGCCTTTAGCGACCGGATACGTTTATCTCAAAATTCCTAATCGTCGACGTTGACGCAATATGTAAATGGGGATTATTGAAATCCGAAGGATGATGTATCGGAAGATTGGATGTCCGGAAGAAATTTATTGCAGTTTTATATGGATTTTTCACCAAGAACAACTTACTTCGTGCAGCGTAGATTTGTGAACGATCTTTATTTAATAAAAATGGACAAAAATAAATATGGTTCCGGATTAATCGAACAATGCCCGCCTGCAGTGTGAAACGTTTCGCTTTCATTTTTTTTCCGACTTTTCGCCCCGTGACCGCCGAGAGGACCTTTTTCGGACCGGTATGTCCGAATACGGTAACCGTCCCCGTCTCGTGGTGGGCCCGGCCGAACCCGTAATGGAGTTTCTAGAAAAGGCCCTCTTACGTGTCTAAAGAGTTGGAAAAACAAAAGAAAAAAGACCGTCCATTAAAATCCCAAGGTCGCTCTCCCGGATTCGATTCCGGATTCCCCGTAGTGACACGTCGACGCTTTAACCGCCCGGGTCATCCGACCCGAATTAAATATTTATGACAGTTGTTGGAATATTATTTTGAATAAATATATAACATTCGTAACGCTAACGCTGGTCGGTAAACCTATTTCTGCGCCCTTTCTTTCCCCCCTTCTGTTTGTAAAGTAGTAACGACCTCGAATGACTTTTGATAGCGAATTTACTTGTTTATTGTAAGCGAAAATCTATGGTTTTTTATTTGCATAATGACAGACGCTGCATTTTTTTCTTTTCTTCGGTCTGGTGAAGTAGCACGTAAATGTCACAAGGTTGCCAAGTCGAGCAATCGATAGGCTACGATGTTACGAATACGCGTGTGTCCCAGACCATTATGTCTGGAAAATTCTCGAAACGGGGAAACTGTTTAATCCTAAATACGGTATCGATATTTGGGAGTGGGCGAAACTCCCGTTTGTTTCCCATTTAGGAAGTGGCTCTTCGATTTTCTTTCGGGCCGTATGCATTTACACAAACATTCTATCGAATGCTCACCCTACACGCCACCACCAGGTTAAACGTGATTAATCTACGTTGCCCCCAATGGTTTTTGCCGGAGACGAAGTTAGCGCTGTTTACTTTGGGGTGGATGGCTCCGTTTAATCCGATTAACCGTACGAGGCATTCTTTCCGAAAATCGTTGGTTATCGAGGTATTTATGATAAAACTACGTTAAATATAAAGGGCTTTCTTTCGATTTCCGCCGACTTCTGCCGTTATTTACCAGATATTTATCTCGGCTATTACGTTATCTCTCCGTACTTATCGTTGTTGTTATAAATAACCCGGACTTTCGATCGTCCGTCAGAAAAATCGGCGATGTATTTATTATTAACGGAGTAAAATACATAATGCAGAATTATTTTAAAGAGTTTCTTTTTCCATGTTTTAAATAGCGTTAGAATATTAGACTCGATTTTTATTATGCTATAAGAAACGTATCGGCAAAACTGCCGATACGTTTCTTAAAAAACGCGATATTTCACTTCTTTTAGTAAAAGAAATATATTTAAATTTTTTCAAAACTCGGTAAATTATCAAATATTATAATGGAGTTACGATATATTTAATACACCGTCAATGTTTTATTAAAGTCACAAATACGAAAGATAAAGATCCGCAATTCGGTTTTGGTCACAGGCGAGAAGACTTTCCCGGCTATTGAAGATAGCGGAGGGAAAGTATGACCCCCGGATTTTTATGATTTAGGTCTCGGAGGTCCTCGAAACGTCGAAAAATGCAAAAGAGTTCGGGGTTTTTTCTATATGTATGAATGTTACTGTACGTGTGTGGCACGATTTTGTTCACCCTCTTTGAAGCTTAATAACTCTTGTGCCTTTTGTGGAAAATTTCTGAAATTATGCAAGGAGGTTTTTTATTAAGGGATCGATGCTATTAAATTTTGACGGTTAAAGCTCGAGGGTGGGGAGAATAAAGGGGGTCGTGCGCATCTCCGGTAGGTAGACTTAATGACGATTTTACTCGACATTAACGTTTACAGCTTTTTTTTTTTTTTTTTATAAAACCCATCTCGCCCCTCAAAATAAGCTTTTTGCCATTTTATAATAGTTACGATATTTTGTTTTAAAAAAACTTTAACAGATGCGCCACCAAATGTTTCCAGGAAAGTTAAACAACTAGTTGCCAGGTTTTTTTCAATCGATTTCGTTACTCGGAGAGATCTTTCGGTAGGAAATACGGAGGACATTGCAAATACTGTATTTGTCATTTTTAGGAATACATTTTTTCATTAAAAGTGTTCGGTTTCTTTGTATACGGGCGTTCTTCCGAGAGAAATGCCTCCCGGGAGGGTTTTCTGTAAGAAATCGGTCCTTGTTTAGCCGTATAAATGTGAAGAACCCGGTAAACTCCGTTGGTTGTGGGTTGGACAGACCCGAACCTACGACCGGTTTCTACGTTAGATGGTTGTATTAATTAGTTGAGGACATTACTTTAACATCGTATATTATGGATACGATCGTAATTGCCTACGCTGTTTACTTCTTCGCTTACTTCGCTCTTTATTATTATTATTTGAAATTTTACCAAGTCTTCGAATAAAATGGTTTCTTTTAATATTAAAAGTATCCTCGGTGTTGGAGTACGTTTTGCATTTCTCGGAATATTTTTGAGATGAACTTTTTCCGAATTAGCGTTGGAATTTTTGAAAATAATCGGAAGTAACGTGTTTTTATTTTCCGCAGATTTTTCTCTCTTTCCGGGCGAAGTGTGCCTGGCACAAACGCTCCGAAGTTGGAAAAGAAAAAAAGAAAATTAAATTTAAAAAAATATATTTTAAATCCGAAAATATAAAAACATTCGCGACTCGACGGCTTCTCTTGAAGTTAATTTTCTTTTATTAAATTGTTAATAAAAATTGCGATTTTAAATACGTGCGATGCACTTTTTTAATTTTTATTCGGAAAATATTTCTTTATTATTTCCGAATCCCGGCTGTAATATTAAAAATAAAAATGTTGCAAAATTCATTTCCACGTCCGTCGCCATTACGTATAAAATTAGAATGTTAATGCATATTCATTTTATTCCCGTACAGATGGAGAATTCCAGTAAAATATCCTTGGATAAAAAATGTATCGATCGGTTCAAAGATTTTGGATCTTAATTATTTTTTCATCCGATAAAAATTGCTTTTTATTGTTAAGATGGCAAAGATTTTCTATGAAAAATTCCTTCGAATTGTCTGGGTGAGTAGTAGTCGATTGGAGCGATCTATCGAGAATCTTCTCGGACCGACGTGTCCGTAGACAAAATACGAGTTTATACACATTTTCCGTAAATATCGGGCTTAATATTTTTATTGTTTGAGCGAAAACCACGCGCATTGTGGTCTTCTCCGTGTCGCGGGTTCGCATTTCTTCGGGAGCCAACACGTAATTAATCTCTTTTCTAAGTTGGACAAATAGCTGGTATTTGTAGACGAGTTTATTAATTTCTGCGCCGAAGTAATGCCGAAAATACCTATTCGACTCGTGGATTTATAAGTGTAAAATGGTTTCCGTACGGAAATTTATAAATTGTCTTAAGAATTTTTCCGTCGTCTTAATCGATTTTGGAAACTTTAGATATTTTTGAAGTCGCGTCTTCCGGTGGCAATCGATACGCATAATTTACATTTTTATTTAAAATTCCCCGGTGTTCTCCTCGTAAAATTTCACGAATTAATGCGCGCCCGTCTGAAAAGTTAATACGAATAAATATTGTATCAAAGAACTGCTTTAATTATTTCGACCAATCGATTTTCAACAAATTTTATGCATGGGATTGTGTATTTTCGTTTGATTCGATTAATCTTTTCCACCATTCCTCCCGGTGTAAAGAAGGGTTAAGTATTTGATGAAGTACTAAATTCTTTGCCGTTCAAAATGCCCGAAGGGAGGAGTTTGCTTCGAGGTCATATTACACGCGAAAAAATTCCTTATATTATATTTACGATATTGGTGAGGATAAAATAAAATATTGTCGAACAATTCTGTGTCGAGAATTGTCTCTATAAGGGATTTCGCGATTGTCTTTGCTCCCGCTATTAAATGCATCCAATCGATCATTTCTCTTAACTCGAATCGGATAAAATCGTGAATTTATAATTAATGCGCGTGATCGAAGCTTATTGCCAATAACAAATGTAATGCGTACGGCTCGGGTCCATAAATTAGATTTGATTTGTTACGTGTTATACCGCGCAATTCGCTCTACCACACATCCTAATTTTATATACTTCGCTTCGAACAAATTTGAAGCGAGTGGGGAATGAGAAATCGTGCCTTAACACAAATTCCTTACTAGAGGATTCTGCGTCAAATCCACTTTGTCCCGGGATCCTCTAGCACTTCTGGTATTGAATCCCGGACTGGTAAAGATTTAGAAGCCTTAAAGCGGTAAGAGAATATCCCCCCGTTAAAATGGGTATAAAACATTTCTTAATAAAACGCTGATTAAAATTTTCATTAAATACGCGCTTATTTTTTGTAGATGTATTAAAATTAAATCCGTGCATAAAAATGTCATTAAGTCGTAATTTTAAACGGAATTTAATTTGTGAAAGTATCGGCATTTCTCGAGTATACGATACACTAAATCGGTTGATAATTATAACGGCGTATTCTGGTATAATTAAGAAACGGAATTCGTGTTAGGTGCTGTTGAGAAATTGAAGTTGACACTTTGTATTAGTAAAAGACGAAAAAAAAGGATTTTTTAAATTAAAAATAACGTTACTATTATTGTTTTTTTAAAGAAATAAAACATCTGTAAGCATTATAATTCTAAAAATGATTTCTTTTAATTTAGTTTTTGTTAAATTTAAAATTAACAATTAGCTTTCGGAAAGAAGTCAAAATGTATTTCTCTTCATTTTTTTTCCAAAATCAATTATCAACTCAAACGGAAGCTTTGAAACACTTTAAGAAACAATTGTTTTTTTTTTTTTTTTGAAAACTTAAATTTTAAGTTTGATACGTAAGAATGAGATTTGAAAATAAATTTTGAAGCTTATTTAATTGTTAAAAAGCTTTACTAAGAACTGACTGTTTGAAGAATAAGTAGTTAAAGGATGCTTTTTCTTATCATAATTCTACTATAAACAAATTTAAAAAAAAATCTTTATTTACAAATTTGAATTTATTTTACAGGGATGGCATAAGGAGGGTCGAAGTAGATTGAGCAGCTCTTGTCCTTCTCTTCCTCTCGTGGCCGACAATACGGGAAACGGTAAGCGTTTAAATTACGTATTACGCAAAATTTGAATTTCTGTTATTATATGTTTCATAAATAATGTTTCCGGGGACGTAATATGCGGTAAATTAAATTGGTTTAACGGAATATTTATTTAAAATAGCATTTGGTCGTAAATTTTAACCGAAAATGGGAAATTATACATAAATTATAATTTTTCCCGCATTTTTGAGTTTATTTGCAAAACGAGGAAATTTTTTGCTTTTCAAATTCCGAAGACTGGAATAATTAATAATCGGCTAGAAGAAGAAAAACAAATAAGGAGTTTATTTTGAAACTAATATTAAATAGTTAAAATATATTTTTCTAAATTCCACGAAAATATAATTTTATGCGGTTTCAAAAAATTCACTTAGGAAGAAGAAAATTTTAAATGGAAATGTTTCGGCCTTTGCTCAATTAACTATAACTTTACTCTTAGGAAAATGGATATTAATATGGGAATCTCGGTCTTGGCATTCGTTTTATTCTAGCCGGCGTCTTCGACAAACGAACTTCTGTAGAAATACGGATCGAAACCGTTACTTTCTTTGAACAGAAGTGACCAGTTTCGATTTACTTTAGAAATGATAAAGAGGAATTTGAAGCCTTATGATTTTAAAGATGATGTCATATTTTAAAAAATAAAATACTAAAATTTTCCTCGATAAATTAGTTTCTGGCCAAACGTTTTTCGCCTATCTTCGGCTCGTTTTTACAATAATATACTATAATAATTTTATAATAGAATTCTCTTCAAATTTAAACAAGATGTTCTTTTAATTAAGTTAACAAATTCAAGTTATTCACAATTAGAGTAATTAACTGATGTTAGATAATCTAATTGTGAATAATTAAATATTCAATAACTTCATAGAGTAGTAAGTTACCTACATCCAAAATGCATTATTTAATAAAGTTATGAATTTTTCTTACGTATGCGAGATGTTTGTTAAGTTTCGTAAATTTCGCATTACCAACAATACACAAAATTAGAATTAAAATATTTAATGAGTGTTTTCTCTTGTTTCGCTCCAGCTTTGTCGGAACATTTAAAAAAGACAGAATTTGAATTTGCTTAAGTCGAACGTATATGAGTTTAAAATTTAAAAATATTGCATTTATAGCACCGATATATTTTCTTAAACTGTTTGTTTCGTCGATTAATTAATTGTTTAGATCTTGCACTTTAACAAATAAGCTTGAATTCCTTTGGGATAACGTAAAACTTTCGTCTTACTAACTGGCGTCGAGTTCTCGAAACTATTAATTATGGGCACTTACCACTGGACTGCCTGACTCCTGCCTGACGATATAAGATCGTTGGACCCATTTGTCAAACGTCGTGATGGCCAATCAATCTATGACTAAAATTTTTTAAATAATTTTTTTTAATTAAAATGAAATTAATTAAAGCATTCAAAAAGCTAAGTTACATTTAAAAAAATCATTTTCCGACTTATGGACAATGGATAAATAGTTTTCTCGCATTCGTCGTGGATTTGATCGGGCTTACGGTAGAGGTGGCTGGAGAATTAGAGAAGTCGTCGAATATTTACGTCGAGCCACCAATAAAATTTTCTGAAGTTCCACCCGGATCTAAATCTTTCGGAATAGTGGGTTAATGTCTGTTTAGAAGCGAGATTGAAGTAACAAAAGACTATTCCACAAAAATATCAAAGATTTTTTATTTGAAATTAAATTTATCGTGTAATTTATCACTGTTTTGTTATCCAGTTGATGTTTTAATGGTGTGAGATAAACCAAACACTTTTATTGTCATTTATATGGTTAAGGAGCATTACTATGTTATCAAATAATTTCGATAAATCTGATTTTATATTTATTAATTCAATAAATATTGAATAAATAAAACTGTATGTAAAATGCATTTTGAAAGTATTATTTTTATTTTCTAATATTGTAGAATTGTTTTAATACGTGTGTATATATATATAATTTAGGTAATAATAATGAAAGGTTTATAAGAGAAGAAAGGATAAATGTTTCGACTGCAACAATATGTGATTTACCTCAGAGAAAAAGAACACTTTCTTCAAATTCTGGTGCTAATGGATGTAAAGTTCGGGAAGGGAAAACGATGGATAACACGGTGAAGATTCGCGTCAACGACATCACCCCTTCGAATTCTCAAGAGTTTTTGAATGCGGACGGCGACGGAAAACGTTCCCTCGGCAGTTTGCCCGCCGACGTGCAGATCGAAGAACGGGGAAGCCGTATAGGAGGGACTTCGGCTCGGAGGTGCGCCCGTAAACCGGTTACAAGGAATTAGTTAGACGGCAGAGTTGGTCTTCCCTTCTGTCTAATACGCAAAATAATCCAAAAGAAGAAAATCTCCACATTCATAAAAGGTATTTAAAATTTAACATTTATTTTACATAACTTTGTTGCGATTGTTTAATTATAATTTTAAAATAAATATAAAATTAGGAAGAAAAAAATATGATAAACAGTAATAAAACTGAAATAAGGTTATATATTTTATTAGGAACTTTTCAGATTGTATCGTTTGAAGTATAAATAACTCGTAATTTACTCGATTTTTATTCTAGATTATCCAAATCTGTTAAATTCACATATATGTATATATTATTAAGTATTTAGTCTAAATATAACAAAAAATTATGTATGCAGGTATATATAATATGATAATATAATTCACATTTTTAATAGTAAAAATGAATAACAGATAACAATAAAATTTATATAACATTAACACTATTTTATTCTTATTTTTATAAAAATAAAATTAATATTATTTGTTTAGAACTTGCCATCAACAATTTTCATCTTTTTATAACAGTAATAATTTTTTTCAGAATTCAAAACAGACACTCTCAGTTTTAATTTAAGTCAAACACTTAATTTTAACTAAGTTACAAGTTTTGTTTGTAGCATATTTTTGAAGACAGTCTCTGACTGTCTTCAAAAATATGCTACAAACAAACAAATGCAAATAAATGAATATAAAAATGGAATATTATCATTATCATTGTCTTATATCGATCTGTCTTTATTTGGAAGTCAAAATAAAGTGTATGTCTAGAACAAGCAATAAACTACTATAATAGGCAATAACATATTTGTTATAATGAATGTTTGCTGTAATTTATCTCTTTCTATCTATACTTTTGATAGTTTATGCAGTTTATAATAGAGCTACAGATACAAATCTTAATCCCAAAAGTATTGAAACTGTTGTCAACTTCCCTAGTTTAGAAGGAATTTGACAAACAGTTTCAATACTTTTGTCATAAACAAACATGGGATGAATTTTTTTATTGCATCAAAAATCTTATTTCCATGCAAACTCTATATCATATTAGCTTTATATAATATTGTATACTTAAAATTTTTTTCCTTTAAAATAATCAATGATTTATCAGACTTTTATTTATTGATAAAAATAGTTTTTTAATTTATTAAACTCGGCTTAATATTTTACACGTTATGTTATAACACTTAATATATATTTTGAGATACAAGTATTAAGAACATTTTACATTTAGTTTTCTATGGTTTATTTTGCTTCGGTTGCTCACTCTTTTATATATATACCTTTATTTAAGTTAATATTAAGAAAAATGGATTTGTAAAACTATTTTGTTAAAATTTTTTATACAATATAAATTTATAACATCATCACAATGACTGGCTGCATTTTTAATTTATGTTTAATTTAAAATATATGCTCTCCACTCAAATTAGTAGTAGTTGTCTTGTTCCTGTACTTCATACTTTTCCTGCTAGCAATAGAGTTGTGCTCGTCGTCTATCTAACTCCCTGCAGGGAAAAATTTTCGAATCGAAATAACGTGACTTCCGGTTTGCGTCGGAAGTTCGTATATAGTTAATTGGGGTCTCCTGCCCCGAGGATTCCGTATCCGATCTCGTCTTTCGTCTAACTCCCCTCTCGAGATTAAAGAAAGACGGACGGGCAACTTACGACGGTGGGAATTTGTAGGTCTGCAATTTGAAAAATTGTAGACCGATAAAATATACAATATACATTTTAAAATAATATGCAGATTTTTAATTGGACAATTAATTACACATAAAATTAAAACAATTAAAATGAACTTTGAATTATGTTACTTCTAAGTATTATTCGTGCAGCTCGTCTGCTTTTTAAACATATTAGGATAGAAATTTATCTGTTTTATTGTTTAACATTTCTGGTGGATTTTCTTGGCTTAACAGATTGGTTATTTATTGTTAAATTCATTTCGAGAGAAATCCTTAATAATAGGATAATAGAAGTCGATAGCGTAACTTATCTACCTAAATCTCTCTCTCGACAAGTTGATGGAATGCTTCATTTTTATTCTAAGAATCTTGTTTATTGAAGATTAACTAAATTCTGTTTGCAGTAATATAATAAAATATCTTTTTTATTTGAAAATTCTTTTAGATTATATTCCTATCAGTAATTTGATTGTTGAAAGACTTGTCTGTGTATATAATTCAATCAGTCTACAATTCATACTTTCAAAAGTTTTATCCAAAATTTAGCAATGATTGTAGTCAAATGTTACCGAATTTTGGAAGAATTGGAAATATCCAATTCTTTTGCTTTTCACTATAGATACCACAGTACAGTTACTTTTGTTTTAGTTTAAACTTTTTAAAATTGTTATTGAAATAATATAAAATATAAAAAGTTATAAAATGGAAATTAATATTCATTTATAAAATACAGTTGGAGTCTAAGCAGTCTGGAATCCGACACGGACGACAATACGTTTTACGATGCACGAGACCTTCCATTATCTCCCACACATACTTGTTTACCTTCTTCTACTAATGGAGTAGTATCATCTAGTAATGATAGTCTGAAGGAGAAACAACGTAGCTTTTCAGGTATATTATTTTTATTACAAAAAATTAGATTATTTTTTTTTAATTATATTAATTGTATTGTTTAACTTTTATAAAAACTCAATAAATTGTAACTGAAGTTATTTTTACAACAATAAAACAATTTATATAAAAGACGTTTTGTAAATATTTGAAAATTATCCAAATTATCATAATGAAATTTCTCAGTTATTTATTACGGTAGATTTATTTTTCTTTAATCACTTTTGGTCTTGCTCAAACTGATAACAATAACCAAATTATAACGTTAAAAGGATTGGGTAAATAAGGCTATAATTACAGGAAATACTGGTTTTATTGACTCTAACAGTGAAAGGACAGTAAACAATTAAAAATTATTTAAGTTGAAAATTTATTAATTATAATAATAATTATTTTTTTAATGTTTAATTCTTTAGAAAAACTCACGCTTGCTATGCAAATAGTTTTATTGAGCAAAAGGAATTCAAAAGCAATGCTACTAATTTCACACTAATACCTTTATGTGCAGTATATTTTTAATTACACTTTATTGTTTTTGGTCGTTTTTAATGACCTTCTTCAAAGAAGAAAAATTTAGAATGTATTTAAAATGGATCACTCAGATCATCAGCTGTTGCAGTGTGCAACTGTTTGTCATTAGTTTAGTTTTTGTTTTGAAAGTTGCATCAAATGTATTAAAACCAAGGAATAAAGCAAAAATAATTTACAGTTTCGTTAACAGCCATCATCATTCGCAGTAATATTAGATTTATTACACCGGGATTGGAATTATGGCTTGATTAGGAAATTGTCAACATTTATCGATTCATTTTATACGGGGAACACATTCCGGACCATTTTGTCTCTCGTCGGTCCCTATACAAGTTATACATTGTCAATAATCATACATCGTGATGTATTACTACGGATGACGATGGCCATTAATGAAATTGTGAAACGACAACCAGGCACCAAGCAAATGCAAGAAAAAATAATTTACTTATCAAATGGGTACAACCTTACCTTGGCTTCTGAGTTGCCATAGCAACATCTACTTCTGAAATTTCCTGCCAAAAACACTACATCAATAAAGCCTGTGGAAAAATTTGTGATTTTGGTGCATTCTATGCTCTATCACAAGTGACTTTTTTCATATTTTCTGACTTTTTGATTATTTTCACATTGAGCCATTCAGACATTTTTGGGTTTGAATAAATTTAATATGTTTTGCTAAGCAAATAATTATTAATTGGTGCATTAAACATTGCTATGTCTGGCAATAATAATTGTTAACAATTGCCAATATGCAGAGTCTATTGTATATACTGCAGGAACTTATTTTTTGGATATTAAATTATGAATAAGTATATCATTGAATAATAAATGATTTACATAATTTTAAATTAATATGCAAAACAATTTATTTAAAATAAATTTGATGTAATTAGAGTTTTTTAACTCAATAATAATATTTTTGAAATGCATATAGTAGGCTAATATAATAAATGTATATATATGCAAATTACTTGCCTAAAAGCATGACTCTTTTAATTGTTACAATTTTTTATGACTATTAAACTTTCCAATTCAGGAACCAAAGTAACATGTTTATTAGTAGAAATATTTTCCATCGCAGGGTTTAATCATTGTTGCTAACCAATACAGAAATAAAAATAAATAAATAACAGGGGTGTACTATAGATTACTCCCTATGGAATTTCAGGACTTTGATTATATATTTGAACTCAGGGGACCGAAACGAGTTCAACGGTACCCTATTTTTGGACCGGAGACGAAAAATAAAAAAGTTATCATACTTTTTCCCGGCGATCGCACGATGATAGGGAGTCGCGTCGCTCTCCGCTAAGTGGCCTCGCTATCGCAATCGGGAGTCGCGTGCTTGCCGTTAAAATTGCCTTTAGTAGATGTTTCCCCCCTTTTTTTACTTTGTTCAAGAACTACCGTGAATCGATCACTAGCTTAGCACATGGCGGCGTGTGGTGGCTCTTATACGAGAGGTCAGTCGGGAGCACGAACAGTGGGAACGGCCGCCGTGTTTGCGATCGCACGATGATCGGAAGTCGTGTCGCTCTCTCCACTCTCGTATCGCGTGTTTACCCTCCGGAAGATGACCGTAGTCTGACGTCATGGTTTGCAGACTTTACCGCAAGATGGCAATACTAGCAACTACGGTGCCGTCTGCATGAGAGCATTAAAAAAGTATGGTAACTGAAAAAGTATGATAACTTTTTTATTTTTCGTCTCCGGTCCAAAAATCGGGTACCGTTGAACTCATTTCAGTCCCCTGAGTTCAAATATATAATCAAAGTCCTGAAATTCCATAGGGAGTAATCTATAGTACACCCAATAACAGTTTTTGTCTCTGTTACGTAACCAAACATTACTAAGTATTGATTGAAAACAGCTCTATTAATAAATTCATTATTTATATTTCTGCATTTAAACATTTATAGTTTAATTACTTCAAATTGCTGAAATGAAAAATGCTTGCATTCTTTTTAGAAAGTCATTACATTTAATTCTTGATTTAATTATTTTTAAAATAAATGTAATCAAATTTATTCTAAGTTAAACTACTTTAGATTGATTTATAAATCACAATTTATGTAAAGTTTTTATTTTAATAATGTTTCTACATTAACTGCATTTTGCTTTTATATATAACTTTAATATTTGATATAATCAAAAAATATAGGATCCTGTGATCCGTTTCAGTACAAAGTAGCAGTCTTCAGGGCTTTAGTTTAGGAGAGCTTTCACACATTCGTCCTCTCTCCGGGCACTAACTCGGGAAAGCAAACATATAGAAGGGATAGCAGTAGCCCACGGGTACACCAACCCTGTACGTGGATTATGTAAACGATACAGAAGTAGCCGGGAAGCATACAACAATCCGACGGAAAGACAGATAAATTATCAAGAAGAAAATACAGAAAGGATCCCCATCACATTTAATTCACATTTAAAATCATTATATACCATGATAGCCAAGAGACGTCGGGTCAATATAGCATACAGAAGATGCCAAACTATTTTCCAAATACTACGTAACAGAAAAGATCCTCCAAACCCAGTCAGACTACTGGAATATACACCGTCCCGCTCAGAGACCGCAGATTTGACAGAGATAGGGTTTATATTGGCTCCATCAAACGTACATTGGGGATAAGGATTAAAGAACATAAAGTTGACATACAACACAACAGGACTATAATTGCTCTCTCAACATATGCCACCGATCGGGACATCACGGCGGACTTTGACGCTGTGCACATTATCCTCACTACTAACCACTCCGAACATCTCAAATTCTTGGAGGCTACGGAAATATTTAGAGCAGGACGTAACGCCTCGTGCATCAATTTTAAAGAAGAGATGGCCCTTTCAACAGCCTGGCAGATCCTGCTAGATAATAATATTTAAAATTCCCATTGACATTAATAAGGAGTGCATGTGCTTTACACAAATCATTACTCATTTCATTTTAAATCTCCTGGAAGGTTTCCACATGTCATGATTTGAATGGTAAACTTTTCAAAAGAAAATATTTGATTTTCATTGTCCGGCTTATTATTTACACAAAAGGCCTGAAGAAGAGCCCAGAAGCGGCCTCAAAAACGTTAGCTATCTTATAACACAACCACTTCGGTTACCAGGTTTAACGTAAGTGTTATTTATATCAATCAATGTACACTACAAATATTAACATAAAATGAAGAAAACCTCAGTATTTTGGTGATAAATAAATCAAAAAGACTATTTTTTCTCCTTTTTAGTTGCACATGCTTACTTATTCACTTCCAGGGCTACTCAAACTGTGGGTGCTTTTTGGCCTCATTCACAATCTGTCTTCATCTGCCTGTATTTGTTGCCATTTCCTCTCCATAACGTAATTATTTTAAGTTAGCAGTAATATCATATTTTCATTCAAGTCTTGATCTTTATCTGGACTGATTTCAATACAGTCAAACCTGTTTTTATGCGCTCTTTTTATGTGCGATTTTTATTTGTGCGATTTTTTTAATGCGAATTTTTAATTTGTGCGGTATAGTTGGCGACTAGTCTCGTGCGATTCGTCATGTCTTACGTTGACTTATTATAGCTAAATAAACTTATTATAGCATAAATGCACTTATTATAGTAATATTATTGCATGAATATGCGAAAAATGAAATAATTTACTTTTTAAGTCAACAAAACACCACCTGGACAAAAATATGTAAAACAGACGATAGACCAGACGATGCAGTCAAGTGCTGACATCTGTTGTCAATAAATTCTATTTCGTACGGTTTTGAGTTATTTTCTATGTGAGACTTTTTTTATGCGGTCCCTGTTGACCGCACAAAAAAAATATTTTTTTAATTGTGTTGCGAAAACTATTATTTACAGCCATTCGTGAAGTTTCGTGAGATTTTTTTAAATGCGTTTTTTTTAATGCGGTCGCTATCCCCCGCATAAAAACAGGTTTGACTGTAATAGTAGTTATGTAGACTATGCATATGGGTTCTGGGAGTTTTTCCCGAGCATTTTTGTTGTTGGTTTTGATGACAATGTCATCTGCAAAAGCCAATAAGTTGATGGTATTTCCGATGTTTTTTTTGATTACTTTCTTTAAGTCCTGTTCTAAGTTAGAATATATAGATTATATTCATAAAATTCAAAATAAACAATTATTAAATTATTTTTTTAAAATGTTTCTCTCATTAAATAAAAAAATAAATTTTATCATTGTTTAACTATTGTCTAAAATTATAGAGCCATATTCATTCATAATGAAAAAGTAATCATATAAGAACTGCATACATTTTAGTATAATGAACAGTTGTAATTAGTTTGCTTTGATTGTTTTCATGTCTTTTTCTGTTTCTTTTAAAAGCAGGAATAATAAAAAAATAATGTAAATAATAATTAATGTGGTGTAATTCTCAATGTGAACTGTGGATTCAGGACTAATATGTTTAGGTTCTTTGATAAAGAAACATACTTAAGTACTGTACATATCCAGATAAAAATATTAGATATGGCAGCAGACAATATAAAAATATAAACTATGTATGTATATTATGTCTACAGTTTATTTATATGAAACAGAATTCAAAACAGAAAATTTCTAGACTTGATCCATTACAAGTGTTTTGTTGAAACCAAAGAATAAACTTGGGAAAACAAAATTTTCTTTTGAACAAACAATTGTTTCTTCTTGTTTTTTTACTTTATCCCCTTTTCTTCTGCTAACAGTTGGTCCTTCTCCTTTCTGGGTTCCTTAACACAGATCACTTTTAGAGTTTTTCTCATTTTAACCAAAACAAAAAGACATCCTTGCTCGACATCCGGTTTATCACTACCGGTCCACGGGTCGAACCCTTTGCAGTTTTAGTCACAGATCGATCCGAATCAATCGTTATCGTCCAGGGAACCAATACACCAAATAGGTTAGCTATTAGCACTAGAATGGAAGATAGAAAGGGGTAATAAAGAAAAGAAACAATGGATGCTAGACCACAATACTTCTTATTTATTTACAAAATATGATACTTAACCGATAACATACCAAAATAATTACTGTATAATATATTTATAAATAGCAATTTATAATTTAGTATTAGGAAGTCATAAATGTGGGAATTTACTTATATTTCATTGAATTAAAACATTATTGCAGAATTAAAATGCAAATGGTTTTTATTAAATTTTCCTCTCCTTTACTTTTGGATCTTGGCCAAGTTTGTCTTGCTTTCAATAAACATAAATTAAAATCTTTCTTACCTGTCCACGTTAGTACTAGTCCTCTGGTACACCTTCGTCTTCTGGGTGCACTTTAAAGCGATCAATAATATAAGTTCCACGAGGAGCATGTTCTAAGTTCCAAGAATTTTACCAGATTAGCCATTTATCTTCTCTAATGAAGAAATATTTTGAAATTTTTCTAGCAATAAGATTTTGCTGCTAGTTTACTTTCTGCATTCATTAGAAATGTGTACATATTATTCACTCTCAGCTCTTAAACAAAACTAAGAAAGTGGGTGTGAGAAAATTACAGTTTCAATATACTCGTTAGTATATTGAAATTGTATATTACAAGGATGTAAATAATGTACTGATCCAAAGTTAAGTAATGGATTAAATTATCAAGTATAATTTATTAATTATTTTAATAAAAATTCATGTATTTTAATTCATAGAGGTATTGAAAAATGTAGAAAAATGTTAAAAAGCTTTTTTTTGTTATTTTTATTTACTTATAAACAAACTTTTATGTGTAAACTCTGATTTTTTTAATGTATTAAATAAATAGATAAAAATATTTTTGATTATTTATTTTTTCTGGAAAGATTGACTCAAATTTAATTTAAAAATTATATTCTTTAAGGAATCTTACATTGAATAGTTAAAATAAAAATTGATTGTATAAAATTATTTCATAGAAGAATAAATTTACTGTAGCTTTGTTCAGTGATTTATTTAATTTAACTCCTTGAATTTAATTAAATATGTTACTAAGTAAGAAGTTTAAAAATTTTAATTTCACAGACTTCTGTAAATATATTATGTGTTTATGATTCAAATTAAACTTTGTTTTAATAAGAAGGTTATTTTAATATTTAGTTATATAAATAATGTAAATATGTTTTAAATGTTAACTAATAATGTTGTTAATAACGAGTAATATTCTTATAATTTGTCAATAAATGATATAGCATTTGTCTCTCTTAGCAGAAATTATTATAAATGCAAATTATTTTACGAAATAATAATGGAAAATTTTATATTATTTTAATAATTGGATATTGTATACGAGTATATGCACGAATATAAATATAAATTTTTAAATTTTAATAGCTGGCAGTGGTGACGATGTCTTTCGTTCGCTGGTCGGCGATAGAGGAACTATGGCCGTTCACAGTTTGACAGATATTAATTCTGATGTTCATTCTGTAAGTAAACAAAACACATTTTGTAAAGCAATTATTAATAATAATTTTTATTTTATTTTTGATACTATTTTTTGTCTAAAAAAATTCAATTTGGAAATATTTTCACTTATACAAGAAAAAATATAAACTGCAGTTTTTAATCTGGCCGTAAATATTAAAATTGAGAAACTTTCTTGTTTGAAAATATGAGTTGGGAGAAAAAATGAAATAAAACTGCTGTCATGTACTACTGTAACTATAAATTAAACTTTCAACTATTTATTTGAGCATTAATTATAATCTCTTCTGATCCTTCATAAAGTAAATCCTTTCTGATACCCAGATATAAATTTCTTTAAAATAAATAAATAAGTTGCTGATGCAGAATTTTTCTCCATTATTTATATGCCCTATAATTAAAAAATGCATGCTCGAGGAATTACATTATCTAAGGTATTTTTGAGAAATAAAAGAAAAGAAAATTAAATTCTGCTAATATTTTAAATAATTTGGTAGAAATGCTTTCAGTCTCTTAAAGGATTATTTTTAATTTTTGCATTAAAATATATTGAAGAAAATATATAATCGAATTTATATGAGACAAGTATGACTATAAATTTTAAAATGTTCAGTAAATAGATATTTTTTACTTACTTCTTTATATCTATTAGACAGACTGTATGAATATATAACATGTAAAATTTTCTGTACAGTATAAAACTCACCAAATATATTCAGGGATGGTACAAGAATATTTGATGCTCCTATTCAAAGAAAATTTAGGTGCTTTTACACATTGTCTATGTACAATTACATTCATATTATTATTATTATTATCATATCATTATTATACTCATACAAGCACACATACACTCATATATGTAAATATTTATAAAAATAATATCATTAAGAATATTTTTTTTAAATTTTTATAAATTAACACTAATTAATGATCTATTTTTTTTTTTCTTTGTTTATGAGTAAGGCTGATGCATATAGACCAGCGTTTCTCAAAGTGGGCGATAACGCCCCCTTGTGGGTACTGGAGGCTTTCAGGGGGGCAGTAGAAGGCTCAAAGGAAATTAGGGGGCATTAAGGAAATCTAGAGGGGCGATGGCAGACAAATTATATCTATAAAAATCTGACTATAATATATATAATATGCTGACAATCTATATATTTTTTAATTTTTATTGAAGATCACAACCTGAATATTTCTAACTGTTGACTTATATTATAGCATGAATGAACTTATTATAGTAACATTATTGCATAAATATGCTAAAAATGAAAGTTCAAGAATGGCTACCAAGAATTTTGGCTGCAGAAGCAAATCTCTCAACTGTACCCTGAGTTATGGTCAGTTGTTCAACGATTTCTGATAGCATTCCCATTGTCGTATTTGTGTGAACGTGGATTTAGTGCTGTAGCAACGTTGCTAACTAAAAACAGAAATCGGCTGCAAGTTACTGAACGCGGCGACTTACGGCCGATTTTAAGTGAATTTGACCCCGATATTAACAAACTGGTCGAAATACATCAGATTCATCTTTCACATTAGATAAGTTTTAAATTCAAAGCCTTCTCTTAATGTTAATAAAAATACTTCTAAATATGATCAAGTATGAGTTTTATTTCCTCTCATTGAAACATTCTTTGATCTCAGAAATAGGATATAGATCACACCCTATCTATCCTATCCATATAATAATGCATGTTTAAACATTATATTTGCAACTGTTTTTAAGATACGCAACAGATGGTAATGTAAAAAGGCAAGTTAAAAAATATGGGAGCACTAGGAATTTTTTTAATCTCAAAGTGGGCGGTGGTCGAAATAAGTTTGAGAACCAGTGATATAGACAATTGCCTAGATTTGCCTAATGGTGAAACTGGCCTTGAATATATTTATTGAGTATATAAAATCAGTTAACCAAACTGAAATTTCTGTTGCATTGTTTATTGAATGATATTGTTTTAGTTATTGTGCCCACAGCTATCAAATTAATATCCAGATGATGTCCTTTTGAAAATAATTATACATGTTATTGGCCTTTTGGCCTTCTTTTGTACAAATTCATTTTTCTAGTATTTATATGTGTTAATTTTATGGTAGATGCAAAAAGCAAAACTTGAAAATGGTTAAAGGAGTCTGATACTTATAAGGTGGAGCAGTCACATAAGGTGGGAATTTTATTGAATTTGCATTAAAAACTTTTTGTCCGTTTAACTTGGCTCCCCGAGATTAAATCCCGAGCGTGCCACTTGCATTAATGGTTGTTCTATTCAAATTATCAGAACATCTATTGTTGTTGATTTGAAGATGGGATTGAAAATCCCCAAAAGTACTTAATACAAATAAATAAACTGACTTCTTTAACCACTTTCAAGTTTTTTTCCTTACATTTATACCCGTCGAATTGTCTGTTTCAGTTTTTGAGTTTCATGATAGATTTTTCAGTAGTTTAGTTTTTATGTATGTTATGTTTTTTCAATTTTTATACCTTAACAGTGAATGTAGGAAGTATGAAAATACTAAGAAAATTTTGTTTGCTTCTTTGTTTTGACTCCAATCTTATATTTTATTTGAAATGCTTTTTTATAATTATTCTTAATAGATAATGTATTTTGTGGAAAGGTTTACACATATCTGTTGAGAGCACTTGAAACTCTGATAAATTATTTGAAAATATATCAGTAATTTTTAAAATATTTTATTCTTAATCAATAAGTGTTTTATCTCGACTTTTGTGGCTTAATTTTATGTCTGTTATGTGTGTTAAGAAAAATTATGGTAGATTTAAAACATAAAAAATGTAGAATTTATTTTTCCATTTTGTATGAATAAGAAAACCAAAAATAGACTAGTTTAGAAAGATGTAAAATATGTTTTCTATTATCTTTCTATATAACAACCTACTCTCAGACTTTTCTCAATTTAATAATAATATAAAGAATCAGTAAAAATACAATATTTTGATTTATCTTTATTGAACTGCTTAGAGATTATACTTTTTCAGCCAAAAAACATATGACTTTATATAGATTTGGAGATAATAAATGTTTTTTAAAACTAAGTTAATGACTTGGTTCTTAAGAATTAAGTTCTAATCATTTGAATATTTTGGGATTGGTTGTTTATAAGATTTTTATGCATTTATTTAAAGATAATCAAAGCTTTTTTTAATTCATTTCAGTGTACAGAAGACGAAACTATGGGTGCAAATAACCTGATAGGATGTTCTGATACAAATGCATGGTTATCGGCACCAAGAACCCCTTTACAGAAATCTGTATCGACACCTTCCATCTTAATTGCTCAAGAAATCCAAGAGAAAAGTATTTAAATATTTCATAATATATTTAAAATTTAAGAATTAATTACTACTTTTAATGTAATATAATTGTTAATTTTATATAGAATATCATACATGACAGTTTATTAATAACTAGACAAACAGGATATTTTCATATTTTGGAAGACTTAATAATCTTCACATTGTTTATTGTCCTTGGCTATTTCATTAATTCTTGTGCTAATTGAAATATTTTTTATAGAATATTTTATTTAAGTACAATTTTGAAAATTAACATTCTACATTGTACAGTTGTATTAAATAACATTATTATATTGAGAAAAAATATTTTCATAATTGAAAATCTAGACAATACGAACAATGTTCGAGTCCTTTAAATCTTTTTCGCTCCATTCGGGAACTATAAACGGTAGATGACTTGAAGCAAAAAACTTCTTAAAATTGACAGATAAACACTATTAAAAAAATTACACATTAAAAATGACCTTGATGTTAAAAAAGTATTTATTATAATATATATATTTAATATATTTTTAAAAACATTAAAAATATATTAAATATATATTTTTTAAATATTTGTAGACATCAAAGCCTATAACAGAAGGTTGACGTCAAGCTCATTTTTAATGTGTAAGTTTTTTAATAGTGTTTATCTGTCAATTTTAAGAAGTTTTTTGCTTCAAGTCGTCTACCGTTTATAGTTCCCGAATGGAGGGAAAAGGATTTAAAGGACTCGAACATTGTTCGTATTGCCTAGATTTTCAATTATGAAAATATTTTTTTCTCAAATTAAAATAATCCTGGACTTATGTATAACATTATTATATTTTCAATGTCAAATATCTTGTCTGCAATATATAAATTCTTTAGGAAAGTAATATTAAATGATTAGGAATTTTAAGTTTTGATCACATAATTTGTTCTAAAATTTTCTGACTAGTTTAAAGACATATTTTCCTTCAAGTAAGTAAACTTTTTACATATTAGTTCAGTGGTTCTCAAGGTTCTCAACCCGTATTTTGCTGAACACAAGTATTCCACAAAGTTGTCCAGAGTGTTCCATGGAAAAAAAAAAAAGACTTTTTTTGCAAATTTATTGTAAGACAATTTGTAGACAATTCCATGTTTTATATTTTATTCAATACAATAAAATTTATTACTTAATTGGTTTAGTGTTTTGTGAAAATAGTAAACATGGAATTAAAAATATAATGTATTCACAAATATCACAATCAGTTCATCAGTGTGAAATCCAGACACTTCGAACATTTTCGACCTACCGCAAAGACCTTCTCGGGAAGAACAGAGTTCCGAAATGGATCGTTTGACGAGCCACAGAATACTCACTTTAAAAATCACACTTTAACCACAGAATGGCTTATTGATTTTTTAATATAACAATGCTGATGCTCTACATAATGAAAAGTATACAAATGGTATTTTATGGTCTCAGAAAGGTTAAGAAATACTGTATTAGTCAAAGTACATTACTCCATGGCAATTGTAAAAGTTTTTCTAATAAATAACCTCCAAGAAGTCAGTTGCAACTTTTTGACTACCTTCGATGACGTCAGAATGTGCCATTCATTAAAATTGTATTTCATTTGGCAGTAATATTAAGTTTTTACACTTTGTATTAACTGCCTTGGTCTTAGTATTGTGGGAAAAATTTCAAATTTTTCCCACAATATAATAACGCTAATCAATAGTTGGAACCAGTCTTTTGTGGGTAATTAAATCAGGAAAATTGATGGATTTGTGAAATTTTGGGACAAATTGCAAATTGAGAAACTTTAGTTGTTTTTTTTTTCCAGAAAAAAAGTTATATTTTTTTTTAATAGAGAATTTTAATAAAGTTAACTTATATTTGGTACAATTTTTAACAGTTATTTCTTTCTGATCTAAAAACTTAACATAGGATGATTGTAAGAAAATTATAAAACATTACAAATTCTTACAAAGGCAATAATTGAAATTATACAAAAATCCATAAATTATTTAATTGTAGAAGTTGTTTTAATATTTTAACAAAATAATAAACTGAATAAAATATATAAAAAGATGCTTTTACATAAACCATAACATTTCATTTTAATAACTTTCTTGTTTATTTTTCCAGATCATCGGGAATGTAATAGAGATAGGTAAGTTATATATTGTTAATAGATTTTTCTGCTAATTGAAAACTCAATTTATCAATTTGTTAACATAAAAAAACTACATTCAAAAAGAAAACATAAATGAAATTAAAAGATTTTAGTTCTGTCAAGTTTAATATATTTAAAAATTCAAATGTCTCAGTTCCTCAAAAAATTTTCCTTAAATAGTTTTCATTAAATTATGGAGATTTATTATTATATTTTGCATCTTAGATGAGAAATGTCATAATTATGAGAAAGTTATTTATGTAAATTTGAGAAAAATGATGATATTGCAATGTCGATATCTGTATGGTGTCTATTATACTTTAATGAGAAAAAAGAATTGCATGTATTTTTATTAGAATGATTTAGATTGATATTAACTGAACGTATTGGAAGTATGGGGTGGTTATAATTAAAGTCGAGCCACTCGGACCCGTCTAGAGCCCGTTCTCGTGGACGTATTTCGATGAAACTTGGTATATATGTTATATGGACCATGGGGAAAAGGAAAATGCAAAAAAATATTTAGTTCGAATTTTTACCACTAGGTGCAAAATTGGCGCAAGAACAACAAGAAACACAAAATGGAAACACACAAAAGGTTTTTATTCACAACGTCTGTTCAATGTGCAATCCATTTGCCTCAATTACATGTTCAAAACACCTTACAGCATTGTAAGGCGTTTCTTGTTTTTCACGAGCCATTTTTGCACCTAGTGGTAAAAATTCGAACTAAATATTTTTTTTGCATTTTCCTTTTTCCTATGGTACATATAACATATATACCAAGTTTCATCAAAATATGTCCACGAGAACAGGCTCTGGACAGGTCTGAGTAGTGCAACTTTTAATTATAACCACCCTGTATTTATCATTGTAAAAGAAAGGTATCAATATATGAATAGAAAACTGTCTATGCTTGCATAATTTAAAATACTTGTAGAATAAATTATGGATTATAATGTCTGTAAGATGTCATAAGTAACAGAATATTAATTAAGAAGCTATAAATTATTCCTAATAATTCATTCTCTAAAATTAAGGCCTGTTTATAGTCAGTCTAATGGCAGCATGGTACTGCAGCAGTTTATGGAGGTTTGTTAAGTTTGTTACATTACTACTTTGCTAGATGTCAAACTTTTTTAAAACACTTGATGTTTGATGCTACATTTTTCATTTGTACATATTCTTAGTTTTGTTAAATATGTTGGCCTTTTCTTTTTGCCATTTGCCAAGTATTAAACTATTGTTTAATTGTTGAGCATTAAAGTGTAAACAAATTTAAGAAGAAAAATTAAGTAAAATTTTGGACTTTATTGTTTCTACTAAAAAATTTTGATCGTCGCTACTATTTAGACACATTTCAGATCTGATCTTATCTTAATTTATTCACTTTTTTTACTTTGTATTTGTAATAAAATCATACTGCAACAAAAACATTTTGATATTTATTAATTTAAGATGAAAAATTCTCTACTACTAAATATTCATTTGATTGATCCACATCTAACTTACTGGTTTGGGCAACGAACGGTAAGATAGTTAAGAAAAGTTAAACAATATTCAGTTTCGACGGGACGTTTTGCCGAGTTAGATTTGTCCCCGGTCGAATATAACCGTCGTACCGACTCGTCGACTGCATCGACGATAACAATCTCGATACTCCGTGCTGCCGTTGGACTATAAATTAATTTTTATTATTATGACTGAATTACTTTAAAAAATACTACATTTATATTAAAATTACCTTTTCTAAAATGGAAAAGATTAAATGTACAAACTTATAAACATATTTTGAAGTTAAAATCATTTGATAAATTTTTCATTTATATTCTTTCGTGATATTTTAAACTGAAGGGTGCATACCCTTCGCATCAACTTTTTTCAAATTAATTACGTTATTGGATATGATTTTGTCTAAATTGTCTCTAAAATTCAGTTTTCTGTTACCTTGATCCCGATGATCTTTTGAATTAGATTTACTAACTAAAATTTATTAAATAGAGTTAATTTATATTAAATCAACAACAGTTATCATTTAAGCAATTAGACTTTTTACGGAAAGTTTTTGCTTATTTTAGTTATGATCATAAATCTGTGATAATCTGATAAATCACATTAAATATTTTTTTATTAATGTACTTTACTTTCATTTGTGTTTTTTGTTTTTGTAAATTTTCATTTTCTTTATCAGGAAATTTTATGTTAATGCATGCAATTATTAAGTTACATAATTTTTGTTCAGTTTTAATTTTATTTTTTGCTAATTATACAAACAAATTTTGGTTAATAATGTCAATTAAATATTTAAGTTAATTTTTAACTTATGTTTCGTATTATTTTATTTTAAATTATAAAATGCACGATTTTTGATTAGTTTGTTCAGTAGTCAGTCTTTTCAACTTCACGAAATTGACGACGACGACGATGCAAACTTAGTTTTAGAAGAGGACGACGAGCCCGATGAAATGCCAAATATTTTATCGAGGCATATATCTCTTGCTGGTATATTTAGGGAGTAAGTTTGATTAGAAGCTTTTTTTTTAAATAGAGCAGTGTAGATAGAATATATTCAACATTAGTTTCTTTAAATATAAAGAAATATTTAAAATATATTCTAATACAGTCAATTAATTTTTATTTTAGTTTTTAAATATTAAAAATGGGTCTTTGATTTGCTTATTTTAGCCACGGTTCTTTGGTACAAGATAGCGACGAGGATAAACCTTTTCGGAAAAGAAGAAAGCGCGGAAGTCTCTTTTTTAGGAAAAAAAGAGTAAGTGCATTTATAAAATCGTTAGTAAAATTATAATTCTACTAACTATTATAAAAAATACAAATGATGTTGAAAGCTCAGATTAATAAGGCAATAAGGTTAAAGTGACCTTTTGTAGTTCTGATTAAAAAAATGAATGAGATAATATATTCTTCAACAGAAAATTATAAAAATTGTTCTTTGCTGTGTTTTAATATTTTTTAATTATTTGCACTTTCTATAATTGTTAATATTAATACAGTAGACTCTCCCACATCTGGCCCTTCTATATCTGGACTCTTCCTTATCCAGATTGATCAGAGATAACAAAAGTTTTTGTCATATTGTACACTGCTCCAAATCTTACTTTTCTATACTACAGTGTGTACATTTTTTAATTATTTCTTTTATTAAGGTTCCTTGAAGTTTGTAGAAAGAGTACAATGCATGAACTACCACTAAATGTCGAAAATTCTTGCATGTATTTAATTCATAAAAAACTCCTCTATGTAAGCTGAAACTAATTTAACTTGAAAAACACCTTAAATACTCTTTTCAGCAAGACTTAATTCATCAAGTAAATAAATTTAATGTCAAATTACATTTTCTTCTGTATGTCAAAATAAACTTTTTGACGAGACTATGTCAAAAAGTTTTGTCTATAAAATTGCTCGTCTTGTCTCTAAAATTGCGCTGCTGTAGACGGCTGGACACCTTAGAAGCATGAAGGAGTACTGTACGTGTCAGGAGTTGCAATTTGGCACAGAGTATTTGGTGCCCAAATCATGCACACGTGAAAAAAAGTCAGATTTGTAGGTAGTCAGGGGATCGAGAATCAGGTCAAAATAAAATTCAAGATGGTGAGACTGTTTCTACAAACGGGCGCAAGTGCGAGATTTGCGCTTGCGTTGCTCACGCTCTCCGAGACATAGTCCCGTCCCAAAAATGGCTTTGCCATTTTACTTGTTGTACATACAGTAGGCATATAAGTTACAGTCTTATTTATAAGTTCTCACACTCTTCTATCCAGATTTTTCTAATATCTGAATCATCTCATCTGCATTAGTTTGGATACGCTGTATAAGTTTAAATTTGTTAATAAATACGATCAGTTTATTAATCAGTCATTATAAATATAAATGAATACAAATTTACTATGAACACAATACAAGAACAAATGTAGTACTTAGTATGTATACACATTAGCTATTTTATAATATATCCATTTTATATTAAGTTATAAAGCTTTTTTACATTTATTTTTAATTTTAAATATTTTTATATGCTACAGCAGAAATGTGTTAAAATTAACAGTTTTAAACATTTATAAAAGTTATAAAATTATTTAGACCAATGGAAAACTCACACAAATATACCAAAACTAGTAAAAGGAATAAAATTATCTAATGATATGAGCATTTTTATTCATATCATTAGATCAATTGTCTAGTTAGCCAACAGTACAGAATTTCTTTGAAAAAGATTTTCTTTAAATAGATTTTAGACTCACTTTAAGTTATTAATGATTATTAAAGAATATTTATCCCAGAGACAATACAATAATTTCTTTTTT
Organism: Centruroides vittatus; assembly: GCF_030686945.1. Classification (NCBI taxonomy): domain Eukaryota; kingdom Metazoa; phylum Arthropoda; class Arachnida; order Scorpiones; family Buthidae; genus Centruroides; species Centruroides vittatus. The sequence goes on along the minus strand of NW_027122360.1, from coordinate 410,251 downwards.
TCCAAATTGTTTCTATAATAATTAATATCAGTGCTTATTGATGCTTGCCTTGCCAAACGTCTTTATTTCACAAGTTGCCATATAATAGTCGTCGACACATTTTGGGATAATTTATTCCCTCTTTGGTATAGTTTATTTTCTAGTATTTTATAGTTTTTTAAGTCCTGTCTTTTGCACTTTTGTTGTCACAAAGTTACTGGATTGGTTGAGTATGATCTTATTATATGGCAATTTGTGAAATAAAGAAGTACAAAATAAGAAGACGTAAGCATTGATAATGACTAATATTAATTATTATAGAAAAAAATTGGAAGATAAGTGCCATAATGCAGTTCCAGGAACAACAGTAATAAGTATAGAAGAAAATATAATAAAAATAATTTTTTATCAAAGAGTGGATTTTCCATCTTTTTTATCCATCTTAACTTACTGAAATCATAAAATAATAAAAGTCAATTATCATTTAAATGATGATTATTTTTTCAGTTATAATTAGATTACACAATTGAAGAGCTTATTTTCAAAGTAATGTATCTCCATTTTTTTATTTTTTTTAGTTTGTGGCTATGGCACAACACATTGATAATATGCTTCTCTATAGTGCTGCAATATTTTTTTCCCAAAACAGGTGTTTCGTCTGTTGGAAAATGTATCAAAAAATTGGTTTTCTTTTCAAATGTGATGTTTTTTGTTTTGTATTTATTTCCAAACTGTCACACTTCCATAACAGCCAATTACGAAGAGTACATTGTTCGCGTGACTAAGGCGATACATTGCCAACTGCCGCAAATAATCAGGCTAACTTTTGGATATAAATGATTAAAGATTAGAAATAAATTTGGCGACGTATTGGTTTAATGTTATCGGGTTTAGTACGATGTTTATTTGTCACGCGACTATTTCACGGTAATGACTTTTCTGAAGTGCAAGTGCCATAGTGTTTGATTGTTCTCTTACTTTTTTGTTAATAATGGCCACATTTTCTAAAGAAGTTCAAAGAGTATTTAGTCGATATGCTAGAAAGATGTCGTGTTCTTGTTTTGTAGAAATTTTTTTAAGTAAAATCCAAAAATCAAGAAAATTCATTTGTTTTGTGATGGATGCAGTACTCAAAACAAAAATTATACATTATTAGAAATGCTAAGTAAACTTTCAGATATGTATGGTGTGTAATTTTTGAGATTACATATCCGGTGCAGGGTCACAGTTATTTACCCATAGATAGGGACTTTGGAAGGGTGGAAAAACTGTTAAGAAAAACTGAACTGCTTCTTTTACCAGAAGACTACAATAAAATTTTTAAGCTTATAGGACAAATACATGTTCTCGGTAAAGACTGGCAACTTGGTAATTGGAAACTTGCAATTTATTCACACATTACGTCTAAAATAGATTTTAAAGTATGTGAAATGAAAGTAATCAGAATAAACTGTAAATATGTTTGTTGCAAACAGCACTATTCTGATAGATTGGAAATGTGCAAAACATACAATGTTAAAAAGAGGTAAAAAAAAAATGGTCATATCTATTAGTTGATTTGTTACCATTGGAGAATAAACTTAAGCTGGAAAAGATAGATGAGGTGAAGAAATTTTTAAATAAAATGGGAATAAGTAATGGGCATACTGCAATGATATTTTACAAAAGGTGTTTTGTTGTTTAGAAAGTGATTGATTCTAAATAGGTACTGTGACAGAACAATTACAATATGATTTTTATTCATTTTATGTACTCATTAAGTTTTCTCTTTCTTTTGGAATTATTATAGTTTTTTAAACACCTTTTTTTTTATTATCTTCAGTCATATGAACAAGGTTCGTGTGATTTTCATTTTTGTTTTGTATCTTATTTTGTATATTCTCCTTTGATTTTATATATTAAAAGTTTTTGACCATCTATTTGTTGTTTTTATTACATTATCCATTTAAATGCTGCAATTTTGTTCCAAAGTGGTGTAAGTTTATGATTTGAAGTACCAAAACTACCATTTCCTTTGCCTCAGGATTTTTTTCACTGTTAAACCTATATTCAGAATATAAAAATAAAGCTCTGTACCAATAATTAAGTTTTTACCTTAACATTTAAAGCAATTATTTAAAATTTGCAGTTTTTGGAAATTTGTATTTTCTGGAGATACATCACTTTGGGAATAAGCTCTTCAGTTTCTTCATTGTTTATCAAATGTATTTTGACCAAATTTTAAAGTAAAATATTTTTATTTATATTTATTAAATAAGAGGAAAATTATAATTTAATTTTAAATTTAACAGGGTAAAGATAAGGAGAAAGAAACGAAAAAAACTCCGCATCAATTTGTATCCATCTGTTATAGTACCGCCGCCGTGTGCGATGTTTGTAACAAACAATTAGCTAATAAAAATGCCTTGAGATGCGAAAGTAAGTAGTGACTTTTATTTTAAGTAAAAGAATTAAAATGATGATAAATTTACTTTTTAACAAATAGCATTTTCAAGTTATTTTACCAGATTTAATATCAGATAAAATCAATAATAATTCTGAAGTATTGAGTAATAATAATTTTGATTAGAAATTTTTGGTTAGATGAATTTTTAATAATTAAAAAAATTTACTGTAATCAGTGGTGTAGTGTGGGTGTCAGCTGCCCAGGGCAGAGGAAAATTTCGCCCCCCTTTTAAATAAAATACGGGGAATCCCTACAAGTCAGTACAGACGGTGTTGTCGGTCGCTACAATGTGCAAGATGTCGTTATTATACATTCATTTAAAGAAAGAGGATTCCCCAGTTTCGTCACAGAATAAGTAATGAAAAATTCTGTGCTCGTTTCGATCGGTCTGAATCGTAGGTGCGATAAAAATACGAAATGAAATGGTTCAAATTTTTACAAGATATTATTATTATTTATTGTGAAAAAATGCTGCCCCCTAAAACGCCCAGGTATGGTGTAATGCCGCCCCTGCCGTCCCCACTACGCTAGGCCACTGACTGTAATAAATTTGTAATATATAAATAAATAAGTCTAATGTGAACAATTCCTTTTAATGAATTAGACCAGTTGTATTGTTTGTTTTTAAATATACGGTCCAACCTTTGATAAGCTGCCTCCATCAGTTTGGCAATGTTTTCGGCAGATAAAAGTGACTGTTATCAAAAACAGTCCGACGGTCCTTTATAAGACGTCGACAAGTAAATGATTATTGATATTCGTGTAATATTAGCAATAGCGTAATCTGTTAAAAAAGTATAAATTTATTAAATTATCACATAACAAATTTTATAAAATTGTCAATATACTGGAAAAAATATATCGGAAATTAATTTTTTCTGTTACACAATTAAAATTATTAAAAATGTAAATTCAAAAATGATGAACAGCACAGTATAAATTATGTTCATTAACACTTATTTTAAATTGAGTATATAATGGATACTCGTGAGTGGTTTGAAAAGAATTAAAATATGCAATATTGGTATTGTGGAAACAAATTTTATTAATGTTAGATGATTTTACTCAAATTTATAATTTTCCCTAACTGACATAACATTTTTAAAGTTGCAGAATGTTTTAAAATTTAAATGCATTGATTATACATCTGTATAATTTAACTTCTGATGTTTTGGTCTACTTTGCAGACCATCATCTGAAATAACTGATTATATAATTATTGTAATTAATGACATGATGGCACAAACTGGCAAGGGAGAGTTGCCTCCCCTGTAATTCTCCAAGGAAATTTTCGGAAATAGGTGAGATTCCCGCAGTCTCCTCGAAACGTAGCTCCTTACAATTTTTAAGTTGATTTCACTTCGTGCATATCATAACTTCCATATTGTGTACCTGTATGTATGAAAATGTATGAAGATATACGTCAAAAATATGTAAACTTTTGACCATTTTAATGTTAAATTCAGAAATCTGATAGCACTGTGTATGACATATATTTAAAGACAAAAATAATGTCGATAGGACTTTGTCTACCAATACAGTTGGTGATGGCATATTAATTGAGGTTTCCTATTCTTTTACATTTGGGAAAGATCTGTTCAGTTACACTTTTTGGCAGTCGGCGAGGGTGATCCGTTATCGGGGTGATTTGTCGAGGGTTGACCGTATATACGTAATATGCACATTTATTTATATAATAAATATAGATTCTTTGTATATTTGCCTTTATAAATATTTGTAAATATAAATGAATTTAAGTATACACATGCATATAGATCAATATTTACATTTTGTTTCTAAATTAATATATTCATATTTTTCTTTTTTAAGATTGCCTCGTTACAGTTCACGAAAGTTCCTGTAAGGATCAGATTCTTGACTGCAGCAAATTTAAAAGTCCAAAAGTAAATCTACTTTTAATTGATTTGTATTTGAATAATTATTATAGTAAATTGATTATAAATTTAATATGAAAAATTAAATAAAAGTATAATTTTTAGATTTTTGAAGTTATACAGGGTGATCAAATGAAGGGAGACTTTGTAGTTTAGCAATGCTAAGAGTCAGATTTAGTGACATTGTGAGCCTGCAATAAAACAAATGTGGCTGGCTGGGACCATTGTCAAGTCTGACTTTTAGTATCGCTTCACACTAATTCTTGCAAGATGTACTTTAATTTGATCCCCGATATAAAACAAAATGATATTTCGTTGTATTCATTTGTATTATTAAACTTTTTCTTTTTTGTAGTAAACTAATTTCAATGACAAATTTTTCTTTTAATAAGAAATAATTACAGAGATGAAATAGAATTGTATTTTCTCTTAAATTATTGATTAGTTAATAAGATTAAGGATGATGATGCATCAGTTTAATTTTAGAAAATAACTTTGATAGTTCTGCCTTTTTAATTTTAATACTTATTGTTAAATTTTTTGACAGTTACCTCCCAAAAATAATTCTTTATCTCTGTCCAAAGATCAATTAAATGCAAAATTACAAGTCTCACATGGTAAATATTTTCTTTTTATTTACACTTATCTCTTTCAACTAAAGCATGTTTCGCCTTTTTTTATTACCTTATTGTTGAAGAATAGAATTTGTTATTGTCTGCTATGGTTCTAATTCAAAGCTAATGGTGATTGTGTCTGTGTGTTAAATGCTTTTGTCATGTTGCATGTTCACAGGTCGCATTCCTTATTACCCTTGTCGTTATCAACATCTTTTAGGATCGCTTAATCCGACCGTAACTAACTTAGGTGTGTATCTGTTTTGCTTCGGATATTATTTATGCGGGCTTTGTCTTAGTTTATTTCTTTTTCGTTATTTGTTTGAAATATTTTATTTAAAAAATTAGTTTCATTGCAAAAATTAATATATAATTCAGGGAATAATAAACATCATTCAAGCAGTCTGAGTAGTAAAGAAAAGAAACAAGGATTGATATCTGTAAATAAATTTCAATCACAACCAAATGCAGGAAACAGCGTAAGTGATCACTTAAATTCATATATATTAACTATATACTTATATTTTACTTATTAATATTTATAATCTAAATGTTTTTAAAGTTATCTTAATTAATTTTAATATTTTTATCTTCAAACATGAATGATGTGAATTTTTTCTCAAATTAGTCTTACTTATAAAGTTATCAGATTGTATTTGTAAGGGAGTGTTTTGTTTCAATGTTAACTCTACCATTAAGAGGGTATAAATATCATAAGTGTGAAAGTAAAGATTGGCATCCAATAGGTAAATGAATTCGATAAATACACGTGTCATAGACCGTGTCGAGGTGGCAATTGCATAAGGAAATCTTTCCTAGTCCTAGCTTTGCAAATTTTAAACTAACTTTCTATAATCCTTGGCCAGCAATACCATAAAGCAGTATAATAAACAACAGTAGAAAGTGGAGAAAGAACTTAGAAACAAAATCATATCTTATATCACTCCGGCAAGCAAAAATTTAATAAGCCAAAAATGTTTTTAATCCAGTTTAATGATTTGGTCTTTTTTTTATACATTTCATTGTGGGTTCAGCTAGACCCACAATGGAAGCATCTAAGAGTGAGGAATGAAATCAAAAACATCTGCATCAGAACAGCCAAGAAAATTTTCTGAGATTTTCAACTCAGATTTGAACTCTGGCATTCGTCTAACTGACATCTTCATCAGCTTGATCATTTAGCCATCATGAATAGATTAAGTGGTGTGATTATAAAATAGAGTCTATAGCAGCATATAGGATTAATGTATTATCTTCAGGTTACAAGATAAAATGATGATGTTTCTGTTTATAACTATCTGTTGCATTTTATAAGAATGAGAAAGTTTTATGCATTTAAAATTTTGCAATTTAAAAATTATGAAAATTTAAAATTGTAAGAATCTCGAGTTAGAATGTTGTTCTAATTGTTTTTTTCTCCGCACGTAGAATTAAAGTTCGTAATAATGGTTATAAATACGGTCGGTAAAACTTAGATTTTGCTATTATTATTTGAACTTTCTTTCGTCAAAGCAATCTGATTGCTTTATTTATACATATGTTTTAATTCTATTATGTATTATAATTAAAAATTACTTTAAATTACCGTAAATTGATCTATTTAATTACAGAATTCTCCAACACTGGAAACATCTGGTAAAATCGTAATAAATTCAACAAGGTAAGTATCATAAAGTAAACAGATTCTAATAATTTTATTACGTTATAAACTTTTCTTTTGAGAATACAAATTTTTTTTTCTTATTCTCAATCATTACGTTAAAATATAAATATCAGTAATTAGTTTATTAAAACTACATCATACTGTTTTAATTAATAATGTAAACTCTGTTCATCACTACTAAGTTCATTATTCATTTACTTAATTTTATTATATAAAATGAAATATAAAAGATTTTTCTAAATAACACAGGGTGATTAATTGAAATTCTTTATGCTCTAAATAAATTAAAAGTAAATAGCAACCAGATTAAAATAAAAACAGAATTGTTCCTTATTAAATAAAATAAAATAAAATAAAGTAGTAAGGCAGTTGTTAGATTGAACATTAGTCAGTATATTGAATAAATTAAAATATGTGTAATGATTTTTTTGGATAGATGTAAAATTACTCATTTTTATTTGATTACATTAAAAATTCAATATATCATTTCACCTCTAAAGGATTATATATAAAGACACCAGAAATTCATTGATATCAATGCTATTTATATACCAGCAATGAGAGAATTAAAGTCCACATTTTCACTTTTCATTGAAAGTGATGTCAAAAATAAGTATTGTTTTGTGCATAAATATTTATGCACAAAACAATACTTATTTTTGACATTGATAATATTTATAATGTAAATAATCAATCATATTACATTTGATTATTAAAAACTATTTTAGAAAATTTTTGAGTCAAAAAAGTAGGAATACAAAATTTACTATTTAAAATATAACAGGAAGAAAAAATTCTAAATTACAATTGTTTTCGTATTATATTTACTTTGTTAATAAGTAATACTATAAAAATGTATGAATTTTATTTAATGTTATAAATTTGAGTTTGTTACTTTTATTTTTTAATTTTGAAATGAATATATATTTTATATTTAAATTTTGAAAATAGATCATATTAATTTAAGCATTGTTCATGCAACTGTTAATGTTTATATCAGAAATATTCTACTTATAGAATTATAATTATAATATAGATATACTTTCGATTGGCTGTTAGAAATTTCTTTGCCAAACCTTGAGGCAACCGAATGTTCGACACTCCGATACCTTACATTTTTTATAAATTGATTTACTTTGTTAATGTGACCGATCCCAAAGTAAACTAATATAATGTATTTAATAGTTAATATTGTCGATTCATTAATTCATTTCTTCTAAATAAGTAAATTAAATTCATGTTTAATAGAAAAAAGTACCAATAAAAATTTTGGAATAATTAATTTTTAACTAATTAATTAATTAATTGTCTCTGTCAAAAGCAGAAAATAGTTCTGACAGTCTTTTATATGTAGTAGGAATGCCAATGATCAGCCTACAAGAAAGTTATGAGAAGTTCTGATTATTATCAGACTTTTGAATGTTTTTTTAAACAATCAGTTTTTAGAAGTCATAGATTTCTTTGATTGTTTACACAATATAGATGTAATGCCTTGTAATCCAATACCGTCAAACACTCCTCATTCATGAGCGTAACATCTTAAATTCCTGTTAGTGAGTTACGCTCATACTTCATTGATAAATAACTTGCAAATTCCTACTCCTGGAAATCCTTTTAACTAACGGCTTAAGAAAAGGAATGTCACTTTTTCTATACCTCCATCAAGCTGCCTCCTTGCTTTTGTGCCTTGCGGGACTTTTTATTCGCCAATATCAAGAACGAAAGAACTACAATATAGGTATTTAGATTACAGTTTTGTCAAAGAAAGTTTTCGTTTTAATAGAGATAAGTTTGGGTTTACCATATTACGTAACAACTCGACAAATTAAATTATTAATCTGAAGTGTACGGTGGGTGATCGGTTAACGAACGTAATCCGTTCCGAGATCGTGTTCGCTACCCGAATTGTTCGTTAGCCGATTATCGATTTATCATAGATTTTTATGGGTATTTGATTAATTTGTTCTGGAGACCCCAAAAAATAAAAATTAAAAAAATTATATACTTTAAATGGCAATTCATTGATTTGAAGGTAATGCTTGGAGCACAAACTTTCAAACAGCCAATCTTTGATAAGAGCCTGCATGACCCATGCTCTTTTATTTAATCTCCACATTACTGGCAAAAGTCTTTCTTTAATTATGGAAATTTTTTTGAATGCTCTAGGGTTCTCAGAGTGATAGACAAGAAGTGGGATAAGCTTCGTATCACCACTAGCATTAGCTCCCAAAAGTAACGTCAATTGGTTTTTCGTGGGTTTACGATCAGGAATATTTTTTCATCTTTCGTGATGCAGTACGGTTCAGCATACGCTTCCAAAATAAACCAGTTTCATCACAATTGAAAATTTGTTGTGGACAATATCCTTCTTTTTTAATGAATTCTTCAAATTTGAGACAGAACTGAGCTTCTTTATCTGCACTAGCAGACTCACAGTGAATTACCACATGTTTAATGCCAGATCTCCTTCTAATCTTTGCAAACCATCCAGTGGTAGCCTTGAATTCTATCTCCGCATGTGATGAAAATAGAGTTTGTTTTTTCAGTTTTTCAAAAATTTCTCTAGCTTTCTCTTGAATGATACTCAAACTAGTTACATCTCTTTTCATTTCCCTGTCTTTTATCCAAATTAAAAGCAATCTTTACATTTTTTTATAGATGGCACATCTTTGTTTCTCAGATATGATTTTCATTACTCCTCTAGCTGCTTGAGTCTTCTTGATTATATCTTTCTTAGCTAAGATTGTGCCTACTGTAGACTTGTTCAAGCCATACTGCCTAGCAACATCAGACATCTTCTGCCCACTCTCTACCTTGGCTATTAAACTCTCACCTTTAGAAAATAAAAACTGATGCAAAACTTAATGAGTGCCCAACAGTCTTGCAAAGAGTATAAAAATTATTATTGCCATACTGCCCTTTAGTTTCTTATTATATATTTTGTCAACAATTTTGTGGACATTAATTATTAATAGGACAATTATACAGGTTTTAAGATTTTATGCAAGTATAAAAAATTATTTGTCAGAAAGGTAAACAAAAAGCTGGAATTACAATGGAGAGTTTAAAAGTTTGGAGGAATACTATCTGATCAATATCGGGTCGAGTATCGACGTCGATGTCTCCCGCGCTCTAAAAAGTTTCGAATTGTCACCCGGAGACAAGGGAAAACCAATTGGTATTTGTTATTTTACATTGCTTCTTTTTTGTGTTTATTCTGTGAATTGTTCGTTATCCAAACACGTGTTCATTGATCAAATATAAAAATCTTTTGCAAAAGTGTTTGTCGTCTGATTTGTTTGCAGTCCGAACTGTTCATTAACCAATCACCTACTGTGTTTTATTAAAATATGAAAAAATAGAACTGCATTTTGTAAACAAATTGTGAAAAACTGGTAGATTTGTTTTGTGTTTTTACTTTCCCAGCTATTATATATAACAGAGGGAAAGTATGGCAGTCAATCAAAAAATGACCCCCCAAGATATTTTCCTCAAATTAATATTATATATACAGTATAATTTTGAGAATTAATGTAAATAGAGATTATTGGATTTCATTTTAATTTGGTTAGACAATCAGCCCTACTTACACTGCATAATTATGAAAAATTCATTAATTCTGGTAATTCTATGAATATAAATTTAAATAATCAACAATATTTTTTTGCTGAATCTGCAGTTTAGCTTCTCTGATAATAATTATAATGCTTTAAATTAGTTTAATCAGAACTTAACAATAAAATTATGGAATACTTTTTTATTCATGTGAATACAAATTAACAAATTATGCAAAAACTGGGATTATTTTATAAAATGAAAAAAATAAATACTTTCTGACCATATAATATATTTATGTTTACTATCTTTATATTAATACTTTAAAAAAATTTTAATTACATATATTTACTGTATAAAATATATAATTATAATATATATTTAATAAAATACTATTATTCATTTCTTTTACAAAAAAAAACAGTGATTTCTCTAGAGATCAACAAAGCTTTATACAATTCTTTAAAAGTGTGCTATTATTTAAAATTTTGTAATTATGTTAATTATTATCCAAGAACTTTGTAATGTACATTAACCATGGAAAACTGTCCAACTTTTACATTTGCCCATTACAATTTCTCAATACATACACTTCATATCACTTGGCACACGTGTGACCTATATTCAAATTCTTCCTATGCTTACTATGGCATATCTGTTGTCGTGCCTCAATCGTAGCCACAATTTTGCGGCTTCTGCAGATTACATGTGTTGCACAATATAAGTGATTCCAACTTTGCAAATCATGGGGAACAAAATGCCTTCTTTGTTGCAGAGTCTCTATTTTTGTTTATGGTGCCTCCTAGAGGTAGTAGAAAACAAGACATTTGAATGCAGATGGTAGATGAAACTGACGGTTACTCTATTGATTGATGTTCTGTACGTTGCATACTTCTTGGATAATAATTAATATAATTACAATAATTTAAAATGGTAGCATTCATTTTGGAAGACCCTGTATTGTATTTTTAAACAATTGCACTTTAAATTTCAGCAAAATATTTGATTAATGTTTACAAAAGTCTTTTCAATTCTGTATAAAAGTGTTTCAAACAGAATTAACAGTTAGTTTGAACCATCATTATATATAAATGTATTTAATAAGATAATTAGTGATGATTTTTTATGATAAAATTTAGTAGATATCAGTAGTTAATGAACAGTGTTATTGTTGCATTATCTTAGTAGCCAATTTTTAAACTTAACTTTCACTTTCTGACAGTAAATCAATTGGTAGTTATTGTCATGGCAAATTAATTACGTTTCGTAACAAATACCTTAATGCGGTACATTTTATTAGTAGATTACTATTATTTATTTGCATTTTTATATCATATACCACAAATTGCATGATCAGAGCAATTTTGGTTCTATTTGCTGTCTTGTTTTCCCAGTGCACTGCGTAGACCTTACACTCCTAGTGGTTACTCCCAGTGGCGGCGGGTGGCCACAAAATTAGGGGTCAAGTAAGTGGGGTTTCTCTCTTTCTAAGCACAGTTCTCGAACGGTATTATACTTTTGATGCCTGAGGCATGTGCATGGCGTGTTTAGATTTTTATCACGTTTAATTATCGTTTTGTTTTTTAGTTGCTATATAATGATTTAGATAAAAACTATAGACATATCAAATCATTTTAATTTATTTGCATGGTTGTTAAATGTTTGTTTACCATTTTGTTTAACTACGAAAGATTTCTGATTTAATACTTTTCGTGTAGCAAAGTTATTTCGGAAGAAAAAGAATGCGAACCGATCGAAGATACGTGTTCTAGCAAGTGAGTTTTGATTTACGTTTAAGAAAATAGTATAAAAATAAAACAATTACGGTTCATTTTAAAATTCTATTTGACGTGTTTTGTAGTATCACAGATGTTAATTCGGCTTCCATGGAATCTCTAGACGAAGGTGAATTGAAAAGTTATTAAATATTCATTATTTTTGAAATTTAATGAAATAGTTTTATACAACGATTAAACCGACTATCGTTTAGGTGCACAAGAAATCAGTGATTTAGACGACGATCCGCAACATATAGTTATGGACGAAGAATCGGAGTCGTGGAGTACGACAATCGATAAAAAAGTAGGCATTACGTAAAAATTAGTTAAGAAAAGAATTGTAATTAATATTTTTTGAATTTTTAAAAATAAATTCAAAAGAACAATGAAACTTGGATAAGTATGTCTCATTTAATTATTTTTACAGATTTTGAAAAAATTGAAAGATAAAGAAATCAAAAGGCAAGAAGGAATTTATGGTAAGAAAATAATGTAGTAATTTTTTGATAGATAATCAATATATCAAATTAATCATAATTAAAGGTTATATTTTTATTATCTTTAACTTAACAATATTTATTTTTCTAGAACTAATTCTTACAGAGAAAAACCATTGTATAACATTAAAGATAATGCAAAAGGTATTATTTTTGCTATAACAAATTATAATAGTTTTTAATTTTTATATAATAAAATTATTTAAAAACATTGTACTATAAGATATTTTGACATTTTAGAAATTATATAGCCATTTTTTCCCCTTTGTTTTAAGAATAGTTTTTATTTTATTTCTAGGTCTTCTATCATTTATATATATATATATATAATCTTTTGCTTCCACAATTTAGAACTTTCAGTAATGTATATTTAGATTATCATCTAGTTTCTATCTTACGTACATTTATTAGCTTTATAGTTGTGACTACTCCCGAATAACAGACACGATTCCTTCAGTGTCTGTAAGTCTACAGAAAGAAGTCAAATAAAGAGTATTTTTAGAATTTTGAACTTTAGTGATTTTAAATTAATTTTTTCATCAGTGTTTATTCGAGTACAACTTTCCACTTGGTTTTGAATGGTTAAAAATCTTCTTTGACTATTTTCTGCTCTACGTGTAGTTAAACACAAGAAAAAGCAACAATTTATTTTAAACAATTTCATTATATCATTAAAGAAATTTTTAGAAAGAAGTGTAATCTTACAAGGCCAATACAGATATAAAATTCATTCTAAAACATTATTTGATTTGACTCTCCATTTAAAGCATTTTCGTAACCGTAACTTGACTAAAGAAGTCGAGAAAGTTTTTATGTGTAATAAAACATTTTACTACCTAAAAAAGAGGGGTGAATTTGTATTTTTATGGTACAGTATCAAGAATTTTGCAACTTAAAAGATTATTTCATTCTTTTTGTTATTCTAATTACTAAAAGTAAAAGTGATGAAAAAACAAGAAATTTGAAATGCTAATTTCTGGGAAACTTGCATGTATTTATTATTTGAGTGATTCATGTTTATTCTAAAAGTCCTTCTAATTGTTATTAATATTTAGAGTAATACTATTACTGTAGTAACTAATTAGACCAAAAATACAAATCAACAAGATCAACAGCCTGTAGAATTTTGTAAAATTGTCTTTTCAATTGTGAACAACTGTGCATATTCTTATCCTAAAATTTCACCCTGAAAACATTCGAGAATTTTGTGAGTGCCTGCAAATCAATTTACAAATGCTTTATTCGGTAAAATAATTACACTTTGAATCCAATCGTCACTGTTGAGTTTACGAGATAACCTAAACTTCCTTAACTTGAAATTCTTGATAACCAGAATTTTATTTTGAGTGTATTTCTATAACTTTGTCAAAATAATTTTGAGATTACATTTTGCTGACTTGAAATTTAAGATTTACAGACTTCATTTTGTGTCTAACATATTTTCTGTGCTTACATTGTGTTTTTAAGGGGCTGAATGATATCACAAAGTTGAAGATTGCTATTGTATAGAACTACACTTATAATTGTACAACATAAAATTGAAAATTTTAACAATGTTTTGCAATTGAAGTAATGAGTACATCTGTGATTTGACAACTTACTGTATTATTGGCCAATCAGTTTTATAAGTTCATCTATATGTATCTCCATATTTGGAACTAAACATTCATACTGTATAAATTTTATTGTAAAGTTTGAATTGCATGTTGTGAAATGAAACTCTGGACAGGGTATGAATCTCTCACTAAAATTCATTTTAAAATGTTTTGTGTAGAAAATAAAAGAAAAGAGAGAGAGTGACAATCATGGAATTTGACATCTTATTCCAATGGTCATAAAAACAGGTAGATTAGAGTGTCCCTTATTTTGATGAAATATTTTTTTGTCAAAATGTTTTTGTTCAGTCCCTGAATTTTTACATTTTGTCAGAATTACTCAAATATGAAGTTTCACCTCAATAGGATGACATTAACCCGTGCCAACTTGAGTGCAAAACCTGAATATGGGGAATGATTGACATGGAGGATATTAAGCAACAGTAAAACCAATAACTAAGAAATATAACAGTTTATTAAGTTTTTGATATAGTAGTAGTCTGTAACATTTAATTACAAGATTAGAAACACTACTGTGCTTACTTTCTCTTCGATGTTTCTTTATTTTTCAATTTGGAAAATAAGGGACACACTAATATAGATGTTAACTTTTTTGATTTGTCACACAATCTGTGACTCATCAAACCATCAATCAAACTGAAAATTGAACTACATCGTACTGTTTGTTGGATGCAACTGAACAAAGTTACTCTTGTCAGGGATGACAAAACCAAAGCTATGGTTTTCATTTGGACATTCTGGATTCAAAGGAAGCAGCAGGTGGCTGGATAAATTTAAAAAGAGGCATGGAACAGTTTTTTCAACGAAATCTATAGTGAAAGTATAGAAGTGTGATAGGAGATTGCTGAAAGTGCTTGAAAAGTTTACCAGAAATTGTATAGAACCATAGCCAGAATGATGTTTTTGACACGTGAAATGAACTTATTTTTTAAATGGCTTTTGGACAAAACAATGGAGTTCAAAAGCAATTCATGTGATGAAGGTAATAAAAAAAAGAAAGAAAGTGTAACTTGTTTTTAGAACAAACATGACAGATAATGAAAAACTGTCATCATTATTAATTGAAAAATCTATAAAGCCTCAAAGCTTCTGCAATGTCAAGATTACCTATACAATATGCAGTGGTTATGAAAGCATGGATGACATCAAGGTTTTTTCTAACTGGCAGAAAAAGTTTGACACCTGCATGATGTAAGTAAGCTGACTTACAGGGGAGAATCAATTAATTCTGCATCAGTAATGGTCTTGGGGCTTTTCATATGTGGGTGGCAGCAGCAGAGACAATGATGACAAGTGTTTAACATAAAACCATTTATTTTAACATAAGAGTAACTTACACAATACAAAGGTAGTTTGTTCTAGAACAATCGGCGGTTCAGATGTCCCGGGCAATTGAACGTCGTTCCTTGATCGCCAATCAAAGGTGGCCCTGGGGCAGTGGCGTCGACAAGTCCGTAAAGGCAGGTGGGGAGACTCTGTTTGTGGTGTTGGCAACACGGTTTGAGTCTGTAGTGGCACAGGTTACAGGTTGGCACAATTGATGAAAAACTGTATTTTACACATTGATATATGTCGTCTTGGTTAATTAGAACATTTAACTAACTGAGTGCGAGGTGTCTTTGATTGTCAGGAATTATATCAATCTCCATTCTTTCTTTCATTTATTCCAATTGCTCATCCTCCCTCATTCACGCTTTCAGAGTGGCTGGTCCCTCATTACTAAGTGTAATGAGACTCCTACGTGGAGTTCAAGAAAGGTCACAATTGAAGCCGAATCCAATCTCTTGCCGATCATAGAATGAGATTCCTTCTACGATTTATGGTTTCTGCATCACATTCTGATATAAACAAAAGGTGTTGGACTACAAACGTTTTTTTCTTTGCCTTTTTTAAACAATTAAATTTTTCTCTAAATTAGCCGATTTTCACAGATTTCATGACAGTTTGGACCTGTCTGGGACCTCACAATTGCCAAAAACAGAAAAATATTCTTTTTATCAATAATTACAGTACACATTTGGTGATTTCCATTCTGAATGCTAGTTGAACAGTTTAATTATCATCATCAAATATAACCTCTAGATATTGCAACATTTAGATCAGGGAATCATGCAAAAGTTTAAATTACAATACAGAAAGCTTATTATACAAAAGATGTTATTGAAGATGGCTCACGTGAGTTTAGAGTGAACCTGCTATATGCAATGCAAGTGATTAACAAAGCCCGGAATTGTATATATACAATTTTTAGCTTTATATATATATATATATATTTTTTTTTAATTAACACTTTAAGTCTATCAACTACTAAAAACAAAAAATTATTTTCAGTTAAAAGCAAGTAAAACAATACTCGATCTACTTCCGACTTCGAGGACCTTACAGGTCAAAATGGCAAACAAATGACGGGAAACAAACAAAGGTATCCACTGATGAGGCCTACTAGAGAGGTGAAATGCGTTTGGATAAAATAAAAGCATTGGTAATGATAGTTTAGTTTGTTTCCTGTCATTTGTTTGCCATTTTGTGACCCATAAGGTCCTCGAAGTCGGAAGTAGATCGAGTATTGTTTTACTTGC
This sequence comes from Centruroides vittatus, assembly GCF_030686945.1. Classification (NCBI taxonomy): domain Eukaryota; kingdom Metazoa; phylum Arthropoda; class Arachnida; order Scorpiones; family Buthidae; genus Centruroides; species Centruroides vittatus. The sequence goes on along the minus strand of NW_027122360.1, from coordinate 393,629 downwards.
TTTTAACTGAAAATAATTTTTTGTTTTTAGTAGTTGATTGAATGTGCCGATCCCATTGGTTTTAATTGTCGAATTTATAACTTTAAGTCTAACTGTATTGTTTGTATTGTGATATTTACAGTTTTATTAAAATAATAATAGTTTCTATAGCTGGAAATTTCATTAACCTGAAAATTTTTCTCTGTTTCTTTCATTTTGAGTAATTGAAAGTCTTCTGTATATCATTTCTTTCAAGCTGTTTAAAAAGGAATCCAGTAAATTAAATATTTTAAATTATTTAATCCAGTTTTATAACTTGGAATTTATAATTTTTGTTCTTTAATATATCTAAAACAAATAAATTTGCTTTAAAAAGGGTATTTGACTAATAATAAAGATTATGTTTAGTGATTAAGTTAAATATTAATGATATGCTTATATAGTATGTTATTATTACTAATTGACTTTCAATTTACCTTTCTTTCCTTCTTAGATTTATGCATCCGGCATGATCAAGGAACTCAACATGAGCAAAGACTTAGTCGAACGCATTCTTCCCAGTATAGAAGAATTACTAGACGTTCATTTAAACTTTTTATACAAACTAAAGGAGAGGCAACAAAAAGGATGCATTATCGAAAATATCGGCGATATTTTGATTCAGCAGGTACTTGGAAATTTTTACATCAAGTTAAATAATTTAATATTTTTAAAAGTCTGTAATATTTTGTTCTTATGTTAATGAAATTTTTTATTATATATTTTTCAAAACATTACAAATTGAATATTAAGATTGTTTTTCCTTATTAGTTTCAAGGAGAAATGGCAGAGCAGATGAAATCTGCTTACGGCCATTTTTGCAGTCAACATAAAGATGCATTATCTCTATATAAAGACATCTCGAAATCGGATAGAAAATTTCAGAATTTTATAAAGGTATATAATCAAATATACTGAAATGCAAATTAAATTTTAATTTTATATTGTATCTTAATAATAAAGTAATAAAATATATATTTATTTATTATTACTTGTTGATAAAACTTATTTAAAAAATATTATGTATTCTGCTTAAATAAAAAAATACTAAATTATTTATTTCTAAAAATTGTTTCAGAGATACAAGTTAAAGCCCACTTTTAGAGGCAGATCGATTCCCGAATGCATTCTTCTAGTCACCCAGCGGATTACGAAATATCCTCTCGTTATAGAAAATTTAATAAAATTGACTAAGGGTATGACAAATATTAATTTTAATTTATATATTTAAATATGTTAAAAATATCTACTTTTATTTAAGTTACGTTAAATTAAAAAACATAACGTAGAACGTTATTTTTGGCCGTTAAAATTTAAGTTTTTAATTTTTTAGACAATAAAAAGGAATTTGACGAATTGACTCAGGCGCTAAATTTAATAAAGGTGTGTAATTTTAGTTATTTTATTTTATATAATATGTTTGAAAATTTTTTGAAAGTAAAAAGTGTTACTTTAATTTGCATTTGGGTAAAAGTTGTTAATATTTTATTTATGGAAAAAAATGCTGATATATATTTTTTCTATTTAAATCTATCTCAATTATTAGCTCTGCATTAACATAACAGTTCTGTACTTCAAAAATTAGTGTTACTTGATTGCTTTTGGTTCTCTTTTAGATTGTTGAAAATGAGCATAAAATTGCTTTGGAGAACTCCAAAGCAATTTTATGCTCACTTTAAACATTCAAAAATTTAGCTTCTCTACTAATTATAAGAAGACTTAAGAATAATTTCAACACATAAAAATGTAAACAGTAGGAAGACAAATTAAATTACTAATACAGGAAATTCTCATTAGTTCACTCCATCACTCATTGCATTCTTCCAAAATGTTATGCAGCACTGAAGAACAACACTACATCTCAGGATTCAAACAAACATATAAATTTCCATACAAACAAACCAAATATTCATTAGGTGAGGAATTTTTCAAGGAGATTCCTTGAGTTCTTTCTGGTTCTACCAAGCCTTGAATTCATTATCCAACAGTTTAAACAACATGCAATATGGTTACAATATCAGACATGAAAAAACAACACAGTTTACACTGTCACATCTCATGTACATGGACGACATAAAATTTCATGCATCCACACAAAAACAACTTCATCAACTGCTACAAATTACACATTCATACACCAAGGACATACAAATGGAGTTTGGCCTAGACAAATGCAAAACACTTCACATAGAAAAACGAGTCCTGAAGAAAGAAGATTTTGCACTTGGAAATGGAGACGTTATTGAATCCATGGAAGAGGGCGAGTTCTACAAGTATTTAGGATTCCAACAGGCCAAACTAACAGAACATGCACAAATAAAGCAAAGATTAATTAAAGAATAACAAAGTAGGTTAAATGCTATTCTCAGAACACAGTTAAAGCAATAAACTCATATGTTGTTCCAGTACTCACTTATTCTTTTGGAGTTTTACATTGGACTCACAGAGATCTTGAGCAGCTCCAAAGGAAAACAAGAACAACACTCACTAAGCATAAACAACATCATCCTAAATCTGTCACAGAAAGATTAATCCTTCCATATAAAGATGGCGGACATGGTCTGATTGACATACTTAACCTTTACTACAAACAAATACAGACACTACAAGAGTTTTTCTATAAAAAACAAGAAACATCACAGTTACATAAAGCAGTAACTCTAGCAGACTCAAATAACACACCATTCAACTTACACTCACATGATATGGACAAGACACAACATATAAAAAGCATAGACACCATTAAGCAATCGTGGGCTCGAATGGCACTCCACGGCAGGCATCCCTATGACCTGGCCCAGGATTTTGTTGACAAAACTACGTAAAACAGCTGGTTAGCTTGGGGGTGCCTCTTTGAGGAGATGGAAGGATTCATGATTGCCATAAAGGATTGGGTTGAGGGTAATGGAGGGCCGCATGTGGAATCAGAAGAAATGGCTAGTCCCTCACCCATCCATTTCGATCATTACTAAAACTTGTGTTTTTCGGGATGCGGTAAAAAGATTCTTGTGAAGTCCACAACTACCTTTTAAACACTAACAATATTTATTCATGAACAATCGGTACAAGTACAGTACACGTTAGAGCTACACGTGCTCTAGCTACTAACTTCCGACAAAAACTGGTATCCCAGAATACCACGGGAATAATCGAGTTCTCGTGTACGAGGCTATGGGGGCCTCTAGAGGAATGGCGCCATCTGTCAAGTCTGTGACAAGTTACTGGTTGCCGCAGGATCATAAATACTAAAAACTACAGAAAACACATACTCAAAGATACAACACTCACAAATGATGCATGCACAAAATGTCACATCATGCCAGAAACTACATGACACATTACTTCTGGTTGCAAGCTCTTGGTACAGACAGATTATTTACATAGACAGAATCAAGTAGTAAATATAATATACCAAGAACTTGCAAAGAAACACAAATTATTAGACATCCACGAACCATACTACAAATACATTCCACAGACAGTACTGGAAAACAACACGCACAAAATGTACTACGACAGAGCCATAATCACAGATAAAACAATTTTCCACAACAGACTAGACATCACACTCATCGACAAACACAATAAAATCACATACATTATAGACATGTGGTGTACATACAAGTGGTACCGTACGGTCCGCGAACGAAAGTACAGAAAGACTCTACAACAATTATACAGACGTTCAAAGTCCCTTTATTTCACTTTGTACAAATAAGTTTTATCAGGAATCCCAACTGGTTACATAAAACCCTTAGATTCGGCGCGGCTTTCACAAAACTCCTGGTACCAAACAAGGCACGAAGTGACCGTTCCCCGATCGCGCGACAATAAAATTTTGGGGAAAAACGCGTAACTAACCTAACTTAATTCTAACTTAAATCTAACTTAATACTAAAGGAAAAATGAGGGAGATAGGAAAGTGGGAAGAAATGAGAATTGAAAAGTTTCTTCACCCGGGATTTTTCTATTTTCAGGACGATACGCACTTTGGGGATGGTCTCGGTTCTGTTATCGATTTCCGTCTTTCGGATTCTCTCCTCTATATCGTTATTTGAGACTTACGTTCTCTTACTCGGTCCCTGTCTGGACGGCCTCGAACTTCTATCTCGATCAACTTCTTTTCGAGCTCCTCACACGTCTGATCTCCTCCGTGTCTCGTCCAAAAGTGATCTATATTCGGGCGCTATTCACCCGGCCGCACCTTCTATTGTTCCGTGTTCCGATTCTTAGAACCGCTCATTCCACCCCAAGGCAATAACGGTCTTTGAAAGTTTAGGAAAAGAGAAGACAAAGAAACAAAGGAAAGACTAAGACTAACTAAAATTAACAAATATAAGTATATTATTATGGCCGACGGCCACAGACATATCCATTCCAAACACTCACAATGCACAAAATACATTTACTGGAAAAATTAGCAAGTACACAGAACTCGCCCAGGTAATAAGGCATCTGTGGAGGATGAATAGGGTACTTATTGTACCTGTTGTTCTCTCCTTACAGGTGTGATACCACACACACTACACAAAAGCCTGGGAACATTACAATTGAAAAGAAATACATAAATCACACTACAGAAGGCCACAATATTGAATATGTACCATATTGTTAGGAAATTCCTGAATACAGACATACACATTTATTTAATTTTTGTTTTCTACTACTATTCCTTGATTCTGGTCAGGCATAGTACACGGCCACTGGTGTAAACTGAGTATAACTCACTAAACCCAACACAGTAATAAAAATGTAAATGTGTAGGTAAACAGCACGTGTGATGAGAACTTCACAAGTTGCCAGATATGTCTTATAAAAAATAAAGCGGAATTCTTCGAAATGTTGCACCAATTATTTTTAAAATGGCCTAAAATATAGTAAATAGTAAGTCACCCAATTGTATTAGTCTAGATCCCTACAAGTATCTCAGTCAGCTACTCATAGCCCTATCTTGCCATCCTGAAAACCAGCCTTATTTTACGAGATGAGAGAAAAAAAGGATAGTCCGTGGGTAAAGTGACACCTTCATTATAAACAAACAACTTAACATGCATATCATGGTTCAGACAGAATTTTCACTTCAAATTTCAAACTAATTGAATTCCCTAATGTGTAACTCTCTATATTTTCTGCCAGAACAGATAGTATGGTTATACAGTTATACACTAACAGGATTTTAAACTATCCAAGTTCAAATTAATGAGAATTTCCTATAATTTTAAGTTTGTCCTTTAAGTAGACTATTGCACTCCTACAGAACAATTCAAAAATGTTTAGATGAAACACAGTATTTAACCAAACAGACATGACTGATATATGAATTTGTTTTTTTGGCTACAAATTAAATATTAGAAAAGAAGTTAATGACTATTGAATATTTGACTTGCTCATTTGATACAATTGACCATTTGAGAAGTTTGAATGAATTTCTTATTGTTGTTCATCCAATTCCATTTCTGTAAATTGTCTTGTCGTGTCTTATGACGATATTACTTGCATTTTCAAATTTGTTTTAAGTTTTGTAAAATATAAATTCTTAGAAATCGATTTAGGGTATTTTGGTTTTAAAATTCTTTATTAACGTTTACTGAAATAATGAAATGTTATAATTTTGTCATAATATTAATATTGGATATCTTAGAAAGTTTTATTACAATTGCTAAAACAGAAAATCTCAAATGGTTTTGAGTTCTCTGAATTTTATTTAAAGATATAACAAAGAAAAAAAATAGCATAAATTACATTAAACTCTGAATCTAAATAATTCATAGGGCAGATGGCCAAGTTATTAAGGTGGCAGCTTACTGCTCTGAGAGACCTCAGATAGAATTCAGAGGTCTCTCAGAGCAGGTAAAACCTCTGGTATTTTTTGGGGATGGTCCATTCAGAAATGTCTGGTTCCGGTCCCTCTAGTACCCACCAGGCAGAAAGTTTTAAAAAATCTAAATAATTCTATGTGATAGAATGTTCTGTTAATACATATTAATAAAGCAAACAAAAAAAATCAAATTTTTATCAGATAAATACAATTTAAATTATAATTTTTTAAATGTTTGTTTATAAAACAGGTTTTCAAAGACACTGTAAAAATTAGATCAGACTTTTAACAAATACATTGTTAGACACTTTTTAATTTCAAATCATTTTATAATAATTAAATATATATATATATATTTGTTTGTTTAGAGATGGCAATAACATAGATTTGTAATGCCAAGATGCAAAATTTTCATTATTCAATTTCAATTACTTTATCTAAGGGATGTATTTTTTACAGGAAATAATACATCACGTCGATGCTCAAGTAGCCGAAAAGGACAAAGAACAGAGATTGTTAGAAATTTATAATAAAGTGGATGCAAAGTCCACAGCTTTCTATAAAGGAAAAAAATTTAGAGTGAGTTAATTATTTAAAACTTGGTTATTTGTTTTGCAGTTTTGTAATTTTGCGTAAATTATTTATAGAAATCGGATCTGTTTTCAAACAATCGGAAGTTAGTTCACGAAGGTCCTCTCTCTTGGAGACTGAGTGGAAAATCGAATGGAAAAACGTCAGGTAAAAATAGATAAGACTAATGAAATTTATTATTTTCAATGATTAATGAATATATGACTAAAAGTGATGCTAGCTACAGATTAATAAAAATAAATTTAGAAAGAAGTATTTTGTAAATTTTCGAAATGATATAATTTTTTTATATTTATATTAATTTACTTTTGCAATATTTCTTTAAAAGTACATTTTCCCTCATTGTAGAAGTTATTGGAGTTTTACTTTCTGATGTGATGCTTTTTCTACAAGAGAACAATCAAAAGTATTGCTTTGCTTCCATAGACAATAAGGTTTGTTAACTCTATATATTTTTAAAATTAGAAAGGCATAATAATGAAAATTGTAACAATTTATTAAATTTAATATGTAAAAAATTAAGTACAGTAAACCCTGGCTAATTCAGACTAATAGGAAATGAAGGTTGTCTGAATTAGCAGGATGTTTTCTCTGACAATGCATAAAATGAGATGGATATATGGCACAGTAATTTGTTATGATCAGCTGTATATGGAAGTTTTAATGAGCTTTACTAGGTTATACTGTTGAATTTATTATTACAGGAAATGAGCTATAAAAAATTAATGACAGTACATTATAATGTTTGGTCTTTGGCAGATTACTGACTGCAGTCATATAATGTATGGTATAACAAAGACTTCCAGATATAAACACTTGTTAATTACAATTGTATTATAATTACTCATTAATTATAATTTTTTTATTGTCAGGAAATTTAAAATTACTGTATGGTACTTTTCAAAACAATTTGTCTGAGTTATGCAAAGTCCAAATTATGATATGGGCAAAAAATCAATATCAAAGTCATAGAGCATGACCAATTAGTACAAAGAGGCACCCTACATATGTGAATAGCGTGAATAGAAAGCGTGAAATAATTCCTTGCGCATCAAGCACATTCGGTTTCTTGTTTTCCTCTGTCTTTGTGCTGCATTCGTTACCGTTTTTTGTATTTTGTGAGTCATTCACACATCAGTATATAAGAACTTTACTATCTACTTTGTATTAATTTAAATTAAAATGCTTTAATATTATAATTAGTATAAGTAATTTTTCAGAATAAGTTATAAATTGATGAAGTCTATTTTAAAACTGGTATGATTAAAATGTTATTCAGAGTGATAAAATTAAAATAGAATTTGTGAAAAGTATCACAAGAAATTTTGGTAATGCTGTGATACAATTCAGGCAGTGACACGAACCAGTGACTTGACAAGTATGGTTGGCTCACAATGTCTTCAATTCTGACTCAGAGCATTGCCAAATCCTTTATGCTACTTCTTGCAGTTTTTACATTTGCTTGCTCATCTGGTATAAACAGGTTAAGGAATATCTATTTACATGGACACAAATTTTTTTGAGTAAAACAAATTTTATACACTATGTTGCAAAAAGTGATTAGACACCATACATCAAAACAAAAGCTTTATTGTCAAGAATGTTAGTAACATGTCACATGGAACTACCTTTTGCACTTATAATGCATGCTGTTTGTCTTATTCTCCACTAGGTTTTGGAGCATAGCGATTTGAATTAGCTGCCATTCTTACAGTAATTCTTTGGTTAGATTATCTGTTGATGTAGGCAGTGATGGCCCAGCCCAAATTCTCTGTTTAAGTTTTTCTCACTGGTGCTCAGTTTGGGTTCAGATCATGGCTTTGGGCAGACAAATTCATCCATTGCACATTATCTTATTAATAGTAGTGTAATGTGGACCAGGCAACATGTTAATTTGCATTACTATCTAGAAAATAACAAGTATTTGTTCCAAAATGTTCAAATTGGAAGCATCCGATTGTCCAGAACGACTTGATAGGCACTGACTGGCATCCGTTCTACCTTTCATCACAACCAGTTGTCCCAAGCCATACTAATAAAAACCACCTCATACAATGACACTTCCTCTGCTAAGTTTCACAGTAGGAACTACATACTTAGGAAAGAGATATTTGTCCAAGTAAATGCCAGACTCAAATATGTCCACCTGAGTGGAAAAGTCATAATCTGGATTTATTTAGAGAACCCATTCCATTGTTCTACATACCAGTTTTATGCTATTTTCCTTACTGGTTTGTTATTTTTGGTGATCAATGACTTATGAGCAGCACTTTGTCCATGAATCTCTATGAGATGATCTTTGTATGCAATGTTTAAACATATTCAGTGACTTCGTTGGTTGCTTGCCACTCTTTCTGGATATTACACATTGATAAGAAGTGTTTTGTTGCATCGTCCTCTTCGGCACCCTTTGATTTCTAGACGACAGTTTTCTTAGTTGATACGATCTTGACTGATTGTTAGTTACCACACTACTTCCATTTGCATATTATGAATGGCCAGTTGATTTTGGATGAATAAGAATAAATCTGTCAAACTCATACATATGACATCTGATGATGACCCTTTTCTGGAAGCCTGTCAGCAGCATTGTGTGATGTCACACAGATTTCAGTCTGAATGATGTCATACAGTACTACTCTCAGAATAACTGATTATGATCCAGGCATTTTATCCTGCAAATATGTCACCTGAAATATGTGACATATTTGAATTTTTCATGTTTAGCAGAGGGATCCAATCACTTTTTGCAATATAATGTATAAGATTACAGTTGATTTTATACATGTTCTATTGATTTATTTTGTTCATTAAGTCTTTCAATATATATTATTATTTAAATTGTTTATTTTTGGGGAAATTAAAATTTTATTGTAGATTTAGCATAAAAACTTTGAGATTTATCTTATAAAAGTTTATTGTTTTGCAGTCTGGAATTTTGTCACTTCAAAAACTTCTAGTAAGAGACAAAGCTGGTCAAGACAATCGCATTGTTTATTTGATATCCTCAAATCCCAAAGAACCCGAAATGTACGAAATAAAATTTCCAACTCAAAAGGATAAGAAAGTGTGGATTGGAAAAATTAAGAAAGCTATTGAACATTGTGCAAATGAAGGTTAGTTTGAAGAACAAATGTTTTCATATTATATTTTATGTAGAATATTTCTCTTCACAGTTGAACATTACAATTAAAGTGAATTTTAAGTGATACAAATAAAAGATACATTAGAATAAGATAAGAATGGAAATATTACTAACAAAATTAAATACACCAACCTTTATTTTCAGTTAATATATTTACTAATCAAAACGTTTTTGATCTCTTAAAGGCCATTCTGGTGTTTTCTAGATGAAACATCTTTCCAAAACAAAAGAAGGTTGGGTTTGGAACATTGATATCATTATTTTAAACATTTTTAAAACATGGAACATTCTATAAACAGAGAGTTCTTGGAAATTTAAAATATGGACATTCCATAAAGGAAAAAAGAAAAACAAACACAATTTCAGAGGCTAGATCTTGTAATTATATAGCTGCTCTACATAAATTTAAATGATTCACGGGTGGAAAGCCGGTGTAGGATAAGGTCAGACAGAAAGGCATAAAATTAAAATAGGAACAAATAAAATAGAGATAGAAAAGAAATATAGATCAGACAAAGAATATATTAGTCTTTGAACAATGCTTTCCAAACTATAGTAATGAAGTTCCTATCTTTTTAATTAATGCACGTTGCATTTTTTCTGGCCTGATATATTTCAAGTTGTTTTAGCAGCTTTATGTCATCTATATTTCTTGCAGGATGGATTAGATCAGCCTCGTCGAATAGAATTTTACTTTCAGAATCTGAGATAATTGTGGATAGGGGTTTGGCTTTCGATTCTTTATTCATTAGTTTATTTTTAATGTTTGAAGACAAAATTTGCCCGTGTATGGATCACTATTTATTAGCCCAAAATTCGCTCGAATGTTGTCTTCAAATATTAAAAATAAAAAGAATCGTCGGATGAAAAAATTACGAATTATTCATTAGTTCGGTTATTCTAGATAAGAGGGAATGTGGGGTGACTGCTTTGTATACACATCTCATTTGAAATCGCCTATCAATTAAAGATATTTCATATGCATTTGATTTCTTAAATGAACATTGCATATCTTTCTCATTATGAAACAGCCCTTCTGTGAATCAAATGAATCTGACATTCTTCATTTAGAAATAAATTTATACAGAGGTTTTAAAATAAGATTGAAAGCAACTATATTCATTTGCAATGTTTCCTTTCTATTTGTTTTTAAGTCCTTAGATGTGCATATAGTAATATGAAAACTAAGAACACCAACCTTTATCTTCAGTTAATACATTAATTGAAGATAAAGGTTGGTTATTGAAGATAAACTTTAGTTTTTTATATACTTTTTTTCTGTTTTGGAAGTGCTGATATAATTAGAAAATTTTATATAGAGCAAATGAACTTCTTAACATATACTGGATAAAATATACTTCTTCACACAAAAAAACCTTTAAAATCCAGTGATGCGTGTTTATACGACAGCTAACGTTTTCAACCCCGTCGGAGTCTTCTTCGGGCAAAGTTCGTACGAGATTTCAAATACAAGCGGAACGGAACAAAAACCGAAGCGTACGAACAAAAAACTTTGCCCGAGGATCCCGAGAACGGGGTCGAAAACGTTAGCTGTCGTATAAACACGCATCACTGGATTTTAAAGGTTTTTTTGTGTGAAGAAGTTTATGTAGAGCATTTGAAATTCTGAATGGGAAAGAAATATATTTTAAATATGCTGTTAAGAAATTAAGCAATGTAACTGCTAATAATTTAAGGAGTCTTGCCATTTTTATTTCAGATAAAATGTTTTTTGAGACCAACTATTTTGGCATCAAATTTCTAATGGATTAGAGATTGATGTCAAGACAGTTGTTTGAGACAGACATTGAAAGTGAAAAAATACTGAAACTTAGTTTTTTAAAAAATAATTTGAACAAAAATTTTTTATTAAAAAAATAGTTTTTTTCTTATTTTTGCAACTTTTTAAAAAATATTTCTATTGAGCCAAGCTAAGTGCCATATAAGATTGGACAATTATAATGTTAATTACTAATTAATTTGTCCTAGAGGGAGCTACTAGGTGCCATCTCGTATTAAATTTAATAATTATAATTTAATTAAATAATTTTAGAATATTCTGGAAGAGGTCCATTCTTATATGGCAGTCGGTTTGGCTTTATACTAACGAATCGGAGTTTGAGAGACGTACGTTTATATAAGCACATTTCTATTCATTTTAATGTAATATTGTTACCATATTGAAATCAAGTCTGAAGTATAAAATAATAGTAATTAATATATGCTGTTTCAGATGAAGGTATTCCAAGCGAAACAGAAGAACAAAAATTAGAAGAAGCTAAAAGCTCAAAGCTGAAAGAACTAGTTGGTAAGTTAGGTTGCTTTGCAACACATTCAACTATTAACGTTAATTTAAAAACTGGCAAGCTTCAATTCAACTTTGGCATATGCTTTTTTATGTAGTAATAGATTAAAAAAAAAACTTGTGTTTATAAAGCTTAATATTTTAATACAATGAAACATGTGAACATTACAAAATTGTAATGTTTTAACTTAAGGTTAATAGTTGTGTGTGTTACACAACGATTCATCCAACATTTGTGAGTAATTGGTCACTTTGCTTTATTTATTTATTTATTCCTGTTTAATTGATTACAAAATATCATAAATAGCAAGAAAGAGAGTTTATTTTTATATAACGGAAAACATACTAAGAATGTTGATATAAAAAAATAAGTTACAAAATATAAACATAATTATACAAATATTAACGTTATATATAATAAATTTACTACATCCACAAATAAAAAGTGATTTGCAAATGAAGTTGTGGCAATAATTGCAGGAGTGAAAAATAAATTTATAAGTTTACTATCAAATGAACTTGTATTTTTTTTCTGAATGTGTAGAAATTTTGTGCTTAAAATGGAAGATTATCTAGAACACAAGTAAATACATATTTTTTTTAATTTTAATATTACAAAATGCATATACAAAACCAAGAAAAAATCTTACATATGATAACTTTCTAGCTAATAAATTCGTTTAATAAAGTTATTAATGAGGTTCTTAAATAGCATTTCGTGGAATGGATGGAGCTTATTGCAGGGTATCTAAAGTTAGTGTGCAGTGAGAAATTTGTAATAACATTAAAGTTGGTATTGTATATGAGACCCATAAGTTGTGTATATCCTGCATTTTCACTTTGTGGTAGATAGTACAGTAGAGCGTCGATTATCCGAATCAATTGGGGACCGGGGTTGTTCGGATAATCGATTATGTACGAAAAAATACGGTATTAATATCTCGTGTAATTATATATAATAGTATTCGCATTTTTCACCGGATGCTCGCCCTCTGGTGTTTAAAAACAAAACTATTTTATCTGGGTCGTTTGAGTCAATCTTTACCTTAAAGATGAATAGTAATAGCATACACAAAGCTTTCTGTTGCATTCCAAATTGCAATTTCAAAGCCACACGGGAGTCCAATGTAAGTTTTCATCTATTCACATACAAAAAACAAATGATTATTCAGAAATCGGTCAGTTATATTATTTATGAGCTCAGAATTCTGAAAGAGTGATTGTCCAGCTCTACATGAACAAGTTATGCTGTTAATTTTAAAGGATTTGTTCTTAAGTTTAAAATGCTTAAATCCGGCCCTGTGCCCCTGTGGGACACGGCCGGATTTAAGCATTTTGAGGCCCTAAGATGACCTCTGTAAGGTCTCTTACCAACGCTTCACAATTTTAGAGTCAATCATAAAAAGAATTAATTCAAACTATGGCTCTGATTTAATACGAATATTGGAAGAAAAAGACGTGAAGATTCACTCGTCTTATGTTTTATAACTAAATTTAATTAAATGTTTATATCCGTTTCATTAAAATCTTTTTAATTTGGTTTTATCAATTTTAAAAAAAAAAGACTCTATGTTAATTCTTTAAAAAACATTAATGAAATATTACATAAAATATTAATAAAAAGTATATTTTGTTGGTTTGTAAAAAATGTTTTATTATAAAATTTGACTTCAATTTTCTTTTTTGTAGAAATGTTTGAGGTCCCTTGAAAGTCGAGGCCCTAAGCAACAACTTACATAGCTTACTTGTAAATACGGCCCTGGTGGGACAGATGTCAAAGTCGATGTGTTTTAACACAAAGGGCACAAATATGTATAGAACAATCTCGCTTGTTTGTTTCGATACCACATAATGATGTCCCACTAACAATAATTGTCACCTTCTGTAAAATTTCTCGATAAATGGCTACAAGCAACATGTATCAATATATCGAACAGTAATATATGATTAATTTTACATCACTAGTTACGAGCGACCCAGATAAAGTAGCCATTTTGTAAAAATGCAGCGCCTTCATGAAAAACGCAAATATTAATATATCCCACGTTGAAATTTTTCTCCGTTGCGTGTCGCTTCGCGTTGAATTTTCGTCGATGTTAAGCCTAACGAAAATTTTTATTATAATAATCGTGGCTATTGTATCGTTAAAAATTATTTCTTCATTTTGTACAAACAAAATAAATATATCGAAAAATATAAAAACAAAAAAACTATACTTTAGAAGTTAATCTAGTATCAAAAACGTTCGATTCGGCACGACACAGTTCGACTGGAACACTTTTGGATAAATCAACGCTCTACCATATTACCACTTGCTCACGGACGTCCTGGTTTTGTGGGCTGTAGTTTTCGGAAGACTTCTTTGCCGACCGAATAATATCCCCAGGAATCTGACTTGCGAGGTCTTCGGATCTGGATTTCCCAGATTTTGGGGGGTTGGGGATGTGTGGTGTTTTTTGTAGAAGAAACTGCAATATCGTATGTAAAACTTTACTTAAACCTTTTTCATTGCGCAGTAACTTTTCCAACACCCAGTACTTTAATATGTTCATTAAATAAACATTGCTGGGCAGTTTTTGAAAAAGTTCAGAGGTTGCATGTTGGAATTTTTTTACATTTTCTAAAAATTATTAGTTGATAATTTGAATGAAGTCAGAAAATTACTTCCATAAACAACATATTTTCTACATTTCATGATTAGGAATAAAAATTTTGTGTCAGTCAGAGGTTTGTCTTTATTATTGTAGATATATAATTATAATGAAAATATTATAATTAGAATTACTTATTTCAATTTTGTAATATTTCAGGACTATTACATGACAAAGATATAGAAATTGCTGTTGTATGTGAAAAGAAAATGAAAATATTAGTTGATATCCTGGTAAGTTTAATTGTAATTTAAAAGATTTTGCTTAAGGAATTAATCAATGTTTATTTGAACAATAAAATTCATTAATAACTAGAATAAACTAATAAATAAAATGTCTAGGATGACAGTAATGTATAAAAATTATTCACAAAATTGGAAGAAACGGTAAAATGTCTTCATATCTCATCCTCTTCGACACCCGAGGGACAGAACGGTGTATACTGCAGAGTCGACCTTTTATTCGAGGCTACTCGTCCACTTTCACATGCAAACATGTTTAAAATTTCAGGGTGACGACACAGTTATAAAAACATATTAATTAATGAATTCCAATTTTGCGAATATTTTTTATATATTATCATCATCATTACGACAATTTTATTTATTAATTAATATATTTTTATAATTGTGTCGTCGTCTTGGAACTTTTAATATTTTGCGTATCGAGGCAGACGAATAGTCTCAATTAAAATGTTTTCCCTATTGTGTTCCCGAGATGTTGAAAACAACAAACTACAAAGGCATTTTATTGTTTCTTGAAATTTTGTGAAGATTTTTATAGAATAAACTATTAAAATGTCGTCAAGAATCGTATTAAATAAGAACACATACACATTTTATATAGAAACTTATAGTATTATATTTTGAATATAATATTATAATATAATTTTTTTAACTCGAGGAGAGTGAACTTTGCTGTGCATAGTACATAATAAAGCAATATAAAAAGTCTGTAATAATTTTTTTTAATATTGTTAAAATAAAAAAAATTAAAGAATATTTTTGTATTTGAATATTTATAATTGTTGTAGAGAGAAACAGACTATAAATAAAAATATGAAAAGATAGATTTATTTATTAATTTGATGTAGTAAAATAATTTAAATGAAGTCAAAGGTACTTTCATATCAGTTCTTTGTATTTGTTATGGAACATCATGTATAGACAAAATCAAACTAGTTCATATCTCCAAAATTGATAGTTCTAGGGAACCTGTGAAGCTTTTACAGGAAAATAAATATTGGACATGGTTGAGATTGAAGAAATATTTAAGTCAATTATACAAAAGCAAAGTGGATCATTTTTAATAATGAATACACAAAATAGTTTCTTCGATGTCGGTCAATTTATTTTGTACAAAGTGATAAAATTCATTACATTATTAAGTTATCTCTTAGCCGAATCACTTCTGCAATACATTTAGTCGTAGAAACGGTTAGTTGCAGAATTTGCTCCGAGGAAGTTTGGTCTCATTCTTTCATAAGATGTTGCAAAGCTGAAGCAGGAGTATTAGTTTTTGCTTATTGCTTCTTCACTTTAGATACCTCTAGAAGTTTTCAATTGGATTAAGATGTGGTCTGCGTTGAGACTAATGTAAGAGGTTGGTCTTTTTTCCAAAACCAAGCCGTGGTTATTTTCACCTATGTGGCTTCACGTGGTCTTGTTGGAAAGTGAATTTCTTCTTTTTGAATAATTTAACTGGATTAGGAACGATTTTGTTCCAATATTTTGATGTAGTCTTTTGCAGTGATGATTTTGGTGTAGAAAATTTAGGTGGCCAATTCCCTTTGCAGAAAAACAACCACACACACCAACGGAGCCTATTTACACGGCATGTGAGCGGCAGCACGGGTGGTCGTCTTCGGTCCACGTTCGTACCAATTTTTTTCTAATAATGCCGTATTCTAGGCAGAAGCGGGATTTGTCTGATTGTGATATGTTTTTCCCAGTCTTTCCCTGATCACTTTTGTACACTTCTAGTCTCTTTCAATGTTTGTCATTTATTATGGTTTTTCTTAGCACAATGGAAGACAAATATTGTCATATCTGTGATTTAATATATTTTTCTTTTGTGCATTTCTTGTTCATAACAAGCTGATTCTTCTGGATATGTCTGCAATTTCTGTCATCTAAGATCCTTTTTCTATCACATCTTTGTTTCTGTGAAACTGTAGAACTGCAATTATATGGTACTTAATTATATTTTGGACTGAACATTTACTCAGCTGCAATTCTTGAATTATCTTAGCATAATTTTTTTTTACACTTGTGTTTTTCCACAAGTACTTCTTGCAGTCTGCACTCACAGATCTACTCCTAGTAATTTCTATGGTTTTGTTAATTTGTTTGGCTTCTATACCTCTTCAGCCACCTCCAACCTTCATGACTTGCTTTCATTTATATAATTCTGAAAGTTTCCACAGTTCCTCATTATAATGTGAAATAATTTGCATGCTACCAAACAGATATTTTTCGTATTTGTTACGGTTAGTGCCGTTTCTTGCTTTCTTTATTATGGGCTTACATATTTCGTGTCCCGAATGCTGCCCAATTCTGTTTTTTCGGTCACAATTTCGTAGTCATGCCGAAATGATAAGTTTTAGCAGATACTGGTACTAATTATTTTAATTTTGTCTTTGTACATAAAATTAGCTAATATGATTATTTTATATCATAATCGCAATTAATTTGAATTGTTACATTTATTCTTTTGTTTTTTATAGGAACTTTCTGGGATTGAAGCAGAATCATATGAAAATGTAATTATGTTCACTTATTTTATTTAACATAATTTACAATATTAAATTTTATTACCATTTTTTCTTTTTATGCAAGTATGCGTGTAAAATTATTTTATAAGAAATATAATTGACTGAAGTAATTTATAGTTTTCAAAAATAATTAATTTTAAAAAAAGTAAAATTCAAGGACCCAGGAGAATATTATTACATCTTTTATTTATGTTAAGTACCTGTTTTTTGGATCCTTTCCAATCTAAATGAAAGGAGTTTTTTATTAAAATAAAATTGAACAAGTTTTTACAATTTACAAACGTAATTAATGTTTAACATACATAATAGATAATATAAAACTGTATAAAACTTCCTATCTTAAAAATTCACTCGGTAAAAGTTTAATTTTTTGAATATCGAGACATTTATTTCCACGTGTACTTAGAATATATATCAAAGCCTGATTTCTATATATATATTTAAGTATATATATAGAAATCGGACTCGAATGTAATAACTAGAGAGTCGAGAACTGCTAGATTTATTTGGATTATTTTTAGGCTAGAGTTTAATTAATTTAGCATGAAAGTTTAATCTAAAGATAGATAGTGTTGCCATGGTGTAAATAATTTAATAATCAGAAATAATTTAATTAATTAATAATTTGTAAACATTTACGGCAGACAAACTGCGGTCGGTGGGGTCGCACGCAGACTTCTTTCGCCTTTTGGCATAGTTTGCTTTGTTGTCGTTAGCATTCGTAATAAAATTGTTGCTGCTAAAAAACTAGGTTGTGAAATAATTAGTTGATTTCTGTTGTGAAATTGCCTGCATTTTCAATGTAATTTTTTATATAAAATTTATTTCTTTTTTATTTAAGAAACTTTTTAAAAACAAGCTTTATCCTGTTTTATTCAATTTTGGTTTTCTACTAAATGATTGTTCAAAAACAGCTAATCTTCCATCTGATCTATTTTAAAGAATATAGTATTAATTACTATCTGCATGATTTTGCTTCTACATCATAGACAACTGTATTGTTTTAAAGAATATTGAAAATAATTGATGATGAGCTAATTTGTAGAAGCAACATCAAATATTGTTCTGCATTTCTTTACTTTTACAAATTGACCTTTCTTCTTTAAGTAATTATTGATGCTCTGTTTTAATTTTCATTAGTTTATTGAGATCTATTTTCTGTCTTTTTGAATAAAAGATCTTTTATAATATTTGATTAAGTTCAATTTTTCTAATAGTGTATACTTGAAATTATGTTGTCATTAATTTGAATGTATAAAATTTTACTACTGTACTTTGTTTTGTTTCTTATATGGCTCGAGACAAGATTTGAATTAGTCGATAGGAAAGAGTCGATTCGAATACGGTACGTTATCGTTTATGCTATCTATTTTCCGAGTCAAACGTTGCTTCTAGACATTTATATATAATTTAGAAATATTATGCAATTATGTGGATTATGTTCTCATTATGTAATGTTTCTAAATTTTATATACATCTAGAAATAACAGTTGACTCGGAGCCAGATAGCTTAATAGGTAACACATCTGTTCGGTTTACAAAAATTAAAAGTTTTAGTTTTACTCGAGTTTATCATTTCTTCAAGATATTGTTGAAATGTTAATTAATAAAATTAATTCTAATTATTAAAATATTTACAAAATAGAAATTCCACTTTGGAATGTACTGGAATTATCTGTACACTAAATTTCATTTTAAAGTAATTAAACTCTAACCTAAAACTAATCTGAAAAAATACAGTATTTGATTAACAGAAAGTTACAAATAAATCTTATTTTTCATATTAAAATGTCTGTGTTTTTTCATAGAAACTAGTGTATGAAGTATTAACATAATTTAATATAAAGTTACTCTCAAGCGCTAATAAAATTAAATAAACCTTTTATCATAGTTTAAATAAATAGGCCTTTTAATAGAATAATAATAACCAATGCCCTGTAACATTGTATTATCTAGCCATATGATGAGTAAGTTAGCTAAGTAACGTAGATGTAGGATTGGGTAAGAGCCGTGCATAAATTATGTAATGACGGGAGTGGGTATGCAGGTAATCATAAAAATGGGAACAAGAGCAGGGGGTGTTTACAAAGATGTTACATAATGCTGGGGTATTTAAATTGACTTGTGTTGTTAGTTAAATATGTAGGATTAGGCTTAGATAACAGAATAATTCATTTTTGTTTCTGAAGTGTTGTGTAATGAATTGTACTGTTTATGTCATCTCTTTGTACAGTACATTATATGTGTAATTAATAAAATAATATGTTCGGTACTGTGTGCTGTTTATTATTCCTTAGTACAATTAAGGGGGTTGTTTAAGTACTTATGTTACCTAATTTTGGGGTTGGACACGTACGACAATATTATAGAACAATACAGTAGTGAGATGTAGTTGAAAAGTATAAAAGTAGCATTAGGTAATTTATGGACGATTCAAAGGCATACACTTTACATAAAAAATTCCTTGTTTGTGGCTGTGTCTAGGGACATCCCGATACTTTCAATACCGCATCGATACTTTCCTTCGATACCGAGCACGTTTGTACTCGATACTTTATTTTAGGCATTGAATCTGGTATCGTTACATTTTTCACGGACAGGTAAGATTCAAAACCAGATTTTGCAGCCAAATCAGGAATAGAAATGGAATTTCATACTATTTTTGATTAAGTTAAATGTATATAAAAAATATTAAGGACAAAAAATGAATAAATGTTTCATGTCAGATTTCATTTCCAGAATCTATCTGTGCTATCCCAGTTCCAATTACTATTTATAAATAAATATTTAGTTAAACATTATGCAATACTTTTGTTTGTTAACCAACCTGGACCATTGGTGGAGATTAAAACTGAACTACAATTTGTATATACTTATACATGACATTTGTAAAATTTTAACACAATAAAGAACTTTTGATACCTTTTTACCAACGATTCCTTATTCACCCCTATCCCATATATAGTAGTACCCACAGAGCCCATTAACACGACTATAGATCTGGGGCTTCTTTTGTGTACATAAGACATAAGATTTATTTTGATTGTACCTTATTTAATTTTGAATTTGAATTTTTGTATTCCATGGATGGAATTTTAATTTCAAATGTATTCCAAGCCTGAAGATGGCCTGTGAATCAGGCTGAAAACGTTTGTTTGTTGCAAATAAATATATTTTTTCTCGGCAAGAGTAAGGTGTTAAGTACGTATATCTATAATGATTTGCTGAGTGCTTTATAATATCATAAGACATCTTACGAATGTAAACTAAAGTACTGACTGATGCATTGACTTCTGACCAGATAGCCGGGATTCGATTCCCTGTAGCAAGCAACAAAATACAAATTGCCGTTCCGAGGCCCACTCGGCCTTCATTGTGATAAGTACGGTACACCTACCCTCTTTTTATGTAGTCCATTTTACACGATTTTGAAATAATAGTCAACAAAAGAAAAATAATCCTCTTTTTTACATGGGGAAAAATTTATTAGAAAACTTTTAAATTCAACTTTTTGTTAAAATTGTTGAAATCAATAATTAATTTTTTTTTTCTTTCTAAGCACAGTACAGTGTGCTTGGAAAGGAAAAAAATTGTATATCAGAGAATACTGTGTGTCAATTTTATGTTTTCTATGCTACCTTGTATTTATTATATTTACATACAAATAATGCTAATGATAAATGATGTTAGAATAAATAAAAGCTTGTGTTTCTTTTGTAAATTTCATATTTTTTTGTTCCATTAAAGTTTTGGATCCTATCGAGCATTTTTCTGTGGGATGCACGTACTGTACATTTTATGAAATTTTTTTTTTACATGACGTTCTTTGAAATGCATCCATCACATAAGAAAAATAAACGTAACTTCTCGGTAGTAAAAACGACACGAAGGCAAAGTGACAGAGTGAACGGAGGCAGCCGGCAAGATTTTCGGTTTCGATACCCGATGCCAATACCGGCCATTATCGATACTTTAAGACCGATACCGATACTTTAAAACTATTTGTGATAATCAATACTTTTGTGGTATCGGGACATCCCTAGCCATTTCCCTTAATTAAATTGTAATTTTATAGATTATTTACTGTATATATTTTGCTATTTTCTTTCCTCCTATAATTGAGATTTTGCTATAAATTTAGAGATGAATAATTTATAGAAATTACAAATTTAAAATAGTAATCTTACATTTTAGGTAAAATATACTCATTTAGTAGAATCCGAAGAAGGAACTAATCCTAAAGAATTAATGTTGGCTGCTTTAAGTAATGGTAAGTATTACACGATTTACTACGTTTCATAAAATATCGAGTCAAAATATATAATTTTGTTTTGCACAATTGTTTTCGTAGCCTCTCGTCTGGCAAGTTCTCTCTATGCTTCCGGCACTAATTTGAGTAGAAGTGTCAGTAGTGCAGGAGAACATCAGAGCGAAACTTTCATATCACCGCAGTTACCGAAACGAGCGGAAACGTTCGGCGGCTTCGACAATCCCAACAAAGAACAAAACAACAATAATAAAGGTCGGTCGACTTTGCTTTCCGCGGCCGTTGGCAAATATAAACGACTATATACATATTTATGAATTATATACTTCGTTTTTAAGGATTAGGAGTGAAAAAAAAAATACAGCTTCTTAAGGATCAAGTCGGAATGAACATTTCTTCCATATCTCTGTCTGCTAAATCAGAAATAGAAACCGAATTGGAAGTTCCAGATAATAAGGTATTTTATTTATCATTTTGTAAATGCAGAAAGACTAAATTAACTGAAAAACAATTAAAATGTGCTTTTTTTCTTTTTCGTGTGAAAAGTTTCATAAATACCTTTTATATTAACTTTTTTCATGCAAATATTAAGAAAAATTTTTTAATGTTTATGCAATTACTGTTTTCACTTTTATAAACTATAGTTATAATGAACAGATATTAGATAATTGTATCTCTGTAACAACAATGCGAAATTAAAATCTCTCACATATACGGGAAAGATTTCTATTATATTTAAATCAAGTAAAATTAACGAATGTCGTTATCAATTTCTTTTAAAGGGAACCGAGGTGCAAAGCACACCAACAATTATTACTGCTATTCCAAAATCAAGAACAGAAAGTCCAGTAAGAAACTTTTAGCTATACAATGAAAATAATTATTTACAATTTATTATTATGATATAGTGTATATTCTGTTATATATAAATTTCTGTTTTCTGTCTTCAGTTTTTATAAAATAAAATATGGCGTTTACTCAAAACAAGATTGTCTTTGCAGGAAAATCAGAGTCCACCTCAAGGATCGGTTGCCAGCAAAGAATTTTTAAGACTGACAACTACACCACTCTTAGTGACTCAAGGAAAAGAACAGTTAGAAGAAATTGTTGAATTATCTCATAATGTTAATACATTAATAGTAAGAATTTAATTATATTTCTAAGTATTTATTCCTTTGCATTGTAATATATTTGAATTTTTAAAATTTTCAGTGTCTCTTAAGTCAACACTTCTCAATTGTCGAAAGGTAATTTTTTTTATCAAAACTTTATGTAAATTAATTTTTTCTAATGTTATTAACAGTATAAATAATTATTCAGCTTTTTATATTAGTAATTATATCGGTACGTCCCAACGGGAGTACGGAACCGCGGCTAAGTGCGAAACCGTAATTTTCAGAAAATGGGATTTGGAAATCGGAACAATCTTTAATTCTTTGATAAAAATGACCAGCCTTTCTTTCTGAATTCTAAGTTTTATTGTATTTACTGGAAATATTTATTTTAATTCGTTTCGTTCATTTAAAATAAATTTGCATAATTTATCGTGGTAGAAATTAATTTATATTACTCGGTAATGACGATATAAAGATTTATAAAACCAATAGCAAAAATCGTGTTTGATATTTATATTTTTAATCGATAGTATGCGAGTTCAGTTAAAAGAAGCTAACGAAAAAATTGCAAAATTAATGGAAGAAAAAGCTCCCCGAGAAAAACGCGAAAGAAGGTCGTTCTACCGGCCGGAACACCAGTTGGAGGAACTGAGGAACCTGCAAGAGAAATTAACTCAGGAACGATTACAGTGGCAAAAACAAAGGATAGAAGAAGAAGCGGAATTAAACAAATCAAAAGCAGAATTAGAAAGACTTCAGGTAAATTTTTCAAATACCTATTAGAGTAATTATCAAATAGTAGATTGTCAGAAGAAAATTTCAAAAACGTTTATAAGTCATAAGAATATGATAAAAATTGTAATTAAGTACAAATACATTTACTTATACATCCTTGTAGTTTACAGAAAGCTAAGATACATAAAATTTTCTAATACAGCTTTAAATATAGCATTTTAAAGATGACTAAAATTAACAGTATTTGCCTAGTTAGAAAAATCAAGCATTTAATAGCATTGTTTCTAAAAATCATCTATAAATGACAATAACAGCAAAAGTTACTCCTAAAGAACATATGAGAAACTCCTACCAAAGCTATCACATCCGATTGTCTCAATGGTCAAAGTCTCCAACTAATCTTTGGAAAAAAATTAATCCTGTAAATTTGCTATTCTTTCCAGTTGGCAGTAACTAGAATTCTTTATTTCATTGTTTATATATATATATATTTTAATCATCATATTACTTTAAGACATATCTGCAGGATTTAATTAATAATAAATGTGAAAAATGTATTAATATGGTCTATTTTCAACCAGCAAATTGGAATGGACAAAATTGAAATTTAAGCACAGGTTGGACAAGGGGCTTATTCGAAAGACCGGTGGACACTTCCGGTAGGCTTTGGAAATCGATGTTTGTAACTCGATGGGAGCGTAGCAGAGGTCACAATCGCTCGTACCCACTACATACATATCCAAAATGTCAGATTGTCAAAGGTGTGCATATATCTCTTTTATCGTCTTTTCTGGTGGAAAACTAATCATCACTGGTCAAAACCAACTTTAGGAAAACAGTGAGAGTCTGCTAGAAATTTGTGAACTACAAAATATTATCGAGGTTCGAGTATTCTGTCGAACTTTCACTCTGTTTTCAAATTTAAAGCGCGTTCTATTCAGACAATACACTTCTTGATTAATTTGCACCAAATAAAATTATAATTAACACGTTTGCGTGTCCTATCGATATACGGTACGTTGGGCCCTACGAAAATTTTGTGGAAAACTATTCGCAGTGGTTTTCTTCTAGGTGTGTAGTAGAATATAATTACTGCGTGTAAACTTCCATTCTACGAAACGCCAACGTACTAGACTGAAAACTATTTATGTTACGCCATCTTTCGTTTCATTCTCTCAATGTAAAAATACCTAAATCGAGTTGGACAATTTGGATAAATGTAATAAAGCGCAGTTACACGAATGAATTCCACGAAATACGATAGAAAAGAGTATAAGTTTGGTTTTTTAATGTTGGATAAGGATAATATTATAGAATAATAAAAGAAAAAATCCCCGAAAGTTCTTACTCAAAGCTATAAGGGCTATTTGCAGCCTCCACAAATAAAATGCCCAGGACACTTCACACCCACGCAATATTTGTAATACTGGACGGGATGGGCCTAAACGTTTGCAGGGCTGGGTTCCAAAATTGTGCAGGGCCAAAAATGCATTTATCACAATAAGTAATTTATTATTACAAACTTTAGAAGTAGGATAATTCCTATTGTTGTGTTATAATGTGGTGGAAGAAAAATACATTTGAAATCATTTGCAATTATCATTATTGAATTTTCTTTATAAGTAGTAAAATTGGGACGTAATGGCCTATATTTTCTTGTTCCTATTCATATATGGGCATTTTATTATTTGATCTCGAAAACGTCATTTTTTAATTTTACAGTTATAATAAGATTCGGCTTTAGATATTTAATAACGTTTTTAGATTTGAGCCTAGTTGTAGTTAAAAATAATTATTTTAGTATTCCTCTCCGGTGTTCTTCTCCCTCTCTTCTTTCTTAAAATATATTATTTCCCATTTCAACAAACTGTATCTCCTCCTACTGATGTAATTATAGACTGTGGTAATATTCCTAGCATTCTGGTATTTTTGTAATGTCGTCGGGAATATAAGGGAAAACGATAATACTTTTGTTTGGGGTTACTTAAATATAGTTTAGTTTTGAAGATGCGTGACCGAACACTCCGGTTAGTTGCCGAATCCAACGAGTTTTGATCGTTTGTCCGATTACTTAGCCAACATCGGAACACCCCGCCGCACTTAATTCCTTTGATTCTACAGTTTTTTGTATTTTCTGACATAATTAGTGTTTTTAGGTTATAATTTTACCTAAAAATTTGACACCAATGTAAAAAACCCCGGTTGGGTGGAAAGGAAACAACACCCAACCGGCGGGATTCGAATCCCTCGACGGGATAGCGCTAAAATGCGATTTACTAAATAATACGAGGGCTATTTTTTAAATAAGGTCCGTTTGTGAATGAGAGTGAGAATAATGCGCAATCAAGGCAGTACGCATGGGCTTCTGCTCCGAGCAAGCATGGCGCGCGTTTTGACGCCATTTGTAGCCATATCGTCAGTCTGTGTGCCGAGCTGTAGAAGTTTAAAATGTTTAAGAAAATCGAGTCTCCCGCCGACTGTGAGATGCGATCTGTTATTCGATTCTTGAGTTCAAGAAACCTGGCAGCAGCGGAAATTCACCGTCAGATTTGTGAAGTTTACGGTGATAATGCTACGAGTGACAGTAAAGTTCGAAAATGGGTAAGAATGTTCAAGGATGGGCGAGTTAATGCGCACGATGAGCCACGCCCTGGCCGACCTTTTCTGATTTCTGAAGATTTTGTTCTTGATGTGGATAACAAAATTCGAGAGAACCGACGATTCACGATTTCAACGTTATCAATCGAATTTCCACAGATTTCAAGATCAGTCTTGTATACCATTGTTTCGGAGAAACTGAATTATCGAAAATTGTGTTCTCGGTGGGTTCCAAGATTGCTTTCTGACGATCACAAAACAAAAAGATTGGACAGTGCTTTATCGTATTTGACTCGATACGATCATCCACAAAGTCCAGACCTTGCACCCAGTGATTTTCACTCGTTTCGATACTTAAAGGAGTTCCTTGGTGGTCAACGATTCAACGACGATGAAGAAGTGAAAACTGCAGTCGTGGATTAGGCTTCTTTACGGGCGGCAGATTTCTTTGAAGTCGGAATTCAAAAATTGTTGAGCGGTATGACAAATGTTTAAACAAAAATGGAAATTATGTAGAAAAGTATGTAGAATATGGAAAAAATATATTTTAATGATATTTACAGTATTTTTCTTTTTATTAAAAAACGGACCTTATTTAAAAAATAGCCTTCGTAATAACAACAAATTAATAGTCGACTGCAGAAGAATGTGTGATTTTGTATGATTGTGCGCTCGTGACCGTACAACGGAAGGACAATTGTAAGTACAGGTTGAAAGATGTGTGAGAAAACCGTTGGTAAACAAGTTTTAAAACTTCTAGTGGAAGGAAGAATTAGTAAAGGCCGTATCGAATTATGTCCAAAGTAAATATCCGTTTTTTCTCTCATTTGCATAAACGTCGTTTATTATTCGAGACGTAAATATTTACTAATTATTCTACTTTGTTTATAAATAAAGTAAAGTGCTATTTACTGCACGTTTTAACCAAACCCGGTTTTAAATTCTCCCGAAAGTAAACAATATAATGTTAATACGGACCTGGTAGGCGCCAATTATTCCTTCTTACACGATTGTACGCGAGGGATTTTTCCAGGAATTACGCATAAAACTGACAAAACTCCGGAAAAAACTATAAGATAATAAAATTAGTTCTCGTCGTCGGTCCCCGATAACGGATGGCGGCATTAGCGTCCTATTTCGGGGTGGATATCGCGCGCGTGCGGGAAGATCTTTGGTAGCCGCCAGCTACTCAATTTATATAAATCGCGGTTTATAAGTGGGTTTTAAAGACCTATCCACGTTTTAATCGTCCGTATATTTCCACGCTGTGTATAATTATACGCCCATATTTGAATGCGTATGCAAATTAATAGCAACGAAATTCCGACAGAGTTTCTTTCGGTTTCTAATCGGTGGAAAACTTTCCGGTATTTTCTGTCGAATTTTTTCTAAAATTGAAATTCCTTTTCGCTTATCTTTATGTCGTGGTTTTATATCTCCCGTTTTATTACGCCATTTCGTAGACCTCGTTCCGCTTGAGACGTCGGTACAAATCCGTTTCCGGAAATTCGAAATCCGCCATTTTGTAAAAATTTCCGTTGGTTATGTTTTTCTTGGAATGGAGTAAACGATGGCAAGGATAAAGCTGGAAACGCTAATATTTTACACTTGCGAAAGAACGCGATGCGGTACCCTATAACGCGTAGGCGCGTATTTGTTAAGGTTAGAGAATAAGAATAGCTGGTGTTATTTAGAAAAAAACTTAAATTGGTTGGTCGTTACAGGAGCAGATCAAGTCGGAACAGGCGGATCTCAACCACCAGAGAGACTTGCTGTATCGGAAGCTGGAAGCCCTTCAGAAGGAAGGGATCATCCTCAGCCCCCAACACACGGTGGTCAACTTGGGAGGAGCGGGAAACAAGGAGGAGGCGGCCGCCGTGGATCCGGTGGCCCAGCATCGAAGGTCCGTCTCCTTCGACCTGCAGAGGGTGCAGACACCCGCCGCCAACGGGGAGAACAGGTCCAGACACGACCCCCGCTTCCAGTCGTCCCACAGCGCTTCCAGCCTGCCCGTGGCCGCAAAGAGGGAAGGGGGCCGCGAGCCCGTCCCCCTGCAGCTGCGCAGCGCCACCAACATGCAGAAGAGACAGGTGGGCCAAGTCCGGCAGCAACTTCCGCTCAAGTTGGCCAGCGGTAGTTCGGCGGCCAACGGTCCGGCCCCCACCCCTCCGCCCCTCGCTTCGGGCCCCGAGGGGGCGGGATCGCGAGCTTCCTGTCGGTCGCCCGAAGAGAAAATCGAAGGGCCTCCCGGCAGTCCCAAGGGCTGCGGCCGGAAGTCGGGCGTAGAGGGAGCGGGGGAAGAAGAGAGGGGCTCCGCTCCCTCGCGGGCGGCGCCCGGAGATCGGAACCGACGGG
This sequence comes from Centruroides vittatus, assembly GCF_030686945.1. NCBI lineage: Eukaryota > Metazoa > Arthropoda > Arachnida > Scorpiones > Buthidae > Centruroides > Centruroides vittatus. The sequence continues at coordinate 365,258 of NW_027122360.1, read as the reverse complement.
ACGGAGACTCCGACCGGGAAATCTTCTGTTGAGGGGAGGAAGACGGGAAGCTTCTTCCGTTAGACAAACGGACGGACGGAGGAACGACGGGAAGGAATGGCCTGCCCGATCCGCTCCGTCCCAATTTCTCTTTCGCTCCGTTCCGTGTACATAGACTGTCCCTGTAAATAACGAAACACGGGCGCGCGTGGCGCGGCCGAGAAGAAGAGAAACCGGCCCCCTTCGCTCCCTTGTAGGGGTAGGGTAGGATTCCGGCCCCCGTCGGCGGGCGGGGACCCGTAACCGGAAGACCCGGCGCGGTCCGACGGAAGGCGGAACGTTCCGGCCCCAAAAAATTGTGATACTTCCGGTTTTTTAGAGGGCCGGCGCCTTAGACGTACGCGCCCCCTTCTAAAATCCCTTTCGTTTCTATCGCACCGCGCACTCTTCGGTTGTTTTTTAAAAGAATACTCCCGTGATTCAATGGTAGCCTCGGAAATGTAATAATAATAATAATAATAATAATAATAATAATTGCATCGTGTCGATAATTCTGTAAAAAAATTTCTAAAAACTAAAAAAATATTCTATGTATATGTATAAATATATATATAATGCGGAAATAATTTTGTGATATTTAAAAGAGGAAAAAGTTTATATATGATATTTTAAGCACCGAATATATAAATATATATATAATGAATATAATGTACGTAATTAAGATCTTATTCCCGAGTTGTAAATGATCCGATGTTTTATATTCGCACGACGTCGACTTCACCAGGTTCTGTACATAAACGAGCGATTGCCATCTAATACCTGTAAATGATGTATTATTTCTGATAATAAATGTTTTACGGTTCGACCTCTCGGCCCTTTTCCTTCTCCCTCGCCCTCTGGCGACGGTTTAACCAAACTCGGACCCGAAGTTTCTAAACCGGCGGATAAAAGTTTCGTGAAAAACCAAGTAAACCGGTAAAGTTGCAGGAGTAAATTCGTGACGTCGTTTATCGAAGTTTGGCCGAACGAGTGAAGTTTACGTCAGTGTCGGTAAATGACGTAATTAATTGCCGATAAATCTGTCGTCGGACGATCGTAAGCCTACCGATAACCACGCGCGGTCCGGGACTAACTGCGCGTGCCGGATGGCTCGGTGGGTGTCGGCGTGGCGGGCGATTCTGGCCTAACCACATCGGTTTTCGGTTTGTTTCCACGGGTGGCTTTTAGGCCACGGAGCCGTTTTCTATTTAATACGCGCCTAAATCCGACTTACGTCGACCGCCACCCATCGTCTTAAATAATGCAACCGGTTGTAAAAATCGATGGTCGAACGCGTTGCGGATCCGTGTCCCGACCCAACGTCGTTCGGAACTCGAGCCACCGTTAAAATAAAGGTTTTCCGAATTCGCACCCGTTTGTTGGCGATTTAACGCGCGGGACGGAGGCGGGTGGATCGTCTTCCGCGGATTTAGGAAGCGAAACGCGCGTGTCTCTGTCCCGTCGAGCGGAAGGCCGGCGGCCGAAACCGGAAGAAGAAAAAACGAGTCCGGGTTCGGCCGCCAGAGGGCCGGAGGTTTAAGAAGAGAAAGCGACGGGACGACTTCAGAATGTCGATCGACGGTCGACGGAGGACTTCTTTTCGCATGGACCGGACGACGGCCACGCTGCTGCTTGCCGCCTGCCTCTGCGCCGCCGTCCGCGGACACCGGACGCCTCCCGGGACTTCCGGTACGTGTCTTTTCCCTCGCGGCCACCCGGATCGGACCCTTCGACCGGGTGGGCGGTCCGACGCCCGGGGCGACTGGGCCCCGGACGCGGCCGGTCCCCGACCCGTCCGGGACCGGTTCTGACGTTCGTCTCTTGCAGATCGACCGGAAGTGGTGGTTCCAGAAAGGATCGACGGAGCCGGGCGATTTGTGGGCCACGGCCTGGCCCGGCACTTCGGGCGCGGAAAGAGATCGGTCGAAGAAGCCGTCCACTATCGTCTGCCCGCCGGCGGAAGGGACCTGCTGCTGACCCTGAGGCCCAACCGAGGCCTGCTGGCTCCCGCCTTCGTGGTAGAGAGGCGCCGGGGCCCCAACTCCACTTTCCACCGGAGCCGGAAACCCTCGGAGGACGGACTTTGCTACTATCGAGGGAACGTTCGCAACGTCACTGGCTCCAGCGTGGCACTGTCCACGTGCGACGGTCTGGTAAGTCTCTATCCTCCTCCTCCTCCTCCTCCTCTTCCCATTCTCCCGTTTACTCCGGAATCGGTGCAAATGCTCCAGCGGAAGCCACGTTTCCACTTCCACTTCCGCTTCCGATCTTTTCGTCCGTGGTTTCTCCCTGCGGGAACGACGGGTCTTCATTCTTTCCGAAAACGGAAATTCTTCTCTTGACACGGACGTGGTGGCGCATAAACGAAGACGGAACCGATAAGAATTCGAATTTGGTAAAAATTTCCGATTTTAAATAACGAAAAACTGTTAAAATTACGATTTTACCCGTGGCTCGACGTAGGCCCGACATTCTTTTTTTTTCGTTCGTGTTTGTTTCGAACCCGGGCCTATAACCACGATAATCTTTGGCTTTCCGCCGTAAGATGGCGGCGATAAGACGGTACGGCCCGGTTACTTTTTTGGCACCATTTTAGTGCCGAGACAGTATCAATCGTACGTCTTCGTTCGGACGAACCGGCGGAAAATAAAGTAACTGGACGAAAACTTGGCCACTTTCCTGTCTTTAGACCGGAGAAATAACCCGACACCCGGCGTAAAGTTAGCGAATTATTCAAACTTTTGGCCGAGATAAACGTGAGAATTCGTACCACGATTTTACTTTCTACTTTAAAAACCGTGCCGTATTTTCTTCGAAAGAAGAGGGATAACACGGTACGCGTGACCGATTTGATCGGTCATCCCGCGGAGTTTTTCCTAAAGCGCGCGTGAAAAATATAATTTAATATTCGATTTATTTTTACCATCTTCCGTCGATTCTTCATTTTCTTTCCCTCGTTACAGCCCGTCGCACCACGCGGAGGAAGTCTCCCGTTTGATGTTTCCTTACCTCACTGGCCGCGGACCCTTTCGAAACTCCCTCATTCTCCCCTGCTTTCTGAATTTTCGCGCTTATTCTCCGGTGGTCGACCGTTACAGCCGGGAAACCAAGTTCGAATTACGGATCCAGGACGGAGGAAACCCGCCCCTATATCGACGTTACCCGACCAAAATTCGCCAAACTCCACGTGGCCGGCCGAGCGCCACGTGGAGTTTTCCCTCCGCCCGCTACCGGCGTCGGGGGATTTTGTTGGTTGGGCCCCCGGCGGGCGCTAACGACTTTTCGTTCCCGATTTGTTCGGATTGTCCTTCTCTTCCGATCATTTATTCCCAGCGTCCGCTCCGACCGTTAACGCCGGAAGGGGGTCCGGTCAATAGCGCTTTATACGTGCGTGTGCACATTCGTAGTATATATAATGGTCTCCGGGCGCCTAGGGATTATTAGGGCTTAAAATAAAGGAACCGATGGAAATTTTACTTAGAAGTTAACAAGAGGTGGGCCAGAAAAATTGTTAGCCGTCGGGGTTAACCATCTTATTCCTTTGCCCGTGCGTGAAAAAATATCCGAATTTTCTACCGTCGACGTCATCCGCACACCTCGGCCGAATTTGAAAAAAATTGGTTTTTTCCATCGAGCTCGTCCCCCAAACTACGCGCGCCGACGCCCTCTCTCGCCCTAAATTTGCCCGTAAATCCTCTTCCGACTACGACCTTTGCCTTCCTACCGAAGTACTTTTTGCGCAGGCGCTAGGGAACCGGAGCGCGTGCTCGTCGACACGGGCCGTGCCGAATTCCACCGCCAAAGACTAATTTTATAAGCGGACCGCTTTCTAACACCGGGAAATTTTCCGGCAGTCGTCTCGAGACAACGCTTTAACCTTGAATTTTATTTCTATAAAAGTAGACGAAAATTTTTATTTATTTTTTCCGTCTTTCTCCTGTCGCGCGGAGGAAACTTCTGGTCGACCCGGCTCTTGCGCATCTTTAGACGAATTTCCTCCGTGGTTTATCTCGTCTCGGGTTACGCGCTTCGTTATCGCCTCCGCCCGACGGTAATAGGAATTCTGTCACGTGATCCGTACCGTAGGAAGTGGCGGTTATTTGTCCGTCCTCTTCGCCAGACGTCGGAAGTGGCGGCGGCTTTCTCTGCCGCCTCGACTGTGACCTAATAAACGCGGTGTATCGATTTTCGTCCGGATTCCAAGCCGGAAACGGAAGTCGGTTTTCTTTGGTCTGTGGCGGAGGTGGCATTTTTAAGTCGCCGCCCGAGGTAGGGGAATTTTCGACACCTATCGTATTCGTTCATTCTTATCGCAATATCGATATATTTCGACGTATAAGCGCCAAGATAGTATCTGAAGTTTTTACGCTCTACCTGTACTTCGAAGGTTGCAGTTTTTCCTCTTTTTACAGAATTGTCTCTATTAACTAACTGCTTTCCCATCGACCTTGCGCCCAACAATTTATTCCAATTATTTCCTCCTTTCGGTAATTCTAGAAAAAACGACTGGAATAGAAGTCTGTTCGTTTTTTCCCATTATTTTCCTTATTTCGGGGTTTAATATAGGCGTGACGTGGGTTGAGAATCGAACCACTTCTGTAATTTGCCATCTCGGAGACAAAATTATTCCAGTTATTTGTGCGTGTGACTTTACCTTTACCTCGTCCGTCCAAATAATTAAAAATATTTTATTTCCCCGAAGGAAAAGGAAAATGTTACTTGTCCGAAACAAAAGGAATATTACACGTGTCTGTCGTTTACTGTTTCGCACGTTTCGCCGGCGCGTAAGAGTCGACGTTCCTTTCCATTATTCTTTGTTAAATCGGGGTATTTAGTCCTTTAAACGTTCCAACGTTTTTAGCGTTAAATCCGAGTTTCTGCGGGTAGAATTATCCGAGAAGAACGAGTTTTACCAGCCGCGGTTCGGCATTGCCCGTTCCCTCTTGGATTTCTTGTCTCTAATTATCCCTGTCCGGCCGCAGCGTTACCCGACCAATTCGTGCCACGTGACGCTATAAGCGGAAACCCGGCACCCAGACGTGTGCCTTAATTTGGATGGTCAAAAGTGCATTTTAAGCCAATTTAAATCGAGTTTTCGCTCAGAAAAGGTCATTTTTAAATACGAATTTTGCCCGATGCTAGAGTATTTCGCTCTTCGTTCGCGCTTGGCTAATTAGAGGCAATCCTAATTTAAAAAATAATGACAAATTTATAAAACAAAAGAAGTGATTTTGTTGTTATTATTATAGAATTTCCAGAAATAGAAGGCCCTAAAGCTGCCGGGGGCCCCGTAACATTTCGAGCTTCGGGGCACCAAAAATGTAGGTCGGATAATACTATTAAAGTTTATAGTATTATCGAGACAGTGTCTTCGAATGTTATTGGGGCTAGTAATTTCGAATTTTCGGCGCGTTGTAGTCAAGAAGGGTGGATAGTAGAACACGCGAATGGGAAAGGTTCTACTCCGTTCCGGCGAATAAACCAAACTTTATTCTCGCGATATCCTTGAAAGTTATGCCACCGGTGATATACTTTTTGAGAAAAACGAGTCCATATCCGGTTATAAAGTTTCGAAAGCCAAGCGCCATTGTATGGGCAAAAAAGGTGTTAACATTTTATGCCTCTGCGCACCTAGACGAAAGGATAGTTAAAAATATGTATAAAAATTTACAGTACTGTATTGTTACGCTGAAAAACTGATAGTTACGGGAGACGTCAGTTGAAACGAGAGAAGTGCTCGTGGTAGACATCTGTGTTTCTCCAATTGTCTGTTAAAGAAAGAATACGATAATCTGTCGATGTCCAAAGATGGGCTACACCGATCGACTCGAAAGTTATTGCCTAAGTTTCTTTGTACGTAGCGTGCATTATACGGTTCTTTATACAGCGTGTAACGGAACTCCGTGCCAATACAAGAAATCCTGGTTAATTCGAACTCGGTTAGTTGAAAATTTCGAGTGAAAATTCTATCGGAACTAAACTCGTTAACTGGTTCGTTTAGATCCAAGTGCCTCCATGCTGTAAGAGAACAATAGATCAAGAACGACTTTAATCCGATCAATATGGCTTTGCTTTACTGTAACACATTTTCGGGTGTCGCCTTACCCACGGTCTACCCTTTTTTTTCTTATCCCATAAAATACGGCTGGTTTTCGGGATGGCGAGATTGGGTTACGAGTAGCAGATTGAGATATTTGTATGGATTTAGGCTAATACATTTGGACTACGTTTCGAGGAATTCTTCTTTACTTTTTATAAAAACCTATCTGCTAACCTGTGAGGTTCTCACCGAACACCCGATGTTTACCCGCAGTTTATTAATATTATTATTACTGATTAACGAAAATGGCGTCCGTTTACTTAATAAATTACATTGGTTACGTGACATTTGACATATTGTGCAGAAGTATGTAAATCTCGGATTATTCCAAGTGCCGACTATTTTGCCTTCTGAGACGAATAAGTTTAAAATCCTTTATAAACCTTTCGCAAATTCTGCTTGGTTTTCGAGATCTGGAGAACATTTTGAGTAGTTTCTGTAAATTTTTCTGTCTAATTTTGTAAAAAAATCTTGCCTTCCAACTTTTTTTAGTGTAAAACGGATGGATATGTAAAATCTTCAAGCGCATTGTTTACATTTATTACAGTAGAATCCACTCCGGCAACGTTTACTTACGTCGATCCGTTGACGAAAACGTAAGATTACAAATTCTTTTAAAAAAGTTGCCATCTCTAGGTACTTTGGCGGGAATTTGAAAATTACGGTGATGTCTCGGAACTCGAATAAATTGAAACCCGAACAATTTCTTCCAGGAAATTTTGCCCAAAAGTCGAATTTTTCTCGGAATTCGAACACAAAGAAGGCCTTACTGTAAGGTGTATGATATCTTTACAGGTAGGCACGATACGGCAATGTTACCCGATTAGGTCAGCTTTTATTTTGAGCTACTAAACATGATTTTTGGACTGCAGACAATGAAAATCCGTTACTTTTCTAAATTCGTTGATACCAGCTCGGGACAAGTGTTGAACCAATCCAGTTGCATTCTATTGCCTTATTTACTTCTTTTCGTTGTTTTTAATCTATTATTATTATTTTTCATTGTTTTATGCATTAATTAATGATTTTCTTAGAATTAAAATGGGCATATTTGGGATTTGGTAACGGATTAATTCACTTTACATTATTCCTTATGGGAAAACTCCAGCAACGAGTCGCTTTACTTACCGGCAACATTTAAAACTGCGTATGGCACCATCCGTTACGATACTTTATTTTCAAAATTTTTTTATATTTTTAATTATTATAAAATGGCAAAAAAGCTTAATTTTGAGGGTACGGACGAGTTTTATAAAAATAAAAAACATTGTAAATGCTAATAACGAGTAAATTCGTCGTTAAGTTTCACCTACTCGAGATATGGCACACGATCCCCTCTATCTCCCCATTCCCTCGACTTGTAACTACCAAAATTTAACAGCATCGACTACCCTGACATACAAATCTTCCTGCAAAATTTCAGAAATTTTCATCAAAAAGCATAGGAATTATTAAACTTCAAACAGGGCGAACGAAATCGTGCCCCTACACACTAACATCCATACATACAGAAAAATCTCCGAATTTTCAACGTTTCCGAGTCTAAAAATGTAAAAATAGTGGGGGTCATTTTTTGACCGAGAGCTATACTTTCCCTCTGTTATATTTTATAAGGGTTTTCATAGTTCCCTCTGCGTTTATATTATCTACACCCTCGTAATTGCCGATGGCCGGCGACTAATTGCTATAATTAAGTGTAAATTCCGTTTAAATTCAATTTTCTAGCGTTGGACGAAGAGAAATTGCAAAAAAATGGGCCGTCAGTTTGACGAGAAACTTAATCGTGTGGCTCGTTTAACGGAGTTAAAACCGGCGGTTTTATTGGTGGTCTCATTGTATTGTTATCTTCATTCATTGCAAATCCGGTTCATTCACGACTCTGCTCGCGAATGATCCGGATTTAAGAAGGTTAAGTGAACGCAATTCAAACGTTTGCCCTTACTTTTTGCTATAAAAACTGTTAAACTGGGACAATTACCATGCAAATGAATGGCGATTTCGTAAAAATTTCCTGAATTAATTGTCGAGTTAATCGGAAGAATTTCGTCGATTGTAGTGTATAATATAATAAAAGTCTGGTATAATCGGACTTTAGAGCCTTCTTCGCATTTGTAGTGTAGTTTCTTAGTCTTTTTCTTCTTAAATAAACGGCGCCGTTAGTTAAGGCAACAGGAAAAGTGTCATTGTAGAATAATAAATTTATCAAATACGAAAGGAATGGAAACAATATCTGCCAAATTTATTATTATTATTATTATTATATTATATTGATGGCCGTTTCATCTACACCGGATGCTCTATTACGTAACGATTTTATAGTTCTGTGTAACTCTGTAAGGCGACTTTCAAGCTGTAAGGAATACGATACGTTCCTCTATCGTAAATTCATCTGGACGTTTCGCGTCGTAAATTAATAATAATTTATGTCGAAGTTCCTATTTAACGGCCCTTTGCGCGTGCCTTTCGTTTAAACTGTCCTTACTTTAAATCGAGAAGAGAAATTAAATCAAAATTTCCATTTATTTACGTCTTTTAGTGTCTATCCGGCGAAATTAACAATAGAAGAATCCAAGGATTTAATCGTCGGTTTCTTTTCGGAAGGTTCGGGTTCGATTTCCGATTCTCGTCTCGATTTTGGCGCTTTCCTTCACCGAAATCTCGATGAAAATTCGTTTTTTGTCGTTTATTTTGAAGCGAAATCTCGCTTAAGAGGGTGTTTTTTTTATTTCGAAAAATAGAAGGACAAATTGTTTAGTAGTTGGGAAAATTAACCGAATTATTAGGGAGAAATTTGGCACGCGACTTCTAGCTTAAAAAGGAAATTGTAACTCACTGGTGGCCCCCGAGTCGCTTCTTCCTTCGGGACGTCTTCATAAAACAATGTATTTTGGTAGGGAAAAAAATATGAAATCACTTTGGTGTTCTGTCTACTCGACCAGTGGAACGTTGGCGAAAGGCAGTTCCATCTTTGAGGGTAGGTCACGTGTTTTCTGAGAAATTTAATGAAGTTTTGAACAGTTCTTTAGCCTTTTCGAACAGTTTTAACAACGTTCCAAAAAGTAGGGTAATTCGGCACGTATCCGAAAATACACGCACCTTCTTACGGATGTTTATCGATAGGATACGCTGTAAAACAAAACAGCCGGTTGGATTCGAACCCGTAACCACCGGCAGAAAACTATATTGTAGTTTCTGCTTGTGGTTACGGTTTCGAATCCAGTATTATAAAAATTTTAGTGGGTAATTCATACCGGAGCGTGATCGGTACGGATAGAGACGAATGACGAACGAAAGACGAGTTTTGCCAATGAATCCAGCCAGGTAAAAATATTTACGTAATAAAAGAAAATTGTGATTTCCCTTTAAAGAATATAGGGGAGAACGATCGGTGGCTAAGCGGAGACTGGTCTAAAAATGTGTAACCGTGCCAACGTTTATAGGAACTGGAGTGTATAAAGCTATTATTTAGTGGCAGGAAGAAAAGAGACGGGGTTTTTCCTTGAAGTAGCTCATTCGTTAATGAGAGAGACTTAATGACTGGTGTTTTTACGAAATTTTTTAACCGGTTTTGTATTTCGCAGTCATCTTATATACAGGATGAACGATATTAAATACTCTAACCTTGAGAGGAGCTCGGAACATTCAGTTAATGCCACCGATCCTTTCCGATATTGGCCCCCTTTTCCGATCGTTTGTAATGTTTCGTCCCATTGGTCGACTAATTGCTATAATTAAGCTCGAATGCGTTAAAACTAACAGGAAACATTTCAAAGCCTGTTTGTTTTTTTAAAAATTAAATACTTTGCTACTAAAATTATTAAAATTAATAATGATTTCAATTAAAGAGTTAAGTTACGTTATTATTTCCTCTTCCGCGTCCTTTCTCCCTCTTGTTTTTGTATTTTTTCCTTAAATTTACCTTTAAACACGTTTGCGGGAGTAGTGACCCCGGTATAGCGATTCCCAAATTTCATAATGTGTAAAAGAATCAAGTACAGAAAGTATTTGTTTATTGTTTTTCGTAAGAGAAGTTACCATCGGTTCTTAACGGAATAGAAAAACGTCCGAATCAACGCTTCCTACACAAATATTCCAGTCCGGAATAGGAAAATAAGGAAGCGGGAATTAGCGGGGTGAAAATTTTATAATTTTTAATAATTGATTTTTCGGAAGAATGGCGAAGCATTAATATCGTGCAAATACTAGAATTATTCGTACCTATACGAAGTAAATTATAAATAAATAAATATTCTTGCTTCTCGACTTATCACACTCCGTTTCGTCGCTTAACCTACAAGGTGTGATAAGTCTGCACAATTAGCCAGTCCCGGGCTAAGTCGAAAAAAATAAATAAGTAAATCTTAAATTAATCGGGATTACACTTACGTGGGGAGTAAAATTTTTAATATAGAAAATAACCGTAGCTAGAAATTAAGGCCCCTTAATTTTTAGCTGGAAACCGGCGTAAGAAGTTGTAAGTAGCCACACAGTTTGTAACATTTGTTTCGAACACAATCGAAAAATTCTTATTTTATTTAAAGTAATAAACAAGAGTCCGAATTACTTTCTTCTGGTGTGTTAACAACACTCAAATCGTACGTTATTTACGCGTTAAAGCATAATTCGATAGCGTAGAATGGTTCTTTTGCAATAAAATGACTGCGAAAGCCACACTTATACGACAACGAGAAGACACGTGTCGCGTGGTGGAATCCGTAGTAGACGAGTACCCAGGAACAACGTTTATTTGCCGTACATTCTAAATTTAATTTTATCACTTAGACGTGAGGATATAACATTTTTCGAAACTTGTTTCCGAGGGAGCGAACACGGGATGGAAATTTGTGGGGAGGATCGGTAACGCCGAGGGGTGGCCCCACCGGTGCGTCACCGTTAACAGTAAGAAGCATCGGTCGATTGTCTAACTACTCCGATTCGAAAGTGAAATTAAATAATGTCTAAGGTCAAGTTCGAGAATCCGTTTCTTAAATTACACGCGGAGTTAAGTTATTAATGCCGCGAAGAATGTTTAATTACGGAATTACGACATCCATTGTTTGCGACACTACCGCCTGGTTTCCTGGTAACGTATAACGCGCGGTTAAAACGGTCACGCACCGAAAATTTAATACACAATTCGTCTTATCTGGGTGGGGGTAAGACGAGCGTCGTGTTTTCGTGTAGAATTTCCTGTTGACGCGTAACGCTCTTACCAGTTGAGCAATTCTCTACCCACCGTTCTACACCAATCGAGTAATTAGTCTCTACGCTAATTACTGCCATTATCTCTCCGGCCGAGCAATTTTATACGAAAAAGAACTGCGCGAGTTTCCCGGGATGTGCTACTTCGTATTCGTCGTCTCACGCGCCATCGATTGGTCAAAATTCTGGCCAAATCTTTATTTTTTAACTGTTTACATTCGAATGTAGGAAATTAGAGACGTGTCGTGTAGCAATTGTGATTCCTTTTATTGTAGAAAGCGTCACTAGCGCGACTCTCTGGTTCTTTAAGCATTTTATTGAAATTTCGGACTGTACCGGCTTTCTGTAGGTTATAAGCGAACGAAAAGGATCGCCCTTTCGCCTCGTGATCGCTCATTCCGTGCACGTGAGTTCTTTGTCGGTAACAATGCGTTACTAACACAAAGATCACGTTCTTCTCCTCGTTAAGACGATGGTGAATGCAGAAGTTCCAATCGAATTCGTTTCCTCGCATTCTTATTCTAGCACTTAAAAAACATTTTATTGTTACGTAGTTTCTTCTTAGTTACCGTGTCTCGTACGTCCCTCGAATGGAAATTATCGTGGTGGTGTAATTGTTACGTCGAGTAAGCGCCTAGAAGCTGGGAAAGGTTAAAGTAACTCGGCGTTTTAAATAAATAAGAAATATTTTTTTCTAAATCTCTCGGGTGGATTCTGACAAAAATGTATTTTCATGAATATTTTTCGTGCCGAACGTACATCATTCGATATTGTCTTCGTTATTAAGTTACATTATGTAATTTCCCCTTTCTAAAAGGCGATTTGGTTTCATCGGCATCGAGACGCGAAAGTCTGAAAGGTGCCTTTACGGTGGGAATCGATTTTAAATAACGAACACGCTTCGGTGAATGGAGATAACTTTTCTCACACCGTGGTAATTGCCGTATTGGTCGGCGCGTAAGGCGCACCCCATTTCCAGTCAGTAGGAAATAACTGCGCCTTATACGGGAATGGATTTTGTAGCGTGTGTCGATCGGACGAGGGCGAAACACCTTTTGCTCTTCGGCACCTCGCCACTCTACGTAAATAATTCAATTAAAGTAGGGTATAGCGAGAATAAACAGGAATTATAGTTTAGGAATTCCAGAACGGACAGGCCGATTATCCAATTGTATTTTTATGTCTTTGCCGTCTTAAATAAACCACTTTTACGTCCGTAATTGCGGAATAACACTAATAAATCGGAGAGGAAAAAATTTCCGAGCGGAAATAAAGGTTAGCGTGGACGGCATTTGGCAGGAAAAGTTGGTATTTAAGGCCACCCCGTGCCACGACGGGTCGCATTTCTTAATTCTTATCGACAGACTTTGTTTTTCCTTGCGAAAAATAAGAATCGAATGACACGACTCGCCTTTTTAATTCCGAGAGATTAATTTCTTCCAACTAAGACCTTATAACCTCAAGTTCACGTGGCAGACTCACGTTCGGTTTTATATTCTCCCCCGGCATATTTTTTTCCTCGGACGATCTTTAAAAACGTCGGCTTACACTCCACATTGCAGCCATATTTCATAAATAATCTGAAAAAATTTAATTAATAATTTCGTTTTTTTAGATAGAAACCATTCTAAAAACGCGCAAATTACCCAGCCGTTCGGCAAGTGGTAACGTTATATCGAAGTGCGCAGCTCGTTAATTCGGTTAATTATCTAGCTTCGAGACCGGCCAAGTTTTGCACGTGTCTTTGTTGGCTTCGGAGGAAATTTCCGGTTTCAAGTTCAATTTAGACGGCGTTTTCGAATTAAAATTGATTTAATGAGAATAAACGAAATTCGGCAGATCGAAGTTAGACTAGAAGACATTTTCCGCATTCTCTCCCCCGCAAACAAAGAAAGTTACTTTAAAAAAGGGAACCTTACGGGTGCCCCGGACCCACGTTACTACGCCAACGTCTTCCTCCTCTCGTCGGGTTTGGTCTCTGCCTAGGATTTGGAATTTCTTTATGTTACGGACCGAGATGTGGTAGGTCTTATGGTCTCTATATACACGTCTGGTGATTCTCGACCTATACGAGTTGATAGCGCGCGCTCAGTCTTTGATGGCACGCCCACGAAACGGTGCCGAAATAATACTCTCGCGGTATAATCCGAAATCCTTTTTATATAAAAAATATCCAAATTAAACTAAAGATGGGGACCAAAATTAGCATTTTTGTGGAATTTTGTGACGAAGTTCGGCGAAAGAACGCCGCAGTGGGCCTACGTAATTGTAAACAAACGACGCTCCGACGATTTCGTGTAATAACACAACAGTAACGGGAATAAATTTAGCCAGATGAAATTTCGGTTCGTCCGAAGTGAGACGAGAGCCATTTTGTGGTTTGACTTTATAATTTAAAATAGAGGGTAATTTAAACCCTTGACATTCCAATTATTTTCCTCTTTAAGTTTCGACTCGACTCTTTTCTCAAAAATTTCTCCGCTTATCGATTTACGTAGCGAACGGGAAGGAGGACGATTTCTTCGTGCGATTAACAAAGGTAATCACCGGGTTTCGAATCGGATAGACAATAATAATAATAAAATAGGAGAAGAATAGAGAATAACAAAAGTATTATAATAATACTCATTAATTTACGTCAAGTTATTGTTTTTCCGGGAGATTTCAAAAGGAAATTGCTTCCGTTGGAAATCTCCCTGTATTCAAATTAAATAAAGCACATTTTTCAATTACTATCCGTCGAGTTTTGTTACGCTAATTACGGGATAAAGTTAAAATAATAATAATAGTGACGATCGTAGGACGAAGGAAGACGGTATTTTTGTGTCACTATAGATAATTAACGGCAGGTTTTACGACTCTCAGATACAATGCTCAAACGAAGGTAGGTGACAACTCTACGTAACGAAAGAAAAGGGACTAACGTCTCCGAATCAGACGTTAGTTCCCTTTTCTTCCGTTCTAACTTAACGTAATGGTTTTCTCGATGTATTTGTATTACGGAAGGAGGAATATTTCGCACGCGCCACGCAATACGTTAGGTTACGTTTAAGCGATAATACGTGGACGGACGGTGTTTATTGCAGATGGGGGTCATCAGGACGGAAGGAGAAGAGTTGTTGATTCAACCCATGCCGGGAGGGAGCGAGAAGAGCGGGCGACGTCCTCATCTCTTGTACAAGAGGTCGACGACGGAAGTGCACGGAAGGGAAGCCAAATGCGGAAACAGAGGTAAGTGGCCGATGGTCCGTCTGGACGAGTTTACTCGGTCGAGGCTGGTTTCCACCACGCCGGAATATATACCGGAAACGGAAAACACAACCGGAAGTACGAAGTTTTCCTTTCCCGTCGCACCTTGGCCCACAGAAGAACGTCGCGGTTACCGCGAAGTAGTGACGTTTTACGTCTGCCGTATCCAAGGACGACGACACGTTATTCTAAAAGAGCGAAAAGAATTAGAATTCTTTTTACAAGAGGTCTGGAAGTATTGTTTCTTTTTATAATAAAATAGAGAAATAATATAAAGACGTCGGACTTAATCGCTGGCGCGCTATTCTCCGGGCAAAATAGACAATTGCCCGGGGCTTCCATCGAGAGGAGTCCAACCATCTTATATATATTTCGGGGGAATATTTTCTTATTTTTTCATAAGAAAATATTCCCCCGAAGAAAAATGTCTACAGTCGACACGGTACACGGGGCCCCTAATTGAAATTTGCTCCGGCGCCACCACCAAGACTGGTGGCGGCGCCGGTGGTATTGTGGTACGGTGGAAATGGAAGCGAATCTCTATTTTTCCGTTTGGATTTTCTGCTAAGGCGGAAAGCGGCCTTTACAAAGGAGTTAGGAGAGGGCGACTCGACGGATGAAAGGACTAACCGGGTGTTTTTGTGGACAGACGACGTGGCCAGAGCCCTGAAGTACCGAGCCGAATGGGAGAAGAAGAAGAAGAGGAAGAAAAAAGGAAGATCGAGAAGCAAGCGATCGGTGAGCGTGGAGAGGAACGTCGAGACGTTGGTGGTGGCCGATAAGGCCATGGTCGACTATTACTCCGACGAGGACATCGAGACCTACATCCTCACCGTCATGAACGTGGTAAGTGGACGGCGCCTAATTAACCCCTAATTAATTAAAGGGAGAGACGGGTCCTCGGAGAGGAATACACTCCAACCCAAAATCATTTTCATTTAACAACTTTGACTAAAATATAAAATTTTCCCATTTAATTTTTTGGAGATGCCATTTATACGGCCGTGTGTTCCATTCAGGTAGGCGGAATACGCCTAAGGAATCCAAGGGAGTTTTCAATTTATGCAAATTTAACAATTAATTTGTTTATAAAGTTTCGGTATGGAATTACATATATATATTTGTTATTTTACGCCGTCATTTTATAACTTGTGCGTGACCGATTTATAAAAAACCAAGATAAAAGAAATTCGATACGCGTCGTACAAATACGAAAGAATCCTACGGCGGCCGGGAGGGTCGAGCAACGATAATTGCTATTTGAATTACAAATTCACCTTCGAATATTTAAATAGGCGAAAAGTATGAATAATTGAAATTTTATTCCGTACTCCAACACTCGGATCAGAAATCCATTGTTGTCTTAGAAATTTCTTAAGCCACATCCGGAAAATTTCGTTAACTTTATGATTATAATTGTAGGCGGAAGCGTAGGAAATCCTAAATAATACCACCCATTCTCCAATGATCTTATACGTTCTATAGCATCTTATGTCTTGTACAGAATCTTAATATCCTATACTTAGAGCTCAGGGTTCTATAGGATCTTACGGCCTAGGGCCGATTTAGACGTGTGGCTACGCGTCTAAATCGCGATTCACCGCAATGCGAATAAACCAGCAGTTATAAATCGGGCGCTCGATTTTATAGTTGATAATATAGAGAATTGGTGCAACGGAACGATACGGGGTTAGGAAACTTTAAACTGTCATTTTGCAAGTTAATCGTTTCCTAGCTCGTAGAAACCCGTCCAAGTAGGAGAAAACGGAATCTTTCGGTTTGTTTAATAAGAAACGAAATGCCAACAAATCGTTTGGAGCAAGAAAAATATCACGGAAAATATAAACACGATCGAATGTTTACGACGATACATTAAAGTTAATCGTCGGACGTCCCATCGCGCGCCCGTCACGTGGTGGCATTAATTCTTTCCCCTTTTTTCGTCGGTTCGATGAGCAAAATATAAGCCACATCCGGTCAGACGTCGAATGTAAGAAAGATTCGACGGCAGGAATTTTATCTCCTTTCATCGGCACTTTGGCATTTTATCGGGTCACGCCCGGTAAAACCACCGTAATTTGTTCCTAAATACGAGGGGAAAGTGTTGGAAAACAATACTTATCGTCTGGCGCGCTTCTCTTTAATTATAACGTTCGATGAATACTTTGCATTTAATCGCATGCCATTATGAAGGAGCTTCCGGTCTTTTCTTAGGTCCGGATGCCGCCAGAGGCGGAAGGAGGTGCAAAATCCCCGCGCCTTTTGGCGCACGTAGCCAAAGCCTGGCCTTTTTTAACGCCGGAAAATTCAAATTTGCCCTATTATTAGCGAGGTTGATGCCGAAGTTTTAAACGCGAAAACGTGTACGTCGGACGTTCGGCGCCGCTTTCCCGTAAGCCTAGAAGTTTGACAATGGCGTTTGGAATGTCGAGCACGGTGGAATCGTGCTCGACATTCTAAACGCCATTGTCAAACTTCTAGGCTTACGGGAAAGCGGCGCCGAACGTCCGACGTACACGTTTTCGCGTTTAAAACTTCGGCCTCAACCTCGCTATTATCGCCATACGTAAACGTCTGCGCGCCCTACGTCACCGAGCCATTTTTCCGGAATGCGTCTCCGGATAATAGGAAAAATTTTTGGTAGATGTTAAAGTAACGAACCGGGCCGTGGCCATTTATTTTCGTTACTCCGTCCCGGGCGCCGCGGAAAGGGTAGGAAGTCTTCCGCACCGGAACTAAGCTTAAAGATACAAAGTTAAATACTTAGGTGTAGTTACAAGACTCGGTAATCGGATCCGTAAGCGATAAGAAGATGGAAAACAAAAAGTATATATATATATATATTGGCACATTTACATTATTTCCAATTGTAAGAATGTTATAAAACTAGTTAACTTTACAACCGTTATATTCATCAATTTTTAGTGTTTGTGCTCCAACGCGGGTGGGTTTTCGTCAGGTAAAACCGCGGGGGGGAGCGGAACATTCGGAAGTTTCTATCTCCGGCTTACCGATTCCTCCGGTTCTTTGTTTTCCAAGGTCGGGCATAGGCAAAGGTTGGCGCCAAAGGAATCGTGCGCCCTGTCACGATTCCCGCCCGACCAATACGTATTTTATCGACGCCGCGCATACTTTTGCGGTTCCCCGGACGGGGGGACTGCGGCGCCGGGTGGCTCGGCACCTGCGGTAAATGGGATTCCGGCCATTTTTTGACAAGGTTTTCCGCCCTGTGGCCCGGAGTTTACGGTAGGAGCATTCTTTCGGTAGAAAGAACCGGAAGAAGGAATCTTTCCTCTTTAGGACCGGAAGCCGCGCGTTCCCGTTTCCGGGACGGTGACGTAGTGGGGGAGACGTTTACGGTCGCGTGAGAGAAGAGGAGCGACGGCGTCCTCGGCCTCGAGCTCGGACGGTAAACAGACACCCGATACCGGAAGGAAGAAGAGGTCGACCCACGGTAGCGGGGTCGAAGCCGCCACCGGAAACGGGATCCCACGGCCGTCTCCTTCTCGCGCCCGATTAATCGCCGTCCCCGGGAGAAGACATTTTAATGCCGATTTTATTTAGTAGATAAATATAGGACAGGCACTCTTACGTCTCGGCGCGTGGGAAATGCGCCCTCTCTCTTTCTCCGTTGCCGTAACGTTTACACCGGGCAGAACCTTCGGGGCTTTTGTCTATTTAAACTCGCGTGTTTGTGTTTGCGTGGCTCCTTTCTCTCTCTCCCCTCTTCTTCCCTCCCCGCCCGTCTTCGCGCTTTTCTTCTTGTCTGTGGCTGTGGCTGTGGCTGTCGTTCGCGGAATCCGACCGGGAACGTCCGCCGGACGGGAACGGACCCGGACGAAGCTCTTCTTAATTCTACGTCCGGATTAATTAACCTCTTAATTACTTCGGACGTTTTTGCGCCCTCTTCCGGCTGCGCCACTTTCTCTTAACCGGATGGCCCGCGCTTTAATTTAACGCGCAAATAACTGTAAATCGATAACTCCGACGAAGATTTACTCCTATTTATTCGCAATTATTAAATTTAAATTCGTTTCTACCGGGAGAGGGGTGGGCTTGACGCTAGACCGCGGTGGCGTATTTAGGTTTTCTGTTCCGTCGCCGGAGTAATTCCCACTTTATTTTTAAGTGGCGTTACCCCCGCGCGGAATCGGGTCTCTACATTGGAAGTTCCGTCCGCAGGTGTCTTCTCTGTATCACGACGCCAGTATCGGGAATGCCATCAACGTCATCCTGGTTCGTCTCATCCTGCTAGAGAGCGAAGAACAGGAGGTAATTCTCTGGTTCTTTCCCGCTTCTCTTACGTTTCTTACTGGTTCTTACTCTATTGTCGGATGCAGAAGGAAGATCTGTACATCAGCCATCACGCCGACGACACGCTGAAGAGTTTCTGCAAGTGGCAGAAGTACGTCAACCCCCGAGACGAAAACCACCCTCATCACCACGACGTGGCCGTATTACTCACGAGGTACGGATGCGGTAAGCGATATTTTATTTCTTAGAAATCCTTTTTTTCTCTCTCCCTTCTTTCCCCCGACACAATGGCGCCGGTCTACCCTTTTGTTTTTTATGTAAAGTACTTTTCTTGGTTCTTAATTAAATTCGTTAAAACCAGTTTAATTTAAAAAACAAAAAGAAGAGCCCGGTGACGTCGGGAGGAAAATAATTAGAGAAGAGCGCGGCGAGACGTCCACCGACCGCGCTATTAAGTTACGTAAGAAAAACGAAAATAACGAATCGGAAATCCCTTTTGTCTTCTTTTGGCCGCGCAATTTATGGTTTTTTCGTCTTGTCTGATGTAGAGAAAGGCGAGTAGAAACCTTCTAATTCGATGGCAATATCCCCAGAGAGGTTACTTACCGGCATACTCTCGTAGTAAAATAATATATTATTACTCAAAGAATTGCTTCTAAATAAGTAAGTAAAAGCGGCTTAAGACACAAACATTTCGTCGTCTTGCCCCGGTGTTAACTGTGCTTAATCTGTAAGTAAGCGTGTAAGATTGAGACTCGTAGACTGTATTTAATTGTACGATAAATGAAATGAAGGGCTGAACGATTTTAAACTACAAAACGTAGAATATTCGACAAAGATATGTTCTACTTCCTATTAAGTCGGTTTGCATTTTCAATACGGTAGTAACAAAACGTAGTTTCTTTATTTTTCTGTGACTTTAAAACATTTAATATCGAAAGGTAGCAGTTTCCCTAGGAATTCGTTAGAATTTCTAGTGAAACTACTGAAATTTCACCAGAAAATTACGATGAAACTAAGATGTGTTACAGAACAAAAAGAAACTATAGAGTTTCTTTACTAAGAGACTGGTAGAATCCGTCAAATTCCCAGAAAATCGAGATTAAAAAAAAATAATGCGCTGGAAACGATGAGGTGTCAGATAACACGGGAGACTTTCTCTACTCGAATTGGTCTTAGTGTTTCGAGAATGTCAAACTCGCGTGCTCTAAATCGTTTATTTTACGTTAGGCAAATTCTATGATTTACGTGTCGATGTGTTAAGGAATTCGTTAACTTAATAATTTTAGAAAGAAGGGACCAAATAGGAGCGCCGTTCTCTCCGCTTCGTCCGCTGTTATCTTAAAATAAATGCATAAATAATAATGTAACTTATATACATTCTGTTATTAACAAATGGAATTCACCAACGATCGAATTTTCCACTACTTATTACGCTTACGGTGACTGTAACGTACTCCCATCTGTGAGATAAGCCTATTGTTATAGGCTATTTCCGTAAAGGGACCAAAATGGCCAAGATGTTTAAGACTGGCGCGAAATTTAAATTCCGAAAGGTGTGACGATCTGTATAAAATATATCCGTATATTAAATAAGTATATCGATCAATTAATGGATATACGCATTTGTGATGCCTTCTAGTGTCTATTAATAACTTTGTGGCGCATCCTTACTTCATTCTAATGTCTTTGTGGTAACCTATCTTCAAGTGTCTTTCGACTCCGTCTGGCAACTCTTTGTAACGCATTGGTCGCACTAGTACTTAGTGTTTTCTAATACACTCGTATTTCCGAAGTCTTCTATTGTTTTCTTAATGCTTTCTATAGTCTTCTACGTGCATTCTACACGCGAAGAATACGAAGATTTCGTATTCTAATCCGATTTGGTACCGAATTAATTTATCGGAAGTTTTTCAAATTGTAATTATACCTAACGGAGGAATAAAAACGGGATAATTTGGATAGATCTTAGTAGTATTTTTCTATGGTCTATCCAAAATTCGGTAGGTCGAAAGTGATGACAGTCGCCGTGACGTAACTTCCGTTGTCGCTTTGACATTTCGGGTAATATACGCCTCGATCCAGCGGAAATTCCTTACAATTTCCTACAGAATGTGATTAACTCGTGGACGATAACCAGGAACGGGAGGAGGATGGAGAGAGGTCGAAGTGGCGACTAACCGTGGAACTCAATACGGAAGTAGTAAATGCATTTTCCCGGAAGGAGTGCAACGGACCAAGGCGATTTTTCCTAGAAAGCTAATCCGCCGGGGCCAAGTTAATAAAGAAAAACATAGCCAATTTCGAGGAATTTTGATCGTCGTTCGTTGTTCGCCAGTCAATTCAAACTCCGTTATAGAGTTATATTTCATTATTATTACTATTTATATATTTATTTTTTAAAGGAAAAGTACGTAAAGTTATGGTACACGTTAGGCAATGCGTGTGTCCACAGCCAATCCAGTTCAGTGGAGAAGAAAGAGAAAGAAAACCCAGAAAAGAGTTGCTTAACTTTCCCGGCGAAATTCAAAACTGCGTGTGTGACGCCATCTGTTACAATTTGTTATTATTAAAAACTTTTTATGTTTTTAATTATTATAAAATGGCAAAAAGCTTAATTTTGACGGTAGGGATGGGTTTTAAAAAACTGTAAAGGCTAATAACGAGTAAAATCGTCATTAAGTTCGATCCTACTGGAGATACACGCGACCCCCTTTATCTCCTCACCACGTCGACCTTTAATCACCAAAATTTAATAGCATCAATCCCTGTAATAAACAAACCTCCCTGCAAGATTTCAGAACATTTCGACAAAAAGCACGGAAGTTATTAAGCTTCAAACTGGGTGAAGAAAATCGTGCCCCCCACACACACTAACATCCATACATACAGGAAAAAACCTCGATTTTTTTTTTTTTTTTTTTTGCATTTTTCGACGTTTCAAGGTGTCCAGAGTCCAAAAATGTAAAAATCTGGAGTGGTTATTTTTTGCCGAATTTCCACACTTTCCCTCTTATTTATAACAGCCGGGAAGTAATATAACTGATTAATAGTAATTTCCAAATCGAGAATAATCTGGTGTAAAGTTTATTTCTGATATTTTTTTTTGTTGCTTTCTCTTTATTGACTTTATCAATCGTCTCGTTTGAGAAACGGTGACAACTTTGTCGACTTCAACTGTTTAGTGCAGTGCTTCCCATATAATATGTATACTGCATATATATTTTTGTTTCGAGATGAATTTTGCCATCTTGTTTGTCGACACCCCTATCACCCCTCACCTTCGAGTCTTCTACTACCCTGGAGGGACAGTAGCGCCCACTTTGGAATCACCGGTTTAGTGCAATTCATCCGTTTCTGATTTGGGCTGAAAATGAATTTGGTTCGAAAGACATTTCTGCGCTGCTTCTGTTTTATATTATTTCGATTTTTTATAATGAACTTTTCCACTTAGATCTTAATTTTATAATTAATCCTTTATTAGGAGTTATCGGTTTACACTTACTTATAAGAATATATTGGTAAATAAATTCGATAGATAAAAGTATTTTGTTTCCGCCATTAGAAAATATTAAGTAAAAGTTATACGCAACGATAGATGGAACTCATTGATAAATTGTGGAAGCTTTTAAAGAATGATATCACGCACTGGTGTCTATACCTCGGTAAGTAGGCTACCTTTTTCCAAGTACCTTTATATGGTACTTGGCTGATTGCACCCACCGTGCATCCGATTCACTTGTCCGCACTTGGAACTATCCGTAGTTGGGATCTCGATAATGTGCCACGGTGTAGCCACGAAGGATCCGAATTGGAATGGCTGGCTGGTCGGATCCAATGTCATTGAATTATTCGATGGATAATAATGGCAAATAACAAAAGAATTTACAGTGTATTGTAAATGTATTTCTTACATATTTATGGCTACATATTTCATAATTTTTCGTTTCTTTGTAAGTAAAAATAATTTTTAACGATGGACGTTTCTTCGACTGCGAACAGATATAACATTTGTACCAGAGTGAACGAACCTTGCAGCACCCTGGGACTGGCCGAGGTGGCGGGAATGTGTCAACCTCACCGAAGTTGCAACGTGAACGAAGACACGGGTCTGGCTTTGGCTTATACGATAGCCCACGAATTGGGACACAAGTAAGTCTTTTCGATCCTTCACCGCAGATCCTCGCGTGGAACCAACCGAAAATAATCTGTCGACGGAGACCGGAGGTTGGATTGTTTTCGCCGTTAAAACCCGGAAAACTGGCGAATAAAAACGATATTTGGCCAATTTCAGTTTCGGAATGAGCCACGACGGACCTCACAACGGGTGCCAGGCGCCTTTGGGAGAACGTCAACACGTCATGTCGCCTCATCTCAATTCTGACGCCAGTCCGTTTGTCTGGTCGAACTGCAGTCGAAACGAGATCACCAAATTCCTAGAGTAAGTATAATTATTTTATTGAGTCCAAGTTAACGTCGTATTACTATGACGTAATTACAGCCGCGACTGGGGCAGCTGCCTGGACGACGAACCGTCCGATCACGAGTTCACCTTTCCCGAATTACCCCCGGGTGCCATGTACAACAGCGACCATCAGTGCCGATTGCAGTACGGCCCGGAAGCCGAATACTGCGAAGGCATCGAGGTACTCCCCTACTAATTATAATTAACTGCCTTTCGGTAATTGCTCTTAAGTGGCCTCGTTAATAACTTGCCAATCCGTTAAACTCCACCACCAATTTACTCGGTAGGACGTCTGTCAGACCCTGTGGTGTCGTCAGGATAACAAGTGCGTCACTCGACTGGAACCGGCGGCCGAAGGCACCCTCTGCGACAAAAATAAGGTAAACCGTTTCTTAATTATTATAATTAACTTTTAATACGGATTACGAAATTCCTGCTGCCCGTGGATTTCGTTTCCTCGCTCCATAATCAAACAATTGCAGCTGCCATACAATTTCATGCTTAATTTATGCAAATTTTTTCCTTCGATTTCTGTTAATTTTACAAATTTGTTTCCTGTTTGTGGTGTTAAAGCAATTGTACACGTTTTGATTGTCATTTTTATCTATTGTTAAAGTCACGTTACCATTGGTGTTACTCACTTTATATTACTAATTGTAGGGTATTTAGAAAGTATAATTTGTAGTACAAAGTCAAAGTGATCAATTATATACCTGGATTGTTCCTGATTTTACTAATTTTCAAACAATGAAGGAAGATGGAAAATTGTTCAACTCCACGCTCTTAATTGGTATTATTTTTATAATTTCGATTATCTCCATTCGTTAAATGCCCGTTGGGACGTTTAATTAACGAACGGGATTGTGGTAGTGCCCGAAAATGAGTCATACGGTACTGTCGCGCTAATCCGAACTAATTGAGACTAGTAGTAGTTCGGATTAACGGATTATGATGGTAAGAATATGATGCTTACGCTTCCCGGCCAGTTTTTACCGTTGTAAGATACTTTACCGCAGCAAACAGAGATTAGATTTGTCGTTAAGTCAAAGAGGGTGGTAGAAAGAATGAGCAACGATGCTCACAACGCGTGACTTATTTTACTTTACACGCCAGCTGCAAGCGTACAGTTGACAAGTCCATTATTTTAGTTAGGAAAATGACAGAAGCTGTTATGTTACAAAGATTACACAGTACTGTGTAATTATTATAAGATTATGACGTAACAATGATGTGAGCAATCTTCACTCGTTATGCAAAATACCGTACAGTAGATAAGCAGGATGGATCTTTGGCGCATTAAAAAATACTACCATATGCGGACAACCAGATAATTAATTTAAGTATTATTAAAGGAGAGACGTGGTGCTAAATGAAGAGAGTCGAGGAAAGGAAAGATTAAGTGGAGAGAGCGAGACAGTAGAAAATGGCAGTTTTGTCTTCCAATCTATTTAATTGAATTTATCATCTACTTCGCTCGAACGGTCCCTTTATTGACTTATCCCATATCTTGCTGGACGATTAAGGCTCGGTAAGTAGAATGGATATTTAAACATTCGATCGTTCACGTATCATTTGTGTTTAATTAAACACGTGGGAAGTTTTATTGAATATTAAGTATACTTTATCCCGCATTTACGAAAATCGTCGTAAGGCCAGCGCTTTCTGTTACATATAGCCTAATTAAGGGCCTGGGGACTTTACACTAGAGTAGGGCCTCGAATAACCAAAATTTCTACTAGAATTGACGCTATATTAGAATTTTGTGGACGAATTCGTAAAAATATTTAAAGATATAACTTCTAACATCGGAGATAACAAATCTGGCATCGCTTGCCAATGTTTATCAATTCGCAACTTCGTTAATTCGTAATAAAAATCGTGTAAGTTTTACTGTTTTGTCGGTCTTTCCTTTTTCGTTTATAACAAAAACTTGCCAATTAGAATTTTTGTTTCTTTCTTCAACTTTGACTTTCTGCTTCTTTAGTTCTTTTGCATTTAGATGTTTAAACGAGATACATCGGAACAAAGAAGAACGATTATTCTTTCTTTATATTGAATCTTGGTTCCTTGAAGTATCTCGAGAATAAAGGTTTTTTCAGAAAAATCTAAGAAATCTAAGTGCTCTCTACCAATTCGGTTGCATAAAACGTGCCACTTTAAGCAACTAAACTGTGTAACCTTACATTTGATAAGCTGCGTAACTTACACAAATATACAAGATACATACGCAAACTAGAGCAAATAAGTGTGTAGCGTTGTAAACCTTATACAGAATTGGTTTTGATCACTTTGATTTTATCACGAATTTAAGAAATATTATTTACATTTTATATAAGATGTAATAATAAATGAAGAGGTACATCGAATAGGCAATTAATTAGTTCCGTTAATTATCAATCGAAAATAAAGAGGTTAGTCTATTGGATTCGTTTGTCAACCCTCTTAATATTAGCCTACATCTATTGATTTTAATAAAATTATAAATGTGTCTGGACTAAGATACAATAAACCCCGGAGCCGGGCACGCTTTGTTCTGGACACCCCTCTAAGTTCGACTTTTAATTAGAACATGCAGACGTTTATACGTTTTCCTCTTCTTCTCTATCTAGGACGTCCCCGTAAAGTGGTTCCATAATTTTTGTTGGATTACTTCGTTTAGTATAAGAAAAGTAGTATTCGTTTAGTATTACTTCGTTTTATATCCTGGACACTCGTCTAAATTGGATTCGGCCAGCATCTACATAATTTTCTTTTTCCTCTCTATAAAGGACACAACGGTTCCACAATATATAGTGTTTAGTTAAGACAGATTTTACTGCATTTGAAGCAAATGTAAGTTTTCGAAACAAATCCGAAATAAATGCCGCAACGAACGATAAAATATTTATAAATTTAAAAGAAAAATGACCGGTAATTTTACGTGTTAATACCAATTATTCCTCGCTGTAACAGTAATTTCTAGTTTTGATTACCGAGGGATTAGGTCGATCGGACCTATTAGAGAAGCTACCACACCCTCATAACAAGACACGGCTTAACGAACAAAGCCTTTTTATTAAGTCGCCAGATTAAATCACGCACTTGAAATAAAAAAAAAGTCACATACGTACCGAATTTATTTAAAAAGTGTGTATGTACCGTAATTGTTGGGCGCAGTACTTTAAACGTTCTTCCAATTGTTGAAGCGTAAACTGCATCCTCTTATTTACTCGAAAGTAAAGAGTGAAATTTAAATAAACAAGAGACTTTTCCCCTCTAGAATTACAACAAAAGAATCTTATATTAAATGAAAGTAAGAAGCCGATCGAATTTCTAGTGTAGAAATTTATTTGTTAAACAACTGTTAAATTAATACAACCGTTAGTAGTATCTGGTTGTTTGTTTATAATGTCGTCCCTGTTTAAAGAATCGGTTCAAAGTAAAATCTGTAAAATAAATCTGAAATCTTATCTAAAGGTCAATACAAAATATTCCAATATTTGCTATTTTAAATATCGTCTCGGTTTTCTTCTGCCGTGGGCTACATTCCAATCTAAATTTCATCTGTTCGTAACTTAGCGTTACGTAATTAATTATTATTTTTTCACTTTTATACTTTAAGGCCGATTTAATTTTATAATTTGGGGTAGAAAGTTTACTTTTAAGGTCCGAACTTGTAAATATTAACGTGTAAATCGCCTAAAAGAGTATTATAGGATCTGGCTTTGTGCATAAGTTTGGAATGCATCGTACGAAAAATAATTAGCTTTAATATATAACGTTTATATAAATATAACTATTTTCCTTTATTATTTATCAATTGTAAACATTTATATCGATTGTACTTTGCTCCCATCCGCGGCTCATTTATGAGCCTTTACGGCTGTCTGTTCGTCTTGCATAGGTGAGGACTGTTGTCGTTATCTATTCTATTCCCAATACAGACTATTCGTAACAGGAATTGTGTGACGAATTTAAGCTAAGTGTTTTATGTAAAGGTATATAGAACACATTTAAGTATTAATAAATTGACGGAAACAGTTTTGGCAAAAATACGGCACGACGGAAGATCCCGTATAAAGACTGATGAATCCATTATTTGATTTCGAGGTAATTAAAGCACTTAACGTTTGATCGACGTGGTTTTATTAGAAAGGATTTTACAATCCGTTTAGTCCTCAATTCGAACAACGGCCGTGCCTCGTTCTTCGAATTTAATTCGTTCGAACCGTGAAACGTTCGAAGTACGAGATACCATTGTACTTAAAACGAACTTTTCCAACATTTCTAAAAATTTTAGAATTAGAGTTTCTTCGATAAGAATGTATTTAACTTTTAATAATAAATCCGTTGATTTGATGATTAATTAATTAAATCATACAACTGTTTGATAATTAAATGCATCTTTACGGTACTTGTTTGTATTCATTAACGGTTTAAATACGTTTAGTTTCTTAATTGATATTTCGCGAACAGGAGGTTCTTTAATGACACAAAGAGCAGTTTGAAGCAGAGTCGAGAGTTTTCTAGTACCGGCGAGTATCTGCTAAGTGAATCTTTAAGGGAAAAAAAGGTTTAATTTTCTTATAATTGCAGAAACGTGGGACTAATATCGTTATTATTCTTTAGAGATTTCGTGAAAATACAAGTACCGTACTTCATTTCTGTTTGGCATTGTTTATTAGAAAAGGGCAATACGATTTAAATAAAAGGAAAACAAAAACGATCTTATATGTATATTTTTCATTTAAATCGTAATTCATAACGAATGACATCATTGGCTAGCATGGTCTTAAATGAAAATGATATCACCGATTGGAGACCATCTATTGCATCATTTTAAATTGAATGATTATTAAATTACCATTTACCGTTTAGATAATTTTCTATTTTTATACGTAAACTGCGTCATATTTTGTATTTTAAAAATACTATTCATTGTGAAATTTGAAATTTTTTAACTTAAAATACAGTATATTCTCTCCACTTCAAATTAGCGGTGGCTCGCCCCCGTACATCATACTTTTCCTTTAATAATAGAGTCGTGCCGTCATCTACGTACTTCATTCGGGAAAAATTTTTCAATTGAATTCACGCGACTTCCGGTCTAGACCGGAAGTTCGTATAAGTTAATGGGGCCTCCTTCTCCAAGCAATCCGTATCTGGTCTCGGATTTCATCTAACTCCGTTCTCGTGATTAAGGAAAGACGGACAGACTGACGTTAACGGTGGATATTTATAAGTCTACAATTTTTCAAATTGCAACCCAATCAGTTTTATAAGTTTTATATTAACTTCTGTTGTTATGTAGGGCAGTGTTTCTCAAACTTTTTGGCCCGCGACCCCCCTTCTGCACTTAAAAATTTCAAAGAATAAGTATGTGTCGAAAAACATCCCGGAGGGAGGGGGTTAGGCTCGTAATTTAAATTATTATTTATATGTGCAATTTATTTAAGTAAAAATTATTTTATATATTTTTTATTTCTATTATTTCTAAACATGAATCCATAGTAAATTTATAAAATATTTGAAAAAATTGATCTGGCATCAATTTTTCAGCGACCCCCAAATATTTTTCACGACCCCCTTGGGGGTCGCGACCCCCACTTTGAGAATCACTGATGTAGGGGATAAGGATTGAACGGACAATTCTATAAGGCATAAGGATCATCTCTTTGACATCGCGGTAATATTTGCAGAAATGCAATTACTACGACTAAAATCGGTTTGAGAGATGCTTTCGATCCAATTCTCGTTTCTTTACAAGGAGAAGAGACAAGAAGTTTGTTTTTTAGAAATTCCAGCCATTTATTGAAATATATTTACGGAAATTGCCACTCGGTAATTTCGTAAGATTACAGTAAGTTACATTCGTAAATAAAAAAAATTAATGTACGGTACAATAGTAGATACCACCCGTTTTCGAAAACAGTCCTACAGCCAGCCTTCTGATATTTTCTTACGAATGATTACTGTATAAGTTGAGAGTCATTACTTAAATAATCGTTTTTGACTACGTGGCCGACAAAAAATGCGCCATTTCTGTACGATAAAAAATAAACCAGGAATGAGTTGCTCAACTTTCCCGGCAATATTTAAAATTTTGGTGGCGCCATCTGTTATCACATTTTATTTTTAAAAGTTTTTATATTTTAAACTATCATAAAATGGCAACAAGCTCAATTTTCGGGGTAGGGATGAGTTTTATAAAAAAATCTTAAGTGCTAATACTCAGTAAAATCGTCATTAAGTTCGACCTACTGGAGATACACATGACCCCCATTATCTCCCCATCCTTCGACCTTTAACCACCAAAATTTAATGGCATCTATCCCCCTAATAAACAAACCTCCCTGCCAAATTTCAGAAATTTAGACCAAAAGCACAGGAGTTACTAAGCTTCATACAGGGTGAGCAAAATCGTGCCCCACATACATCCATACGTACAGAAAAAAAACCCCGAAATTTTTTGCATTTTCGACGTTTCAGGGTGTCCTAAGTCCAAAAATGTAAAAATCTTGGGTCGGTTTTTTGACCGATGGCCATACTTTTCCTCTGTTATATATAACAGCTGCAATTTTTTTTTAAAATTATCTTTTAGTTTAAAAATGGCGTGATTTTCGGTTCGGACCGGAAGTTCGTATATAGATAATCGAGCCTCTGGGCCCTAAACTTTCCGTATCTGGTCTGTATTTTCTTCTATCTAACTCGAGATTAAGGAAGGACGGCCAATGACTTAATTATTTGTCTGGGGTTAATATAATTATCGATTAGAAAATGATTGTTCTTTTCTAGGCTAGAAAATTCTAGTTTGGGTTTGGTTTTATTTGTCATGTATCTAGAGGAATGCCTGCCGGCAGGATTTTTATAGGAAAATGGCTCCTATTTATGTGTTATTAAGGTGAAGATAAAGGAAAAATATGATGTACGGGGCAAGCCACTACTAATTTGAGGTGGATAGCGTATATTTTAAATGAAATAAATTAAAAATATGATTAAAAATTGCAGCCCGGCATCGTGACCCCGTCACGATAAATAATTGCTCGTATAGTGTAAGATAATTAATATTGAAGAGGGTGGGTGGAAAAAGATTTTTCTTAAAAGGGATCGATACACAGAAAGATCGAGAACCCCTGCTCTGTTCGATTATATTTTCGAAGCTTACGAGTAAACTGGCTCTAGGAAACGAAGTTGGATTCTGTTACCTCGGAAGAGAAAATCTTTCCGGATAGTGTTTTATCCTTATCTCTTTTGTTCGTATTCGGTGTTTATAAGAGTGGACTCGAACTCTCAACGGTTCTTACGAGCAGAAGAAATATTTGATCTACTCAAGTGTGTTCTTCCAGATATCCGTTCGAGTGTTTACTCGAACGTAAACTTCCACCCTCATTTCGTCTCTGGCTAGCGTTTTCAAATATACACCAGAGATCGACGTTCTCGATAATCCCGGAGAGAAACTTTCCACGCTTCCTTTCTCACGTGTCTAGCGCAGCTGCTCGATTATCTCTTCCTTCTCGCAAAATAAAACTCCACTTATCCGCCTTGTCTGTTTTAAAATTCCAACGGGCGCGGGGGGCTTTCTTTATTATAACTGCGTAAATTACGCTTATCAATTTTTTGTCGGTACGCGTATTTTCGTAGATGTCGTGCCGTAGACCGGGACGAGAGCGTGCATCCTATCTTAAGATACGCAGGAACCGCTTACGCACTTGGCCGACTCACCTGTCGATAACGGTAATTGGATGTTAAAAGCTAATTGTTCTATTAGTTGTGACGTAACGAAGACGTGAGAGGGCGTTTGCCTGAGTTCGTGTTCCGTTCGCTTTTATAATTAACCGTTTGATGTCTTTGCGTTACTTCCCGTCACCGACGTCCCTTATTTTCCGCCCAATCCGTGAGTAATGCCCCGATAAGAACGTTTCCGCGTTGTCTTTTTTAGCTTCTAAGCCTGGTTTTGAAAATAAAGTGCCGATTTTGGAGTCAGTCGATCACCGTGGACAAAATGACCCTAAGACGTCGGTTATACACGCAGTTGAACCTCCGAAAGACGGCCGCCGACCGGAATGTAAAAAATCCAACAACGAGTTGCTTAACTTTCCCGGTTACGTTTAGTGGCGCCATCTGTTACAAATTGCTGAAAAAAGTTTTTATATTTTTAGCTATTATAAAATGGCAAAAACAAACTTAATTTTGAGGGTACGGATGGGTTTTACGAAAAATTGTAAATGCCAATAACTAGTAAAATTATCATTAAGTCCGATCCTACTGGAGATACCCACGACCCCTTTAACTCTCCACCCCCTCGATCTTTAATCACCAAAATTTAATAGCGTCGATCCTCCTAATACAACGAACCTCCCTGCAAAATTTCAGAAATTTTCAACAAAAAAACACAGGAGTTATTGGGCTTGAAAGTGGAAAGTGGGTGAACAACGTCGTGCCCCCCACAAACATCCATACGTACAGAAAAAATTTCCAACTTTTCGTTGTGCACTTGTCGACGTTTCAAGGTCCCCGAGTCCAAAAATGTAAAATTCATCTTTTGACCGATAGTCGTACTTTCCCTCTTATTACATCCGGGAAAGTAAAACCCCAAAGTTTAACTTTTTAAATTAAGAACGGTGAAATGTTGAAATTTCTAATGAAAGTTTAATTGGAAGAAATAATCATGTCTATTTAATAAGACTTTCAATTGCCGGAAAACACATTAGAAAGGAAGCAGAAGATGAAAAGATGCCACCGAAAAGGGCATTTTCGATCTTCTTACGAGAGGAAGAGGAAGAATATCGTATACTTCGATTGTTATTTATTACGTAATTTATAGAAAATTATTCTCGTATTTTACGATAAACGTTAAGAAAAACTCCCCCGAAGTAGTGACGAAATTTTGCAGGTGTTTTCTTTCATTTAATTTCTTTAACACGTTACCGAATAAGTCAAGATAATTAATTATTCTGTCTGCACTTTGAAATGTCATTGAAGAATGGATCCAAATATTGTTTTTGTATTAAATGTCTGACATTTTAGTTTAATTCGATTCGTTTTTATCTTAAATTTTCACATTTAAATTGCGAGAAATCGCGATTTATATCGGCGAGGAACCGCGCGTAGTACTACGAATGAGATAGATTTCAATTTTTTCGTTACGACGAACACGTAAATAATGTAAATCCTCACTCAAAAATATCTTATAAAAACTTCAGTTGGTATTTATTGAATTTAAATATTTGTAAGACGTCTACTGACACAAATCTCCCTTTTCTATTTGTGTCACGGTTCTAGTGTTCTTGTTTATTTCTGTTTCTCTCCGTGCGATAGACCCTAGGTTCGTTAAGGCATCCTAAGCTAATCGAGTGTCGAATATTGAAAAACAATTTATGTGACGTCGGCTAGTCTCTCTCTCTGGTGGGGACGACGATGAAGTCGGGGGCAATGGACCTTGTACTTCTGTACTTATGTCGTAAACTACGTCTGTTAGTTACTATTTTTAATAAGTGACTTGAGAATTTTGATTTGTATTCGCAAATAATTATTATTGTTAATCTACATCTGATGCATTAATATTTAAAATATTCTGAAAGTACAGTTGTAATTTTCCTTATTTTCTCCAAAAATTACTTGGTAAAATTTACATAAAATTGAAAAGATTTTGTCGTAACGTAAGATTTTTACCTTATAAAACACGTAATATTTGCACAAAAAATTCGGTCAAATAATGGAAATTGTACACAAGCCGGAGGGCATTGTTTACAATTGTTTACATTCTAACACTTTTATATAGATTACACGTAACTTAGCGTGATTTGATATCGTTCGTAGTCGCTTTTTTGTTTCCTGGAGCCTTTTGTTTACTTCATAAAAGGAAAAGTTTTAGTAGAAAAATGTAGGCTATGCGTACTTGGGTGTAATTTGTATTTTTGTAAAGAATCGACGAATACGAAAGCTGTTTTTATTTTTTAATGTATTTGTAAACACTAGATGACGTACCTGTACGATACGTCAGGCACGAATAACAACGTAACAATTAGCAAAATGGCACGTTATTTCGGCGTAAGCGCACCGACACAGCGCGCAGTGTTTATCGGAAGTGATTAGCAATTAGACATAACAAAGTAAAGATACAATCGAAGACGTTTAACTGTATTCGTTCCCCGACTTGTCTTTTACGGCTGACGTGGCCCTTCTGACAAAAAGTTGGACACTCCACGATCTATATAATAGCAAACGTGGAGAATTGTTGCATTTAAACGACATTAAAATGGGTATAACGCGTGTAATAAATGATTTAATAATTAATAAATAAATTTTGGATCCTTTTTCGAAAGCAAATTTAAATTTAAATTATTAAATGTATTAGATTTAAGTCATTACTTGGATCAAGAATTTTTATGGCTTATTTTATTTTTTGTATAAATTACGCTATCGTCCGAGTATACCTACATGCTGTTCGAATGCATATTTAATCAAATAATGCGTCATGCCGCGTATTGCACGCCGTGCGGTATTACGTAATACGTACGGTGGCGTTACCCCCGGTCATCCGAATCCATTGTAATCCGAACAGCTTCTACTATTCTCCTAACTAAAATTATGTTAACTGTAGGCCTACACTTGCAGTTGGCGTGTAAAGTAAACAAATCACGTGTTCTTTCCGTCATTCTCTTTGACTTAACGATAATTCCAACGTTTATTTGGTCCCGTAAAATAATTTACCATAGTAAAAAATGGCCGAAAGCGTAAGCATCATATCCCCATTAATCCGAACTGCCAATTAGTTCGGATTAGCGCGACATTAATCTTTATTTACTATATTCGCGTAGTACTACCTTAAAACGAATACAGATACTACCTTACGTACATTTTAGTGTCGAATTATGTATCTAGACTTAGGTAACGCTGCATTTACATTTGTTATTGTATAATTCTCCATTGTAGTTTCGTACAACGTAAGTCGAACTGGAAGCTTTTGTAAATTTGAATAAGTTTCAACCTATTGTCTACGGAGGACATGGCGAGTTATCAAATGGGCATATATTTAAGAGTTATTTATCGCTATTTTTGATGTTTTTTTTAACCGATGGATTCATCGATAAAGTGAAAAAACTGTTATTTTATCAAACGGTCGCGTGAAGTGATCGCTGCTGTATGACTATAAAGTCATATGACCCGTTTCCTCGTTACGCAATCCAATATAATCCGACGAAAGAATAATTAACACTTAACGAAGTGTGCGTCGTTTAATATTTCTGTTATTTCTTTCGTCCGACGACGTTTGTTACGAAATTCTTTCTGGTGACTTTTTATTCCGGTCACGTGTTTGCTCTTTATCAAAGACACCGACGTCGAAGGACTATTTTAATCTGCCCGATTGTTTTTATTTCTTATTGCCTTTAAAACTGAAATCGACGTTAATAAGAATGGTCCTACCATTGTTTTTAAATTGTTTAACGAAAAGAAGAAGATTCGGTTCCTGTTTTGATGCCAACAAGTCTGATATTTAGGTTCAGATTTGTAATTTGGTTATTATTTGTTTAGTTAACGAAATAATACATTAGACGAATGTTTCTTTTTTAATACCCTAATACTACAGATGCAAAATAGATCCAACAGTCAGGAAAACTCTCCTTTATGCAGCTTAGAAAATATGTAAGTAAATCAATTGCAAAAATGTCTGTACGATACTTTTGAATTTGTTTTTGTATTAATCTACAATTATTCATCTTTTTTATATCCTCTATTTGTCAGTCCCCAAAATAAATAAAGGAATATACGATCGATCTCCAATTCGGAGACAGCCGACGACACCAGAGTCGTGGATTCAAATAAATAATTTAGTTTTTTGAATAGCAGATATTTTCCAGTCATTAATTATCTACAAACCTAAGTATTCTGGAAAATAAATTTGTCGTTGCGTAACGCTACACGGGTGGCTTCGGAGCATCAAAAAGCCGCCATTAAAGTTGATTTCTCACAAAAAAATTCCTGTTTAAACAACGTTTTTAATGTATTGTATTTAATTTTCTAAATTTCTTTCCTCTTTATTTATTTATTTTTTCTTACATATTGATACGTTTTTGCCTTGTGTTAATTTATAGCAGAACTGAACACAACTTTCAGTCTTAGTTCTGCTTATAACGTGGTTTCAGAATTCCGAATTTTCTGTGAATGTTTCTTATTCTTCCTTTTGTTTCTATTTTTGGATGTTCTTTCATCGCAATCTTTCGCTCCATTCAGTTTTCCTTTGTGTCAATTATTCTTATTTGTCATTACGATCTTACAAAATACCTTACTTCGATTTTAAGATTTACCGTTCCGCCGCATACATCGGGAGTCATTAAATTATACGGGATGGATGAAAAGTAACTAGACACGGAGAAATTGCTGTAATTTGTATATTTTTAAGGCAGTGGTGATGAAAATAGTTTAACCTGTACCTTATTAAATGGAAATACGGATGTCTACCTTAACATTCAATTTGGGCACCGGCGCTATTCATCGACTTCCCGAAAAGACCGGAGATGGTGATGTGGACGGACGGCCACTTCTCTGCGCGTCCACCACCGAAACTGCAGTTGTGGTTCGAATGACAATTTTCCGTGTTTCTAGACGGATTGTGGCACGACGTCCTTTCGCCATTTCTTCCCGGCAACCACCGATTCCCACACCTGGTAGCGTGCAGCAATCTGCGCTCGCTCCCAACCTGACGAGCGGTCGGCCATCTTTTTTTACCACAGCGCGTGCGGCCTCTCTCGGTCATTACTCACACCACATATACAGGAATTATAAAATTGCGTTGATTGATGTACGTGTATATATACGTAAATTTTATTACGATTGCATTATTATTGCAAAAGTTATAGTGATTTCTCAACGTCTAGTTACTTTTCATCCAATCTGTAGAATAAATTCTCTATCTAGAATTTAGATATTGGATTGTGTGTAAAGTTATAATTTACACAAGTCATTGTTTGTTAAAATTTGCTATGTAAAACGCCCGAGTCTTAAAAACGTGTTTGCGCGTGTTGTTTTTTCACGTTTTTTTTTCATTTTTTAAATAGGGATGATATTTTACCTATTCATCCCGGATAATCGATAGCGTACGCATATTCGAAGCATCCGGAGTGTTTATTGTTTAGTTGTATAAGAAAGGAAGTAATAAAATACTTTAGATTCCATTCTTCGTTACTTATACATTAGCCTATCGTTTGAACTGTATAATAATTTCTTGGAAGATAAAATCAGAGAAGACAGCGAGTAATACCCCGCAACATTAAACACATGCAATACATTTTATGTAATAATTTTCAATTTTAAAGGTTTGTTAAAATTAAATTATAGTTCGAAGTATCAAACACAAATTCGTGTTAATAACAACCACTTGGCTTTTTTCCACCTTTATTTAGTTGATACGGTACACGTTTCGGGCCTTATGCCCCTCATCAGTCAACTAAAATAATATAAAATAATGTATACAGCGTTTTTACCGACAAGTTATATAAACTATTAAACGTATATAACATACCAGTTCTTCCCCAGTATGGCACTTGTACACGGTAAGTTTGGACATTACAAACTCGAGGATAAAAGTTATAAAATTCTTTTACATCTGTTTTGAGTTAAAAAGTACAACTATTTAATATAACAATAAATTTACATTAACTGTGAATAAAACTGGGACAAGTTCTTACTTTGTTGTTCTCTTGCACTTCTTAGTTGATGGTTAATACACAGTACATTTTCAAAGGTCGTTCGAGCACTTTTGGCTCGTTTATGTTGAGACAGAATCCAGAAAATTTTTTTAAAGACAAATTTGTAGACCAACTTTGGGTATAAGTTTTAGTCTGAACTTTCCCCTGTTGAACGTTGTTTAACAACGTTCAACAGGGAAAGTTCACAAAATCAACAATTAAATTATAGTAGTAATTTGGTCTAAAAATGAAATATTTAATTGGTAATTAATACTTTAAGTAAAAATTAATATAAAAATAAGGATCCAAAAGCGCGACTTTAAACGAGAATCCACAGCTACAAAGTTACAAAATTTCTAGACGAATTATAATTATGTTTTCTGCTCGAAAGCTTATAAACTTCCTTAAAACTTAGCAATTTTCGTAATCAGTCGACTTTTTATGAGCTTTGTAGGCCCGCTTTCGTCCTCACCACTTCTCTAGATCTTACTGTATTCCTTGACCCTCTGTTCCCGACTTCATATCTTATAGCATCCTTCTTCGGCTTCTCGTCCCATGTTTTCCTTCATCTTCCTCCAAGATAAAAATTAATAATAAGTGCGAGCTGCAAAGTATTTTATATTGATATTTAAAATGACTTAAATCGATTTTATGAATGTTTTTCTTTTATGATGTAAGTAGATTACATCAGTTTCTAGGAATATTTATTTATCTATTAATTATATAAATATAATTTGTACTCTCGCTTTTAATAATAATATTAACATATATTTATTATTATTTTTTGAATATAGTGGTGTTACATGGGAAAATGCACCGTTATAGGAGAAAGATTGGAAACTATCAACGGAGAATGGGGATCTTGGAGTCCGTGGTCCGAGTGTTCTCGATCGTGTGGTGCGGGCGTCATGCATTCCGAAAGGCACTGCGACAATCCTATGTACGCATTCTAAGTACAGTCAGAAATCTAATAAACCTTTATAGACTTTTTAACATTAACCCAATTACTCCTTATATTATAAAAATAATCGACGGCGATAGAAGTAAAATTTATATTACTTTCTGCGAGGTTAAAGATCGCCGGAACGTAGCGACTTTGCGTGTAAGCTGGCCAAAAGTAGGTCGGGCGCGCAACAATGAAATAAAATACAACTGTTGGCGTTAATGGAATGATATTTGATCCGAAGTCTGACCACTTTGTGACAACAGAATTGGGATTTCGATCAAAATAATCGTACCACGTCCTCGCCAACTCCGGTCGAGCTTCCTATTAATGTAAATACTAATTTTGATAATTATATCCACAGATTCAAATTTAAAAGCCATCATTTTTCTTACTGTTTTAAAGATTTCTGGCGGAACGTTAACCATTCCTTCTACGATTGTTGGAGTCGACTTAAAGTATTTTAAAACCTGCTTCGACCACGTCGTAATCACCGATACATTACCCTTTACTAATTTATCTCTTCTAATTCTGTTCTTGATAGCATAGATTTCTGTGTTATCTTTCAAGGTCTGTTTTGGTTATTGCTGTGATTCCTTGGCATGCATATTTGCGTTCTTGAGTATTTTTGGATCGACGCACTGCAATCGATAATTCGCATCTGTCTACTATCGTTCTTGTTTGTTTCTTTTTTGCTTTTTTGTGTCACGTCTGGTCCCGTAAACTCGATTCGTTTGGTGCCGACAGAGATGTTCGACTAATCTGTTAGCTCCGATGACGTAAGCTTCTCTACTTCTCTCGATTTATTCTCCTTCTTACCATCCTCTTACTCATTTCTCATTGTAGAAAACATTAAACAGAAGGTGGAGATGAAAGTTAATGATACTATCTATCGATGAAATGCAAAAAAAATAATTAACATTTTTAATAATGTTAAGTATTTCTCTGAAATATAAATACAGTATATTGAACATAAATGTATTTTGCAAAGTTTTGTATGTAAGATGCATTTTTACACTTCTTTGCCAATTGTGTGTTTATTCGTTATATTCTTATATAATAAAAACATTCGAAGATTAATATGTCTTTCCTTAATCATATTCGATTTAGTTTTTCCTTAAGTTTCGATTTCTTATATTTAATTATATTATGTGTAGTGTATATATATATAATATCAATAGCTTGATAGATCCACTCTCTGTGTATATATATCGAGCGTGACCCTCTGAGGGATTGGTCAGTGTTTTCTTGTGTGATATTGACGGAAACGTGATTTAAATATATATTTTTTTATAATTTAATGATTAATAAACTTATACTGTTTTAACTTGTCCAATTATTTCGATCTCATTTTGAGACTCCATTTTACCATTTTAGGCCCGGAAATGGCGGACAGTATTGTATTGGAGAAAGGAAAAGATATAGAATATGTCAAACGGAGGTAAAAACGGAGTTGTATAAATTACATAGGAAAAACGAATAGAAATTTGTAATTTCAGTTAAATTCTACATTCTTCTACAAAATTTGACATTTATCTTTTAGCCTTGCCCGGAAAATTCCCCGAGTTTTCGTTCGGTGCAGTGCAGTGAATTCGATAACATACCTTACAAGGAGCAGCTGTACACCTGGCTCCCAGTTTCTACGCCTTGTAAATATTTTAAACGTTTATTAAGTATAATTCTAATAATAATTTATGGAATATTACATACAAATATATGAATTTCTATTTAACATTTTTACTTAAATGCAATAAACAAAAAAATTTAAATATGATTTGTGAAATTTATTATATAGTGCTCGAATAATACTGTACTTTTAAATATAAATTTGATAATTATTCATTTTACAATTTACGTCATCGTAATTTATTGAAAGGATTCAATTTTTCCTCATTTAAATGGAAATTAAATAATCTAATTCGTACAAATTAATGTATAATTAAAATTCGGCGTATTAATTTT
This sequence comes from Centruroides vittatus, assembly GCF_030686945.1. Lineage (NCBI taxonomy): Eukaryota > Metazoa > Arthropoda > Arachnida > Scorpiones > Buthidae > Centruroides > Centruroides vittatus. Next base: position 325,398 of record NW_027122360.1, on the reverse strand, counting down.
ACAGTAACCCCTTGTCAGTTGCATTGCAAGCCGAAAGGAAAGTTTTTCTCTGTTATGCTGTCGGATACTGCGAAGGATGGCACACCCTGCAATCCCGGTACAAATGACATGTGCATTAATGGAAAATGTAGGGTGAGAAACTTTTCTATCTACGTAATTACAGTGTAAATATATATATCTATATTCCATAATTAACTAAATAAAAATTTTAATATTAATGTTCCTCACAAGTTAACATTCGGTGAAGAATTTTAAAGAAAAACACTTGGCGAATGCCATTATAGACGACTCAAACAATTTAAAACGTTGCTTTAAACTGTTTTCGGGTATATCGATTGATATCGAGTGGACTGAAAATTCAATTATTCAACAGAATTGGCTTGGAAATTTTATTATTAAATTTTTCAACAACTTTTAAGTAGGGAGGCTTTATGATTCATTTACATATGCTTATCGCTTATGTGTTTATAAGTTGTATAACAAATGCGAACGATTAGTGTGTCGTGTTAATTTATAATAATAATTTACACACGTATTGAACATATTGTGCAAATCGTGAATTTATACATTAAATGAATGTCATCGTTTCAAAATAAGCTTCTTGAGATTATTATATTTCTTGAAAACAGTAACAATTTACATTAAAAATCTATGAGCTAACTCTTTTAATGTTTTCGTCACATTAATCTTGCTTCTGTGTGTTTGCTGAACTGTTAAATTGTATATTTAATATTTTATTTGCCAGACAATTTCGCATTTCAAATTAAATTCGCGGTTGATAATTCCAATTTCGCGAAATTTTGTTGTAATAAACATCACCAAAAACTGAGAAATAATAAGTGTAATAACGTTGTCACGTTATCTTCTGAAATACCTTTAGTTCTTTCTGGAATTTAACTTTCTCTTATTGTTGAAAATACCCAAAACTTGTTTTATTGGAGTATTAACATACAATAAGGGAACACCATAATGCAACTTTTAACAGCATGCATTGACGATAAATAAAATAATACTTTTTAATGCTTGCAATATTAAAGCCGAACGAACTGTTGAATTATTGTGATATAATATGGTTATATTATTAATTAAATACAAAATAATTTAAAAGGTGTAAAATAGAATGAAATAGAATCAACATATAATTTTGAGTCTTGTAAATGATAAATCAAGAGGCTCGAAATTATATGTTTATGGACAAATAATTTCCAGCCTCTTGATTTATCATTTACAAGACTCAAAATTATATGTTGATTCTATTTATTTATGATGGTTCTCTAATCAAACAAGTTTTGGATATTTGTAGAGATTGGATGGTTTAAATATGTTACCAAATCTTCCAGTCTGAATACCGGTATTAAATAAGTACTCACTTTTTGAACCTTTGTATCCGGTACTTTTTTACTCTCCAGAAAACAAACGTTTTCGGCCTCACTCGAGGTCTGCTCCAGGTTAAGAAAACAAAAGAACAAAAGAAAACTGGCTTCCCAATTATTTGAATTATTCTTCGAGGAACGTTTAGCTTTAAAATAAATTCGAACGTAATTTTCGAATATATGCGTGACGCTACGTAGCGTTGTCGTCTTTCTTGTTCTTCGCATACGTAACACACAGGCGTATGAAAGTGCGTTGCCGTCTTTTAGAGTTTATACATTTCCCTGCACGGCCGGCTCTGTATATTTCAAGGGCTTCGAGGGCCCTGATGTCTTCCGTCTGAAAGCTCTATTTATCAATCTGGCATTGGATAGGTCCGCGTGAATCTCTGGATCGGTGGCGTAGGTGGATAAGGCGGTGGTATAACGAGCATGGTTTATATCGTATCTGTGCTCCTTGAGCCTCTGTTGGATGGAACGTTTAGTGGAGCCAATGTATACTAATTCCCGCCTAAATCTGTCATGTCTCACTGGAATACTGTATACGCCTGGAGCCCGAAGATGGTTCATTTTGTCTTTGGTGTTGCGCAATAATTTATAAATATCTGGGGACCTTCTGTATGTCAATCTGGTACCAGTTTTGGTTGCAATTTCTTTATATAAGGCTGAAATCGCCGGTTGTATTCGACAACTGCGTATCCGCTGGCTGGTTCTTGATTCCGATCCTCATTTCTAGCCCTTTGAGTAATGGGTGTACTTTGCGTATCCCGTGGTCTGGAATAGGCCCGTGCTAACTTTCGTATTAGTTCTTTTTTGTATCCATGTGCCATCGCGATGCGTTCTATCTTCTGTAGTTAAATTATAGTATCGTTCCACCTGGAAGGGTGCGTATACGCTCTTCTAATTAAAGCCCGGAACGCTGCGATTTTATATGTGTAAGGGTCGGCTGAGTTTGCTGGTATAAACCGTGGGATGTAGCCAGGTTTATAATATATACCAGTTTCAATCCTTCCTCCATTCAGTCTGATGTTGATATCCAAGAAGTGGACATTGGTGATAGACATTTGGTCCATTTTAAGGGTCAACCCGTATGGATTGATGAATAAAGACGTGTAAAAGTTTTATCCGTCTCCCCTTTTTATCCTTGCTGGCTCAATTTATCCAAAACCACCATCAAATTCCTAACAAAGGTTTATGGACCCAGTAATGTCTTTATAATTATTTGTTCGATGTGATACTGGATTTATATGTGATTTGGTGGGATATCCGAAAGATAACGTGTGAGATGAAAAATTTACAATTTATTTTGGAAGTTGACGAACCCTTCACAAAGGAAGGGTTGGTCAACTTCCAAAAACTGAATGGTTCATCTAATATATCATCATAGCAATTCGACATAAAAATGCTGTTGATGAAGGAAGATCTGCGGGCAGCAATCGAGATCCTACGGCGAAGGAAAAAGTTGTGATCGAAGGGCGTTAGGACGATAGCCCTGATAGTTGAGGACCATATCAAAGTCGATATGCAACATTGTACAAGTGCCAAAGAATTATGGGATACTATAGTAAATCTCTACGAAGATGAGTATGCTGTAAAGGCTACAGATAAAAAGAGAACTATATTCCATCGATTTTAACACGTGCTTAGGTACGGCCGCTTATATTAATAAAATACAAACTCTTATTGACCAATTGAGGAAAGTTGGTTGTACAGTTGATGATCAGGAACGTGCCGAATTATTATTCATGCGTCTACCGGAGGAATATGATAGTTTAGTAACCAATTTAACGATTGCCACAGACACAAAATTAACCTCAGTTGCAGTCAAAGCTAAATTGCTGCAACAGGCTGCCAGAAAAAATGAATGCAGTAGTACTAATGACTCAAAAGAGTTTAGTGCAACAAAGAAACCGTTTCGATAGAACATCGCAAATGTCACAGTGAACCAGATAAAATCGTTTAACTATAAACAAGCGTTGACGCACACAATCTGACTAGATAATAGACAGTGGTAACGCTCATCATTTAAGTTATTCTCGTGAGCTTTTCGTAAACTTTAGACCTGCTAATTATGTGATATGTGTGGCAAATGATTCGAGTTATGAGAGTTGAGAGTAGCAGGTGAAGGCGATATATCCTTGTGCTAACGTGTAAACGTGAAAGATGTACCCTTCAATTGTATACTAAGAGATGTCTGGGTATATGCCCGAAGCGACTGTCAATCTGTTATCAGTAAGGCTAGGCTTACCAAGAGAGACTCGAGTTACTCATTTTTATGGAAATAAGTGTGTCATCAGAAAGGGCGAATTTATGTTATGCCACAGCAAAGAAAGTAAACCACTATATATATACTTATATGCACTTATATGTAGGCCACAAACGAATGGGACATCCGAGTGAAGCTACCACGAAACATATTAAAAGAGAAACCAAACAGCGTCGACTACAAAACAGTACGAAATGAAGTTTGTGATGTGTCTACCAAAGGTAAAAGACAACGTCACCCGTTTGGCCAAAGAAAAAATTATAAAACAAAAGGTCTATTAGAGCTAGTCCAAAGTGACGTATGTGGCCCTGTGGGAGTGAATCACTTGGAGATGAGAAATATTTGCTGACTTTCATTGACGATTATTCGGGATGGATTTATGTATATCTCCTAAAATCAAAAAAGTGAAGTACTTAATTGTTTAATAAACTATAAAAGATTGGTAGAAAATCAAACATGATAAACAAATAAAAACCTGCGAACTGATAGCGGCGAATATGTGAATAGTCAATTTAAAAGCTTTTTGAGTAAAAATGGAATAATTTCACCAGCTTACTTCTCCGTACTCACCACAACAGAACGGAAAATTCGAGCGGATGAACACAACTTTATTAGAAAAGGCCCGTTGTATGTTGCTCGAGGGTAATATTCCACCGGAGTACTGGGGAGAAAGTGTATTAACAGCAGCTTACATCGTCAATCGTATTCCACAAAAGAATGGAAATATTCCGTATGAGAAATGGTTTAAGCGAAAAGTGAGTTTCAGACATCTTAGAGTATTCGGATGCACAGCTTATGTACTGTACAGTATGTACTGTACATGTACATAAGATGCAACGAAAGCACAAGTTTCAAGCACAAGCACGAAAATGCATCTTGCTTGGTTATTCTCCCACCATGAAAGTGTACAGACTGTATGATCCCAGCAACAAGTTCATTGTGATATCACGAGACGAGACGTGAAATTTGATGAAATGTCAAGAGATACAGCTGACAAAAAAACAGATAGAAACCATTCACGTATTCCTTATCTCTAGTTCAGATGATAAAAAAATAGGTTGAACACAGATGAACATCAGAGGTTAGCGGGGGCTGATTCCCAACGTGAAGACGGATACTCAATGTATCAACGTTGACTCCATGATCTCCGATGACGAATCTGAGGAGCACGAGCACAAACAAGAAGCAGAGCCATTCATCTGTCTCGACAACAAGAGCTGGATTAAGGAGAAAGATTGGACCACCACACACAAAGATACGGCAATCCAATTGTGTATGCAGTAGGTCAAGTGCCTTTTTCATATATGCAAGCAAAAACCCAAATTCTAAAGACTGGATTAATGCAATGAAAACAGAGTTAAAGGCGATTCAATCAAATCAAAAGGTATGGACATTAATGTAAATTGTCCTACTGATAAAAGAGCGATAAAAACTAAATGGATTTTTTATAAAAAAGGAATTAGATGGGAAAAGTAAATTCAAAGCTAGGTTAGTGGAGTAGATTTTGGGGAAACGAATGCATCGACCGCCAGGAGCACAACCATTGGGGACGCTGTTTGCATTAGCCACAATGAAAAACTTAGAACTCGAGCAGTTTGATGAAACAGCTTTTCTTAATGGAGAGCTGCAAGACGAAATCTTTGTAACTCAGCCAAAAGATTTCAGTGTAGAAGGGAAAGAGAATTGGGTTTATAAGTTGCATAAAGCATTATACGGATACAAACAATCGGAGCGCGTTGTTGTTGCAACAAACACTAAAAGAAAAATGAATGCAGATCAAGTTGCAGACGTCAAGCTCTGACGACTGTTTATATTATAGGGCTGAAGGTACGAAAATTTTATTACTGCTGATTCATGTAGATCAGGAGTATCAAACTCCAACTCCTTAAGTGCCAATTTTTTGTCTCAATGTAATTTGTTTGATGAAACCGTGTCTTTTTCTATAATTTAGGCTTAGTAAACACCAGTGTTGTGTTGTGTTACAAGGACACTTGGCAAGTTTTCCATCAAATTTCTTTATTCAGTTTAGTCGGCTAAACTGAATAAAGAAATTTGATGAAAAATTTGTCAAGTGTCTTTGTAACACAACACAACACTAGTGTTTACTAAGTGCAAATGTAATACTAAGTATAAGTAAGAAGTATATATAAAAATGATTTTATTAAAGAAAAAAGTTATATTTTTTTTAAGTAGAGACGTATTAAACCGAAATATTTTGAGGATCCAAAAACTTGATTTCTTTACGCTTCATCATCTCCTCGATGTTGTATTGATTTTCAAAATGGACCGATATTCATCTGTAAGTCTTGAACGGTATTTAGATTTATTAATCTTCATTGTTGAAAACATCTGTTTACACACACACACATGAACTTCCAAACATGCATAAAAATGTGGGCAGCGTGGTTCCTCGAGTTTGGATAGCTATTTTGATTTTTGAAGTTCTTTGTATAAAATGCCAAAACGTCAAGTTCATTGAAATTGCGTTTTAAAGTAGTATCACAGTGCAAATTCTATTAGTTCCATTTGCATTTAAGTCGGTTCTTTACCAACATCGAAACGTAAATACACCATTAAAAAGAGGAAAATCGTACGTATTGAGCTCGCGAAAATCTGCAGAACGACTATCAAAATTCAAAAATAAGACCAAAGCGAACGGTTAGAAAAATCTAATTTATCTGCATTATACAATGCTAGGGAAATGGTCTAGTTAAAAATAAACAAATAGCATTATTGAATTGATGTCGTAGGCCGCAACTAATTGTCTCTCGGGCCATATCTTTGACATGCCTGATGTAGATGATGATAGCTCATAATAATGGTAAATGAGTGGACGAAAATAAGCGGAGATTAACAGAATCGTTCAAACTAAAAGACTCGGGTTCTAAAGTCCTTCTTAGGGATAGAGATTAAAAAGGATTGCGACATTGGCACAATTACACTAAGCCAGGAAAAATACATTCGTGAAATTCTAGAACGTTTTTTATGGACAAATGCAATGCAGTTTCAACTCCATGCGATTCTAGTAAGAAACCTGAGGCGACAGATTCTGAGTTAATGTCGAAAATACCCTACCAGCAGGGCAATCGGCTGTTTAATTAATGTATGCCGCAGTAATGATCCGTTCTGATATCGCGTATATAGCCCGATATTCGAGCAAGTATAATAATGCGTTTGATAGAACTCACTGGGAGGCAATAAAGTGTTTAAGTATTTAAAGGGAACTGCAGATGTAACGCTTAGCTATCAAAGAAACGGAAAAATGGACATTGCAGGCTTCTGCGATGCTGATGATGCTGGCGACGGAGATGACAGAAAATCATGTTCTGTCATCTCCGTTTATGTTTTAAAAAAGGAAACAACCCTGGTCAAGCTGTAAACAAACCAGTGTCTTTCAACGTGCGAAGCGGAATACGTAGCAATAACCGAAGCTAGCAAGAAAGCAATTTGGATAAAATTGATATTAAGAGAAGTGCTATCGAGCGAACTTAAAACAAAAACGATTTGTATATTTCCGATAATCAAGCAGCGATATGTTTGGCCAATGGGGAAGGCTCTCGCAAAAGGACAAAACATATTGACTTAAAATTACATTTTCTGAAGGACCTCGTCAGTGAGGGTAAAATCAAACTAAGGCACATCTCAACTGAAAATATGCCTGCAGATATATTGACAAAGGCTCTCGGTCCTAATGAAAATAAGAAATGTTGTAAACTATTGGATCTTAATATTCATTAATATTATCATTGACCTTTGACCAGGCGACAGCCACGCGGGGGTTTGTTAGGAATGTGCGAAAGTTTGGCGTCTGAAAGGCAGGATGTGGTGTACGATGACTGTTTACTCTGGTTACCTGTGACTCTTTGGACACTTAATACCTTACCCCTTTGTAACGTTCTTATGACTGTACCTCTTCGATGAATAAACACGTATAAAAGTTTTATTCGTCTCCTCTTTTTCTCCTTGCTGCCTCAATTTATCCAAAACCACCGACAAACTTCCTAACAATAACGAGATATTAAACGAAGTAGACGCCAACACGTGGAATTTTTCCCGTTTTGTTGACTTTAGGGGTCTCAAAACGTCGAGGTTTGCGGAAGGTATAATTTAACGTTATTCCCTTATTGTGTATAGCCTACATTACAGCCGGGAAAGTAACACTATTATGGAAGGTCATTCGCTTTTATTTGCTCGGTTTAGCCTATATGTTAATGTTCTTTACACGTGATTTAGAACAATTATATTTAATTTTTATTCGACGTATTCATCGTTTAACTCTTTAAAACTAGCAAAGTATACTCGGGGTTGCTGGAGAACTTAGGGATAGGTATTACAATTTTTGTGTTACTACACAATTGAATAGGGTTGAGTTGTCCTCGTTATAAAGTAGCGTATGTTTTTCACCGAGTGGCATAGAGCAACTATACAAAATTTGATGCAAATCAGTCAAACGATTTGGCAATTTGTGTAGATTACTTTGTGTAGATACTGTATCTCATAGCATAAGACTAATTCTTATTTTTAAATAATGGAACGGTAGGATTAATACTAAAACAAAGAACACACGAAAATACTGTAGACCTAAGAACAAAAGTTTAGTTTCACCTAAGGGAAGTAAATTCGCTCTTTATAGTTGTAAGTTTCTGATAATGTAAGGATATTATATATATATATATATATTGGGATATAAGAAAGATACGACCAAGATAATATAAACAAAATAAACTTACACAACTACTCGAACTGCACGAATCAAAACCGAAACCGAATAGATAAGAGAATAAGTTTAAAAATGCCATCAGTGGTGACTCGGAAGGGAGTAGTCAAACGACAATACGACGTTGCCAGACAAATGCTGCGGTAAAAACATCTTTCTCGAGTACTTTCCTTTCTTAATATAAAAGTAGTTTATATCTCAGGTTTATCCGAAAGGAATAATCTTTCCATTAGCAAATAATTTAAGAAATCGGTTCGTTAGACTCCGAGATTACCTCCAGCAAACAAAAAACGAACAAACATTCTCTATTTATTATATATAGATATAGATATAGACGACATACAGATTATCAGGAAATCAATATCCTCTTTACTTAGAATACTACAAAAAGTAATAATAAAATAAATTTCAAACATTATCATCAGATAACGAGCAAATATTTGTTGTGACATGGTCACAATGCCGTGCTGAAATTTTTAATCATAATTAAATTTTACTCGCTATTTTAACTTATTTCATTTAAAATATATGCTTTCCACCTCAAATTAATAGTGGTTTGCGCCTGTACATCATACTTTTCCTTTAACAATAAAGTCGTGCCGGTCGTCTAACACCTTTCGAGATAAAATTTTTGAATGGAAATAACGTGACTTCCGGTTTGCGTGGGAAATACGTATATCGTTAATCGGGCCTCCTGTTCCTAAGCTCTCCATATCTGGTCTCGATTTTCATCTATAACTCCGTTTTCGAGATTAAGGAAAGACAAACAGGCAACAGACAGACAAATGACAGTGGGAACTTATAGGTCTAAATTTTTCACATTGCAGTCCAATAAACCTTTCAAACTCGAAATAGCTTGCATAAATATTTAAAAAGATTCTATATCGCTGTTAAAAATTAAAAGTTTATTGCCAAATGTCATGTTGGGTCAACGAGACGAACACGCACGCGTCTCATGTAACACATTATTATTGTTTCCCCCCTTTTTTCCTTTAACGGTTCGCTCTGTCCCATTAGTAATTCAGTCTCACACCCGAAGAACTGCCGGCAGTTCGAAAACGTTTGTGGTGATTAACATCCTTTAATTTTTATTTTTTTATATCACACCGGTTATAGGTTCTAAGAGTGCAGTATTTTACACATCCCGGTGTTCTCCGGTGCAGTTTAGTTTATTGCCAAATATTAAAACATATATTAAAGCTCCGCTTACTTTAAGAATTTCATACAACCGCGTTATATATTCCAGGTTATTTAATTATATTTAAAGGAATTATTATGCCACCGATTTCACGTTATAAATGTAGGCTGTGTGTAACCGAACGACACTTTTTGTGTTTTTGTACAGATTAAATAAATACTGTGTGCATTTTAATAGGCTAGACACGGGATGTTCTCGACTTTCTAATAACACTTCGAGCTCTTTGAAAGTTTTAAATGAATATCCTTATTAAATTTACCAATTTGTCAAAATGTTAAACTAGTTTAACCTATATTTAACAATAAGCCTATATATTAATTTTAATTTACTACGTTATGAAATCAGAATATAAAGTAAATAAATATTCTGTATATATTATAAAATATATACAATTTGCGTGCTGTATACGAGTGAGTTTGTTGGTATTTCTGCTATAGCTCCATCTTTAAATTACTTGATAAAATATAGTTATTATTAACTCTTCCTTTGTTCTACATTCTAACTCAATTAACACAGAAATTTGTATTTGAATTTAAATAAATAAACTCGTTCTTTACACTAAAAAGTATTTCACCCACCGTATTGTACTTTTTAAATATTTATATACCATAAAGTAATTAATTCTGGAGCAGTTTCTAGACACTTTACTCCATAATCGAATATTCTGTAGACGACTTTACCACGTAACACGTATTGCGTCGAATTCATTAGTTTTCTCCGGCCCCTGCCAAATGTTGATTTATTTGTATCAACAGCTTAAATGCCATTTGGCCTTGAAATAGTAGTCAGGATATTACACCATATCGCGAGGTCATAAACGTTATTTGTTGTTAACTTTTGACAGAGGATCATTTTTTATATCTGTTTACATACACCGTTATCGAATTTCCCTGTAATCTAATACGTGGAAATATATAAGCGTGACACTAAATACATTTATTTTATATTGTGATATTATTTATAAATAAATTCGCTTAATAAATTACGTTGTGTTTATATATAATATGGCAATAATTTAAAACAATTCACACCTTTTTACACTGGCCATTTGTTCATTTTCTACTCGCAAGTTTGGCACGGGCGTTAAATTCTTCCTCATCTTATAAGTCAATCGATAATTGAATTGAATTCTTGATAATTTATTTTGATCTTACGACAAAATATTAATCAACTTATTTTATTGTTATTATGTTTAAGAAACATTAACCTCGTAATAAACTTCGGTAAATACTAAGATTAAGATTGCTTTTGTAGAGTTAAATACTTTCTTTCCTTATATTTTAGTGGGCGATATAACTTTCCAAGTGTTCAGGATAGTTTGGTGGAGGTTTCTAATTAAGTGACGGTGAAACAATTAGATAATTGTTTGTACCGATGACCACGAATGCCGCTTCTTACGCGCGATATTAGATTTATTTGATGATTTCTACAGATTTGCTATTCTTAAAGCGGATATTTTAGAAACACGTCAGCGAAATAAAACGATTTTTACACTTTTATCGATAGCACTGATGTCTGACATGTTATGATGAAATGTTTCGTCTGTCAAGAACAAAAATGTAAACAAATCAAGCATAATTCTAGCCAACTAATTGCAGTATATAAAAATATATACATTGTTTTGTTTTATATTTTCAGTTTGTATGTTTCGTTATTTTAGAATTGCATTTGTAGTCAGTGTATATAACATGGCTACTGTAGAACTGATAAATATGGCTTATTTTTATATCAGTTTTCGGGTATTTTAATACTAAATCGTCTTTATAATTGGAATATGTTTGAATAAGAAGTTTGTAATTCGATGTAGAAACTTTCTAATACATTAGATATTTATGCGATATCGCTGCATCTGTAAATAACATTTGTATTATTTAAAATAAATCATCTCCGCTTTTAATATTGATAATTCACTTCTGAATTTGAAATTCTCATCTTGTGTTTGACTGTGAGACACGAATGTTTTAATATCAGGGAAGCATTACTGACAAGCTTGTAACTCGATGCTTCCACATCAAACACGGCACAAGCTATTGAAGCTGTTTATGGTATTTTTCACGCAGTTTTTTACGTCCTTTCAAATTTGTGAGATTTATACTATGTCCGATCATTTGTCACGAAACGTTTATAATTAATTTTAGTGACCGTGACCATCGTTTTCGTTGCAGAAAAATACTTTCGTCTCGTTTTTGCACATTTTTTTATGTATGTTAAAGACATTAAAGGTGCAAAAACATTAAAAGAATATTTCGGATATTATTCTTTGGTATCTCCGAGATAGTCTACATTCGTGTCAGTCGCAGAATTCAAAGGATTTATTTGCAGTCACGTGCGTCTTTTTATCAAAGGGTTAGAGCCTACAAATATGCAGAGTGATTGAAAAACGACTTTGAAGGCGTATAGAATTCTAATCGGGAGACTCGCAGAATCGGTTGAATCGTTAATTATTACAAAACACATCAAACTTTATCTGGAACGGTCGTCCTGTCAGTACCATTGGTTATACGGAAGACATAACACCCGAATTAAATTACTTGCGTGTCTGTTGTCATCCCGGTAACTATCTACGGTAATTCGAGTTTTGAACTCGGTGACATTTGCAGGCAAAACACCACGTCTTTAACGAAACCTCAGAAGCATATATCCGGGATTTCCTCAATAAACGTGACTAAGGTCGGCGGATTGGTCGAGCAGATTTGACAACTCGCGAATTTTCTTACGGTGTCTCGTTAAATATCTAGTGTTTATTCCGTTCTTTCCTGCCAATCTTACAGAACCGAAAACTCGGACCACAATCACGGTTATCGAAGTGACAAAACACACGCTGCTTCGAGTTTGGCAAGAAATTAATGCGGGTAGAATCATCAATAACGCTTATACAAAACTGTTCCACGTAAAACTTGATGTGTTTTGCTATAAATTAATGCCTGAACCGATTCCGTAAGTCTTCTGATTAAAATTCTATATGCTTTCAAAGTTGTAGTCTTTTTTTAAGTTAATATTAATACAAAAAATTTAATGAAATTATTTTAATATCAAATCTATATAATTTTTTGTTCTCAAAAATACTGGTATAATTAAAATATTAATTAATAAGTATCGCAATTATAATGGTTATTATTTAGAAGATCCAGGACTTGATCTATATCTGCGATGACTAATGACTGAATCGAACTTGTTTAATTTGATAATGCCGCTATAAAAGACAAGTTATTAAGTATCTTTACAGTAAACAGTTACTTACAGATAGAGATATTGCTTCATACAATAACAACATTTATCAATTATTTATTTTATATAAGTTTTTTCTAGTCGATCCCAGAATCTTATCTGCCTTTATACACTTAATGTTTATAAATTCTTTAAAATATTCATTCGGTCGCAAGATTTTTGAATATGAAATCTGTTTTATCTATTGCAAGTAATTTGAATGTTTATTAATTAAAAGACATCTCAACATTTCGTGGAATTTATCAAAATGATTCGTAAAACATACTTTTCTATGCGATAATTTAACTCTTAAAAATGAATGTTTCGTGTTCATTAAATACAAAACGTATTCATTATAATACAAGGCCCTCTCGTATTAACGTTTATTTCTATTTTGAATAAAGACAAACGTTTTCTCTAAATTTTAACATCATCCGAATAATATTTTACGTCCTTCTCCAGCATTCCTCACACTAATTTTAATATTTTTCTATATTTTTCTGGACGTCTTCTGTGCCGAGAGTTGAAAGAGATTAAAACAGCCGAGATAGTTGTATCCTATTTGTTACGTATCTGTTCCAAAGGAACCGGTCACCCAGTAATCTGAATTTTCGTTATTACTGGCGTAGCTGGCGAAAGTCCTTCTAGAAATGAAAATATATAAAGAGTAGATTAAAATCGAGCCATGGCTGATTCGTGCTATGAACTGCGAGAAGATTTTGAGCGGAGTTGAAAACGAAGAAATCGCCATGGCTGTAGCCGAATCTTGTCCCCTATTACCAAATAAATTATTTGTTTTTGTTATCATTTAACAACGAATAATGATATTTGTAAAATATCTTTTTTCTGTACTTAATCAGTGACGTTTGTAAACAAAAATTGATGGAATGGTCGACTCCTTTCCTTTATATTCATAGCTGTCGGCGCCACTCCATATACCGGTATTTCCCGCGGTTCTCGAGCAAATTCCACCATGTCCGCCATATTATAATTATGTCCAAAAATTAATTAAACGAATCGTTACTAGAAGATACGGTTTCGTGTACGGGGCTTTGTGGTTATTCTATATATACACTAAGTCAACGTAAAGGATGCGGCCGAGGTTAAAACCGATATAGTCGGTATATTAAGGCCTACACGGTACTTTTTGGGTACATAAATTATAAGTTTATAATTGTATTTTTAAACTGGAACATTATTACATTTAATTACAGAACGTCGCTTGCGATTGGGGGATCGATTCAAACGCTCAAGAGGATCGATGCGGGATTTGCCACGGAGACGGAACCCAATGTCAAACCATACACGGAAACTTTCTACAAAAGAAAGGTTTAGGTACGTATTCCGGCCGTCGATATTGCACGGATATAAATATATAAATAACCTTTGTAATTATTTCTTTCTCAGGTTACGTCGAAGTATTAAAAATACCAACGGGAGCCAGAAACTTTCGTATCGAAGAATTGGGGGATGCAAATAATTACATAGCCATTCAAGACAGTAGCCGGGAGTTCCAGTTAAACGGTCAATGGTTTATACAGTGGAGCGGCGAATATCCTGTGGCCGGTACCATATTTTATTACAGTCGAGAGGGAGAGGAAGAATCGTTGCACGCTCCCGGACCCACCAAAGAACCCGTATATATCCTGGTAATTATTTTTACTCCCACGATTACATTCGTATACCCTACGGTATACTCGTCGTAAAACATAAAGTTTAAATTCGCAATTAATCCCAGACAAATGAAAAACAAGTTGAGGAATACCGGCGGGGGATACCGCGCGATATCAAATTCGCGCTAATTGGTCATTCAACTTCCACCAGTACTTCAGAGAAATAGCATTAACTACCGAAATAACTATCCGTAAGTCCTTATTGACCGCCGGTACGCATCTTGCGTGTTAGATTAATACTCCGTATTCCTTTATTTTCTTTTCTCGATTCGGCACTTGGCCAGAATGATCGCCGTCGACATTTTCCAGATGTTAATTAACTTTTCCTCTTCGTCGGAACTATCTACATTCCCCCAAGAATTATCATTTTCTCTTTCATTCCTCATTCACTCCTAATCTCTCCATTATAAAACGTCTTGCCAGTGTTCGTGTTATTTTAATATAATATTTTAACGTAAGTGTGAATTTACAGTTTAATACCGAACAAAACTGATTTACGACGTATTTTGTTTATTTTTTAAAATCGCTTTTTACAATTATTATTGAATGTAATGTGCTAATTATGCCATGGTGTTAAAATAATATTAATTAAAACCGAACCTGGAAAGAGAAAATTCAATTTCTCTAAAACTCTAAAAAATAGGCAAAAATATTCCAGTGTGAACTATACAAATCTATTTACTTCTAATTTTCTTATACGTCTTCTAAATAGATAATCTTACAGCATAAACCACTCCTCTTCATCCGTCTCTATCAACCGGTCTCGTCCACTTTCTAATATTCTCAGGCCGTTCCTCTTTTCTCTCTGCTTTTCCTTTTAATATTAATCTAGTATCTGCTGCATACAGCCTGTCGGCCTATGTCGACCACGCTTTCTTTACCACGACGTTATTCGTCTCCATAAGTTTCTTTTTTGTCCACCTTCCTTGCTTATTTCATCCACAGAGCTTATCTTTTTATCCTTCTATAACACCGGGTTTCAGACGTCTCGGTCCTCCTACATATATAAGCCTCTATATATACTATAGCTAGATAAGCCTATATACATACAACCCACGTGTAAACATCTATATAGAACCTATATGTATAGCCTCTATAGGCTTACATATAGGCTGTACATTGTTATACGTGTATATATGTATATGTATATATATATAATATTACGCTTCAAAGTAACTATTTTTTTGTTTTTTCTTATAAATATAGTAAAAAATAGAACTTTTAAGGAAGAACAGAAAGAAAATATTACACGATGAAGCATATTTTAGTGCTGCAGTATAGAAGACGGTTTTCGAAACGAACAATTATACTTGTTATTTTCAAATATATTTTCCATTAGCAGTGGTATATAATTAATTATAATTTGATGCAATTTTAGATAATTCACTCACAAGGAAACTTCTGTCCTCCGTGTATTATAATAAATCAACTAACTTCAAGGATACAGTTATTTGCCATTCCGTTTCTGTGCAAATTTTGGGTTTTATGTGCCATAAGATTACTAATTAATTATTTATTCGTCGATGATAATGTAAATTACTCTATTAGATATTAACCGACATTAAAATTCTCTTACAGCTTCTCTTCCAGACTGAAAATCCCGGTTTGTCCTACGAATACACAATTCCAAATAAAAATATCACCAGAAAACCAGAATTCCATTGGCAGTACACTGACTGGTCTGTCTGTTCGGCTACTTGTAACGGAGGTAAGTCATTTAATTAATGTAATTTATACACTTTAGATTGATGCATTTATCGATTAAATAATACCAGAGCATTGGCTGCTATAATTCTTTGCGCGTTTTATACGGAATGGTCCGTTAACCGTTGTAAAATACTAAATTACTGCCTTATTACTTACAAATTTTACTAAGATTGTCCAGAATGAGGTTCGACACACGAATACTTGTCGAAAACACCGTTAACTGACGTTTAAGCCGCTTTATATATTCTAGTTTCACTTTTATAATCTTTAAATTCAAATATATTTTGAAATTTTGGTGTGATAGTGAGTAGAAGAATCCTTTGTTATTGTATTTATCCACACATAAAAAGATTTGAATAATTGTTAACACTACAGGAAATTAGTTTTATTATTTTGTATGAAACTTGTACGCCATCTTTCGGACACATTCGATACAATTTACCAGTCGTCTTGGAATTTTTTATTATCACACGCTGTTGTTTATATCAGTTATTTTCACCCGGTGTGCTACGGCATACTGATTGAGAAGTAGATATCCTACTTGCTATAGTAATAATTTTCAACCGGTAGACTGCCCTATTGAGAACGACCGATTTAAGTTCCATCAACTCTATAAGATGGTATTTTGATTTAAATGAACAATATATAAGTGTGTCCATAAAATGAAAATAGAAATGCAAATTAAAACAGTCCAACTCCGCCATCGTAAAGCCAAGGCATCCCATCCCTTATAAGTTGAGCCAAAATAGCGTAAAAAGGGGTGACGAGGCCCGAACAGAGTTTGGTAGAGGTGAGATCGGACCGGTGAAAAATGTAAGGCCCTACAAACAGTTATAAAATTTATGAATAAAACACAAATTAAAATAGATTCTCCCGTTACGTTTCTCATGTGTAAGAGTAAATTTGGAGCCTCGCTCGAACCGAATAATTCGCTAGGCCCCTTCATGGATTATTTCGATATTAGAGAATCTTTTATGATGCTTTCAACAACGGAATATTTCAGATATATTTATAGAAATTCAAAAATAGTCAAACGTTCTAGGTCCTAAGTATTTTTAGATTTATTCAGTACTGAATACAGTATATACTTTTTTTTTATGGTCTTTATTTCACGTAAACACACTTCATTCGCTACTTTGATTCTTTCCATGCACATTCTTGGTTTAATTAATTCAAGCTTTTTCATTATAAAATAAACTATTAATTTTTAATTCGTTGTATACTGTATGTGAAAAATAGAGTACGTTCGTTTGTTGATTTTTAATCAATTTTGCTAAACATTTACATTTTTCGACAACAGATGGTGCTACAGACACTAAAACTTCAAAAGTGAAAATTTCAATTCTTGCTATTACATTCGAAGATATTATTAAAATTGAACTAAAATTATTTCTGAAATTGTCAAAATTGTTTTAATTGGATACATTTCATTGTTTTTATACACGTAACTGAACACAGCTGTGTACAGTACCGTACCAACAGTGACGTGTGTAGTGACGTATACATGAATTAAAACACTGAATCCAGTTATAAAATTTAAACAAAATTAAATAAAAGTTTTCACGAAACAATATAATTAACAATATTTTACATTGTGTCATTACGTGATAGAATCAATGAAACGTATCTGAGGAGCTAAGCCGTTCCGCAGTCTCTTTTCTAGTTTATTTTCTAGGTGAAACATTTCATTATTTTGATATTTATTTGTTTACAATATGGCACAGTGGAACTCCAATTATCCAAATTGTCGTTATCCGGATCGTTATCTCAACAAAGCAACAAATTCTATATAAGTACTGTATAGCAAATTTATTAATTTAAACGTTTATATATGTTGTATTGTAGTCAATAGGAAATAGCATAAACTAACCTTGTGTAGAAAAATGCACTTTATGATGTGACAATAGCCTAGTTTCGTTAGACATCCAAATATCCGGATTTTCCGTCTGTCGGTCCCAATTAATAAAGATAATTGGATATATACTGTATTGCACCTATGTATTTGTATGAAATATTATTTTGGTGTGTATTTGTTATAGTTATTGTACATTTTTACTTTAGTTTTCCACTTAATGTTTTCTTTTTTCATTCGCTCTTTACTATGGGTAATTGTTGTTAATGGTGATTGATAGTTGAGTTCAATAAATGACAGTAATCGCGATGAAGTACTTTTGATGTTGCTTTTCTTATATTAAAGATGTCTAAGTGCCATTTTAACAGTGAAAGTTGACCGTAATGGTCACCTTATCTCCAAGTGGGATAAGAAGATCGGTGATCATATAGTATTATGCATAATACAGTATCTGATTCAAAAATAACTACTCAAAAGAATTTCGGTCATTGTCTCAACACGCTGGAGAGAAAAAAACATAAAAATTTGCCAAAATTAGGTCGGCACTACACCAGCTTCGTCTTGTTGGTACCACTCCTACATCACGTGTCACTCAAGCAGCTGCTTCGAGTGGAAACACCATTGCTCTTAGATGTTCCAAAGATGCAGAAAGGGCTGAAATCATATAGAGTGTTAAGAGTAGTTTCAGACTTTTCAGCTTCTTCGTGTAGTATTATTATCGAAGCTTTCTCTGTTAAATTTGGTCAAGGAGCGGTTCTTGAAAGTTTTTCTTTATCACCTACAAAAATGGGTTATATTATTACAAATTGTCTTGGACCAGACTTTACAAGAACTTACTGAAGGTCTTCAGTCTTCATCCATATTACACATTGCAGTTTGTTGCAAATAGTGCCAAGTAGTTCAGCCGATTTACAGGACCATTACGGCAACAAGAGTCACTTATTCGTGTTTTACATAATTGTCTTCGGAATCTTGCTAAGTTGTTTCTCTTGTGTTACAAGAAGACAGAATTAGTATTTAATATATTAGGGAGGGAAAGAGCCCCAAGTGAAAATGAGATATATCCTGTTCGTGAAGTAGAATGTGGCAATAAAGCAAAATAAAAAAAAAACTTTAAGAAAAGTTGCGAAGAAGGATGTACTTCTTATTTTTAAGAACGTTAAAGCCTATTATGAAGGGGCATTTTGTCACATTATCGGAGTCACTTCTGTGTTCAGCAAAACTTTCTAGTACACGACTTATTTAAAACCAGAGAAAAGAAGTTCAAAAAGCTGCATACCAGTGAAAGTAGTGGACCTTCCGCTATACTGAAAATCAGTTCTTTTCAGGCCTTAGTAATGGGCTGACTGTGTGAAATTTTCCGGTTTCTCCACATATCTAAATATTCAAATGGGGCTTCGTTAAAGTTCTTCCGGAAGGCTTACGTTTGCTAACGCTCCCGTGGAGTATGGCCAGTGTCCCATTACCAAAATTCAACTTTTTCAAATTTCTGCGTCAATCTTTAGTGGATTGCCCACTGTCGTAATTGCTTTCCTCTGCAGCTGTGGGCAAACCAGACAATTCAGGTCGGCTTTTAGTTTGTTAGGAACTATCTTCTCTCCTACACATTTTTGAGCTGCAGGAATTTTATTAAAATGAATTTCAAAATGAATTTGATATTCTTCTTGAGTGAAAAATGCAACACGCAAAGGATGATCCAGAAAATTACACAGATCAACAGCGGCGCAATCAGAGAGGGACAAGAGAGAGAGCATTCCCCTAAAGAGAATTTCAACAATGAAAATAAAACAGCACATGCTTACTCTTTTATTGTGATGTTTTAAATAAAAAGAGGCAAAAATTTTTGTTTTTTATTTAAAGTTTCTGGTTGCGCCACTGCTGATCCACGGATCAGCCATGTTGAACGATGTTTTTCTTTGTCGGGCCAATTTTTCTCGAAAGAGCGAGTTGCTATCCAAGGTTAAACCTCATTAGTGCAGTAAAGAAATATTTTTATAAACCGGAACTACTACCAATCACAAATGAATTACTACACGATACATGAGAAAACTACCACGAGCACTCGGAGCGAGTGAAAGAAAAACAGAGGAAAAATCAAGAAGAGAAAGAAGCGCGGAAATTAGCAGAAAGAAAGCTGCCAGAAGAAAAACTAAATATTGAAGCAAAGAAAAAAAGAAAAGATGATTACACGAAGAAGAAAGCGGATAAAGTATTTAGTCAGGCATCCGAAGTTTCGAAGAATGCTTTGAAGAAGAATGACGTAAAAGAAGTACAGTTTGACCAAGGCATGTTAGAGGTTTTAAAAAGTCAGAAAGGAACCTTGCAGAAGATAAAAAGAAAAGATAAATTCAGGAAAAGTTGGATAAGAATAAGTCAGGATGGATCAACAGCTTTCCTGTACTTGTACTTGTACTGTACGTAGAGACAAATTAAATACAGCGAAGTCTGTTGACATTTCTGTTATTTGCATAAATATTTTAATGACACGAATCTTTTAAAGTGCATTATTTTGTATTTTACACGGTCGTATTTCATAGATTGTAAAGAAAACTGACCAGACTTCGTAGTCTCGAGTGGTGTGAATAGCAAAGCCAACGTGTCCGGAGTGTCACGTGATACCAATGCCTCCAACGTGTTAGTACCGCGTGACACTTCCAACACGTTCGTGTTGCCACTCGCGTGACTGGAGACAGGGCAGAGAATACTGTTTAATTTATGACCCCGTTCGTTTATTGCGTTTTTCGGGCAAATTGATGCAACTGCTTAAATGATTGAGCATCGCACATTGTTTGATATTTTGTCTACAAGTATCAGTTGGGCCTTCAGTTTTGATTTAACCGGGTTCATAAAACGGTTGGGAATAATCACTTTTTATAAAGTGAAGTTTTTCGATCACCGTTTAGATATTTTTCACCATCAATCTGTTTTTAATTATTTTTTTCAAGAATTTAGTTCACTTTTTCACTTAGTAAACTGAACTGTGAGTGTTGTTTTTACCCTACTTCAGGCAATAAATGTATAAAGACTGTCAGGTAGGCAATCATACTGTATTATCTTCCTGTTTTTACATGGGAATACATAATTTTTAATATCCAGTATTGGTAATAGACAAAAGTAAATCACTAATATTCTAGTTTGTTGTGGCGTAGACAGAATTCCTTTGTAATCGATTAGAAAAAGAGGTTTTTATTAAAACAGAGAAAACAATCCAAGAATTGGAACGTTATAATTAGAAGCTCGTTCTTATGTAAACCGATGGATCAGTTAACACAAGAGGTTCGTCTGTCTTCTTTGATGTCGGCTTCACTGTATACTTTCGAAATTTTGCGTATTGCCTCCTACCAGTCGACTGTGTTTTTCTAAACAGAGATTAATTCGGTATACAACATTATTGGATATAGTCCGGGTCCATTTTTCTCCGGTATACTCTCAACTTCAAAATGTCGATTTCTTGTGTCGAAATTAAAATATAACATCATTGCTTTGATCTGTTTGGTTTCTTTGTCTACGACAACGCGACAGGTGGGCGATCTGCCTAGGGGGATGCGTGAAGAAAACTCCATTGAAAATACTCTAGTCGCTATAATTAATATTATTTACCAATTCCTTCCCTCGTACCTTACGAATGAAGTCTTATATAGAAGAAAACCGATTTTAAAAGTCTTTTTATCAAAGAAAATGAATGTTCAAGTTTTTAAATAATCTCCCCTAATTATAATTTAATTTCTTGCAATTGTCGAGTTAAATTTTATTTATTTATTTATTTTTATACACAGAAGGAGATGTCAGACGACAATTGATCTCCATCCCCATTAACAATTAAAACACGTAAAAAGCAGCTGAAACTTGTAAAAAATTAAATGTAAATACACATAAAAACAAATTTTCAAATCGCAAATCTTTCAATTTTAAATTCTTAAAGATAAGAAGACGGTGACTTTGTTTTTATCTTAATGTACTTTTTCATTAAAACGTGAATATTCGATGGTATAAAGATAGAAATTAACGATAAAGGAAGGAAGGGGGTAGAGTTTCGAGCATTGCACCGGTCAGAAAAAAAATGCGCCAGGTAAAATTGCCGCCAACTACCGTAGATAGAAATGGCAAATATATAACAGCGGGAGCGGCTCTTTAAATAAATATTATAGAAAGATATGACAAAAGAGGAGTCGGCATGCGGTTTACACAATAGGGTTTGAGTTAGGACGCTATTTGTTTATTAAAGGGGGTAAATTCGGGGGAGCGGTAAAGAAAGAGAAGAAATATCTGACGAACGGCCGGACAATAGGTCGAGATAAGAGTAAATAACTTTTAGGATATATTTGCAGCGCGGAAAGGAGTTCGTCCGTCTTATTACAGATCGCCTGCACCATTTTAATTACCGTTTATTTGCTTTCGGAGTCTTTTCAAAAGGACGCCCCCTTTGGCCGGCCTCTCGAAAATGGGCCCGGGTGCATCGCACCCCGCCTACTCCTCGCTCCTTTCTACGCTTCTAAATTAGAAATTATGAATTTCTGTCTTCGCCCGTCTCTCGACGGTCTTCCAAATACCCGCGTGTTGTAAATAGCGAAAATTACGCGACGTTAAATACAATTTTATTCGTTTTTTACCGAGCGAGTTCCGTTTTGGGTAGTCTCGCAAAATTCCAGTTTCAAGCGGAAGTTTTATTTATTTAAAAATAAAAGAAATCCAGGAAAATGCACTTTGGTCTTCCTTAATTTCTCTTTAACCTCTGACTGTCGCCATCTCAATGGCTTTCTCTACAATTTCGTACTTCGTTTTAGCGTTAATTGGGCTGCAATTTGAAGAAATTGTAGACCTATAAATTTCCATTGTCGCCTGTCTAACCGTCTTTCCTTAATCTCCAGAAAATTGCTGGTTTTTAATACATTTTTCTGGAGTAATTTCTTAATTTTAAATAAAATTTTAGCTTAAAACGGGAAAGGAAGAGCTTGCCTGGTAAAAACGTTTGATATATTTAGTTTATTTACTCGTTTTTGTTTGCAGATAATAAACTTTGTGAACTTTGTCGCCTGGAAAAGTCTTGCCCGTCACTTTTCTGTGGACGCCACGTTTGTTTCTTTATACTAGTTATTACAATTAATTTATAGTCGTTTTATCTCGTGTTTGGGAATTAATCCAGCCGAACCCACGTTCATTATCTCGGTTCGTTCGCCTTCCTTACACAATATTAGGAAACGAATAAATAACGTATTTGGACGAGTAATGTACTCGATACCGCGTAAATAACTTGAAAAATACTACGTAAATTGCCCGTACGGTATTTATAATATAAAACAAACACGTGTTAGTACATGTGTATTAAAAAGTCTTTCGGTTTTGTGTAATATACTATAAACATTCTCGGATTGTGTTATATAAGGTGAATAGCTACTATGGGGTTTTATATTACGCGCACGGTAATGAAAGGGCATGCCACCGCATTGTGTCGGTAGTGCCGACGAGCGTGATTTTTTATCATTCCGCGTGCAAACTGTATAGTAATTATGGAGTGGGTACTATACAAAGATACGTTTGTCGCACATTAAATAGGCTAACGTTGGTATTTACTACGGTTACTGTCATCCTGTAATAAAGACGTGTGGTAATGTTACTAAATGGAAAAAATATCCGTAACGAAATGACCCAGGCTGGTAGATCAACCGATAAACGGGGCAGCGTACTGTACATTATTACGTCAATTTGACGGCATTTTATACATCGTTATAAAAATAGAGGCGACATTAAACTGTCGTAAGAGTGACGATTAACGTAAAATTCCAACTTTTAAACGGGTTAATTTATTTATTAAACTCACGAAGAATTATCTCTTAAATAAGTGTATTGCATTCGTTACATAATAACATTTGTGGTTCCCCGATGATCTGGCCAGAAAGAAGAAATGTATTGTTTTTCCGTAGTATTTTGCCAAACGGAATATAAATTTGATATTCGATTATAATTCGTTACTAGAAAAACAACTCGCTTATCAAAAGGAAGGAAGAAAACGTCTAAACAAACAAATGCCTATTATTTATACGTTTGTTAGTAAATTTATTGGAGAGATGCTGGTAAAGTCTTATACGACAATAAACTAGGGACTCGTTAGTGGAAATTGCTTACCTGTTTCCTATTACTGTGTTCGGTATATAATTTCAGAAGGTAAAGTTGGATAAAGGTAAATAGTAAAATTAGATAAATGTAAAACAAAGAATTGTTGAGCCTTCTGGTCGAAACTTGATAGAACCCGCCTTTCTTCCTTTGTTAAAAGCTTAATACAAAATACCTCCCACAGCGACGCAGAGAATAATTGTTACAATTAATTGATTCGGCGACACCTAAATTATGTGTTTAAACACGCTGACGATTGTTTCAGTAACGCGTTTAAAGTTACAAACCCAAAGGCGTGAATTTACTTTCGAGGATATTTTAATCGCATATATCTTGGATGGCCACGCGTTTTATTATTCCAGTAGAGCGTAGTATTGGATATCTGAGGTGGGTTAGATGGGCCGATTTGACTTTACACCCACATCAATTACATGATCAATTGTCCCTGGGTTGGCCGTCAAAGTAGAAAGACGAAGGTAATTATTTAGATATTTCCATCGATCTAATCTGAGTGTTTCATCAAATTTCGTATCGAAAATACCATCTCGTGACGCCATCGGCGATTACTGTTAAATAATAATTAAATCGTTTCCGAAATAATGAGATAATTCGACGATAAAACATTATCATTTCCTCCCTCGTCGTCAATTAACGTTCGTTCGATTTAAAATACTCCCAGTGATTAAAGATGAAATTTCGTATGACCCTCCTAAAACTAAACGCCTCTTCTCCTCTCTGCAATAGAATTCTAGTGTAAAGGCGAGAAGAGTTCTTCCACACTATTCTAATATGGCAGGTGTTATCCCCTCCCTGCTGTATTTACATTGTTTTAGTGCAAAAGGGGGATAGTCTCTCTACACTAGAATATTGTACAAGGATGATTTCGATAATACTCCTGTAAAATAATTTACTTGTTATTGATTGTATCGATAATAGAAAAGTATTGTTTTAAATTGTTCAATTTATAGCTGCCGTTTCGTCCGAAATAATTATTGGAACGTGGTTATCAGATGCGCGCGTGTTACCCAGATGTTACATCTAAACAATTTTAACTGGACGTTTGGTCACTTATTTGCTTGGTTTTCTTCCATACAGAGAGGAAGTGTCTACACGTTTGGGACGTCTATTCTTTGTCTTGTTCAGACGTTGTTGGTTAAGTTTTAGACTTATCGCCACCCATCAATTATAATAACAACAATAATAATTACCCTTAAAATAGAATTTTTGTCTGTCTGTTCTCGAAACACTTCTGAACTCTTTCTGCACTAAATTTTTCATACTTACTGCCTAGGATCCTGCAGAAAATGTCACCTACCATACCTGGACACTCCGTCCAATTCCTTTCGATGTCATCTCCTTCACACTTCTCGATAAACGTAACAGTGGTAGGTTAAATAACCGAGTACAGGCACATCTGCGGCTAATTTATAAAATATATTGATAATTTAAAATAATAACATAATGTGACGGTTGTTATTTAATGAGGTCTTAGGGTTACAATATGCTATCCAAAAGGCAGACTCCTTCAATTTAAACACCTCCGTAATATCCTCGTTTTCAAAATAACTTTGTCCTCTTTACAAAATGTTGTGCCTTTATAGATACTACGAAGGTGTTTAGGAGGAATAATGTAACTCACCACAAGCTAATACATAAGAATAGACACAAAAGGGTTAACCTAAAGGGTTTGTTATTTATATTTCCTCTATTTTTTAATACACCATTGCATAAAATTTATAACCATATAACAAATAATGGGTTCTTAATTCGGAATAGCGATTTTGTCAACTCTCTTGGATTGTTTACCAACCGGTAGCGTTTAGATTGTTGAAATCGTCGTGTAATATGACGGATTTCAAGACGATACAGTAGAGTAATTCGGTTTGCTTCCGTTCTATTCTTTCGTATTCCCGAAAATAATACTCGATACTAATTACCGATTTTACGACACAACTAATCGATGAAAGTCCTCGGTTACAACAAAATATTTTGAATGCTACGTGCGTGATAAAGGCAGAAAGGAGTTAAGAGAGAGAAACGATTCCATAGGCCCTCGCCGAATTTTCTCTCACAGGATGTAAACTTGTACGATTCAGCTCAACCAATAGATTAAAATCATATTCCTTAAACAGATTTTATCTATTACGCTACCTTCGTCTACCTTCTTAATACCCAGGTTTAAAAAACAAGCGAAACTCCAATTATCCACCCACTTGGACTAAATAACTCCTCATACGTGTTAAATAAGAACTATCGGGATTACATTTTCCACGTGAGAGAATAGTTCAATAAAACAATTTTTAAAAATAAAAAATAATGCCAAAATATCGTTATATTATAAAACTGGTGTTTGAAGAAAGGAATAAAGAAAATCTCGGAAGGGGGTAAGTGTGGTGGCGCGAGATTACTATTAATTTCTGTCTAATTAAAGCGCATTTTAATGCACGAAGTTTGCTTTATTACAAGTATACCTGCCGCCTGGTTTGGTCGACGGTTGACGTCGAAAGTTTCCTATTTCGGGGATCTTTTTTGCTACCCGTTTGTCGAGAGTATCCGATTTAATAACTGAATTTCCAAACTGTCGCTCCCCTGCTAATAACGTTTTGATGGATTAATGAAGGCCGATCCGCGATATAATTATAAAGTTAATAGATCAAAAATAATTTGTTTTTTACATTTTAATATACCAAATTCACTGTTTAAAGTCAATAAGAAAATAATTATCGCGCTTAATTTATTCCAAGAGACTTAATTCGATTTTTTAACACTATTTACTAGTATTTTAATTAACTAATAAGGCTAATTAATGATAATTATTTATAGAATATAATGATGCTATTCTAAAATTACGACTAATTTTGTACCTTCCAGTCCTCCGTTTATTTCTCCACATTCTGGGTGTACTAAAACTAGTGCCACCCCTCTGTGAACCCTATAATAAACTATTCACTATAAATTCTTTCACGATTAATATTTTATATTTAACTGTGGTAAGTTTTCGATTTAGCGCCATTATTCGTTCGACTGGCAAATTGGTACTAAATCGAATGTGACATTAAACCCAACCTCAAACAATAAGAATTACAAGTAATAAAGAGGTTTGAAACCCGATTTATTGATTATAATACGACTCGCAATGCAAAATCGTATATTTATTAACTCAGATTTTGCTTGCAAGCTTTCACGCGGGTGGCGGTATATCGAAGACTTTTAAGAAGACGCTACGTCGAGGTTAGACCGTACTTATATTACAATATTCATATGTTAGTTTCTTTAATTGACGATATAATTAATTATTTATATATCAATGGAAACTTATTGCTAAAATGTTTATCTGGTATATCCGAATTTAGACGCCCACCTGTGGCCGAGTGGATAAAACTACCGAACACTGGCGGTCGGTCGCGTGGAGCGGGCTATCACGTGGAGTTTTCCGGGTTTTCTTCACGTTAGTAACACCTAAATAGGGGTGAGTTTCTCACAAAAGACCTGCCGGAAGACATACCCTCTCGTCAGATCGACACGTGTCACGTTGCCGTTTACGAATAAACCTAAACCGAATTTAGACTCTAAGCCCTAATACATAAAATGCCCGAGCTATGCCCTCGTGCGATAGGTAGAGCCTACGCGTATTTTCTGCGCTGGATATGTAGAGACGAATAATTCGGCGAAGAAGATTTGGGAAGAGGTTTCTAGTCTTGTTATTTCTTTTATATTTGTCGATACTCTCGAAGAAAAACTAAATATTTAGCTAAACTTACGTTGGGTTTTCGTGTTATTTAAATTATTTTACAGGTATACAGATATCACGCGCGAGATGTTTGGAAAAAGAAGCCGGTTTAGTGGAAGATATATACTGCAGCGATCTGGAAAAGCCCGCCGATATCAGCAGGATATGCAACAGGCACCAATGCCCCGCCAGGTTAGTGAATCAATACGGTATATAAAATCAATGGGAGCATTCTTTGGTCCCGTGTTTATCACCGACATTAATTAATTTGGAACTAGATGGTGGGCGGGACCGTGGCAGCATTGTTCCGTCAGTTGCGGAAGTAACGGAATTCGCAAAAGAACGGTCATATGCGTTCGTTCTCTAGGACCCGACGAGCAAATCGCTCTTCTGGACGAAGACTGCGATGCCGAAGATCGCCCTTCCGATTCCGAACCCTGTCGTCACAAGCATCCCTGTCTCATGCACGCTCACTGGGAAACCGGCCAATGGACCGACGTCAGTATCCAAATATCCTCTAACACCAGTAATTACGCCTCTCTGTTTCTTTAACGTAAAGTGGAAATGTATTGTGGTTTCAGGTTTGCCACGGGGATCCTTGTAATTACCAAAGCAGACACGTCTACTGTAACATCCCCAATGGTTTCTGTAACGAAAAGGAGAAGCCGATTTCCAGAAGGAAGTGTGGAAATATTACTTGCGGTGTATGGGTCATTGGGAATTGGTCCGAGGTACGTATGTCCGTACTTATATTTTTTAAGTAAATTCGATCCGACGAAACTGTGAAAGATTAGTTTTTTCTTTCTTTCTTAACTCGTCTTCTTTTTTACGTGGTATTTTTAGTCGTTCGGTTAATTTAGACGCGTATACTTCCTTACAAAAGTAATTTGCAAGGTTACAAAACCCATCCCTTACAAAACGAGTTAATAACGCGACGACACCACATTGTTCCAGATATTCTATTCACTATTATGTAAACCTAAATTAGACGATTGGTCTAGCTAAAACGTTTGGCACATTAATGAATTCATATACCGTATAATTTTTTTATGGGAAACAAAGTTTTAAAGGGCCGACTATACTGGGAATGCCAACGATTTCCACTGGCTAAATTTGAAAATAATTGTAGAAATTCTGGAGACCACCGATCTTGTTCATTTATATAAATGACGGAATTCGGTGTTCGATGTTAGAAAGAAAGACGAAAAGTAAAACGACAAGCAATGGTTATTCAGTATATTAAGTAAATCGAATTACGCAGTAAAGACTATAAAAATTTTTAGGTTAATTCGTTGTAAAAATGCGTAATAAACCCTAACCATCAGTGGATAAATTTGTAAATCGAAACGGTATTAAACTGTAGGCAACTTTAGGGAAAACCAAATTGGATTGTCGAATAACATTTCAGATTATTCATTATTGCGGGATTTTTACTTCCCTAAGCCACAACGTATGAAAGGCACCCCCTTCACCAAATAATGATACTGTGTATTCAATAAAGCGAGGTACTAAGCTACTTTCTAGGGGTGCGAGGCTGTAAGTCGTATCCCGTTACGAATAAATCGAGCTTCAATTTGCCAATTATACACCTATTTATAGCCCTACCCTCGATTAGGTAGAGATGCGTTAATTAATCCCTTTCAATTTACGCTTCTTTATGTCCGCTTAGAAGATAGAAACGTGCAGCATTCGTCTCATCACCGACACCACAACACACCAGAATTCTCCTAGGCTCTTATAAGATATGTACTGTACATATATATTGTAAATTAACAATTTTTTTCAACGTCTCTAATGATAATCTAACGGACCTAGCTTTGTTTATGAGGCTATACTTTGGGGGTTAATTTATAATTTCTGGAGATATTGATAAACAACCAACCGGTTAAATTGATACTATCGACGTATCAGATAACCTCTGGTGTTTATTAGTAATTTGTTAAATTAAATTTCGCAAAGAGAAGCGAAAACGGAATCCCGAGATGACGTTGGTGTTTATAAGACGAGAATAATTAGTTAATTATCCATTGTTTAGCGAATGAATTAAAGAAAATCCATAAATAATGTATTTTACAGTAAAATACCTGGCATCTAGTTGGTTTCATCGAGAGTAAATATGCAAGAATCGAAAATTAATCAAGTAAATATTTATGAATCGAATTTTGATCGAGTTACGCACTGAGATAATGCACTTAACAAGGTGTTTCTTAGGTCCTTGTTCCAATCCGGCTTTATGTAGCCTAAATTCAATCTTCCAATTGCTTCGGAGATAGAAGCGGCGAAGGAACTTGGTTTGTTGCTATTTCGTTCTACTGTTTGACGGATTACTTTCTTTATTCTTTCAATAACTATTATACGAGCCGAGTTCAAATTATAATGGCATTTCGACAAATACTATAAAAAATGGTGGAGTTAAATTTCAATTCGATGGTATTCAATGATTTAGATCCGTAGATACCAAATGAAATATCAGACGAATCGTTTTCGGGTCATAAAATTAGATCTGTAGATAATTTGAGTACATTTATGCCAGGCTCGTTCGGTGGAAAACCCGAAAAATGCCACGAAACTGGCGGAGGCGACGGTAACTGCGACTGGCAAATGTGTCGGTAGTGAATTTCTTTGTCGTACTGTACTGTACCTTAGAAGTGTCAATGGATGGGTTTTTATCTAAATCGGTCGAGTATGCTGCCTTCCTTCGTCCACTGCTGGAGAGGCGCCGCCATTTTATGAGTCGCCGAATTACGTTTTCGCTGGTTAACAGTGTTGCCAATCGCAGTCACCGTTGCCTCTGACTGGGAAGTTTCGTGTGTCAAAACTACTACGCTCGCCCTCCCGACTTTTAATGGCACTTTCTTTGGTTTTGTATCGAACTTGTCTTTGTAGAAAATCTTACTTTTACCGATTAAAAAACAAAAAAGATAGGTATTTAAATGAAATGGCAAACTTTTTGCTGGACGAAAATTCAAGTCTCTTACATTTTACAGTATATCGTTTCTTTACGAAGTAAAATATTCTGTGAATTATATTTAGGCCTAAATTATCGTAGATACAAGCTGTATATGTTACAAAACTGATAACAAAATTAACAGAAGAACGGGAGTAAAAGATTTGTCAAGAATTGGAAAACCAATGAATAGTTATTCTGAATTACGGATAACGCCATTAGTCGGTAATCAAATATATGGATCGTTATTTCCTGTAGACGTTCCGTACAGAATTAGAAGAAAAATTAAGATTGTCCTGGGCGAAATATAAAGATTCTAATTTAACGGCGGGCACGCGCTCCCTTTGTCTGGGTTGCCCTTTTCCTAATCTCCAAGGGGTCCCCCAAATCCATTGTCGACAAACAACAGAAAATTCGTCACTTCCAGCCTCTTCTGAAAATATAAAGGAAACTAACGAACGGTATTTGTCCGTTGTCTCCTGCAACTTAGCCCTGTGTCGACCAAAACTTGGCCTGGAATACAAGGAACACGTTATCTCCGGTCGCAACCGGTGCCATCTCGTGGGAGCGCCGATCTCAAGTTGAATCACAGTTGGAAGCTTCTTGCGTAATGTAGGATGCCCCTTTTTTTATAGTCTGCGGGCGCCGCCGAATTTAAGTAATAAAAAAATAGGCTATTTCTGACCGTTTAACACTTCTTAATGCTAGTAGAGTTTTAAATGTTAGAAGAAGAAAGAAAATAACCAATTTTACATACTTGTACATTTTTGCGGGTGTAGTTTTATTCGTGTCTTTTCACTTGTATTGTTATTCTTATTTTGTTTTATCCATAATTATTTGTAAATGTTTCGGGGCCGTATCCGTCGGCTCTACCTGCCTTGCCATTGCAATTAATTTAATTTAAATAAATAAAATAAAATAAACATTGCATACAAACAGTTAATTAAAGAAGTACGATCAAGTAAAAAACCGATTGTCTGTATCCCGTCCGTGCGTGGGTCCTCGAAACTGTGGTAAGACGAGTGCTCCCACCCTTATAAGACCCCGAGACGTGAGTAACGGGTGCAATTCTGAGTGCGACCAAATAAAAAACGAAGAAACAATTTATTTTTTATCACCTTTCGGCAAGAATACGCGAAAACGATGGGTGGAGCGTATATACAAAAGGCCAACTACCGTTACTAGACTGACTAAATGGCAATAACTTTCCGACGTATCTCCATATAAATCTAGAATCGTGACGGAGGGAGGTATCTACGTCACGAAGGAGGTAGGCCCACGTTTTTCGACCTTTAAAAAATGGAGGAAAGTTACTTAGAAAAATATTAAACGGTAAATTAGGGCTTTATCTTGACGGATTACCAACAGTTTTCCGTCAGTAACGTCGGAGGCGGGTGGTGACACAGTTAGATAAGAGCCTCCCACCTAAACGAATTGGATGGCCAGATTTTATGTAGAGGTTACCCAGATCCGGAATATTTCTTTAGGGGTCGTTCGTCTTTGTATCCGCCATCGTAATTAAGAGCACAAAGAATTAATTTAAATAACAGGAAAGCTACTGACACATTTATACAGAATCCCGTATATTAATTGCCATCTCGCGGAGCTAGCTTCTACTTTACTCTCTTGCCAGTAACCTCGTAAAATCACGTGTTTCTGGATACATGTTCTTCTTGTTCCTCATTAATAGACGCAGAGATTTGATCCGTGTGAAAGAAATTTCCAACATTAAACTGAACTAGTGGTTCTGGTCTTATTCCAGCTTAGTATTTTTAAATAATTTTCGAAATTTTATCGTACACTTTTACTTTCGCGGTTATTTATGTAGGATATAACAGAGGGAAGTATGACCATCCACCAAAACATGTCGGGAGTTCTTTCTGTATGTATGGCTATTAGTGTATGTTGGGGCACCATTTTTGTTTACCCACTCTGAAGTTTAATAACTCTTGTGCCTTTTGTCGAAAATTTCTGAAATTTTGCCGGGAGATTTGCATATTAGGGGATCGGTGCTATTAAATTTTGGTGGTTAAAGGCCCAGGGGTCACGTGTCTTATCTCCAGTGGAATGGAACTTAATGAAGATTTCACTCGTTATTAGCATTTATAATTTTTTTATGAAACCCGTTTCTACCCTCAAAGTTAGTTTTCGGCCATTTTAAAATAATTAATAGTATAAAACGTTTTTAAAATAAAATATTGTAAGAGATGGCGCCACAGACGATTTTAACATTTGTCGGAAAAGTTACGCAACTCGTTGGCTTCTGACTTTTTGACGCACTGATTTAGGATAAAGGCTATAACAAAGACATCTGTTGTAGCCCGCTCGATTTCTTTATTTTCTATAGAGAAGTGGTGTATAATGCGCAAACACCTTACATAGAATATAATAACTTATAGAAGAGACGACATTATAATGTATTTTTAGCTCATTAATCCAATAATATTAATTGGATCTATTCTATAATAACATATTGGCGGTTGAAAGCGTCATTAAAATTATTTGTATAGATTCGAAACCGGTTAATTAATTACATTAGGATGCGATCTCTTAATAATTGCCTGCATAAATCTGATTTGCATTCGTCGGCGATTTGAAAATGAATCGAGTAAACATTTATTTTATTTTTATTTAACACGAAATTCTCTAAATGAAAATTCTGCAGAATAGAAGAAACACCGAAAAAAAAAATTAAGCGACTTCCTAATCTCTCCTTTATTGTGACGCTCTTCCCCGCCTGGGTGTGTGAAACTTGTTGAAATCGGCCCTCAAATATGTCATTAATTAAAGGAAATGTAAGATCCACAGTGGATCCTTTTATATTTTGGAAAACTTGGATGTTTCGACAATAGTGTATAAGGGGAATCCCTTCGGGTTTGTCGATACCTCTTGGTAATTGAATTGTCAATATGTATCCAGGAATTATCATTTATCTCTCATTTATTCGCAAACAATTTACATCAAATAAAAATCTATACTAAACTAACATTTGGTTAACGTTTAACGAATGTTAAGGAAAGTATACAAACACCATACAAAGTTTACTTAAAGAGGAAAAGCGTCGAGTAAGACGGTAGTTAGTAATTTTACACCGAAAAAAGTCCATGCCAAAACTACTCGTCGCAAAATATTTTTACGCGATTTTACAATCCATTTTATCAAAATTTTAATAAAAAAT
This sequence comes from Centruroides vittatus, assembly GCF_030686945.1. Lineage (NCBI taxonomy): Eukaryota > Metazoa > Arthropoda > Arachnida > Scorpiones > Buthidae > Centruroides > Centruroides vittatus. The sequence continues at coordinate 291,442 of NW_027122360.1, read as the reverse complement.
AATTGTAAGCGACATTATTAAGTTCGGATGACCCACCAAATTTAGATACTTTGCCAGTCAGTAATTCTTAATAGAAATTTTCAATATAAAATGTACTCCCCCGTGTTTATACCTTAAAATCCCATTAAATAAATACTGAAGGGATGCCGTGCCACGATCTGTTCGGAAACAATCGAGAATTGTCATTGGAAACTAAAATGATAACATACTCGATGCATATCCTCGTCGCGATTTGAGCCGTATCGTTAGCGGCTGGCTCCGGTGCCTACATTAAATTCTTAGGTATGCATCGGTACCTTTTAATAATCGGTACCTTTTGCAATCGGTACCTTTTACCACTTAATAAAGTGCGCGCCAAGTGATTTTCATCACCCTCTTCGTAGAAATATAGAAATTATAGGGATTTCTCGATGCCTAGTTACTTTTTACCCATCTTATATTTGACTCTTCAACATGAATTGACGTGTAAAATAGCTTTTCTCATAATTTTTTCCGTCTGCCGCTTTCGTTATCGAGTATTAAGTGATTAGAAGTTCGAGATTACTCTTAACTGTAGAGACGTGACGAGTTGGGAATCGAACATTATCATTCTCGGTTCGAGATTTTCGTTATGAAAAGAAAAAAAAAGAAAAAAGATTAAATTTCTATCCAGAATACAAATTTTCATTATTAACTTTTCCTTTAGTGTTCTAAGACCTGCGGAACCGGTTACAGAAGGCGAAACATCACTTGTCAAGGAGGAGAAGCCTGTCAACAGGCGATTAAGCCTGTTAAGGAGACGACGTGCAACGAGCATCCCTGTTTGCCCTTCGACGATACTCAGATTTTCGGAGTGGTACACAAATCGAACGATCATAAAAATAATAAAGGTGGGTCCGACCACAAGCATCGACATCATCACGGGGAGGACAAACACGAAGAGAACGAAAACGAAGAGCGGAGGTCGGACAAGGTGGCCAAAGACGTCATCGTCGTCCCTCTCTACGAAGTACCGGATAATCGAGCGGAAGACGTCAAAGTGGACAACGAAATCGACGAAGGTATTCATCAGATTAGAAGAGAACCCCCGACCGTACCAGAAGGAGGTCGTTCGAATCCTAAACAGGATAGCCAAAAATACGAGTGGCAAGTGACCATGTGGGAAAAGGTAATAAAGTACTTTACTTATCTTTGTCGCGTTACGTTAATTAATATAATTAATTAACGTAACGCTAACGTAACGCGAAAAACAATTAATATAATATATATACATCAATATTACACTTATATAACCTGATACGGCAATAAATATATACAGTAGCATTCTCGTCTTACCACGTAACTCACTGTTAGAAATCCGTCGTAAAGCGAGCGTGGCTCTAAAGACCCAATGTTATAAATGAGATTACGTTTTTAGACACGCAGTATATATCCAAGAATGTTTTCACATATATACTACACCGAAATGACCGAAGATTCTGACATTTTAATACAATGGCAGAAAAATTTATATCAGTGGTAAAGCGAGGGATCTGCCGTTTTTATAATTAATATTCCTATTTATAAATAGAAAATGGGGTTTAAAAACGAAAAGTATATATAATTGCCCTTAAGCACACGCACACGTACTATTATCGGATTTCTAATTATTTTATTTAATATAATAAACGAATAAATAGAAACCCAATTGTACGTGGGACGATAAGAAAGTTGCGGATTCTTGAAACGACAGTCATTTAATAATAAATCTTCGTGTAAAATGCATCGAGTGCCCTTAGTAGCTATTCTGGGTATGTAAATACTTTATTAACGAATTCGATGGCTTCTCGAACCGGCAGAAATAATATAGAATTGTATATTTATTGTTTATCTGCCAGGGTCTCCGGAGAAACGTGTGTCTATATAAAGAATTCCACTGCTTTTATTGAATGCGCCTATATCAATCCGCCTAAAAGCTTACTACACAGGTTACACAAAGTCGGTTTTTAAAAAGATATAAAAAAATTATTTGAGTTAAACTTTACAAGTTTAATGTACTGTACGTGGTATTTATTGTTTCTTATCTCGAAAGTTATCTGTCTATAGGTTTTTACTCGGTACTCTGAAAACTGTCTAAATAAATTGTAGATAAACGATTTACGTATAAACAAACAATAACTTAAGGAAGGTCCTTTCCCTCTATCAGGTTATGGCTTAAACTTACTATTATTTAACCTCGGATTTATACGTTACAAAACCGTTTCTTTTATCCATACGTAGGGAAGTTAAGTATCGGAGTTTGATTTTTTTTAAATATCGTCAACGTGCCGACGATTTCTCAAGAAAATTATGCAAATTTTATGTAATTATTCCTCCGAATTTTTCATATCCGTCACATTTCCCTTTATTTCTAGTTTTTCTGGCGTATCGACAGCAGATTTGAAAAGTTAAATGACTAGAGTTTGACTTCAGGTGTTCCTACGCGTTTGACTTTTTAAGTTGAAAACGATTATTGTGCAGCCGTTTATTTGGGTTTATTCGGGCCCAAGAAATGACTAAGCTGTCACCTTGAGTCTAGGTCATTTCTTGGGAAATAAATCGGCCCAAATGGGCTGTAATGGGCTCCTCTACTTTCCATCGAATAAGTTATAGTTCATGTCGATTTAGCTACCGAATTAGCTAGAAACTTAAAATTAAATAATGACTTAAAAACATCCTAACAACGAGTTGCGTACCTTTCCCGGCCAAACTTTAAAATTGCCTGTGGCGCTATCCGTTACGAGATTTTATTTAAAAACTTATTATATTATTAATTATTGTAACGTGGCAAAAAGCTTAACTTTGAGAGTAGAAATGGGTTTCATAAAAAATTTATAAATACTAATAACGAGTAAATCTTCATTAGTTCCGCCCTTCTCGAGATATGACGAGTGACCCCTGTGTATCTTTTCACCTGCTCGACCTTTAACTACCAAAATTTAATAGCATCAACCCCCTTAACACATAAGCCTTCCGCAAAATTTCAGAAATTTTCGACAAAAGGCGCAAGAGTTATTAAGCTTTATAAAGTGGGGGAACAAAATCGTGTCCCCCCACACACTAACATTCGTATATATACAGGAAAAATAATATTATCTTCATAAAAAGAAAAAAATGTTTTGCGTATTTACTTGAACGTTAGTTCGGCAAATTTTTGCTAAAAAATGTAGAAGAATGCGAGAACTTTTCAAGATTATAACGTGTTAGTAACACGTTTATATATTTAATATATTAGTATTATTTATTGTGTCAGAAGTTTTCAGCATTTTTGTACCATAGTGTAAATTTTTCTATCGTAATTGTGTCTATTAAAATAAATGTAAACACCAAAGGATAGTGGGCACTTCTTGGTCGATATTCGTATGTCAAATATACATATTTAAGTATGTACCGATTGACATAATAATACGAGTGCATTGTATCAGGATAGATCGTGATATATTTAGGCTAAATACAGCAGGCCTCCTTTATATTAATACTTTGTTTCTATTATTGAATTTTTATAACATTTTATGTAGTTATTTCATGTGTTTTTGTAACATATAAATCCGGGTATTAATTATTATCATTATTTGGCGAAGGGAAGTCTCTACATGTTATAAGAGATGGCCCAACAATTGTAAATCCGGTACGTTTTAAACACTGCATTTCAGAGCTATGTTGTATAAAAGGTAAACAAATAAAATTACATCCGATTTTTCCAACAGAAATTTAGGACTACTCGCGATTTAATTCTGGGAATTTTTTCACCATTATGGAACTTATAAGGAAATTTGACACTTGTTAACTTTTCAGTGTAGTAAACCGTGTGACGGAGGAGTTCGAAACAGAAGAGCTCTGTGTTTCGACGCCGTGACCAAACACATGGTGGTGTCGGAATTATGCGATCCTTTCGAAATGCCTTCCACCGAAGAATCTTGTAACTTGGAACCCTGTCTGGACTGGATTCTCACAGAGTGGAGCGAGGTCTGTATACTTTTTAATTCAGTCCCTTGTAATATTAGTTTCTGGTTATCTATACGCTTAACACGAAAGAGTATTATTAGAAGCATACGCCGTAATATATCGTTTTCAATATATTATTAAACACGTAAAATTCAATTAAAAGCGGAAATATTTATACTAGTTACGTTCTCGGGGTCACAATAATAAAAACATAATTTTAATCCGCCTATAAATTTACTGTAGCCTAATCAATATGTATTTTACACATCAGTAATTAATCTCCCCATACAAAGAATATAATTAGCGACTCTACCCATAGAAAGATTACAATCAGCACTCTGTATTATACAGGTTAGCCTATTATGGATATGATCACTTGTCAAATATATCTCGCACGGGAGAGGATTTTTCCCGAAGAGCGTAGGAATTTAGTCGTATAAACGACTTATTTACAATTACTTAATAGTTATAATTTAATCTATTTAATTCTGGTTTATTTTTGTATTATATGGAACCTGGTTAACTCGAATAAGTCGAGGAAGAGAATAACTCGGAGTTATCCAGGTACGAGTTAACCGGGTTCCACCGTATTACGACGAGTAAAATTAAACAAATATCACTTGTTAATTTTGCCAATATTCCTTATATTTAATATAGTATATATATTGTAATTTATTGGGTAAATGAATTTACTGGTAATTGTAAATTACTTCGTAAGAATATTGTTTATATCAATGACTTTACTAGTTTATTAATTAAAAAATTAACTACTTTCTTTGAAAAAAACTGATAAAATAATAAAGTAATTGGTGTAAACAATATTCCTACGAAGTAATTTATAATTACCAGTAAATTCGTTTGTTGTAATGAAGATGATTAAATAATCGGAATAGCTGTTAAGGAAGGGGCCCGGATGGAGGAGAATCGACGGACCCGGGCCTGGTTCATAAAATGTAAAGTTTTATCTTGAAAAAACAGTAGGACAGTCTCTGACAATAAATGATGACAAAAATCGGTTTTATTCGTCAGTTTATGGACAGGGAAAGCCCTGATATTTGCCAATAATTCGGGCCCTTCTTGTATTTTTTCGGCTGTTGGTTCCGAACGGAACAAAAATGTAAGGTTAAGGTTAAGGTAAGCTAATAATAGTCCAAAGTTGGAGGGACGTAACGGGCTCCCTTACCTTATAAAATACAATTATTGGAGTGTGACGTTTTACGTAACGGGTATTTAAATGCCCGTTGCGTTTAAGAATTAAGCCTGAACATTAGTTTTACATTGAAGACTTCAATTAAATATTTCGCCCATCTCCTTTCAAATATTATGTAATTTCCACTAAAGCCTTTAATCTATCGACTGTTTTACGTTTATTTATTAATCGAAGAGTGATTGGAGTAACCGAATAGAATCAACTACATTTACGTTAATTTTAATTCAATTAAATCTAGAAATTCCTTTAAGAATTAACATTAAAAATTACTGTAAGTGTATCATTTTAAATTCGCCTGTTTTTGAAACCAAATTTGAATACACTTCTTCTGTTTAACACTGTTATAAATAGTTGTCGATTAGTGTTAATCACTTACTGCTTATATGTAAGTTCTTGCGTAACCAGTAAATGTTCTGTGTCTTTCGTTAAGTGATTAATTTAATTAAAAGAAATTGGTGTTCTTACTTCAGACGAGGCAATAAATACGGTCCGAAGAATTGTGTGACGTCTTTGTTGTTTTAAGTGTGATTCTGGACCCCTTCCGTGTCTCGGCCTATCAAATAATACGGCTTATTCGTCCCGGTATTGTGTTAATGTTAATATTCTACATTTGTAAACACTAAATTTTCAAATAAACTATTAATTTCGTGTAGTAGAATAGTACGTGTTTTAAAGTGTAGTGTCCAAGTACGGTCGGAGCAATTAATAATCGAATAACGTCATTCGAAACGAAATTAATTAACGAGGTTGTGGTGTTTGATTATTTAACAGTTGTGTCGATACGTCGAATAATAATTTTCGACTCTATTAAAAATGTAACTGGAATTCCGTAATTGGCTTTCAGATAATCAGAAGATGGGGAAATCGAACCCGGTCTCACATACTTCCTACGTATTTAACTGCCGGCGGAAGTCGATAAGTATTAATCCGGTGTGTACCGCGACTGAAACTATTGTTAAACTTATATTTCAGTGTTCGTCGTCCTGCGATCGTGGGTTACAGTATAGAAAAGTCTACTGCCCCGAAGAGGACAAATGCGATCCGGAAGCGAAGCCATCGGAGACTAGGGTGTGCTTAATAAAATCCTGTCTGCAATGGATAGCCGGACCCTGGAGTCAGGTAAATTTTACACCTTAGTCACGCACCCACCCTTCTAGTGCGGGCGTTACGCCAGAACAGTAATTTGAACTTTACCCTCTCCCCGCGTGCTTAGTGTTCCGCGTCTTGCGGAGAAGGTTTCAGGAGACGTCACGTGAAATGCGTGGATCTGAGCACGCAGGCTTCGTCGTCGAGATGTTCGGCGGACGACAAACCCTCTCACCTGCAACAGTGCGTCAACCAGGAATGCGCCGAACACAATTCAGGTTAGCGGGAGATTTGTGAGAGTTTCCGGGGCGCCATTCCCCTCCTTTTTCTAACCCGTTTCGACCGTTTAGCTTTCAGTCAGTGCCGAGACAAGTTGGAAGTGGCTCTGTGCCAGTCCCTGCGTCACATGTGCGACACGTGGTACTTCAAAGCGAAATGTTGCCACACCTGCAACAAACGGATCAACTCCAGGAGGAGGACATACGGGAGCAGAAAAGTTGGAAGTTCGTGAACTCCGTCGTCTGTGATTTTATTTTTATTCGCACTTTTTTGTAATATTAAAGAGTCGTCTTTTAAAGATTAACGCCGAGTCTGGCGTCACTTAACACGGTTCTTTTTCCATTGTTAATTGATAAGTGTAAACGCGGTCGACGGATAATCGAGTTTACGAAGAGGAAATAATTTTCTGGAATGGAAGACGGCGGTTTTTGTGTTAAGTTAGCTACTTAGGTCTACCGTTTACTTTTCTTTTACGTTTGAAGTAGAAACTGTTTACCATCCTGGCGTCTTTTTGTAGCGCGACACCTCTTCTTTTCGACAACCTCGTTTCTACGTTGTCCACGTAGGCAACAGTCGAACCTTTCAGATTCGAATACCTCTAAAACTATAAAGTATTCTAGTTCCGTTGTAAGAATATACCCGGGGGGTGATCGGATATTTTAAGCGTGTCGTGTCACGGAATCGAAGAACGTCACTCCGAAATTACAGACCTTAATGCCAAGGGGGAAGACGTACCCCCAGTCATACCCACCTTACGTGTAATTCTATCAGTTTAAACTGAGAAATCGGTAAACACCCCCAAATTTCCAAGACTGCGCCACCGACAGGGCGCAGAACGTAACGAAACAACAGACGCCAGGGTTGCGGGGGGATGGAATACGGCCCCCGGGTGGAAGAAGCGACGCGCCGTCCGCCGTCTGCCGAGAAAGATGCAAAAATTCGCGGAATTCGGGGCCTCAACAAACAGGTGTTTCCCACGTCCTCGTCTCTAGTGGCTTCGGACCGAGATTAAACAAACGGCTGACCGCAAATTACCGTTTTCGCCGTATACCGATAACGGTGGAAACAAAAAAACACTTCAACCGACACCTACGGACCACACCTCCTCTCGGTAGCATACCTGACGTGGTTTCTCTTTCCGCTGTTTGCTCAGGTGGAAAAGTCTCCCGCGCGAGCGCGTCGCCGGTCGTCTCCCCCACGCGAAACCATCTAGCGTCGGTGTAATTTTGCTCGGACCAATTTTATTTTAACACACAAAAAACGTAACGGACCGACCGACGGTCCGTGCATAAATAAAAGAGCCGCCGCCGAGTCGCGGACCCTCCTCGGACGGCCGTAAAAATACAATAGAGAAGAAAATATGAACAAAAGGACGCTTCGACTGCGCGCCGACGGCGAGGTTTTCGCGCCGCCGCGCGCCTCGGTGCGGACGCGGGCGTCATAAACCTTCTTCGGGTCGTCTGATGGTCTCGAACCGTAACTCGCACGCGCATCCGCTCCTGATCAGGATGTAGTCCAGGCGCCAGTCCTCGTCGGTGCCGTGTTTTCTCACCAGGGCGTAACTCAGGCCGTATTTCTGAACGCACTTGGAGTAGGGTCGCAGCTTCTCGCGCACGTAGTTGCAGCGCTTGTCCAACACGTCGCTATGGCAGACCGTCTCGTAGAACTTCTGCGTCGAGTTACGGTCCCGATACAGGTCCATGAGTATCCCGTTAACGGACCTCCCTCCTTGGGGTTCGCTGATCTCCAACACGGAAGGACAACACTCCCTGACCACTTCGCTGGGTCGAAAGACGTAACTCCTCTTCTTCCACGACGCTTCTCGCAGCCAGTTTCTACCGAAAAGAAATGCGTTACGTTAGTTTTCCGTTTCTACGTAACGTCGTCCGACAGCGTAACCGCGTAGGCGGCGCTTACGGCTCGAAAGATTGGTAACAGAAAAAAAAGAATTTTAACCGCGTCGACCCGTGGCCGTGCCGGAAGCGAAACCGACCCGAGCGTAACGCTTCGTTACGTTGGTAGTTACGGCGACGGAAGTGGAAAGAAAGAATCCGTCCGATGGCGGTCGTTTTCGTTGCTAGGAAACCGAGAAGGAAAATCCGGAAAATTTCGTTCGAATTTAATATTTGGCGCATTTCTTTGAAGTTTCCGATCTAAGTTTTACCATTTTCTGCATTCGAGTCGATGGGACAAAGGAGAAATTCTCCCGTCGCGCCTGGCGTGGCTTTCTACGTTTCCTACTTTTATCTTCCGCGGGAAAATCGTAGAAATAGTCGAGAGGACCGATAAGACCAGGGTTAACGGCGTTACGTAATCTCCGGAAACGAATTTTTAATCGTTTCCGGACATCTCGGGCGAAAAGACGTGACGTCGCGTAGCCGTCCCCGACCGGCGCCGTCGGGGGTCGAAGGTCGCACCGGGACTCACCTGTTCCTCCTGCCGAGCTTCCATCCGTTGGGAACGTTGGGTCTGGACTGGGCGCACAGGAACGCCGACAGCAGCTGCAACGAAAACAAACGGGTCAACCTGCGACAGCCGTAAAGAGCGCGTCAAAGTGGCTTTTAACTATCTTCGTTACTCGCAGCCTCTTCCGGAATTGGTTAAGCGTAACCCGGTCTTTTCCGGCAAGACTGGTCCTTCCGGAAAAAGCTCGACCTCTCGATTTCCGAAAAGGTCCCCACGGCGCCACCGGCAAAGCCCCGGGCCACGAGAACCGGCGAGGGCGCTCGGTGTCCTTTATTCGGGGTTTACAACCAGAGAACTTCGGAGAAGGCGCTAAATCGAGGGTGGTCGGGGTCCGGGACAGAAACGCTTCCAGTTATAACGATTGTTTAAGCGAAACCCGGACGTAGAGCGATTAAGAGGCGAAAAAACCTGCCCGGGGATAAATAAACCGGGATATTTTAGGGGAGGACATCTCTTTGTTACCGTTCTTTACCCAAGAATTGGAGAAAGAACAAAAGTTTAGGAGGGACGAAGTGTCTCGACCGTGACAAAGACCGATTTACCGTAAAGAGTAGAGGAAAGGAACGTACCAGTAACACTAAGTTCATGTCGAAGGTGGAGAGAATTAACCAGTCTTCGCTCTCTCCGCGTATATATCCCGCGCGTTGCAAAAGGAGACGGCAATTCCGTGACGTCTTTATCTTTCTCTTTCCGCCGGGGGTTTCCGACGCCGCACCCGTAGCGGCAACGATATTTCTCCGATCTCTTCCGGCTCCGGAAGAGATCGGACGCCCTTCTCCGGGAATATTTGGACCGTGGAAAGTGGCCGTCTTCTTCGACGGGTCCAACGGGTTCGATTTCCTTTATCGCTTCGATAGCTGCAAACTTTCGAAACGATCAACGCTTCTTCCAAGCCACACCACGCGTTTCCCTTCTTAACCGTAAACTGTCCGCGCTTCTTTTGGTAATCGTTCGAAGCATCGGGCTTTACCGGCGGTCGAGACCCCCGAAAGTCGCTTTCGTACTGTTATCGGTGGCGCGCAAACCCGTCGCCGATAACGAAACGAAAGCGATTTTCGACCCGCCGGGCTTATCGGCGGTGGCAGTACGTTCGACACTAATTAAATAATTAACATTAACGACGATTTCCTCCTTTCGGGAAACTTAAGCTTTCGTCACCCCGATTTACTCGTCTCCTGGGCAATTCGTCGGCTTGTTTACTGGTCTGGCGACGGAGAAAGCCGCGAGGGTCCTTCCCCAATAACTGTTCTTATCGACACCCTTATCTCCGGGAAATTCCAGACCCGGAAAACTTACTTTTTCGGGAAACCGGGAATTCTCGCGGTTCTCGATGCTTTTCCCTTGCCGATTGGGAAGAAAAAGAAATCGTCGGTTCTTTTTTCCCGGTATTTGGCGGAAAAGGGTGTGGATATTGGTCTGGGGTGGAGGGTTTCTTCTGTTCCGCTTCCATTTTTCGCTTCGTTACCGCGGAAGGGGGTCCGACCGTCGGTATTCCTTGGAAAACGTCGCCATCTCCTTTCGGCTTCGTCGACCACCAGACAATCCCAGAACTGTTTTTCGTCGGACATTTAAAGAGTACGTCGAAGGTACGACCGCTTTTCGGCAGTTTTTCTCGGGGAGGCAATAGCCGGGCCCCCTTTGTAAGACGCGTCGGATTCGGAGCCACTTTTCGACCCTGTCTGGCTTTTCCGACCACTTCCCACCTCCCGTCCTCCGTCGGCTTTTCTGCCCAGGTAAACAGTTTTATCCGGGATCCAGGTTGGAATCCGGGTGGGGATTCCGGAATTCCGTTCTTTCCCCGCGCTCGAACCTCCTTTTATCCTAATAAAATCATTTACGCGTTAACGTTTCGTTTCCTTTCGCTTTGTGCGCGTCGCGTCGTCCTCCGCTCTTCCCGGCGCCGACTTTAATTCGCCCGCGCGTGGCGGTGATCGTCTTTAAGTCGCGACGGGGAGGAGCGAAATTCCCACCCGTCCCGTACCGGGTCAGAGGGAGGCGGCCGGTCCCATCCCGCGGCGCGGAGCGCGGAGGAGGCGACTCGGCGCCCGCCCCGACGCGTCCGGAGGAATAAGTAAATAAAAGAAACGTCCCCGGCTCGGCATTCCGGCCAAAGGCGCGCGGAAGGAGGCCGTCGACCTGCGACCCCGGGAAGGTCGGGGCTACGGGCGTCGGGCGACGCGCCGCCGCCTCCGCAGGAACCAAAACGGAAATTCCGGAAAAGACCGGGAACTCGGACTTCTCCGACGAAAAAAAAAAAGTAATTTTCCGGCCGTAGGCGATTTTCTTCTTCTGGCCGCGGGCGCGCTAGCGCCGATCCGGACCGGAAGAGCGGCGTGAAGCCCGGGAGGTCCGGGGCGGCGCTGGGGTTCCCCGGAAAAGCGCCCCTCTGGGGACCAGACGGAAGGTGGCGCCCGAACAGACGGACAGACGGAAAGAAAAAGCTTACCGTGAACGCGATGCCGACGGCGATTCGCATGCTGCGTGTTGCGCGGGGCGAGCGACGGCCGAATGGATGTCCCGTCCGGGCGACGTCGGAGCGGGTTTTGTTCGGTCGTCCGACCGCCCACACTCGGCACGCGGCCTGCGCAGATCCCGCCACCCGTCGCCGTCGGTAGCCACCGGAGTGTCGCTCCCGGCCGTCGGCCCCCGGGGGAGGGTCTCTGGCCGGTCCCTCCGCCCCCAACCCACGCCTTCCTCTTCTCGCCCGTCCACCGCCTCATCCGGTCCGAATGCGGCAAATACTCGGGGGCACCCGAAAGAGGTGGCCCCGAGTATTTGCCGTATTCGGCAGGTACTAAACCGACGAGGCCGGCGGGAATTACGTAATTATCACCCGACCAAAGCAGAAAATATCGTTTCTTCACCCGAAACGATGATTTTCCAGGCGTCCGTCGTCACTGCTCTTCCCTCCCCGCCCCTACATGGACAAAGTCGCGGTTTTTGTCGAATTCGAACCCCGAGCCACAGTTGACTTTCCGTTCTCTTCGGTTAATTATCCAAGATGAAACCCGGATAATCGAGCGATACCATTTGCCGATTCTGTCGGATTTCTACTCCACACCTGCAAACGATATTTTTGATTTAATTTTAAACCGGAGATTGTGATTAAATCGCATTCCCTCGAATGGCCTATCTGGACGGAAAAAACGGATTTTCCTCCCGTCCCTCCCGTTTTTCCGGCGCGATTAACGCCAAAAACGAAAACCCGCTGACATTTCTTCGCTTTCGATTCGGGTTCGATTTCGTCCCTAGGAAAATATCCAGGAATTCGAACGAAATTCTCGTTGGGTGGACGGAAGGTCGAGCGTAAGAGAGACGTGATGGAAGAGCGAGAGGCCGGTCGGGAAAATCCCTTGTGGAAAGGTGCGATTTTCCGGGTGGACCGTTCCGAAAAGCGGTGGCGTCACGGATAATCCGTCGTTCCGCGCTCCGGATAACCGGGCAACGGAGGATAGCGGCGGCGTCTTTATCGACCGTCGAGTCGTTCCCCGGGAGGAGTTTGTAAATATTTACAGATACAAAACGCGCCTTTATCCTCGCCACAAAAAGCGGAATATTTTATCACCTCGGACTTTCAATTTTGCATAAAATTTATTAAAAAGAAGTAAACATTATCGACCGTCTTTCCTTTCCGTGCTGGGGAAGGACGAAGATAGACGGTTAAACGGGAGAGCGCGCGGACTCCGGCTAATCGATGGGGATAAAATATCGCGCGCTGGTTTCACAACCGGAAGCGGAATCCAGTGTTTTTGGTCCGGTGGTTTCTCCCTGGCACGATTTAATTGGTATTTCGGTATCGTAACCGAATGGATGGAGCCCATCGGCGACGTTACGATACGTACGCGGTAGTTACGTTGGACGGGCGTGCGAGGACGCGTCAAGAGCCCGTCTAATTCGTCGTGTGTATTGTTCTTTCTACACGCCGCGCCGGATGGAGACAACTTTGTAAACGAAGCGATCGATGATCGATCTTGTAAGCAGCGATTAAGGGGAAACGAAAACCGATCGGCGGCCAGACCATTTTTTGTAACCAAGATTTTCGGTTCCCGGCACGTGACGATCGGATTTCGTATTCCACACTTTTAAGATTTATTCTGAAGCGCATCTTTATTTCTACGTGCTGCGACAGCGCGGGCGCGCGGCCGCCTCTCTTCCTTCCGTCTACGCGCTTTTACTCGATACTTTTCCATCGTTAAGGAGTGTCTTCGTCTCGTAATATACCAGAAATTATTCCATCGTCGTCGCCTTACGCGCGCCGCGTAGCTTCTACGATGTTTCCTCGATACGCAGACGAATTAACGCGCGTAACAACTCTGCGATTATTACGTGACGGCTTGGTAAGTTCCGTTTAAAGTCGCGCTAATTACGCGCCGAATATGGCTCCAACGACGTAGTTAAGAGTCGCACTCGATACGGTAGTGTTCTACGCGGCCAATGCTAGTGTGCGGTTAATGAGTAGGAGGCCCGATCCGGGTTCCAGCCGGTCCTGTAGGATAATTCTCTGGTTCCGCGTAACGCGTTACGTCGTTAATTTGTCGAGGCAAATGTAAATTTTAGAGTGTTCTTGTCTTAACGGAGAATTATGTGAGAACCTTATAGCTTCCTGTATCTATTCGTATTTTACATCGATTCCCTTAGTATTGTGTTATTTAGACTCGCGTGTCGATGGAAATTTTGTTCTGTTACGGATCCGTTATATCGTTTTCGACATCGTACTTTTGCATTTCTTTCTTTGGGGGAGTAAATAAATACGCGTAACTGAAGTGCGGACTTTATCGTATTTCTAAGAAAACACGTCAAATACTACTGTAGAAAAGTCTTCCCTCTCCAGTTCAAATTTCTTGTGAATAACCGAAAGATTATACGCGTCACAGTTATTCTCGGCATACGAAAAGAGTAATTTAGGCCGGAAGTTGAAAATAATCAATCATCGACAGTGCGTTCGAACCTGGAGCCATTCCCGTTTATTAACACGTGACTCCCGTCCGAGGTTACGTTGCCTGTTTGAACTTGGCGTGGTTACGCACTTAAGGGTAACGAACAACGATAACGCGTTTTTTAATAATTATTTACTTACAAACGATGTCATTCGTGTTCGATGGCAAAATGATCTTCGACTCTAATTCGAATTTAATAATGTGAAGAAGACGAGCGTGAGAACGGTTTATTAAGTTAATTTTAAATGTTTTTATTCTTTTCCAATTTCTATACAACGCTATACGCGATTACTTCCTTTCGACGTTCCGCTTTAGTAATAAAGTAGGTTGCCGTAGCGAGACCCCGGTAACGTATTTACGCGTTACTCCGCTGCTAGCCAGCAAACGACACTGGTGACGGACGGGTTACGACAATGGGGAAACGGAAGCGCAGGAACGGAAGTTGTTACATCGAATTCTGCGTTCTTCATTGGTTGGACTTCCCTCGATCCCGAAAGACTTAGAAAGTGCCTTTCCATTAATGAAAATCAAGAATGCGTTGGTGATGTACCGCATTGGGTATCGGCTCGAGGACGTGGGTGCATTTATTCGCTCAAAGTGCGACTAAAGTTAAAATGCTATTGAATTTCCATTGCCAGCCTCATTTAGGAAAAATAAATGCCCAATAAAACGTGCTTCTTTTTACTAACACTTTCGGTCATTCGTCTAGTAATAACACTAATTACCGCTACGTATAGCCTCGCGTTTCGTTTACGCGTGGTTCAGTCGTTGTCTTACGCCATCTTTTTTTCTCTTATATCTTTAAACGCGTTGGGTGGGATTTATTTGGACCACGCGCCTGAATACGATCGAAGTTCGATTTAGCGATTTAGACCATTTGTTCGTTTCCGAGGGGGTCGAGTTCAGACGGCAGTTATTATAGAAGCTATAATTATGAGGACGACACAAGTCTGAGTTTGACTCTTAAAGTCACGTGATTGGACGGAACGATAACGCAAAATCGCGCATTCGGTGATTGGCAGAACCGAAGAGGTGTCCGCTTATTTATGGGGAGACCCGTCGGCCGGTATCCATTGTCTCGGCAGGGCGCTATATCGAAGTTTGAAATTTGTTTTCTCCGTGGAAGTCGATCCACATTTTATGCCATAAATCTATCATAAACTTATCTCTTTTATCGAATTTTTAAAGACGTTATTTCGGGGAAGAAAAGGAACGAACCGAGGACTTCGAATCACCTCCGATTCAAATTAAAATCGAATTCGAGCGTGTTTAATACATCGGCGAATTCTATTTTCGTCAATCGTTTCGTGTCGTAATCGGCGTGACGTAAAAACAGATGCAACGAGACACTGGAGCGTGCGTCACTAGATCCGTTACACGATTACAAACCGGCGGCGCGTAATTACTAGAAAGCAAATTAAACTTTTCTTTTGGCTCCAACCTAAGCTTACGCCGACTTGTAATTAAGACGCAATTAAATCCGTCCGGACGACGCGTTGGGATGCGTTTGGACCGTCTCTTATTACGTTACGTTAGGTTTGGCCAATCAAAGGAGGCGTTATTTCTAAGGCATTCTTCCATTGACCAGACCTAACGTGACTTAACGTAAGAAGAGCCAGTCTGAGCTCGACCTTCCTGGTCGAGCGTGTATTAGGAGTCCGGGTTCGATTCTTTTGTTGTTCTCTACTATTGCTGGCTATTCGTAACGAGTGATTGAGTCGAAGTCGAAGAGGAGAAGATCGACCGACCGATAAAAAATCGCGTAGCAATTGATGCCACGTCATTTTTAATCTATTCGGTAGATAAACTTTGCGTGATTGGCTATAGCGTTATATCGAATACATTATATAGATACAGGGAGAGCAGATCGTAGGTAGAGTTAAGGAAACTATGAAATGTATAAAACACTCCATACCATAGCTTCTATGGTATATAGAACAGAGATTTTAGATAGGTTATTTCCGTCGTTACTTCGAAGGAAGTCACGGAGGAACCGCGTTTAGAATTTGAAAGTAAATTTCCGCCATTTTTGAATTATGGTCAATGTCGATCGTATCCAAAGACCATCAAGGTTTTTTCTTCGTCAAGAGACGATTTTTCCCGTTTACAGTGTCAGAAGTTAAAAATAAAATCGGCAACGCGATAATCGAATCGATCTTTTTGCGGTTTATCCATGTATATTAAGTAACGTAACCTCTTTTTCCGTTTTAACAGGTAGCGTTACGCGTAAGAAACGTCGGAAGATGTGACTTCGGGCGTAGACAAACACATTTCGAAATATTTCGTTTTAATTAATTCGTCGGCTCGAAGAAGAAAAAGTTCCGAACTTTGAAAGCGCGACGAACCAATGATTCGTGTTTAGTTTTCATTCTGTTTGTGACGTCACCGCATACGGATACAGGCCTGGAATAATTCGAGAGTATCAACAACCTTTAATTCGTTTATCTTCTGTCATCTGTGGTAATTGTTGACAACCTCGTCGAATTAGTTGAAAACCGCCGCTCGTCCCCCTCGTACCAGCTTAAATGACGTGTAAATAGCCACGCGCCGACAATATCGAACCTACGGGAATTAAAATAGAGAATTTAACCGCCTTCTAGGAGCGAATTCCCTTCCTTTCGACCTTTACTCTTCGTTACCCTGTGAAGTGGCTTTCCCCTGGCGTCAACCGTTACGAAAGGAGAAACTATCCCCTTCGACTCTGTCCGATCGGTGACGTAGAAAATTGAACGAGAGGTGTCACGGTAGCTTTTATATTGTGTTATTGTAAGTGAAAACCCGAGTAGTTGGTCCGTTAAAAACGCCAAAACGACTAGCCACCCAGGTATACCGTACGGGCAGCTTTCGTTACGGATATGTATACAGTCATCCTTAGATGACGTATTTTTGTTATTTACGATATTATATAATAAAGTTACATCCCCGGAACCGAACCCGCGACTAATCTGTTCGGTCTAATCGAAATTTACGTCACGACACAGGTAGGGATGGGTTCCTCTCGAAAACAAGTGTGTGTCTGTCAGGTGGTTTCTGCGCTCCGTTTGTTTATTAACCCTTTCGTTTTGTGTTAACTGTAGCGATTGTTACGTAACAACGGGGTGTAGAGTTCCCTCTGCGCTACATCCAACACTCTGTGACGGATGGATAGAAGGTGACGAAGAAATTAATTTGGGGGCGAAGCCAACGTCACCCACGTCATCCGGCTCGGTAAGAAACTGCAAAACGTAATACTTAGTTGGCGTCGATTCCCCCAATTACGAAGACCCCCGACTCTTTAGAAATTTCTAATCGATAAAAAATTAATTTGGCCATTATATAAAAAATAAATAAATAAAAGAAGGAATTTTATTGACAAGCTGTCGTTTCATAACTCTACAAATAAATCAAATAATAGGAGAATCTTTTATAGAAGGGAGGAAGGGGAAGAAATATTAAATGTACGCTATAGAAAGGCAAATGACTAGAAATTGCCTGGAGTCAAAATTCGTTATTTTTAGCTAAATACGCCATTGAAAATACCTTCAAAAAGAGACGAAAACACCGGCTTCGGCTTTAGAATGTACACAAAAACAGCTGAAAACATAATGAAATATTATGAAACCGGGATTTATAATTTATGTAAATTAGCTCTCGACTCAAAAAATTAATTATTAATACTTTATTTTATTCTTCATCGCATTGGCAGCCGAAAAATAAGATAAATAAGTAAAAAAATGACGATCCGAATTTCAATATGGCGCCCAGAGTCGACGTGGCGGAGACGAGCATTTTTTTAAATAATTTACGATAGAAAAACGTGTTACGTGACAGAAAAAGCGGGCGCGGGTCCCATTAATTAGTTGTTTTTGCCGGGATGTGCTTCGCGACCCCGTCGCTGGTACTCGATGGGAAAAATCCCTCCCGACCTAACCGGAATCGTATCACGTGAACGGATCGCGAAGTCCCGCGGCGAGTCGACCGATTTACGTTCCCTGGCCGTACTTTTTCATTTGTAAAACGTGGGAAATAACACGGCTCCGGGTAATTTAACCTAAAATATGTGGAACGAAAGGTCGATTTTCCGTCCTTTCCATCGCCGTTTCCGCCATTAAATCGGGGGAAGGGGAAAGGGCAAAAATGCCCATCGTCTGGTATCGTACTGGACGAGATTAAAGAGACTTCCGTTCTGCCTTCTACGCGTATCCTTCCGCCTTCGTTTAGACTTAAGCCGATTTAAGCCGGCGGCTAATTCCTGTTTAATAAGGAATCGGATGGTAAACGGAGATACAAATTGATAATTAACTCTCTATAAATTTGTAAAATGCTTAATCGCTTGTTGTAAACAGTCCATTTAATCTACTTTTACAATTCCAGATAGAATAAAGACAGTTTTTTCCTTTGTTTTCTCCCGTTTCCGGATTTTTTTTCTATTTCCAATCGCGGCGCGGTCTTGGTAAAAAAAGAAGAAAAAAAAACAATTAGTTTCCACACAACGACAGAAAATTATTTTAATAATTCCAACGACATAAATGTCGTCCGTTCCGAAAGACCCGGTAGTAACGCGTGGCGTAATAACCCGCCGTATTTCCGTTTCTGCGACATCTGGTGACGAATTATGGAAATAGCTTTTTATGCAAACTTTTTTTTACCCAAAATTGATATCAGAATTCGATAAGACGTACCGTACAAGAAATATTTTATTAAACTAATTTTTTAATTAAAATTTTAAAATATATTTAATCGACAATTAAAATTCTTAAGTTAATTTTTAAATTAAAAAAATATTTAAGTTAACATAAACATCAGTAAGTCCGGTGAGTGTATAACGAAAAACCAACGGTCGCCTTAAAAATCGGGCTATAAATTGGCTAATTAAATTATTGATATAAAGTAATTTGTTACTAGAGGTAGACGTTAGGCGCCATCTCTTATCTAAGTTAATAATTATAATTTAAGTTAATATTAAATAAATTTAGAACCTTCTGGAATAAAAGTACCGACCCGGGGCGGGGCTCGAACCCGTAACCTTCGCTCGCCAGTTACGCCACCCGGATTCCGAGCGATTAATGTTACTTTTATTAAAAGTTAAAATCGTTTCACATTGATTTTTATTTCGTAAAGAAATGCTGCACGCATTTCGTTTATTCAAAAACGATGGCAAAAGGGACCCGCTCTACCTCCCGGGTCCTATACGGCTCTCCACGGCTCCGAAAGTTCCTATTTAATTTACGCAAACAAGTCGTTTGGGCCCGTTAATAAGTGTTTTTAGCGGTAAAACAGTAAGAGTTTAGCTGGGAGGCCAGAGACGGGCGGGATTGTCGTTCCCTCTGCCTGACCCAAAAGTATACAAATTGCCACGTTCCGTGTTACCAGAGTATACAAATACTCGCGTAACACCGAACACGAAATGAAGCGAAACTTTGGGGGCGAATTAGGCTACTGGTGACCCAAAGTTTCGCTTCGAGTTATATTATTATATTATTCTAGCAATTCTTTTCCGTACGGAATTTTTGATCCTCCCTATAAATCAAAAACTCGACACTCCGTCCGTTCCTTTCGTGAGATAAGATTCCATCTTATCTCGCGCGATAAGATTAAATAACGTAAAAAATGAAGAGAAGTACTGTTATCACTCGGTTACCTTTTCTCCGTAGACTAGTTTCGAGGCGATTACAATAAGCGGCGTCACTGTATAGATATTTCAAGAGCATTTTTGCATAATATCTCGCCACATAAAATATATATTACGATACGCGGTATCAAAATAAGCCAGACGAGGCCGAACCGGTCCCCAATGCGGGTTCCATCCCTCTCCAAAAGCTATAGAATGATACGACGAAAATCCTGGAAACAAAAAACCTTGATTTTTTACTACTCGTCAAAGTAGTGGGTATTCGAGTCTAAGCTCGTGTTTAATTAATGTTATGTAAAATATCGATGAAACATTTTGATAATAGATACAATATATTCTGTTACATATAAAGAAAAATATACCGGAGAGATATATTATATATCTTACTTTAAAGTTTGAATGTAAGTTACGTAATATACAGTGTTTACAAACACGCATGGATTACAGTAACTAAGTGAAGGGAAGAAATTTAAAATTACATAAGCTCATTTTGAAGCTTTTATAAGAAGGAAAAGAAGAAGAAGAAAAAAAAAACAGCTGACAACGTGTTACTGGGCTTTTCCGGCATTCTTTGCTTCTTTTCATTCCTAACGATTGCTTAGGTTATCTTTAAGTTACACTTTTACACGGTGCAAGGGCAAAAACGAGCGTGGGTACACCGGGCCCTAGGCGCAGGTGCTGGGTAATCGACAATTTTTAAGTATATTTTTTCATTTAAAATGATATCGATGTCTTCCATAGTAATAAAAATATAATTAATATATTTCGAATAATATAAATTTCCTGAAATTTCGGTAACATTTCTGAAATTCGCGGATAAGATCGGATATCGCGTGAACGGCATTCGGATTTTTATTGATAAATTCCAATTTGTCGTTTATCGACAACAACGAACCATCTGTTAAGATTTTAACAAGCGAAATTTGCGGTTTTATGCCAATCTTTATGGGAAGTTTTATAGATAAATCGTAATAACGAAATATGTTAATACAATAACATTGGCTTCGGTATTTGGATTGGAATGATGTAACGGAAGTATACCGACGACGGTAATATTTCATCGCGTAATTTATTCGACAACCGGGTGTGGATCGATGGAAGAAGACAACACGAAAACGTGGATCCTTCCTCCCGGAAGACACTCGCGTTTTTTGCTGCAGTTAAACAGTTTCTTCGCCCGTCTAACACCTAAATAGGAGGAAACTTTTTAATGAGAAACTGAATTTTTTTATCGGCGTTCGTATTGGTTTTATCCGACGGTTGGTGGTCAATAATTCTAAATGAATTAAAAAAATTAAAGTAAATTATGCGAAAAAATAGTCTGGATTACTGGCCTTCCCCGCATTCTTTATTTGTTTTCGTCTTCAAAAATCCGGCAACGGGTTACGTAACTTTCTCCACGAAAAATATTTATATTTATGAAACACGTTAGCAGTTTCTCAAATTGTGTGTAGCGCCATCTGTTAAAAGAATTTATTTAAAAATAACTTTTATATTATTAATTATAAGAAAAATTTTTTACCAAAAAATAAATGTATTTGTTTTTTATTAATATGCTGTTTTATAATCTATTTTTTAAACATTTTTATTATAAATAATAATATAATAAAAAATTTTACGTTGTAAAAATCTTTCGTAACTCGCAAGTTTTTGAGATATGGCCTCGCTCCTTAATTTCAAGACAATATTTAGAAACATTGTACCCTAATACACAAATCTCCCTGTAAAATTTCAAAAATTTTCTACCTATTGTTAAGTGTCTAAAATGGATAAACAAGATGGCGCTCCCCACGCTGATATCTATTCGTATAGAAAAAAACCCCAATTTTTAACGTAACGTTTCAAGGTTCCATCAGTCCAGAAATGTAAAAGTCTCGGGGGACATTTTTTGACCGATGGCTATAGTTTTCCTCCGTCGTATGTAACAATCGCAAAAGTAAAATCGGCAGTGCGGATGAAATGGGAGAAAATTTAATCTAAAGTCATCCTTCATTCTTTACCGACTAAAATGACTTTATATTGGAAAGAATCGTCGGAAAAGTTTAGATGCCGGCATTAATGCTGCCGAAGTAAAATTATTAATACGAAAAACTAGCGACGAGAGGTTTTATTTGTTTGTTTTTGTACAGTCCCTGGCCAAATTATTGGACGCACTACAGATTTTTCATAATTCAATGTTTTATGCCCGGTCTGGTGTAGGTCTATCTTATAAATTATAATTTTGATAAACGAAACTTATTTTTTAATGTCATTGTATACCTATATTTGTTATATTTCATTACAATGTTAATTTATTGGTAGGTATCAGAGCTTAGACATTGAAGTGTAGCGTACAAGTACGAACGTGTTTCAGTCGCGTTCTCACTTGCTACTGGTGTGGACGTGTTTCTGTTCGCCTCTTGTATTTACGTCGTGGTTTTGTTCAATTACGCAAGTGTTTGTTTTCTTCGATAGCAGTATTTTTACCAACCAGATATAATAAATTGTGATCTTTTGACGTGGACAAAAAGGGGGACCTTTCACCACGTAAAAAAGCTGAAGTCAAAGCCCTCGTTAATACAAAAATGTATTCCAACCGTGAAATTTCACGAAGGTTGAAGGTGTCTGAAGCTAGCGTACGACGTATAAAGAAAAAAGTTGAATCAAATCAAGATCTGAGTTCGAAAAGAAAAAATAAATGCGGCAGAAAGCCAATTTTCAACCCAAGGCCAGAAATATGTCTTAAGAATATTTGCTTATAAAACAGATTTGCTACCACTAAATCAATAAAATCTCAATTGGAAGATGCAAACGTGAATGCTTCTGAGCGCACTGTTCGCAGAAAATTGAAAGATCTGGATTTTAAGGCTTACCGACCGGCAAGAAAACCCAAGTTAACGGTTGCAATGAAAGCAAAGCGTTTGAAGTGGGCCAAACAGTGGTGTGATAAGGATGTAGACTTCTGGAGATCGGTAATTTAACATTAAATAGATTATTTACTATAAAATAGACAAATTAACAGTAGGTACTTGATTCATAAGATACATTTGTTTTTTTGTTTTCTCGGGTCTGTTTCAGCGATGAAAGCACATTTGAAATTTGATCCAACAGAGCTTATTTTGTCCGTCATCGTAGAAACGAAAAATTTCATTCTGACTGCGTCATTCATACTGTTAAGCACCCCACGAAAGTAATGATTTGGTCCGTCATCGGCGGCAAGGGCACTGGGCGCCTGTAGGTAGTAAAAGGCACCACGAGGCAAGACCAATATAAAGAAGTCTTGCAAAATCGGTTGCTACCACAGGTTAGAGAATGGCTCCCAAATGGGGAACCATTTATTTTTATCAAGATGGAGCTCCCTGTCACACAGCCAAGTCTGTAAAAACATCTACAACAGCAAAATATACCTCTGTTGGATTGGCCGGGTAATAGTCCTGACACGAACCCCATAGAAATGTGTGGGAGCTCACGAAGAGGGAAGTGGCCGAAGAAGTCATCGCAACCAAAACGCAGCTTTTGGAAAAAATCATCCATGTGTGGAATCATCATCCACAAATGCAAGAGACGGTCCAATCTTGCATCGACAGCATGCAGCGCCGGATTGAGGTTTTCATAGCTGCAGAAGGTGGCTCAACAAAATACTAAAATTTAAATGGCAATTTTGTATTTTTTTACTATGTTAATAAAAACAAAAATTTTCAATAAATATAACGTTTTATTTGTGTTAGCACCTATGTAATAAAGTAAACTGTACATTACAGGTTAAATTCATTGGTAATAAATATTCAAAGGCCAAATTGTAGTAGCTGATAATTAAAATTTGCATAAAAATTATAGTGCGTCTAATAATTTGGCCAGGGACTGTACACAGCGCCGCGACACGGGGGCGATTTACGGTGGGGTGGCGCTTTCCGGTAAGACTGGGAAACTGGCCCACATTTAAATGTTACAAACGTGGAGAAACCCGGAAAACTCCACCCGGCCAGGCGTCAATCCACCACCAACTATCAGTTTTCGGCGGTGTTAACTACTCGGCTAATAGCGAGACATTTGCGAAAGATTTGGCAAGGTAAATATGTATATTTATCTTGCCAGTATTTTCCCGTAGATTTTAAATTCTATAGTTTTTGACTATTCTTTCTTAAGGGTATTGTCTACTGTCATGCCGCGCTTTATCGCAATAACATCTCCGCTTTAACGGATTAAACTAGAACTCGGTTATAAAATACAGGGTCCCCGAAGGTAGTTTACAACTTCAAACTTTTATATCGTGGCTTTGAATTAACGCAGGAACGAGGAAAGTACTACCGACTAAAAAACTTTTTGAGTCGGTGTAGCCATTTACACCACAGTTTGTGTTTGTATGTCAGTTCCGAGCCACGATATAAAACTTTAAATTTATAAACTACTCGTATTTCGGCCTACAATAGAACGTAAACTGGCCAAGATTACCGTCATTACGCAATGTAATTTTCGTTACAAAATTTAGTCTACGTGCTAATTTTCCGCGATTCTCCGGTGAATATAGATTTTTCCACCCCGTGCCGATTCGGAAATAATTGGTTTCCGGCACGCCGTTCCCGACAAAAGTATCGAAACGGACGAATTTAATTAAGGTCACTACGCCGGTCGGTATCAAATTACCGCGATGTTGTTATACAGGAAGACTACCGAAACGTCGGATAATTTTTTACATAGGCCCTATATTCGTTCATTATTTCCAGGTGGTTCTTTGTAAAAATAATCGAAAGACCAATAACGACCGTGACGTTTCTGTTTGTAGAAACCCCGTAAACAATTAGCATCCGTATCGGTGCACGTCCCAAACGGGAAGGGTCAAAAATGACGTACCAAGAATCTTTTTGTTTAGAACGTCTAGCAAAATACATACAGCCACTCTATTCGATACGGATTAAATCTAAACGATAAATTAGGTGACGAGTTTATTACGTCGTAGACGAATACCAAGTGAATACCAATTCGTTATATGTATTATATAAACACTCAGTTTATTTTGTAGCTTAGTAAATAATCGATTTTGAATATTGTAAGCATTTATTATAGACATTTTCCTGTTTATGAAGGAGACCGCACGCTTTTAAGAGCCTCGGATACGCTTTCGCGCAGTTCTTAATCGCATTATATCTAATACGACACTTTCAAAATGACGGCGAAAGACCCCGCTTTACGACCGACATTCATTTTCTTTAATGACAGTACGAAATGTCCTATTTACTGCCGATATTACGTAGTTAATGGTTATTTGTGATATTCGACGTTCTGAAAATAAAAAAAGACGGTTTTCCGAAAAACCGTCTTTTTTTATTTTCACGAAAGAGGATTCCGTTTTATTTTAATACTTAAAAAACTTTTTAACCGCACAAAACTGATACAAGTTCTATAAATAATGAAAATTGTCAGGACAATAGTTTTAGTTTTAACTTACGCGTGTAAGTAATTCTGTAGAAATAAGCTTTGGTGGATCGTGTCGGCACGTGTGTCGTTTCGCCATCTGTTGGTTAAATATTGTATTAATTTGAGAGAGATTTTTGACATTTTTCTTATTAGTAGAGATGTTTTTCTGCGCTTTATACATAGATGCCTTTCCCCGTAAAAATGAATAGTGGCATTATTAGGTCGATGATATCGAGTTAAACGAATACTCAAAGTCAGAGAGAAGGTAGAAAATTTAAAAAATGATTCGATTCTTAGAACGACGACGAATCAAAATACGGATATTGATATTGTTCTGGATATCAAAAATACACAACTTTTGGCAATGCCCGCGTAGAAAAAAATTATTACGGGTAAAAGGAGTCGGCTTCTGGCAGGATCGCGATCCATCCATCCCGCCCGCACTAAAAGGGGGTTCGGATTTGAGGTTTGTCCGGGACTTTGAGCGTGGGAGATGCTCGAGGCACATTCTGGGCCACCGAGACACCGGCCCCCGTCGTTTTTGACTTTGTCACTCCGTTACCTTAGAATGGCTGTAATTACCTAATCTTACCTAACCCGGTCGCGCGATACTTCGTTTAGCTTATTGTTTGGATCTGTATTCGGCAACCCAATATTACTTTTTCTCAAACCGATTAAATGATAATAATAATAAAAAACAAATAAATTGTGCAAAATTAAAACGCGTATACATCGTCACGAACAAAAAACAAAACATTCGGGATATTAAACGCGTCGTTTATAAATTTCGAGTCGCGAGCGAAATAATATAGGCCTATATATATAAGGGAAACGGGTAGAGAATTAGGAACGAGGTTTAAAGAGCGCATCGCAGCAATTAGAAATAATAATTATACGCCACCGCAATAGCCGAGGTTGCGAAATTAAAAAATAATTAAAAGGGAGTCTAATACATTTAAAAGCAAAATTCTGGAACGTTTCGAAATATAAATTAATAATAACGATGGTACGCGATTACACCCCTTTCGGTATCAACTTTTAGCCAGCGGGGGACTACGATAGTGTTTAAGCACCGGTAAAAGTGAGGTAAAAGTTCTTCGTTTTGTGTTTGGAAGGGAGTGCTGATCTTACGATATACGCTCGTTGATTTTAACGATGTATACGAAGATTCGAAAGCCAAATGCGTATTTAATAATTCGATTTGTACACCGAACGTAAGTTTATTTTATTGTTTATATTTTAATTTTATTGCTAAAACCGGAATTTATTTCCACCTCGGTGCAGATTAATATTAACAGTTGTATAATAACCGAAGAGGGGCGATACCGGTCCGAAATGCATTTAGTTTAAAGGTACTTAAAAAGAATAAAAAAAGAGTTATAACATTCGGAAGTCGTTGCGATAACTTCGAGAAAAACTGAAGTCGAATGTATTCGAAAGCGAGAGATTTACGGAAAGGAATTATCTCGAGTCTTTCTCTCGCGAGCGTCGGAACGCGAGGATGTTGACAATGTAAGTGCCGATTTATGGCCAAACGGGTGCTAAATATGTCTCCGCAGGGCCTTAGCCTACTCTTAGTATTTCTTTCGGTACTTTATCTAGAGTTGCGAAAGACTCTCCAATCGTTCTAAGCGATGGACGTTAGTTCCCGGTTTAAAGCGGAGTAAGATAATTTGTTTAGCCTACTCTTTGGACAAATTAGAGATTTCTCGGCTTTGGTCACGAAAATTTTTCGTCTTTTTCGTCGGTGTTGCGATTGTCTTTTGTCTTTTTCGTAAACGTTTGTACCGATGGAAATTTCTCGGCCTTCTGCCCGGGAAACACTTCCGCTTCCGCGAGTTTGCTGCATCTCGTTTGCCAGTGTGTTCCGCACGCGCGTAAATGATACGGCGCAAACACTTGGTTCGGGTTTTTAACCAGCCCCGGTAACGTCGCTCGGCTTTCCTTCGGAGTCTGTAGCCTTTTCCTAAAGAAATTAGAATTTGAAGTACGGTATCTTCTCGTGGATTGCGCCATCGACCTTTTACCTCCGGAGGCATTCGGCTGGCCGGATTCGTACAATAAAACAACAAAATACGATAATGATGATTAATGGGAGAATTTATTTTTAAAACGAAATTTTTATTTTAAGTAAGAACTTACGTCATTCTTCTATTATAAAATCTCCATTTACGACCGCGTCGATAGTCTCAAACTGAGTATTTGTAGTCCGTTAACGCCTACGGATCGATTACAATTTATTAAATTAATAGTTAATTTATGTTTTTCTGCGCGGCGTAGCGAAAATTACCGAACACCGGAGGTGTCGTCGCTTAGTTCTTTTCGACTTTATATATATTATATAGTGGTTAAAGTCGGTCTATCTCGGTTACGAGATGGATGGGGTTATAATTTGTCTCCGAAATACACATAAGTAGATAGATCTAAAATAGAACTGGTGGAGTACGAGCGACACGCGTTAAACACTGCCTATTACGTCGTAACTGTCAAACGAGCTTTATCTTTCGATCGATCTATCGTTCCTCGTAGACAAATCATTAATTCCCGTACAGATTAGGTTTACATTTTTAATAATATCCTATCGGAATTTTGATTTATAGGCCAACGAGAAAAAAAACAATGTTTATATATATATGTATATATCGAAAAATACGTACGGCAATCGCATCGCCCGGTGTAGTTATTTAAACACAGAGAATGAGGAAATTGTTACCCGCGGAATGTCGAATTTAAGGATAAAACGAAAGTGGATGCGCCGGAACAACGAGAGAATAATTAAGAGATAAACGAGATATTTTTTGAAAACTCGCGGTACGCTTTTAATTAAGAAAAAATTTGGGGGAAATTTTCTAGTATTTTTTTGTTTCCTTTCGCTTTGGAGGGTGCCGGGGTCCCTCGTCCCAGCCTAAGCTAGTCTAAGGTTATAGCGATCCGAAAGGGAAAGGGAATCGGAGATTTGATAAACGGAACGCGAAAGGGAAGTAACCGGTAAGACGGATGTCGTAAATGATTATAAACATCCAGAAGTGGTTTTTATATTAATCGTTTCGAGTTCCCTAAACTTAAAATTAGGCAAATAAAGTAAATTTGCGCATTTTACGATAGAGCCGAGATCGATTTTCCAGTTATCCACTCGTTACCATTATGTTTTTGTAGCATTAACCTCTCGCGACGTAATAGGATAATTATTCTTAATCTATATCGCAACTTCGACTCGAAATTCTCCACTTTCTTTATCTTTCTTCACTCGGTGAACGAAGGAACCGGTTTTCTTCGTACGCGACCAGTCTACAAAAAATTAGTATTGTTCGCGCATAATAAATTATTTAATGTATACTCGTTCTTATTTCAAACTTATAAATATCGCGTAATATTTTTAATATCGACAAATAAAATAAATAAAAGGGTAACCCTTATCACTATCGTCGTTATTACCGAATTCGGACTGCGATAATTCTTTGGTCATCCGACCAACATTTTGATAATAAGTCATTGACATAATTGAATGATAAAGCGCGCGAACGGAAGCTCGGGGATTCCTCTTTCTGGCGTAAATTTAAAAAGATTTATTAACCGTTTCGAAGGTAACGTAATATTTATTTTTAAGACGCGATTTCGTCCGGTCGGACGTTGCGACCGGGCCGGGCCGTTCTACCACCCGCCGAATAAAGACGGGTGACAAAAGTTTACGGCAACCGACGAAGCTCGGTTTTACCCACGAAATCCCGAGGCGAGAGGAAGATCTGCCGCGTTAACGGGAGCCAAAATCGCTCCGAAGCACCGCCGTCGACTCGCGCGCATTAAATGGACTAGGAGGTGCCATTCGGAAAAAAATCACAAAGGTCTCCCCGGAGCTCTAAGGGTTTGGCCGCGTACGGCGAGGAGTGTATATTACGCGGAAGGCGGACACACGGAGCGACGCAATTAAATGTAAGATTTATAACAAAATAAAAATATTCGCTTCGACTTTGTATAAAAAGTGTAAATGACGTTTCGTATAAAGTATCGAAATTATACGATACCCGATATTCGACGCGGAATAGAGCCCGAGAAAAACGTACGTAAGACGCGTGAAAGTCGGGTGGTATCGAAAAGATTAAATATTAAAAAATAAGATATTTGTCTCGTTGAAAACGTAACAAATATCTCGTTTCTTAATAATCCGATTTACCGATGACTGCGATGTTATAAAAGCTAGCAACGAGAGTCGCGTAACTTTTCCGGCCGTTTTGAGTTTAAAAAACTTTCATACAGTGGAACCTCGGTATACGTCCGCTTTAGAATACGTCCCGTTTGGACGAAACAAATTTCTTCTCATTTTATTAATTTTATTAATCACGAATTGCAAAAAAGGCAAACGAAAAGCGACAGAAAACTAAAAAAAAAAATGACTAGAATGGCGACGGAACCGAAAAAAGAGATGGTCGAGAAATACGAAGGTGGCGTGGGTGTTCGAGATTTAAGTGTCGAACACCGTATTCGGAGAACGACGATATCGACGATGGCGAAAAATAAAGACGTTATTAAATCCGCTAACGTTGCGAAAGGGGTTCGATCGATTTCTAAACAGAGATCGGAGACGTTAGATCGTGTCGAGAAATTGCTTTTGCTTTGGATAACTGAAAAACGTGTGCTGGCGACGGCGTATCGGAAGCGATTATTTGCGATTATTACTGTAATAACTTTAAAAAGCTATAAAAAATTTATTTTTTTATTAATGTGCTCGAGTGTTTCAATTATTTTACAACTCCATTAATATATCGTATCGAGAGGGGGATTTTTTACACCAGAACGGATTAATCGTTTTTACGTTACTTCTTATGGGAAGGTTGGTTTGGTATACGTCCTATTCGGCATAAGTCCGAACGTCGGGAACGGATTAAAGTCTTATACCGAGGTTCCGCTGTATTATTAAGCAAAAAATAAAATTGTGTGTGGCACCATCTATTATCAGATTTTGTTATAAAAACTTTTTATATTTTTAATTACTATAAAATGGCAAAAAGCTTAATTTTGAGGGTAGGGGCGAATTTTATAACAGAATGTAAATATTAATATCGAATAAAATCTTTAGTCCTACCCTCTGAAGATACGTAACCCACTCCATCTCCCCACTCTTTCGACCTTTCGCCGACAAAACGTAATAGCATCGATGCCCTTCGTATACGAGCCACCGTACCAAATTTCGTTACTTAATTTCTATTCCATCCCCAGATATTAAGCGAAATAGACGCCCACACACACTAACATCCACGCTTACCGAAATTACCCCGAATTTTTTTTCCATTTCTCGACGTTTCCGGGTGTCGTAAGTCCAAAAATGTAAAAATCTTAGGGGCCATTTTTTGACCGATGGCCGTACTTTCCTCCCCATCATATATAATAGCCGGAAAAGTAATAAATTATCCTATGATCTCAGATAATTATAACGTGACTTTAAGACTGGCCATTACTTTCGATCTATTAATACCAGCCCGATGATTTTAAAAATGCACTATTTCTAAACTAATATTTCGATTTTCAATTTGGGCATAGTATTAGTCAACCGGTTATCGCCCGACACGACGTACTACAAACTATCGCGTGACTGTCGGGTGAATATAAAACTATGGCGACAACTATTCTATTACGAAGTTATCGATCACCGAAAAATACTCGAAATGCCATTAAAAACCGGCGAAACCGGGTTTAAAAAGTAAAGTTCAACAAAAACGTGTAAGTAAAGGAAAGTTTTCCAGTTGCGGCACTAGCATACGGGAAGTAGATTTGACAGTAAGACTCGACGCGTGAATAAAGTGCGCATTACGCGGACTACACATACAAAAAAACTTTGCACGAAGCAACGTCGCACGATAATAAAAAGGACAAATCAACACGGGCACGGAAAGACTCCCAACTGCATTTTTTGCCCTAAAATTCCTTCACTAATATTGCTGGAAGATGCTCCGATGTTTGGCCAAATTATCGTAAGATTTTAAGACCGGCGCTAAAACGTAAAGAGTTTTATTTATAGAGATTTTGCTCGCGTACAGTACGTCGAGGCCGGAAATAAACGATTCCGCGGAAGAAATTCAAAGCGTCACGCGAGGTTTTAGCGTTTCCTTTTGCCGCGTTCGGACGAACGCCGCCGTCTCGTCCGGTGACATTCTGCCAGTATTTCGTCGACGAAACTATAAGCGGAAGTCGTCTTCTCTTCTTCGTTCGCCGCCACCGAACGTCCCGGGATCGTTCCTTTATCCCGGGTTCGGCGGTGGCCGTCGTCTAGAAATAAGCGGGATAATTTCTTTTCCATTTCTTCCATAATTGTATTTACGGCAACTTCTCCCTCTTCGGCTTTTAATCTCTTGGCCTTTACGCCGTCTCCCGACTCTTTCCTCCTCTTCTCGCCTTTCGCTTCTTCCATTTTTGACAAAATCTGCGAAATGTCGACCGCGAGTCGAACGCCGATTGTCGCTTTATCGAGAACGACAAAGACAATTGTTGTTATAAGAATCGGATCCTTTGTCGTCGTCACACTCGGTTTGAAGGACGGAGTATTGGAAAATTACAAACGAAGTTTTATATAAAATTAATATTTTAATTCGGAAACAATTCGAACCGGACTTTGCCAATTTTTCCGAAAAGCTACATTTCCATCGTTCGAGTTTCTACGTCGAAACTAATTTTTGTTAAGATTTCGAAGCGCTCGATGGTGACAAATTGTATTTTATTTATAATCCGAGTGTTTTTTCTCCGTTCTTACGCGGGGCGCTTTAATATTCTTATTCTTTCGTTTAATATTGTTAATAGGCAGACAATAGGCACTTTTCTATTTATTTAAATGACGTAATTTGACGTAACGTATCTTTTTTCATCAATTTGTTTTTGCCATACCCGATTCAAACACAACCCCTAATCCTAAATTGGCTTTTAAAATAAA
This sequence comes from Centruroides vittatus, assembly GCF_030686945.1. NCBI lineage: Eukaryota > Metazoa > Arthropoda > Arachnida > Scorpiones > Buthidae > Centruroides > Centruroides vittatus. Next base: position 259,598 of record NW_027122360.1, on the reverse strand, counting down.
ACCGACGGTAATATATATTTTTTAAAATTCTGTTTGTCGGAGCCTATCGCGTAACTCTCTGCCCATTTCCTCGGTTTCCAAATTGGGAAGGATGTTTTTGCCGGACGGACGAAACGGTCGAGTGCCTTTAGCGGCGGGAGATTCTCGACTATTTTACATCTTAAGTCCCGTATATAACGTTTGATTTATTAGGTGAATATTTTGTTTATTTGAAAAAATATATAATAATTTGCGGATATCGAAGGGGCGTGCGCTCTACGCCGGAGGGGCGAGTCAACTTTCGAAGGAGAACAAATATCTAATTACAAATATCCAACGAGTCGAATATTTGTAATTAGATTATCCTCGACTTTAGTTACTCGTTTATCGATTTATGCGGGAATCGAGCCTAATCCGGGTCCTCTTCCTCGTTTTCGGCTAATATCTCGAGCGGATATGCAAAGAGGGGGAGGGGCAGACCGCGCGAGGAAATTTCCAATAAACCGAAAAGGAAAATCAATTGGACGTTTTAACGAGTAATTTCACCGAGTGGAAGAAGAATATCGTAAAGGTCTAAGAAATGCAAAAGCATTTCGAAACGTTGGCGGACACCGAACCGGACGTGGAGGGACGTTCGAATCCACACGCGACTTAATTCGGGAGAATGTTTACAACCGAATGCGGAATTACAAGGAATAAAGACAGAAGTTAAGTTTTTTTCGAGCAGAAGAAATGCAAGTTACATCGGTCGGATAAAAGGTACGTTAGAATTCGGTCGGATAAATCGGTTAACGAGAGATACAACGAAAATATTGTAATTACGAATTTTCCGTTTAACCGGGTGGACCGCCGGAGGGAAGTTAATCGGTTTGTAGATGTAAAATTAGGTATACGAAGTAGCCGGATTCGTTTGACTAAAAACGAAAGAAAACCAACGGCGAAGATTTCGGTAGATTACGAGGAAAAGGTATTTACGGCAGATTCGTGTAAAAAATCGAGACCGAGGAGCAAAAATTCCAACCAACAATTAGACACGAAAAATTAAAAGGACAAAATGTTTACTGGCGATATTAGTTCGGGTAAACCGGTCGAATTAAGTCGACGAAAAGACGAAACGACGTGTCGAGGTAGAAAAGATGGAGGATACGGTGTTAGAGCTTAAAGTTAAAAATGTAGGTAATCGGAATAATACCAGTAACCTAAGGAACAATCTCTCCCGGAAGACAAATAAGTGGAACGTATCGTTCCACTTATTTTTCAAATCGGGATTTTTTGATAAACTGGATTGGAGTTCGTCCGGGGCAAAACCTTTCGGTACGCCGAGTGCCCGACTGGCGACATTCCGCTAATTCCGCATTTCGGTCCACGTCTTTCCGGCTCGTCGATTTTATCCACCGATAACTCGTACGAATGCGCGGAGTGGCGCTCCGCCGTCGCTACCGGATCGGTCGACGGCCGCGGAATCACCGGGAGGACGAAGTTGTCGCGGTAGAATACCGCGCCGTTTATCCGAGATCCCCGACGGACGACCGGACATTAGAGGTCGTCGACTTCGTATTTTCCAGTCGGTACGTTTCGAACAACGTCGGTGGTACGTAGCGCCCGGTCGGTGGCGCGACGAGAATGTTCGGCGCGTACCGTTTTGTGGAATCCGTTGTTTCTTCCGGTATAAACGCTACGGGGATTGTCTCCGACAGTGTCCGGGCGCCCCCATAAATATATGCTCGAAATTCTTCCTTTTTTGTTCGCCTTCTCTACGTTTTTCCCAACTCGTGTGTGTCTTTATTTTCGTTTCTCGGTTTTTCGCATCGACGGAAATCGCGTAATCGCGAATGGAACAGCGAAGAACTTTCCCGTCTGCGCCTACGCCTTCGGCTTTAAACTTATTTGCTAAAATGTTGGGTTTAGATGCGGACGATTTTGTCATTTTCTAATGTCGCCGACACCGAACAAAGGAATTGGAACTGTCGCGCTCGCCAGTCGAGGTAAGGTGACCTCGACACAGAATTTTCTAGATTGTTCTTTTCCTAGAAAAGAACACAGCGTGCGCAGATTTTCGGCGAATCTGTTTACGTTCTTAAAACAATCCTAACGCTTAGTTGTTTAATCCAGAAAATTCCGCTTTACCCCCTTTTCTCTCGACAAAAGAAGAGAGTGAGCTAATTTCCGTATTTTTTTCCTCGGCACGCGTGTCCGGTTTAACGAATTTGTTTTTTCCCCTCGAGCGAATAAGTAAAAAACACCAAAAAAGAGATAAATGTCAACATATTCTTTGAAAATGTAAAAAGGGGAAAGCGGGGTGCAAAATATATAGCTCGGGTGCTAGTCACCGTTCCGGGCGGGTTTGCGATTTGGGCGCTAAACAATTAGGCAACGAGTGGCCTGCCGCGCTAAAACCGACTTAGTTTGTCTTTTACACTCCGCCCCTTTCGAAAATCGAGTGGGTGCGGCACCCAAAAATCCGGACTTTAGTGATAATATAAAAAAATTAAAGGATTACGCGGCTCCGACTCCATTTCCAATTTCGCAATAAAAATTTACCGAGGAATATCGTAGAATTCTCGGTTAGACAATTTAATAATTTATATAACACCGGTAAGATTCCAAACGACAGGAATAACCTCGCTTAACGCGTTTGATGAAGTTTCCTCTCCCCTTTTTTCGATAGCGCTTCTTTCGGGTCTTCGTAAGTTACTTCAGTTTTATTAAGAGTTTAACGTTTGGGTCGAACGGAATAACTATAAAAATTATATCCAATTTGCATTTGTTAAAAGTGGGGGCGCTCGGTTGGCCTTATTTGTCGTTATTGCAATTATTCGATTACGACTTACTCGTTTGTAACGAGAAGAAAGGTGTCCGCTTTATTTTTAGATATCGGGAAGGCTTTCGATTCTGTTGTTATTTCAAATCTACAAAAGAAAATGATTAAATACCGGGCAGAGGAAAATCTTATAATAATAACGATAGGTTTACTCTTTAAGCACTACGAAGTAGTGATTAAACGAGGACCTATTCGATGGCCGGCTTTTGAGATTTATCGCGGGTTATTACGAGGTGACCGTCGGTACCGGGTCCGTTTAACGGTTATACCTTCGATCTCGACGGTTGTTTCGAGAGAAGGGTGGACTGTTTTTACTCGATAGGCGGGTAGTAAATTCGGTATCGTACGCGGACGACGTAGCGCCGGTTGTTCGACAGCGGCCGCCTTACTTAGAAGATACGGGCCGTGTACGAGTTAGGCGAGAAATTAAAAATTAATTGCGGTAAGTCATTCGCGACGGTATTTCGGAACGGAGACGGACTTCTCGAGAAACGCGCCTTTTATCTTAAAAACGAAGAGTCAAAAATGGTAGAAGAAATCAAATTCTTGCCAGTCGCGTTGACTCCTATTTTAACGTCCGAGAATCGATGCGAAACACGTGTGAAAAAATCTATTGTATCGATTAATAACGTGTCGCAATCTCATTACCCGATTTAAGATATTCGATTCTATTATTACGAATTCGGTTGGCTACGCTTCGTCGGTTTGGTGTTCGAATTATGTTACAATTATAATCCCCGAGAATTAGCCCGGTTCAGTCTGACGAACTTATAAATAAATTGTTTGGTTTGTGAAATCTTTTCGTCTTTAATGTTTTCTGTGTGTACCTTTTTCACGCGTGATTAAACGAGGAGATACGAAACTATATATAACTAGCTGACCCGGCCACGCGTTGTTGTGGCTCAAAATGTATCTATTATAAATGTATAACACTTCCCCCGTGGGGCGAATTTCAAAAAATCCCTTCTCAGTGTACATTCTCTTGACGTACCCTATTAAAACGCAATCAAAAACGCATCTAAAATAGTATAATAAAAGCCGAGTTCTTCACGGTAAGCCTTAATCCCGTCCCTTTTTCCGATGGGGAATATCGAAAAATCCCTTTTTAGTGTATATTCTGTTGACGTAACCTATTAAAACGCAATTAAAAACGCAAAACACCGCACGTAAAATAGTATAATAGAAGCCGAGTTCTTCACGGTAAGCCTTAATCCCGTCCATCTCCCCCCACTGGGGGGAATTTCGACATGTATATTATATAAAAACACGTGCGTATTCGAATGCAACGTTGTGTCAAAATTTCAAAGGAATCGGTAGGAACAAACGAACGTTATATTTTATTTGATATAGATAGATAGAAAATGATCTGCTTCAGTCCATTCTCACAGAAAAGCAGAATGCCTGACAGAAAAGCAAACTTAGGTCATCGGAAGTTAGCGCCATCTGTTGGACATAAAAGCCTTAATCCATATATAAATATATTTTTGAAAGGGGGGAAACGGTGTAGGGGTATGAAAAATAGATAGTAGCCGATTCTCAGACCTACTGAGTATGCATATGAAATTTGGTGAAAATCGGTAAAGCCGTTTCGGAGGAGTACGGTAACAAAAATTGTGACACGACAATCTTATATATAACTACTAGCTGACCCGGCCACGCGTTGTTGTGGCTCAAAATGTATCTATTATAAATGTATAACACTTCCCCCGTGGGGGGAATTTCAAAAAATCCCTTCTTAGTGTACATTCTCTTGACGTACCCTATTAAAACGCAATCAAAAACGCATCTAAAATAGTATAATAAAAGCCGAGTTCTTCACAGTAAGTCTTAATCCCGTCATTTTTCCCGCTGGGGAATATCGAAAAATCTCTTTTTAGTGTATATTCTGTTGACGTAACCTATTAAAACGCAATTAAAAACGCAAAAAACCGCATGTAAAATAGTATAATAGAAGCCGAGTTCTTCACGGTAAGCCTTAATCCCGTCCATCTCCCCCCACTGGGGGGAATTTCGACATGTATATTATATAAAAACACGTGCGTATTCGAATGCAACGTTGTGTCAAAATTTCAAAGGAATCGGTAGGAACAAACGAACGTTATATTTTATTTGTATAGATAGATAGAAAATGATCTGCTTCAGTCCATTCTCACAGAAAAGCATAATGCCTCACAGAAAAGCAAACTTAGGTCGTCGGAAGTTAGCGCCATCTGTTGGACATAAAAGCCTTAATCCATATATAAATATATTTTTGAAAGGGGGAAATGGTGTAGGGGTATGAAAAATAGATAGTAGCCGATTCTCAGACCTACTGAATATGCATATGAAATTTGGTAAAAATCGGTAAAGCCGTTTCGGAGGAGTACGGTAACTAACATTGTGACAGGAGAATTTTATATATAAGATTTTCAAAAATTTATTACTTTAGAGTAAGGTATTGTATGATTATTAAAACTAATTATCAATAACGGAAAAGGCGGTTTCTGTTAAGAATTAAAATAAAAACGGTCAATTAATTTCTATAATGTTACGTAGGGGTTAACTCGTTCCGAAAATTAAAAAAAAAAAATTAATATTACGGTGCTTATACAAAGATTGTATACCCCGTATATAGCGGGAATAATCTTAACGCGACAAAGTCGAATTGTGTAGGGGTGCGGAGAGTCTAGACGTATCGAGTACAATGGTTTACGTCGCCTTTGTTTTAGAATTAAGGCCATTAAATCGTCTAAAAGTCGGAGAATTGGGTCGGGCCCCGTCGCGGTAATTCTCCTAATTTTAACGACGGATAGATGTTATTTTTGTGACGTATAATGCCGGGTTTTCTTAGATTAACGAAACGTTCGGCCAGTAGTAACCGGAGGGCATTAACGACGCCATTTATGCGGGTGTAAACGTTCGAGTTTGTTTGTCCAGTCGAGTTCTTAAACCTTCCGAGATGCAGATCTCGCGAGTTTTTTCTTTAGATACCGGACCATTTTCTCGAATGAACCTTTTAGGTAAAGAATTTTGAAATAATTCTAAGCCGGCTTTAATAATTTCTTCTCTTTTTAATAAATTAACCATTTTTAAACAGGTGTCGCCGTTATTGTTTGACTCCGTTTCGGAGTCGGGAGACGGACGTCGCGCCTCGCCATTGTCTTTCGCTTCGGTCATTTTCTCGCTCGATATTCGATTTCGAAGTCGCATTGGCTTCGTTTAAGCCACCGCTTAATCTATTGTCCGGCTTATCGATCGATTTAAGCCGTTTTAACGCGCGACGATCGGTTATTAGGTACGATCTCGCGAGTGTAACGTGTCTTTCCCGAGCAGATTCGTCAAAAGTGCCGGTTTGGGGCAGTCGCGGACGACTTTACGTTGTTCGCAATTGTCTCGGAGTCGACTTCGGTACGTTTAATCGGTTTTCCCCACACTTTACAATTACGGGTTTGTAGGCCTATTCCGCTCACGCGGAAACCGAAAATTATCGCGGGCCTAATTTAATCCCGGAGACGTTCCTTTTTTTAATCGACGAATCGACTGTACTTCAACGTCTGACGAATTTATAAATAAATTGTTTGGTTTGTGAAATTTTGGTCATTTTTTTAGCTGTCCGACGTTGCCCCGGATACCGTCTCCTCGTTAACTGCCCCGTAAGAGAATACCGGACACTGCGGTTGTCTAGTTTTCCACGTTGTTAAGAAACAGTTTACAGTTTTTCATTCCATAGAGTTGCCGACAGATTTTTCGCGCAAACAAAATCCTAGGACAATTGTTCGACATTATCGTCGTAAAAATTTGTTTGCCGGATTTTCGAGAGTGAAACTACCGGCCTTACCGCCGCGTGGAGTTTATACGTAATTTTCGAATAGTTTATCGTTCAAACCGAGTGTGACGACGACAAAGGATCCGATTCTTATAACAACAATTGTCTTTGTCGTTCTCGATAAAGCGACAATCGGCGTTCGACTCGCGGTCGACATTTCGCAGATTTTGTCAAAAATGGAAGAAGCGAAAGGCGAGAAGAGGAGGAAAGAGTCGGGAGACGGCGTAAAAGCCAAGAGATTAAAAGCCGAAGAGGGAGAAGTTGCCGTAAATACAATTATGGAAGAAATGGAAAAGAAATTATCCCGCTTATTTCTAGACGACGGCCACCGCCGAACCCGGGATAAAGGAACGATCCCGGGACGTTCGGTGGCGGCGAACGAAGAAGAGAAGACGACTTCCGCTTATAGTTTCGTCGACGAAATACTGGCAGAATGTCACCGGACGAGACGGCGGCGTTCGTCCGAACGCGGCAAAAGGAAACGCTAAAACCTGGCGTGACGCTTTGAATTTCTTCCGCGGAATCGTTTATTTCCGGCCTCGACGTACTGTACGCGAGCAAAATCTCTATAAATAAAACTCTTTACGTTTTAGCGCCGGTCTTAAAATCTTACGATAAGCTCTCAAAAGTCGATTTTATTGGATTCTTACTTTTAAAAGAAAATTAGCCGAAAGAGTGGCGAGAAGGGAAACCGTTCCTTCCCCGTCGAATAACTTTAACAACTTTCGAATTGTTTCGTTCCATTCATAAAGTATTCTTTGCAGAAATACCTTTCTCGTTTTAGTATCCAAAATATGCAAATATCCAGTCACGTTATTGTTTTTATTCGTTCGAAAAGCGCATTAATTCTTCGGTGTTTTCTATACTATCTTTGGAATTATCAAACATACGAATACAGTGGTGCCTCGTATAACGTACTTAATCCGTTCCGAGTGCACGTCCGTTAAGTGAAACGTCCGTTATACGAAACGCATTTTCCCATAGAAACACGTTAAAACATCTAATTCGTTCCGCGGCATAAAATAACCGTACTGTATCGTAAAAAAATGAACACGGGGTGCGTTCTTTTATTCCTCCGCGTAACTCTGCGCGAGCGACATCCGTTTAAAAATTCCCGCGGAACGCGTTCCTAAATTCCGGTGGGAGTGCGCGCCGTGGAACGACAAAAACGGCCGCTGGTAGCAGTAGTTTACGGTAAAAAGCAACACGGCGTCTTCCGTGGCTCGGATAGTTTCGTTTCCGGTCCATTATGTGGTTTTATGAATGAAAATTTAAAAATTGTGAAAGCGCGAGTTAGCGCACGCGGTGATGTAAGTGTCTTTACGAATTTTTTTCGAATGGTAGCCGGCATTCTAATTTTTTTCGTGGCTATTTTGAATGCTCTTTCGACAAATAATCCATTTTATGGTTAAATTTTACAATTGGGACTCTTCTTTTGCCTTTAAAAGCTCATATTTTAGAATTATAGATTTCTCCATCACGATACTATCGATAGTGCGAGCGCCGCCATCTTTGTTTCTTTCGCCGTCGTTCCCAAATGCCTACAAACGGCAGCGCACTCCCGTAGTAGCGGAGACGCAGAGCTCCGCTACTACGTCTCCGGTTACGTTTGTTTAGTATGTTAGGAAAACACTAACGCACCCACGGAGCAGTCGCCAATTATGCCGGAAGTCCGTTGTTCGCAGCCAGTCCGTTGCTCGAGTCACGTAACGGCCAAACAGAAAGTCCGTTGTTCGCAGCGTCCGTTATTCGAGGCGTACGTTATACGAGGCACCACTGTATATGTTACTGCGAAAGATCGATATCTGGCAAATGTCAGCATTCGCACAGTCGTTTCGTGTATGTAGTAAATATTTACTAAATATCATTTCTCACTTACACCGGCAAATGTCGACATTCGGCACGCACTGACGGTCAATGTCGAATAAAAATATTTTTCTTACGTCGAGTCAAAATGCAACTTTTTAATGTGTGTGTCAAAATAGGAGGAAGCTAAAGTAACGGCGCGTGTAAATAAACTGTCGAACCGAAGACGAATAGCGTATTCTTAATACTCATTACAGTATACCGTCGAAGTTTCCGATTAGCAGAGGCGATTAAGTGAAAATAAAGATATTTTGTTTTGACTTTTGACTAGGATCATCTCCGCGATTAGTGAACTTCGTGTTCATTAATAGGACTTATTATACTAAAGGTCCGAGTAGGGCCGGATGGCCGAGCGGTAAAGGTGGCAGCCTACCGCTTTGGGGACCCGGGATCGAATCCGAACGGGTCGAATAATCCCCAGGAATTTTTCGGGGATGGTTCGTTCGGATATGTCGGGCCCCGTCCCTCACCACCCGGTCGCCCCATTGTGGGCCTGGCCGAACCCATAATGGGCCTACTAAAAGAGGCCCTCTTAGTGCCCACAGGGCGGAAAGAGTAAAAAAAAAAAAAAAAAAAAAGGTCCGAGTAGACAGTACGTACACGGAAATGTAAAACAGTAGACGTAAATAAATATGAATTCTTTTTACCTCTTTCTAAATTGTAAACGGGACGAGTTTTAATACCTACTAATGGTCTAGAAGCCGCCCCGTCTTTGTATCTTAACTCTAACGTCGCGCTTTGGTATCCTAATATTATATTCCGCGATAAACCGATATTCGCTTTTCGAGACACAATTAATTCGCATGTTTTTAAGCTTTATCTCGAGTTTTTTACGTCGCGGTTTTGCGTGTTTGACGATAGAAACTGCGGGTAAATTAATGTATCGAGTTTATATCGATTCTTAAGGAAAATGTAAGGTGCCGGACGTTTGTGTGTATTAAATTTATCCAACTCCTCGATTATCTTTGACGCATTTCCTGCATTTCGGCTTTGTCGTGCTGGCGCGATGTGTTCGGAGCTTCTTGTCCTTTTATTCGATTGCCGTAGGTGGACCTACTTAAATTTTCCGACTCGACGAATGTTGGACTTATCACGCGGGAAAAGGCTCTTAGAAGAGTAAAATTAATCGCTCTGAATTCTCTTTTGGGTGCATTTCGGATCGAACCCCTCTTCGGCAGTCGACAATTCTTACTTTGTCAAAAGTGTAGAAAAAGTCTGTGGTTCACGTATCATTTCATAAAATGTTTATACTCCGTTTCGTTTCTAAAAAATTGTTTTTCAAATTTTATTCCTTTTATTTTGTTATTCATCTGTAAATATCAATCAAACCGAATAAGTTGTGCGGGTAGTTACTTATTCGTTGGTTTTTACTTTATTTTATTTATTAAATCGTTTATTGTTTTACGCATCAGAATTATCTTAAGAAATTTTATGCACCTAGTTTTAATTTTTTCCGTTTTTTCAAGAAAAAATTTCTAAATTCTGGAATAGTTTACATAGGTATTTAAAAATGGACTAAAATAATTTAAAAGTATGAATTAGAACAGAATTGGGCCAAATTTTAGTCTCTATATCAAATTGTTGGGCTGCAATTTGAAAATTTGTAGACCTAGAAACTCCCACCGTCCATTAATTGCGAGAGCGGAGTTAGACGAAAGACGAGACCAAATAGGGAAACCTTAGGGGCGGGAGGTCCCGATTAACTATATACGAACTTCCAGTTTGTAGCGGAATTCACGTTATTTCGATTCAAAAATTTTCCTCCGAAAGGAGTTAATGACCGGCACGAATCGATTGCTAACAGGAAAAGTATGATTACGGGGATAAGACACTACTAATTTGAGGTGGAGAGCGTATATATTAAATTAAATAAATTACTTATTCTCTGGGCTGCAACTTTTACGAAAATTTGATGCAGAGTGACCAAAATCTACGAACAGAGACAGTCCATTATTAGTTATCGAGTCTCAAAACGCGGAGGAACAGTCAAATATCCGAAACTATATAAACAATATATAGAGGGACAAATGTGACCGTTAGTCGGGTCAAGTAGAGGGTAAAGTGTCGGAAGCAGAAAATAGCTTTTTATTTTTTTTAACGGAAACTCGTTGAAATGCACAAAAAAGTCAACTCCGAGGTAATCACCAGTATCAACTACGCGAGCCTAAACTGTACACGATGGTCACATAATTGAATCTACAGTATATTGTTTTGTGTATATGGCAAGTACAAACAGAAATAATTATTAACGATTGTATTTAATGCCGATTATTTTGCAGAGAAAACCGTTGATATTCTATTAGTATGAAGGGTAGTAATTTCGTTTGTGTAATTACACGCGCTTCAAATACTGGTTTGACAGTAGCGCGTACGTATGCCGTACCAACGCGTCGATGTTTGTGTCGGGTGCCCATCCGGTCGAACCCCAATCTCCTTTCTTTCCACGACCCGCATTTCCTTCTTTGACCTAACAGATATTTCTTCTGTCGGTGTGATTCGGGTACGGGAGGCCTGGCCAACAGTAACTGCCAACTAGGGTCCTCTTGGGTATGCGAACTTTTCTTTCTCTCGCGGTTCACCAACTTTAGATCTTTATCTCGACTTCTTTGTTTTTTATTTGGTACATAAATATTTGACCGCGATTTACCAAATTTCTAATTCGATTTCAGTCACCGTTGCCGACCTCGGTGGCACGATGCAAATGCAGTCGTTCGACGATGCGGCTTTCTCCATCGATGGCAGCGTGCCGTGCCAAACCAAACCCATACGATTAATAACCCTGCTCGTTGCCATTTCGACGCTTTCGATACACTCCCGGAAGAACAACCTTTGGAAAAGCCGAGAGTTCCGCCTTCTAATCCAACATCCAATTACATCCGCGGCATGTATTTAGGGGAGACTGGGGCAACTTCGGCACGCTAAGAATAAGTTACATTTTTTGTAACAAATACCGCTGTAAACTGAAAGAAAAGCGTTATTTATTGCCTACCAGAATGTATCTTTACCATAGAACTGGTTATTTTTATTTCCAAACCGATTTTAATCATAATTATGTATTCCGAAACCGTGTGGTCTTTTTATTCCCTACTAGGCGTATTAAGAGAGAAGGCTTTTTTTACATCTTTATTTCTGGTTCTTCCATACGCCGATACGCGTTTCGGGCTTAGGCCCCTCTTCTGTCGGCTGTACAATAAAATACATAAGTTTCTTATATTAAAATTGTTTTATCATAACGAGGTACGACATACCACGACACGCGAATTTCTTCCAGGTGGTATTGATACACGGACACTTCGTTTAAAATTGCGTATTTACAGTTAAAATTGTTAAGATATGAATACAGTTTAAAATATAAAATAAAACTACTATTGTTGTGAGCTTCGTGTTTAATATCGTACATCTTCCAGTAAATACTCTTGACGCCTGTGGTAGTGGAATCTTTTTTTAATCTCGTTGGCGTATCAATATTTGTTTTAAACGATTATATTATATTATAAATCAAAACAAATATAAACGAAATTAAAAAAAGATTCCACTACCACAGGCGTCAAGAGTATTTACTGGAAGATGTACGATATTAAACACGAAGCTCACAACAATAGTAATTTTATTTTACAGTTTAAACTGTATTCATATCTTAACAATTTTAACTGTAAATACGCAATTTTAAACGAAGTGTCCGTGTATCAATACCACCTGGAAGAAATTCGCGTGTCGTGGTATGTCGTACCTCGTTATGATAAAACAATTTTAATATAAGAAACTTATGTATTTTATTGTACAGCCGACAGAAGAGGGGCCTAAGCCCGAAACGCGTATCGGCGTATGGAAGAACCAGAAATAAAGATGTAAAAAAACCTTGTCTATATTCACTACTAGGTGTATTAAGAGAAATACACAAATTTAATCATAATAATAATAACTTTATAAAAAGATATCAGGGGCAACAGTAATGGAGCAAGATAGGCAGCATATAAATGTGTGTTATTAACAATGTATAAGTTGGAATTTACTATTAAAACAAAGAAATACTGTTTCAAAGACCTATTCAATATTATAACAACGAAATAAAAGTTCAAAGGCATATTTAAGTAAAGAAAACACAAACAAAAATTAATTACGAAAAAAATCAAACAGATAATGAACGAAAACATTCTAATGCGAGTTAAAGGAATTAGTGAACTCAAGCAGTAGAAATGAAATATGCTTAACAGCAAATTGGTTATGCCTACACATATCGCAAATAAATTAAACCAACTCATTCTCCACATCTGTACAGCCACATTTGCAGCAGATAATTCACTTTTTTTAGTAGTTCCATATTGTTCATTGCAATATATCCAATAAGTATTTTCATCGTCATTTTCCGGTTTTTTAGGACTTTCCTGCCCGTTTTCTTTAGTGAACTTCCAATCCGATTTTCCAACTTCCTGATTTTTTTACCTTTAGCCTTGGCTTCTAGTGTGGCTTTCTATGGGAATCCAGTTATTTCTTCTGCTAGTTGTTAGTTGCGGCCGAATCAAACCGTAGCAGAACACGATCGGGAACGAGATCGGCAACACTGCCGAAGATGCCCCAATAGTCATGAGTCATGAGTTAGAAACATTAAGTGGGAATAAGGTACCGAGCCATGATCTGGTCACGTGAATAAGTTAATGTTTTATCCTTCTAACAGGAAAAATAACTTTCGTCATTATGGAATTATAACAAAACATGCCAATTCTATATAAATGGAAGCAAAATATTATATGAAATTGAATGAAACAGACAACTTATTTGATATTTCAACTACGCTTGTCGGAAAACAACACAGACACCACACACTACAAGCCGTCATTAAAGCTCGACTGTCTAGCCTCTAAAGAGAGTCTCCCCTTTATTTTGTTTCAAAGAAAATTTAATTGACGAACTTGCCCCGGTCTCCCCTATTGCAAAATATTCGTGTGACTGGGTAGACTCGCAAGGGGCAAGGCAATTTTTAAACGCGAGTCAAACAAGGGTGTATGTCCTCTGTAGTGTAAGGATTTATTACAGATAAGTGGCTTCTACTTATCGACGTGGTATTTAAGATATCCAAGCATTTTGTCCACCGAACGAAACCACGGTACCGAGAAAGATATCCGGTACGGTGTAAAGCATCGACGACTATATAACTGCGTAATGGCAGCCTTAGACGTGGTAGACGACAATCGGAGATTAGTCTTTGACAAACAAAATGCGATTTGGAAATATCTAGATTGATTTGCGTTGGATTTTAAGATAGTCCTCGCTTCTGGTTACAATAGTGGCATTTTGTCACCCGGTGCTGCCGCAAACAATTGGAAAACCCGATTTCTTTACTAGGTCGGTTGGCACAAAGATCTCCATCCCAAACTGACGGCGAAAGCAAAACAATGAAAAATTTAGTTGGCTTTTACGTATAATTTTAATGTGGTAGATGGTCGGATGGTATAACGGTAACGCACGTAAATAAAAAAAATCTAGGCGATACACTAAATAGTGTGAGAGGAGGCTCGAGGGTGAAGTTACGTGGTTAAAAAACCTTTAACCACGTCCTCTCGAAGTTGAACAGACGGTCGGTCCTTTCCCAATGAAAGGTGACTGCGAGTGAAATGGCCGGCTATATACGACCTAGACTCGACTTTAGTTTACGGTTGTGTGGCTTTGTTGGTAAAAGACAAAGCCCCGCAACTCGCCGAAAAATGGCAAGATTGAATATTAGTGTTTGGTTTGACCTCGTTGACGGACATCTCGTTGGTCCGCACCGTTTTCGAGGCGCTTTGACGAGTTGTAGATAACTGCAGTTTCTGAAAAATGTATTATTGCCGTTGCTAGGAAATGTAAACTTAAATGTTAGGGAAATAATGTGGTATTGGTGATGCAATTTTAGAAATTTTTGTGATCATCACTAAACTGGAAACCACAATTAAGCAAAAATTTATATTTAAAATTTTGGCCATTATAATACAAAATAGAATTAATAAATAAAAACATTAAGTCTATACAGGAAACTATTTCTTTGGCCAACTTCTGGCCGAAGTAGACTGAGAGGCGAATATTGTCTTCTGCTTTTTCATTTTCTTTTTCCTTGCTTTTGAAGTCTGAAAATTTAAAAGTTGAAATTATTATTTCAAACAGATCAAATACAAAAGCAACATGCCACCTTCTCTCTCTGTTGGTGCAGAGTTGCTGCTTTTGCATACTGTATGCTCTGTGTGTATTTCGCTACTATTTACCTTTTAATATACGCACAAAATCGGCAACCCATAAACTCCTAAACTTCTTGATTGCATGTACTAGAAAGTCGGTACGTGTAGGAACAGAAAATTAGCATAGAGGCATAATTACGTGGGTGGCATTACATAAGAGAGATTGTAAACAAAGTATTTGCAAAATACTTTTCCCCTTGCACTGCGGGAATGGGACGGGCAAAATACACGCCGTCAAACGTAACGAGGAGCTATATTTCGACCGTAAACCTTTTATCGGAAAAAGGTAAAAAATTGATATATTTGCTGTAATGTACATCCAAAATGCTACACAAGATAACACTTTTGACCATGTAAACTGTAGTAGTACTTCTGAATGGTTGTAGTCACAGACTTGCCCTAACACACACAAAATCATTAATTGCGTACTTTGTCCATTTGCTTGAGACTCTTAACTTAAAAAAAATATGAGGCATATAATAATTATTGTTGACTAGTTTGGGTGTGCAAGAAAAAGTAACTGGGGTGGCAGGCTTTAGGGATTCTTCTTTTACTCTGAGTTTGGAGTCTTTGACCTCCTTCTCCCCTGTTGGCAAAGTAGGTCAGGACAGTTGTAATCTTTAATCTATTATTTATTTAACTTAATTAAGGACTATTGTATTTATCTAATTCCAGATCCACTACTGCTAAGTCACTTAAGAAATCATTACTCAGTGAACAGCAACCATTTTCATTTGCACCACCTCACACACACTTTTTTGATGGAGTGGAATTCTAGCAGCAAAGACAGCTTTAAATTTGATGAACGGATGTTTGTCTTGGACTGTGAGGCACCGAAGATGGCTGACCGGGACGAGGTAAAATTCCTTCGACTAAATTCTGTGTCCACCTTCGGCAAGTATAACAAATATTGTATGCCAAAATGCATTACGGACTTCAATTACAACAAAACTACTAGACTCCATCAACTTCTTGCAGATCACTAGGATTTCCAATTTTTTCTTTCCGAGATCAAAGACTTCTTTTATCTTGTTCTCACTAGACTTAAGCCAAAAAGCTCAAGAGTCCCTACGTGCTTGTATTCTCCAGATGCTTAACTCTAAGGGATAAAATGTCAAATTTGACAATAGGGAAGCTGTGCTGGCCCT
The DNA here is from genome assembly GCF_030686945.1 of Centruroides vittatus. Taxonomy (NCBI): domain Eukaryota; kingdom Metazoa; phylum Arthropoda; class Arachnida; order Scorpiones; family Buthidae; genus Centruroides; species Centruroides vittatus. The sequence continues at coordinate 243,770 of NW_027122360.1, read as the reverse complement.
GGATAGAATCATTGGAAGTGTTATACGATATTTTGGTGTATAGCATTTGTGAGTTAAAACTGTGTAAGGTTGGTGCTCTGTAAACTGCATGTGTGAATGCGTATAATCTGGTTGCCTTACACGATTCAAATATTTTTGCTGTGGAAGCTATCCCGTATTCAACAATACAGTGCTTCCATTAGGAATATACAATAGCAATCTTATCTTTTTTATTACAATCGCATTATATATCTTGCTACAAGTGAAAAACATATTAATTTTAATTACAGTTGAGTCTGCATAGGTTGACACCCCAAGGGGAAGTGGAAATGTATCGAGTTATCCAATACTACAATTAGGAAAATACAGTACATGCAATGCATCACTGCATGACCATTTGTCACTGGCACTAAAGTTGGTTTCTACTCCAAGTATCTTGGCGATTTCATCACTTTTTGTTTCAGTATCGGCCCTGAAACAGGAAGATTCGATGAACGAATTTGCTTTAGCCAGCGTACCAGAGCATCTTCAACATCTTTCTCTGGTGTTTTCGAAGACAGCTGCAACGAAGATCCAGAAAAATTTTAATTTCCTCTTTTTTCTTGGAAGGTTTTCTTGTTTTGCAAATTTGGTTTGCTAAGTTTTATTACATTGAAATTCAGATAAAAGTTTGTATTTTTCCTTTAGCATAAGTGTTATTAGGTTTTGGATACTCATTTCTGACAGAAATGTGAAACACTTGCTGCAAATAATGCATGGATGAAAGGTGAGAAAATGCAAAATCAGATTCTGCTGTGATGTTAAGAGGAGGTAAGTCGACTTATCAGAAGTCTAAATGAGTGTGGGACAGAAAAAGTATGTCGAGTAAACCAGAGTTTTTTTTAACATTAATGCCTATGTAATTTGACTGGGACCACAGAAAACTGACTACTTAATTAACCAACAATGTCTTATGCAGACTCGATTGTAATTCAAAGTGCTTTAAAATATGAAAATAATCATGCAATGTGTATTTATATTTTAGAAATTACAAGGAAAGTGGTGCTTCCACAGCAATGTAATGAACAACTGCAAAGTATTTATAATGTGTTCAGGAAACAAAGTCTACTGCCAAGTGGCATTGCACTTTTGGCCTTTGAGTTTCATGTATGACTGTGCGACTGCAAAAGAAGAAAAAATGTGCACTGCGAATCAGAATTATCCAAAATCTTGTAAATGCCTGCTGATTTCTACCTTGACGGTTACTCCAAAATTAACATCCTAGACAAGAAGATGTATGACATCAATCCAGCCAGATCATACAACATAAGGTGGTGCAAAAGAGAATTTCTAAGAATGGTGGCATCTTTTTCTGTCAGGGCAATATCAGTAAAAAATAAACATTCTATGTTCTGCTTTGAGTTTCTTGCTGCAAAAGTCACACAAGGAGCACCAAGTCATTGTAGCATCCAACTTCTCCACGTAATGAAAGTATCTTTAGTGCTGAAGTCAAAACCAATTCATGACTGAGTTCCTCTTCAACTTTCAATCAACTTGGGAGCATCCCATTTGACAGAGTAGTCTACACACAGTGGATAAGATCCTAAACTGGTCTCAATGACACTTCCCAACTCAACTACTTCTGGAAGTGGTTGAGTATTATGTTGATTGCTTTGGACATGCCAGGAAAAAATAACTGGAGCTTGATTAGCAGGATTAGGGTCCAATCCTTACATTACTTCTTTTGTACTTGTTTAGTATTTCATCATAACAGTTAAATAAACCAACACCCAACAATATGATACATAATATTCTGAGTAATGCTGAAACTTTGGGCCACTGGCAAGTCCATCTTTTTCAAAGCACGATCTCTTTTAATTTTTGCAGTCATAAAAATATGTACTGTTTCCAATCCAGCTGTCTTAAAGAGCTTCATTTAACAAGTAATGCATGATCAAAGTGGACACTGTGACCGTTCAACTGTCAAAGAATTGTAAAGAACATTTTGCAACTCTTATGCCAAAAAATAATAGAAAACTTGCATAATGTGCAATGAACCAGTAAAACATTTTCCAATAATATGTGGATTAATATGTCTTATCATTGCGATATGAGGAAAGTGGTCCATCAACTAATATAACAATTGACAGATTTAATTGTTGTAAAAAATTTCATCTTGATGAAAAAAGAATTCCAAACATTTTGAAGAGTACAGAGGTTGCAGCCGACATTTTCAGCCCAAAACATGAATGTCGAGCGCAGCCACCTGGCAATTCTAGAAGGTTGATAATGGCGTTCACTATGTCTAGCACGGCAAATAAAAGTTTGGCCTAAACTTCATTTTTTTTTTGTGTTTGGGGTTAAAATTATGACTGTTTCTTTCCAATATTATTCATTAATGCTAAAATTGAATAATTTCTGGATTAAAATCATCTATTTTTTTGCAAGTGATGTGAAGTGCCTATATAATTCACATATATTTCTGTTCATAATAGCTTATCATAATTCTGTAGGAGTAGCTAGTAACATTTGTCATTGTTAAACGTGATCCCATGAGTCAGTGCACAACACGAATGTGTGGCGCAACATGTTTTACTTGGAGTTCAAACATCAAATGTGTACTTTGGCCGCAACCTCTCTAGTATTTAGTTCCATGCCTCCAAATATGGTTTTCTCTTCTGCAAGCACATCTAGTGCTAACAAAATATTGGGGTGCTTTGTTGCCAGTAAGGCAAACAATGGATTTTAATAATAATAATGTTTGTGTGAATCTTCACAGAGCAAAAGGGAAAGCATGCTTCTGAAACATTTTTCAAGAAAAACTCTCTGAGCAACTTGGGTTTTTGCAAAACTTGCAAATATGAGTATCTTCCATCATGCATTGATATGAAAAGTTACTAATGCAGATGTACACCAGCATGCTTTCTCTCTCTGGCTCAATCAATCTTGAGCAGTTTCTTAAATCTTAATTTCTGGATATGACTGGAATTTAACTTTATAATAGTATGTACAATAATGGGTGATTTTATATCAATGCTTAAAATTTCAATTATTATTGTGGAGATCAAACCCAAGAATTTATATTATTTAATGCAGACCATGTGTGGCTCACCAGTGGCCAAGCGGTTTTCGTTCCCTGCACACTGGGAGTTTGGCCGTGGGTTCGCACCTGGCTTGGACGGGCTGGCCACGTGGAGTTTTCCAGGTTTTCTTCATGTCTGTAATGCCTAAATAGGGGCTAGTTTCCCTTAAAAAGACCTCCCGGAAGGCATTTCCCTAGGCAGATGGCCCAAGTGTTGCATTGCCATAACTAAACAAACAAAGCAGACTATGTGCATGAGAAGATGAGGTTACCAACTGCCTCATATAGTTGGCGAACAAAAAATTTAATCGAAACTTTTGTTTGAGATAGGAATGCAAACATCTTGCAGACATACAAAATAAACAGATGGCAGCAGCAATCACATTCTTAGACCAGCAGGCAAAAAATGTGATGATTGTCATAATATAGTCTATTCAATACCATTATCATCGAATTGTATAACGATTCAGTATAAATTTTAGACCAAGTGAAAGCACTTTTTTTCTGTCTCAAAGCTTCTCAGAAAGGAATGTTTCATTCATTGAGTTATGATAGGGTAAATCTGTTCTTGCCTCTTAGAGCAACAACAAATGCCAAAAGTTACTGTGATACCCTAAATAACCGACGCAAGTCTGAGGCCTACCAATCGTATGGGGCTACACTCCATGCTTGGCAGTTCCCGATACTAAAGTCCTGTCTAGCACCTTCTTCTGTTTTTGGGAGGACAAAGAGCTACAGACAGCCATGCAAGATGGAACCTTTAAGTCTGTGGAAAACTTCATAAAGCTTATCTATTTTCCCATCCACTTCTGCCTTACATTACTTTTACTGTACAATGTCATTTTAGGTGTTTTGAAGAAAAAAAATTTATAAGACAATACTTACGGATGACAAACGACCACTTTTTTCCGAAATGGACATTTTCTTTGCAGGAGCTACAAAGTATCCATTGGTTAATAACAACATTTTAGCTTAATTATTTCAAAAAAATTAATAATTTTACTTGATTTGAGAATATTTTCTGCTTTAGAATAATCAAAAGCAGTGAAAGGTTTGGTGTCTGCTTCGTCCACATTCAGAGACAGATCGGTATGAACTTTGGCCCTGTTTCTTTTCCTCTTCCTCTTCTTTCCCTGAAATAGTCATTAAGATAACATACTGTTATTTTGATAATTAAACATTCAAATTGTTTCATGCATTGATTTTTTTGAGAATGTTGATCTATCAAACTTTTGATGTGCAAACCTACTTTGAGTTAATTTTTTTCTCTGCAATTGTTCAGATGATTCTTGTAATCAAGTGAATGGCAAATTGTAAAGGTAAAATTTAAATATTTCAGTTTTTTTTAGAAATGACCAGGAGAGAACTTCATTTCAAGTTGGTCAACAGAATTTATGTTTAATAAAATATAGAAGATACTAAAAGTCTTTAGACATCAGTCTTCACAGTCACCATTGACATACAACCTTTCTCTGGAGGCTGCGCTTCTGCAATAATGCAAATTGATTAAAACGTCCTCCGGTGACATTTTATTTTTTAGTAAAGGCAATGTCCGCCAGTGGCACTTATTGCAGAAGCATGGCCTCCATAAAACAGTCATCTATGTAGCTGAAGATTGTATGTCTCTGATAATTGTGAACATGGATGTCCAAAGACTTTTAGTATCTTCTGTATTTTTATATTTTGTTCTAGAAAATTTTTTCCATTTAATATTCTTTTGTGGGGGAAGTAACCAGGGGCCATTTCATCAGCAATGTCTGACAATATGAAACCTTCAAAAGAGACTATGATGCAACAAACTACCTTGCTCGCGAGGCAAGGATCGTGAAAGACACAGTCGACAAGCAGACCCGCCACGACCGGATCAAGAAATTCTCGGCACAGAGATGTCTCGTTTGGAGACAAACCCACCATCAACAGACAACGGTCAAGGTCGACCACCAGAGAATTAGCACAACTTGAGTGTTTTGAGACACTTCAAAAATTGACAGTCTAATGCTATCACATAGAGCAAAAATAACCTTAGAAGGGTTGGAACATTCTGCCTCCTCCATCCCATGGCCCAGATTTAAGTACCAGCCAACTATCATCTATTCTGCACCCTGAGGAATGATGTTCAACAATTTCTTCAAAGAAAATCAAAGTCTGCGATAAAGGTGGCAAGATGTGATTACCTAGAAGACAGAACTGTAATTGTTGTTGAGTTATTATGTCAAGTTGTAAAGATGAAATTTACACTGGGTATAATTTCAATGTTAATACCAAGTAAAAATAAATTTTATCCAATCCATGTTTGTTTTTTCGGTTTTTATTCAATGTCGAAATCATTCTAGATACGTAAATGATTGCCATCAAAGAGCAGCAATTTTAATGTTTGAGAAAAACTGCATCATTGGGTTAACAAAAGCAGATTGGCTTCTGTCGACTCAAGTGCCTGTGGTAACCAGGATCGGCTGGTTGGCTGTTAAGATCTTTTGGTGAAAGAGCTTCTTGAGCTTTATAAAAGTCAACTTTCATATCTTTTAATCATTTTGCTAATATGGTGGGTAGTTTGCTCAATTTTAGTCTTTTCTCCATCTTGCTAACAGTTCAATTGCTTGTAAAAGGAAAAGAGACTCTTGCTAAAATTTTTCCCAAGAAGGATGGTTGGTTGAGATGTGTTCGGGCACTGGGGTCGATCCTCTCCAACTGGATTGTCAGAACAGACAATCGGAATAGCATTGCAAAGAAAACCTTTCTTCTCGTACTGCTGGCAAGCAACTAGTGGAAGGAAATTTGCAAATATAGTGACTGTTACATGTCCCAACATTGTTCACAGCGGCAGTGGCAGCATGACAAAAAAAGAAAAAGCAAGGACCACTTTAAAACGGCAGCCTGTTATCTTTATGATAAATCCCTGCTCCATATGGGAATGGACAACCATTCATTGTAGCTCTCTGATAGAAGCTATATGATTAATCATACTAATCATACCTTAATATAAAAATTTAACAATCATTACTACTATTATTAATTTATAATTGTATATAATAATGGTTTATGTCGTTGTTAGAATATGGCCAACGAGACGAGATGGCTATCAAGAGTTTTTGGACAAAATTCCGCAACCACGATTGATTTTTGATATTCGACAAGGACTGCAGCAACCAATGTACTGTAAAGATAGAAATAACCTGAATCTGTGACAACTAATGTATTTGTCTTCGTATTACATCTATGTTTGGATGGTCAGAAAAGATTGTTTGAGGTTTAGTCTATCAGAAATAAAGAAAATGTATCCATCTCAATCCCGCACTATAAATAATAAGTAACAAAACCGATCAATCAATGAACTGCCTGTCATTGTGATTGAAAATCTTACCTTTTTAATTTCTGCCACAACTTCTATTTCGGAATCGCTTTTGTTTTCTTCCTCAACAAGTTCCATCGTCTCCTTGCTTTCTTCGATTTTTCTCTACAAAGTGTATAATGGCAAACAATAAATGGAAAGTGATTTGGCAAACAAATTTGTCTTTGAATTTTCTTATGAGGGTTTAAGTCTTGTCAGACAATTCGTCCATCCGTGACTATTTATCCAAAATCAAAAAGGTATAGTATTAACTGTAATGGAGAATTATTTTTAAGTTTAAGACAGAGACTTTTGAAAATTGTGAAGCACTGTCATTAAAAACAAAACTGGAATATTTTTGTCTGCCAACTAAACCCATTGCATACATTGTGTGTAGTCCAATAGGTCTGGTGCATTAAAATGTTCATGGTCTTGTTAAATGAAAAAACCTTAATAAACTACAAAGGATGTTTTCAATGAGCCCATTTTATTGCACAATTATGCTACAAACATGGTTCTGGTCTTGAGAGACCCAAGATGAATGGTCAAAGAGTGTCCACCCAAAATAATTGTGGAAATAATGAAAAATCGTCTTTTTGTCTGCCAGAATACAATTTTGCTTAGTTTTCTTTTGTTGTATCTTATAATCGAGATAATCCAAAATAGTATTCGAATTTTGTTCCATATTCCAAAATTTGAAATATAATGTTCCAAACAAGTTTTTTCAGATTTTAAAATTAATCATTTTATTCAAGTAAGATTATCATCAATTAAGTTAATTCCCCATTATAAAATTAAAAAATAAATAATTTATTGGAAAATTTTTCATTTATTTTTTTTTAAGTACTAAAGATTTATTTGGTCAAATGATTTTAATCATTTTTTCTATTAGATATCCGATAAATAGAAAACAAAATTTCCTATTAATTTGACCCTAATCTTATAATATAATCAAGGTGGGTTGATAATAAGCACCTAGCCCAAACAGTTTAATAACTGTTTGGGCTAGGTGCTTATTATTAAGAGTTGAAATTTGGTACACAGTTGGGTACATACACTAAGAAGGGATTTTCCAAAATTGAGAGGGTTAAGGATTACTCTGAACTTAGTTTCTACTGTACTATTTTAGATGCGGTTTTTTGTGGAATTCAAATGTATTTTTAGACCCATCTAAAAATTCTGTAATCAGTCTCGGAAGAGGGTGAACCTAATTATTGCATCCAGTGAAAACGGCTATAATCTAATAATCCTAATCATTGCTATTGTTACTTTTTGCCCGAGCCGGGCTCATCTGCTAGTAAATATATATGAATCTAATGTCATGGCGCAGAATATAGAAAATTCAAGTTCCATAATAAAATTATATGCAATTTAATTACTTCTGTAGTGTAAGCAAAACTTTCTGTAATTTTGAGATTTTGCTAAAGTAACAAAAATGCCACATGTCAGTTTTTTCTCTCTGCTAGAAAGGACCGAATGTCTCGTGGTAATATTTAATAAGGCCTTAATAAGTGAATGATGAGTTTATTCTTTTCATTTCACCAAATAATATATAGATTTATGAGAGAAAGATATGTACACTTTATGTATCACACTTTAGATAACTTTTGTGTTTACCTGAATGTTAGTAGATTCATTGTCATCATGAACGGTGGCAGGAGATTTCTCTTTGGAATCTTCTCGAGACTGCAAGTCTTCCAAATGTTTAAACAACTAAAAAATTGTTTCTAATCAGTACCCAGCTTACATATAAAACAATATTAAAATATGTATGTATTTTACATTTTGTATCCTTGTATTATTGGAAGCGGACTGCGCTTTTGTCGTCGACTGGCTGTTTGTGGAATGTGGCGGATAGTCTGGTTTTGCCATTTTATACTGTAAAAAATTTAGAAAAATTAAAATTAAAATAAACAAACAATACTAATGATTGAATAAGGTACAAATAAGAATATTAAAACTATTTAAATACACAATACAAAAGACATAAAAATTACTTAGTAAAAATGTCAAAATAGAGAAGTATTTTGCATATGACAGGAATTCAAAATAATACAAACACCCACAATTATAAAAGATTTGAATTTAATCAAGCATATGCAATAGACACCACCATATGAGGGGCTTAGTGGAAAAACAGCATATCCCACATTAGGAAGTTTTCAAGAAAATTGGCCCCATGTATGTATGTATGTATGGGAGTACACCATTTATATACTGGCATGGTATTATTCTCTGCCAGTATATAAATGGTACAGTTTATGTGGAATTTAACATGATTCAAGATTTCTTTCAGATCACCAGCATGTGCAACATTTAAATATTCCAGAGTGGAACTGCCACTCTGGTGTATTTAAATGTGGTTCATGCCCAAGATGGGATTTGCAAAAGAACCCATACAACAATGCTCATTGCTATTTGATAAACTGAATAACCTAATTTCTTCAAACTAATAAACAACTCGTTGCTGAATTTTTTCTTAACTTACCCAGAAATGTTTAAAACTGCATGTGTGGTGTCATCTGCTATAATATTTTATATTTTTAATTATTATAAAACGGCAAAATGTTTAATTTTGACAGTAGAAATGGGTTTTGTAAAAAATTGTATATTCTAACAATGAGTAAAATTGAGATAAGATACATGACCTCCCTTTATCTCCTCACCCCGTCAACCTTTAACGGCATCGATCCCCTTACTACACAACCCTCCCTGCAAAATTTCAGAAATTTTCGACAAAATACACAAGAGTTATTAAGATTCGAAGAGGGTAAACAAAATTATGCCCCCACACTAACATCTATAGGGTGTCCCCAAAAGTAATGCAGGATTTAAATTTTAAAAATACTGTATTATTTATTCATTAATTGGCAAAGTTGTTATATCATTTTAAAGGGTAAACTTTGCAATTAAATATGGAATAAAATATCTGACAAATGGCCCCATTACTATTCTGATTCTCAATTACATGTTAGAACAGTTGCAACCCAGTTTCAAAAATAAATTTTCAAATTTCTGATTTCAACTCAAAAATTGTTCTTGTTTTAGTGACTTGGACTTTACAATCTTGGTGGCCAATTCTGATCATCATCGAGAGAGAGAAGTTGCCCCACAAACTTCTGCCACAATAACTCGGTTGCTTTGTGTGCCATACAACAAGTCACACCATCCTGCCAAAACCATGCGTCATTCAGATCTATGCCATCCAAATGAGGCCACAAAAAAGATCAACATTGTCTCACAATAATGCACACGATTAATGGTAACAGCATTTTCAGCCTCATTTTCAAAGAAATATGGCTGAAAATTTTTCCAATCACTCCCGTGGTCAAAAATCTACACCAAACTGTCACTCATTGGGCACGTATCAGTTGTTCTTTGCACATTGTTTGTATAGTCATTTCATTTGGCATGTTTCTCCAACCGAAAATGCCATGTAATTTTGCACACAGTTGCAGCAAAACTTTTCCCATACTTGTAATAAGTTTTGATAATCATTACATACTCCTCCATCTTGCATTACTCCATATTAACTAACTAACTGCAATGTGTTTACTACAAGTTGTCACTTCATATGGGGCAGCCAATCCAATGGGAGGAAAATGGTGCAAAATTTAAATCCTACATTATTTTTGGACACTCTTTATACACACAGAAAAAAATCCCAAATTTTATTGCATTTCTTTACATTCCAAGGTCTAAAGTCCAAAAATGTAAAACTCTGGGAAGGGGGTGTCATATTTTGATTGATTGCCATACTTTCTCTCTGTTATATATAACAAAGCCAGAAAATAAAACATGACACATCTGATCCTAAAACTCTACTTCTAGCACAAATTTAAATCTTTAAATTTGTGCTAGAATTTCTTATGGAAATGACTTTTTGTGTTCCTTAAATGTGTACCTCTAAACCAAGATTTCACTAGTCCTGGGAGACAGTTACCATCCATTACGAGCAGTCGGCAACAAGATGCAATTCGACCATCCCCTAATAAATTTCTTTGTATATTGTCTATTGTTTTCATTCTAATCATTTGATATTCCATGCCAGGAAAATCACCGACGATAACAATAAGGACAGAATAAAGAACAAACAAAATTTAATGCTTGTTATCTATCCCGTCAATGGGTAAAAGTGCAATTATAACCAAAAGATCGATTAAACAATGCTATCCAAAGTACACCTGACACATGGACAGTTTGAAAGATTTTTGGTAAACCAACAGCAGTTTGAGTTCCAAAATATTTTTTAAAAACAATTTCTGGAACACTATTGTCAATCACCCAAATTCACACTTGGCCATTTCAAAAAATTATTTTGGCTTAAAACTTTAAGCATTTGGCTTTAATAAAAATTTAAAGAAAATATTTTTAAAAGTTAATTGCCAAATATTTTCATTTAAATAATATCACAATATCAGACATTCAGAAGCTTCTCTTAACTTACTTGAACAAATTGCGATATTTGTAAAATTTACTCAATTGCATTTATAAAACAGCATTAGTAAATTAACCATTTACTTACTCTTTGGTAAGGGCTGATAAAATTCAGAGAAGTCGACTCAGAATCGCAGTTTCTAACCTAAGAGAAAATAGTAAATATCATAAACAATTAGACAAAAATTAATTTAAATTCAAAATTGGAATATCTCCTATTTGTATGATCGCTGACAAAAGAAATTATGCTGCCGGACAAAATTATCGACCTGACCGTGACGCCACAAGCATTGGAGGTAGCGACGATTCTTTTAAACCGTACTGTTAATTCGAAAGAAATCGCCACTTTGCCAGTATCATATTCACTTGTTACCGTAGCATTATGTTCGTACTAATAATGCTTTGTTCAATTTGGACATGGTGCTTAACTTTTACTCGACAAATGTATTTGGGTAAAATTTTTAAAATCTGACCGAAAAGTCTATTAGAGATTTCAAGAAAAAGAAATGTTTTGTGTCTTGTCTTTTGACATTCAAAATGCAAAAAGTTTTTTTTTAAAATACAGTCAGTTCTCCACTTTCAAGAAACTCACTCTTTAGTATATAATAATTTGATAACTGTAACTGATTTTTTTTTCTTTTTGTTCACTTTTGATCAAAGAACAATTTGCCAGTTTTGGTAATGGCAAAATCATTTGCAAAAATTAAATTTTATCGTCTATCTTCTGTTTAATCTATAATTTTACCTATAAATAAACAACAACTAACCCGTTATATATAAAGACCAACAACTGCCGAATTATCGGGCTAGCAAATGGCTATAGCAATATTAATAATTTAAGTTAATTTGGTACTAGAGTTAGGCGTTGGAGATCGGACCGAAGGTCCGGGTAGCGTAACTGGTAACGTGTCTGCACGGATAGCAGAAGTTGTGGGTTCGAATCCCGCTTCGGGCCGATTCTTTTCTTCCAGTTAAGCCTAAATTTATTTAAATTATTTAATTAAAATTCTAATTATTAAATTTAGCAAGAGATGGCGCCTAACGCCTAACTCTAGTACCAAATTAACTTAAATTATTAATATTACTATAGCCATTTGCTAGCCCGATAATTCGGCAGTTGTTGGTCTTTATAATTTTACCATTTAAAATAATGTTTGGCACATTGTACTGTATTTGCTGCAAAAAATTAAATGATCCTATCATGTTAGGAAATTTTATAGTTTTCCTTTTAATTTGCAAAGAATGAAACTCTTAAAATATGTGAATCTGTTGTTTGATATTTGGGAATGCATTAAGTCCAAAAGTCAAGGACTTCTCGCATCAAATCGCATTCTGTGCATTTTATAACAGCAAACGTAACTATAATGTGATCGACATAATTTTCTAAAGTTGTTTTGTGGAACTTAGAGGAAATGTGAACAAAAAGTATAATTTCAAATTTTGGTTTGGTTATAATCATAATTTTAAACATCTTAAATTTTTTATTAAGTTATTTTGGCGACTTTAATTAACTATTTGATGTGCTAATTAGACAAAATTACCTTAGAAGACCGTTCGAACACAGTGGCAGATAACTTGGTCGAATTCACCAGACGAATATCTCCGCTGACGGGTGGAATCTCGGGCAAAAATGTTGATTCGTCCGAACAACCTGAAATGTAATATTAATGCATTACTCCTTACTAATCAAATAATTATAATTAAATTTATCATTTGTCTTAATGTGAGTCATTATGGATGCTCACATAAGATAAATTAACGCTGACTTGCATCTATGCAAGTTTGAGTAACTTGATAGCCAATTGCACGCACCAAAGTTGACTGCCAAGAGATTGCATTCATGCCATTTCTTAGCAGTATATGGACCGTGCAAAAAGACAAACCGGAAGACAGTTACTTTGGCACCTAGTCAAAGATTAAGCAACTTATTCACACAGTGGAAAAAATTTCCAGTGTTAAATTTATCAAAAGTAAGTGTAAGCAATCCACATAAATGTGAAGATCGGGATCTTTATATTGTGAACTTTATAATCTTTATGTACTTTTATAATCTTTATATAATCTTAACCAAACCATTTAACTACATCTTATACAAAAACGGAACAAAGTAGACCAAAAAGAGTTAGTTAATGGAAAATCAACTGATTAAACTTTCTGATAAGATCGGTTTAAACTCGATTCCCACGAGTTGAGTTCCTTGTTAAGATGAGTCAAATTTCTGTGTCACAACTATGTCACCGATTACTTTATTGGTCCAACAAGATCATCTCCTCTGACGAAATCAAGGAAGGGCCTGCAACCCACCTCTCCATATAAAAAGGGAGTACGATGAGTAAGTGTGGGGAAGTTGTTACTAACCGTGTGTGTGTGGCTCAAAAGGATAGTTACCCGTCGCCGCCAATCCTCCCTCATCACCTGTATTCACGCTGAACTGTCGTCGTTACACTTCCTATCGGAACAACTATTATCTGTTGTTGGACAAAGTTATTACCCACAATCTACTACAAGATCATCTATTCTTGGCCCGAACACCGACAACAATCTATAAGGATATCATCTATTATTACCTCGACGTCCGACTACATATCTTAAGGTATTTATCCTACCCGCGAATATTTGTAAGCTCTCTCTCTAATCTGTGTAGAATTTACGTTTGTGGATCGTGAGTCATGTGTCTTATCATGTGTCTCTCTGTAAAGTAACCGTTTGTATCTAATTAGACATATGAGAAAATAAACGGGTATATTTTATATATATATAAATCTCCGAGTGCGTTCTTTCCGTCATCCTCTCCACTTGCTTCATTCCGGGTCTAACCCATACATAACCGCTCGCTCAATTGATTTTCTGTATCAATCTAAGGATACAGTGGTGTCATCCTGACGCGCATAATTATGAGACCCTAGGGTCACATAATTATGCCCAAAACAATCTAATGTATACTTATTGACTTTAGGATAAAAGTTTATTATTTTCTTTAAATGCCATTCACTTTCAGACATTTATATTATAAATGTGTTAATAAGGCAGCAAGCAAATACGTTTGCAACCTTACACACTCGAGATATGACCTCTGTCTCCTCCATTCCTCTCTCAACTTATAATCTCCAAAATGTAATAGCACCAACAATCCACATGTAGAAGTATTCCTTCCAATTTCAAATATTTGGTCCTGGGGCCCCAAGACTAAGCAAAATACAAGGCTGACACGCATGTGGAATTTATCATTCTGATCTTTTTAACATTTTCCAACTCAGGATCTTAAAACATTGGAAAATGAAAAATGCAAAGGTAGAAATTCGACTGATTACAATACTTTCCGTCCATTACTTTAACAGCCAAAAAAGTAAAAACAGAAAAATGTAAAAGCATTATTCCAAATCCTGTTAAAGAAGCTATTAAAGATTTTGTTACATAACAACACCAACAGAAAGTTACTCAAAACAAAAACTTACTCAGCAATGTCGGTAGATTGCAGTCATTCTCATGCACAACATCGTGGGGACAGTGAAGAACGTTGTCCAAGTCAATCGTGTTGTTGGGCGGGGAGATGACCGTGTCAGACTTCACCACGTCGAGCTGCATAAACAAAGGAACCACAGTTAATAAATAAATCTATATTAAATCTTAATTTCTGACAGGTGTGTAAATTTTTATGCCATTGATACATTTAAGATGTTTACTTATCTCACTCTTGACAAACATATGCCTCGTATAGTCAAATATCACTGATGTAAAACTAAAATTTATTTATATAAATTATGATTCACTTTCACTTGTGTTTATAGTGGTTATGATTTTGATTTTGAATAGTATATGATAATCAGTTTATATATTACACATATCTATTTAATTATTTTAATCTTTTAAATAATATCTTATTAATTAATGAATCTTTTGGCTGCTACTGCATTTATATATTTAAGTTAATAACAATTTTAATGTGGCAAAACTATGAATAAGTTCTCAAATAAATTTATTGTTGGCTTATGTAGATCTTGTGCAGTTTATAAGAGCAATAAATGCAAGAAGAATTAACTGTTAATGGTTAGTTAGAAATATTTGAAAATCTTATTCCTAAATTTTACAACTGTTATAATTTATTCTTTAAGACTAGCAAAAGATTTGCTTTTTTTCCTTTCACTACTAGGTGCATTAATAGAGACACGGCATTTTTACTTTATCTTTATTCTGGATCCTCTAGGACAGTGGTCCCAACCAATGCCCGCGGGCACCATGGCGCCCGCAATCGTTTTACGTGTGCCCGCCACTGTGCGACCACGATAAAAATAAAAAATATTTCGGTTTTCAATAAAACTGCTATGTAAAAGTTTTTTCACTTTGAATGATTAACCATTCAAAAGTAGAAATGGCGTCCAACACAGATGAAAGCACAAAGCGAAATGCGACCGATCTCTTTTTCCCCTCCGCCAAATCTGCACCAATTCAATTTCCCATACCTGAAATGAAGTAAATCGGTCCGTTCTGAATACCATAAAATCAAAGTAGGGAAACATGTAAAGGCCCGTAACTTGGAGTGACCTAGAAATTTCAGCAGTCGTTAAGTAAAAAAAAAAAAAAAAAGGTCAACAGCGATCCGTGTGTCAGAAGTAATCTCCGCCACGATATCTCTCGCACCATCTAGAAATATTCCTGGGTGACACCACGATATCCGCACCGGGTGTCACCCATGCTAATGTCACATTATATAAGATTTGTTTAGAAGCAACTTATTTAAATGAGGCCCCAATTTAAATTTTGTCTAGGGCCCGCTAGAGGCTTAATCCGGCGCTGTTAACTATGTCCAAATATAAATTCACCTTGAAAAAATAAATGGTGCCCGTCGTCCAGCCGGTATTCTAGAATGTGCTCTTAGGTACAAAAAGGTTGGGGACCCCTGCTCTAGGAGATTTGCCCGAAATGCATATTGGCCTATAGAAGATCCAGAATAAAGATAAAGTAAAAATGCCTTGTGTCTATTAATGCACCTAGTAGTGAAAAGAAAAAAAGCAATAAAAGGAAGACACGGTCTCGGTGTACATAACTATAACTAGCAAAAGAATAAAGTCTAGTCTAACTCTGTGCCTAAAATTCATTCTTTATCACTTAATGATAATTCTTCCACTTGGATGATAGTTTGTCTGCCACTGCTCGTACCAAAATTCACAGCTTAAATCAAAAGCATCAACAGTTTTGGAGGTTTCTGCCTGTGGATTTAGAGGTCTGTTTCTAATAGCAACCATTCCTTTGTAAGGTTGTATATGGGTAGAAATGTCAACAGGTCGTGAAGGGTTGTATGTGGGCTATCCACAGTAAGACTCTACAGTTACAAGAAACTGTTTATTTGACATGAAAGGAGCTTAGATTTCTGCAATCTGGGAAGTTATAAGCTGACAGCAGCCTCTGGGTCTTTCTCTCCTTTCTAAGATAGTCCCAAAAGAAGGTTTGCAAATGACAGTTCCTATAACATTTGGACGACTCTGGGACACTGCAATCGACTTTCGGTGATGGGAAGATGATCCGAGGATGGGAGACGAAGATGGGCACGAGATACACATGCAACAATTGGTGCTTTAGGAAGAAGAAGCCACTGTGTCCTTGAATGTCTGGGTTTTTATTAATTTCTATCCTCGATCGCCCATTCTGATTGGTGGCTTTTCTTCGTTCTCGCTTTCCAAGAGGTCAATCACTCATTACTAACTGTAATGAGATCTCAACTTGGGTCGCGGGAGAGGTAAAAATCGAAGTTTAATTCAATCCCTACTAGAGACGGTCTATCTTGGGATTTACATTCTTCTATTGTTTAAAAGTTTACGTCGCGTTTTCAAACAAAAGAAACTGATTTCTAGCTTCTTTTTTTTTTCTTAAATAAAAAATAATCTTAATGTGAATTTTAGTGAAGGTTTGGATCTGTCCAGAGCCTCACACCTTTGTTATTTCAAATACAGGCTATGTAAGAAGAAAATTTTATTTAACATTAATCTTGGGAATTTTTATCATTTTAAGAATAGTGGGGCATTTATAATGCTGCATTAGCATATTAGCTTTATTACATTTTAATAAAGGTACTTTTCTATGCAGTTTTTCTTTTTTGCCTTTTGAACTGAACTGAACTTAACCAATCACATAGCCAAATGTTTTAAAAATTTACAGTTGTAAGGAATTAAATCATTTGTTAATGCAAGAAAATATAATTTTCAAACCTGTTTTAAAGATAGCTCTCTAGCTTCCAGAATTATTTTATGAACTTCGTTCAAGTATTGTCGGAGTAAAGGTGGCACCGGGTGACAGCATGCCAACAAACCCTGTTGTTCCCTATTAACAAAATATATTTACAAAATAATATTTAATTTTTATCTCTATGACTATAAAAGTTTTATAATAGATGTTATAAAGCATTAAATATTGTACCTGGGTAACACTTCAGCAATTTGGAAAAGCATATGATTGGGTAAAACATATCTAAACAATAAATGTATATTTTATTAAATTTTAGCTTTAAATAAAATAATATGTTTAAAGATATATTTACCAAATAAATATATTAAATTTAATTACCCAACCAACAAATATATATACCCCATTATTAATTAGCACTGAAGATTAATTAACAATTGCAACAATTTGGTATTGTAGCTAGATGTGTATCATCCATACATTAAATTAATTTAGAAATTTTAGAAAGATAGGCAAGAGTTGTAAATTTGAATTAACATACAAGATCATCATCAGCTATGCTTCTAGAGCTGGTCCCTTCTAAACTTAGTTATTAATTCAAAGTAATATAGTGTATTCACAACTTGCATATAAAAACATTTTACACGAGAACTGAGATTTGAATTCTGTTTCTTGTTTTTTAATATATTTTAGCATACAATGGCCAAGAAGATCAATTATATCCATCACGGTTAGACCAACTTTTTGATGGGATTGGCCGATAACAAAGTATACCACATAATTATGTAAAATTTATTTTATAAATTCCCGAAAATTGTCACCAAAGGAAATCTTGGTGTAACTAATAATCTTACATTATGCTTGGTGTATGCTTGCATTGTGTAATATCATTTATACAGTTACATTTCATTTAAGATGTTCTAATTGTGCTAAGCTACATCACGTAGCATACGCAAAGTGAAAAAAGTCAATGTTTTCTCGGAGTCATGTTCGTTGCATTACACTCACTTTGTATCCCCACACTTAAATAATGACATTAAATGTAACATTAGTTTCATGTACTCAACAAATATTAAAAAATTGGCAATTGTTATCAGTTAAAGCAGAAAATACAAACTGCCACCGATTATTTAACTTCTGCAACAAGAATATTATATTAAAATTTACCCCCAACTTTCATCTTCTTGGCGAGCCACCTTGTCCCTCCAAGCAAACAGATTCTTGAAAGCATTCAACTGCTGTATGTTAAAAGTTTTCTTTCCTTTTTTGTACAGCAACAAATAGCTGTTTTCGTCAAAATGTGGTTTATCGTATTTCTGTTAAAACAAAGTTAACAATATTAAATAAAAAGATGAGAGATTATATATTACTATATGTAATAAATTATAAGATTAATTTTTACACAAATGCTTTCAAATTAAATAATTAATTATGTATAAAGATTTTATAAAGACTGAATAAGAAATATGTGATAATTTCTTCTCTCTCTCTTAACATCTTCAGCTATCAAACCAATGATTTATCTGACATTATACACATTATCTTGGATTTAATTTCCAGATTTTTCTATATACTACTGATCTATCATAATGTGTTTATGAAAAATACTTTTTTAGGTGATTTATTTTATTCTACATTCCAAAGTGACTGAAACTGGTGTACTAATGCATCAAATTGTTAAAATTATAAACTTTTGATCTACAAATTATTCTTAGATTCATACAGTTTGACAACATGGGCAATGCCTCCAGAGAGGGCTTTCTATGGGAAACTGGAGCCTATTTAGCTGTTAGAGATGTGGAGAAATGCAAACATAATTCATATATTTTTAAATAAACGAAGACAAATATATGTCTTGTTTGATCCTCCATTTAACAAAAAAATTGATATTTACCTCGGTATTACATAGACTACACATTTTTTTCCATTCAATTCCACACAAATGATTGACTTATTGCAAACTAATATTTATTATCCTTTATTATGTAATATTTAATCTCTGTCTCACTTCTGTAACCTTCTATTTAAAATTATGCAAATTCTTGTACATTAAAATATTTAATACCTACTTTAAGACAAACTAATTTGCTTCTCTGATACACAGAAAGCAAGAGGTTCTGTTGTTCATTTCCTTTACTGATCAGTTCATTTCTTTCCATGTCATAGATGTAAAGTAAGTAGTGTGTGTCCTCCCTTGCGTATCGAATTAGTTCTTCGGGAAGAGGCCTAATGATGATAAAAGATAATGTTAAATTTATTTATATTTAAATCCAAAATATCAAATTTCTTAAAAAATATTATATTTTAAAATAACAATAGTAATATTTTTCAGGAGCACACTGAACAGATTGTTGTTATGAGCATTCTCATTTGAATGTAATCAACATGGCTTTTTCTCATTTGATAAAAGTCCAGCCAAGAAAAATTTACTTGGCAGTACTTCCACCTCTTTAGGATGATATTACTAGGGATATCAAGATCATTTTGTCCATACAATGCACTCTGTTTCTTGAGGGTGTGTCTTCATATGGAACAATGATTTAAACATCATAAGTGATGTCAATATACTGATGAAATACTTTACGGGGTAAAAGGATTGATGCAAGCTTTTCAAAGCATCCTGAGGCCATATTCTGGTCACTGTCTCTGGTCTCTCACAAGCCGGTCACTGATTGGCTAATCCAAATGATTAGCCAATCAGTGACTGGTCATTGGAGTATCCAATAAGCTTCAAGAACTGCATTGTGTAGGAGTCACGAGTCAATAATATTGTAGCTTCATTTATATAGAATCCTGTCAAAGATATAAAAATGTCTGCCCCAAGCAAGTTTTTAGAATTCTTTACCACTAAACTTAACAATCTAATTTGTTCAAATCAAGAGTCAGGCAATATCACCTAATAGGAAGGTTTGACAAATTTAGCAGAAAATACGTAGGGAAGGAGGAGGAGGGCTATCATCATCTTTATATTGATGTAGATTATTTCTACTAAACACATGGAAATTGTTGTAAAGAGGTAGATTGTCTTCTGGTTTGTATATATTACTTTCATCTGATAGTAAATTATCTTTGTCAAAATTTTATTTCACATACTCTCTTGTTTGAGTAATTTTAAATGTTTAATTATTAACTACACATTAATAATTAATGTACAATAAATATTTAATAAAAAGTTATTCAGTAATACTTTTTCTATTGAAGTATTTTTTACAGTTTTGATGATAATACAATTATCATCAAAACTGGCACATCAAAACTACACATTAATAGGCAAAACACAAAAAAAATAAATAACATTTTTAGATTGTTACAACTAAATCATGCAATTTTATCAAACTACAGAATTCACACAATAATTTTTACCTGATCCGCCAATCGGCCAGTTGATATTCCTTTTTTGCTTCTATTCCACAATAATGCTTCAACAAATAAGCTAGAGAATTGTGTGGAAAATTAAGAAGTCGCGAGGCTTGGTGACTGTCAAACAGATTGACCACGTATACGCCAAAATCACGCTGTAACCACTGGACATCCATATCTGCTCCATGGAAAATCTACAAAATGTTAATAACAAATAAAATCTTCATTAAGTCCTACCTCTCTCAAGATACATCACCCTCTCTATCTGCCCACCCTCTTGACCTTACATCACCAAAATTTAATAGCATCAATGCCCTTCACATACAAGCCACAAAGCCAAATTCAGTTTCTTAATCTTTATTTTACCCTGAGATATTAAAAGAAATAACCTGTGTCATGTTATAATAGCCAGGAAAACAAAAAAACCAAAGGCCAAAGTCCACATTTTATTGGTATTCACTTTATGACCGAAATCAAGTCTGTATCGTGAAGACAAGTTGTATTGTGCAGTGTCCAAAACGACCCAAAATTCCCATTCCTTGCTATGTAGCAGCATGCAAAAATTCCAAGACAAATCAACAAGATCCGGATTTATTACTCTCCACTGGATGGAGAGTAAGAAAAAAGAATGCGATCTGTAATCTTCTTCACATTTTGTTTACAATTTTATCAAGTATTCAGAATAATTTTTTTATTTTTCATTTACAAAAGGAAATGTCTTACAACAATTAATATCCTCCCTCAAAAATAATACCCACGACAAAAGATTAAAATACAAATAACAAAAAATATTAGAAAGTTGTCTGCATATGAAATGAAATGGAAATACACTAAATATTTAATAGAAATAATTTTTAATTTGCAACAAATAATTTCTCTTTTACTTGTCCAATTCAAAACAGGTTGAAATCCAAGGCCTTTGTTCTCCATTACTGCAAAAACCACGACAAAAAAATGCCACTGTCACAGTCAGTAAGTGAACAAACTATGCATAACTTATTGTTTTGTCAATAACAAAGATGGTTTCTTTTGTCACACTCATAAAATTCAGATTTTTGCTGGTTCTAAAAAATTAGATTTTCTAGATGTCGACCCTTTACGAATTGATGTCTTCAATTATTATTGGATATTTTCACAAAATGTAACTAATTCTGATTGGTGTAGATTGTGGCCACTGACTGGCAGTCATTATTACAACTGCTTTTGTTCATCTAAATATTCAAGTAGATTGGTTGGCCTAATCAACTCTAGTATTATTTTTCTTTGAGACTGCAGACAATTATAATCTTAAACAACTCACAATACTTTCAATTTTCATTATTAGATTTATTCAAATTGTTTTCTAAACTGATTATTTCAATTTGTATAATTTATTTTCACTTTATCATAAGTTTTACAATTCATAAAGCATGTAATTATTTTATTAAAAAAACATGCAACACACCTTATAGATTAATTTCTTCAATGCGCAGACAATGTAAACTATTATTTCTACACTAAAACACTACCTTTTTCTCCATTTAAAATTCATAAAAATAGAGAAAACACTAGAATAAATTAAAAGTGTCTTCACAATTCATCTGTTTTCACATTTTAGAAATACAACAGAGTCCACACTAAAGGTTGACTCCACCAAGAGACTATTCCTGAGATGTGAAAAGAGAGAAAATGTGAAGTTATTTTTAATTTTTTTTTCTTGTCATCCTGGATTATTTTTTTTATCAATGCTATTTTTTTCTAAAATAATAAAATGATCAACATGTAGTTTTGAGATATCACCAATAACAAATTTACAATTACATATAATTGTACAGTGTCTGAAAAATTACTGTACAGTGAGAAATTTGGGTTAATGTTACCTTAGGTTCTGAGATGGCGGTGGTGGAAATTTTTCCCTATCTTGGCGACTGCGGCGGGGAAAAATTTTTTCCCTAGAGTCGTGACGTCGACGCCGTTGAGAATTTTCCCCGTTCGGTTTCAACCTTGAGATCGACGTTGCCGAGTATCCTGTAACCTCGAAATGGCGACGGTCGTGTGTAAATTTGCGACGGTAGAGGGAGCCTTTCGTGACGTCGTGCGAGAATAATATCGGTGGGAAATTCGTAGTTGTGTTACGAACAAATATGCAAATGCTCAATCTGTGACGTGACTTCTGTTCATTTCAATGCAATTTTATGCAAATCGACTAGTTTCCAGTTGGAATCGTTTACTGCAGTGTTGCGACGAATTGCGTATTGGAATATTTGCTGTTTATTTCTCTGGTTACGATATTTCATTTTTTTTCCTCACCACCTCCCCGCGTTTAGTTTATTGCCAATTATTCGATAATGAGTAGTTTTGCCGATTTGAGTTTCAACGACGAATTTCGGTCGAGTTGCACCACACGTGATTTCTACAAGTTAATGGAAGACGACTTCTTGGAGCTAGGTTTGCCTTCCCGTATCGATAATGCATTGAGATTTCCGAAATTTGCTGTAAAATTAGGCATACAGCCGACCGAGTCCGTTTGCATTCTGTGCGATTCTAAATGCAAATTATATCATCGGAGTAATAGAGAAAGCTGTTTCTTGCGAAGTAGTAAGTGCGGAACAAAGACTTCTGCCTTTGAAGGAACATTTAAAAGTAATTTTGGCCACATTTCTTGGGGTTGCATTCTGTCGTTTATATGGCCAAGTAGTAATAAATCGAACAAAGGGAAACGCCAATCGACCAATAAAAGAGCAGCCGAATCGAAAAGAACAGGGAAGAAAAGAGCCGTACCAAGAGAAAAGGAAAGTATCCAAGCTGGCAAAACCGAAGAAAGAATGGATCGGAAGGAAAAAAAAAGTAGGAAGACGTAGGCAACCACCATCGAAAAGTGAGTAAAAATATTTATATATATTTTTTTTTCCTTTTGTTATTTCGGTTAACGTCCGCAGAGTCTGCAGAGAAATTCAATATGGCGGCCGGAAACGCGGCCATCTTGAATCGAGGAAAAAATTTTTTCCCCGTCGCAGTCTCCAACGTAGGGAAAAATTTCCCCCGCCGCCATCTCGGAACCTAGGGTAACATTAACCAAAATTTGTAATGACATTAAACTTATATGTTTGGTATTGCGTACGTTCCACGTTTTCACTTTGCGATAGGTGGCATTACTGCTTGGTCAGATATTCTGGAATGCCTATTCACATTCACCCAGACACGGTTGACTGAAAGTGAGAGTAAGTTATAATCATTCATTTTTATAACCACTTAAAAGGAGTTTTTTTTTTTGGATGAATAAATGAAATGTTATATTCACCCAAGTTCAAGAATTTCTCAGATGATTAATTCTCAGATATTTTATTTAAATGCATTTTGGATCAGAATTCTCAGAGAGTCTGAAATATCGGTGTATGGTCTGTTGCATCTTGTAATTAATCTGTCTTCTGAGTAATTCTTGAACTCTGGTGAATGTCGGATTCGAAAGACATAACATGTCTGAAAAAATCCCTTTTAAGTAGTTATAAAAGTAAAAGTTTTATTATCTTGTATATATTTTACTTTTGTTTTATCTTAATTACTGTTGAATTGTTTGTATAGTTTTTTATGTGAGTATAATTGTTAAAAGAGGATGGAAATCAACTGTCCACAAATATTTCCTTAATTTGTATAATAAATAAATAAATTTTTCAGACACCCTGTAGCATACTTTTACAGAGAATATAAGTACATTAATGATATTAATATGGTTTATCTAAGAAGTGCCTATGATCTTCTTAATACTGATTCCTGATATCTATTTGTTTATTGGTATATTCTGTATTTTACTTTATAATTTTAATTTAGTTAAAATTATCAGTTCATTTGCTTACCTTACAAATTTTTGGATTAGTAAACGATTCATTCAGTGCATGTAAATGATCTCTTAATTCTATAGTATCAACTATATAATCCTTTTTTCTCGTGGAGATCTGCATTAGACAAGTGATTCCTTGGAATGTTCGATAAGAATGATGCTATATAATAAAAAGTAACAACAACAGATCAGTCATATTTATAAGTTTAAACGTCATAAAATCTTTAATTAACAATTATATCTATAAATATATTCAAACAGTAGTTATTTCTCTGTGCTTTATGTATTTACAAAGCACACTTAATACTATGAGATACTATTAAAAGTTTCTAATACAATAAATAAAATGCTAATCATATACTACAGACACACAAATCGTCATTAAAATAATGCATATCATCTCTATGTCCTCTACTGGACTAGTTAATGAATGTTATTGTTGTCACTGACTCATCATATAACCTCTTTGGGTAATATAAAGTTTTTCAATGTTAAATCTCTTTGTGAGTGGCTCACAAGAGCTGCTCTACTTTCCAAGATGTACTGAAGGTTTCAGCCTATTAAGTGGACCTCTTTGGGTATAAGAACAAGTTTTGATTGAATTCAAAAGACCAAATAAATTTTATCAGGTGAGAGACGGTTGAGTTTCTAAGCATTTGAAGAATCTAATGTCTAACTGGCCTATACCAGATGTCAGAGATCGATGTGTGGATCTCTAACATCTAAAGTGAAAGAACAAACTTACAATATTAAGAAAAACTACACAACTGTTTTGGTCCAATTTGCCAGTGAACCTAGTGTGAAGTTACCTTGCTGGGATAGAGCTAGGTTGTTAGAAATAATCTTTGATAGATCAAAATTTAAGACTCATGAAACCGGAAATTTACAAACAAACAAAATGGAGGGTGCATTAATAATAAAGGGAAGTCACACCTTCCTAATGTTTTGCAGGCTTTTCCCAGCATATATGCCATAAAGAGATGTGGACAAACTATGAACAAATATTTCAGTTGTGTATGAAATCTAACGTTAACCTTGAATTTTTATTATTTGCAATGTTTTCTTGCATTTTGAATCTGAATTGAATGGTATTGGTTGTTGGCTTTTTAAAAATAAAAATTTTTTGAATGTATAGCAATTCAACCGTCTTTTACCTGATGAAATTTATTTTATCTTTCGAATTCAACAAACTTGTTCTTACAGCTAAAGAGAAGTAGTCCTCTTCAGCTGTAAGAGGCTAAAAATTATTGTATGCTAAAGTAACTCTCTCTTAAAAGTAGTGTTTGAGGTGCTTTTAAGGTAATTTGTTTGGTTTATTTTTCTAGTAATACAATGCTGATCATAACGTGATAATCTGGGAGCTGTTTTTCTATAATTTGTAACAAAAAGAAACTTTTCTTTATTTCCATCCATTTCCCACAAAGTTAAAAATGGGAGATGATCAAATGTTAATTTAACTGTCGACAATCGATTATCACACACAACCAGTCTGTGAGAAGCCAGGGAGTAGAGCATCAAACTCTAAATTCTTTTGATCGGCAACAGGTTGGTAAAACCCACTGATGATGTCACTGGATGGCTGTATCAAAATAGGAGAGCTATGAATCAAGTGGGGAGGATTAGCAAGGTTGTTGATAAGGCACCAGCAATCCACGAGTAAGAGCAGCCATTTTATACATTCAACAAGTTTAATAAAGTTAAAGGTTACAAACATAAATCCAGGCACAAGGAATACAGTTTCCTCAATCTAGTACAAATCACTAGAGAGAGTTTTTTTCTATCAAGCGAGCATTATGCCTACCAATAATTATTTCTGCCTGAGAGAGTAAATGTACATAGGATTAGTCATATATCATACCTCTGTGCAGCAGGGGATGTAACCCCGTAGGCTAATTATCTGAGGAGATGCTTGGGATGACAGTACTCCCTTCACAAAGTTAGAGATAAATCCATGGGAACTTGCTCACGTTGGAGGAGACGATACAAAGTAAAAAGTTAGCTCCTTGTAGAACAATTGCCCCCCGACGAATGGGTGCCTGGCCATTATATCCCCATCCAGTGTGGTAATTTGGTCAGGTGATCGTTTGTTTGGCAGCAATGACACATCAAAGGTGTCATAGCTGAACGATGAAAATTAAACAAAGTTGATTCGAAGGTATTTCCTTTGATTGTTTTTAGATTTCCCCCGTGGACTAAGTTAAGTGTCAACTTTCTCACACTTTACAATCATTCGTTTTACATATTTTTGTTATTTTTGCATGTCGATGTGAAGGGAAAGGACTTGTTGACAGTTAAGTTAGCATTCAATATTCTCCTGTTTTTAACTCTGTGGGAAACTGGCGATAAAATGGGAAGTTTCTAAAACATATCCTTTCATTAAAAATTATAGAAAAACGGCCCCTGGATTCTCACAAGTCCCTTCCTCCTCTCATCAACCTGAGAAAGTATTGAAAATATGTTAAAATAAACAGTTGTTAAAGTGTGAGAAAACTGACATTTAACCAAGTCCATGGGGAGAATCTGAAAACAATCAAAAGAAATACTAAACCTGCTAGTCGACAAGTTTTGTTCAATTCTCTGCCCTAGTCGACCCGTTGGTGACACATCCAAAAGTGTTGTCACTCCAAAACAATAGTCACGAGACCAAATTCCCACACCTGAGAGGGATATGATGGCCGCACACCCAACCTTTGGTGCAGACATCCCCAGAAGCCATAGATAGTCTCGGCTCATCTCGCCAAACACAAGGCAACTTTCCCCATAGATGGGTGACCATTAACTCCAACGTGATCAGTCCCTAAGGAATATCTTTAATTTTGTGAATTGTGCATCCCAGGCCTCCATGGATAATTTACTGCAGAAACGATTGACACTACTGTAAAGAGGTATGATAATTACCCGATTTATGTAAACTCTCTCTCGGTCTGTTAGCCAATAAGCAGAAACGTGATATCCTAGAATCTTGTTGCAAGTTTGTAATCCTGTAGTTTGTATTCATTCAGTTGATACTAAATTTGTTGATTTTTCGATGGTAGTTCTTAATCGTGTATGACTGACCCCTATCGGCGTATCCACCTCCTTGTTACTCGAATCCCAGCCATCCAGTGATAATTGAGCAGGTTTTATCAACCTGATGCCAATCAAAGGGTATGCAAATCAAAGGGAGAAATTAGGGGTTAGAGAGTAATACTCTCTAACCCCTGGCTTCTCACAATAATCTACACTCTTGACCATTACTAGAATTTTATAAATCAATTTGTGGCTTTCCTGAGTGTGAAACTCTTAGCCATGGTGGTTGCACAGTTAAAAATTGTAAACTTTGACAACAGTTAAAAGGAGTTTCCTGTTGTTACAAGTCAGATTTAACAGCACTGTGAGTTGGTCATGCCTGTTGCACCACCAATTCATGGCATTGTAAAGCCTGCCAGATTCCTTGCAGTACTTTCTACCTTTGTTTCATCATCTGCTGTTATAAAATATTAACAACCTATCAATTTGCTAGTCACTATACTTACTTCTAAATCCACAGCAAACTCTTTTTCTGCATTTAATTCTTTACATAAATCTTCAAGTTTTTTAACTGTATCAACATATTCAAAGGGAGTTTCTTCTAAAGAAAGTGGAAGCTAAAAAATATGACAAAATAATTAATATAAATTTTTAGATAGTAAAACATTTATTGCAATAAAAAATTATTTGAAAAATTTCAAACCTGGGGTTTGACAAGTGTCAACCGATCTTCTGACGGTTGAAAGTGTTCGATTTCTACTTCATATGGATGACTATATCTGAAAAAAAGAGAAACTTTTACTTTAATTATTAGAAACATATTATAAATAAATTAATAATTAATTTGTTTTTACACTTTTATTAATAAAAATATTTATTGAAACATAACACCTTTATTTCTGTAATAATATATTTAATATTTTCTTAGATATTTCATTACCTCCATACAGAGGGACTTCCAAAATAAATGCTATCAATTTAAATTACTCAAATTATGTTAATTACTATCTGAGAAGTATGCAATGTACATCAAATCAATAGAGTATCCATCTGAGTTTCACCTCCGATCTACATTCAAACATCTCATTGTCTACTACCTCTAGGTACTAATAAGGTTGAACATGAAAATGGCAACTCCACGACAGAGAAGGCATTTTTGTTGTGCAATTCATAGTCAGAATCACCTGACATTATGCAACACTAGCAATTTGCAGGGACTGTAAAATTGTGGCTGCTGTGGAGGAGCAACAATGGATATGCCGTAGAGAGCATAGGAAAAGTTTGAGCATCGGTTGATTTGTGCAGTGTGACATGAAGTGCATTTATTGAGAAAATATGATAAAAAATGTGAAATTTAGACAGTTTTCCAATGTTTTAATGCACATTACAATATTCTCAGGTAATAATTAACTTAATTACAATAATTTAAACTGGGTTGCATTCTTGTGAAAGACCCTGTATATACAATAAAAATCTATCTAAAACAGAACTTGATAGCACTGGCCAGAATTTTCAATTTTAGCAGCCTCATGCCTCATCTTTTATACAAGATTATATTAGGTTTTTATTACTGCAAACAAAGGAAAAGTGTTACATTAGAGAAGCAGTTCTAAACATGACTTGTAATTGTCATGTTTCAAAAATACATTGAAAATTTTTTAGTATCCAAGGATTGTTTTAACTGCTTTTTGCCAAGCAATATCACTGGCTAATCAACATTTAATTTATTAATTATCATTAACTCTTTAAACATGAAATTGGCTGAAAGAAAAGTTGTTTGACTGGTTTTGCTATAGAAATTGTACACCAAGAGGCCAAAAATAATTTCTTCTTCAGTTACATAAAAATAAAACATTTTAAGAAATTAAAGAGTTAAACAAAAATAACACAATTCTTATAAACATATATATTTATATATAGCTGAATGTGTGTGCGCGTTTGTCTGCTATAGAAATTGAAGGAAAATTGTGTATATGGCCTAAAGGGGTCAAATTGACAGCTTTTCAAAAGAAGTCCAATGGTGCAATTTAAAATTACTAAAATAGCACATCTGCTTAGTTATTAATCACAATATACCAATATATGATTGGCAAGATAGCTCGTTCCCACTTCAACATAGGTATGTTGTGTCATTTGTAACCTTATACACGTTGGAAATTGAGAATTTGATAATTTCCCCTGCAAAAAAGGAATCAAAATTGCAATTCAATGTTTCTATTGCAAGGATCCAAAATTAGTAATTGACATAACACTTTATTTTATTCTTTCATTCTGTCTCTTACTTAAGCTTAACATCCTTTCATACATCATCATCTGTCTTTTTGAGATTTTCCCACTGGATAATGTTAATGCATCATCTTATTTCCTGAACTTACTACTAAAATTTGGATTGGCCATTAAAGTGAAAAACTTAGATTGATTTAATGTTGTGAAATTCTATCAGAAATCGGAATCGGGACCCCAGAACTGGACACACTACAGTTGAATACAACCAACAACTTCGTGCCTTGTATAAAGAAATTGCAGCCAAAACAGGCAGTAAATTGACCTACAAAAGGCCCCCCTCTATATATACATTATTGCTCAATGTGAAAGACAAATCTTACGATCTCATAGCTCCTGGTGTGTATAGTGTTCCAGTGAGGGATGACAGGTTTAGATGAGACTTGGTGCACATTAGCTCCACCAAACGTTCCATCCAACAGAAAGTCCGTGAGTACAAATATGACATAGACCATGCACGATACACCACTGCACTATCCACCTTTGCCACTGACCCAGAAGTTCATACAGACCTGTCCAACACCAGGCTGATAAAAAAAAAGCCTTTCACATGGATCAGATCAGGATGCACTACAGGTCAGCTTTGTATATTTCAACGGCCCTCAAGGCCCTTGAAATATACAAGGCCAGCCTGGCAGGTAGATATATCAACTTTAAGAACAGCAATGCATTATCGTACGCTTGGTGCTACGTATGTGAAGAACAAGTTGTCGCTGACACTCTGTGAGTGTGTATAATTTATGTTTATACCAGTCCCACAATTAATAGGCTTTCATATGTATTTATACATAGATGGCATGCTTTTGCAACCGTTGAATACAGTTAATAACCATATTCCAATTTTATTTTAAAATTTAACATTTGAAATTGTTTCGATACCAGATGTTCTAAGTTTTGAATTCCTTCTCAATTTAACCTGAAGCAGACCTCAAGTGAGGCCAAAAATGTTTGTTTCACAAATTTTAAACATTACCAGCCATAAAGGTTCATCAAGAGTGTTCATTAACACTGGTAACCACGTTGGAAGGTATTGTTATTAGAATAAACTTGCTTCCTGGACAAACAAATGGTCCTGTTCAAGCACATCAGCTTCATCATCTTAAGAAGAGGTTTACTACCAGTCAGGTGGGAGATGAATATGAAAAAAAAAAAAAAAAAACAAACAACAGAAAAAAGTTTGTCCTGGAAGCAAGTTTATTCTAAATTGGCAAAACTTATTGAAATCGAAAACTAGTTGTTCCTACTTGACCCTTAAATCTTCGCATTTGAGATTTTGTCCAGTCTGGACTGAGGGAACTGCATCTGAAACATAACATCAGTGAGTTGCCTGACACAACTAAAAACATATATTTGAAATAGTTACATAAAAGATGAAAATTTCCAATGGAGTGAGAGGAAGGAGTTGAGTGTAACTGCTGACATGTTGAGAAAAAGAAATGACATTTCCTTTAAATCAATACAGGCCCAAGCTTGCAGTTACAGCAGATAGCAATCAAAGAGTTGAGTAATGTGGCACAATCTAATGAGAATGAGGGACATAAATCTGGTTCCGTTTTCTTAGGACTCGAATAACTTTTCCATAGTTTGACCAAAACTCACCAAACTCTGGAAAAACAACAAGCAACTGTGTGGCTTTATATTCCAAAACACAACACCCAAAAATGTCCAAATACTTTTCTGTTATTAAGTGTCAAAGAGGCAAAAGTTGACACTTTCGTTTTTTGAATATATCTTTTCTCAGAGTTAATTATATTTTTCAAAAAGTAATTTATGCACACACCAGGATTCTGCTAATCATTTCGACAGCAAAATAATCAAAATCTAATGTGGGAATTTTTTTAAATCGAACAGGAAAGCACAAATGTTATCCAACATAGCCTGGGCTTCACCCAGGCAATTATTGTTGGTCCTAACCTAACTCATCCCCTGTAAACAGTACCTATTGCATGATCACTATATGCAGGTAAGACAATTTTTCAGACTCTTTCCATCACAAAAAAAAAAAAAAAAAAAAAACGTATAAAGATTCCAACTGTGTGTATATCTGTCATCTGTCACGGAATGCCTAGAACGTGCACTAGAGGGTGTCCCTAGTGATGATTTTCAGCTAGTATTTAAATTAATAGTATATATTTTATTTATAACAGTATAATTTATTTACTAACAGTATATATTATTATTTTTATTTGTAATAGAAATTTATTATTTATAACACAGAATGACACCACTGCTGCTAGAACATCCACTAGGGGGTGTTCAAGGCTACTAGTA
Organism: Centruroides vittatus; assembly: GCF_030686945.1. Taxonomy (NCBI): domain Eukaryota; kingdom Metazoa; phylum Arthropoda; class Arachnida; order Scorpiones; family Buthidae; genus Centruroides; species Centruroides vittatus. The sequence goes on along the minus strand of NW_027122360.1, from coordinate 212,048 downwards.
TTCCTATATTTTGTTCTAAATTTTTATATGGTATTAAGTAGTTGTATATTTACAAAAATAAAAATAATGGGCACTTTCCAGTATGAATCCGGTCTTAGCCAGAACCAATGCACTGGTAAACACTTTAATAAGTTTTTACTGGAACATCTGGCAACCTAAAAAGATGGTGGAAGCAAAGACTATAATGACATTTGCAGACTTATTTTGTCAAAATAACTTTGGGTTAATACATATGAATAGTAAAAATGGTTTAAATAATATAACCATGAGAAGCAGCCGTTGTAGAATTACATCTTTACATTTCACATCATCAAATATAAATACTGAATTTTATTATTTTATTCAAAACATAATGTTATTATGAATATAGTTTTAATTTACATCAAAAATATTCAAATGTTTTTTTAATATCCACATTCAATTGATTTCCAAAGCAAGCACTGCAAATAATTCCCATGCATGTTCTACTGACATGCTATCAATGGAGAATTTTTTGACAGGAATAGATATCCCTGGTAGTTCTTATCAGAACAGAAATATTTTAGTCATTTTTAGACTATATTGTAGAATGTAATTAAGTAATATAATAAAGATAAATAATAGAGTATCTACATAATTTCATATCTCCTACACTAACATTTAAAAAAAAAATCATTTCATGAACAGAATATCATTTAATGGTTCCAGGTCATTGAAAGCCTTCCAAATAATAATATTATAATAGTTTAAAACCAAAAATAAAGCAAACAAATCCACCTAAATAACACTAGGTTGATGTTGGACTAGATGAATTAATCATAATCATTCTCATTGGGAGGGATTTTGTCATATTACTTTCAAATAAAAAGTGATCATGTCCTCATCATTAATAAAATATTTCTCTCTTTTATGTGCAGATGAAGATTTTCAAAAAGAAAAATATCAAACAGTACATAAGAAAATAAACAATACAAATGCAGATCTGAATGAGGAAATAGGACTTATCAGAGCTGTAGACCATGCCTGTAGAAGTAAAATTGTCAAAGGAACTAATGGTCTACATGTTACGTCCCAGTGAAGATATACCCATCTGAAATCTTGAAGACCATAAAAGTAAGGTGAAATTTAAAAATGAAAAATCCAAAGCTATTTCTAAAAACAATGTTAAAAATTAACTGTTTCCACTTTAACAGAGATGGCTAAATGCTCATAAAACACGACAAATGTAACCATATCGACGACTACTGATACACGATTAGAGTTATGCTGTGCACTTTATTAAGTCTGTCGTGCATTTCACAAAAGTGAGGAAGTGAGGGGTCCAAATTCTTCATACAGAACAATTTTACCAAATAAATGTGGTATATAATTATCATTTCGTTAACACCTACTTTACAGTATCTAAATAAAGGTTAATTATTTCTGTAATGTATCTGGATAAAACAATATACAATTCAGACATTTCTGTAATGTGATCCAAAGCTTTCTACTCTAGAATGAAAGTTAAACTTAATCTGACATTCATGTACTGTTAAATAGTTTTGATTTTAGAAGCTATTTCCTTTCTGTATGAAAACTACACTTAATTAAAAAAGAAGTGCAGATCTACACCATATTAAAGTCTGAAGTAGGTATAAAAGATTGAACATTTACAAAAATCTAAAATTAGTGTGGGGTCATATAAATGAATACATAATTACAAAAGAATGCATAAACTTACGATTCTTCTTCCCCAACTTTTTCATACAAGATGGAAAGTGGCTTTATCGAATTGGGCTTTTCTTTTATGATGGGCACGAAGCAAGTGTTCGAATTGTCGACTTTTCTCGCAAACTTGATCTGAGGTCTCAGAATATTTTTTGCCGTCAGAAGTTGAAACTGTTGAAACTTTGAACATTTACTCTGTTAAAAATGAAAAATTTGAAATTTTTTAAATTTAGTACCATAGTTTCTGATAATTCAAACTTATGATTAAAACATAAAATCTGTACTAGAATATGTTATTAAAAATGTATATGTATACAGATGAAGATCAATGTAAATTTGCTGTTTCTAAATAAACACAGATTTTAAGTTAAGCTGTTGGTGTAATGTCTGAAATTTTAAATTTCCTAATTTCTTAAATAAATAGTAGTAAAAATTTGCATAAAAATGAGATCTTTATAAAAATTTTATAGTAGTTATTGTCTTTAAAAAATGATTTTTACAGTAGAATCCACTTAATGTAATCACAGACATTGTTATCAGAATTATAAAAGCATGTAAAGTTAAAATATACTTATAAAACTCTGCTGACTATAATCAAAGTTTCAATTAGTTATCATCATCTTTGTATAAAAGAACATTGTTGAGAAATTCTTTTGTTATCAACCTCCAATATGGCTGAAAATACACATTACAACTTAATCAATACTTTAAAACTTAAGCATAAAGTTAAATTTAGGTTCCCATTGGCATATGAATCACTACAAAGTGGATAGGAACTGCCAGTTCATCTTCTTTCAGTGAGTGTTCGACCAAACTTCTCAAAAGTAACGTTCAAAATTATTTTAACCAATCATGCCATAATTTATATATGTTTGTGTTATGTAATATTAACAAAACAATATTTATTTTCAGTCAGGGTTCTTTTTGTTTGTTCACAGAGTGGTTTGTATGACAATGTAAATTGAACTTAAACATTAATCATTTCAATTCTTTTAAGTTGTTATTGCTTATTAGGACTTCAAAATAGTCAAAATTAAAACAGTATTTTTTTTTAATCTTTACTACTGCTATCTCTGTGTGCCCAATCAATCACACCAGTATAATAAATTATTACAGGGATGTCCTAGTATATGAAGATAATTTAAAATAGTATTAAGGTCATAGAGACATAATTAACATTTCAATTATTATTTGCTGGCAGTACAATGCTTTAAATTACTGGCATTTCTTACTTTAATTATGCAGTGAATTATAATTACTAAATCGCCAAGTCGTACATTTTTAATTATTTTAATATGACATCTAATGTCAGAGTTAACAAAACCAAACTGTCCACTGATTTCAGTGGACTATATCTAGTGCATATTAGTCCACTAAACATAGTGGACTAATATGCTTATCTTGAATAACATTATTGGTCATTCACATCAGTATAGGCAACTCCCAAAGTGATTACAATAAGAAAATTCTATTGCATTAAAATACTTTGTTTACCTTTCTATTCCAACTTGTAGATATTTCTTTATCTAATTTTACGGTGGCAATTATCAATTCCTCTTCTTTCTTCTTACCTGAAGCTTCGTCCAAAAGATTTCCCTGAATATAAAATATTTCAATTCTTAACAATTTTTTAAATATGAATGAAATGCATTTTCAACATATAAATCCATTATAAATAATACAAATACAATGAAACCTTGGCAGCAAAAATATTAATATGTATTGTATTTACTCACATAGGAGGAGGTTTTTATTCATTTTTGATTGCTTTAAAAACCTAAAACGTCCTATACATGCAAGCAAAGGATTCTTTGCGTTTTTGCAATAATTTTTGTGAACCGTGTGTTCACATTTTTTACCAGATGCTCGCCCTCTGGTGTTTAAAAACAAAAGTATTTTATCTGGGTCATTTGAATCGTTCTTGTGTATTGTCAGGAGTAAAGATAAATAGCAATAGGAAAAGCAAAGTTTTTGAATTGAATTCCAATATCACACGGGAGTCCAATATAAGTTTTAATCCATTCCCACATAAAAACAGACGATTATTCGGAAATCAGAATTCAGAAAAACTCAAAAGTGTAATCGACAGAGTGGATTCGACTGTTAAGAATTGGCAAAAAAAAGCTTCCCGATTATCCAGCTTTACGTGAACAAATTATGTCGATTTTACAAGATTTTTCCTTAAAGTTTAAAGTGCCAGTAATTTTTACAGGACAATGAGTGCATTTACATGCATTTGACATTTTATTTGTGATTAAACAAAATAAATTAAATTGTATTAATAAATCTAATTTTCTTTATTTTGATCTTTAAAGTCACACCTAATTCTATATGCGAGATCGTCTTATAAGCAAGTAAATACGGTAACTAAAAACTAAAACTGATGAAAGAAATTCACCCAAAAACATAACTCTGATGTAATACTACATGTATAATAAGTGATAAATATCAAATTTAATTTAATGATAATACAAATAAGCCTACTACACTTTTTCTTACTTTATTTGATATCAAAATTCTTTTATTTATAACATGCTTAGGCAATGCCTTTGATTTTAGTAGCCTTAGACTAATAATTAGCAAATCCACTACTGTTGAACAACAGAAAATATTGGTACTTGTGCTCAATATCACATTTTCCCAAAAACAAGGCCTTGCATGATTTTTCAGGATTCTCATAATATAAGCCCTATCCCTAAAATAAGCCTCAGTTAAGATTGTCAGACAGTCATATTTAATGTGTGTTGCAACCCATGACAAATGCCATCAAATTATAAAATATTATTATTAATACTGTATATAATTAAATATTATTATTGACATTAATACTTAAAATAAATGATAATATAAATTATAATCAAGTATTTGTAAATACCTAAGTGAATGCCTTTGAATAAGACACCTTATATTAATTTTAGCTCCAAGACATATTAGGATGTGTCTTTTGGAGCTAAAATTAATATAAGACCAAGTCTTATTTTTCGGAAAACACAGTATTTGTTACTCATTACTTATTAAGAGGTATAAGAGGTAACAGATATTGAGTAGATAGTAATGAATTGCTATTGCTACTCATTTATTAAGTACAGTAGTCCTACTAAAACAAGTATAGTTTTTGGAATTTCTACACAAAAGACTTTTATCAAATTTATGCTGTTTTAGGTTATAGAAGCCATTTTTGATTAGGTTAACTCAGGTTTTTAAGTATATATGAGGGTCAATTGATAAATAGCAACAAATATTTCTTATCTCAAAATTTACACAATACAAATGAATGATGAAACATTTATATTAAACCTCATTACATTACAAACAGCTTGATGCATAGTTGAACCTTGTAGGCCTCATGCACAGTGGCAGTGATGTTATAAAGATGACTGCAATGAAGAAACCTTCTGTCCACCATAAACAGTTTAAACCATTTGAAGTAAACCACTGAAACAATAACTGTATGTTCTTTTGTATTCTTATTACTGTCCACTTAGTATTATTGTAAAAGAACTTGAAGAAAGTATTCAGCAACTTTATTTGATTACTACAACTTTATGGTTGGAGAACAATATGCAGAAAAGTATACTAGACTCTAATTGATCAATTTTGATTCTACTAACTAAAAAACCTTCTTTGCTACAAATTTAATCATTTTCTTCCAAAGGATGAATGAAAATGCATTCTGAATGCTAGGAAAACTATCAAGTTTATTCAAAAAAGTCACCATAGTTACCTCTGTTCAATTGTTTACAATGGTTACAGTTGTAAACTGTAGCATTTAGTTCCCCTAGCACAACGCTGCATAATTTTTATGAAAGGATGTCATGGATGTCAATTATAATAAAAGATTTAAAGTAAAAACTATTTAAAATCAGTATTCTTGCTGCAATACATAAAAACTGATGCCTTAAAAAATAGGATGATACAGAGGAATAATATGTTAATTTGTTATCTTTGTAATCATTCAAAAAATAAAATGTTTTCTATTTCCTAAGGTTTCTTAAGTCAGCAAGAAACAGTCAGAAATGATTAAAATTGTTTATAATGTTCTAAACACAATTCAACATAAATGTTATCCATATGTCTGCAAATGTTAAAATGATAGTTCATAGATACAAGCTAGAATAAAGAATCAAAACCAAGAGTGAATTAATTAACAGGTATTTCATATTTGTGACCACTTTTGGATGAAAGTTTGATTCTGGCTCTCAATTGTAGACTGTACATTGATTGTCTGACTTCTAATGCTTTCAAATTTGTAATTTTATATATGAAATACACAGGTTTTTCCCCTCAAATGTCCCTAGTTTTGTAGATTAATTTTGAGAAAGTAAATATTAGCACAGTACTGTAGACGACAGTAATAGAGAGTGCCAAAGGAAAAGTTATTTACTACATTAAATCAGTACAATTCAAAACTTGTTATACTTAATAAATAATGGTGAAATGAACCAATATTCAGCACAAAAATGTAAGACAGCTAATGTTTTCTTCTGTGATATATGGGCATCTTCAGGTTAGCTGACCACCACATCTGTTAAAACAACAGGGATTGCTGTACACGTTTAAGAGGGGCAACATAAGAGAGAGAAAGGGAGGGGAGATGAGTGTAAAATTACAGCTCGTAGATCAACCTCCACACCAGGGAAAGGATTCTATATCTCAAAAGTTTATAGTGGTAATTTTTCTGGTGGCCTTCTATATCTTCAACTGTTCTAAATACCCAAATGTTCCTTGTAGGTAGTGCTATGTATGAGGCATGCACGGTTGAAATGCACATTGATGTCACAGAGTTGGAGACAAAGGTGGCCAACATGGTGTTCACCAACTTCATGATGGAATTCCACTGTTCTTTGAGATGGGTGTTTAAAGGGCACACTATATCACCCATATACTCCAAGTTGCAGTTAGTTCTGTGATATGTAAGAAGGATGGCATATAAACCTGAATTATTATTTTCACCTTCCTGCAATGCTAAAAGTCTTTAGCATTGCAGAGGAGGATGAAAAAAATAATTTTCATCTAGCTTTCCAAAGGAGTCCTAATCTTGAGAATGGAATCTCTAGATTAAAGTATTATATATTTGTAGAATTTCAATCTCGTCTTTCTTCTATCTAACTCCATTCTTGTTTTGAGCAAATAACGGCCAAATGGTCACCTTTGCCCCTGACCCTGACATTGACATGAATTTTGACCATGCACGCCTCATACATAGCACCACCTACAAGGAACGGCTCAGGTATTCGGGGCAGTTGGAGCTAAACAAAGCCACCAGAAAAAAATGTTACTATAAACCAGTGGCGTGCCGTCATTGGAAGCGATGGAAGCGCCGATTCCACCTTCCAATGACCTTCCCTTGAATTTTATAAAATATAAATTTTCATATTTTAACGTACTTTGAATTAATTAAAATTAATATTTTATTATAACTGCATTATGTATCTTTTACAAATTTCTATACTACATGTGAAAAAAAAAAACGATAAGATTGCTATTGTATATTCGAATAATTCGGTGGCGGAAGGAATGTCGAAACCGGGTCAGTCTCCAATCAGCCAGATTATATAGGCATTAGCACATGCAGTTTACAGTGCACCAACCTCACCCGGTTTAGCTGGTAGAAGCGACACACTCGTAAAGAGTACAGCTTTATATCCCGGAGCGGTTGTGGGCTGTTATCCGCCTGCCTGTCAACTTCCAAGCAGCCAGATTATAGGCATTGGCGCATGCGCTTTACATAGCACAAACGTCACGGTTTAGCTGGTAGAAGCGACACACGCGTAAAGAGTACGCGACTTTATATCCCAGAGCGGTTGTGGGCTGTTAGCCGCCTGCTAGATATTCGGCCACCGTCGCCCGATTATGTGAATAAGGAGGAGACTAGATCAACGGCGGGCAACCCGCGGGCCAGCTACGGCTGGCGAAAAGTTTCTATCCGGCCCGCGAGATCTTTAATAGATTATTAAATTGGAAAAATAACTAATTAATAGTTATTTTTCCAATTCTTTGTAATTTTCGAAAACGATAAAAGAAATAAATGTAGTAATTAACTTTTTATTTATTTATTTCATATTTGCAGACTAAAAAAATTACGAGTCACAAGAAGGCGTCAATTAACTACTACGGCGCGGAAAAAAACGTAAAATTTATTCTGGCCCATGTTATAAAAAGGGTTGCCCACCGTAGACTAGATTTATAACTTAACTTAACCGATAGGAATTTACTGGCACGTTTTTATGATAGTTCTGTATAGTTGACAGGAGTTTAAAAAAATCCATTAAAATATTTGATATATTTATTCTGCGTTTATTCCGCTCTCCCATCTTATATTACTTACGGATTTCGATGTTAAACCGGTGATATTACGATTTAGTATGTCCCATCTGTAAGGGGATGCAGAAAAAACGTGTACAATTCTAGCACAGTGTTAAAAATTAACTGTTACTTTGGCAGCATCATTTACAACCAAATTTAATGAATGAGACGTACAGTACATACAATGGTACAAAAAAAAAAGCTTTAGAATTTATTTTCCTTAAATTTACGATTTATATATCCGTTGTCATAAAAATTTGTCTTTCCGCTGTTTTCCCAAGACTACAGATATTCAGGTACAAAGTAACTTGTTTCGACTTATTTCTACTTAAGAAGTGACTAAATAATTAAGAGATTAGGGAATGGGGACATAAATAAAACCCTGTTGAAAGAGCCAGAATTTTACTTCAACAAAAGCTTAACAGAACCAATCACTCGCTCAGTACAGTGGGAAACTGATTTCCGTGTACACCTGGTATTAAAACGAATTAGTTAGAAAACGAATGACTATTAAGTTTAACATAGTTAGATTTTTACAGCTACGGTGAGAAACGTTTAAAATTTACAACAGCCCTGTGGCGTCCTTTGAGATATACTAGTGATGCGACAAAAGAGGCATTTGACATTGACCGGTATCGGCACCCTCGGGATTTGGCACGCACACACTCACTACACACCTACCTGGACCGTCACTAGTTCCATCCATTAGCTACTCGTATCAAGATATTTGACTAAGTGGATTGCTTTAAGATTTAAAAAGTAAAGAATATTTTATGTTATTTTTATGTACGTTTCTTTACAAAGCTATATTTTAATTATAATTTTCTTTAAAAGTATATTAATACAATCGAACAATACATTGTACCAGGTATGTATATCCACCGCACATTTTATTTCACCGAGTAAGTTTTTATAATTTATTTTTAATTTTAGCCCTTATATCGTGGCTAGCGATTCAGAATGTAATTGTGATATTAAAAATACATTTAGAGAAGTCTACAGTTTTTACTGGCTTATCGAACAAATGAATACGAATGGACCCTAGACCAGTGATTCTTAACAGGGGGCCGCGGCCCCTGGGGGTCCATAAGAAGTTTGCCGGGGGCCGCCAAATTATGCAAAATTTCCTTCAGAATATAATAAAAAGAAAATTGATGTATAATCCGAATATCGTATTGAAAAGTGAAATAAGAAAGATAAAGTTTTTCTATTTAGTTTTTATTTATTTATTTTGTATTTCTTCCTACATACAACTTTGTTAGTACAGAAGAAATAAATGCAAATATGCTATTTACTCCGCAGTATTTACTTCTTTTATTCCAAAGCAATTTTAAGAAACTATTAATGCTTGGAATTTTAAAAATAATTAGGAAAAATAGTAGGCTTTGAAAATTTAAATATTTTTGCAAAAGTTATGCAAAATCCTTACGACAAGTGGGCGTTTTAGTTTTAGTTTAGTTTTAGCATCGACATTGGATCGATTTATCGACGTGTTTCTTATTTTATTTTCTGTTAAAAATTAATGAGTTTTCATGTTTAATTGTGAAGTTTGAATGTTTTTTAATAGATAATGAAATAATAAAGTTATGATTTACATTTATTATATAAAAAATAAAGCAATAATAAAAAAAATCAATTTATTATAGATAAATTATCAAATATAAATTATTATTAAAAAATGGGGGTCACAAAAAAATTATAAAATATTTGGTGGGCCGCGAGTATAAAAAGGTTAAGAACCACTGCCCTAGACCATTACTGATGCGCAATTAACTGATTGCCCCTGGAAGTCGGCTTCTTACAGAAACACAGCTTCCCTGTCATCAAATGTCACGGCATGCCACTGCTATAAACTATTGATATAAAAAAAAAAGGATCTCTTGCCTTAGCCTTTAAAGTTAACCAAATCAGAGGAAAAAACAGCAACCATATGAAAGATGAAAACCACAAGGAGGAGAAAAAAAGAGAAAGCAATTATGATAGTGTAAAATTAAAATTATTAAATCCAAATAAAAATATTAGAAAAAAAATAGCCTTTACAAGTAGTTTAATTTCATTGTATTTTAATAAGAGTGCTATGTTACTCATTCATTTTTCTCAATAAAATTTCATAGTTAATAAAAGCCAATGTACAAAGTTATTTGAAACATTTTCTTGATGTTTAGATTATGAGAACTGTAATATAAATTCTTAAAAATAGCATTAATGTATTAAAAATGTAATTTATAAGCATAGTTTAAAGCACTGTTAAAAAAGAAAGAATTAAAGATAGAAAAATTAAGTTCATTTACATTTGAAAGTAACTATTTGTAAATCATAGCGAATAATTTGTTTTCGATACTTACAACTTTCTCTAAAACTGAATCATTGTAATCAACGACGGCATCGAGCCTCTCTTCCAGATCTAAACCTTGTAAAGGTCGTCTTCCCTGAGTTTTCATAAGCGATGACATTCTGAATAAATATATTATGATTATTAATTTCATGGTTACGTTTGTGTAACATTTTCATTACAAAAAATAAAATGAATTTAGAACAATAAAACTTACAATCCATTAATCTTCTTTGCTTCTTTCTTCATAAATTGCTGAAATCCTTTGAAACTGTTGTAATAGTCATATGTATCTCCCGACGACGGTAGCTCGGTCGAAGATTTAATAGCCGACAATACGACTTTAAGAACATTCTAAAAGTAAAATGTATAATAAATTAAAGTTATGAGAATTTTTATTAGAAAAATCAAAATTTGTTTGTATATTTCTTTTATTTATTCTACAGAATGATTCAAACATCTCTATACACTAGAAATTCCTCCATCAAGCACAACATAATACTTTTTATGAAGTAGTGCACATACATAAACAAATGATGGCCTTTATGTTAAAATAATATTAAAATCTTTCTTTATAAACTATATTCTGTGTAAACACTATTGTCTTTTAAAAGATTTCCTCGCTGTCTTCTTTTAGTAATAAAAACCTTAATATTGTTTTGACGTTGTGATGCTGTTTCTATAGCCCTTGACAAAGCCATTTCTTAATTCCATGTTGACAAGACAAAGATAAATTGTATGTACAGTACATTAGTTAGATAAGCGATAACACTTTCTAAATAATGGGTTCATTAGATTGTTATTTCCAATCAAATAATAGAATGTCATGTTGTCACTATGGAAAGATTTTTAAAAAATTTGTTTTAGAAGTGACACAATGAGGCTATCTTTCTTTTAAAGTTTAAATTTAATGAATTTTAATAAAATTTTAAATTTAATGTTTAAAATACACCATTTTCCAAAATATTTAAAAATGCAGCTTAAGGGAAATTCCCTTGTTGAGCATGAACTAAATAAAATCACTGATGTCACTGCAGTGTAAATATGATCGCCAATCCCAAATTGATAAAATGTTTATACTATAGCTAATATTTCTGCAAAATAAGTAACCTATACTTTCTGTCAGAACATAAAACAAATATAACCAAAATTTCATTTGGATTGAACAAAAATTGAAGTTATAAGGAATTCACACACACACAGATAATGGCTTTTATATTAGTAGCTTTTTGTAATGAATGTTTATGATGCCTGAAACATCTATTGCCTAAGAGAATATTGTATGGTTGAGACCTTTGTGAGAGGTGTATGATTTGCAAAAAAGATCATTTAAATGCTTCTGTTGTAACAGACATTGGTCAAACTATCTCATCTTCATTCAGTGAGTGTGAATTTGTTGTTATAAAAGTATAATTTGTTTAATATTCCAATAAGGGCAAACAAAACAAAACAATAAATTTTCAAATAAATGGTTCTCATTCTATTGCGAGTCTTTTGGCAAGATGAAAATATTGCAAACCATTCACTTGGGTATTCTTCATAATTTGTTATGCCAGTTGGATACTTTATTGCCTAACAGAAGGTACAGGGTACATAATATCAATCAGATCTGAATGTTCTTTACAAAGACTGTTAACTAATGATAGGGATAAGCCAGGAGTATACTAAATTCTATAGGTTAACAGTTCTACTGGAAAATACAAATCATATATCAATGATACATCTGAGAAGATGGTTTTCAAACACACACAAAAGTACATTAATGTAATATAACACATGTTAAACTGACTATAAACTAAGTAGATCAGTTATATATGATTGAAATAAACTCAACCTGGGCTGATATATAGTTGTCAAGCCCATGTTTAGATTTTAAGATCTTTTATTTGTGAGACTATATATATATATACAATGTTTTCCAAAATGAGTTCTGCCATTCTATATTGTTGTAGCTATGTTAATTATTATACAAAAGAAGTATGTAATATACACTAATAAATAGAGTAACAATCAAAGTTTCATCTCCCATCCGCATTCAAATATCTTGTTGTCGACTATATAAATATAAGAAGTGTCAAAAACATAAAATGGTGACTCTGTAAACAGAGAAAATATTTTGTGTTCTGCAGTTTTCAAAGTCTGAATTACACGTCATCATGCAACATGAGTAAGCTGTGGGAGCTGTAGAATTTTGGTTGTCGTGAGAGAAGTGACAACAGATATGCTGTAACAAACATAGGAAGAATTTGAGTATTGGTTAGATGTGTGCCATATGACACAAGGTGCACACGTCGAGAAATAGTAATAGGCAAATATAAAACTTGAACAGTTTTCTAATGTTTTGGTGATTATTACAACATTCCCAGATAATAATTAACATAATTATAATAATTTGAAATTGTAGAATTATTTCCGGAATCCCTTTATATATAAACAAAACAAAACAAAAACCACACAACAAGCTAAACCTACTGGACCTTTAAACACTCTTGATTAAAATATTAAATAATAATTCAAAAATAGTGTCAAGTTTATAATGCTTTACAAGTTTAAAATTTTACTGTATTAATTTCTGGATTGTTGGTGAAGACTTTAATATTCGTATAGGAGATTCTATGGATTTGAAGTATAAAGGTATTAGCGACCTTATATATAATAAAAGATTATCGAAAGATAAGTTTATTTCTAAAGATGCTTCTACATTATTAAATTTTTCCCAGGAAAATGAGTTAATTATATTGAATGGTAGAATCATGGGAGACTATCCGGCTGAATTCACTTTTGTTTCACATAATGGAAAATCTACTATTGATTATATTATTGGTTCTCAAGCTATGATGGATCAATGCTTGTTTATGGAAATCCTTGAATTAGACTTATCAGATCATTTTCCGGTGAACTTAGAGTTAAAAGGGAGTAAGGATACTATTGGCTTAATCAAAGGACCGCATATTTCTTCTGATCTGGTGAAACAAATAAGAGCCAAGTTTAATTTACATAAATTTCAGAAAGAATTAGTATTTATTTCCAAAGAATTAATATTACATGAAATGACTAATGATCCATATAGAAACTATAATAAGCTAATGGATTTACTACAATCCTTCTTTTTTAAAAACAATAAAAATAACAAAATTAATAGGTTTAAACAATCTTGGTATGATGAAAAATGCTATTACTACAAAATCAAGAAACAAAGAAGCTTACAGAAGTTTCGAAGGTCTAATTCATATTATGATTTAAAACAATATTTACTTAACAAAAGAATTTATAGAAACATAGTTAAGGCCAAAAAGATTAAATACTGCTCTTCAATCAGTAAACTACTTATTGATCAAAAGGACTCTAAATTGTTTTGGAAGACCATAAATAGATTTCGTATAGATACCAAGCGCATTAATAACTCAGTTATATCTTATGATGTTTGGTATAAGTATTTTAGTGATTTTTCAGATTACTATTCAATTTATAATGGAATACATACGATCTTTCAAAATGGAGGAAACAGTCAATCAAATGGAAATATGTTTAGTTCGGAAGTTTTGTGTACTTATATTAATAAACTGAAAGAAAAAACAGCCCCAGGTTATGATAATATAAGAAATTCAATAATAAATAATTTTTCTAAGTCAATGATTGAGTACTTAGCCAGAATATTTAATGATTTATATAATCAGTCTACAATACCTAATAACTGGAATAAAGTAATTTTATATATGATTTTTAAGAGGGGAGATAAAAGTCAACCAGCCAACTATAGACTGATTGCTTTATTGTCCGGCTTATGAAAACTATATACATCTATTTTATCGTCAAAATTTAATGAATGGATAGATATAAATGGATATAAAAATAATACCCAATATGCTTTTAACAAAGATGGTGGTACTCTTGTGGCATTGTTTGTACTTACTGCAGTAATACAACTACAACTACTAAGAAAGCAACATAAAGTATTTGCCCTTTTCTTGGATTTAGAAAAGGCGTATGATTCTGTTTCAATATCTAAGCTACAGAATAAAATGTTTAAATGTCAGGCAGATGTTAAACTGATTAATGCAGTTGGGTTGTTGTTTGGTCATTATGATATAAATATAAAACAAAATAATACCATATTACCAAGTATAAAAATAAACCTATCTATTCAATTTCTATCTACATGATCTAAATGCATGTTTTACAAATGACAATGACGGTTTTTGTTTTTCAGATCAGATAGTTCATTCCATATCATACGCCGATGACATTATTGTATTAGCACCGACTGCAGCTGCACTTCGACGAAAAATTAAAGCTTTGGAAAAATATTGTGAAGACTCTAAGTTAAAAATTAACCCAAAAAAATCTTATGTAATGATTTTTCGAAACGGTACCAATCTACCAAAAAAACATATGTTCTTTTTTCTTCATCAGGAAAGACTTTTAATTGTCTCAGAGATGAAATTTCTGGGTGTTACGTTCACATCTACCTTGTCGTTTGAAAGGCAGTTTAAGAGAATGAAAGCAAAAGCTTCTACTTTGATCAACAATTTAGTTAAACTATTTGGTAGATTAAAAACTTGTAATATAAAAGTTCAATTTAGATTATTCTCTTCGATTGTTTTAAATTCATGTGGATACGCTGCACCTATTTGGCGTCCTTTGTACTTTAAAAAATTGGAAATTATTCAAAACAAATTTATACGAAAAGTCTTTTCGTTGGATTTTAATGTTTCTGGAGCGGTGTTGCATCTCGAATTGAATAGATTCAGGTTGGAACCTTTTTTCATGAGAAGATATGTTAAATTTTTGAGTTGATTGAGAGACAATGAATCGTTGCCTTTTTTACTGCTGGAGTTACTATATAATAAATCGCTTAACGATAAGCATAAACCAAATTGGGTCTATCAAATATCTACGATATTTAATATGTTTGGGT
This sequence comes from Centruroides vittatus, assembly GCF_030686945.1. Classification (NCBI taxonomy): domain Eukaryota; kingdom Metazoa; phylum Arthropoda; class Arachnida; order Scorpiones; family Buthidae; genus Centruroides; species Centruroides vittatus. Next base: position 196,806 of record NW_027122360.1, on the reverse strand, counting down.
TTTCAATATCTCCGTTTATATATAATACAGACTCCAATGAAATATATAATGCACAATTGATTAAGAACGCTTTTGAGATATCCTTGTCTCAAGATATACATGATGTTAAAATTCATAAGAACTCTATTTGTTATAATATTGTTTTGAATTATCCAGACATCAATAATTATATTGGTTCCGATTTATCCTTTAATGTCAAAAAGTTCTTTATTCAATTAAGATTAAATAGAGAGATTATTTTGATTAATAAAAATATCTATCAATTCTCTAGATTGTTTTGTACAAGTTGTAATGTGGCCATGTCTAAACTTCATTTATTTTGTACTTGTTCCTGTAATAGAACACAAGAGTTGCGGAAAAGATATAATATTGAGACTTTATTTCTAAATAGCAGTGAAGATTTCATGTATTCTTTTTTTTCATAAAGCTAAAAAGACTACTATATACAACCTGTATAATTATGCTCAAAAATTTTTTATTGTTAATCAACTTAATATATTAATTCTGTAATCTATGCTAATTTATTAATTAATAAGGGGATTGTATAGACCGCAATTGTATTGCTTATGAGATTATGTAATTTTATGTACCACATTATCCCACCTTTTGTAACAGGCAATGCCTAATATAAATAAAGTTTATGATGATGATGAACATAACTATCCTATCCGCATAGGTTCATTTTATTCATTCTGAACTTCATTTCTCTTGCTTTATCTTACTAATAAGTGAATTTCTCTGTGATATTATGAAAGTACCAAAATTAATTGTATATTATTTAATGATAAAGTGGGGGCAGTGTTAACACCTTCTCATTATTTTAACTATTCATTAGCAAACAATTTTAAGAGTCACTAACAAGAAATTCATTAAAAAAAAAATAATTACAAAATTTCAAAACAAAGTTCATGGGGTTAATTTGATACTGATACTGTGATACCATTTGCCTGAGACCAATTGAATTTCACATCTTTGTTTTGTTACACAGTGCTATTAAAATTGTACCCTGAGAACCAGTGCTGGTCAGTTTTATAATTATTTTTATTTAATTTCACAAAAGTACTGGTCCACGCAACATAAAATCTTTCGGAAATGCTGCTCTAATGCACATTATATCTAATGTCTTAAATAAAACATTTTATTTCCAAACAGAAAAGTCTTATGTATATTATTGTTATATAACTTTAGTTCAAATTTTAAAATAAAATGATTAGTTACATACAACATGTATATATGTAAATTTACATAACAAATCTACATTTATTTATTTAGGATTATAAGCATTTAACACAATAGTTCTCAACCCGAAGAAAACCTTGGTGGAGGCCGAAAACGTTAGTTGGTTCTCTATCGTATACAACACTGTGAAAGGTTTTAGTCTGTGTCTCTGTGTTATAAGCATTTAATCTGAATTTTGATGTAATTTCATAATTTATTTGTTCTTTTTTTCTTGGAGTTAATCCCAAAAAAATAAATTGTTGACGTCACGAGACCGATACGAGCAGCACGCACCAGCCAAGCAACGTTTTGAGGTAGTCACACGACCGAGCGAATTCACAGTAGAATCACGCTACACATATTGTACGTGTTTGCAATTCCAACGTGACACATCACGACAGAAACAAGCTTAACCAACAGTGAGCCAAACGGGGCAGTCGGCAAGTAGTATTACGGTTGTTTTGTTTATAGCATTTTCTGTACGGTTTGGCAAAAAAAATTCTATGTATTTTGCAAATTTTGGTCAAATATCTGTTTTTATAAAAAAAATCCCCGAGAGAGAAAGAAGTGTTATACCACTTCTTAGTACTACCAAAATTTTACACACGTTTATATGAAAGGTACTTTTCTGGTAAAACTAGTTTTGAATGAGAGATTTTGAATCCCAAACAACCAAAAAAATCAAAAAAACCATATTTCTAATTGCAACCCTTGGCAAGACATTTGCCTCCGAAGTTTTTACACCGAACACACGACAGGTTTAGCGGAGTGCATCCCGGAAGTAGTCGGCACGACGTCATTTCTCGTATTTTACGAGCTTTTAGCCGTCTCTAGTAAAGTGGAAAACAGTTGATTTTTAGGATTGTTTTGAGAAATAGTTCCAAACTTTCTCACTTTTAAATTTTACCCTATTTTTTAGGGTGAAAAAATCAGATAGGCTAATTTTAGGGTGGTATATCTCACTAAGGGTCACATTTAGAGGTGATTCCTTAGACATTTTTGCTCCTATGGGCATACTCTAAAGCTGCATTAAGGTCCTAACAGTGTCATTCACATCTGCAATTGTGCCGCCTTTATGCACATTTCTAGAATCAAATCCTTTTTGCAAAGTAAAGAAGCTCCTCTCAATAACAATTCATAAAGAAATTTATTTCTGTAGACTTTTTGATTAAATTCACTGAATTATTTTGTAATTTTGTGACAATTAAAGCATTAAATGTTGTAATTATTTAAAGCAGATATTAACATTTGGTTTAATTTAATATTTAATGGTATTGGAGGCACGTGTTAGATTACAAATGAAAATTTATAAATTGAATACGTGAACGTTTAACCTATAATCATATATTAGTTGTTATTATTTAAAAAACAAAACAAAAATATACCTGAGAATACGAGTTAACATCGGGAAAACCTGGAATAACAGAATCTTCCTCCATTTTTTTTATAAAATATAAAAATATCAGAAATTTCGAATCCTCGTGCAGTACAAGTTTCCAGTGTTGCCGACTTTTCATGAAAAAATATATAATTTTCATTTAAATTCTTTTAAATTAAATATATATTTAAATATAATAAAATTATTTTATTATTTATTCAAATAACTTTTAAAATTAAATCATAACTATTTTCGAAATTTAAAATTTTATGAAATTAAAAAAATATATATACTGTATTGTAAATTGCTTGTTTCAAGAATACCGTCCGATTATTACCGTATCACGTAGGAAGATTTAATTATATTTAATTATTCTACTTAAAAATTGCAGAAATCCGAAACATATGTTAATTGTGAATTGGAATTTAACTTGTTTCGAACAACAATCATTTGATTCGGGTTTGAAGTCCTCGGGATCGAACCCTAAGATTTTTGGGCCCGAGGGAACTTATCCGGGTCCACAGGAAGATAGGCTGACGCCTTAATCGCTTCAAACGTCTAACTGTTGAAATCCACATGTTTCTTGTTGGGGTATTCTAATGGAAATATTAGTAAACTTGGGTACATTTGAACTAGTGATGGGAAAAGTTTTGTAAATATCGATATGTCGATATATCGATAACCCACAAAGCCGATAATGATATTATCTAATATCATTACAAAATATCGATATATCGGACTAATCTGGGAATTTTGACTACTAGGGTTAAAATTTCTCCTTGCAGGTTCAAAAATTATAACAGGGAAGGGGATCTTATAAAGGTATTTAAGTTATGTAGGTTACCTCATGCGAAGTAACCTACATCACATTTCCCCACTTTTACTTTTAACAGCGTGGGAATCCAACCCAGCAATATTGTAATTCACTGGGCCCCATAACTTTCAGTTTAGATTTGAAGTTGTACAAAGAAAACAAGATAATAATGAACTCAGAAGTTACAAAATACCACTACACGTACAAATGGATTATGTAACTTATTTGTTTATTTATTATTTTTATGATCTTACTCGATACGTTCTAATCTCTGCATTACTTAGCCAACTAACTTAATACTGTACGTTGTAATAAACCATTTTTTGGAGAGGTAAGATAAAAACGTTAGCTATGCAAGGATTGAGCTGGCTAGCATGTTTCATCTCGACGTCACAATGAGACCCACTTTCGAAAACAATCTTTCCGACGGAACATCCCGGGATACAGTAATACTGGTCTGCTAGCTTTTTCGTGTTTAAGAATACGGCAGACAACTGTTCTCATTCTTTTAAGGGGCAGCATTTACGGTCTATCAAATTTTAATTTAGGTAAGGTTTTAACTCTGTAACCAAGCTACCCGAGTTTCTCTGTGTTTCACTGCCTGTCTGCTTTGCAGCCGGACAGGTGTGGAAGCTCCAGATATCGTCATTGTTAGCAGTCCGTAGTACAGACTCTGTACTACCTGATCTTCTAACTGACGCTCATTCCCTTCATTTCCTGTTTTTGCAATATCTTTTAGGGTCTGATTGATGTGAGATATTGCCCGTGAACAAGCTATTCGCGAATCAAAATGCAGCCTTTTAAATCGCGAATCGAGTATACTAGAAACAGCTAGTGAGTGATTGCTTTCGGCATCCTTAAAATAGTACGCCAGGGAATTCATCGTGGCAACCTAAAAATTTTTTCCTACTGTTTCCAAAGGAGTTCTGGCAACTGTGGCTTTAGTCATACAACTTATCATTGGCAGTATCAAAATTTCTTTCCATTTCACCCAATGGAAGGAAACGGAAAGAAATTTTGCAGCTAATAAAGGGACCATTGACGCTAAACTTCAAACCCAGATCGAGACAGAAAAACGAAAGTGGCGTAACGTATTAAAAAGAATTCTTCACCGTATCAAATTTCTCGCTTCTCAAAATCTTGCATTACGAGGTCACAGGGAGTCACTCACTGCATGCGATAGAACCGAATCCAGCAATGTTGGTAATTTCTTCGGATTAATAAAACTGTCGGCCATATTCGACCCCGTCACGAATAACCATCTCACTCGTGTTAAAAATAATCCCGGAACCATATCTTACTTTTCACCTCAAGTTCAAAATGAGTTCATTCATCTGATGGCGACCACCGTTCGCCAAAGTTTATTGCGAAGCATTCGCGAATCAAAATACTACGGTCTCACGTTTAACTCGACTCCTGATCAGGCACATCGTGAGCAGATGTCAGAAGTAGCGAGATATGTAGAGGTTGATTTTAAAAGAAAATCAGTCCGCGTTAGCGTCCTTTCTCGGTTTCATCCAGATAATTCAAAAAGACGCTGGAAGTTTAGTTGACGAAATATTAAACAGCTAGGGAAAGAAGATATGGATCTACAGCTTCGTCGTTCGCGATATTACGATAATGCTGCTGCGATGACTGGGCACCGAACTGGTGCTCACCAAAGAATAATCTGGCGATATTTGTGAATTGCGATAATCATTCACTCAATTTGGTCGGTGTACAGTACACGCAGCCAAGCGGGACACTTTAATGGTCACGTTTTTCGGAACTATCGAAGCTCTTTACGTATTTTTTACTCATTCCACTCTGCGCTGAGAAAAACTCAAAAAATGCGTACCTGTAGTTGTAAAATCAGAGTCCGAACCAAGATGGAGTGCAAGGGTCGAAGCAGTAAAGCCAGTTTACAAATATCTTAAAGATATACTGAACCTTCTCCAAGATATGACAGACGATAGCGATCAAACCGCCGAAACAAGAAGCGAGACCAGACTTCTTCATAATCGCGTGTTGTCCTACCATTTTCTGACGTTGTTAGTATTTTGGAACGATGTACTCGTTTTCATTGACCGTGTCCAAAAGCGGCTCCAGGACCCTACTATAAATTTTCGTAATGCTGCCTCGGACATAAAAGCCCTCCGAGACTATTTTCCAAATGAAGGAGAAAGGTCAGTTAACGAGGCATTAAAAAAAGGATTCAACCTTTGCCAGGAATGGGATGTAGCCACGGAAAGGCGTCGAAGGCGAAAAAAATGTATGGATGGCGAGAGTGCGTCGGACGCAGGATTGACGGCTAAAGAAGAAATGGAACGAGTAACGAAGGGGTCGCTGGATCTTATTGTGTGTGAAATGAGTGAAAGGTTTACTCGTTTGCACGAAACTGACGCCAGATTTGGATTTCTTCTAGTTGTTAAAACACTGTGTTACGGCACTGACGACTGCGACGATTTAAAAAAGAAGTGTGAAGAATTTGGACATTTCTATGGTTGCGATGTTAACGGGGAACAGTTATACGAGGAAATATTGGACGTTCGAATGCTAATACCTACAAGAAAAAACGGCAACATAAAGAAATCTGAAGAGCTACTTGAATTTATTGTGCAGTTCGGGGATGAAAGTTATTTCCGAATCTGAGCATTTCCATTCAAATTCTGCTGACAATTGTAGTATTCATCGCAAGTTGCGAGAGATCTTTCAGTAAGTTAAAATTAATACTTTCGTATTTGAGAGCTACAATGGGTCAAGAAAGGTTATGCGACTTAGCTTTGCTCAGTATAGAGCGAGAAGAAACGGAAAAAACCGATTTCGAAATCAGGGCCGGATTTACATAAGGGCATTTGGGGCCTGTGCCCAGGGGCCCCCACAAAACTAAAAAAAAATTATGTTTAAACATAATTTTTTTTCTATTACCGCGACAGCCTAGTGTGGCCTAATCATGAGGTCAACAGGCAGAGAAAACCAAACCCGGGAAAAAACCTATGAAACATCGGAAAATTTCGGGAAAAAATTTCACATAGGTATTTTTCAGTTAAATTAAAATAATTAGTTTTACGCTATAAAATATATGTTTGTTTACAATAACCTTATTTTTAAATGAAATTTACAACTTCCTAGTTCAAATCTAATTGAAAGTACAGTATTTTGTGTAAATTTTCTAAATCATCAAATTTGCCTACTCTTAAAGGGGGGGGACCCCCACCGAATTTGTGCCCTGTTCGAAATCATCATCGATATGTTTGCGTCGCAGAAGGCCAGGAAGGTGCAATTGTAAGTGTAAAGGATTTACGGACTCACTTTCATTATGAAATAGAAAATAAATATGTTTTGTAAATAAGATTTATGATTGTTTTATTTACTGTATTTAGTGTATCTGTTTCTTATGTTAAGATAATTTACGAAGGAGCGCAATTTTGATGCGTGCCCTAGACGCCATTTTCAATTGGTACGCCCCTGCAGCCAATCCACATCACATCGCACCAAAACACTACGATATATTGATGATATATCGAAACCACGAATATCGCGATATATCGGAAATTACCAGGCACGATATATCGATATTCCGATATTCCAATCCCATCACTAACTTGAACACGTGTCGAGAATCGCTGCGGTTATGTTTGGAGTCAAACGAATCTTTGCTTCGTACGTCATAGAAGGTAAATTATGTCGTAAATTTCAACTTTCCTTCATTTAGACACAGAAAAACTGATTTAGACTTACACGAGGTAGATAATTGCCTAAAGACCGACCGAGACGGTCAAGCTTTAGTCTGTCTCTCTGGAGATCTGAAATCGAATTCGAAAGAACATCCCCGAGAATTTTTCATATGTCGGGCTTTGTTGTAGAAAAAAGGGCACTCTTAGTGCCTCCAGGACAGAAAGAGCTCGGGTAATAAAAGGACACAATGAAGGTCACCATATTTAACGACGGTCTTCTGTTAAACTATAGAGTTTGAATATCTTTATTCTGGTGTAATATGACAAAATTGATAAATTTTAATGGATTTTAATTATTAAATCGTCGTGTAATCAACAAGGAAGATTCGACAATTATTTAAAATATTGCTAAAGGAAGCAGTCTATTCAGGAAAATTGAAGTAATAATTTTTCTTCGCGATTTTTACGTCATTTGTTATCTAAGCAAGTCCTAAATTATAAAATACCAAGGACGACCGAATACTATATTATTAATTTTTTACACAAAAAGCAACAGAAGAGATTTTCTTTCGCACAAAGAGAGAATTTGACAAAACAAGCAAATCGCTCTAGGAAAATGCACCTTCCTATGTTTTATCAGAATCGTGAGATATTCATTACAGGAGCTACAGGTTTTCTAGGAAAGGTAAATTACACTTAATGTTCAATTTTTTATATATTAAACGTATATTTTTAATATAAACAATTGTAATTGTATGTAGATTTTACTGGAGAAATTACTAACATCTTGCAACGTTAGAAAGATTTATATTTTAGTAAGGAACAAAAATGGCGTCGGAATTGAAGACAGAATAGAAAAATTACTCAGTGCTAAAGTAAGTCACAAATTAGTCTAATTTTTAAGACTTTCCTAGATCAGGCTTTTAACTATTAGTTAATTTAACGAAAGACAAAAATTGTTTTATTTCTTTTTCTCCAAGAATATTTAATTCGGCAAAATAAAATAAAATTACATTATTTATAAGACAACTATCAGGTAAGCTCAGAGTTGCCCGGGCAAAAAAATAAAAAGTTAAAAGCATTAAGATAATTAGATTATTTTGTACTTTTAACCCTTATACAGTAGAGCGTCGAAAATTGGCATCAATTGGGGACTGGGGTCGTTCCAATTAGTCATTTGTTCCAATTTCCGACTTTGTACGAAAAAATATATTAACCTGTCCGATGTTCAAATTTTTCTCCGTCGCGTGTCGCTTCGTGTTGAATTTTCGTCGATTTTAAGCCTAACGAAAATTTTTATAATAATCATCGAGGCTATCGTATCGTTAAAAATTATTTCTGCATTTTGTACAAACAAAATAAATATATTAAAGAATATAAAAAACATGAAAATTATACTTTAGAAGTAAATCTAGTATCAAAAACGTTCGATTCGGCACGACACAGTTCGACTGAAAATCGTTCCAATTTCCGGCCATTTCAATTACCGACGTTCCAATTAACGACTCTCTACTGTATTATATTATATTACTTGATTCGCATGACTACAAATGTTATCTTACTTAAAGGTTTATCACACCAGGCCTACAATAGGTTTACTAGTATAGGGTTACTATGGTATGTGATAACAGTTAGAACTCAGCTGAGTTGCTCTACACTTATTAAACTAGATATAAAATATAAAATAAAGTATAATATATATGTGTGTATATATATATATATATATATATATTATACTTTATTTTATATTTTATATCTAGTTTATTTATCTATTAATCTATAAATTATACTTTATTATATATATAATTGTACTAAATATTAAATATTGTTTGGTTATTCTAAATTTTAGAATAACCAAACAGTTTGATTTGAGTACAAGTCTGCTTTTAGCAAACATTGCACTGAACTAAAGAATAAAATTTTATTTTGAGATTCTAAAAAGCATGGGTTTTTTTTATAATTTTAAGAACACTTACTTATAGAAGATTTTTAGTTACTTAGTTATGTATCAGCGCGAGGGTCTAGAAAACTTTCTATCTTTGCCTAAATCGACACGACCAGATTTTTATTAGTGCTTGGAGTGTCCTGGCATTATCTCCGAACACAAATATTTATAAAAATTTTTATTTAGTTAGTTAGTTTTCGCACTAAATGCAACAAGATATACTGATATTTCTTTATATACCACGAATCGGGCCCATCTGATGGGCCCGAATTCGTGGTATACGTTTTCGTACCAACGGTGGTATATTTTTAATTCGGCAAAATAAAATAAAATTACATTATTTATAAGACAACTAGCAGGTAAGCTCAGAGTTGCCCGGGCAAAAAAATAAAAAGTTAAAAGCATTAAGATAATTAGATTATTTTGTACTTTTAACCCTTATACAGCGTTTCCGCATTGCCATTCGCTCATTTTATATTCTCAAATTTGACTACACAGTTTATATTTAGAAGATAACGGCTATATTCTATTATTTTAAAAAAGAGAAAGCGATTTTTTAAAATTAGATATTATAATTCTTCTTCTTGAAGATTTTCGATAGGTTAAAACAATCGAAACCGGACATATTGAATAAAGTATACTACATCGAAGGGGATGTGACGCAAGTGAATTTAGGAATGTTTTCTTCAGACTTGGATCTAATCAAGAAATACGTTTCTATAGTTTTTCATCTGGCCGCATCAGTTAAATTCAACGAATCTTTTCGGTAATTGTAGACTAATCTCTACTTTTTGTTGAGTAATACGGTATATAAAATTTTAAATTATTTGCTTTTTTTTAGAAATTCATTTATAAATAATGTGGAGTCGACAAAGAATTTAGCTGATGTTTGTCGTCTTATTGATAATTTAGTGGTAATTATTTTCTTATGTTCGTACCATGATATCAATATATTAGATATAAAAGTATAACATTATATAGAACGTGCTCAGCAAAATATTAAATAATAATCTAACACTTTTATCGTTGCCGAGAAAGTTTAATTTAAAACAAACGTTTTCGACCTATTCCGTAAGTCATCATCAGGTTAAATAAACCGACAAATAAAACAATTCCGTTCCAGAGGATCGAATACAAATATTTAAATGTCAAAAAATTGACAACGGATTAAAAGATGATAAATAATAAACGAATATTGTATAAAATTAAAAACAAGGAATAAAATAAAATTAAAAATAAACACAGAAAAACTCCTAAATACAAGTATCAACTAATACTAATGCAGAACAATAAAATAAACATGTAAATTATGTTTATTTTATTGTTCTGCATTAGTATTAGTTGATACTTGTATTTAGGAGTTTTTCTGTGTTTATTTTTAATTTTTATTTTATTCCTTGTTTTTAATTTTATACAATATTCGTTTATTATTTATCATCTTTTAATCCGTTGTCAATTTTTTGACATTTAAATATTTGTATTCGATCCTCTGGAACGGAATTGTTCCATTTGTCGGTTTATTTAACCTGATGATGACTTACGGAATAGGTCGAAAACGTTTGTTTTAAATTAAACTTTCTCGGCAACGATAAAAGTGTTAGATTATTATTTAAAATTATAACACTTGTAACCAGAAACTAATGGAATCAAGTAATTTTTTAAACTCTTTCCGCCTTGTGAGCATGAAGATGGCCTTTTATGCAATCCCATGGTGGGTTCGGGACCCAACTTATCTACACTAACGACCCCCTCGAAAAATTCCTGGGGTTTTTCTAACCGTCCTAATTTGAGCCCGGGTCCTTCAGAGCAGTAGGTTGCCATCTTAAGGAGAAGGCAAACGCAATATAAAACATAATTACACCATAACCTGGACTCTGAATAATGAGTGATTTAAACTCCGACGCCATTATTATTAGAACCCAGGATGGTGGTGTCTAAACGATAAGGATATCAAGTAGTAGCTCGGAAGACCTGATTCAAGTCCAGTCTGAAGACCTGGGACAGAAACCTTAGGAACTTTCATGTGTAATTGTTAGTCTCTATGGGGGGGCATAGCGAAGTCTTGTTGAATATGAAACGTACAGTACTCTCTTATTATTCATTAATGCAATGGAGTCGACTGAAGACAAGGAACATTACATAAAATGTTACTGAAGCTCCGATTCCGAAGAGATATCAATATAATTATCTACTTTAAACTATTGGATCTTTCATTTTTTACTTTTTAATTTCTTTTTATCTCAACAAATTACACACAGTGGTTGAAAATTTAATAAAAATATTTTTCTTTTAATTCTTAGGCTTTTGTTCACGTATCTACAGCTTTTAGTAACTGTCAAAGAGTAGAAATTGAAGAGAAAATTTATCCACTGCCCATGAGTTATGAGACATTAAAGGATAGTTTAAAGTAAATATAAGGATAATTGTTTAAAATAAAGACAAGCGTTTGTACATTATCCATTACTACAACTAATTTTAAAACATTTAAAATTATTTAGCTTTGATTTTATGGAAATATCAACCGAAAATATTTTAGAAAATAGACCAAATGTGTATACATTGACGAAAGCAATTGCAGAAAACTTATTAAACAACAATTACAGAGACTTACCTCTTGTTATTGTAAGACCTTCCATTGTAAGCTGCTGTTGGAAAGAACCTTTACCTGTGAGTTTTAAACATATTTTTAAAATTAAAATTACATTTTAAAAATAGGTGATTAATATAATTTGTATATTTAGGGGTGGAACGATAGCTGGAACGGTGCTAATGCATTCGTTATAGCTGTAAGTGCAAATTAACTTTTTGAGGTAAAAAAAAAAGTACAAAAGTAATAAGGATTACATTTCAGATCACAAAAGGCATTGGAATAAACATCTTAGTAAATGAAAACAAAATTTGTGATATTGTTCCAGCGGATATAGTAATAAATGTACTATTGTCTGCAGCTTGGAGGAAGGCTTTGACACCTCACGAAAGGTAACGCGTATTGAATACGTATTCTTTAAGAATTTAAATTTTCATTATTTATCGTTTTCCATTCTTTACCCAGTGGCCGAGTGGAGAAAAGAACACTAGTTGGTCGTGGATTCGGGCCTTACCAACGGGTGGGCACATAGAGATTTTCGGGTTTACTTCACGTGTATAACACGTATACAACGGCTAAATTCCCACGACAGTTCTCTCGGGAGCCAATTCCCTTGGCAGATTGCCTATGTGTTGCATTGTCTTATACTATCGATCCAATCTAATAAATTCTTCATTCATTTTGGCCGATTTGGGTCAAGCCCCAAGAAATTTTCATTCGTAAATAAATTACTGTAATATTTCGGGCCCCATTCTTCGTGACTTTTATATTAGAGAAGTTGCGGCCGAAGTTTAAACGTTAAACTTATACGGCAAGCAGAAGTACTCGTTTGACGTTTGAATCCAAGTAAAATACGTTGCACCACACGTTCACGTCGTGCACTGACTCCTGGGATATTGTTGAAAAATGGCGGAACACGTTTGACAACGACGAATGTTAGTGGCGAAGATAAATAAACAAATTAAACCATTTTAAAGTGTTTATAGGATGTTTAATAACACTAAATAATTATTTTTAATTAGCGTCGTATCTCCCACCTTACTATAGGACAATCTCATACTTTTGTCGAGGGAAGTAGTGGTTTATGTAAATCCGAAAGCAGCTCGGGAAATTATTTTTAGAAAATTTACAAACCTATTACGCTGTTGATGGTGGAAGATGCCGTGAAAGAACAATCCTACTCTTACAGAATTATGATAAGCTATTATGAAGACAAATACCTATATGTAAATTCTATAGGTATTTCGCATCACTTGCAAAAAATTGAATAATTAAATAACTTCTGGATTAAAATTGTCTGTTTCTTTACAATATTATTCATAAATGCTTAAATAATCATTATTTTAATAAAATACGTCATAATTTTAACCCCAAACACAAAAAAATGAAGAAGTTTAAACCGATCTTCTACTAGCCATGCTAGACGTAGCGAACGCCATTAGCAACCTTCAAGAATTGCAAGATGGCGGCGCTCGACGTTCACGTTTCGGGCTGAAAACGACGGCTGCAACCTCTCTATTGTGGGCCTAAACGAACTCTAGCTTGCAATAATGAGAATTTTGACCTATTGTGACGGGCATGTAAATATAGTCCTTTAAAGATAGAAAGATTTTGCGAAAGTTTCTTCTTTAGAGAAAAATTTATGGTTAAGAGACATCGAGAGAGAAGTCATAACATCTATTTGTTCATTTATTTTTACAGTTCAGAAGCAATTCCAGTGTATAACTGTATTTCAGGAAATAGGAATCCTCTTGACTGGTTAAAATGGATGCAAATTACAAAGAAAAATGCATGGATTTATCCTTCACAAAAAAATCGTTTCTATCCACGCTTTAATATTCACTACAAATATTATTGGCATCAATTTTGTGTCTTGATAGAACATATTCTACTGGCTTATTTTGTTGATGTTTTATCAGTTGCTATGGGAAAGAAACCATGGTATATTTTAGTTAAATAATTTTGGAAATTATGGCAATTATACATACATAAATACTTAATCTTTATATTTAATTTAGGTTATTTAATATTCACAAAAAAATGAAGAAAGTAAATGCTGCTTTTGAATACTTTTATACTCGGGAATGGAAGTTTCATTCTGACAACACTGAAAAATTGAACGAAATGATGTCACTAGAAGATAAAAAGGTAACTTATATTACATAAAATTATTAAAAATGTACTTCTTCAGGATCCAGGTGTGAGTTCGATTTTTATATTACGGATAATACAGGTGGGAAGCCATTCTCTGCCCCTTCCCACGCTAGTCCCTGTGACTGAAGTCAAACTGTGTAGTACGGTCAAGCTCTTCCATACATATACATTGATGTCATCGTGACTTGAAAAATAATGTGATATTATTAAAATTGTATTTATTGATCTCGTATCACGAACGAATTAAATAATATGATCTATTTTAGAATTTTGACTGCGATGTGGGAAAAGTCGATTGGAATGATTACTTAAAATGGTACAGTCTTGGAATCAGGAGATATGTATTGAAAGAAGATGATTCTACCATTATCCAGGCTAGGAAACGTGTTATGAGGTAATCATTGCTCATTTATCTTCCTAAATACATTAGAGACCCGCTTTTACGTGTCAAGACCCGAATAAAGGCCAGTTTTCTAGAGAAAGTCCCTCCTAAAGGTATCTCCCTTGGCAGATCGTGTATCGGTTTCCCATCAAAGCAAACCAAAGTAGGGTCGTAAAGTAGGAGTGTATCGTATAAGTGGTATCGCGAGATCGTACCTGACGAACCTGCTGGCCGCCGAGCAGTGGCCGAGTGCATAAAACTACCGAACACTGGTAGTTGGTCGAGGGTTCACCGGCCAGGTGAAGTTTTCCGAGTTTTCTTCTGTTCACGTGTCGAACACCCGAATAAGGGTCAGTGTTCTGTAGGAAGTTCTTTCGTGTTTTCGTATTCCATCAAAGTAAATCAATGTGTGGTCGTAAAGAGGGAAATATCACAATTTTTTCCCGAGTTTTTGATAATTTTTATTATTTATTTATAACTTATTATATTTATTATTCTTTTATTTTCAGGAATTATTTCATCGTTTTAATTGCCAAAGTTGCAATTTTCTCGGGGCTGACTTATCTGATTTTTAAAGTTCTGGTTATGTAAATTAAAACGAAATGATAACATTTGGAATATTTTTAGATATTGTATCATGGTTTCATATAAAATTATATTAAAATATACAGATTCATGCTACTATAACAGTTTTATTTCTAATTTTATACATATTTTCAAGCGTTTAATCGATTATATTTTGCCTGATCTGCATTTTAAGGAGATGAACATTAACATTTCACACGAATGAGTTTAGTGAATATCACTTTCCGTTTCCTTTGCAGTAACAGGTTCCAAATTTGCATTCCTTAACAACCATGCACTCGCTTAGACAATCGCTTTTGCTGTAACAGTACTTACTTTCTACTTCACTGATCGGAACTGAAAAGGTTAATATTAATTCATACCAGTTTAAAAACTATTTTAATGCAAAAATTCGTATACATTTGCATAGAATACATTACTCACCTACTGTTAAGACCAATACAGTAAGAAGAAGTAAAGCAACGATATTCTTCATCTCGTTTCAGTTTACTAAAAGTACACGAATTAATAAATATATTAGAATAACGTGACACGCATTCATTCGTTTTGTTCATCGGAAGTGAACAGACATACGGACGATCTTACATACTACGAACTGGTTAGGATCATAATGAATCATTGTACACCCGATGCAATTAAGACTATTTCATACAAATTGTAAATTTTCTCAGATTTTTAAAACGAATTTATTAATTAGACTCAGAATGAATTATCATTCAATCGTTCTATTACAATCTTTATAAAAAGAATAAATCTACTTACTTGCTTCTACTTTGGAAACGAATAGGAAAATGTCTGCTTTAATACCCTCTGAAGAATAAATGAGACTATAAACTAATCAAATATGCCCTAATAAAAGCAAACATTAAATATTGACATTAAATTAAGCAATAAATCGGAAGCATTTCATAGCCTATAAAGTATAATAATTAAAACTTGATGTAAGATAAATGTAGCTCGATATTTTAATCTATTCATTTATTACTTTCCCTGTTGCTATATGTAATAGAAGTATGACCGCAGGTCAAAGAAATGACCCCCAACATTTTTATACTTTTTGACTCGGGAACTCTGAAATGTCGAAAAATGCAAAAAATTTAAAGGTTTTTTTTCCTGTGTGTGGGGAGAGGCACCCAATTTGAAGCTTAATAATTCCCGCGGCTTTTGTCGAAAATGTCTGAAATTTTGCAGGGAAGTCTGTGTATTAAGGCACTAATGCTATTAAATTTTGGAGTTTAAGGTCTAGAGGGTGGAAAGATAGAGGGGGTCGTGTGTCAAATGGGAGGTACAGTACTTAATGAAGATTTTACAGGTTATTAGCATTTACAACTTTTTATAAAACTCGTCTCTACCTGAAAATTAAGCTTTTTGCCATTTTATAATAATTAATTGTATAAAAAAACTTTTTAAACAAAATGTCGTAACAGATGACGCCGCATGCAACTTTTAACTCTTGCCGGGAGAGTTACGCAACTCGTTGCTGGATTTTTTTTAATAAACAATTTAATAAAATTATCATATTAGATATACGATTTACTTTATGAGGATAATTTTTAAGAACTGCATTAGAACATTAACTCCTTGGGCCTTTTTCTGCAACAACTAATGGGGAAAAAAATCCTCTAAGAATTTTAATTTTTATATTAATTAATTATTTCCACTTAAATACGAATCTAACATTAAAAAGTTAAAAATAATCGTTAAATAATGATTTTATTTGATAAATATAGCTGCAAGAAGTGTTATTTCATTTAACAAGGCGTGAAATTTCACACCTGCAGTCTAAAGCTGGAGGGAGCTAACTTACCGCATCTGTTCAAATATAACATAATATTTATGGTTTTTATGCTATTAAAATAAGAGGGGACCGAAATAAACGTATGAGAAAAAAATTTTACTGAATAAAAAATGAAAAAACCTGCTGATGTCATAGAAAACAACCAATAGAGTTTTTAAAAATTTTACAGGAGTCAATTATGTTCCAATTTGATTGAAATTTTCATATACCGCACAAAAAAATCGCACAAAACAAATCGCACAGAAAAAAACCGCACAAAAACAGGTTTGACTGTATATTTTTAAAATCAAAATGATATTATATTTTTGTTACAACGAGTATTGTCTGAATAATATAAATTTCACAAAATTTCATTGCCACTTCTCAAATTCGCGGATGAGATCGGATACCGAACGAACAATTATCGAGCTGTACACTTTCATCTTAGCCCAAAAGGCCGAGAAGCGATTCGAACGAACAATTATACAGATTTTTATTGATAAATTCTAATTTGTTCTTTAACGACAATTACGAGCCACCTGTTGAAAATTTGAACAAGTAAAATTTGCAGTTTTATGCCAACTTTTACGGGAATTTTTATAGATAAGTCGTGATATTGGAAAATATTAATGCAATAACATTTGTTTCGAAATGTCGTAACAGAAGCATACGGAGACTGTAATATTTTATCGAGTAATTTATTTAATAATCAGGATTGGATGGATGGAAGTAGGCAATACAAAAATGTAGTTCCTTCCGGACGGACTTTTACGAGAAACTGTCGCCTATTTATTAATAATTGTTAGATGCGGGAAGAAACTTCCAGTGAACTCCAGATGGCCAGCCCGTGAACACGTGACTAGCTACCAGTGTTCAGTGGTTTTATCTAGTCGGCCACTGCTGCAGTTTGAAAAAATTGTAGACCTATAAATTCCCACTGTCGTCCGTCCGATGTCTGTTTGTCCTTTCTTAATCTCGAGAACGGTGTTAGAAAGACGAAAACTGAGACCATAGGTAGAAAGAATTGATCCAGGAGACCCCGATTAACTATATATGTGCTCCCGGTCTGGATCGGAAGTCACGTTATTTTAAATCAAAAATTTTTCCCCGAACGGAGTTAGATAGATGACCGGCATGACTCTGTTGCTAACGGAAAAGTATGATGTACAGTACGTGGGCCAGACTACTAAAATATTGAGAACATTGTGACGATGATGCATAAATAATTGCTCGTTCAATAATTAATTTCTACAGTAATATTTTCTAAACGAGTAATTATTTATTGTGACATAGTCACAATGCCGGGCTGCAATTTTTAATCATATATTTAATTTAAAATATATGGTCTCCGCCTTCAAATTATTAGTAGTGTCTTGCCCTCGTATATCATACATTTCCTTTAACAATAGAGTCGTGTCGGTCATCCATTAACTGCTTTCGGGGGAAAAGTTTTGTATTGAAATAAGATGATTTTCGGGTTTGCATCGGATGTTCGTATATAATTAATCGGGACTTCCTGCTCCTAAGGTTTCCATAGCTGGTCTCGACATGTATCTATGTAACTCCGTTCTCGAGATTAAGGAAAGACAGATGACAGTTGGAATTTATAGGTCTACAATCTTTTTCAAATTGCAGCAAATTATGTGGAAAGATGGTCCGTTTTACAAATAAAAATTTACGTATTGATGATTTTTTTTAAACTCTTTCCACCTTTTTTTTTAACTCTTTCCACCCCGTGGGCACTAAGAGGGCCTCTTTTAGTAGGCCTATTATGGGTTCGGACAGGCCCACAATGGGGCGACCGGGTGGTGAGGGACGGGGCCCGACATGTAGGCACTAAGAGGGCCTCTTTTAGTAGGCCCATTATGGGTTCGGCCAGGCCCACAATGGGGCGACCGGCTGGTGAGGGACTGGGCCCGACATATCCGAACGGACCACACCCCGAAAAATTCCTGGGGATTTCTCGACCCGTTCGGATTCGAACCTGGGTCCCCCAGAGCGGTAGGCTGCCATCTTGACCGCTCGGCCATCCGGCCTCAGCGTATTGATGATTAAAACATTAAAACTTTGTAGAATTTTATGTTAAATTTATCAATTTACACGCACAAGATAATAACAAGTTAAGTTTTCTTCCGTTTTTTTCACATTTTAATCGCAATTCTTTTTGTGTCCATTCAAGTAAACTGATAAATATTTAAATTAGGAACGAAATATTTGTGAGGACCGAGCCAAAACCTTTTTTTTATTGTTCAAATCCCCTCGTGAGAAGTTGGAAAAAGATCGAAATTCTAAGGATGTGCAGCCTTCCGCCGTCGAAACGCACTTCCTTTCCCTCCGGATCCAAACTGAGTCACGGAGATCGAATCATCAGCGATTCACCACTATCGCGATTGGTGATCGAAGATAACGTGACATGTAGTATATAAGGGGGGAAAAGGCTGATAACGGGGTCGCTGAAGGTCCGCATAAGACGCCCGACCCGTAGGAGCCGTCCCGAGAATCGAGGGCCGAAACCCGAAGTCACCGAAGCCCGCCGACGACGAGCCGCCCCGACCGATCCTCCTGCTTACCTCCACGACCAGAGAGACGAGACGATTAGTACTTCGATTACAACCGATATACCCTAGGAAGAGGTATGACCCCTAAATTTGTAAACCCTCTCTCTCCCGCGGTTAGGAACTGGACGCGTTAGATTTTTTGTATTTGTTTATCCGTCTGAATAAATCGTTGTTTGTTTTCATCATGGTCTCCGTTATTTCGAATATTGCCTTAAACTTATCGACGAACCCACACACTTCCTCTACTCGACCTGACAATTAATCACGAAATCCCGACGAGTCGGGATATCATAAAAATTTAGCCATCCTTGACAGTGGGGTGGGTCTTGCCGACCTGTTCGCCGAAGGAAAAGGAGGTACGACTCCGTCCTACCTCCCGGCGTTCCCACATATTTAGTAGTAGAAATTCCGCCGTCAAGGCGACAGAATAATTTTTTATGAGGATGTAGAGATTAAAAAAGCGAGAAGAAGATATTTCAAGAAATTCAAGAAGAATTGCTAATATTTTTACAAATTAAGTAGTTTGTACTATCTGTTGTAACATAAAGATCGAGAAAAAATTTTACATGGAATGGACAAAAATTGCAGGAGTTATAAGGAATTGACACTTACACACACACGACGGCTTTTATATTAGTAATTACTAGTACAAGAAAGATTTTGTATAATTCAGCCTACGTAATAATTTCACAACTTACGCAATTATACGAAATAAATGATGTTAGGCCGCGACTCCACTAGCCGTAAAACAGCCGTAAACCCCTCGCCGTAAAAGCTTTTAATCACGTGACCTATTCGCGTTTGCGCACAGATTGCGGCGGAGATCCGGCTAGCGAAGCTTTTTACGGCGACAGTACTATTACAATGTATACGTGATATACGATATAAAGACAATAATTATGTTCTACGAGTTTTCTCTGTACTATAATTACAAATGTAGTAAAAGTAATATCTTTACTTTCATATATTGACTTTTATTATTATATTATTAAGATAATATACAGCACTTATAAGCTTAGCTTTATTATATACTCCTTTAAATTGAAGGATTTTCCTTTGGCCGTTTATATCGCGGGTTTTAGGCATCCCATAATATAATCGGGATACCTCTTGTCGTAGATACATGAATACTGTCGGATGTTTTCGATAAATCTTTCCAGATCTTCTAGAGTAGCCACGAAACGTACACAAAAGCTCGTTACTGCCATTTTCGCACCGTGTCACGATGACCTAGATTTCACTGACTTCTGATTGGTGGATGGTACCGGTTTACGATCGTATTCGCTTCGAAAGTTTAACACTGCTCAACTCGCTTTTACGTTGGTTTTACGACCTGCTCAGGCGTAAAATATCATGGTCACGTGATTAAAAGCTTTTACGGCGAGGGGTTTTACGGCCCGTTTACGGCTAGTGGAGTCGCGGCCTTACGTGTATACGGAACGTAAAGAAAGTACAATAACAGTAATTTCTATTGTCGTCATCATCCTTTATACATTTCATAAAAGGTAATATCAGTATACAAGAAACATTACCCAGACGTGTTAAACTCATGTTATAGCGCCACATTTTCTTCTATCGGTGGATTTCGGAATTAAAATATTTCGATACAATCCGTTTCTTCATCACTTTCAATTTGCGGATAAGATCGGATACCAAACGAACAGTTAGGCCTATACAGATTTTTATTGATAAATTCTAATTTGTTGTTTAACGATAATTACGAGCCATCTGCTGAAAATTTTAACAAGTAAAATTTGCAGTTTTATGTCAATTTTTACGAGAATTTTTATAGATGTCATGATATTGGAAAATGTTAACGTCATCACATTGGTTCGGCATTTGGTTGGATTGATGTAACGGAAACAATAATCTACTCAATATTCGGGATTGATTTCACGGAAGAAGGTAACACAAAAACGTGGACCCTTCCTCCCGGAAAGCACCAGCTTGTTTGTATTGCCTTCCTTCATCAATCGTGCCGTGTTGCCGTTTGTTAGAAATTATCACATATTAATGGATGCTGGACACGCGAGAAAAAACCCAGCAAATTCCACGTGGCTAGCACGTTTATCAGACGCAAACCCGAAAGTGTTCAGTGGTTTTCCACTCAGCCACTGGTTGGTCGTCAATAGTTAATTTCTACAGTAACATTTTCTAAATGAATGAAGAAAATTGCAGCGAATTATGTGAAAAATTGTCCATACTACAAATAAACAAAAATTTACATACTGACGATGAAACCATCAAAACTTTGTAAACTTTTACCTCAGATTTATCATTTTACGTGCGCACGTTTCATAGCTTTGAAAAGATAATAACAAGTGAAAACCTTACTTCCTTTTTAATTTCCCGGCTGTTATACATAACAGAGGGAAAATATAGCGATCTGTCAAAAATATGGCACTCTCCCTAGATTTTTACATTTTTGGACTTAGGACACCTTGAAACGTCGAGAAATGAATAAATAGAGGTAATTTCTGTAATGTATAAATATTAGTGTGTCTTTGTGTAGTATATGTGTGGGTGGGGCACAATTTTGTTCATTCTCTTTGAAGCTCAATAACTCCTGTGCTTTTTATCGAAAATCTATGAAATTTTGCAGAGTGGTTTCTTTATTAGGGAAATCGATGCTATTAAATTTTGAAGTTAAAGGTCGAGAAGTTGGGGAGATAATGGGGAGATAAACAATTTTATTCGTTATTAGCATTTACAATTTTTTTTTTTTTTTTTTTTTTTTTTTTTTATAAAACTCATCCCTACCGTCAAAATTAAGGTTCTTGCCATTTTATAATAGCTAAAAATATAAAAAGGTTTTAAAAATAAAATATGATAACGGATGACACCACCAAAATTTTAAATGTTGCCGGGAAAGTTGTGCAACTCGTTGCTGATTTATTTCATATTTTAATCGAGAATTTTTCGTTTGTCCTTTGGAGAAAATTGCTAAATATTTAAATTAGCGCATTTCACTAATATCACACGTGCAAGTAAAATATATTATATATCATCCATTCCACGAAATAATTTTAACACTTATACCATTAATACTAAATAAATCGTGTTATGTGTATACGAAACGTAAAGAAAGTGCAATAACAAATAGTAATTTCTTTCATCGCCATCTCATCATCGTATATGCATTCTATAAAGGACAACATCGGTATACAAGAAACTCTTCTCAGACGTGTTACATTCACCTTACAGCGATACATTTTCTTCTCTCGGCGACATTCGGAAATAAAATTTTTTGATTGAATTCTATTCTTCTACGCTTTGAATTTACTAATTTTGTTTCTGATTGTTTTGTACAGCTTTATAAAGTTTAGAATAAGAAATAATTAGTTAGGCTATAAATCACTTTGTGCACCCTGATAGAGAACCATATAGGTTATTTGGCTAGAACTCTGGTTACCCATTGTCTTTTCGAACATTTGAATACTTAAATGTGGGCTACGATTGCGCGTGTCCGCTGGAGGCAAACGGGTATTTTTTTTCCCTTACTGGACCAGGAGCAAAATCGTAGAAAGTATATATTCTAGAATCTTGGACCAGGAGTTGTAACCGATGGTGGGGGGTTTGGAGGTTAGAACCTTATAATTAATTCTCTAAGAATGTCGGAAAATTCTATTCTCTGCCTCACTCGGTAGTACGGTAAATTACTTGATATAAATTCGATTAGTCTGATTGAAACAATAATTATGATTGTGAGTTTTTACAATATTGCTTTAGTTACTACTAAAGCAATATTGTAAAAATAAAAAAAATAAAAAAATAGCGGCTTCGTGGTGTTCTCGAGACGGAAAAATCTCGTGAGTACCAAAAATAAAAATTTCCATTTTTGTGGGGACCTACAATGTGACTGGTAGTGAAACACGAAATAAATAATGACTTTTCTGAACTCTATTCACAATGGATTTATTTCATAATACACTTTATTAAGAGCTTATATTCGTGTAGATAATTTTTAATACTTATTACAGTAACATTTGTTTTCTCTACACTCGCCAGAGGTTTGGAAGATTCTGTTGCAGAAATTTTTACACTTGCCTGGTACCTTACTTTCACATTTTATCTTCGGGGGGGTAACAGCATGACTGCATGTAACTGTAAGCGAAAAATATCACAAATGACACGTATTTTGCACAATGTATAAACAAATAAACGGACAATAGGCCGTACTTACTCATTGTTTGGACGAACATAGTTACAAGAAAAAGGCAAAGAAACAATTTCATCTTTCAGATCCTCTTCTACGTTTTGCAGTTTCAGAAATGGACGAAACAAAATACACGCAGAAATAGTTGATACTGTATATATATATTACGTGAAGCGAAGTGTTCTACACACGTATATTGTACCGTACGTTATGAACATCTGTTATGTAAATACGTCTTTACGATAGGCTTATTCGATTAATAAAAGTTTTATTACGAGTTATTACAATATTCGGAATGTTATCAAATTTTAATTGGCTACATAAGATTTACCTGTTGTATTCGAAATTACAGTTAAAGATAATTAAAGAAGTGGAGAGAAATACAATTTTTAGTTTAAGTTATGTTTTGATGCTTGTATTTTAGTTGATAGTGATGCTTGTATTTAGGAGTTTTTCTGAGTTTATTTTTAATTTTTATTTTGTTTTTTATTTTGTTTTTTAATTTTATACAATATTAGTTTATTATGTATCATCTTTTAATCCGTTGTTAATTTTTGAAATTTAAATATTTGTATTCGATCCTCTGGAACGGAACTGTTCCATTTGTCGATTTATTTAACCTGATGATGGCCTATATTGTACCGTACGTTATGAACATCTGTTATGTAAATACGTCTTTACGATAGGCTTATTCGATTAATAAAAGTTTTATTACGAGTTATTACAATATTCGGAATGTTATCAAATTTTAATTGGCTACATAAGATTTACCTGTTGTATTCGAAATTACAGTTAAAGATAATTAAAGAAGTGGAGAGAAATACAATTTAGATAATAAGAACTACGCTCTCGCTACTTTTAATGAAGATCAGCGGTTCTCAACCTTTTTTTCACTGGCGTACCACCAGATCCTTCTGTATATTGACTTGTAGCACTGACGAATCCTTCCGGCGCATCACAGGTGGCACGTATACTACTCATTGAGAACTTGCTCTAGATTATTAAAAAATACGAGTATGTTACCACTATTTACTTATTGAACGGATAATCGGGAGAAATAAACGCATATTTAGGAAATTCTTCGTTAGTACATGTTCAAAATCTTTGTGGCATATCTTTCATTAACACTTATTTCTATATATAAGCTTACTTCAAATTTGAAATTATTGTAATCATCTCCGAATATGTAGATGTACAGGTACTTTTTTACCTATTATTTTTTTTAACTCTCTCCGCTCTAAGAGGACTAAGAGATTTTATTTAGCAAGCCCATTATGGGTTAGGCAAACAAAACCTCTTATTCAAATAATTTTGTTTAATGGGTCTTCTCTGGAGACAAAAAATAAAAAAGTTATCACACTTTTTAAGTTACCATACTTTTTTAATGCTCTCGTGCAGACGGCACCGTAGTTGCTAATATTGCCATCTTGCGGTAAAGTCTGCAAACCGTGACGTCGGACTACGGTCATCTCCCGGAGGGTTAAACACGCGATACCAGAGCGGAGAGAGCGACGCGACTTCCGATCATCGCGCGATCGCCATTTCGGTTAATGTTACTTATGGCAGCGAACTGACCTCTCGTATGGGCGCCACCCAGCGCCGGATTAAGCCTCTAGCGGGCCCTAGACAAAATTTAAATTGGGGCCCCATTTAAATAAGTTGCTTCTAAACAAATCTTATATAATGTGACATTAGCGTAGGTAGCATGGGTGACACCCGGTGCGGATATCGTAGTGTCACCCCGAGTCACATCGTAGTGTCATCCTTTTTAACTCTTTTATAAAACACTATTGAATTGTAATATCTTCGCACTCGAGCAACTTGAACACTATATCAAATATGCGATGTCGCGACGTATAAGTTTAGATTTAGAAAATAAATCATAACCATACATCAGTACTACCACGAGAGGCGGCCCTACGAAGATTTGTAGATGGTGCGAGAGATCTCGTGGCATACATTACTTCTGACGCACGGGTGGCTGTTGACCTTTTTTTTTTTTTTTTAGGCAATGGCTGGTCGACCGCAGCTTACTAACCATTGTTAAATACAGCCTTTTCTGTCCTATCGAATTTCTTAAATAATTTTTAACTCGTTTTGAAACACAGAAATCTTCTGCACTGAAGCCGGGCCCCTCCGAATTACGGGCCCTAGACATTTGTCTACTTTGCCTATTCGATAATCCGGCCCTGGCGCCACCACACGCCGCCATGTGCTAAACTAGTGATCGATTCACGGTAGTTCTTGAACAAAGTAAAAAAGGGGGGGAAACGTCTACTAAAGGCAATTTTAACGGCAAGCGACGGGACTCCCGATCGCGATAGCGAGGCCGACTTAGCGGAGAGCGACACGACTTCCTATCATCGCGCGATCGCCGGAAAAAAGTATGATAACTTTTTTTATTTTTCGTCTCCGGTCCAAAAGTAGAGTATCGTTGAACTCGTCTCGGTCCCCTGAGTTCAGATATATACCCAAACACACGAAATACCATAGAGAGTAATCTATATGTAGACACCGGTACTTTTTTACCTATTATTTTTTTTAACTCTCTCCGCTCTAAGAGGACTAAGAGATTTTATTTAGCAAGCCCATTATGGGTTAGGCAAACAAAACCTCTTATTCAAATAATTTTGTTTAATGGGTCTTCTCTATTCAATAGCGGATGCAGAAATATTTAGAGAGGGCGTAGAAAAGAAATAATATTCCTCGAAAAGCTTTATTATCTGAAGTATTCTGTTTTACTCGAGGAAAGCCGCGCCCTACGCATTCCCATTATCTATCCTTCTAAGCTATGAACTGTGGCAACGAGAATAGACTTATAAGGTATTTATAAAACCGTAAGCATAAGCTTCCTTTTCGTTAGAAGATAAAAACAGAATTTAATTGATGAGCATCATTTATAATACATTTAACGATATATTAATATGACGTGTTATATAGGAAGTTACTTTGATAAATTGGTCGATAAGAGGGTTCCTTCGCTAATTAACGTAGATTAAACGGGTTAACGATATTTTTAACCTTAAACAGATTGATATTTTCTAAAAGTTTCCTTATTGTGTAGAAATGATTGTGATAAACTATACAAAAATAAATTTATCTTTGTATAGTTTGTTTAATACAAATTTATAAGTTGGACTATGGACCCAAAGTTGAATTTTAAGATAAACACTTGGCTTTTTTCCAGCTTCAACTAAATAAAGATGGAAAAAAAGCCAAGTGTTTATCTTAAAACTCAACTTTGGGTTCATAGTCCAACAAATTCATCAAACACGGTTTCAAAGAGAAGATACAAATTTATAACCTATAGAAGCAGAGCGGCCGGATGGCCGAGCGGTCAAGGTGGCAGCCTACCGCTCTGGGGGACCCGGGATCGAATCCGAACGGGTCGAATAATCCCCAGGAATTTTTCGGGGGTGGTCCGTTCGGATATGTCGGGCCCCGTCCCTCACCATCCGGTCGCCCCGTTGTGGGCCTGGCCGAACCCATAATGGGCCTACTAAAACAGGCCCTCTTAGTGCCCACAGGGCGGAAAGAGTTAAAAAAAAAAATACAAATTTATAACCTATAGAAGCAATGCTGACTATTTAACATGTATTTTTTTCCTTCAACTCTTCACCTTATAGGGCATTAAAAGGAACTGTTTAATGCTTATCGTGAGTTCGGCTCGGACCATCGTGGAAGTGGTTCGGTGATGAGAAAATTTTTTGAATGATATTTATATAAAATTCACGTGTGAAAAAAACACAAGATATTCACATTCGCTTTTCTCACAAATGACAGTTGGCACTCTAATTGGATTACGTTTGTGTATAATTTTAATCCGCACGCGGTAACCGTGGAACCGCCGATTAAAATTATTCTTATATATCACGATTGTCTCGCTTGCAGCGCCAAAAATACCACAATGACGCGTTTCTTCTGCCGATAAGGTAAGAAGCCGAAATGGTGGGGATGGAAGTGGTTTGTCTGCATTGCGTGCGCCGAAGGCGGTGCAAGACAAGGTGTTCAAAGATCTTGGCGAGATGAGAAGTCAGGGATATTGGTCTATACGAGCCGTAGCTCGTAGCGGGCCGGCCTGGTTTCGCGATGGGGATGATTGTAGCCGTTTTCCAATCGGGGGACAGGTCCCGGAAATCCAGAACTCGTTGAAGAGGTCCAGAAGGGTGCGGAGGCCGGCGATCGGGAGCGCCCTTAGGGCCCGAGCGCTGATGCCGTCCGGGCCGGGCGTGGTGTTGCGGATCCGGCGGAGTGCGCGAACCAGTTCTTGGATGTGAAAAGGACGGGCGTCGCTTGTCGTTGTGGGCTAGTGGGGTGCCGAGAGGGGAGCGAATGCTCCGATTGGGCGAGACCTCCCGAAGAAGACGGCATAGTGCTTCCGCCTGTTGAAGCGGTGTTAGGAGGGTGGTGGGGGTCTGGATGATGTTCTGGGTATCCGCTATAGCCGGTGGGCTTCGCAGCCGGCGGAAGATCCGAAAAAGTGTAGAGTGAGAGGGAGGGGACGTACATATGCTGTTCCACCACTCGCGGCGGGAGTGGCGGACCTTGCGACGAAGCTCAGCCCCCAGTTTTTTGTAGGTGTTCCACCAAGTGATCAAGCTAACTGACGGGCCAGCCTGAAGGCGCGGCGTTTCTTGGCCCGTAGGCGGCTGCATGCTGGGGTCCACCAAGGGGGCAGTCCCCTAGGAGGGGCTGCGCGACCTTCGGTTGAGTCTGTGAGCGCGCGGTCCGCGGGCGGATCTTATTGATTAACGAGTGGTAGTCGTTGGGATGAGGCTCTCCCTCCGTCCAGCTTTGGCTGATGTTGGTGGCATACTTGTCCCAATTCGTGTGCCAGCGTGTCCGTGAAATGGCCGGGGTGCGTGGAACCGCCGATTAAAATTATTCTTATATATCACGAGTGTCTCGCTTGCAGCGCCAAAAATACCACAATGACGCGTATATCAACTTTTTTTTTTTTTTTAATTATAAATAATTTTCTTATTTAAATAATTTAAAATTTATTTTTTAACATTTAAATGAATGATAATTATATTTACGAATAATAAACGTCGAAAAACGAATATAAGAAATTTAAAATAAATAGTTTCTAAATTTATGTTTTGTAAGATGGCGCTCGTTTCCTTGGTGATAATTCAAAACAAACATTAGCCGAAGTCATGTGTCGAGTGAGAGGAAAACAGTTTTGTCTTATTAAATAACGACAACAAAATGTATTAAAGAATGAGATTTAAAACTTATTTGCAGAAAGAACCGAAACATATCCTTTTATGTGGAGAACGTTGCCATTTAACATTTGATGTGAATTTAATTTGAATTATTGAACTATACAATAAGTAGATGTTACTTTTAGTTAAATGATCTATATACGGGTTTATGAGCAAAGTAACTAAAAGTAACATCTACTCACATAAACGTTTTATAATATATACCTTTAATACTGTTAAAATTGACAATTTTGATAGTTTCTGACATAATATATCATCTATTTTACATTAATTTACCACGTGACAACCTGACATGTTAAATTAATGTATAAAATGTGTTTTTTTTTTTTTGAAATTTTAACTTTCTCTGTTCTGTGGGTGCTAAGAGTCCATTTTTGCAAGCTTGTTGCGTATTTGCCAGGTCTGCTGGTAGGGTGGTTGGACGGTGACCGGCATATCTGGACCGACTGCTTCCGAAAGATTCCTCGAGATTTTTCGACTCGTCCGGATTCGATCTCGGGTTCTCGGAACGGTAGGCTGTTGCCTTAACCTCGTGGCCATCTAGCATTTCTTATAAAGTGGTTTTTGTATGGTAAATTAATGTATAAAAAGTAAATAAACAAAGCTTACTGGAATTGTTTCTATACAGTAAAATAATAACCTTTTCTTTTCGTTCAAGCAGTATTTTAATTAATGTATTTTACGTAATTAAAATACTGCTGGAATCGAAAAAAAAGGTTGTTATTTTACTATGTATAAAAAGATGACAAAGGAATGTATAGTTTTAATTTAATTGCTAATATTTACAACAAATTAAATTTAAAATTTAATTTGGAATTTAAAGATGTCTAATGAAATTAATCACAAATGTTTGTTTTTGTATAAATTTAATGCAAGATGCTAAAGGTTTTATTATTTTTTTTGTTGTAATTCTGGTTTTGTATTAATCCATAGAGAAGTGATATTTAATTTTGATTAGTATTTTTAGATGATAATGAATCAATTGAGAGACTAATGGCAAATGCTGATGGACTTTGTTTTCGTAAATGTAAGCCATCAAAAAAGGTGTGATCAAAATGTTTTGAGATTGAATTAAGGTTTAGGAAATGAAAAAACTTATGAATTATTTGAATGGCTCCCTTATATGTATTGACACTGTATTTAACTTTTGAAAGCATTCTTCTTTTAGAACTGCTGATAGTTCCTATGTTATATTTCTAAACAATTTTCTATCAATATCAGGCTTCAAGTATGGAGTGCAAAAAAAAAAAAACGAGGAAACAATTTTGGTGAGTGTAGTAGTGATAGAATGCTTCGTAAAATATTCTTGAATAGCAAAAGCTGAATATGTAAGTGTTGTTATAATGTAAGCACTATATTAAACAC
The DNA here is from genome assembly GCF_030686945.1 of Centruroides vittatus. Lineage (NCBI taxonomy): Eukaryota > Metazoa > Arthropoda > Arachnida > Scorpiones > Buthidae > Centruroides > Centruroides vittatus. The sequence goes on along the minus strand of NW_027122360.1, from coordinate 167,003 downwards.
AAACTAATTCAAACTGACTGCAGATATCAAACATACAGCTGAATTCTTTTATCAGGCTGTTATTACAGATGTTAAGTAAATGAATGATATTTCGTATGCTTTATCATCAACCACAAAAAATATTCTAATTATAGATATAGAATTTAAATAATACATTATTTTGTTGTTTTTCTTACAGTTGCATAAATTACTCTTCTTTCAGTTAGTTCAGAATGTTTTAAACTTTTTTTATGAAACTTCAGCTATAAAAGTTGGTAAAGTAAAGTTCAGAATATTGGATTACATTTTATCTATTACACTAAATAATGGCTTATTTTTGTATAAAATTATGGTTTGAATATTAAAAATACAATATTTAAGAATATTTTTAAGTCATAAAACTAAAAATGATATTTTCTTTAATAATTGTGTTACATCATGATATAGTCAGTAGCGTTGCATGGTCAACAACAGAAGAAGTATATTCCTGTAGTGATGATCATCAACTGTTAGTGTGGAATTTAGTAACAAATGAAACGACAAAATTAGCAACGTTACCCAATGATTTGTATCCGATCGAAATTCAACTCTTTCCCCGTGCCGCTGGTGGCGGCGGCGGGAGGAAACAGAGTTCGTCGGATATATTTGTCGTTACGGCTACCGACGGTAAGAATTAAATTTGGAAAATATTTATTTAATTAATAGTAAAGAGGATCAATCCATATTTTAAGATTTATTGTTTATTTTTTCTTTTTAAAAATAATTTTAAATTTACAATTTATTTAATATATAATAAGTTTATTAAATTTCATTTAAAAACTCCATAAATTTAAAAACAAAAAAAGCTTTCGTTTTAATAGTGTACAAAACAAAATAGTATTAGAGCTTATTGCTTTCATGTTCTAAGTTCTAGTACTTTGAGACTTGCAATCATTTTCAGGAATACTTAACAGATTGTACACTGGTTAAAACAAAAGAGGAGCATGTGACTGCTTTTGTTGAGCAGTGGCAAAGCATTCTCCAGAACCTTGTCGGTAAACTTGTCGATTCCGTTCCATACAGATGCGCTGCAGTTTTGGCCATTTAAGATCATCCTACAAAAAGTCAGCACAATATTGTAAAGAAAATAATTTATTTTAGTTATGCAGATGTAGGTATTGTTGATCAGCATATTTCTACAAGAACAATAACTGAAAATATGAGAAAAGTTTGGTTGAAATGCATATTTTTTCATATATTACTGTATATTTTACTATACCTTATGTAACAATAACATCTGACATTAAGAACTGTTTGCTGTAGATGATTTTCTATGCAACGTCTTGCTCCTCTAATTGTTTTGACCAGTGTAGAATCAATCCTCCAAGTGTTCCTGAAGATGACTGCAAATCTGAAAGCACTAAAACTTATCACTTTTTATTTTCTATTTTGTTTCGTATGCCATTAAAGCAAAGGCTTTTTTCTGTATTTTAGAAACAAATTTGTTTTTTATTATTATATTATACTGTTTATTAAATACATAATTCCAGTAGAATATATTTAATGATAATGATCCATACTTATTTATTATTTGCTTTCAGGAAAGTTTTATTTAATTTCAAAATCGGGAAGGATTGAAAAATCAGTCGAAGCTCATCGAGGAGCAGTTTTAGACGGCAGATGGAGTCATGACGGAACTGCACTCATAACTGGTACTGGACATATTTTAAAAATAAATTATTGCCAGCTTTGATAGATTAAGAAATTTTTGATTTTAAAAGATAAATTTATTACACTGAAAATATTTTTTCTGTATTTTACTTAAATAATAAATAAAAACAACTTATTCTATATAATAGATATATAAGTAAATACTGTTTATAATAGTAAACTTTTCTATTCTTTCCATATATGTGAGAAAAAGTTAAATAAATTTAGACACGTGTATTCAATGACACTGTAATTTAATTTTAAAATATTTATTTAGAGGTTTTCTCATTTATTATACATTATAAGAATTGCAATTATTCTCTAATTTGAGTCTTTTCTTAATTTTAAAGAATGACCAGACTGACGTTTTATATTTTAATGAAAAGTTGGAGTACAATAAGCAGGATTACTCTTAAATAAATTGTTCTAAATTAAATTATAGTATTATTATTGAATATTTGTTGATAGTTATTTCTAACTTTAGATTTCTTTAACTAGAAAGATATTTTTTGCCAAAATATATTGAAAAACATTTTGCTTTCTCTGTTTGAGAGCAAAATTGTAGAGAGATTTGTTTGGCAAGGTGTTTGTATTAATAAATTTTTATAGAAATTTAATGTAAAATAATTCATGACTATTAAATTGGTAGAATTGTTTAATGCAGTGATTCTCAACCAATTTTTTGCAAACTTGCCTTTAATGTTCCACAAGTAAAAGTATTTTAAACTTTTTATTGCAAATTTATTCCAATGTACTACGATATACTATTTTATTCAATACAATAAAGTTTATTAGTTTATTGTGTCATTGTTTTGCAAAATTGTAAACTTGGAGTTGTTTATCAATTTTTGAATATATCAATGCTAATGCTCCACATTATAAAGAGTATATGAATGGGGTTCTGAGGCCTCAGAAAGGTTGAGAACCACCAGCTTAATGTAATCACTTTGGGACTCCAAAGTGATTACATTAAGCTGGTGGTTACCTAAACTGATAATATTAAGCAAAGTAGTAAAGAAGGCTGCAATTAGTAGAAATTTTGATTTTATTGAATCGGATATTAAAAGAAAACACATAAAAAATGTATAACTTGATGATGCATATTAATTAACAAAGTTCATCAAGTATTGTTTACTTATTATGATCTTTAATATCATCTAGAGTATAATTTAAGTAAGAGATGTCAACAATTTAAGCTACTGCATTTTGACCAATGAACAATTAAAGTTACAGCTATAAGTAAAAGGTGTTATTTTTTCTGTATTAGACTTCTGAAAACCATCACTCACATTTGCCAGGAACAAAAATGGTTTTTAATTGCAAAGACGATCTTATATTGGAGGCTAGTCTCTGTGAAAATATGCTAAAACAGTCAAAACATCCTCTGATGTCAATGCCAGGAATTAAAACCAAATAAATTGTTAATCAAATAATTTGTTAACTGATTTTTTAATACTGTATCTCCAATATATATTTCTAATACATAAACACTGTTGGCCAATTTTTAATCAAATTAATCAAACAATTAAAGTGATTAATGTTTAAAGTACTGGTTAAAACTGGTAATTGTAACTGATAATGATTGCAGGTTATCAGTCACATGTTGAGGCTGACAGCTAGAAAAGAGATCTTAAAAATGCTTATTTAACCAAAAATAATGATAACCAAATCCTAAATTACAATAAATGAAACTTATTTTGTATATTTTAACTTATCAAAGTTAGTTAAATCCCAAAAGTATATTTATGATTATAATAAACAATATATTGTATCTGTTAAACAAAATATTATACTAAATTAAGTATGCTTCTAGCTCAAATACACATTAAACGAATTGCCTATAAGATCACAGCTAAATGAAAAGGGCTTATCACAGGACAAGAAAGAACCAGACTCAATTATTCAAATATAACTTTTATTAATATGGGAATGCATTTCAGGTACACAGACCCCCTCATCAGCCCATTTAAAGATTAGACATATGGCAGTAAGCACAATAAATGTCTAAAATACTGTAACCCGAAATGCATTTCCATATTAATAAAAGATATTTAAATAATTGAGTCTTATTTCTTCTTGTCCCGATGTGTTAAGCCCCTTTCATAACTGTGATCTGATAGGTTATTTGTTTAAAATATTATACATTAAATTAGTTATAAAGTTGATAAAAATTTAACTAATAAATATTTGTTACTTGTAAGACATTTTACATTAAATTTAACACCAAAATAAGCCATGTAAAATATTAATGTTTATTATTGTTCATTGCTCACTTTAATTGAAGGTTTCATAAATAATAAATATCAAGTAATGTTTATTAAGACTATAAATTAATATTACTTTAAAAAAAATTAACAATTTATGTAGGAATACAGCCAGATTGTTATAATTTTCAAATTTTCTGTAATTTCATATTAATGTAAAGCAATTTTAACATATTTAAAAAATTTATTTAGCTGGCGAAGACGGACAGGTGAAAATATGGTCTCGTACTGGTATGCTGAGATCGACCTTGGCCACAAATAGTATGTCTTACTATATAAAACTAAACATTTTTCATATTAAAAGCTTATAATCATCAATAAATAAACAAGCAATATTTTAAAATTTTGTTACAGATATTTCTGTTTATTCAGTTGCTTGGGGTCCTAATTCAGATCAAGTATTGTATACTTTTGGACATCATATGGTGATCAAACCTTTACAGCCTAAGGCTAAACCATTACAAGTAATTATGTTAAAATTGATTTAAATATTCAAATTGGTTCTTGCAAAATTATTAAAATTATATAACTAATTTTTAAACATAGAATTAACATTAAAAGAATTTTTATTGTTTGATGACGTTTGCAAGATCTTAGAGTTAATTTAATAGAATGTGAATAATAATTTATTACAAACCTTAGTTATGATTATCTAATGAAGTAGTATTTGAAATATGTTCTGTAGAACTGTAGAATTCTGTGTAGTCTTTATATAAGAAATTCTTTTCATTATTTTTGTTATAAATATTGAAAAATAAAATTTTTAAATTATTTTATTTAATTATAAGAAATTTCATTACTTAGGAAGGAAAAAAAAAGCATTTGCAAAATAATTTTTTTCCACACATTATTATTGCTTAGAATTCAGCAAAAATTGTACAATAGAATCTCTATAATCTGACATATATCAGATGTCAGGTTACAGTAGATTGTTGGATTACTGGATTTTGTTTGTATGTTTGTACTATACAGTAAAAATATGCACATGGTTCATGGCAGCGGTGCCCACAGAGTATGAAAATGTGGGGGTACAAGGTATAAAAAGGAGCATCATACATTATGCAAGTGCTTCAAACTGTGTGATTCGACATCGGTGATCCCACAAAGCTAATATACCGAGGTATATTATTTCTGTGATATGGGTATAAAATGAGGACTTCACAAAGAAATTTACAGGAAATTAACACGTTTATTTATATATATACACCGAGAATCAATTTACTTATATCTATATATTACAAAGGTTAATCATACGATTAATTAATTACAAGATTTTCTGTCCTTCCGACAATTGGAGAAAATTAACGCTCAAAAAAATGAGTATGTAACCTCACGATAATTATCCGACGTGTACCTCCGTCTTCCTGGCGCAGAATCGATGACCCTTCTCGTTAACGGTCCTTCCTTTGTCTTCCTGATATCGTGTCCGTCCAAACGTCCGAAGCTCCAGTCGTAGGAAAAAAGGTGCCTTCTCAGTTCGTACATTTCTTTTATACCTCCCTCCATCCGGGGAATTTCTCTATCACGTGACACAGGGTAAACCAATCGGCAGAGCGTAGCTGCATGACGCGATACATGGTGAAAACCCGACACGGTTAACGGAATACAAAAATCACAAAACAATACATAAATCAAACACAATAGTCGCGTAGCACTAACTGTTGATCACATCGTGATCAAAAGTGGTTCTGGTTGCACTCAGGGTTAACTTGGCCTTGAAAACAAGAAATGGGGTTGTGGTCAACATATAATGAAGTTGCACGGGTCAATGAACAAATATCGTTCATTAGTTTCTTTTATATTTGCAGAATAGGCTAGAAGTTGCAAATTTTATGTTGTTTGATGCTTTCTTGAGAATTAGGTACAGGGCAACTGAGGTAAAAAGGGGAAAGGAGGCACATGCCCATACATTTGGACACCCCTGGTTCACAGATTAATTTACTGTATGAATGACAATTGTAACTGTTTTGTCAACTGCATGGGTAACAAACAACTCGCAACTGACGGTATACATGCAAGTCAATGTTTCTCTATTGCATACATCAACAAGTGGTAACACAAAAATTTCATGTACACCTATAGAGACTCTGCTGTACTTAGAGATCAAACTTTTAACATCTATGAAACTTTAAGACCACTACTCTAATTCAAGAATGTGCTAATTATAATTAATATTAGAATATGAATGTAATGTGTACATATCCATATACAGTATAATGTGGATTTTTATAATGAAAATGAAACAGTAATTCTAGATTAAATAATCAAATTTTTATGCTGATTGTTTTTATAAATGACAAATAAAAAAATATATGAATATTGGTTTTTATAGGTGAACATTTTCATTAATTTTTCTAATATAGTAAAACCCCACTAACTCAGACCTGCTAACACAAAGTTTGCATACCTCAGACAAATTTTTTTTGAAACAGTAATTTAAAATTTGTTTACAATATAAAAATTATAAGTAAACAAATATTTTTGAAATCCAGAAGTCTCTGCAATACCAAGTGTTATATTACTGTAGTCAGTAACTTACTAAAGACTGTACATTACTACATATTAACAAGAGAGAACAAAATAACATATAGATGTTAGTTAATTATGTATATACAGTGCTTTTGACGTGCTATAAAATGTCGTTCTCAGGCATATAATTTTCAGTTAGACCTTTTTCTGAACAAAGATTTTGAATTAAAGATAACATTAGCCTTTTAGAACAAAACCAAACTTAGAACAACAAAACATAAAGAATTTAAATTGACATGTGCATGATGAGATAGCGCATGCACCAAAAATTTTGTTGAATAGGCGTCAAGAAGGAGCTGAAGGTGATGTTTTAATCCTTTATACAAATTGACTCACATAGCAGGCAACTCAAGTGTGGGGGAATTTGCATGGATTTAGTAAAACAGTAAAGAGGGCCTCCCAAACATATACCAGACTCCTTTCATTGCAACATCTGAGCATTGCTGCATGGTCCCAGCAGGGTGTGTTGGTGTTGTAACACCATTCTAGCTAGCTTAGTGTCGCACCTGCTTGCCCTGATAGAATGTCGATGTTCGGAGGTGTGGCAAGATAACATTCTGGTTGTCGATCTTATGTAGTGGGTGTGAATACCAGATGTTGTGTTTTCCAATGGGATAGAGTAAATCCCGGACCTCTCTAGTATGGAAATAGCATCTCTGTTATTGCATAGCAACCTCCTGAGATGTCACGGAGAAACTGGTAGAAAAAGCACGTGTTGTCTAACAATACAGCAAATATGGACAGTGATGTGGTCACAAAAACGTAATGAGGGACAGACCTATTACTACATATTATACTGTCATAAAACTTTTTGAGCTCATTTCCTGTAATAATAAATTTGGCAGTAAAATTTTAGCTTATTGAAACTGTAGAGAGCTGATAGTAATAAATTATTGTATATAATATTATTGTTTTCCACATCATTGGAGGAAACACCACACCAACTTGCACTTTTATAAACTTGAACAAACTTCATCGTCTGTTAGTCTGAGTTAGTGGTGGTTTACTGTATTTTAATAACTTGTAATTAGTAATCATAATTTTTCCTAAACATTATTTATTTAGAAGTGATAATGAAAATAGTTAACAAATAATAAAATATTTAGTGTAAATAATCTTTTTAGTGGAATGCTCATGAGGGATTGATATTAAAAGTATCTTGGAATCCAAATAACAATTTGATTGTGTCTGGTGCAGAAGACTGCAGATATAAGGTAATACAATCATGAAGAAATGTCATTGAAGTATAAAATTTAATGCATAATTTCAACACAGATATGGGATTGTTATGGAAGAATACTTTATACGAGTCAAGCTAATGATTATCCCATTACGTCTGTGGCTTGGGCACCCGATGGAGAATTGTTTGCCGTAGGTTCTTTTAATACATTACGTCTCTGTGATAAAATTGGGGTATGTTTAATTTTTATACTATTTTACTGTAATTGCATATGTATTTATAATAAGATTGTTGCAGTGGTCATATTCTTTAGATAAACCTCACACTCAGAGTATATTTAGTTTGGCATGGTCTAGCGATGGCACTCAAGTAGCCGGTGCCTGTGGTAACGGTCACGTGATATTTGCGCATGTAATAGAAAGGTAAAGATGTTTAAATCTTTTTCTATTCAAAATTATTTGTGAATATTTTGAAAATTTTAATTACTTAGGCGATTGGAATGGAAGAGTTTTGAAGCTACTGTAAAAGGAAGAAAAACCATTGTGGTTAGAAATGTAAATAATGATGTAAGTGAAAATCTCGATTTTCGAGATAATATCATAAAAGTGTCACTGGAATATGGACATCTAGTAGTTATAACATCTACACAATGCTATGTTTACAGGTAAATATGCTTATAATTTTATAAAATGTTCCATTAACAGTGTCAGATATATATAAATTGCGTGCCTTACAACATTTTTCTGTGGGAGTTTGTCAAATCTTGTGTCTATGCCAACAACCTACGAACGATTCCTGATCTGAAGACCGAGATTTGATGTGCTACTGACAAAAGTAAACTGGAATTATGTAGCAGCATCATAAGCAATTTTGTGGAAAGAGTCTGTGAATACTGCTAGAGTTGTGGGGAACATTTGGCAGACACTGTCTTTCACACACAAAAATGACCTAGTACTGAAATGCGTTATAATATTACTTTATATTGAAACAAAAATATCTACAGTTGTTCAATGAATTGCGTGTTTTATTCCACAGCGAAATTCAGTACTGCCATTGGAACATCTTATATAGCTTGTAAAATAAAATTACAGCAGAGCATCGATTATCCGAATACTGATCAACCAAAACATTGGTTGATTAGTATTCGGATAATGAAAGCATCCCAGTTGGCAAATTCAAATTTCTTGCTGTGGCACTGCAGCACTTTCCCCCTCTCTGCCTACCTAAACTGTAGGCATACTTTAATGTACTACATTATGTAAGGTATGTATTTGTAAGACATGTGATACAAATTATATACAGTACAGTTTTGTGTTTAATATATTTTCCATAAATGATCAGTTATCCGAACAACCCCATTCCCAAATTGTTTGAGATAATCGATGCTCTACTATATAACACTGTAATTTGTTTCCTACTGTACAATAGCAATTTACATCATTAAATAAATTAAAAAATACAGAAGTATCTGTTCATATATTTTCTCTGCCAGTAAATAATGATTTTAATATATAAAATTGCCAATATTTTTATTTTGATCAAATTATTGATTATGCAGCTCAACAAATTTAGAACTTTTTTTGCAACATAAAAGCTGAATTCACAGATTATGGCCACAAAAAATATGCAGCTTGTACAGTTTTTTATTAGCTAGTTTATTACTTTAAACATAAAATTTATACCAAATGTAAATAAAAAAGTTTTGCAGATTTATTTTTACTACTATTTGTATTTTGATTTAATAGTACATAAATCCAAAGAAATTTTAAAAATTTACATTATTTAAATGTATCTGTTATTGTGTCACCACAAATGCAGCTCTGAATGAAGCAGTTGGGACCTTATTAGAGCTACAGACCATAGCCATAGGAGTAAAAATTCAAAGAAACCAGTGGTCTATATGACCTTTATTAAGTGGGAGTTGTGGGTTTGAGTCCTGCTTCAAGTTGATTCTTTCCTTCCAGTTTAATCTAAATTAATTAATTAAATATTATAATTTACCAATGGTCTATATGACCCTTCACAAGATATAGCCTCCAAAAATTAGCCTGTGAGATGCTTGTTAAACATGTTATAGGCTTAAGTGTGCAGCGTGACTCCAATTGTACTCTGTGTAGTGTGATTGTATCCTCAGAAGTAGTTCTTATGTCTCATAAGCTTTTAGCCATCTCTAACAAAGTGGGAAAACAGTTGATTATAGCTTTGTTTTGTGAAATAGTTCTGGATTTTTTCACTTTTAAATTTTACCCCATTTTCGAATGTCTTCAATATTCCAGATAGGCCAATTTTGGGCCTATATCTTAGAACGGGTCACATGTAAGCCATCAGTTCCTTTGACATTTTTACTCCTGTTGGCATGGTTTGCAACTCTGATAAGGTCCCAACTGCCCAATTTAGAGCTGCATTTGTACCTGAATGAGGAAATCCTTATTATTTCAAATAAATTTCAAAATAAGAATATTTTTGAATATTCAATTGCCCTTAATAAATTTTATCTGTTAATTAATAAATTAGCTCAGTTACTGACTTGTGAGAATTGCAATATTGCTGATGTGTGCTTTGGTCTCTATATCCTGGTTGAACAAACATTATTTCGACCATATTTTCTTTTACAAATAATTCAATGGTATTTTAAATCATATCTTTTTATGTATCTGTCTTCAATTCATGTAATAAACATTGTTTAATTGCTCTATTCATTGCTCTATAGATTTAGCAATACAGCAAAGATTTTCTTTTATTGTTCTCCAAATATTGTAACAATTGGATGTCAGGAATTAGCTGTGTTGAGAATTTTGTGTGTCTAAACTAAACTTTCATGAAACAAAGTTTTTACAACACATTATAATTAAAAGACAATGGGCAAGAATACATTAAAATGTTATTTGCTTTTCAGTTTTGAAAGGAGTTTATCGTAAGGTATAATTATGAAAGGTTCTAAGGAATGCTACTGTAGAATGTGATTAAAATAAAGTTATTTATGCATTTGGGCATTACTATTGTGTTGAACAAAAATTAATAAAGTCTAGTAATATATTTATTTTTCTTATGTATAAAAGCATTTGAAAATTTACAGTATATTGAGTAAAAATAAGATAAAATTTGTGAATTGAAAGAAACAAATTTGTATATAAAGTATATTATAAAATATAGAAGCTAAGTCGTCATCATTCTTCTGTCATGTCCAATCATCAGGAATAAAAAGTTTTTCTTTGCTGAGACAACCTTTTATTAGAGGCTATGCCCAGCAGGTGTAGTCCAGCAGTACTTGCAGTGCTTGTGGACTTTTTTTTAGTTGTTTATTGTCGTAATAAAATTACATGCCCTGTACTCGTCAGAGACACAACCAGGGCAGATAAACAATATATAAAGTTTACAGTAAATGTATGAAATTAATACAACATAAAATGTTTGTCGAGAGTGGACACTCTAACAAGACATGCAACATCCTTGCGTGTGATGAGAGAATACATCAAGAGGAACCTCACATGAAGACATAACTGAGACAAATGACAAGTGTCGTGTAGAGATATCCACTCCCGCACGTAACTGTAATCTACATAAAGCGAGTATCGTGCAGAGGATCGCAACAAATATAAAATAGACGTCCATACAAACATGTGCCAAGGCTGTAGCACCACACAAGAGAATGGTGACATTAACAAAAAAATGGAGCTGTGAAAAGGGGGGCACAAGTTATAAAAAAGGGCATCATATGTTATGTAAGGAGTTTCAAACTCTACGATTCCATGTCAGATCAGCGCCACCTTGTGGGGGTGCTCGAGACTAACTTGGCCTTGAAAACAAGGCATGCAATTGTGGTCAACATACAATTAAGTTGCATGGATCAATGAACAAATGTTCATTAGTTTCTTTTATATTTGCAGAATAGGCTAGAAGTCATGAATTTTCTGTTGTTTGGGGACCTCTTGGGGATTAGGAAAAGGACAACTGAGATGAAAAGGGGTGGGCACGTGCCTGGTGTAGCTTCTGAAGAAAGGTCGCTCAGCAAAGAAAAACTGTTTTATTCCTGGTGATTGGCTATAATGGAAGAATGAAGACAACCTGTCTTTATTCTTCCATTATAGTTTCTTTTATATTTTATATTATGAAATATACCTTCTGCCATTTTAATTAAACTATATTATGTTAGCAGCAGTTTTAAATACAGGTAGATAGAGCTTTTAAGTCCTTATATATTTGTGTTTGGGACCCCCAATAGAAGGATTGTCATCACATGTTAATGTAGTACTAGAAACTCAATACTATCTACAACTTCAGACCTTATATAAAAATCAAATATTGTATAATACAATCAATATCATATATAAAAGAGGTTTCACAAGTCCGTATTTGCATTGATCTTTGTGCAATTTGAGATTATTGTATTACATATATTAAAGTATGTATGAAATCTCACTTTTTATAATTACGTTATTTAATTTTTCAGTTTATTAATTACATATATTTCATACTTTAATTAGTACAAAGAATTGGAATACACCACAAATATTTGATTTAAAAGAATGCAATGTGACATTAGTTGTTCAAGCTGAAAGGTAATTTAATAAATTTTAAATAATTTCATAAATTTAAATAAAAGTTTAAATAATTACATTAGTTTTTTCCTAATTGTAGACATTTCTTGTTGATTGATGGAGGAGGCGTCTATTTACATATGTACGACGGCCGCCTTTTATGTTTGCCTAAATGGCCAGGAATGCGACCAAATGTTTTAAATAAATTCACTGTGAGTTTGAGTAATGATACGATAGCCGTGAGGGATAAGTCGGATGAGAAATGTAAGTATCAAATTATAATAATTTAATGTACAGTAGGGTCTGCTTATTGTAATTATAGATATAATTATAAAATTTGATTAATGTAACAGTGTGTTTTGGGACCTGTAATAAAATACACTTAAGAAATTTTGCATATTGTAATCAGAGTTTTGTTATAATTATTATCATCTTTGAGTAAATGTGAATTTTTAAGCTATTTATCTATTTATTCATGCTTCTATAAAGAAGGAAAATTTTTATCGTGTTAAGGAGGCTCCAAACTTTCAGTATTTGCCAATTGCTAATTAATTGTCTTTGGTTATTTGACCATATATAGTTTTTGTAGAGCATCGATTCATTGTGAGAGTTACAAATGTCGATTTGAAATTTGTTTTTTTTGATTTGGCACAATATACCAATAAGGATTGCAGCGGTGAATACTGAATATATTTGGAGTGAATTGCGAGTACATCATCTACACTGCTTGGTAATGATCAAATGTTTGCTCAGAATTTAGCAAGTACTGAATGTGTAGAGCTGCCTTTAAGTGTTTGAGATACCAAATAATTGCAATTTGTGGATTTTTCTAATAATCAATTTTATTGTTTTACTTTTACTATTAATGTGAATTGAAATTGTAGCATTTTGAGTTTAATAATAATTATTGTTTTAACATATCTTTTATTTTTAGTCAGAAAGCTCAGTACAAGCATTTCTGGTTTAATAAAATTTGATTTTTTAACAAACTCTGATGCACTTAGATTGGTACTTGCAAAACAACACTAGATGAATTACAATTAAGAAATAATTATAATAAATCCTTGTTTACTTCGCAAGGATTTATTATAATTATTAATTATACCATTTCCTTACTTTGGAAATAAAATCCAGAATTTCTGTTAATTGTTGTCTGAGCAACTCATAAAAACAGAATAACACTAGCCTAGGCGAATCCCAAAGTAATTCCAGTAAGAAGATTCTACTATTTTATTGTATAATAAGCTGTTACATTCTGTCTCAGAAGTATAAAGAAGTATATAGATATAAGAAACTTCTCATTAAATAATAAAAATAAGAGGAACAATAAGAAAGGAAAATTATTCTTGAATATATATATAAGAAAATAACCTAGTCCATTGTGCAGATCCTGAAATTTAACTATTAGAATTTTGTGATATACTATAAATTTCAATTTTGGTATCTGATTATAAATCAACTTTTTACAAAGACCTATTATTGATGCAATTTCAGGCACAGAAAGACCATCACTCTTGAGTTTCCATATTAAGCCTGCTTCATGTATTGAGATCTGTTTTTATGTTACATATTGGAAACTATTGCTAGCTGTTTAATTTTCATAACAAAATGAGTTAATCCATTTATTATGCAAATTTGATTGTTCTTTATGCAGTTGTTTGTTTTTATTTACTCAATGTTAAGTAAAATCTGTATATTTTGAGACAGTTGCTTTTGCAGGTTTTATGTAGTTGATTATATGTTTGTTTGTATATGGCAATGTGATGTATATATGATTTCCAAGGGGTATGCCTCTTGAGTGAACTTTCAATGGGAAACTGACCCCTATTTCGGTGGTACAGATGGGAAAAAAATTCAGAAAACTTCATGTGGCCATTGCATTGGCAAGGCACAAACCCACAAGTAACTATCACTGTTTGTTGATTCTATCCACTTGGCCAATGGTCGGTTGCTTATAATTATCAGGTTTTTTAATCTCATATTATTTGATTTTTGCACATCCAATTTATAAACTTTTGAGACACTAAAAATAAATAAAATTATAGTTTAAACTTTCAAAATTCATATTAATTGCATATAATTTATTTTATTTAGTGATCTATTTATTTGATACACAAAATGGAAAAATTATTGGTGACGGTAAACCATTAATACATAAGGTAAATATTATTATGAAAGTGATTATGTAGTTTTATTAAGAATTTTCTGATGATAAAAAGAAAGTAAAATTTACTTTATTTAACATTGCAGATGGAAGTGATGATTGTTGCTTTAGATCAAAGTGGACCACCAATGGAAAGAAAATTAGCTATAGTAGATAAAAATCACGATTTATATTTGATTGCCGTAAGATTGTCTTCGGGAAGAAGTTCAAAACAGATTAAACTAGGTGAATTTTATAAGATTTTTAAATGTCAGTCGTTATTAAATGTAATGTATTAATTCCATAAATCTTCATGTGTAGGTACAATGATTAATTCTATTATGTGGAATGACGGTGCCAATATTTTAGTAGCACTACAGGACGGAAAACTGGCAACTTGGTATTATCCCGCAGCCGGATTTGTCGATCGAACTTTAATGCAGTACACTTTAGTAGAAAAAGATACAAGGTAATAGAAGATTTACAGTTTTACAAGTGTTTGTTAACAGCTGAAATCAATAAATAAATTAAAATGGAATAAGTTAGTACAAATTATATTAATTATAATAAATAGCAACATTTTGTGAATGGTGAGTAGATCAGTATTGCAATATAATGCAATATAATACCATTATCAAGATATATATAAGTGCTTTGGAAATTGATATTGGATAATATAGAATCTGTGTTAAACTAAAATTACTGACTTCTTTATTACAAGATAAAATCACCTATAAACAATTTCTATGCATTTTTCAGCTTCAACTCATTTTTGGAACTCCACACACACACACACATCAGACTTTAGAATACAATCAAACAACAGATGCATGTAGAATTTTTGTTTAAACCTGACAGAGTTTAACATTTCACAATATGCATTTTCCTCTAAAGTTGTGCTCACAAAGCTCAAAACACTTCAGAACTAGTCATATGTAATTTTGTACTACAGTAAAACAGTTTGTGAAATTGTTAGGAAATTGGATATTACTTTCAAATGATTGTTAAACATTAAATTTACTATAAAATTATCATTTAGTGACTGACGCTTGGGTTAAGTTAATAAAATATTTATTACATATATTCATCTAGCCAAATTAGTTTTAAAATAAAAGTAACTAGTCACTTGTAAAACTACATTCTCATCACTAGCAAAAAATAATATGTAGTTACATACAATCATTGTTTAGATATCAGAGTAATAATTACAGATTGTAATTAAAACAAAGTTGCAATTATTAGTTTAACAGTGGATGAAATGATTAATGTATAATATTATCTCTTTATTATATGATGGATATTTTTTAAATAAGGTCCATTTTTTAATAAGAAGAAAAATACTGTAAATATCATTAAAATATATTTTTTCCCATATTCTACATAATTCCCATTTTTGTTCAAACATTTGTCGTACCACTCAACAAGTTTTTGAATTCCAACTTCAAAGAAATCTGCCACCTGTGAAAAAGCCCAATCTATGACTGCAGTTTTCATTTCTTTGTTGTTGATGAACCGTTGACCACGAAACAACTTTAAGTATCGAAACAAGTGAAAATCACTGGTTGCAAGGTCTGGACTGTAAGATGGATGATGCAGTTGTTCCTATCCAAAAGAACTGATTAGATCTTGTGTTTCTGCAGAAACATGTGGCCTTGCATTTCATGAAGCAGTAATGGAGCATAATTCAGTTTCTCCGAAACAATGGTATATAAAACTGATTTTTAAACCTGTGGAAATTCAATTGATAAAATTGAAATCGTGAATCGTCGGTCCTGTCGAATTTTGTTATCCACATCACAAACCAAATCTTCAGAAATCGGAGAGGGTCAGCCAGGGTGTGGCTCATCATGCACATTAACCTGCCTGTCCTTGAACATTCTCAACCACTTTGGAATTTTACTGTCACTCATACCATTATCACAGCAAACTTCACAAATCTGACGGTGAATTTCCGCTGCTGCCAAGTTTCTTGCACTCAAGAATCGAATAACAGATCGTATCTCACGGTCAGCGGATGACTCAGTTTTCTTAAACATTATAAACTTTTACAGCTCGGCACACAGAAACGATACGGCTGCAAATGGTGTCTAAAGGTGCGCAAAGCAAGCTTGGAGCAGACTCACATACGCACTGCCGCGATCGCATGTCATTCTCACTCTCATTTACAAATGGACCTTATTTCAAAAATAGCCCTCGTACTTAAAACAATGTTATAATATAGTAACAATTATAAGTATCAAGAATTTAGAAGATTGTAGGAAGCATTGATAGAAAAAACAAAAAAATATTTATATAATTTAATGAAAACAAGCTCGATATATCTTTTAAACAATTTGTATTTTATGTTAGTATTAAATGTTTGTACTGATATAAAACTTTCTTTCTGACAGTGATTTTGGAAAAAATCCCCAGATAATCAGTTTTCATGGCACGCACGTGAATATAAGAAGAGCAGACGGTTCTCTAGTTTCTGCAACAGTTTCGCCATATCCGGCGATACTTCACGGATACGTTTCTTTGCACCATTGGGATGATGCCGTCCGTCTCTGTAGATTTGTTAAGGTGAATAAAGAATATTTTAACTAATTTTAAATATTTATCTTTGTTGCAACTTTTGATTAAGTTGTTGTTACAGGATGATGCTCTGTGGGCTTGCTTAGCTGCAATGGCCACCGCTGCCAGAGATCTCAATACTGCCGAAGTTGCTTACGCTGCTATCGACGAAGTAATGCATTACATTTTTCCTCACTAATTTTTTCTTCCACGTAACTTACGTATTCTTATACTTCTCAGGCCGACAAAGTTCAATACATCCAGTACGTAAAGAATTTACCAATGAAAGAAATGCAGAATGCCGAGATGGCTTTACTCTGCGGAAACATCAAGGAAGCCGAAACCATATTGCTTCAGGCAGGATTAATACTCAGAGCTATTATTGTTAATTTAGAAACATACAATTGGGAGAAGTAAGTTTTTCCTTTCTTGGTGTTAAATTTATATAATTCAAATTTTAAGAGGTTACATTCTCTTTTATTATCAGAGCACTAGATCTGGCTTTAAAACACAAGTCTCATTTGGATGTAGTCATTGGATTCAGAAATAAGCATTTAGAAAGATTTGAAAGAAAGGAGACAAATAAGCGATTTCTTCAATATTCAAAAGACGTAAAGTTCCTTTTGGTAGATAGGACGGCACAAAAGTTACTTAACAAGATGTGTGGCGTGTTTGCAGTGGCTTAGCGAGGGGGGTGCAAGGGGGTCTATCATGCACTGGGCGCCACTCGCAGAGGGACGCCCAAATAGTCTCCAAGACAAACTATACGTGTTTCCGGAGGGAGAAGAGGGGGCACCGAATAAAGTGTCGTGCCCCGGGCACCAGTTATGTTCTCTATGCCACTGTGTGTTTGAGTGCCCTTTTGAATAAGAATTACAAAGTACATTTTAGTACAAAATAAGACAACTGTTTGACGGTTGACTGACTTCTGTGCCACCCTATATATTTAGATTTGTGTTAAGCTATGACCCAAAATGCATAACCGTTACATTGTATAATTAATTTTTACAGGTCGAAGTCGATTGGAATAAAATTAATGCTAAGATTGAAGACGAATTAAACAGAAGTAGATAATCTTGCATTGATTAAGTTAATTCTTGACACTGTAATAAAATTATTTTACATAGATATAGTAAAAATAATATACTTGTTTACAATTTTTTATTGTTTGTTTTGAAATAGAAAATGATAATAAATTGCAGATATTTTCAATATTGTAACTTATTTCCCTATTTAGCTGAGGGGAGGGGCATTGTTATTCACATTAATGATTGTCTAAGGAATAAGTAATCGTTTCTGTGTTTGGCACGGGAGTTGTTGCCTAGCAAGCAGTTAGACAAGAACTGATTCTTCATTTTATTAGTTTCAGTTTAATGCGTAGTAGAGCATCAAATGTATTATAGTATGAATAAAATGATAGTTTTCCAATTATTGAAGCCTATCAAACAACTCTCAATTGTAGAATTTTTACTCTTGAAAATGTATGTCTCAGAGAAATTCGTAGTAGTTTTGGTGTTGGAACTGAAGACAAAGTTAATTAACTTTGTCTTCAGTTATGTTGCAACATAACAATTTAGACATCACACCAATATTTTCCATCAGAATCCATACGGAAACTTTGGTTTGAAGTTCACCGGTCCAGATTCGGTGACCTCGGACTTCTAGTTGTTTCTTATTCTCGAGAGACATCTCTTCGGCATTCGCCTGCGACAAAGACGTCGAAACCACCACGAGAAAACGATTCCGCGAACAATCCGACAATTTCGACAAATGCCAGACCAAAAAACTAGTCAAACATTGTCATATCTATAGAGGGGACCACATAGAGAAATGAAAAGCATTTCTAATTTAATTAACATTAAACTCTGTTCTTTTGATTTCAGTTTGATATCAGAACACAGCTCGTACATGCAGAAATCACTTATCAAATGCCCCTTGTAAAAATCAATTATTAGATCTATCACATTAATTCTGCATTCAGTGCACACAGAAAAGCATTGGTGCAGTCCCCATCCACTCTTTTATAAGACAAATTGTAAAGTCAGAAGATAAAATAAATACACAGTAATTATTAAAAACACGATTCCTAAGTATTACGTTTATAACAATATATGAAATTAATGCAAACAGAAATCTATACACAGATGTAATATTACATTACGTGGTAAATTGTAAAAATATAAAACAGTTTACTAGTATACAGTATACAGTATACAGTATCGGTAAAATGAAACAAACAAGAAAATTAAGCAATGGACATAAATATTGTTCTTAATATTTATGTTTAAGCAATAAAAAATGGAAAAATTCTAACTCCGATAATTGATATCATTCAAAATATTTACAAACCAATAACAAGATAAATAAGATATGAAATGTAACAGTAACATTAAGAAATATTATTTTGTATAGTATATGAAATGCATCTGAAATTCTGTAAATCTTAATTTAGCCACGAAAATTCAAAGCTAATTTTCCCGTTCACAAGATTTTACACGAATTACATTTCAATTTTTAATTTCCCTTTGCACATTGCAAAATTTCGTTTGGTAATGAGCTCAAAATGATGTTGCAACAAGGAAATTGAAACCAATTAACGACCAATTACGTGTTTAGACTGTATGACTCGTAAGTTTCTTTCCTTACATACAGAAATTACTTTTAATATTAGTTTTTTAAATATATTTGTTTCGTAACAAACTTAATCCTTATCAGACAGAGTTTCCGGATGAATTTCTAAGAATATTTTTACATCTTCCACACCCTTCTATCCGTGATGACGTCTCCCGAAAACTGACAACTAGGATAATTAATGAAGATCGCAACTCATAAACGATTTAAGCACATTCAGCAAAACTCTGTTATAAGTGTCTAAAGTACGCAACAGACGTTAGCAGTTGGGGAAGTTCACACGGACGTTGACTGTTGAGTAACGGGAATTACGTGGAATTTTGCTACAACTTGACTATAAATAGTCGAAGTTTACGATGAAATTTATAGCGCCCAGCAACAGAATGAAAACTTCACTCATTTATCACTTCATCCAATTTGTTCTGCTTTTCTTGGCATTAGGTAAGGACATTTGTGCTTTTTCTTGTTAGATATTTGGTAAACAGAAGAGCGTAACGGAAAAATGTGATTAATTTATTATAGTTATGCGTACGGAAGCTAACGTAATAGCAGACGTGTGCTTCGATGACCAAGACTGCAAAAGAAGTTGCCAACTTCCGAATTATTTTTCTGGAAATTGTGTAGGAGGAGAATGTTACTGTTACTGAAACGATTACTATCCGAAAATAAACGTTATTAATGCAATTATTATGGCGTCTACGAGTAATCGATCGCCATTTTTATCGTAATTACGCCTTCAAAGTGGCAGGTCGTGTCAATTGAAAAACACAGCTGCGCTAAGGTACAGTACGTTCGTACATTGGGTTCGTGGACTACTTAGAGGGGCAAACGGGGCACTTGTTCCTCCCGGGGATGGAGTGAAACATTCCACATATTACAATCGTTAAAAGTAATGGAGATATGTAACTTTACACTCTCGGCCATGGGACACTTTATCTGTCTTTTTTATATTCACGCAATACTATATTCTGTAATGTATTTAAGGGAAAAACCCCCAAAATTAAATAATTAGGTCTACATAAAAATTTATTGATGTAATTATTTGTTTCCAAGCTTTACCCCCGCGGAAAGTTCTCTGCAGACCTTTGACTAGGTTCGGACATTTTGATAAGTTTGGTACATTTGTCTCGTCGTTGACGACGTTTCGAACTAAAGTGTAACGAAATTCGCGAAGAAAATGGTGTGTGGCGAAATTGACGGATATAAAATATGTATTGAAAGATGAATCGATACAAACAACTGCCCAGGTCAGGCAATGCGAGAAAAAATTTCGGAGAAGACTGCAATAGAAACATTTACCACTTCGATTACGGCCATTTTGTTGTAAACGAATCAACTTCCCGCGAAAGAAAAAATAACGATGACGTCATTTTCGTTTAACTCGTCCGAATTTACGAACCTGTAATATTAATCCCGTCTAAACCAATGATGAGCAACGTTTTCTGGATGCGGCCAAGAATGAATTTCCCATGCTTCGGGCGGGCCAGGGACACTTTCTTATAGAGTTGTACGCTTTAGGCCCGATAAGTACCAACATCCTCCAAAATCGCCGATACACTAGATCAGGGATGGGCAATTTTCTATGTAAGGGACGCATTTCAAAACTTTTCAACTAACGCGGGCCGCATACAAGAGAAAAGAGAGAAAAAAATGCCAGTAAATCACAATTCTTTATTCGTATATAATTATAAATTAGCACAGATATACTTAATTTACCTTCTGGAACTGATGTAAACGTCATATATCGGAAATATTTGGTTAAATATTAGTCACTGCTAGTTTTAAATTAGTTTTGACGTGTCTGTTAGCCGGTTTCTTGTTTTAATTTTTACTGAATTCATTGCGGAAAAACTATTCGCATACATGAGTTGTAGGAAATAACGTTTGAATTTTTGCTGCATACTTCTCTAAGCTAGAAAATTGATTTACGTATTCAAATTTTATGCGACGCGGGTCGCGGGTTGCCCATTCCTGCACTAGATGTTAAAGGTAAAACAAGTTACATAGTTTATTCTCATTTTTTGACTAGTCAAGTTTGAATGATCATTGATACGAATATCAGCTTAAGTAGGATCGCCTAATGGCACGTGGCAGAAAACGAAATAATGAAATTACGTTGTTAAAATCACGGCAGGGAAAATTATGATAATGCGCCAGCCGGTTGCTTAAGACAGATATAAAGTAAGAACAAATTACAAACAACATAACGACTAACCCATTACAAAGCTATAACAACCACAAGAGCCGAATTATCGGGCTAGAGTTGGCTATAATAAATAAATAATTAATGAGACAATTTGGCACTAGAGCTTGGCGTTAGGCGCCATCTCTTACTAAACTTAATAATTATAATTAAATTAATGATTTGGAACTGGAGGAAAAGAAATCGGCCCGAAGCGGGACTCGAACCCGCAACTTCTGCTATTCCGTGCAGACACGTTACCAGTTACACTACCCGGACCTTCAGTCCGATCGCCTCCTCCAGTATATATAAGCTAACACGACGACCATCGACGGTCATTACAATGCCGGCTGGGGACACATCAAGTGCCCACGTCCTCCCAAGGCACTCAACCGGCCATCGCAACCCCGGCAAGGCGTATAAATATAAATAAATAAAACCAATAGCCAACTCTAGCCCGATAATTCAAAAACAAATAGCCAACTCTAGCCCGATAATTCGGCTCTTGTGGTTGTATAGCTTTGTAACGGGTTAGTCGTTATTTATTTATATTTATACGCCTTGCCGGGGTTGCGATGGCCGGTTGAGTGCCTTGGGAGGACGTGGGCACTTGATGTGTCCCCAACCGGCATTGTAATGACCGTCGATGGTCGTCGTGTTAGCTTATATATACTGGAGGAGGCGATCGGACTGAAGGTCCGGGTAGTGTAACTGGTAACGTGTCTGCACGGATAGCAGAAGTTGCGGGTTCGAGTCCCGCTTCGGGCCGATTTCTTTTCCTCCAGTTCCAAATTATTAAAATTATTAATTTAATTTAATTATAATTATTAAGTTTAGTAAGAGATGGCGCCTAACGCCAAGCTCTAGTGCCAAATTGTCTCATTAATTATTTATTTATTATAGCCAACTCTAGCCCGATAATTCGGCTCTTGTGGTTGTATAGAAAGAAACAAATTACAAACAACATTGCCGGATAGACAGAACGTATCGGGAAGACTTTCCGATAAAATTCCCTAAAGTACTACGAATACAATAGATAAAAAGCTGGTAAGGCCTCTCGCATCACTTTTCCCGTTTTTAAATTAAGACGAGGTTAAGGGGCTCAAATAGAAAGTCCGACGATTTTCAATTATAGTACGATATAAAATTTAGATACCAATAAGAGCTGAAAAAAAATAATTTTGACGGATAAATTTCTGTTTTTTTCAAAAAGTATTTTAAAATTACTTGTGGCGCCATCTGTTATGAGATTTTATTAAGCAGTAATTTTTATATTACTAATTATTATGAAAATGCAAAGGCGTATAGATGAATTATTAAAGAAATTTTAAATGCCAATAACGAGTAAAAGTTTATTATGTAACCCCACTCTAAATACGAGTATAACACTTGATCTTCTTAGCTCCCCCCTCTCGACTTGTGTGGATAAAACCACACGAGTCAAGAGGATTGGTCGTGGATTTTCCCCTGGTTAACGGACTGGCCATATGGACTTTACCGGGTTTTCTTCACATTAGTGACACCTAATTAGGTGTCAGTTTCCCATAAAAGACCTCCCCGGAGGCATTTTCTCCTCGGCAGATCGCGTTTCCTTACACCAATAAAATCAAATCCTCTTGACTTGTAATCTCCAAACTGTAATAACATCAATTCCCCATATATATAGAAAGAATTTTGCCAAGTTTCAAAAGTTTTGGTTCATTTAGTCAAAGTACACACGCAGTTATTCACAATTTTGTAAGGATGTTTTTTTTTTTTACATTTCTGAGTTTCTTGCAGTGTCAAAACGTGGAGAAATGCAAAATTTGACCGATTACCATATTTTCTTCAGGTTATATGCTATAACAACCAGGAGTATAAAATTTTAATTTCAATACACGTTAGGCACTAGATAGTTGCTTCTTATTCCTATCTTATCGTCGCTTCTTTCGATGAGTTATTGAATTTTTATTCATAATTTGACAATATGAAGATTAGTATTGGTATACAGTGAAACCTGTATTAACCGGAATTTATACGACGTTATTGGTTTTGACAAAGCCAACTGGTATTTGTGTATCAAGGACCGGTGTATTACTCTGTTGCAAGGTATTTCAACTGCATTACAATAATTTCCTAAATCCTCACTTAAGAACCTACGTAAACGGCCTTCCTCAATTGCCCAACGATGATCGCATAATGGTATATAGATCGACTTATTTCGTGATGTAACTTCTCGAGATTTTCAATATACTAATTTATCAGTTACCAGTATTAATCAAATTGTTCTCCAATACTTGGCAGTAGACAGTTACTAACTACAATGTACCAGGCAAATTAACGGCATCGTGTTATTTTATTCTCATCGGCGTTGTTATCTGCGCGGTAATTATCGTATTTGTACGATTATTTCAGGTGCCCTACGATGTACGATTATTTCAGAAATAAGCCTTAATCCCGAATCAACTGTTAATTACTGAAAATAAAGGAATTTGCAATAAACATTGTTATACGTGTCGTCCTCGTGCCTTTTTCTTAGCTAGAAAACTTCTAAATTGTCGGACGAAGGCCTTATAATTAAGAATATACAGTAGTAGCCAATCTAACTCGTAAGTAAATTACATTGCTACTGCGATATTCTCAATTATAAGGCGCACCTTTTTCATACTTTTTGGGGCTGCTAACTGCTATACTTTCAGACCCACTGATAAAATGATAACATGCTCAAATTTATGTGCAAAAAACCTTTGTACAAATAAACTTTCTGTCGAAATGCCATTATGCTTCTACTTGTAAAAAATATATGTAGGCCTACTAGATTTATACATTTTATTACAGAGTAGTTTCCATCTAATGAGCTGTCTGGAACTAAAACTCTTCTTTAACATAGGACAGCGGTTAAACTAGTGGTCGTGACTACTTGAGGGGATGGACTAAAAATTTTGAAAATAGATTTACGCATATGAAGAATGTACGGTAATAAAGGAATGTGTTACATACTGTTAACAATATTTGTTATGTTGAAATTGTATTAAAAAATCTAGCAGAGTTACGGAACTTTTCCGGCTTTTATGAGATTTTATTTAAAAATAACTTTTGTATTATTAATCAAAATAAATAACTGAAATTGTATTTGGCGCCATCTATTATGAGATTTTGTTATAAAAGTTTTATATATCTATACTAATATATAAAGAGGTAACTAAGTTTCGTTGTAACAGGTAATCTCCGAATCTACTCATCCGATTTCAAAAATTCTTTCACCAATATTTAGAATGGACCTTCAGGGTGGACATAGGCTATATATTATTCCGTTAAACATTCATATAAATTAAAAGATATCATCTAGGATTAAGGCTTTTATGTCCAACAGATGGCGCTAACTCCGACGACCTAAGTTTGCTTTTCTGCGAGGCATTATGCCTTTCTGTGAGAATGGACTAAAGCAGATCATTTTCTATCTATCTATATAAATAAAATATAACGTTCGTTTGTTCCTACCAATTCCTTTGAAATTTTGACGCGACATTGCATTCAAATACGCACGTGTTTTTATATAATATACGTGTCGAAATTCCCCACCCACCGGGGGAGATGGACGGGATTAAGGCTTACCGTAAAGAACTCGGCTTCTATTATACTATTTTAGATGCGGTTTTTTTTTGCGTTTTAATAGGGTACGTCAACAGAATATACACTAAAAAGGTATTTTCCGATATTCCCCCGCGGGGAGAGGGACAGGAATAAGACTTACTATAAAGAACTCTGCTTCTATTTATACTATTTTAGATGCGGTTTTTTGCTGTTTTGATTGCGTTTTAATAGGGTTCGTCAAGAGAATGTACACTAAGAAGGAATTTTTTAAAATTCCCCCCACGGGGGAAGTTTTATACATTTATAATAAATACATTTTGAGCCACAACAACGCGTGGCCGAGTCTGCTAGTTTGTAATAATTATAAAGTAGCGAAAGTCTTAATTTTGAGGAAAGGTATAAATTTTCTAAAACTCGTAACAAACTTTTCAACGCATTTTCTAAAACTTTCATTAAGTCCAACCATACCGAGATATGACACACGACCCCATTTATCTCCCCCCTTTCGACCTTTAACCACCAAAATTTAATAGCATCAATGGCGCTCATATACAAGCCACCATGTCAAATTTCATTGTCTTAATCTTCGCCCCATTCTGAGATATTAAATGAAATAGAAGTCAACACAGACCCATACATGCTTAACCAAGGAATTTTTTTTGTCGTTTGTACGTTTTTGGGTTCGGAGGGTCTCAAAATATGGAGATTTGAAAAAAACTCGAATAGTTAAATTTGACAGGCGACAATTGTCATTGCGACCATTTCGCAATAAAATAATTGTTCATTATGTATACATGACTGCCGAGAAAGTAAAACGTAGATTTTAGATTATACCCATTCACAAGTTCGTTTTGCCCCATATATTATGAAGGGAAATCATAAAAACTCCATTGTAAAATGGGGTTTAAACAATCTTTTGTTGTAAGATCGGGTGGCAGATAAAAAGTTTGAAATTCTGACATAAGAGGAACCAGTTAATATTTCTACGGATAGAGGGCGTAAGTGTAATGGATCGAAACCAAAATCTGTATAAGAAAGTCAGGACACGCTCCCGTGATTCTATGCGGCAGCGGCCATTTTGGGTCTTATCGATAGAGCTTACTACACATGGTTCCTGCGCGATTCGACTATTATTACGTATATACGTATTCAAAACGTTAAACAATGGGTTATTATGTGGCACCTAATTGTAAAAGTAAGTCTACCGACGTTCGATTGTTTAGATTTCCTGCAGATGAACAGAGGAAAGCGAAATGGGTAATTCATAAGCTTGTAAGAGAGTCAAAAATAATTACAGTACTTGTAATAATTGCATACAATTTATTTGTACCGTAGAACCTTCTATAACATTACCTCATGAATGGACCACTACTCTAAGTAAAGGTAATTTGGTTCATCCAACAGAGATGGCATTCAACGTTGTTTGGGAAAGTGAAAAAAACATTTAGAAAGCATATTAATTCATTCCTAAACAGAAAATTTAAAGGAAAATCTGTTAAAACTCACTTCAAGGTTGGTAACTCATGTGATACAAAGTTCTTGTCAACACAATATCAAAGATTTGCTAATCTCAACTTTTCTGTTAGTGACATTACATATTTTGGCCAGAGATATGAACAGTACTTTGAATGTAAAAAAAACTGTACGGAAGCAAAAGCTCATTTACGCGTACTTCTGCTGACTTCCGAAAATAGTGTTTTATTATATTTGTGTTTACAGAGAAAGAAGTTATGTCTCAAATAAGCTCTGTTAAAAATATCATTAAATTGTGTTTAATATTATCCTTTTTGATTAAATTTTATGTAATCAGGAAAATATGACGTTTAAGCCTTTGTAAAGCCAAAAATGTTCATTAATTAAACATTAGTCCAGTATTTATTTTTTAATGCATTAATATTGTATTGGTAAATGCTTTAAAAATAAAATGTTGGATAACTTCATTGTATATTCTTTACCATACTTTAAATTTTCTTTTATGTTATTGCATTATTTTACGAAGTGCCTATATACGTAATTGCATCAGTTTTAGCACCTATTTAATTAGTTTCAATCACGACAGCAAATGATATAGATGATTGTTTCTTTTAAACTATTTGATCGAAAAGTTACATAAAATTGGGGTTGCGTAATCATCCAAAATTTTATTTTTGACTAGAAATCACCGTATTTATGCTCGTAGAAGTTTGCTTAAAACATGCGACTCAAAAAACCTCAAAAGGGTGGCTCAAGAAGTAGGTCACGCGTGTCCTGACCTTCTTATATAGACCTTAATCTTTAAGTGAAATACAGTACTATATTGTTACAGGGCATATACGATAATTTCATTTGGTAATGTTGGCAACCGTTGTTCTCAGTGTTTTGAACGATTTACGTCGGTTGCTTATTCTCGAGAACTCGATTCATAAAGTATACGATTTTACCCTCAATTAAGTAAATTCCCAAGTTGAAATTTTTAAGTTATTGTAGGTATAAGGTAATGTTTACTATTGCATAAGTATGCAAATTAAATTGACCAAATTGTTTCATCCTCTGCATTTTTTACCGCAACTTGATTCAGAACGAAAACCAATTCAAAACGTATAAAGTTCATTTTATTAATCATTTCAAACAATATTAATGCTTACACACAAGGAATGATTGCAAAAAACATGTGCTAAACAATTGATGTTGGTGCGCTGTATATTACGACACAACAAAAGATTTGAATACTTTCACGTTACTTATTACAACTTTAGGACAACATATCAAACGTGGTGAACTGTAATGCTTATTAAGTGCTTTTTATCATTCCACAACATATTTTTAATTTTTACGGATAGCGTATTATATAATGATGTATTACTTAATGTAATTGATGCAGACAAAAACTACGCTACTCGTGTAATAATTGTATTTATCTAAATGATCACTATCAACCTGTGCAATATTTTATTTTGAAATAACTATAAAATTCCATAAGAAAAGTGAGATTATTAGAGTACGTGTGTTTCTTTACAACGTTAGTGTCGAAGTACCACAACGACGCGAAGACTTTCGTAGATCGAAAACAATAGAAAATGCGGAATGGAACGCTTCGCTCGCCTGAAATGTTTAAAGATTATAAAGCGTGGAATTGAAATTTACTCATAATTTCAAAAATTCATACCTTTAAGAGGCTTTTTCTGGTGATGACAAAGAAATCGCCACAGGTCATGCCGAGAGGAAACTTTCCGAATCTCTTCATGAAATTCAGTATCTGCGTGAAAATATCATATTTAATAGGCAGAACATTTAAACACAGTAATTACGAATGTGTGAAATGATTACTTTTAACTTCTTAGTGATGCAGATTTGCAGATAACTAAATTTCCCGATTTCTTGAAACGATCCGTAGGCCTAAACATGAAAATGATGTCAGTGAAATTTTAAGTTTCATAAAAGAATATATTATTCTAACTATTAAAAATAAAATACGTCTCTATTATTTAGGTCTAGTAGTAAACATAACAGAATGTTGTCTGCAGATATGCATTTACGTTCGATTAATACTTTCTTTGGCTCTGGTGGTGTTAATTAAGGTTACCTTCAAGTGGCACTTCCGTTCACTGGATTAATTATGACACGAATTAAGGACAACCCAGGCGCTGCTATTACATATAATTAAAATAGTAGCATATAGGAACCGATTAAATCAGGGATATCAAACTAGCACCCCCGATGTGATTTTTCTGAAATTAAATAAAACGGCTTACAGCTCAAAATTAACTGATAAACGTCTATCTGCCATAATGAAGATTGTTTTCAGTCTTGGAACCAGGAGGAGGAAGATAATGCTGGCAAATTTCCAGTGAAAACAATTTTAGTTTTATAAATATGTACATTAAATGAAATAAATGTTTAAATAAAAGCAATTTTATAGAAATTATATATTGTTGAGTTGAATTCATTGAACTACATAATGTGTTTTAATTGCCCTATCTATATTCCGGCCATTGGCGTAGCGTGGGTGTCAGCCGCCTGGGGCGGAGGAAAATTTCGCCGCCCCTTATTTAGGTATTATTATTATTTATTGTGAAATTTTGACGCTTTCTTAAAGTGCCGCCCCCACTACGCTACGCCACTGATTCTGGCATTCTCACGTCAAATTAAAATTTTAAGAAAATTTGTAAATGCAATGTAGTCCGCGTGAATCTTACAGTCGCGTTAATGGCCCGTCGTTTAAATGAATTTGACACACCTGGGTTAAACGAAAGGATAAATACTCTAAGCAAGATGCAAGGCGAAAATACTTACAACAGATGAAAACGGTGGAGATGGTGTAGAAATAGTAAAGCGATCCAATATTGCCGCCGATAAACAAAGCTATTGATATTGAAATGTCAGAATTTCTAGACGTCACGATAATATTGAGCAGAATGGCAAATAACCAGATGAATAAAGTGTATATTAAAAATATCGAACTTTTATAACAGTCGTTCAAGCGATAAAGCTGTTCCATTAATTCTGCATATTTTAAAATTATTATTTCTAATTCTGCATACGCTCGATTACTTTTAACATTCTGTAATTCTTCACACAATGCTATAAAACGGTCTTTAATAATGGTTACGATTACGAAGAATAACATGGCATTAACTGTCGAATAACCAAACATGTAACAATCATTCGTTATCATGAATGTGGTGCAGATCAGCGCCATCGTTCCTCCCTCCGCTTTGTAAATATTGAAATATCTTTTTGTAATTATTTGAGACGATTGGCAAATTATAGTATTGATAACCAATGTCAATTGCAATTTCAGTACGATATTGATGATGTTTTCTATTTTGTACTTTTCTTCGGCATGACTCGTCTGCATTGAGAAAATAAGCAACTTGCGGCGGGTGATAGAAAATACGACGGAGCACACGAAGGTAAGAATAACTACTGATATCAGATAAGTGAATTTAACTTCTGAAAATTCGTTCAACCACGATTCGCAAGGTATTCGGATTGTACTGTCATAAAACAGTATCATCAGAATGTACATAATGGCGTTGATCCACATTATGAATTCCATGATCTGAGAATAAAATTTCCACATTCTGTTGGATCGTGAAGGCAAATGAGAACAAGTTGCCAAACTTTCGCTTCCATAAAATCGAATAATTTCGCAGAGAGGATCGATTGTGCATCGGATACAGAACATTTCCTGGTCTTCCATCTCGGAAAATTTTTACCGTTCCTGTTTAAGGAAACTACTAACTGATTACTACATTTACTCCTGTCATAAAATGGGAATTATTTTATGCTGTTTACACATTCTATTTGTATGCGTCATGCTAGTGTTTGTTTTGTATAAGATGTGTTTTCTTGAATTACTCAAAATATGTGAAATATTCATGTACTTTACCGTTGCATAATTTATAAGATTTATAGTAAAGTTAAAAATGCACTTATCGAATGATTTATTACTTAAAATCGTTGGGTATTTATTACTTAAAATCGTAAAACTTACATTCAGAGATGTACATATTTTATCTTTTATTTTTCCAGTTGTTATGTACATGTTACTGTTAAATTCTATAATCTGTTATTCTATAGAAAACCTTGTTATTTCATATTATACCTAAACAGGCTCGTTAAAGTGAATGATATTCTAACATTCTATACTTTAACTAGGTATTATATAAAATAACGATCATCGCTTTGCTAAAGTATAGAATAAAAATTGTTTTTGTTTAGGTCAGGGAATGATATCAATGATGAAGATAACGAGTTGGAGCCATCTTAACCAACGGTGTTGTAGTCCATTCAAGTTATTAGTTCAATTTGTCAATATTTTTTATCTTTCAGTTTCCAGACTTTGAGTGTTGGCTGGTATTCTATTTTCTCCTTTTCATTTGTTTTTTCCTCTATGTGATGTCCAAAGTCAAAAGTTTCTGCCGTTTAACTACGTCCTCTCTTATGATCTCCTTACAGTCTTTGACTCTGCTGCTATCCTTACTTGACATTAAGAAATAAACTACCCGATTAGATCTTCCTCCAGCCTTGTATGACACCACATGGTCTTCTCTGTTGGTAAATTGTGTTTCCAATTTTAACTCGTTTTCCCGATATTTTTATTATCGCTTCTCCTTCCTCATTTCCGTTTTCTTGTCCCATTCCTCCATTTACTCTTTCTCTTTCTCTCTGAATTTCTACTATTTCTCCTATATAATTATTTAAATACTTATACAAAAAATAATTTTAAAAATTTAAGTAGAAAAATTTTACAATTGTTTGAGCACCGAACAAAACTAAAAAGAAAAACTTTACTAAACACGGATGTCACCTAACGTCTATCTCTAGTACCAAATTACTTAGTATCTAATCATTAATAGTGGTTTATAGCCCGATTGTTTAAGAACTGATAACTTAAATGGTCTACAACACTGGTTGGGATGGCTCCAATCTTTGTTATGTTCATCATTGATATCATTCTCTGACTTTTATAAACAAAAACAATTTTTATTCCATACTTTAACGAAGCCGCGATCGTTATTTTATGTAATACCTAGTTAAAGTATAGAATGAATATTATACACTTTAACGAGCCAGTTTAGGTATTCTATAAAATAACAAGGTTTTCTATAGAATAACAGATTATAGAATTTAATGGTAACGTATACATAACAGCTGGAAAAACATAAGATAAAATATGTACATGTGCGATGTTTTTGTCTGCACTATATACAAAATTATTCTACTTTAATACAATTCAAAAACATAAACATTAATGATTTTAGGTAATAAAGATTTTTTTGCATCTGTAACACCTAAACAGGGGCCAATTTTTCATCGAAACTTTACTCGGAAAGCTTTCCCTTTAGAGATCATTTATACATCGCGTACAAACAAGCAAACATAAAGTGCATAAGCAACTGTCTAAAAAATATACAGATTTTACTTAATATTGAGCAAATAAAAACAAACAATCGCATAAGAACAACCGAATTTGCGTAATTAAATGAATTATTTCATTTTGTTAAAAAAATTAAAGTTTAGAATTGAGTAAAGAGTAATAGACTTTGTAAAGGGCTAATAGTTTGCAATTGGCCACGTAAAAGAGAGATCTCGGTAAATTTTATTATTTTGGGGGAGGGAATCACAGATTAGAATTTTTAATGTGGTATACGCAGTTGTAACAAATAGATTGGAGTATCAATTTACGTATAAAAAGTGAATATTTTTTTAAAAGCACTCGAGATACAGACTAAAAGTTAACACGTGTTTGGGATTCTCCAGTCTCCCATACGCATTAAGTAATTATTGTATAAAATTTTAACGACTATGAGATTCATAAGAAATTGTTCTTATTAGGTTAATCCCCGAATGTAAATTTTACGATATTCATTCAAATTAAATATTTTTATATACACTAAATTATAAATATATTCTTTGTAATGTAAATAGTTTAAAAATGATTTCGAAATTAATTTGAAAGATAAAATTCCTAATAAATAAGAAGGTATGTAGAAAGGTGCTAAAAATAGTAGAAAACATAAAGGGTAAAAGGTTCCTAAATAAATTTTCATATTATATTTGTTATAATTTGGCTCTATTTACCTAACAATTTTCTTACAGCCAAGTAAGCGAGTTACAAGTATTTTTAAAAAGTTAAATATTTTACGCATTTAAAGTAGCACGAAATAACATGCCAAAAGATTTACAGATTAGTTAATATGTAGAAGATTATTTACCTGTGTATAGCCTATAAGTATTTTCTGATAATCCGGTACAAACTAAAACTAATCCTTTCATATCATTTTTGCTTTCCCGGCGTTATATATAACAGAAGGGAAATATGGCGATCGAACAAAACACGACTCACCAAGATTTTACATTTTTGGACTCGGGTAGATTGAAATGCAAAAATATTCGGGTTTTTTCTATATGTATGGATGATAGTGTCTGCGTTTGGGAGAGCCACGATTTTCTTCATCCAATTTGGAGCTAAATAAATCCCGTGATTTTTGTCCAAAATTTTTGAAATTTTGTAGGGAGGTTTGTGTATTAGGAAATGGATGAAATTAAATTTTCATAGTTAAAGGTCGAGAGAATGGGGAGGAAGAGCGAGTCGTGTATCTTATCTCGAGTAGGGTAGGACTAAGAATTTTTATGAAACTTATCGAGTTCGAAATTAAGCTTCTTGTCATTTAAAAAAAATTAATAATATAAAAAGTTGTTAATAAAATATCGTAACAGATGGCGCTACACGCAGTTTTAAATGTCTCTGGGAAACTTAAGCAACTCGTTGCTAGATTTTCTTTTATTAATGAATTTACAAATCGAGTAAACCGGAATAAAATATCGGAACATCAAACTTTCTTTAAAGAACTTTGTGGGGAAGTACTCGATCTTTAGTATATTTCCCGTGCAGGAACAAAACAAAAAGAAACTTCAATGAAATAAATCACACACTCTATGACTCCAATGCAAGGAACTTAAAGTTTATTTTAGTCCTTCCAATCACTACTCTGTCCCTTCGCTATAACAGACACTAAAACAAAAGAAACAACACACACAAAAAAAAAAACAATCTCGCGACTCTATCGTCTACACGTCTACTCTCTATTCTTTCTTCCGAAAAAGTTCTTCTTCCGTTGAGCATGCGCGATCTCCCTCCCCCTTCTCTGTTTTTCTTCCGAAAACGCGGCCCATCCTTTCTTTACCCTGCTGCCCACCCAAGGATCACGCAATAGAACACGTGATCTTTGGACCACAACTTATTTTAAAAAATATGCTGATAAAGTTAACCGGCTCAGAATGTTCCGAAATTTCAATATAAAGTTAATCAAAAATTCATATCTCGTTATCAAGATTTGATGTAAAATTATCAGCAAAATGCTTTAAAATTAGATAAATTTAGTTACATACACTTTCAATGATCTTCTTCTGTTAATTTATGTTTATGTTTATACTGAATAAATGTAAATGTTTGCGGATCTCTGAGCTGTCTTCAATGAAAATAAAAAAGTATGTTTTTTTATTCGAAAAGTAATGTGTGTAAAATGTAATCTAGTTTAATGAGTATTGTTATAATGATCGATTATTAAAATCGACTTTTATCATCTGCGCTTAATTTTCGTTCTAATACTTATATTATAGAGTTTAAACAGAAAAACTGCAATTTCTAGATTTTGGAAATTACCAAAAACTGCACTAAAAACATACATTTACGTACAGTACACTACTACTACTGTATTTTTTTTATCTAGTTGATGAAACATCAATTACATAAATGTGGCTATTTGATAGATATCGATAGTTCTTATAGTCATCAAATGTCTTTAATAGTTTCATCATAACCGATTCTTGGCAACTCCATTAACGTTACTCCATTCATCGACTAAACTTCATCAATATCTGTTATACCTAACCGAGTAAATATAACACCCGTATGATATAGCTATGACGAAGAGAGAAAAATTACACTAAGCTATATCTTGCTCATAATATATGTCGTCTAAATACAAGTAAATCACAGAATACGTAATGTGAAGTCGCGATTCGACGAGAGAGTTGCCATGCACCGCGACTTCCTTTTTTACGGGACTGAATTTTATCTCGGTCATACGCGGGGCCTGATTAACTCACTTGAGACGCTAGACATTTTCTTCTACCGGGTCCCTCCCTCTCCCATAAAAAGAAATATAAGAACACATTTTCTTTAGATTTTAGAATTCACAATAACCATATAAAAAGCAATATAATTTTTTATATAAATAAAAAAGACGTAGTCATTTCCAAAACTTGGTCAATCACCGTTTATTTCGTTAAAATGTTCTTAGAATAAAGATTCGAACGATCCGACCTTCCTTTTTAGGCTACATGATCGCCCAGAAAACAATTCCTTTAAAACATAAAATAATCCAATTAAAAATATTAAAATTTGTAAAAATTGAATTGTGACCTTACGACGCCTTTGAATTCATCCTTGACTTCCAGTCGGGAGTTCTGGATCCTTATATCCACGTGAAAAGTTGCGCTGTTTAATGTAGATTATCCTGCATCCCTCTGGCGGCGATTTCTTTTAAAACTTTTTAATTTTAGCTTTTTCGCTGGATGAGAAATTTTATATATAAATAAAAAAGACGTAGTCGTTTCCAAAACTTGGTCAATCACCGTTTATTTCGTTAAAATGTTCTAGAATAAAGATTCGGACGATCCGACCTTCCTTTTTAGGCTACATGATCGCCCAGAAAACAATTCCTTTAAAACATAGAATAACGACTACGTCTTTTTTATTTATATAAAAAATTTTTTCATCAAAGCGAAAAACGTATAAAAAGCAATATATTTTTGTTTATTTGTTTATTATATACAGTTGTCCAACAGAAAAGTAAACTATCTTATTTACAAATCTTTTCAAAATAGACAGTTTGACCGGGCCCTTCAAAAAACCGGGCCCTAGACATTTGTCTCATTTGTCTATGCGATGATCCGGCCCTGGTCATACGAAAGATACAGACAAAACGTGAATTGCGCAGTCGTAAAGCATCTTAAAGTTAATAAGAAATGTTTTTTGTGAGACTAAAATACCCAAAGAGAAAAAAAAGAATAACTTGAAAAAAATAAAAAAGACAGTTTAGAAAAATTTTATGACGTTTGTCTGCATGATGTTGCGCTATTGAATTAGCGTAACAGTACCAAACCCATATGGCTTGCTACTGCTGTGCTGATTGGATCGCACGAGATCATGACGACAAACCTCATAGTAGCCCCTTCGAGTTATTTTTCTTTTCATGCTGTTCAGATTGTCCCTTTTTGGTATTTTATTCGGACGAAAAACGTTCGTATTAGTATGATACGCTCTACGATTGTGTAATTCAAATTATATCGTAACAATTTCGAACAATTTAAGATTATTGATAATGCAATAGAATTCTGCAACTGACAATATTCGTCCTTCTATTTTAAGTCTTTTTTGGCTTACAAAGCTGAAATTTGAAAAAATGTAGACCTATACATCCTTACTGCCGTCTGTCAGTTTGACATTCCTTAATCTGGAGAACGGAGTAAGATAGATGAATGTTGAGACCAGATATAAAACGTCTAGTGGCAGTTAACCCGATTAACTATATAGATATTACTTTAGGAATATAGAACCGTTAGTCACGTTTTTTCAATTCGAAACTTCCCCGAAAGGAGTTAATAGATGATTCGCACTACTCTGTTGCTTACAGAAAGAGTATGATGTATAAGCGCAAGACACTACAAATTGTGGAGGAGAGCATATTTTAAATTAAATAAATTAAAATATGATTATAAATTGCAGTCCGGTATTATGACGATGCCACAGTAAATAATATCTCGTGTATTTATAACTATTAAATACTTCATCACTGGAAATGTGAGCAAAAACCGTACTTCTTCAACGAATTTGTGGTTAAGATCTTTCTGTTGACTACTAATATTTGTTGTCATAAAATTATAAAGTAAATAAGTATAAATATATTTTTAGATTTTAAATTAAATTGATTTCATCATTGCAGTGAAATAGGTCTTTTCTAAAACAGAAATCAATTAGGACCCGCGACTCTATCGTCTACACGTCTACTCTCTATTCTTTCTTCCGAAAAAGTTCTTCTTCGGAAAAAATATTATACAGCTTAGTATAATAACTTATATCTTTTATTATACTGCAAAATTTCGTGACATTAACCCTCGGTTAATGCCATGAAATTTGAAACTTTTTTCTGTTTTCAGATATAAACTATTGTTATGGAAATATTCCATCTTTATGTTAATATTTTTATCTAAAATTAAATATGCATAAGCATTTTCTACACACTAGAACTTTTCTCACACAATATCCTGTAATATATGTCATTTGTTAAAGCTTTTATTTCTGTATTTTAATAGAGACTTAAATCAACAACTGAATTCCTCTGTGGTGAATGCAATGATATAATTTCCTAGAAAGAAATATTGCCAAAATGTTTTCATTACGCTGTAGCTATGCTTTCTATTTTTAGTTTGTTCTCAGATTCAATGATTTGTTGCACTATAATGTGTTAAACACAACCGCAAATTTGCATTTACTTACCAAATCGTGCTTCTAATTTATCTATTTGAAAAATTCCTGGTAAAGTGATTTGTAAATTATCTTTGCTAAATAGTTTTATTTTTTCGGCTGCTATACGGGGTATATAACAGAAGGATAGTATGGCGATCGGTCAAAATTGACAGCCTCAAAAATTTTTCATTTTTGGACTCGGGAGACCGTCGAGAAATGCAAAAAATTGAAAGGTTTTTTCTACGTATGAATGTTAGTGTGGGTGCGTGTGTGGGGGGCACGATTTTGTTCATTTTGTTTGAAGCTAAATAATTCGTCTGCTTTTTCGTCGAAACTTTCTGAAATTTTGCAGGGAGGTTTGTTTTTTTAGGGAGATCGATACTATTAAATTTTGTTGAATAAAGGTCGAGGGGTGGGAGATGAAAGGAATCGCGTGTAGGGTCGGAATTAATGACGAATTATCTCGTTATTAGCATTTACAATTTTCTATAAAAGTCATCCCTACTTTAAAAATTAAGTTTTTTGTCATCTTATAACAGTTAAAAATATAAAAATTTTTAGAAATAAAATATCATAAGAGATGGCAACGCTAAACGTTGCTGGATTTTTTGAATAAAAAATTGCATAGCTCTGTGTGTATGTTTAAGTGCATAATATGTTTGTTGACTAAAATAGCCATTTCTAGTTATATATTTTGTCAACGTGGACATTAATTATTAATAGGACAATTATACTGGTGTTAAGCTTATACGCAAGAATTGAGGAAAAATTTAAAAAAAACAGACTTTTTTTATTAAGCTACCTGCTTAATAAAGAAGGTCTGTTTTCTTGAAGAACTGGGTAACTGACTCAGCCGTCCTTATAAAAAGGGATTTCCCGCCTTTTCGCGCAGTTCATTAAAGGTTCAACTTTTAAAAATGTGTTAGATTGGGCACAATATTTACCTTTGCAAATATAAATCAAATACTATAATATAATAGAAGGATTACAAGTACGAAATAATCTGATAATCTTAATCTTTGCTTAATAAATAAACACACCTGATAAAACAGGTGTGTTTATTTATTAATTGATTTAAACAGTGCTGTGAAGGAGATAGTTAGATAGATAGTTAATCTTTGCTGTTATTTTTTGCCCGACAACACCGGGCTCATCTGCAAATATTTCATAAATTTGTTTTAAATAAATTATTTTTAATCACTTATTTGTTATTATTCCTTAAGATTTTACTTCATTCTGATTCTAGTCCTAACAAGTAAAAACTTGAATTTGCCTGAGTTTACTTTTCATAGGATGACGCGCATTTGAGTTTCTTTAACTTCATTCCAATTCTCATTTGCTCTAAACATATGTAAGAAAATCTGCTGCCATTTTTAACCTTATTCTGTATTCGGCTGTATTCTACATTGTACAGTACAGTACATTACACAGATCGCGCAGTACGTCAGAAAAATTCTCAGAAATGAAATTACAAAGACATCTGTCTTTGTAATTTCATTTATTGAGAACTTCTCTGATATTAAATTTAACAAAGTACTCGCGGAGACAACTGACTTCACTTCAGTTTAATCATTTCTGTTTTATCGCTTTACATTTCGTGCCTTCGTATCGATACAAATTCGTAAGTTTTTAAAATTACTTTTACTTCTTTTATTTTTATATATTTTTTTTGTTATGACTCGTGTACATTTTCTTCTGCTTTGGCTTCCCGTTTAATTGTTAGAACTTTAATTATAAATTAGCCCAAAATAAAAATGTGCAGATATAATATTTAAAATCAATTATAATCAAATCAATATTTAAATTCATGCACGTAATCAATTAATATAAAGTTAAAAAGTTTTATTAATTAAAAGTTTATATACACATTTAATTTTTTATACACATAATTATAATTGTGGCTTAGACATATGCTAACCGCAATGTTTTTTTTTGTTTTTTAATTAATTAGGTAACAACGTTGAGATGATACCTCTCCAGTGTTGACACGCGCATCGTTGGCGAAAATCCATTATTTTCCGGTCAGAATTTTACCAATCGAACATCCTCAGTTGAGAGATTTCAAACGACCGAAAACGGTGCTAAGTTGTCACCGTCGACTTTAATTAAAGTGGAAGAGCACGTCCCTCGTTAGCAATGACAAAGGACACGTATCGTTCCAAGTACCGTCAGCAGGAAAGGGAAGACGCCAAACCGCCACAAAAAGTCACATCCACGAATGAAGTCGAGTCCGGTACATTAGGTCACAGCCAGGTAAAAGTCCAAATCCGGGTAACAAGAGTCACAATCGGGGGGAAGTCACATCTGGTGAGAAGACTTTGATGATTTACTTCTTTCACCAAAGCTTCTTCTTACGCTTCTTTAGAATCGATTTACACTCCTCATCCTGTCCTTCCTCGCGTGCCTGTCTCTACACCGACCATTTCGGAACTTCCGGATACCTCTTTTCCAGGTAACCGATGACAGACGAGGTGCTCTCATTGGGAGAGACGACAATCATCCATTTCTTGTCAGAACTTCTTCTTTCGGACGCACGCGAATCACTCGAATTGAAGAGGAATACGATTCCGATGTCGAGGTGCTCTCCTCTGGACTGTCTCCTCCAGATGTATTCCACTTTTTCAACGCTTTGAAATTTTCCATTCTGCAAGCAAAAAAGAAACTAGCGTTAAATTAAGACAATATTAATAAGGGAAATAAAAATGTAATAATATAGGCCTATATATAGGATAGAAAATTATAGGAAAAGTTCGTTTTA
The DNA here is from genome assembly GCF_030686945.1 of Centruroides vittatus. Lineage (NCBI taxonomy): Eukaryota > Metazoa > Arthropoda > Arachnida > Scorpiones > Buthidae > Centruroides > Centruroides vittatus. The sequence continues at coordinate 126,965 of NW_027122360.1, read as the reverse complement.
ATTATAAGAAAAATTCTAATCACAAACGAATATACAGTTGTAATGGAACTATAAACTTCGTCGACAACATTAAAATTATGGTTAATGTTACCTTAGGATCCAAAATGGCGGCCAGGGAAATTTTTCCCTACGTAGGAGACTGCGACGGGGAAAAATTTTTCCCTAGAGTCGCGACGTCGACGACGTGGGGAATTTTTCTCCGTTCGGTTTCTACCCTGCGTTCGACGTTGCCGAGTATTCTGTAACCTCGAAACGGAGAAGATAGTGTGTAAATTTGCGACGGTAGAGGGAGCCTTTTCGTGACGTCGTGCAAGAGTAAAATCGGCGGGAAATTCGTAGGTGTGTTACGAACGAATATGCAAATGCATGATCTGTGACGTGATTTCTGTTCATTTCTGGGCAATTTTATGCAAATCGACTAGTTTCCAGTTGGAATCGTTTACTGCTGTGTTGCGACGAATTGCGTATTGGATTAATTGCTGTGTTTGTTTTTTCGTAACGATATTTCATTCGCACACAAATTGCTATCGTTGAATATTTATTATTATTATTTCCTCCAGTATTAGTAAGTACTGTTATTTCTTTTATAACAATTTAATCCTAAAAGTTAGAGAACCAAGTAATCAGAAATTAAGGAAAAAGCGTGTTTTTCCCCTATCCTTACCTCCCCTCGTTTAGTTTATTGCCAATTGTTCGATAATGACTAGTTTTGCCGATTTGAGTTGCAACGACGAATTTTGGTCGAGATGCACTTCCCGTGATTTCTACAAGTTGATGGAAGACGACTTTTCGAAGCTAGGTTTGCCTCCCCGTATGGATAACGCATCGAATTTTACTTTAAAATTAGGCATACAGCCGACCGAGTCCGTTTGCATTCATTGCGATGAAGATAAGAATTGCTTCATATGTCAGGTAAACGACAGATCAGAAAACACTGTGAATTGGATCGTTTATAAATACGTGAATTCCGGCAGTACGATAATAACGGACGAATGGAAAGGATATATGCATATTGACAACATAGAAGAAGTAGTGGTCGAACAAGAACTGTCAACGATTCGAAATATTTCGTCGACCCCCAAACAGGAGATCATACTCAGAATATCGAACAATCGAAAAGTGAGTAAAAAACTCCTCTTTTTGTTGTTTTTTATTGTTTATTTCGGTGAAAAAATCCGCGGAGTCTGCAGAGAAATTCAAGATGGCGGCCGGAACCGCGGCCATCATGAATGGAGGGAAAATTTTTTCCCCGTCGCAGTCTCCTACGTAGGGAAAATTTTTCCTGGCCGCCATTTTGGATCCTAAGGTAACATTAGCCAAAATTATTCATTCAATTATTATGTATAATAATTAAATATCTATGGTTTACAGAAAGTTATGCTATTCTGTTGATTTTTATTAAAATTAATGAAAATATTCTAGAAATTAAGAGAAAACAGAATGACGAATAAATTCCTTTATTCTAATTCATTAATGTTTAGGTAAATTATAGCAGTGAGAATGTCATACGAGAAATAATGTGTATGCATATGTAACATACACACACAAAATTATAACGGGGAATGATAGAGTTTGCTTTAACAATTCGATTCGATTGACGAAAATTAACCACGAAAAGATTACATGCACTTCCCCAAAATAATTCAAAGGCTCGTGTGAGGACCGGGTTTAACCCGGCCCAAAATCTTATATTATTGTTTAAATCCCCTCATGAGAAATTGGAGAAACGATCGAAAATCTGAGGATGTGCAGCCTTCTGCCGTCGAAACGCACTTCCTTTCCCTCCGGATCCTGATCACTGAGTCACGGAGATCGAATTATCAGCGATTCACCTACTATCGCGATTGGTGATCAAAGATAACGTGACCTGCAGTATATTAATGGGGAAAAGGCTGATAATGGGGTCGCTGAAGGTCCGCATAAGACGCCCGATCCGTAGGAGCCGTCCCGAGAATCGAGGGTCGAAACCCGAAGTCACCGAAGCCCACTGACGACGAGCCGCCCCGACTGATCCTCCTGCTTACCTCCACGACCGGAGAACCGAGACGATTAGTACTTCGATTACAACCGATATACCCTAGGAAGAGGTATGACCCCTAAATTTGTAAACCCTCTCTCTCCCGCGGTTAGGAACTGGTCGTGTTAGATTATCTGTATTTGTTTATCCGTCTGAATAAATCGTTGTTTGTTTTCATCATGGTCTCCGTTATTTCGAATATCGCCTTAAACTTATCGACGAACCCACACACTTCCTCCACTCGACCTGACAAATAATTACCCAATTTCCGACAAGTCGGGATATCAAAAATTTAGCCATCCTTGACAGTGGGGTGGGTCTTGCCGACCTGTTCGCCGAAGAAAAAGGAGGTACGACTCTGTCCTACCTCCCGGCGTTCCCACACTCGATTCTTCTCTTTGAAAAAACCACACAACGATTGTTATCGAAATATTCGTTCTGGGAAAATTATTGCTGATAATTGTGATTTTCCGCTTAATAATGTTAAAAATTACCTAAATCTAGAAAGATCAGAGACTAAACTTACACAAAATAAACGCTTCAACTACAGCAAAACGCAGGAAACAATCGCAACAATCCACTAAATCGCATTCCAACAAAGCAAAAGACAATTGACGAAATTGTATTGTTGCATCGCGATTCAGTTTAATGCTAAAAGTTTTAATTTTTTTTTTGTCAGAATTTCGGGGTTTTCACGTCTGTCTTTCTATAGAGACAGATCGTTCATTTTTTGTCTGTAGTCTTTCACTCATCCCCACAGAGAAGAGGTAGAATCAATTTTGTTAGAGTTTGGATGTTCGAAGATTTTCATAAACTAAGTAGATTTGACATTAAAGTAAACTCAATCAGCAAGATGCAAATCACACACAACACCTTAATTTGCTGAAAAATTTATTAAAAAATTAACGTTTTCAGCTAACTCTATTGGCCATCGTCAGGTTAAACCAAATTCGAATATAAATATAATGAAACATATTTAAATAAAAAAATTAACGAAAGAAAATACGCATGTATGTATAAAAAAATAAAAAATTATTTTAACAAATCTTACATGTATATAAATACATACATAAGATAAATAAAATAAAATATTATATCATTATATACTAGTAATGTACTGTACATAAAATAAATGCAAAATACAAAAAAAATCAAGGCATATACTATGAGCTCTCCGACACGAACTGCATAAGAGTGCTCCGACACTCCGAGTTTTTGTCATATCCGGTGTTTGGTGTTCGTGTCCGGTTTGAGTCTACACTGCTACATAAAGGAATTTATACTATATAAGATTTTAGTACTTAGATGTAACGAACAGAGTAAGGTTTGAAAGAAATGGTGAAAGAATGAAGTGGACGATAATCATTTTTTCATAATTTGGCCTCCTAAAATGAAAAAATAAACATACTTATGCCGAATGGAAAATTTAATTCGGTTTTTTTTATTGTCGTTAAGCAATTGTTATCATTGTTACGAAATACATTGTCAGTAGTAGTCATTTGGGCCACTCTAATTACAAAATTCTCATAGGATAACATGTATGGGCCATTCTAATCACAAAATAACTTTTCAGATTATTTTGTCAAGTAAGTTGGTGGATATTAATTTAAGTGTGTTAGAATTTATTTTAACCTAAATAATTTTTAGACTTACCTTGTCAAGTAAATAATTTTTCAGATTTAACTTTTATAAATAATTGGCAAGTAAATAATTTTTAGACTTACCTTGTCAAGTAAATAATTATTTCGATCACAAAAATTTAAATTCTCATTCGATATAATGTATGGCACATTCTAATCACAAAATTGTCGAGTAAATAATTTTTCAGATTATTTTGTCAAGTAAGTCGGTCGATATTAATTTAAGTGTTAGACTTTATTTTAACCTAAATAATTTTTAGACTTACCTTGTCAAGTAAATAATTTTTTCAGATTGCCGTTTATAAATAATTTTTATTGATCATAAAATTGTCAAATAAATAATTTTTTCGCACGAATCTCATACAATAACATGTATGAGTAGCACAAAATTGTCGAGTAAATAATTTTTCAGATTGCCGTTTATAACATGAGTAAATAATTTTTTGCACGAATCACATACGATAATATGTATGAGTATCCCAATTCTTTGAAGCACAGCACCAATGAGGATATATTTTCCTATAATTGGGACACGGAACTCGGATTTTTCAAAGATTTAGGCACTCCCCCATTTTTCCAAATTATAGTAGGGAATAATAACATTATACATTTTTGACGTTAAATTTAAATAATTTTTTCAGTATCTCCACCCTTATAATAAATAATTTTAAATTTAAAAAACAAATTGTACAAAATTTGACATATATTATTACTATTTTCCCAGTTTTTTAAATTTTGTTTCTTGTAAGCTAGATATAACCCGTGTAATTTATTACCAAATCTTACGTCCCTTTTATTATCAAAACTTAAATCATTAAAAATAATATCCTTATTATAAAAATTAATTTTCCCATATTCGTTTGTGTTTCGAGCCACAAACCCAAGCTGCCTGTATAAAGTATTAAACGGTATCCCCATATAACAGATCGTAAATGCCTCAAAATCTATCAAAACTCCTCGTTCGTCACGGGAGTTGAGATCCATTTTATATTAATATGAATTAATTAAATAAATATATACATTATAAAGAAAACTATGTTTGTTACTCACAATTTGAGTACGAAGTACCAGTATCTAATGCGTTCAAATCTAAAAATATTTTTTATTTTAAATATATTTTTAAGAGAGTGATAAAATCTCCACGGTGGGGGAGGAGCTTATATACCGAGTAACTCAAGGTTACAATACTAATTTCTCTCACACATGTAGGTCAAATTTACATTTAAAGACGTCTAGGCTAAATTTTAACGACCAAAGGTCGTTAGCACATTGTAAGGTACATCAATGAAACTGCTTCCGTAAACAAGGTCTATTTAAATTTATGTTTCTCACGACTAAAAAAACATTTTTAATTCCATTGTGTAAAACACATCAATAAAACTGCTTCTTATTAAATATAATTTTTATAATTAATTGTTGGCATGTTTATTTTGCAAGGTCGCATGTCTATTTAAATTTATGTCATGCAGGTAAGATATAATAATTTTATTATGCGTGCGTCAATTTCCTGGAATTGACTGATTTAATCTGGCCAAAAATAATTATTTTTCAAGCTAAATTAGGTCAATTCTAATATGTCAGACCTTGAATTGCACTATATAAAGACGCGAATTGATCGAGAGATGCAACTCATCTCCTACGAACCAACTACAAGCCCACTTCTACTAAGCAATCATAAGTTCTGACAGCGGTAAGTATTATTTTATTTTTAAAAATTAATTGTGATTAGAAATATGCTTAAAAGTAATATATTTATTTAGATTGTAATTTTAATTTTAATATGAGACAGAATGGTACTAAAAAAAGAGGGCCTAAACCTAAAAATGTCGAAGATGAACCGAAAAAGCAAAAGTTTGTCTTAGACTTCTCTGTAGATAAAGACAAATCTTTGAAAATTCGTCCGTTTAAAATCAAAGTATGCAATAATGAAATTATGGAGGTAGTTCCATTCAACTCGAATTGGTACGTTTCATTATCAAAAATGAAAAGAAATTATGCCCTACTAAGTATAATATAAATGTGAATGACTAAATTTTATAAGAAAGCTTTCGATGCGATGAATGAGCATTTGCAGGAAAATGCCTAATGTTTTTAAAAGGCCTTTGATGCAATGTGTATAATTTTATTATTAGGAAGCGAGCTTTCAAAGGATACTTGAAAACTTACAGATCGCTAATCTTAGAAAATATTGATCCTGCAGTCTTTTTTGAAAAAATAACACCAACTGTTTATAATATTTTAGCTAACGATAATTTTGTGTGTAAAAGAAAATTTTTGATAAATTTAAAACTAAATTTTTAAAATATAAAGAGGATGGTATTATGGAATATCAAGATGTATATTTTTCCAGTCATGTTGAGCATATTTTATCCTCGTATATGATTAATGATAAATTAATTAATGCTTTCGATACAATTCTAAATTATATCGACAAATTTATTAAGTATGGATCAGGATGGATAGTAAAAAAAATTATATTTATAGATATTAATATTGAAATATATAAAAATGAAATTGGAGGCTGCGGTAACATTATTCTTCCAAAACATTTAACTTCTAAATGATGCGTATTAAATATAAAATGTTGGGCCAATCAATGTTTTTTATATTGTGTAATTGCACATTTGTATCCTGCAACTGGTAGTAACAGAAATTCTATATATTTATATAGAAAATATTTAAAATATTTAAATATAAATCGTTTAAAATTTCCTGTAATTGTGAAAAATATTCCTATATTCGAAAAAAATAATTGCCTGACTATTAATGTATATGGATACAAAAAGAAATTAATTTATCCTATCTATATAAGTAAATTTCAATTTGAAAAAGAAATAAATTTATTATTATATAAATCCCACTATTTTTTGATTACAAACTTTAATAGATTAATGTCTGATAAATCTAATTCGGCAAGAAAATACTGTAAAAAATGTCTAAATGGATTCAAAATGGAGTGTACTTTAACACGTTGACTGCCACGTGACTTTTTAGGATTCTGTTGTAAAACGCCAACTTAATTTAATTATATTATATTATTAAAAACTCTAATCAGAGTATATAGTAATAATCAAATAGCATATAGAATGTGTTTTTCTTAAAATAAAGGTATTACGAATTATCTCGTAGTTGGCTTATGTAACAGAAAGCTCTTTGCTAAAGCCAAACTACGAGTTAATTCGTGCACAGACACGATTCGTCCTGTCACTTCGCTACAGCCAATCGGAGATGTGTGTCTAAATTCATTAGTAATAAATCGGATATAGAGGCGAGCACATCACATTTACGTCTTTTTTGAGTGTGTTATTTTTTATTTATTTTTATAATCAAATTATAAATATCCCAAAATGGATAAGAAAAGACCACTGACTAAAAAACAACTTGATTACTACACTAATCTAAGTGATTCAGAATCTGACAAAATTTTTGGTGAGGATGGGGGAGTTTATTTGGCAGCGAAATGGTCCTGTTACTGTATGTAAATGGAAAGACAAACGAGAAGTCCTTACCATTTCAAACATGCACGTTGTTGAAATGGTAGAGTTGTTCAATCGCAATGGAAAATGTTCGATGAAACCGAATATAATTCGAGATTATAATCATGGAATGTCTGGCATTGACGATCAGATCAAATGCTATCGTACTACACAGCTCTAAGAAAGACTATTAGATGGCCCAAAAAGGTTGCATTACATATTATAGAAATATATATACATAATGCGCACAAACTCTTTCAAAAAGCAACTTCTTCTAAAATAAAACTTATAAAGTTTAGAGAAGCATTCGTCAAAGCGTTGATCGGAGAAGAAATTCAACCAGTTTCAAAAAAAATTAAATTTCAGAAGCTCCACTATTTACAGAGTATCCCATCTACTCAGAAAAAACAACATCTGACAAAGCCATGTCGAATTTGTACCAAAGCTAAAAAACGCCGAGAAACGCGTTATTTTTGTCTAATCTGTCTTGAGAAGCCAGCCCTTTGCGTAGAAGATTGTTTTAAAAATTATCAGAAACAATAAAAATATCGTTTTGCTTTCGATTTTGAATAAACTTTTTATGATCATATTTTCCGTTCATTTATTAATAAATGTTCTGTTCATGTAAGCCAAACTTGATTTTTTGTTCTTGCCCCTGAAGCTATCTATTCATATTTACATTGATATACTACGAATTACATCGTAGCTGCACAAATATGGCAAGGAAACAAACTACGATATAACTCGTAGGTGGCGTCCTAGGCAGAAACGGTAACTACGAGTCATCTCGTAGATGGCAGTCAACGTGTTAAATGATCACGTTAAATTTTGTTCTAATCATAAATATCAAAAAGTATCAACCCCAAAAGGTGAAAATGCCATAGTAAGATTTCATTCACCAGAAAAATCATTATTTTTTCCGATATGCTGTTATGTTGACTTTGAATCAATTTTGGAAGAGGTTTCTTCGATGAAATAGATCCCAGTGTAAGTTTTACTAAAAATATCGAAATTCATAAACCTATATGTTATTCTATTATAATTATTGAAAATGAAGACAAGATAATATATAACAATTTTTATTTGGGTGATAATGCTGTTAATAATTTTCTAATTGATATCCAAAACCAGCTAAGTAATTTATTAGATAAAATAAACTGCAACGTTGAAATTAATTTAAATACTATTTCTAATATTTTGAAAAACATTTATGCCATATTTATAAGGAAAAATTTAATGATGATGATCTGCGTGTATTGGATCATGATCACCAGACAGGCAATATTCGTGGATACGCCCACAATCATTGCAATTTAAATTATCGATTAAAAACATTTATCCCGATTATACTTCATAATTTTTCGGGTTATGATTCGCATTTAATTTTTAAAAATATTCCTTCCAAATTATTTTCGAAAATTAAAATTATCCCTATAAATTCCGAAAAATTTACAACATTTTCATTAGATTATTATAAATTCATTGACAGTTTCCAGTTTTTAAATTCTAGTCCCTCCATTTTAACTGAAAACTTAAAAAATGCAAATTATAATTTTCCAATTTTAATCGTTTTTTCTGTCGCAGCAAATATAGAGAATTATTAAAAAGGAAAGGAATTTTTCTATATTCCTATTTTAAAAATAAGCAAATATTAGATGAAAAACAGTTACCTCCTAAAAAATGTTTTTATAACGAGTTATTGCAAGAAAATATTACTGACGAAGATTACGATCACACCCAATTAGTTTGGGAAAAATTTAACTGTAAAACTTTCAAAGACTATTTAAAATTATACCAATATGTCGATACTATATTATTAGCAGATATATTCCAGAATTTCATAAAATTAAGTTTAACGTATTATAATTTAGATCTCGTATATTTTATAACTGCACCTGATTTAACATGGAATTGCGGTTTAAAAATGACAAAAATTCAATTAGAATTATTTGACGATGTGGACAAGTACTTATTCATTGAAGGGGCTATGAGACGAGGAATAAGTTTAGCGGGGAAAAGATTTGTGCTAGCTAATAATCCATTAATACCGCAAACATATGATAAAAATCAATTCCCATAATTATATTTTGTCAATAGATGCAAATAATCTTTACAGGTTTGTAATGAGCGCATACTTACCTGTAAATAATTTTAGATGGCTACACAAAGACGAAATAGACGCTTTAGACATAGCTAATATATCTGATAAAAATAGCATAGGATATATCTTAGAAGTTGATTTAAAATATCCCGAAACTCTTCATAATAGGCATAACGATTTACCGCTTGCTGTCGAACACATTACCATCCCGTACGATTTATTATCTAATTATCAAAAAACAGTATTAAATAAATTAAATTTAAAATATGCTAATACTAATAAAAACTTAACTCCCAATCTTTTCTATAAAACAAACTATGTAGTTCATTATATAAATTTAAAATTTTATCTAGAAGAGGGTCTGATAATAACTAAAATTCATAGAGTATTAGCATTTTGTCAAAGTCCATGGCTTAGAAAATATATTTATTTTAATAATAAAAAAAAAGACAAGAATCAATTAATGATTTTGACAAATCATTTTTTAAATTAATGAATAATAATTTTTTTTGGAAAAACCTGCCAAAATGTAAGAAAGCGTATTAATTTAAAAGCAGCTACAACATTAAATCAATATCGTAGATATCTGTCTAAATTGTCCATAGAAAAGTTTCAAATTATAAATGACAATCTTGCAATTTTTAAAATGAAAAAACCTAATTTAATTTTAGATAAACCAATTTATATAGGTTTTTGTGTATTAGAATTAAGTAAATTGTATATTTACCAAACATTTTATAAAATATTTAAAAATAGATATGGTGAAAACGTACAATTATTATACATCGATACCGACTCTCTAATGCTTAAATATACACAAACGATGTATACGAAGATTTTAAATCATTTCCTGATATTTTTGACTTTAGTAATGATCCTAAAACTTACAAATTATATAACGAAATGAACAAAAACAAACTGGGTTATTTTAAAGACGAAACTCAATCGAAACCAATAATTGAATTTTGCTCCCTGAAACCAAAAATGTATTCTTATATTTTCGATAAACAAAATAAAAAAACTGCTAAAGGTATTAAAAAATCTGTTATAAAAACATTTAATCATGATAAATATAAAGAAGTTTTGTTTAATACAGAAATATTAAAACACTGACAATATGGAATTAAAAGCAAAAATCATGTAGTAACAACATATCTACAAAATAAAATTTCACTTTCTCCCTTTTACAATAAGAAATTCATTTTAGATAATGGAATAGATGTGCTATCATTTGGTCACTACAGTTCCTACTTTTAATTTGCAGATCTATCATCATCTTCACAATATGGCTTTTTAATAGTATACGAAAGAAAATATATTTATGTAATACACAGTATATGTAGTAAAACTTACCCTTGTTTAAAACAAGCATGTATTAAAGCAGCATCGCTACAATTACCGAATAAAAAAACATATAAATGTAAATTTTTTGTAATTAATGATAAAATAACATTACCGACATTTAACAAATATTTTATAAATTGTGATTGTATGAAATGTAATAATTAAATAATTTATTTTTAGAAATTGTATATTTTAAAAAATTATCTGAAACTGCAAAAATCCCGAAAAAGGTTCAGCAGGGGCAGCTGGTTATGATATTTTTTGTGTTAACTGCTTTGATCTTAAACCCAATGAACTTAAAATAGTATTCATAGATCTTGCCATTGAAATGTCGAATAGTAACTGCTGTGCTAGAATTGCTCCAAAATCATTATTATCGTTAAATAATATATTAATAAATGCGGGAGTTATCGACTCGGATTATCGCGGAAACATCGGTGTAATAATGTATAACTTCGGGCCTGAGACTGTTATTTTTGCACTTGGATCTCCAATAGCCCAAATAATATTCGAAAAAATAATGCATCCTACTTTTTTAGAAAAGGAGTCGTTAAGTGGCACCGACAGGGATGAAATGGGGTTTGGCGAATATAGCTATTCTCAGAAAGGGAGATTTGGCAACTGTAACGAAATTCTTATTTCTGAAGACAAACATGATGAAAAAAATAACGATGATGATGATTCTGGAACCTCTACCTTATCCGATTCTGAAGACAAATAATAAAGAAGGTTTTTGCTGATTCCAAATATTATTTTGTAATGGTTTAGATGATTATTTTGTATTCAAATAATGTGCCTAATATATATTGGTTTAGGTGACTGTATCAATTATTTTTGTACTCAATATATATTGGTGATTGTAATATACTCAATTATTTTTTGTACTTAATTTTGTACTCAATATATATTGGTTTAGGTGATTGTATCAATTATTTTTGTACTCAATTTTGTACTCAATACATATTGGTTTAGGTGATTGTAATATACTCAATTATTTTTGTACTCATTCCATTTTTGTACTCATTAAGTATATACTTAAATAAAGCAGCAAATAATATTAAAATGTTTATTTCTTTGTAGACAAAGAACCACCTCCAATTGACTGGAAAATTTTATCATCATCGTCTGTAAACGAAGACACAATAAGACAATTTCACAACTTTGTTCACTGAGGCACAATTAGTCAACGAGACGATTTATCTCTCCGATTTATTTCGGAATTCGTGGATAAATTAAATTGGGAACACATATGGAAAAATTACAAAATTTCAACACATTTATTTCAACCCATTTTAATTACGCAAAATGGGATTTAATTTGCCAATATCAACAATTAAATGACATTTTCCTTACAAATTATTCAGACCATTTTGATTGAAATGAAGTCACTGAATTTCAAACTCTATCAGATGATTTTATTATTTTCTTCATACATAAATTTGATATAAAAAAACTATTAAAACACCAACAATTAAAAACATCAACTTTACATAAAATAAAAGACCACTTAAACTGGATTTTTGTTTCTCGTTATCAAAAACTCGACCAAGACTTCATCGATACATTTCAAACTAAATTATCTTGGTGCACATTATAAAATATCAAAATTTAACAAAGGAATACATTGTTAGCAATTGCGAAAATTTATTCCTGTACCTAATGTCAGAAATATGTCTCAGTTTAGAAAAACTGAGAGAAAGATACAATTATTAAATGTGTTATTGCATCCAATTTCTCTGTAATGCAAAGTAAAAATAAAAATCTTTCAAAATAATTTCAGTGTTAAATTATTTCAACTTAACTTGGGAAAAATAAATATAATTTACTTGACAATTTGTAAAATAATTTACTTAAAATTTATTTTAAATCATATGTATACTAACACATTTAAATTAATATCAACTAACTTATAAATGTACTTACTTAACAAAATATTCTGTAAAAAATTATTTACTTGACAAGGTAAAATAAATTCTAACACACTTAAATTAATATCGACAGACTTATAAATGTATTTACTTAACAAAATAATCTGAAAAATTATTTACTTAACATGTATGAGTAGCACAAAATTGTCAAGTAAATAATTTTTCAGATCGTTGTTTATAACATGAATAAATAATTTTTCTCACGAATCTCACAATAACATGTATGAGTAGCACAAAATTGTTATTGTATGAGATTCGTGTGAAAAAATTATTTATTTGACAATTTTATGATCAATAAAAATTATTTATAAACGGTGATCTCAAAAAATTATTTACTTGGCAATTGAAATAATCTGTAAAAGGTAGGTGATCTGAAAAAATTATTTACTTGACAAGGTAAGTCAAAAAATTATTTAGGTTAAAATAAATTCTAACACACTTAAATTAATATCGACCGACTTACTTGACAAAATAATCTCAAAAATTATTTTGTGATTAGAATGGCCCATACACGTTATCCTATGGGAATTTTGTGATTAGAGTGGCCCAAATGACTACTTCTATTGTTGATTGCATTGTTGAAGGCTAAATGACTAATTTTACATAAAAAATGGTAATTTTAAGGGGGTTCGAAAAGGATTACATTGTTGTGGAGCAGAAAAATCGATTGGAAAGTGCAGGAAGTGTGTGATTGTGTAAGAATAAATAAATAGGCACGCGTGCGCGACAGACTGGAACATGGTCAGGCGCATCATTCATATATTATATTATTTGTACTTTTGGTGGTCCTCCCAATGGGACAGTGGGCCCCAGGGTCGCCGATAAAGCGAAAATCTCAAAGGGGGCCCGGAGGTCGGCTCAAGAACAGGATAAACCCGGAGAGCGGCCCAGCCTCAAAAGGGGCCTGTGGGGCGGAATCGGAGTTTGTATCTTAATCGGGATGTAATCGATTAACTGCGAATTCCTCGCAGGGCACCAGATCCGCCCAACAAGCGGGCAGTTGTCCCCCCAAAGAAGCTCAGATGCCTGTTTATTTATCTATTTTTTTTAAAGAAAAGGAGTGTCGGTGAATCGAACCCAGAGCCTACAAGCTTAGGACGACACAAACGGCAGAGCGTAGCGCACTGAGGCGATCACTACAGCTCCTTGTTGCATTACTAATTGTAAGCAACTGGCAACAATAAGTCTATTGTTGATGCGCGGAATTGTTAATTTAATAGCAATTCTGCAAGTTTGTTGCTGGTATTTCACAAGTCTAAGTCATTTATTTACAAAACGGCTTCTCAAATTTTAAAAGTTTTATTTGAATTTCATCTGAAACGTCTTCCTCATCTATGAATCCCCACTTACTTTTAATCCCTAGCTAGAGAACGCCAATTGGTTTTTTCCAAGTCTCTCTACAGATGGAAAATCTATGCTGCACAGAATGCTTAAGATTATAGTTGTCAAATTTCTACCACTAAATTAAAGAACACTTAAAACTCACTAAATGCTACTATTCTCCAACTTTTATTCCACCCATTCTACCAACAAAGTAAAATGAATTTTTTAGTTAACAATTAAACATCTTGTTTATATTCTTCAGATTTTGATTTAAAAATTGTAGTTTTCATATTAACTAAATATTTGCAAATTTTAGTCTAATCTGGAATTTAAAATGTTTAATGGTAAACTACAGCTTTCTATGGGGAAGGAAATATTTTTTATAATTAATCTTTTATGAAGACAGTCAAACCTGTATAAATATATGTATCTATCAGTTTCTTATTGATCATAACATTCTAGACTAAATTAATTTCAAATCAAACAAAATTCCCATTTGCACTTTACAATTTACTTTCAGATTTTTCGATGAAACTGAAAATGTGATATTTGTTAGCAAATAAAGTAAAATAGATCTACTGGACTAATATTTTTATTAATTATGTATTAATCACCAATCATCTATTTTAGTTATTAGACTTACATAAAAATATAGGAATGCTTAAGATAATAAATAGTGGTTTTAGAAGTTATAGAAATTTTAAAAACTTTCCTGTTAATATAAGATAAAAAATTAGGAAAAGTTTTTAGTTAATTGTAAAAAAATTATAGTAAATAATTAAACAAGCTGTTGTACAGAGATATGCTTTCTCTATGCACAAAACCATAGTTTTTTGTGTATTAATCATGAGATTAAGAGATTCAAATAGATTTTTCAGCAAGTAAGTATTAGATTGTAGGATCTTTGGATTGAAACATATCAAGTTAATATGGTCAGTATAAGCTACATGGGATTTAAGATTGCAAAGGAGGTTGTTGATATATTTATAATGAAAAGAAGAAAGGCCACTGAGAATAGATCCTTGTTGAACACAAAGAAATTCATAATCGACTGCTTTGATTTTACATATCTGTACCAAAAAAAAAAAAAAATCATTGAGCCATGAATCAATTGCTGATCGATATCATATTCATGAAGCGAGTCAAGAAAAATATTTGGTAAGACGGAATTAAAGGCACTACTAGCGTCTATATAATAATAAAGGACAAAGTGTGTATCAAATTCATAGCTGTGGAATGACGGCGAATATCACAATGCGTTTATTTATCACAGTGTAAAAGAAGATTCAAACGTATAAATGTAAACGGACTTTATTTCGAATGTTTTTATTGTCACGATCAGTAAAAGAAAAAATCCAGCAACGAGTTGCGTAACTTTTCCAGCGAAAAACACACACCAAGTTGAAATTGTATGGCATCGTCTGTTATGAGATTTTATATTATTATTATTATAAAATGACAAAAGGCTTAATTTTGAAGGAAGAGACAAGTTTTAAAAATATTGTAAATGTCAATAACGATTAAAATTTTCATTAAGTCGACCCCACCTGATATGTAACACGTGATTCTCCCTCTATCTCCCCACTCTACCATCAAAATTTAATACTATCAATGTTCTTATACACTTATATATTAAAACGAAAACCATATAAAGAGTGGTTATTTTAGTTTACCATTGTCACGTTTATCGTGATACTCTGATGCTAAAAAATGGAACAATTTCATATACCAATTGAAATTATGAAATTAAAAAAAAATTTAAGATGTTATATATTTTTTTAATGTTAACTCTAAGAAACTACATTATTTATAGTCGTATATCAAACGGTAATCTGCCAACGAATGAAATTTCTCAAAATCGGATCGAATATTTAGACTCGACACCCTGGAAAACCGCTTTGAACATATTTTGTGTTGCCCGGTAACCTTGTATTATGTAATTTTCTTATTCGAATGCCACCATACTGCCGGTCCGGTAGAAAGAAGGGAGTTTTGCAGAATGGGTGTAAGTAATTCGAACAAAAGTAGGCATTGACCTCCTCCTGGAAGAGAGAATGGTCAACGACTATTAAGCAAACAGAACAAAGTCCGATGTTAAATACTATTCTCCTCCACGACCTGGGACACAACTATTATTATAGACAGTACATAATTAACCATAGTTGACTTTTTATTATTTATATTATACATAAATTAGTTTTATAAAATCATTACCTCCATTAATATTCATTCATCCTTTACATAATATAATACAAATCTGCATGTCATATGACGCCTATGACAATTTAACAGTTTTATAATTTTGTTAAGTTACTTGACAAGTGACAGATTAAGTTACTTAATCTATTATTATAAATTATTACTTGAACTATAATATTAATAAAAATTTTGTTCGGCTGAGGAACATGATTAATAATTGTAAGGGACTACTGTAATATAAAATTTTTAGCCAGTTTTCGCTTATTGAAATGATAGGATTTTTATTTATACAATTTTGAGTTTTGATAATTTCTACACTTTCTTTAATTTTTTTTTATATGTATTTTTTTCTTTATGTAAAATATCTTTATTAATTTTATCTATATTACAATTATTTAAAAGTCAGTGTTTATGATTCAATAATTTATAATAATAGATATTAAACTGTTAAGTAACTTAACGGTTAAAAATACTGTATAAAACTTAAATTGTCATAGGCGTCATATGATATGCAAATTTGTATTATATTATGTAAAAGACGAATAAATATTAACGGAGGTAATGATTTTATAAAACTAATTTATGGGTAATATAAAAGATGAAAAGTCAACTATAGTTAATTATGTACTGTCTTTAATAATAGTTGTGTCCCAGGTCGTGGAGGAGAATAGTATTTAACATCGGACTTTGTTCGGTTTGCTTAATAGTCATAGTGCATTTACGATGTCTCTGACGTACAAGGTCATGGAGATGTATTAAAGAAACTTAAGAGGAATGTAACGTTGTATATGATGTAACTTTAATTTGTAAAACTTGTGTATATATAGGTATGTTTTAAATCAAAAAATGTTTTATGTAATTTTATAAAAAGAATTGTGTATATTATATATGTGTTGTATACTCCTCCTAATATTTTAGTTAGCTGAGGAGGAGCTTGGGAGGCCAAAACGTGTATAATTCGCAAGTATCAACTGGATAAAAGATAAGAAAACTGCCAAGTGTCTTAATTTATAACACTTCATTGCGTTTGAAGCAACAAAGTTGAAAGCACTGTTTCAGATTATAAAAAAAAATCAAAAACTTAAATTCTTTTAATCATTTGATTAATCACACGATAAACAAATGAATAAGCTTATTAATACATTAAATCTATGCCAGTACTTGTTTACATATTGTATAAAATTACCGGAACTGTTTTTATATATTGTATTATATCACTGTAACACTATATTTAATTTTGATGCTACTTTTATATAAATATAAATTATATCTACATGCACAGGTACATTCATTTTTTACTAAAATTCTGTAAAGGATATTGCAAATTTGCATATTTAACTTCGTGCCAAATAATTAATAATTTATTACTTAAAAAAAAGCAGTCAAGAAAAGCGGTGACAAGTGTATTTCGGAGGACGAGGAAGTTCTGTCTTTTGTTTACTTTACGTTGTCCTGAGAAACTGAGTCCAACTCGTCATAGAATTTTGTGGTAGGACTTTCCTAATTCTTACTTACTTTTATTTTCATTACTAAGCAAAAGTTATAAATGTATGCATTACGATAAATATCAAAATAACTGAACCATTGAAGAAGAATACGTTTATAGAATAAATTTGTTTTTTACATAGATCAGTTTAAGTAGCAAGAAATAATTTCTTTCTGACCGTTGGAACGGGTTCATTTTTAAACTTGTTTTAAATAATTTGTAAAAACGTAATCAGCGAGAAAATGAACTTTAAGTGTGGATGATTTTTATCACCATTTAATTTGGAACTTCTTTTAAACCCGTTATCTTTCGGTAATGACAGATTCGTTCTAAGACAGATTTTTTCTATTTTAAATTTTCTATGTATTTGATTCGTAAAAGGAATTTTATTGCATTTTTCGTTATATTAATAAAAATAATTTTAAAATATTTAAAATAATTTAAATAATGACGTTAAAATTCATGATTTTTATTTATTCTCCAATTATTTACCCGTTTGCTAACAATCAATGCGACTTTCATGTGATTTATTAATTTTTTAACATATAGCAGAATAAGCAAGATAGTTCCGGGACTGTTTTGTAGTTGGTATTGGGATCAACTACATAAACGAATTACAAAACTTTTTTGTAAACAACATTTAAGGTAGCAAATATAACACAAGCTTTTATGGCTACTTTGGCTTCCCACGAATATCTTGTTTAAACCTTCTCGGCAAGAAAGTTATTACAAAATGATGAGTGGACTCTAATAAAGTGAAGAAAACTTACGTCTCAGGGGCCATTCATTCCTTCGTAAACTACATACACAGCTGACTTTGACAGCCAAGCGATTTGGAATCAACCTACGCTCTGGGAACCTCAGAAAGGAATTCGACGGATCGAGCAAAGCCCAACGAGTTTTCGAAGGGGTTATCTCTGATCTAGATATTTCGGTGCCCGTACTTGACTATCCGGCAGCCACATTTTGGACTTGGTCCCACGATGGTGATGATGAAAAGATGCTGTCTACAAGGTGGACTCAATAAAGAAAAAAATACAGAGATGACTCGTCGGTGAACCCAGTACTGAATTATTAAAAAATTTCAATGTTTCAAAAAATTCTCGTCGACCCTTTGACCCTGTATAAAAAAATAAAATTAGGAAAATTCAGAAATTTGCTACCCGTTGTTTCTGGAACGGATCATCAAATCCGTAAACGTAATATTTCTTGACGCTCTACTGTTTTTGTTATTGTGAAATTTTGTACAGTACAGAACACGATAACTGTAAATTTATCTCTTTACTAAATTTAATATTACAAGTTTACTATGCGTATTTAAACAAATACGCGAATAAGAGAAAAATATTATAATGGGGATATTCCGAATAAATAACATCATTTTGTGTTTTGTCCGAAATTGTCTCTACTTTTTCTTAAAACTAGGTGAGAGTATATTTCTAACGTGTTTTATTAGTTACACTTCGTGTTATATGAAATACTTTTATATTGGAAAATGCAACGGTAAGAAGCAATAATTTAAAAAAAGTCATCCAAGAGAGTAATTTAGTCTTTTCAGTGGCTAAATGAGGATATTTTTTAAGATATAAAATGTTTTATATGTATCCCATTTACTATAACACACTGCATATATTTTCCTATTAATAAATACTAATACTAATTAATTGTGACGAGGAATCTTAAAATTTAATAATAAATGGGGGTCCAAGACTTCGTTATCGAACTACGTGGTGCCAAAGTGACAATATCCACGCTCCCAAATGCGATTGAGCGCGCCGATCGAAAATTGGCCGCCAAAATCGAAGAAAACACAAGAAAGCTATGTAAGGATCACCTGTTTGTACCTGTCAAATGCAATGCTTCTTCTGTTCGTATCCGACAAGTGTAAGGAATACACACACAGGCATTCAAATAGGTGTCAGCGCTCGGATTAGATGGAGAGCGATAAATAATTTTGTTTTATTACGTAAATTAATTTACTAGCAATATCTCGTTAAAACAAAGTTGCCCGGTGTTCCGAGTCAAGCTTTTGTTTTTATTTTATTATATGCTGTTAATATGTACGATGAATGGAAAGGCGTAGAACGTTGTTGTTCTTTAAAATACTTGCAATCACGTTTTTACTTTAACTTTTCTCTGAAATTTTTTTAATTTATAAAAAAGGAAATATTTTAAATTCAATTCATATAAAATATTTAATACAATTTAATTACAAATCGTAGAAACTTTTACTGATAGACAAAATTTTATATTGTTTTAAACATTCGATTCAACGTTTTAAATCGACTTTCCATAGCATTTTTATAGAAATCTTTATCTTAAATTATAATTATTTAATGAATAACCATTTAAAAGTAATCAATGTTTCTTGTTTTCCTCGATCATCATGCAAATTTCCTTTTGTTTTAAACTAGATATTGGTTAAAATTAATGTCAATGATCGATTGAAGAGAATATATTTAAGGTAAACCGCTATATAACATCATTTATTGTCAAGTCGAGAAACGGGTCAGCCGTAACGGTTTGTGAAACCAATTTTGATTATATTATTGTCTACATCGACTTATTCAACAGAATTTCCGATAGATTCACAGAAGAAGAATGTCCATTTCGAAATTTTACGAATTTCGTGAGATATTTGTAACAGGAGTAACTGGATCTTTGGGAAAGGCAAGCATTTCTACGTCGTACGTTTTATACACAGATAATGTATTTAGTGTATTTATACTATAATTTTCTATTATTTCAAGGTGCTTTTAGAGAAACTGCTAAGGTCCTGCAATACCAGAAAAATTTACGTTTTAATCAGATGCAAAAAAGGAATGCCAGCGGAAGAAAGGAAGACGGAATTGTTTCGTTCTAAAGTAAGTTATTATAATATATTTTATAAAAGATAAATTAGAATGTAATAGGTTGAGATGCTTGATATTTTACTTATATTTCTCTGCAAGAATTACAATGTAATCCAAAATTCACATCTATTGCGAATGCTGATTCAATATGACACTGGAAAATGCGGTTTTTACAGAAATAATCACAAGGACACGAGAAATTTCATACTCAAACATATAATGCAAATTGTAATCACAAGTTACCCGCTTATTTATACTTCCAGCGTGTAGCGAGGGAGCGACGGACCGAATGAATAAACAGTAGCGAAAGAGAACACCTACGGCCGGATTGCATCTGTAGGTGTTTGTTCTATTCCGTGCTATTTTTAGCTTATTTTACTAACGTACGTCGTAAAATAAATGCTACTGTTTGCAGTATCAGCAGTTTATATATTTAACTTAAGTTTCTAGCAATTGACAGTACCGTATAGACGTGGGTGGCAACACAATTAGTTGCGCATGTTGTAATGTTGATTTCTGGAATCACCGTTAGGCCGCGACTCCACTAGCGTAAAAGCGGCCGTAAAAGCTTTTAATCACGTGACCATGATATTTTACGCCCGAGCAGGTCGTAAAACCAGCATAAAAGCGAGTTCAGCAGTGTTCAACTTTCGACACGAATACGGTCTTTTACGGTCGTATTCGTGTCGAAAGTTGATGTTCGTGTCGAAGTCGAAAGTTGGCTATTGAACGGTACCATACACCATACTAGGTCATTGTGACACGGTGCGAAAATGGCGGAAAACGAGCTTTTGTGTACGTTCTCTCGTTGCTACTAGGAAAAGAACTAGAATAGATCCGGAAAGATTTATGGAAAACATCCGAAGGTATTCGTGTATCTACGACAAGAGGTATCCCGATTATAATAACGAATGCCTAAAACACGAGATATGAACGGCCAAAGGAAAATCCTTCATTTAGAAGAGTATATAATAAAAAAGCTAATCTTATAAGCGCTGTATATTATATTAATAATACAATAATGGAAGTTAATATATGAAAGTAAAGATATTATTTTTACTACGTTTATAATTATACTACAGAAAAAACTCGTAGAATATAATCATTGTCTTCATATTGATATATCGCCCATACAACCGTAATAATACCGTCGCCGTAAAAAGCTTCGCTAGCCGGACCTCCACCGCAAACCCAGCGCAAACGCAAATAGGTCACGTAATTAAAAGTTTTTACGACGAGGGTTTTTACGCCCGTTTTTACGCTAGTGGAATCTCGGCTTTAGGTGGGAAATCGGTTAGACCTACGTAATTGTTAAAGAAGAAGGCAAGAGTTCGAGAAAATCACGCTGTACCCATTTGAAAATTAAAATTATCATTCTTCAATCGTCACAAATGAAAATTTCTACAAATTATAAATGTATATTTATTTGTTTATATACCTATTTTGTAATTTAAAAAATTAAAATCGTTTAAAAAATCAATGGAATCAGATTTTGTTACTAATCTTACTTAATTGTACTATAAACTAGTACACGAAAATTTAAATTTTCGTGTACTAGTTTATAGTACAATTAAGTAAGATTAATACGAATTTCGTATTTAACAGAAATACAAATTTTCTTTTAAATTTGCGTATTTCATTTTTTAACATTTAAAAAGTCTCGATCTGAAATCATCGTTTGAAATTATTAATGTATATTATCAAGCTTATATAATTTGAATTTTCTTATGTTTTTATAATAAACAATATAACGGAAAATGTTATTAAATCTACTCCATGAATACGAGTTGAGTCAAAAGTCCACTGCACCTTTTTTTACTTAAAATACCGAACGTAAATTATATTAATTAATTTTTTTCTAGTCATAAGCATAAATTTTGTTGGAGGGTACGAATCGCACAAGGCACTCACCAGCAATTCTCTATTTCAACTACAATTACAATTACTGGTGTGTACCTTGTGTGATTTTCTCTCTCCATCAAAATTTATTCTTATAACTAAAGGATATATCAAGAGAACCAGTAGCGATTTTGTTAATAGAGAGGTTGTAGTGCAAGTACAAACGTTAAACTTGTACGGCAAGCAGAAGTACACGTTTGACGTTTTAACTCCAAAGTAAAAGACCTTGCGGCGCACGTTCACAACATCCCACGAGTCAGTGAACATCGAGCACTGACTCACGGGATATTTGTCGAAAAATGGCGGAGATATTTAACAACGACGAATGTTACCAGCCAAGGTAAATAAACAAATTAAACTATTTTAAAGTATTTATGGAATGTTTAATAACACTAAATAATTATGTTTAATTCGCGTCGTGTCTCTTACCGCACGAAATGACTATCTCATACTTTTGTCGAGGGAAGTAGTGACTTACGTAAATCCGAAAGCAGCTCGGGAAATTATTCTTAGAAAATTTACAAACGTATTGCGCTGTTGATGGTAGAAGATGCCGTGGCAAAACAAACCTACTCCTACAGAATTATGATAAGCTATTACGAAAACAAATATATGTAAAGTCTATAGGCACTTTACATCACTTGCAAAAAACTGAATAATTAAATAACTTCTGGATTAAAATCGTCTGTTTCTTTACAATATTATTCATAAATGCTTAAATAATCATTATTTTAATAAAATACGTCATAATTTTAACCCCAAACACACAAAAAAAGAAGTTTAAACCGATCTTCTACTTGCCATGCTAGACGTAGCGAACGCCGTTATCGACCGTATAGAATTGCCTGATGGCGGCGCTCGTCCGACCGCCGTTCACGTTTTGGGCTGAATACGTGCACCTCAACCTCTCTAATTTTGTTAATATAGTTACGTAGAATGTCACGTGTTGAGAACCGGATGGGGCCTTGTTAGTTAACCTTGAAAATCATTATCGAGGTTATGTTGTAAGTTTTTAATGAGCAGAGATAACTTAAAAGTTGCAACGAGAAAGTCAAAAAGCACCAGTTATTAGTCTAATTTCTTATTCATAATAACTTAAAATATTAATAATTATTGATGAAGTAATTAAATTTTCTTATCGATAAATTAAAACGATTTGTAAGTTGTGCGATAATAAGTCATTACAGCATATATATAATAAATCAAATATTTAACATTGACATAATAGAGGCCTATATATTTATATTAAAAAAAAAAACTTAATTCTGTCGATTTTCATTATTAATAATTGTATTGGTGTTGTCAAACTTACTTATATATTTACATCAAATTGACGTAAAATCGAATACAGTTACGTTAATGTGAATGTAATTGATTTTGTTAATCGCTTGCAATAAATAATTTAATGAAATTCGCTGTTAAAATTCATAAGGTAAAAGCGGGTAAGATGCACAGTCGGGAGACACGCGTAGAAGTTGTTTATTGAAGTTTATAATACTCAGTAGAACAAGTCACTAGTCACTTTAATGGTGACTTGCTTAACGTTTTTGTGTTTCATTATTTTTTCGAATGGTGCTTCTGCCGATATTTTCGTTAAAAATAATTTGTTTATCATCGCTCTATAAACGTTTTCCCGACAGTCGCGTTAATACGAAATTTTCCGAAATTTGAATACGCTTATGTAATGTTTCTGTTTCGTGTAAAAGTAGATTAGCGAGTCGTGTTGTAGTCAAAACCAGAAACCCTCCTAATAATTTTAGTCTAAAATGCAGAAATAGACATCCTCTCCATATGGTTTGAGTGAGATGCCTAGTGCATTTAATAGAAAGATGCATACTTTTCCTGAAATATTTTATTACGAACTTAATCAAATTTATTAACTTTAGATGTCAATTAAATACAAAAGAAGGGAAACTGGTGCTACAGAGAAAACTGAACCAAAACGACTTAGTTCTTCCAGATGAAACAGTACAAACTAATCGGCTAAATTACTGTCAAGCAAACAAGGAGTTTAATACTCCATATCATACTTATCGCAGAAGACTTAAAAATAGTAATTTACCAAAACGAGCTCTGATTAAATTCAAAGTTATCCGTAATGAAAAACAATTGCTTATCATATAATTAAGTCACAAAAAAGAGGCAATAAAATCCGATTGGATTCGATGCTCAATGTAAAAAAAAAAATCCAGCGACGAGTTGCTTAACTTTTTCGGCAACATTTAAAACTGCGAGTGTAGCGTCATCTGTAATGATATTTTATTATTAAAAAGTTTTTATATTTTTAATTGTTATAAGGTAGCAAAAAGCTTTATTTTCAAAGCAGGGATGGGTTTTTATGAAAATTTGTAAACGCTAATTAACGAGTAAAATTGTCGTTAAGTCGAGATTCGCTATACAACCCTCTTCATTTCCTCACCCCTCGACCTTTAATTACCAAAATTTAATTGCATCGAACCCTCTAATAAAAAACATTCCTGCAATATTTAAGAAATTTGCGACGATAAGCACAGGAGTTATTAAGCTTCAAAGAGGGTGAACAAAATAGTACCCCCCACACACTCATACTAACATCCATACATACAGAAAATACCCCTCTTCTCATTTTTTTTCCATTTTTCGATGTTTCAAGGTTTTCTGAGTCCAAAAATATATAATTTTGAAGGGTGCCATGTTTTTTGACTGATTGCCATACTTTCCTGGCTGTTATATATAAGTATAAACGTAGGCAGGAAACGTGCACACTGTATGTTTCAGAGTATAAGGTGTGTGGAAAATATAAAAAGTGCAAAATGCCGATTAACTCGAATGTTAAAGAAACGTCATCTATCCTTAAACATTGGCAACTCTTTCGGAGGTACGGGATAGATGCCCAAAACAGACATATCATTTCGTTGATTCCACACTGTTACGTCGAGCTTTTATTTAACTTTTTTCACTTTTATTAAAAGATAATTGTTGGCTGTATATGCATTTTACAATTATTTCTTATGTAAACCATAGTTAAGCGATATATATGCGTTGAAAAACTGTAGACATCTCACCCGGTTCTACTCTATGTGTTCTTTATTTTTATAAAAGATTTTCGAAAATGTTTTACTGAAAAATCCGGATATTTACAACAAAGTGGAATGCATCGAAGGGAACCTTACTCGAGAGAATTTAGGAATTTCTTTTTCGGATATGAATTTGATAACGAAGAATGTTTCGGTAGTGTTTCACTTGGCCGCTTCAGTTAAATTCGATGAGCCTTTTCGGTAAGTTTCGCCTTAATTAAGCATTATTTTGTGATTTGCGTATTTATTTTCGTTTATTTTGTAGAGATGCATTCGTCAATAACGTGGAAGCGACGAAAAATGTGGCCGAAGTTTGCCGCCAAATGAAAAATTTATCGGTAAATATTTTGTAGTACAGTATTTTGATTGCAGCTTAGATTTTATTGTATACGGAATTGAAATGAGCATAGAAGTGTTTCGTGTTTCATAAAGTCGTATTTATCTATTTCCGCACTAAAATCGAAGCATTCCAACTACATTCCTCATTTCTGAAAAACGTAAATTACGGGAAGTATTTATACTGCAGTAATGATCATAATGTTTGTAAAAGTCAGAAATCTTCAATGACTCTTCAATGAAAGAACTTGAAAGTACTTTTCTTACTTGAAAGTATTTATCTTGTTTATTAAAATGTGTTAAAATTTGAGTAACTTTTTAAAAAATCTTTAATTAAAACGAGAGAAACAGATTAAATTACTAATACGAGGACCACGAAGTTTGTCTCTCTACTTTCCACTTGATGAAATACATTTCAAATGTCATATTCTTTTTGTTAATTTTCGTCCGATGGCGATAATTATGTTTAATTAATTTTCTGAAGACAAAGTCCTTCCCGGAACATGGGACCACCATTTTTAAGTTCCAAACATTACACTTTTGGCGACTGACCTTTCCTTTTAGGCTACTGGCCGCCAAACAGTCCTTTAAAAACACAAACATATATCTAATTAAAAATATAAACATTTGTAAAGAAGCAGGAAACTGGTAAAGTACGAAGTGTAATGTTTGGAACTTAAAAATGGTGGTCCCATGTTCCGGGAAGGACTTTGTCTTCAGAAAATTAATTAGTCATATTCTTTATTAAAATCCTTCTTCAGTCATACTTAAAAGTATGCGTAATTTTAAGAAATTTTAATAAACAAAATATTTTTGTTAACCGTATAGAGCTACATTCTTCCGTCATCCTTTTTGAATTATTATCTTTGCCGGTGATTAAATCTTCTAAGAAGATTCCGGTCATTCAAACCTTCTCGAAATATTTAAATGAGTAAACTCCTTACTATATTGTGAAGATATTCGGCAGTTCAGGTTTAGTTTCAAGTACAGTTCTAAGCAGGTTCTAAACTGTATTTGAAACCTGTTTTTTTAAATGTTTTCCTCGTGTTCAACAAAGTCGATCACAAACTGTATTAATTAAAAACGAGTTTGAACACGATAAATCACCAGAAAGAACATTTCTCCCAATACCATTTTCTCTCCCAATATTCATACTACTTAATTTAAATGGAACGTGACACTAATCAACGAATTGCTAATTATGCAAATTCACTTTAAAGATATTTGTTACGATTTTCGTAAGTAAATAGTCCATCAAATCAGTTTACTTGTTGAAGTAAAAATTAGATTTTCTACAAACTCCTGTATTATTGTTTTTGTCGTTTTTTAATTTAAATAGAAAATATACCATTAATATGTATACGAATATTTATGAAATAACCCGTAAGAGTTTAGGCAGTTAAATCATAGTAGTTACATTCCTTTATAATTATTCATATATAATATAGGTTAGGTAAATATATATATATCATAATTTCAGGCCTTCGTACACACATCTACAGCTTATTCTTTCTGCAATAGAAAGGAAGTGGATGAAAAAATCTATACAATGTCCAGAACTTATGAAGAATTTCAGAGCTTCGCAAAGTATTATATTATGATAGTCTAGATGCATTCATTATATTTTCAATTTTATTTCCCAAGATTTAAACACCTTCATTTTATTAATTTCTTTCAATTTGCAGTCCGCAAAATAATGCTTCAATAGACATAACAGACAAAAGTATTTCAGAAGGACGGCCCAACACCTACTGTTTAACAAAGGCCATAGCAGAGAATTATTTAAATGACTTTTGTAGAGATTTGCCTGTAGTTATTGTAAGACCTTCTATCGTGGGTTGCACTATTAAGGAACCTTTTCGCGTAAGTATTTTCATTATACGTCAAAGTAAATTGTACGTTTGAATGTACAAATTTCTTTATTTAGGGATGGACCGACAACAATAGTGGTGCAGATACTTTAATTGCAGCTGTAAGTGCATTTAATTACTTCTAAAATTGAAGATACAATTAACATAGCGTACTATGTAGTGCTAAACGTCGGATACTGTTTCTTGATTCGAGTATTCGACGTGTATCCGGGTATACGATGACATCTGGATATACTCTGGTATCGAATACACCTAATATACTTGTTTTGGTGTTTTTAATTGAAGTTTTATTTTTTGACTTTGTTTTATAATTGTTTATAAAATTTAAATATTTATATAATTTTAATTTTAACTTTAGTGAGTGTTTTAAATAGGAGCAAATATTATGTGAAGTAGTGTTTTTCCATTAAATAAAATGCTTTTTCGTTCTGAGAAATCAAGGACCTTCATGGTCCGCAGTGTTTTCGAATAAATTTGCAGATTTTTAAGGGTTGCGCACCACAGGTTGAGAAACGTTAAGTAATCCAAATATATCGGACACGAGGGCAAGAAAAGACTTTTTAGTGTTCATTACTATTTTTAGGGATTGAAAGGAATATTCAGAAACATGTTGGTTGATGAAGACAAAGTTTGTGATTTCATTCCATCAGACGCAGTGATTAATTTGATGTTAGCCGCTGCTTGGAGAAAGGCAATTACTCCTCATCGAAGGTAAGAGTTTATAAAAATTTCAATATATTAACAAATACGTCATCTTTACAAAATGTTTTAATTTTAAACACACATTGAAAAAATACATAACACTTGTTTATTTTAAAATAACTCATTCAATTAAAAATTTTGCCGGGACGAATTCACATTTAAGAAAAAATATAATTTCTTACAAGGCTATACATTTACACGAGTACATACGAGTGCAGTACGAGTAACTGTTTTACATTGGATGGCGGACAGTAGCCTCCAATAAAAGGCCAGTTCCGCCGTAGACTTGTTATTGCCTCTAAAAAAGCGTGTGAAGGGACTGGAAGGATAAGGACTCGTGTAAATGTATAGTCTTGTAAGAAATTATATTTATTCTTAACTCGTTCAATGTTTATCATGTATACGTATTTACATGCGAATTTATAGAAATTAGTAAAAGATATCCGTCAACGTCAAACTCTTTCGTAAACAAGCGAATTTGAAAATATTCTGAATACAATTAAATTGTATACTGAAAAAAAGAAGTCACAAATTTTCTGCGTGGTTTTTGTACAGCAATAGAATTACTCTTGTTTATATAAGGTGAGCGTATAAAGGTGCATTATTTGTATGAACAAACATGTCTGGTAACCAGTTATTATTTTATTAAATTAAATATGATTGACTTTATTCCGTTTCTACATTAAGTGTTATGGTATTTACGTACTACAAATGTATGCGTGTGAACGACGAAACTCAAGAGTTATAGCGGTAGAGTCAGTTTATTATGCCAAACTGAGTATAAAATACAAGCGAACGATATCGTCAGCACATTCCTTATTCGATGTCCTTGACCACTTGATGATCCTAACACAAAAGCCTGCAAGTTCCTATGAATTCACTGATGAACTTTCGCGAAGTTTTTTCGCGTTAGTAGGAACTTTTGCACCACTCTTCACCTTTTTCTTTTTCGTTTTTTATTTTTGTTTCCTCTCAATGTAATATGCACAGAACGCATCATGAAATACTTAGCACATGCAGCCGTATCAAGAATTTCTTTTTAAAACAAACAGATAATCTACGCCCGCGGTTTCCCGCAGTTGGCATTAAAAATGTAATGCCTTTTCTTAGAAAAAACTTTCTCAAATATTCTTTGGAAATTGGTAGAAGCAAACAGTTTTTTGCATTAAAAGTGAGGTTCTGAATTTTGAAAATGCAATTCGCAATAATTTTCAACAAAATTTTAAAATCAGAAAGTTTGTAGAAAATTAACCAATTCAAAATTTTGAACTGTAATAGAAGAATTAAATACGCAAGGTTGGAAAGAACGATGAAAAGAGCGTCAAGATTTAGATCCGTGCAGTGGTGTTGGCATGTGTAACTGTACAGATTACAATGACTTTAATTGAACGATACGTAACAACGCGTAAGTATGATATATGACGAAATTGTCGCTTCTACCGTTTCTGCAATACTCGATTCATTATTAATTACTAATTTATTAAAGAAATCATAAATAATTTTTAGACATATTCCAGAAACACAGTTTCTTGTTTTCTTTCAGAGAAAACGAAATTCCTGTTTACAATTGCACTTCAGGATCCATAAATCCTTTCACTTGGCGCCAGTTTTTCGAATGTTTAAAAACGCATTATTGGAATTATCCCTCGGAAAATACCTTTTTATATCCAACAAAAATACCCAAGAAGAATTACTACTGGAATCGCGTATGCATTGTGGTGCAGCATCAATTTCCTGCCTTGTTGTTCGATATATTTCGAGTTGCCGTTGGCAGGAAACCGAAGTACGTTGTTGGAAATAAGATTACGTGTTGTACAACACTATAAGTGATAATCTCATTATTTCCAATTTAGGATGATGAACGTTTACAAAAAAGTTCATAGGACTATAAACACGACAGAGTATTTTTGTGCATGGGATTGGAAGTTTGGTGCCAGAAACGTGCAGGAATTGCTGGAAACGATGTCGACGCAAGATAAACAGGTAGGATAGATTTTAAATAAAATAGACAGTATCTTATGACTAGTACAGTGTCAGAGATAAAGAAGAATTTTGAGTCATACGAAGTACCACTACCTTGTAGTGAGAACTTAACTATGACAATACAGTCAATACAGATACATATAATTATATACGATGTACAGTATTTTTACTATTTCTTAGCTTCGTACACATATAAAATAGCAAGTATATTTGTAGAATTAGCAAAAAAAGTTTGCTTGTTGTTTTGAATGTATTGTGTTCTGCAGTCTTTCTGGAATAAGTTTGGCCGCCAGCTGCGTTTACGTAGTACTTTTAAGATAATGAAATTTTGCATCAAAGTATTCAAATTTCGAACCATTATGCATCTAAAAAATAATGATTTTGCTTCATTTATTAACGTGGGATTACCAATTAACAGAAGAATAAGATTAAAGTAATATGCAAGCAATAAAGTATAATCGGTTATAATGATTTCTGTGAATTAATAGCGAGGTTGAGGCCGAGGTTTTAAACGCGAAAAAGTGTACGTCAGCGCCGCTTTCCCGTAAGCCTAGAAGTTTGACAATGGCGTTTGGAATGTCGAGCGTGATTCCACTGATTTTCCAAACGCCATTGTCAAACTTCTAGGCTTACGGGAAAGCGGCGCTAACGTACACTTTTTCGCGTTTAAAACCTCGGCCTCAACCTCGCTAATAATACATTTGATTATCATTATTATTTACAATAGATTCAGACACATTGAGGTATATGAGTGTCCGTTCGGACAGTTTGAGATTGAGGAGTGATTGAAATGTTGACAACGGCAATAATTCAAAAACAAAGAATGTGCAAAATTTAGTTGTATTCAGCAGTTGAACACACGAAATATACTCGTAAAATATGCAAGATTATGGAAATTATATTTCAGAATTTCGATTTCGACATCTCGAAACTCAATTGGGACCAATACATGAAAGATTACGTTCTGGGCATCAGGAGATTTGTTTTGAAAGAAGACGACTCGACCATCCCTCGAGGTAGAAAGACGTTATTAGCGTAAGTAGTTTTTCAAATTCTTCTATCTCCGAATAATACAACTTATAGCAAATTATTATTATTTTTACAGGAAATATTATTCAATTTTATTTGCAAACACTGGATTGTTCTTTGGATTTCTTTACAGTCTTACTTTCTTATTGTTCTAATTTTTCCGAATAAAGTTAAGATTATCATTTCCAAAATAAATACATTAATTTTCTGTTAATTTTATCTTGAATATAATTTATTATATCTTATTTTAATTGTAATACTAATTAATATTAATTATTAAAACTTTTAAATCATTGTGAAGTCTTAAACATTGCTTATAGGAGAAACTGCTGTAATTATTCACATTAAATTTATAATATAGGAGAGGAAAGCAGATTAAACTACAGAAGTGATGTCGACTCAGTTATGAACAAGGAATCGTATTCTTTCTAAATTATTATTTTCAATTGCTATTTAATTTTATTAATTTATTTTTATTAAAAATAACACAGTATTTTCTTTTCCATTTAAAGAAAGGAAATCTGTATATTACAATGAATGAAAGAGTGTGAAAGTATGCTCGGGAATTTTTAAGATATTCAACACGGTTTATGCGTAAAATATCTTGTGAATATACAATAGACTAGTGATATAACGACAACTTTTAAACTTACGGTCTTACCTCTCCTCGAATGCTATGAAAATTCATGAAAATCGTGTATTTAATTTACTTTATACACAAAGAATAAGGTACAAGAGAATGAATTTAAGATGTTTTCTTGAACCCTGCCTATTCACTTTTTTAGTGTTGCTGTTTGTCCATTCTTCGACTGCAAATGCTAATGTTTGCGTACAGTACATGCAATTTTATAAATAGATTCATCAAACTATTTTATTTCAACTTGAGTGATTGCATTTGTTAACAAATTTTATGTTTATTTGTCACCGTTGACATTTTTAGTTCGGTGTTTGTGGGACTTTCTGGACTACGAACATCTTTTAGCCATGAATACAGAAAATGAAACATAGAAAAATAAATTTTAATTAAAAGATTTAAATGTAAGCGTGTATTTTTTAAATTGAAAAAATAATTGTGTAAAAATACCTTAAATCATAATGTACTGTACAGTACATACATTACAAACAAAAAATATGATTTCGAAATGTTTAATAACGAGAAAAAATCTAATTTACAAAATTTGATTAATTACATTTCGAACAATTTAAATTAAATTAACATTCACATACTCCCTTGTTTATAAAAAAAAAACATTTTTGTTAATTTCGTCAAGAAAATTTATAATAGAACTTCTGAGTATAAAAGAGAAATTGGATGTTGTTAAGATTTTCTTGTTAAATAATTACCCTAAAGTTTCACTAGACATATGGTTAAAACAAATTGTGTGTAATCATAACACTGATGTCCACACTGTTAACTCTAAAAGCAACATTTGTACTAAAAAGTTTTTTAAGCTTGCGTATGTTAAAAATACGTTAGTTTTATTTAATACAGTCTTAATTTTTCAAACATTATTTTGGTACCCGTTTTTGTAATAGAACTCAAAAACACACATACAACTCATCGGACTGACATGATTGAGAAGATACAAGATATAAATACTAGTGTAAAAATGATTACCCCGCTTAACGTTAAAATAGGATGTATGTGTCGATTGAGTTTAAACCTTCTACGCATACAGATTGAATATGATAATGTTGACTGATGAGGGGCTCTATGCCCGAAACGTGCAAACGGCACGTATCAACTAAATAAAGATGGAAATAAAGCCAAGTGTTTATTTTAAAACTCAACTTAGAGTTCATAGTCCAACAAATTAACAAACACGGTTTCAAAGAAGAGACACTTAAACAATGTGGTTATTGATTTTATGAAAAGTAATGTATCAATAATATATAAATTTAACTGTAACTGTACTAATTGTGTGATCTATGTTGGTGAAACTAAAATATATCTTAATGTTTGTATAAAAGAACATATTAATATCATCAAATATAATTTAGAAAACACTGCCGGTGCCTAATACTGCAATCTAAACGTATGTGAAAATGATAAAAGTACAATAAAAACGTTAAAATTCGAAAAAACCCCTGTAAACGCAAATATTATGAACACAGAAATTTTAAAAATTAATAAAGATAAAAGAATTAAGATAATCTAGGTGTTATAATTGATGAAGGTTGGTACAGTTATATCTATAGAAAATGTTTGTGACGTTGTTATTCTAGCTTGTAAAAACTGTTGTAAAATTCGTAACTGTATCGTATATCAGTCACCACTTGCTCACCAGACGTTACCTGTACCACATGTCTTTTGTGCCTGCTCTACACCCTGTAATAATGTTACCCTCAACGATATTGCTTTTGTAGTTGTGGTATGTATATATTTTTGCTTGTCTAACATTATTCCATAACTGCTAACCGTTTAATCTGCTAATTTATATCTGTTTGCATTAGAACCTTTTACGTCAAGACATCTTGTAATATTAGAGAGGTTGAGGCGCTGGTTCACAACATCACGTGACTCAGTGAACGTTGCGCATTGACTCACGAGAAGTTTGTTGAAAAAATGGCGGATACCTTTAACATTGAAGGTTACCAGCGAAGATAAATAAACAAATTAAGCTGTCTAAAAGTATTTATAGGATGTTTAATAACACTAAATAATTATTTTTAACTTTTCTACCGGTACGATCAGTGGTGATGTTCGAAATATTTAACAAAGGGTTCGCTAGCAGAAAATTTTTCCCTAACAATCACCGACAAACAAAATGGAAGTTTTGGCTAGAAATAAATACAATATCTTTTCTTGCGATATATCTAATAATCAGTGGCGTATTTGGAACGTAAGGGGCACTGGGCGAAGACCAGGTAACAATAGTATATTAGTGCTGTCCACCTTTTTTTTTTTTTTTTGGGCAGAGAAATTTTTCACCCCTGAAATAGACAGATGTCATCGTCTCTCGAAATACAATATCCTTTTTATTTCGCTGTCCATAGCCCGACACGTGTTCCACAGCCATCTTGTATTATCTCGCGCGCGTGAGATTGTGGGATTTTTCTTATGACTGGATCTAGTTTCAAGAACTCTCTCTCTTGAATCGATCGCGATTAAATCTCGTTTCAGTCGAGATTGAAACGGTCGAGAGGGATTGCACCAAGGCATAGTCCCCGACCTTGCTCACAATTTAGATTGAAATGCTCGGTGCAAACGGGGTATAAGGCTCTAGTTTAGTAGTGTTACAGAGTATAATACGTATATTTTAATACTGTATATTTTCTAAAAGAAACAAAACCACTGAGAAATGTTACGTGTGTTTAACAAGGTTCGAGAAACTGAAAATTTTACCAACGGGTTCGGCCGAACCTGTGCCAACCCGCTGAATATCACCACTGGGTACGATCAGACGATAGGACTACCTCATACTTTTGTCGAGGGTAGTAGTGGCTTATGTAAATTCGAAAGCAACTCGGAAAATTAATTTTTAGAAAATTTACAAACATATTACGCTATTGATAGTAGAAGATGCCGTGGAAGAATAAACCTACCTTTAGATAAGCTATTATGAAGACAAATACAGTCAAACCTGTTTTTATGCGGTGAATAGGGACCGCATAAAAAACGCATTAAAAAATCGCACGAAACTTTACGAGTGGCTATAAAAAATAGTTTTCGCAACACAATTAAAAAAATATTTTTTTATGCGGTCAACAGGGACCGCATAAAAAAAGTCTCACATAGAAAATAACTCAAAACCGTACGAAATAGAATTTATTGACAACAGATGTCAGCACTTGACTGCATCGTCTCGTCTATCGTCTGTTTTACATATTTTTGTCCAGGTGGTGTTTTGTTGACTTAAAAAATAAATTATTTCATTTTTCGCATATTCATGCAATAATATTAGTATAATAAGTTCATTTATGCTATAATAAGTTTATTTAGCTATAATAAGTCAACGTGAGACATGACAAATCGCACGAGACTAGTCGCCAACTATACCGCACAAATAAAAAATCGCACAAAAAAGACCGCATAAAAACAGGTTTGACTGTATATGTGAATTATATAGGCACTTGACATCACTCGCTAAAAAAATTGAATAATTAATAATGTCTGGATTAAAATCGCCTGTTTCTTTACAATATTTATTCGTAAATGCTTATATAATCATTATTTTAATAAAATACGTCATAATTTTAACCCAAAACACAAAAGAAAAATGAAGAAGTTTAAACCGATTTTCTAGCCGCCATTCTAGACGTAGCAAACGCCATTACCGACCGTATAGAATTGACAGATGGCGGCGCTCGTCCGTCCCAAGGTCCGAGAATATAAGGTTACCTCATACAGCCGGTTTAGCCACTTCCTGCCAGATTCCGGATATACCTCATCCGTAGTCGATCCGTGGTCCAGAGAATGCTTCACAGCAGTTAGCCAGGAAAGAAAATTTTGGAATTTCATATTTTTGTTACTTTGTTGAGAGTTTTAGACTCTTAATCTTCGAAGGTAAATATATGTATCATTATTACTATTAAAAAACATAATTATGATAATTATATGAATAAAAATTGTACGAATGTAACAAAACTGTTCCTAGAGCCGTTTGATATTCTGTCGTAGTATTTACATATATTTCGTTCTGTAGAAATTTCAGAATATTATTACAGAAGAAATATATTTATTACTAAAATACTTTAAAATACTAAGAATAGTTTTCTGAATGTATAAAAATAGTATCCGCACGACGAAACGACGACTACAAATAATAAGCTGGCCCCGTAACGGGACGGTAAACACTTTTAAGATAACTCCAGATGTAAAAAAGAAATATTGTTATTATTAATTAATATAACTTTTCTAAAACATGCATATTTACGTAAAATGCATAGAAATAAAATAAAAAAATGTTATATACATAGTATAAATTTATTGTTAGTGTTATTTATTTGTATAATAATTTTTATGTAAGAAATGTTAATACTACTTTTTTCCACTTCAGAATATTATATCTAGATTAGATTTATTTGGGAAAAGAAAAAATAGCTAAATTTTATTATTATTGTTTTTAGATGGCGGGAGCAACGTGCGCTGTTGCAACTTGTAATAACGGCTATGGCGAAACAAAGTTATTAAACGGAAAAGTTGGTTATTTTAGATTTCCTAAGGATCCAATAAGAAGAAGAAAATGGATCCGTAATTGTAAAAGAAAAGACAAATTTAATCCCGATTCTCGTCACGTTCGCTCCGATCATTTCGCAGAAAATGATTTTGAGAGAAATTTAAAAGCCGAATTATTAGGTTTGTTGGCAAGACCTAAACTAAAGAAAACTTCGCTACCGACAGTAAATTTAGGAAATACAGAAAATGAAAATATTAAGCAGTCGAATAAAAGAAAGAATCGTTTATTACAAAGGAATAGGAAAAAAAATGGCAGAAAAACTTTTAGATGTAAATAAACGGGATAAACCGGAACAATCTCTTAAATGTAATGATTAAAACTTTAGATGATATTAATTTTAAATTAAAACATGAAAATTCTATTTTAAAAACTATAATAACAATAGAAAATTTTAAAAAGTTTGTACGTGATTTGTTTTAATTCTGTTTTTATGTAATACTTAATTTGTATATGTTGATACTAAAAATATGTTTATAACAAAAAATTGTTCTTTTGACCGAGTTATTTTTGTGTATGTATGAGTAAATAATATTGTTTTTGGTACACGAATATTAAAAATTAAAAAATAGACCAATATAATTTTTAGTTTTAAAAAAGAAGTCGTTTGACGATATAAATTAAATTAATTTACTTATATATAAATCACCAACGTAGAATTTACCAAAATTAGTCTTTTAAGAAACTATTGTTGTTATATCATAAAATAGATAAAATCGATTTCGTTTACAAAGTAGAAAAACGCATCTTAATTTCAACTTTACACGTAGACATTACGAAGATTTGCTCGATATTCCGTAATTTTCTTATTTATAATCCATTTTTTTAATATTTAATGAAGTATGAATCGTAATTAATAAAATATTAGCGTGTAATTAAAGCTACGAGCCTCTGATTGGTAATTCCTTTTTACCGTAAGATGTTTCGTTTTCGACTATGAGTGACGTCAAATAAGCGACCAATGAGAAGCGTTTCTTCTCTATGAGGCAACCCTATATTCTAGGACCTCGCGTCAGTCCGCCGTTCACGTTTTGGGCTGAATACGTGCGCCTCAACCACTCTATTATGAAAACGTTTTACGCCTGTCTCCTTTGCACCTATTTAACGTTTATTGCTCACATCGGCGGTTTGTTTAGTTAGCACAGTTTTATGTATAATAATTGTATGTTAATACCAACTGAAGAAGGACTATTTGAATAGTCCGAAATACATTTTGGTTTATATCTATACGGTATATTCGTACTCATGTAGTTATTTTTACTGTATACCCCTGTATATCTAATTAAATGTTCTACATTGATTCCTGAATGTTTGTGCTTTTTATCACCGGTGTGATAAGTCCTTACTTTTTATCTACCTCACGTTAGTAGACAGTTTAATTTAATTTAATTATTCCAAGGGCTAAAAGCTACCTTTTTAATAATTGAAATATTATTTTGTTTTATGTAAGTTTATTGATAATAAATTTCAACTTGCATTTACAGTTTACTTTCATTATTTATCTCATTGTTACTTAAATAAGAAGGACGAACGAAGTAAAAACGGGAATTAATTTAGTTTGATTTAAACGAATTATAATGACTTTTTAACAGGCCACGTTATTTTGTTGATAACTTTATTGATGCTTCCATTTCAGGGGCCTATTTTAGCTTCTTAGCCTCGCTCTTTGGTTTCATTCCTGGCGTCACTGTAGGAAAACATCGGGAGAGGATTCGAGTACAATTATGAATGTCCAGATTTTGACAGATCATTCAAAATCAGGCGAAAAAGAAAAACCATGTTAAGAAAATACAAACGTGTAGAGATGCAATAATGGATTCCATCCAATATTGTAGCGGTTCCAAATATATTTATGCCGAGCGACTCTTCTTACAGCGCTGTTAATGTTTGATTCAGAAGTGTTTCAAACATTTTTTTCTAGAGTATACATCTAAGTAGCCGCATGAAACTTATTTTTAGATAAAGTATAGCAAGGAGGAAAGGTAATTAAGTAACTAATAAAGCGCTCTGGGGATCTGTGATCGAATCCGAAAGGGTCGAGATATCCCAGGAATTATTTTGGGAGGGGCTACGTTGCGCCCTTTTCCTCATCATTCAGAACTCATAATTGGCCCGGAAGGAAGATCCTTCACAGTACAAGATCTCCATAAAGGAAAACGATCACTCTGTCTGCACGATACCGTGAACGTCATTTTCTATGATGTTTACAAGTCACTAACTTCACAAAGCAAGCAAAGAAAATAATGACAACAATTCGACAGTTCTAACCATTCAACAGAAAAGTCATATGCATCTTTTACTTTTCCGGGATCCTGAATTACATTGTTTATAATTTCAGTGTGAACATCCGGTGTATTGAATTTATTTTTACCATGCTTATCTTCGAAGTAAGTATAGGCGCAGAAGTGGAACCAAATTCTCGTTTATTACTTGTTCGTCTTCGTCTGTTTCGGAACTGCCTAAATTTTTAGATGCCGAATTTTCAGGGGCTTTTGAGCTGATTTCGGCTTGTTTTTGGTTATTGTGGTTCTTCGAGTTTCTCGTGCTCTTCATGTATTTGTTTCTGTTTGTTTCTGTTGGTTTTCTTTTGGTTGCATTTCGCTCCTTGTTTCTACAGTAATTGTTGTAGAAATGTTTTAAAAGCAAAGACGTTACCACCGCTTCTGATTTATGGCGGGACGATAGGCCAAGCAAGTTGATTTCTGGAGGTGCTGTGACAGCAGCCGATTGCATAGTTGGAGTAACTTGCAGTTGTATTGGCATCTGCACTGGCAGTTGGATGGCATTCTTAATGTATCACCGGTGTTTCCAATACACAGAGAACGATATTAAGTACCGGTGATAAAATGAGCACGACTGCATTAATACACACAATACATTTTACTGGGTAATAAGCGTTACTTAAAATGGAAGCCTATTAAATAGACTATAGTTAAACGTACTCCTCGTTACTATAAATCTATTCACTTAAGTGATAAGGCGAATTTTAAGGGGTGTTATTCATAAATGCTTTCACTGTCACTCGAAATACCGATGTTACGTGAAAAGTACCGATACGACAGCGAATGGACTTTCACCTTGGTAGATGGCGCTATCGTATAGCCAGTTGGAAGTAACTACGATATGAGGCGAAGGGACGATATTGCTTGCAATGAGCAAAGGACGTTACAACCAATATTACTTTTAAAATTTAAAAAATTAAAAGTTAATTATTGAAAACAGCCTGTTAGAATAAATGATGATTCCTACTTTGAATTATGCCAAGGTTCCGGAATACACTTTTGATAACCGATCTTTCTTTGTAGGCTAGTTGGCTGTCATAATCAAAATGTTCCTTTAAAACAATCAATAATAAATAGTTTAAGAAACAAAAGGTTAAAATTTGAACTGGTATTACACTTTGCATTACCATTTTTTTTTTTTAATTTTAAATTTAATTGCCGTCCGGTGCTATTGCACAATATTACAATTTGTCTAATTTCCCCGCTTAATATAGCGAAAAACTTCCCGGACACAGTTTTTCCCGTATCATAAACAAAATGACAAATTTCTATAGTGTTTTCCTCTTGAAAAAGTGGTCATCTCATATAAAAAAGTAATTTATTTCGCTATTAAATACTCCATAAGCCGTTTACAGTCCTGTAACGAATGAAACAAGGCTTTTGATACTGTCTGTGTCGTCCAGTGAGCAGAGTCAACGGAGAAAATGGATGATGGATTAAAATTCCCCGGACCCGAGAAATAAAATTTGATTTTTCAAAATAAGATCAACTTCAAACATGATGCTTTACACTTGCGGTATTTTGAACAAGCTGCAAAAAAGGAGATAAAAATAAAAGGTCATGTTCCTATCAAACGAGTAAAACACTTAACTCAGTGTTTATGTAAAAGTTTTTCAATATATAATATGACTAGTTATCGCAATAAAAACTTTTTCTAAACTTGATTATTAGAAATAAAATGTTTCCCGTATCAAATCAGATGCCTTTTCGGCAATCATGATTACGGCAGCATTCGTATTGCCCGACACAATAGTTGGCATAATCGATGCATCGACAACTCTTAATCTGGATACTCCTTTTACTCTGTAAAACAAAATTGAAACATATTAAAAATAAAATTCTTATATTTTTAATTACAAGGGCGGTTCAATTTCTGTCAGCGATTTTACTAATGCCTATGAAACTGTAGGATGTATTACATAGTCGCAGGGTCGATAATCGCATAGACAAATGAGACAACAAATGTCTAGGGCCCGGTTTTTTGAAGGGCCCGGTCAAACTGTCTATTTTGAAAAGATTTGTAAATAAGATAGTTTACTTTTTTGTTGAACAACTGTATATAATAAACAAATAAACAAAAATATATTGCTTTTTATATGGTTATTGTGAATTCTAAAATCTAAAGAAAATGCGTTCTTATATTTCTTCTTGTGGGAGAGGGAGGGGCCCGGTAAGAAGAAAATGTCTAGGGTCCCAAAGTGGGTTAATCCGGCCCTGCATAGTCGCAATTTGTTTCTTTCTCCAGCCACTCCTTTCATACTCCTCCATCGTTGCCGAAACGATAGGAAAAGTGTCACTGTTCGAAGGGGAGTACCAAGAGAAAGATACATAAAATAAGATTATGTTAATTTATTTATATTATTATATTACTGAAATTTCAAACAGAATTTCATTAATCAAACATTTATGTATCAACAATAATGACGTTTCTGCTCTATCTACAATTTAGAGCTATGTTTTAAACTCAATACTATGCCTGTGTTATTGTATATCGACAATTATACTGTACTTACGCTGCATTTTTACTTGATGTATTTTTATTTTGTTTTATTTGTTTCACTTACCTACCCTCGCTTCATTTTTGTAGCCGTTCCGAAACCTTTGTGGTTTTTAAATTTTAAAATTGTATACATTTTAAATTCCACATTCCAATCCGTTCTTAGCTGGGTCCTGAGGATCGGCCGAAAATGTTTGATTAAATGAAATATTTCTGCTATTTTCTTTTATTGTGGGCAAAAAGT
The DNA here is from genome assembly GCF_030686945.1 of Centruroides vittatus. Lineage (NCBI taxonomy): Eukaryota > Metazoa > Arthropoda > Arachnida > Scorpiones > Buthidae > Centruroides > Centruroides vittatus. Next base: position 85,523 of record NW_027122360.1, on the reverse strand, counting down.
TGAACCACCCTTGTATATATCTCAAATATCAATATCTTTAATAAATAAATACAGTGAAAACTGTTTAAGCCGGACTTTCAGTAAGACGGAAACCTACTTACTACAAAGTTTTTTCTTATCTCTTATCTTACAAGTTAATGGAATTTCGTCTGTATAAGCCGGAAACTGGTTGACGCGAACACGAAAAACAACTTTAAGTCCACGAATGGTAAAATAATCTGCTAAAGACGGAAATAAAAATAAATAACATGCAAAAATCACGTGCCTGATAACTTCATCTTTGTGTGTTTTATTTTTTATCGTACCGTTAAATTAAAAAATCGTCATTGTTTAGTGCAATTGTACACGATTTTACAGTATCAATTATATATTACTGTAATCCAAAATGGCGGGAAGTCGGGAATAAAGATGAATACGCTAAGTATAAAGTCTAAAATCGAGCTCATAGAATAACGAACAAAAACATTTAAATGTTAAAGAACTCTGCATAAATTTTAGTTGTGGAAAAACACAAGTTTATCAAATTCTGTGAAAGAAAGCAAAAATATCAAAGAAGAGTGGATAATTCACTGTAAACGTAAGGATATTCGAAAAAACTCGAAAATCAAACTGTTAACAGGAATAGTGTAAGAATGGTTTCTAAATGAGAGATCACATAATGTTCCAATTTCAGGACCTATTCTACGAGAGAGAGCCAAAATTATCGCACAACCTTTGAAGAACGAGTCATTCAGGACTTCCGATGGTTGACTTAAATGCTTCAAAGCTCGAGACGAAATAACTTTTACGGAAATTTGTGGGTAAGCTGAAGACGTCGACCTGACAGTAGTAGAACACAGGAAGCAAAAATTGACTGAATTAACTAAGGACTATGATCAAAAGAAGGCACTAAATGTGGTGAAAGTGGACTGCTTTTTCGAGCTCGCTCAAGCAAAGCTTTGAATTTAGTAAAGGGATAAATGTATGGGAGGGTATTAAGCGAAAGAAAGAATCACATGTGTCTTGTGAACTTTTTGCTAATGGAATAATGAAAAAGCCACTGGTGGCAGAAAGAATCTCAAATCCCGTGCTTTGAAAATTGAAATATTCACGAACTGCCCATTATATGGCGGGCAAACAAGAAAGTGTAGATGACTTTGATTATAATAGAAGAATAGCTCAATTCTGTAAAGATAAAAATAAAAATTTAGAAAAGGCATGTTCTCCTCTTTTTGGATAATGTCATGTGCCGTCTACGATTCGATTTATCTAACATTAAATTTTGTTTTCTGTCACTAACTTATCACGACGACCATAGCATCAGGGAATTATTCAAAATTTTAAAATGCAGTATAGAAAACAAGTGTATAATAAATTTCTGCTCATATAAGGTCACGCTATTCCGCATATGAATTATCTAGTAAAATTTCTGTATTGGACGCTGTTCGAAGGATATCAGATGCTCATTAAAGTGTATGTGGAACTGTTTAAGAAAGTCAAGTTTTAATCCGCACAAGAACGGAACCGAGCTAGAAGAGCAGGATTTATCACGAGAAATTACTGACATTCATACTTTAATGGAGAGATTGAATGAAAATGATGTACTGCCTCAACACTATAAAGATCTTGCAGTTGCGAATGATGTAACAATCGACGAAATTCTAGCTGCTATCTTGGATAATACTCACAGGGAGAGTCAGAAGTAGAAATGGAGTTTGATGATGACCAAGATGGAACGGCTACTGAGCAAGGTAAAAATTATTAGCTTGAGTATAATTAAACTGGGTTTAAAATAAAAATTTTTCTATTTCACTTATTTCAGTGATAGATATTGAAAAAAAGCCAAAAAAAAACTTGCTTTACGAATTCTTTAAAAAAATTACCACATTAGAACAATATGCACAACAAATGGAATAGACTTCTCTGTTAAAAAGCTTCTTGAAACTACGTACAGTACACTAATAGAAAAGAAGGTGCCAGAGTTAAAAAAACTGAAAAACAAGTAATCGTTATTTTCAATGAATAATTGAAAAAATACGTATTAAATTTACATAATTCTCTCATATTGTGCATTGATTTCGGAAACATAAGTTTGACATGTATAATGTTTTATGTTTACTTTATATTTGAAGTAGATTTCGTTTTATAGAGTTTTGTTTTTTCCGTAGACAATGTCACTAAATTCCATAAACCTGTAAGAGCAGAAATGACGTAGTGGACTCGCTTGACTCCTGTTTAGACAGGTTTGACCATAAATATATTATTTAAAATTTTTACTCAGTATTTAAAAAAAATCATTTTCTGCAATTAACAGCAATATCAAACCTTAGCTCTGGATCCACTACCGTAGTTGGATCTTCGATTGCACCCATCTTACACGATCCCGCATGATGATACGCAGTCGAGGACATAGTTCTTAGAATGCAATGCAGATCCTCATCACTGAACTGTATATATTTTTCGCATCCAAGTATTCTTCTAGGAAATGTTCGAGCTCCGTATTTCTTTAAAGCTATCGAGTTTCCAAACCTAAGAATTTCCTTCAGGGCTAACCCGTACAAATGATACGTGTAATTTATTTTATAAAATGATTTGCACGCTATCAAAAAAGTTCTTACCATCAACCAAAACTAAAACATCGTCAAAATGAGATAAATAATTAGGTTGGATGATGGGATGGTCGTGTGGATTCGCACTCCTTAATTTTATGTACCCTCGACTTTTAGGACGGAGCAAAATAGGCATTATAGTAAATGCTTCTTTGAAAGAATATGGTTTATAACAACGTTCCCATATCTATTAATATTAAATTGAGGATTATGAAATTATTTCGGTTATTCGATAGAACGGTCTTAAACCACTGACCTCGTTTTTCAGTCCAAGAACCGGACGAAAGATTTTCCCTCCATCAGATGCTAGAGTGAAAGAATAAAAATTGATCTCTATATCGGAATAATCGTCCGATTTATTTGCGTATTTCGTATCCATATATCCTATGACGTCTAAGCCTCCAGGCACAGTCAAAATTCCTTTAAAATATTAATAAATTTTAAAAATAGTTCCGAAACAAATTAGAAACAGTAACTTACCTTCTCCGCGTTTAAAAAATCGAGCGATATTTGTCGGTTTAAACTGACGAAAAAGACTGTAGCTGTAAGGCACATCGACTAGGAATTCCATTCCGTACGTGAGTACGTGATCCTGCAAATTGTATCCGACGGGAAGATCGGAAACAACAGGAATCTTCATGAAAAAATGACAATTATTAATTATTATCATTACATTTACTCTTTTAATAATAAAAAGAGTAAATATTTACCCCAAGTCTGTGTAAATCTTCTCTAGGACCAATGCCCGACAACATTAAAAGTTGTGGAGAATTAATAACGCCTGCAGACACAATGATTTCTTTTCTAGCATACACGACGAAAGAACGACCAAAACGTTCGAAACGAACAGCTCTAGCAACTTTATAATGATCGAAAATAATCTGAAAAGTTGTATTTAATTCTTGAACTTATCATAATATACGATTATCGTATAACAATACCGAATGCCACAATTAGATTTTCGTGTGCCTCGTGCAAGATTTTTTTTTACTCGGTTTTTTAAGGAAAAAATATATACAAAACAAATACGAGATAGAAATGTTTGGCCAGTTTTTAATTTTTTAATAAAAAAATATTACGGAATCGAACCCCACTATGGCAAAATTTAATAATGTAATGGACAGCGGGCCATCTTGCTAGTAGGCGCTACTGGCAGGATAGCTATTTAAGTAGGTTGATGCTAGGGACAGTATACCATTATTATATAAGCTCTTCCTACTGGTAGAATGGGTTACATCAAATAATAACGAAGTTTTAAAAATTTATAACTATTTTATATATCTTACTTGGGCTGCAGGGCAGCTGAGGGCCACGAACACGAAGATCTTTCTTTCTTACGTGTTGCACTTCATTTATCTTTGGCATGGCCTTTGCTCTATTCATTGCTACTTTTTCGCGGCCTCAAAATAGGTCGCCGAATCGAAAACGCGGTATCCTTGACATATGGAAGCCGCCATGTTTGATTCTGCGATTCCTAGAGGCCGGATGGCAAAGTTGTGTATTTAACTGTTGTTTCGAAACTCGAACTGCAAGACGAAATACAATTCATCCTGCTGGTATGCATCGTTACCGTACAATGAAGCGATTAAAATTATACTGCCGGTAGGATGCTGTCCATTCAATTATTAAAATCTCAAAACAAAAATATCATATTGATCATTATTTTCATATCTCGTTTTATGAATATCCACTGTCCTGGGCTTTTGTGCCCGTGCACCCCTTACACTTGTCTAGCTATGGTACTTACTAAGCTAATATTTTTTTTAAATGAAAGGTATTTAGCACTTTTTATTTTTGTTTCTAGTACAGTTTATTGCAAAACATGAATGTAATTGAAATGGTATTTTGTATTATGTTGTATCGAAATTCGAACGATATATAAAACTTGTAATAATTTTTATGCTAGCCGAATACATCTTCGTAGCAAAATGATAAGTACAGAGTAAAATATTGTTAATTAAAATGGCTATCAAGTAAACTCATTAAAAGTTTTATATCACTGAAATTGTGAAGTCGTCCAAGTCACGATACTGAGAAATTTTCTTGAATTGGACGTTCGTTAATTTGGTGAATAATGTTGACAATAAAGTGTTCCAGAATCACAGAAAAAGAATGGAACAAAAACAAAACGATGTTGCTTAGAAATAGAAACAAAATAGTGTCATATTGCACCAAACAGAACTTAAAAAAAAAAATTGTGGGATAAAAATTGCAAGCGCATTATAAGCTAATAGTTGAGCAACGGCGCAACGAGAGAGCGAAAGAAAATTAACTGGAAACACGTTTTCTTGGATCAAGGGACGATCAATCTCAGAAAAATTCTCGTAGTCTACCGATAACATTCGCAAACCCTTTGTGAGAATCTGGAGCCGATTAATTAATTTTAACAGATTTTGTTAAAATATTTATTAAATAATCTGATAGATTTTTACTTGTTTTAAAAAAAATGAACAAAGTTAAAACAAAAGAACTTCCTATTAAAAGGAAAATAACACAGTTTCTTCAAAATTTATCGCTTTTCCATGGGATTTCTCAAGTCCTATCCGCAAAACCCCCCAACTTCCGTCAGGCATTGGAAGAGTGCGGGGTTTATTTGGAACGTTTCGATTGAAGGTTATTTTTTATAAAAAAAAATAGGTCACCTCCAATAGTCAGCTAGCATCAGATCAGGTCAGTCAAGCCTAGCTTAGTCTAGTTCACAGCTCTAACCTTAGTGTTCTGTCCTCTTACGTTGAGCTTCCATTCACTCTGCAGAATAGACTAGGGACACCCATCTTCTGTCATTCGACAATTTAATGAAAATAGTTTTTCTTTAAAATGTGAAGAAGCCTACAAATAAAGAGAAATGATTCATTCATGCAAAGTAATGTATTACCTCATATGAATAAATCATTCTCGAGTCATTGTAAACTTTTTCTCACGGAAATGTAAGGAACTAGTTACGAGATAAAAACGTTCATCACCAACGTCTGACGGGGTTGATCGGAGCCCCGGAAATTCATAGGATCGATAGATCATAAAATAAGTTTACGAGGAAAATGAGAACGGAAAAAAACTCCATGACGGAGTTCAGAATAGAGCAGAGTGCGAACAGATGTACATGTGCTTTTCCATCTTTATTTGTAGTAGGCATCTGATTTCCTTGCCTTCGCCCCTTCATCCTGTACACATTCGAGTCTGCTCTGTCCAAACCGTCATCATTTGGTCTATTAAAACATCGTCATCCTTGTGAACTAAAGGTTTATTAGCTCGACGCCTTCAACCTCTACTCACTGTGGGAAATAATACTTGACCTTTAACCTCAAAATTTAATACCATCAATCTCACTTATACAGAAACCTCACGGCAAAATTTCAACAAATAGCACAGGAATTAAGCTTCAAAGAGGGTGAAGAAAATCCTGCTTCTCACAAACACATAAACAAACATTCACACATAAAGAAAAAATATCCAAACTTTTTCTATTTCTGGACGTTGCAAAGTTCCCCGAGTCCAAAAATGTAAGTATTTTATAATGTTATTTTTTTGACCCATCGCCATATTATCCCTCTTTTGTATATAGCAGAGCCTGGAAAAAAATAATATATAATCGAAATGTTCTTTAGAAAAACGAACTCAGTACACAAAACACGTTTGTTGTTCTATTCGTCTCATATTTCTAGAATTAAATGTAAAAATAACTTCGACAATCATATTATTTCTCGGCTATCTTATTTTAAGATGTAATAATCTCCCTCAGATTCTTGTTAGATCCACTTGGTGCGAGTTCTTAGACTTGTTTACTGCTAGTGTGACGTGCACAACACGTATTAATTTTTCGTACTCGTTATCCATCCAGCGAGATTTGCATAAAGGAGTGAAAGAGTTATTTTCTTACCTTAGTAACAAATGAAAAAAGTAAAATAGTTAAATTTGGGCGATCTCTCCCTGGATGAAGAAACGCTTTGTTACTGCTACATCTCCTTCCATTCCTTTTAAAGGCTTGTGGAAAAGCGAAACCTGAAATAAAATATAAATAATTAGCAAAAGAATATCGAATAGAAAGTTTAAATTATTTTCAGTTAAAAACAATTCTAATAGATTGTCACCTTTTTGAATAGGTCCATTGAAGTCCCTCATTGTATGGCCATTTAACAAGATGGATTCCATAAATGCTTTCACTAAAGGACTAATATAATCCGGAGAAGAAATTGTTTGGTAACCTCCCGAAGCATGGTATCCTTCAGAAATGTTAAAAATAACAATTATTCATTTATCTGTCGAAAAACACATGCCTCTATGTATCTTATAACAGACGTGCAATGACTTTTGTTTGCTGTAAAATATCTGAATGTTCAGAAACATTTTTAAAATTGTCAAATGTAGTTAACATCCATTCTCCTTATTAACGTTTTCTTAGACATTGATATTGTTATATTGTTGTATGCAGCGACACCACGCGTGGGACATCTGTCAAAGGAATGATCCTTTTTGAGAGGAATTTCTATGGTGAATTCGTCCTTATTAAGATTTATAGGGCCTAGTTTCCTATAGAAATTCCTCCGAAAACGCATGGATCGCGAAAAAACTCTGGAAAACTCCACGCGAACCCACGACTTACTAGTGTCGCAGTGGTTTTATCCACTCGGCCACTACCGAATTCGTGACCATAATAAATGTCTGACATCGTGTCTAAAATTAGTTTCTCAAGACCACCCAATGAAGGAATGGCGTTCTTAAAAATCACAAGTCAAAGAAATTAAAATATTTAATTTTTCGATTTTCTTATTAAACTGATTTTATTTGTTTATTTAATAAATAAAGAATTATTGACAAAAAATGCATTTAGTTTTTACATCGCCTAAAAGATAATACAAATTATTTTGTTTGCCAAATTCTTTGGTTTCAATTAAATGAAACTATGATATGATTTTTGGGCTGTAATTTGAAAAATTGTAGATTTAAAAATTCCAAAAGTCTGTCCTTAATCTCGAGAAGGCAGTTAGATAGATAACAAGTCGAAACTAGATATGAAAACCTTAATAGCGGTAGACCCAGAGGAACGATTCACCTCTGATGCAATCCGAAAGTCACGTTATATTAATTCGAAAATCTTCCGTTAAACACCGGCACGACCCTATTGTTAAAAGAAAAGTATAATGTACAGGGGCCAGACACTACTAAAGAAATTGAAAACATTGTAGCCCGGTATTGTGACGATGTCACAAAAATAATTGCTCGTCTATTCTGTTTTCTAAATTTACTCCGTTAGAAATAACTTTTTTAGAGGCGTTAAGTAACAAATAAAACATTCTTAAATATTACACCTTACACGTGTAGATGAAATTTTGCATTTAATCGTCCTTGGGGCTTTATATAATGAACACTTGGGCTGGATTCAGAAAAGTGTCGTTTAGCAATTAAAACTGGCATTTTAACGATATGTAAAAGAGGCGATTCTCGAAAGGCGATAGCTACATTGTAAAATGCAAAAATCTCTTTTATATATGTAAAAAAACCTTTCATACGCCTAAAAAATTCCTCTCACTACAAATTCGCCTAATAGCAGCATAATTGATTGTTGTTTTCCTAGTAGAGTTGCCAACTGTTCGGAAACGTCCTAAAAATGAACTAGGAGTTGTGTTCATTTAACTGTGCTCTCTTCCTCGTGAGAAGGTAGCACTCCAGTTGTAATCAGTTTTATTTTCATTTCCGCTAGATTACAGATTTTTATTATTTTTTGTTTTTCTTCCTGCCAATAAACACTAAGAGATACTGTTCTAATTATATCTATCGTAAATTCTGGAAGATCCACAATGGGGCGATATGGTGGGGGTGATGAGAGACGGAAATCTAATATATCCGGAACGGATTATTCCTTGAGTTGCTCACAAGGATTCGATGCTAGGTCTGAAGAGTGACGGCCGGATGGCCGAGCGGTCAAGGTGGCAGCCTACCGCTCTGGGGGACCCGGGATCGAATCCGAACGGGTCGAGTAATCCCCAGGAATTTTTCGGGGGGTGGTCCGTTCGGATATGTCGGGCCCCGTCCCTCACCACCCGGTCGCCCCATTGTGGGCCTGGCCGAACCCATAATGGGCCTTCTAATAGAGACCCTCTTAGTGCCCACAGGGCGGAAAGAGTTAAAAAAAAAAGGTCTGAAGAGTGATAGGCTGATACCTTAACCGCCTCGGCTATACGGCTGTCTCATCATCATCAAGGGTAGCAAAAATTTTTCCCACGTTTCTAGGTGTTGTTTGCTTATTATTTTTTCGCGTTTTTTCACACTGTGTTCGAAATTCGCTACCCCAGAAGTTGGCAACCCTATTTCCTTGTTGGAAAACACGAAGATGTTCGTCAAGAAATTTTTTTAAATTTTAGTAACATGTTGCATTTAAGCAAAAATCAAAGTCTGCGAGGTTGCACTTCCTTCTTTGGTGTATAATAACAATTTAAACTAGATGGAAGCACGAATTAACTGAAAGAGTATATTAAATTCGAACACAATCTTAAAAAACTAATAAAATCGCGCATTACATACTTGCTAAGTGTGAAGTCTACGGTCCAAAATGGCAGACGAGTCAGTTATCATTTATAGTATCTTAGTTAAACATATTATCTATTCTTTTCTCTTGCTCTGTGTGATAAGGAATGTGATTTAAAGACGATAAACATTTTAATATAATAATTAGAGTTTTATTATCTAATTTTGTATTTAATTACGTTGCAAAAATTAACATAAAATTTCAATTTGACTTTTTTCATAAATTTAATGAATTATATATATAAAGTATGAAATTATTTGATTTCATTTACTACAGGTCAGTGAAAATTAAGATGAGCGAAATACTATTTAATTAACTTAATTAATACAGAAATCGGAATATTTTAATATTTACCATTCCTTAGAACGTTAATATCCTTATTATCTTCAGATTTAAGAAAATAAGGAAAGACTTCCTCCCAGCTCCATCCATGCGCTCCTCCTCGAGCCCAACCATCGAAGTCTCGTCGATTCCCTCTACTGTAGATCATAAAGTTGACCGAACTTGTGCCTCCTAATACTTTTCCTCTCGGCCATCTTACGGCCTTAAATACCAATAATTATTCTGTACAATAAATATTGTCATTTTTATTAATTACGAACTAATTATAATTCACTTACTCGGTCTTTATAACCAAAATTAGAAAAGTGCTGTGGTTCGGTTACGTAATCCCAAGCCATCGAAGTTCGTAAAAAAGCAGCAGCCAAAGTAGGAATTTGGGAAAAAATGTTTTCGTTGCCTCCAGCCTCTAATAATAGTACTCTATTAAGGGGATTTTCTGATAGCCTGTTGGCCACCACCGACCCGGCACTTCCTCCTCCCACTACAAAAAATATTTCATGTTTTATACAATAATTATTGCTTCAAGGAATAATTTGCATTCATTTAATGAGTTAATATATAATGCTAGAAGTAATTCTTAGCAATTAATAATATTAAGTTCATAAATATAGATTAAATAAATTTTATGAACCTAATGTTATTTGCAAAGGCTTATTTAAACAGTAAACCGGAATCACTCGGTACCAAATCTTTTCCTCCGTTTTGAACAGGTTTATAGTATTTGTTTATTTTTTATCTTTTATTTTTAAACTACTTCAGAACTGTGTGAGACAATCGGGAACGTAAAAACGAACGTAACTGTCACAGTTACGTTCATTTTTACGTTCCCGACTGTTATAAAATAGAGAAAATCTGATGATTGATCAAATTTTCACTCTTGTTTTTTTGTGTTTCTCGACTCTTTGACAATCAAACATCCTAAAAAGTAAAAGAAATCTTACAAAATTCTTTCCGCCTGTTTGCTTATTGGCATATATTTTAAATTGCATCTCGGGACTGGGTGAATCAAATATTTTAAAATTTGACACGGTTATCAAAATACATGATGGGATTAAATATTGATGATTAAAGGTCAAGGACATGGGGAAATAGAAAGACGTCACGCGTTGTATTTCGAATGGGGTCGGACTTAACGAAAATTTTACTGATTATTGGCATTTACAATATGTTAAAAACCTATCATTACCCTTAAAATTAAGCCTTTCGCCTTTTTATAATAATTAATAACGTAAAAATTTCATCCGGGTTAATTGTTAAGTGTAACAAAATCATGGAATATTATAAATATTTTAAAATTTTATTATTTATTTAGTTAATTACATAATAAATAAAAAGTAAAATTAGCTATTATTTTTATTGAAACTAAAGAAATAATAATTTTTCAATGCAACTTACCAATAACGTAATCGTATTCCCATTCAGGAGATTTTAACAGTTCTATTTTTTCATCTTTCTTTGTATAAAAGGTAACTATTGACACGATAAGTGCTTCCAGGAGATTCATTATTGTTACTGACGATCAGAATTAATTGACACCGCATACATTATTATAAATACCGACACGAGTATCACGTGATGACATTGACAGACGATATTTAGGTTTCTAGATGAAAAAAACTAAACTTGTACGCTAATTATTAAATAATGTTTGTCTAGAATAATAATGTGTATATAAATATTTTTAAAAACAAAGTTTAGACCTTTAGAGAACGACTTCATTTACTTCTTTTACAGGGTTTACAAATATAGAAAATTAATTCCAGGACATCCAATTATTAATTAAACGAATTATTTCAAATCAAGATAATAATTTCGTTGATTAAAGTTATTTAATCAACATAAATAAACACAAATCAACGTAAATAATGACTGAAATCCATTTTGTTTTAATTCCAATCAAGTATAAAGATAAAGCCTCAAAATTACACATTATTATTATAAAAATATTTTGAAATACTTTTTTCATTAGTATAAAAAAAGATGATACTTGATTTATAGAACAACCTGATTTATAGTGTCGCATTTCGGACTACGCCCTTCATCAGTCGGTGCCCGGAAATTATTATATTGTAAAAATATATATTAAAAACGATTAAACACGTTTAACATATTAGACTATTTTTAAAATATTTAATATTGTTACTAAAAATAAAATTACAGCATTATTTTCAGAAAAATTACAAAATTTTTAAAGAAATAATTATAGTCATTTGGATTAGTTTGAAGTAAAAAGGAGAATGCATAAAAGTTAAAGATGTAAGCATTTAGTAAATGATAGTGTGTTATATATGTGTTTATTTAAGTAATACTTTAAAATACAGTAATACCATTTGCATGATTTATCGTTTTTACGCATACTCCTATTTTAAACTTTTATGCGTTAGTGTATTTTATAGCTTCTCCTGTTTACCTCGAATGTATCCAGATGACTGCAATTATTTTTTTCTTAATTTTGTAATTTTTCCAATAATAAATTATACTTTTATTTTTTAGTAGCGATATTAAATATATTAAAAAATAAACTAATTTGTTAAATATATTGTTATGTATGTAATAATTTCCAGAAGTGGATGATCAGGAGCGTAGTTGGAAAGTCGTTTTTCTTGATAGAATAAAAATTATTATTTCAATTATTTTTAAATACGTAGTTTGATAAATTCGAGAAGATAATATTTGATTATCGCAGAACTATCAAAACCCAGGATCATAAGCTGATACGACAACTTGCTTTAGGGATTTTGTAAATTAAAAGTCTTTACTTATTACAGCAAAGAAGTGTTTTTGTTTAAATAAAATATAAGACAGGTAGATTTTTATGCGAAATAAAAATAAAGTAATCCGAATTTGATATACTTTAATTAATTAGAATAGATGGAGAGACGGATCGCCTCAAAATTAGGTTGCGCTCGGGGCAACTTAATTTTGAGGTCTTCCTCGTTCTAAATACTAAGTATCGCTATCAAATCATCTATTACTTAATTTTAAAAACACTGGTCAATTTTTAGTACTCGATGACGTAATTATAATAATCGAGTAAAATCCACCGGATTTGACTGTTTAGAATGGTCGTTGCTGTTGATTCTAATAAGTAGTGATCACGATAAACATTGCTTACTATATATAACAAAAATAATAACTACTTGAAAACGTTTCCTTTACAAATGAATCCAACAACGACTCGCGTAACGACCAAACTTTAAAATTGCGTTTGGCGCCATTTGTAGAGATTTTAATTTAAAACCTTTTTTATATTGTTATCATAAAAGAGTAAAAAACGTAATTTTGAGGGTAGAAATAAGTTTTATAGAAAATTGTAAATACCAATATACAATAAAATCCTAGAGTCCAACTACAGCAACGACCCCCGACTTCCTGTATCTCCTCACTCCTTCGGACTTTAACCACTATAATTTAAGGGCACGGATCTCTCTAATAAAAAAATCTCAGTGCAAAATTTCATAACAGTCCGACAAAAAAACTAAGGAGTTATTAAGCCTCAAAGTGGGTGAACAAAATAGTACACCTCACATATACAAACAACTGTAGATACTAAAAAAAACACCTAAATATTTTTGCACTTCTCAACGTTTCAAGAAGTGAGTGAAAAATATAAAAATCTTCGAGGGGTCATTTTTTACCGATTTTTTTACCGGATTTTTACCGATACTATACTTTTCCTCTGTTAAGTTATATACAACAGCCAGGAAAGTATAAATGCTAAAACGCAGTAAGTGTGACCATTAAAATTTACAAATATTTAACATTAATTTAAAAAATTAGAATTAATCAAAAAAGATGCTAATTTATTCAGGAAAAATCTTCAATTTTTAGACTCTTATAACAGAATAATTCGTCTTTTATTCTTAAAACAAGTAAAACGGCGAAGCCATTCTTGGGACGAGACTGTCTCGGAGAGCGCGAGCAACGTATGCGCAAATCTCGCACTCGCGCCTATTTGTAGAAACAGTCTCAGCATTTCATATTTTCTTTTGACCCGGTTCTCGGTCCCCTGACTACATACAAGTCTGGTTTATTTTATGCGCTCGTGATTTGGGCACCAAATACTTTGTGCCAAATTGCACCTGCCGACGTACTCCTTCATACCTGTAAAATGTCCAGCGTTGACAGCAGCGCGATTTAAGAGACGAGACATAGTCTCGTCAGTGAAGATAAATCGATAACAAGTATGAGATCAATTATTTCGAAGGTTAAACGCGGTCGCTGTGTACTCCTTTCGTATAGTAACGAAGCACATAATTAGAACACCAGTAGCCGATTCCGCTAATAGATGATGATGTTTAATAAAAAAAGTTCGTATGCTCTATAAAAAGTATTTAATATTTAAGAAATACAATATAACAAAGATAAAGTTTATTTTAAAATTCTACACGATGCTATTTAATATCATAAAGAATTAAAACATATTTGCAAATTAAATGTGAAATTTCTAATCTACTAGAGAAATCTTCCACTCTTGCTAGATGTTTATAGCTGCCCGATGGAAAGAGAAGTCTAATTAGCTTTTTAGCAACTATACAGATCTTCTACCATTTCTTTCCACGCGATCTTTCATTTACTAGAAAGGTTGAGGCCGAAGTTATCAACGCGAAAACGTGTAGGCTACGTCGGACGTTCGGCGCCGCTTTCCCGTAAGCCTAGAAGTTTGACAATGGCGTTTGAAAAGTCGGCGGAATCACGCTCCATATTCCAAACGCCATTGTCAAACTTTTAGGCTTACGGGAAAGCGGCGCCGAACGTCCGACGTACACGTTTTCGCGTTGATAACTTCGGCCTCAACCTTGCTATTGAGTAGTAATAAACTATTAAAAATCAATTATATTTTGCAGCATTCCAGCTATACGTCAGCACAGATGCGACATGTTACATATAAATACGAGCAATAAAATGTTGCAAAAGAACAACAATTTATTACTCATTCCAGATTTAAGCAAACTTTCGAGTCAACTAACGAGAATTCCATTTGTTATAAATATAAACTTTTTATTTTTCCTATTAAGTATTTATATATAATTATATTTTATTTTAGAATATTTGAAAACTTTCTGCAATAAATTTCGGAAAATAATCCATAAAATATATTTTATATAACGGCTTAATCATGAAAATAATTTCTAAAATTAAGCATTTATAAAAGTTATTTCTCTGCTAATCAAATCATACAAGTATGCAGTTATGACCCAATTCAAAATTCAAATTTGTGGATGGTTAAATTAACTGAATTTTCGTTCACCGTCTATATAAATTTCTATTGATAATTTTTTATTGGAATGAATTTAATTCATAATTAAAATAAAAATAGGAATTATCGTAACGATAATTGCGCCTTCAATTACGAAAATTGCACAATTTAAAGTTAAGATCATTAAAAATTTTATGTTTAACTTGTAATTTTTTAACTAGTTTTATGTTTAGATGTTAAACTAATTTTGCACACGACGAATGGTAGATTTATTTATATATAAATAAGTAACTTGCTTGTGGAATTCATATAACTTATTCATTTCATTTTCCAGTTTACCTTTATTGGTGAGTAGCAGTTTCATAAATTAGAATATTTATTTTTAGTATGTAATTAACTAAGTTATTTAGTGTATAAAGACATTTTTGTAGTATTAAAAGAATTTTAATGAATTGTATATTCAGTTATTAAGCTTTTTATTATGACTTTTACCACATCAATAGAAATGAAGCTAAACCAACCAGCAATTTAATGAATTCATCGAGTTTAAAAATTATATTTTATGTGTCCGAATGTAGCATCAAATTACATTTCCAGATACCTTGTTGTTTTCAGAGATTCGAGTACAAACCAAATCTGATAATTACCCACCCACCATTAGCCGAGTGCATAAAACCTCCGAACACTGGTAGTTGGTAGAGAGTTCGAGCCTCACATATTGGTTTATCACATAGTATTTTTCTTCTTTTCTTAGCGTGTCTAATACGTAAATAGAAAGGCCTCCGGGAAGGTACTTCCTCTGGCAGATTGCCCATGTGTTGCATTGCCTTGTTCCATTAATCCAATCTGATAATAATGACATTTCTTGAATTTGACACGTTGATTTTCATCTATAATTTAGGTGAATCGATTTTATTGCATGCCTGGATCACTCGTAATGGAAAATATTGTAGGTTGTCGGACATGATATTCCTCAACTATTGATTATTCAAATGGGTCGTCATATTCTAGCATCAAAACTTAAATTTGTGTTATTTAGCAATGGTGGACCACGCGGAAAAACATCAATTTCTAGCATATTAACCTTCAACATATGAAAAGATTTACGTAACGTATTTATACCATTAATTACAGGGACGCAGTGAGTGAATGATGAAGCAATTCTGCAGAATCCTTTTAGTTCTATTTGTTTTAAGCGCAATAATAGGTAAGATAATTAACTCTGCCATTAAATTAATTTCATCTTATTTGACCAGATACATTCTTTGCAATTTTGTAAAATATTTTTTCCCCCAGCATTCTTCTCGGATTTTCAAGTGGAAGGTGTTTGCGGAGGCTGTCAGCGTGAGTGTAAAGGTCCGGGAAAGTGCATAAACAATAGATGCAAATGTTACGGCAAACGTAATATCTATCAAGAAACTGCAGAATATAAGTAGAATGTAACAATGTATGAAAAACTAAATTTTTTGTTTATTCTCTTGAATAAAATATAACAGCAAGCATTAAATTTAGGTATTCTGAGTTATTATTTGGCACTAAATACAAAAATACATATTATTTATGGAAATCTGATAAGAAATTGCATCGAAACATCGTAAGAGATACAACAACGAATGGAAAAATGTAGATGCATAAAGAAGCAGTTTGAAATTATTTTTTTGCATTACTTCATAAAAAGTTCTCTATTTCATAAAGCGGTGGCACAATTTAATCTGCAATGCACACGTTTCCGCAGTTGAGTTATTTTGACTTTTAAACATTTATATAAACGTTTAATTAATAAGAAAAACAAAGTTTACAATGAAAAATTTCTAGAAAAACTCAATATTTACAATACTATTAGATACATTCCTAAAACAATTTTATATCTATTTTGGTTTTCTGACGACACAATTTGAAGGTTTTACAGACACGGGGTCATAAATCCCTATCGAGAAGTCGATTTCGGAGGGTTTTCAGAGATCATTTCGGTTGAACTTGAATTTGTTGTATTATTTCCTTAAATGGAACACTTAAAATTCTCATGGGGTGCAAGAACGCAACTAAAAGATATAAGGAGAGTAAGCAGCGAAAAAAGTTAAGAATCACTATCTTTAAAGAAATAGTTTCGAATAAGATACATTTTTAACTCATCTAAAAACTATTTTGAAACTTTCTTTTTGCAAAAGAAGATAAGAAATAGAGACGTTCCGTGAAAAGACTTTAAAACGTCACTCAATAGATGTAAATGACATTCGTCACATATGGTGGAGATAAAAACAGTCACCCATAAAAATCTCACTACGAGAAAAAGTTTCGAGTATAATTTAAGCCTTCAAAAATTTTTATTTATATTTTAAGGAATAAAACATCTCCACGTGTGGGTCAGCATATGTAATATTTTAACACTGATTCGATATAATGCGGTCTGCTCGAAGTCTGAAAAAAAGAGCTCAAAATTTATGCTGATTCAAATTATCGCAACATTTCATTAATTCGTATATAATACAATTATTCCCAAACACGAACCAATCGGCAAAAGCTGGCAATTTGTTGTAGCGCTGTACTTCCTCTAAATCTACGTTCGTTTCCTGCAATTTTGGAATAAATATAACATCATGGATGCCATAGGCAATATCGACTTTGCGGAAGAATTAAATGATAAATCCGAGGATTTACAACGAGAAGAGCCTATCATTGATCAAATTTTCAACCTGATCGATACAGCAGGACTAGGAAAAGTAGACGAGCAGGATATTGAGGAGTTACTGCAGGTTTCTGGTGACCTTCAAGAACTGGCGGAACAAGGAATTCGTGTAGAACTGGAAAATAATGATTTTGAAAACGAAGAACCCAAGAATTTTTCTACAGATTTCCTTAGTAAAAGTTTGATAACGATAACCGAAAACGTTGATCAAGTTGTAGCATTAAAAAGTTAGAATAATCCTGTTTGTAATAAATATTATTTTAATAAAATAATCCTTTATGAATTATATTTAACCGATTAATGTTTTTACATAACACGTGACGTAAGAACATGACGGGATCGTAATACGTCATGTCGCGTTGTTAAAAATACATTCCAACAATACCTAACGAATTGTTATAATGTATCGTTGACTTTTTCTATTGTAGGTGGTCATTGTTAAGCGTACATTTGTTCAAAAGTTTCACGTTATTTTCTCTGTTTCCTTCAGATTTCTCGGAAAATTTTTGATTAAGTAATTATACTTCAGAAACGTACGAGAGGCCGAGAGGGATCTCTGTGTACTGTTTTTTAAGGCCCGCTCGAGTGAAAAGGCCAACGGAAAATGAAGACAGCTCTTTGGGTCCGCAAGGCCCGCCTGGATGAAGATGGGAGGCAAAGAGCGCTCTCTGTGTCCCGCTTATTTAAGGTTCGCTCGAGTAAAGACATAAGACGGAGACGGGAGACGGAAAGGCTCCTTGTATTTGGCACCGCTCCGGTAAAGACAGAGGCGAAAACGAAAGGGGAGTATCTCGCCTTATTAAATTCCGCGCAGTGCGAGTATTATTATTATTTTTTTTATTTTTAAATAAGGTTAGATATGAGTTTGAAGTGAATTTTCTGGCCCTAACGTGCGTTTTATTACATGATATACTTATAGTTTTCTGTCTTCTTTTATCACTAGTTGTTGTAATATTGCATTTATTAGTTTAGTCAGCCACTGATGGGATAAACCCTCCAATTTATTACAACCCTATTTGTTAGGCTAAATAATTCGTCCTAAATTAAGTTATAATACGTTAAGTTTGGAATAGTTGAAACTGAAGTATTGAGAGGTAGTTCTAAATATTTTTATTGCGTGAATTAGGGAGAATGAAACACCATAAGTGATATTGGTCATTTGCGGAGTTGCATTCTCTTCAACTCTTGGTAGAACTCTGAAGCAGCCACCTCCACGTGGTGAGTTCTGGGTTGTCGTTCGTCTGAAAATGACGAATGGCAGGCGAAGAGCTGCTTGTTCTTCTCAATTGAATAATCAGGAATGAAAACATGCCAATAAAAGCAGAAATTACATAAGTTATTAAAGTTAGAAGAATTAAGTGTTTAACTTTGGTATAAATCGCTTTAAATTTTATCTAAGTGTTAATTCTTTTGTTTCAATCGTAATAGTGAATTTCAATCGACTGTAGTTATCTTTATGGCAACGATTCGTGTTGTGGTCGGCTATAAAATTATAACTACGTGTTCGATACAGTGAGATGATCGTAATGGCAAAATTGTTGACTTGCTAATAAAACAACGAGAAAAAAGTTGACATAAGTCGTTACCAACGTGATGGAAACCCACGTATCGAGCACCCGTTGGCGGTTCTCGAACCCACGTCGTTTAGTGATTTTATTTATTCGGCCGCTGATGGGCAGCTTTCTTATGCCATTTGACGTTGAAAGCTAGAAGTGTTTTGGTGTTTTGTTAATTTTTCCAACAAAACACCAAAACACTTAAAATAAAATTTGTGCGAATTTAGTATAAACTGCTGATAAGTAATTTATAATTGTTTCTCCTGTGATTTATTAATTCGAAAATTGAAATAGTTTGTTAACTACATTCTATTATATTAATTCCAGCTTCTCCGACGTATAATTGTATAGGTGTAGGAAGATGTCTTTCAAACATTATATAAGAAGTTATATTTTATATAATGTTGTATAATATAGTACATAATATTGAAGGCCAGTTTTTATTTTAAAATGGTGAAATTATCGGCATCGCATCAAAAATTATGATTATATTTTTAATTTTTGCATATTATTTCCTTTCTAATGGGTAAAACACTCGTGGGATAAAAATGCGTTTTAATTTCTGTTTCATGTATACGTAACAAGGCAAATTATTGGAGTATTCTCAAATTTGCCTCTCCGAGTTATTTGCAAATATGCACATTTCGTGATCTCCATATCCAAAGAAAGGAAAAACTCCACACGTGCGTGAATAATACACTTTGATCACTTCGTGTATTTTTTTATTATATTTAATGTTCAGACAATTATAACAGACATTTACTTCTGATAGTGCAGATTATTTTTAAAAACTAATAAAAATTGTTTATGTAAAGAATTATTATAAAATGCAACAGGAAGGAGAAAGAATGTTATATCGTATATTAATTAATATACATAAAACTAGTAAATACACAAGACAATACTTATATTTAGAATTAACATAAGATTATATTCACGTGAGATGAAGAAAGCTGAAGTGCTGTGTTTTCTTGTGATATATTTTTTAAAATTTTTAAATAAAATTTTGATGTAATTATCGTATTGGCTATTTACCACTAGTTTTATTTATGGTAATTAAATATTACACTTATACGTATGATCAAAACTGTATACATTCCACTTCAGACGTGTTTGAAAGGCTTTATTTTAAATTAAAAATTTATCTTGTTGGAATTTTAACACTTTTAATGTCATTAACTGCCCGTTTCTTTTTTTATCGAAAAATAAACTAGCACCGAGTTTCTCAATTTCTCGGCCACATTAAAAAGCGCCATCTGTTATCATATTTTATTAAAAATTATTTTTAGTTTTGAAGTATTATACAATGATAGAAAGCTTAATTTTGAGGGTAGGGAGGAGTTTTATTTTAAAAAAAAAAAAAAAAATAGTAAATGCTAATAACGTGTAAAATCGCCATTAAATCCGACCTCATTGGAGATACGCACGACCTCCATTATCTTCCCACTCCTCGACCTTTCATTACCATAATTTAATCGTATCAATTTTCCTAATAATCAAACCTCCCTGCAAAATTTCAGAAATTTTCGATAAAAAGGCCAGGAATTTTTTAGCTTAAAGGAAGATTCAAGGAAGGACAAAATCGTGCCCATTCACACACACACACACAGACTAACATCCATACACAAAGAAATTACTCCCCGAATTTTTTGCATTTCTCGACATTTCAAGGAAAAGTATGGCAATCCAACAAAACATGTAAATATTTAAAACGAGGTCAGTTTTTGCCGAATCGCAATACTTTCGCGGCTGTTATATAGAGAGAAAGTAAAAACGTAATTTGGTTAAATATTTTCTGTAGCATTAAATTTTATTGAATCTTTAAGTATAAAGACGACTTCACGAAGTGTTTTAAAATGCATCTATATTCATCATCAGTTTATTTTCTTTAATCACTCAGCTGTATAATTAAGCTTGTTTTTACTTTTTCTGCTATTGTATTGCAGAGGGAAATAATGGCGATCGGTCAAAAAATGATCCTCTCAATATTTTAAAATTTTTTGGCTCGCGACCTCGAAACGTCGACAAATATAAAACCACTGGGATTCTTTCTGTATGTATGCATGTTAGTATGTGTGAGGGGCACAAATTTGTTCACCCAATTTGAAGCTTAACATCTGAGCCTTTTGTTGAAAATTTCTGAAATTTTGCAGGAAGGTTTGTGTATTAAGACATTCTGGTAGTATTATCTGGCGTGCAATGGGCCACAATCATTACAAATTCCTCTTCGGATTTTCAAAAATACAAATTTTGAAAGGAGTGCAAAATAAAGACGAGATGCGATCTCTCTACCGACAATTACTTAACGAGAGAAAAAGAAAGCGACAAATGACACTAGACTACTTCATTGCAAAAAATCAAGAATTTCAGAAGAGCCAGGTCTTTCATCACAAAAATGAACTTTATATTTCTGTGTGCATATGTTTATATCTTATGTAACATATATTATTCTGCAAATTAATATAAAAATAACTTAAGATTAAAGTAAAATTTGATTTTTTGTAGTCGGGTGTTGCGGTTTCCCTATATACTATGTGTTAAAATGACCTCGTTTAACGTCGTTTCATTTAACGTTTTGACGTCTAGGAACGCATCCTAAGCAATAAACGTGGTCTTATTGTACTTGGAAAACTGAGCCAGACGAAAACCTAGCAAATGGAAATTTTCTGCAGAAACAGAAATAAAATAATCATAGAAATAATACGTGAAAACAATCAGAAATATATATATATATACAGGGTGGGCCAGCGAAAACGAAACGGCAGAGTGTTCGTGTTCGTCCAAGCAAAGCGCTCGGACAGGTCGATTTTACTCTCGAGGGGACATCTTTTGCAATAAAGTTTTTGCGATTCTGAATACAACAGACAACAAAAAATTTTAAAAACTCATTTATTTTGTATTAACTAAAAAAGCATTTATTTCGAAAAAAATGTTTGTTTAGTTAATATTCAGAATCGCAAAAACTTTATTGCAAAAGATGTCCCCTCGAGAGTAAAATCGACCTGTCCGAGCGACTTTGCTTGGACGAACACGAACACTCTGCCGTTTCGTTTTCGCTGGCCCACCCTGTATATATATATATATATATAAGCGGTAAACTTGTATACGAAATGAGAAAATAATCTTCCTATATTTGCTTCGAAGTAATGAAGCATATTGCAATTCAAACGAATTAAAATCTTCTAGAAGAAACAAGATTGAAATCTTCCAAATAATTGGAAAAATGAGTCGGATAAAATTCAAACCAATAATAAGAATAGTCCACAGAACGTCGTATAAAAAGTTTCATTTACACAATAAGCTACATTAAATGCGTTTGCATGGACGGCCGGATGGCCGAGCGGTCAAGGTGGCAGCCTACCGCTCTGGGGGACCCGGGATCGAATCCGAACGGGTCGAAAATCCCCAGGAATTTTTCGGGGGTGGACCTCATAAGGAAACTCTTTTCCCCTGCTCCGCCACCAGGCACTACAGGGTTCGAGAGACTATGCCTTAATCATGGGCCTTGGTCTCTTACCCGAAGGTAGTCACTGACTCTTTTTACTTTTAGTTGGGGCACCAACGGCTTCTCCTGAGCTGTCATCCGCCCTCTTAGCCCCAACTCACTAACTTTGGCATAACTTTTGAATGATTGTGCGGTTTACACC
Source organism: Centruroides vittatus (assembly GCF_030686945.1). Lineage (NCBI taxonomy): Eukaryota > Metazoa > Arthropoda > Arachnida > Scorpiones > Buthidae > Centruroides > Centruroides vittatus. The sequence goes on along the minus strand of NW_027122360.1, from coordinate 62,981 downwards.
GCTTAGAACTTGCTCTGTCATTTAAAATTACTTTGTAGTGTTGCGGCATCCTCCTTTGCCGCGACCGTTAGCTCCTACGGTCTTAAATGAGATTCCCAAGCATTAAAGAGGGCGCCCTTCCCTACAAGAAGAGGGCGCCCAGCCCAATGCGTCCATTGGGCTCATAGATCGAAAAGATCTGAGACTTTAACCATCAATTCCTTTAGTTTCAATAAGTTTCCTTCACTTGCTGCTAGCGTTCGAAGTACTTGTTCAGGCGGCTTGGACCAGTCGACTTGGTCAGCCCCTCGGCGGAAATCCTCTGTAAGAGGACAGTCAAGTACGTAGTGTCTCGCGTCGCCGCGAGGACACCCACAGGAACAGCAACCATCTCCTTGTCCAAGAATGGACTTGAAATGGGGAAACCTCCCGTGTCCGGTCAGTATCTGCGTAAGCAACCTACAACAACTCACTGGGGTAAGGCCAACGTCAGGCACGAAGGCGTGGGTCGACCTACCCACCGTACTCTGAGTCCAGCTCTCTTGCCAACTCCTCATCGACCACTGCAGTAGAGTACCTTTTATGTATGTTGCCGAGGGTTCCACCGTCCTCGTTACAAATGGGCCCCTGGCCCCCGCCTTGGCCAGTTGGTCGGCAGTGGTCCGTTCGGATATGTCGGGCCCCGTCCCTCACCACCTGGTCGCTCCATTGTGGGCCTGGCCGAACCCATAATGGGCCTTCTAAAAGAGGCCCTCTTAGTGCCCACAGGGCGGAAAGAGTTAAAAAAAAATAAATAAAAAAATAAGCTACATTAAATGCGTTTGCATTTGATGTGACTTATTGTGAAGAAATTGTAAGACCATTGTAAAGAAATGTAAAAAAAAAAAAAAAAAAAAATTTCAATATACTTCAAAATTCTTGAAAATCGTCAGCTGTAAATGGTAGTAAAATTTTTCTGTGTCCTTTTTAAAAAATCAGCCCGATGTCACTGAAGTGAATAAAAATTTTTGGCTTGAAATGGTGGTAAATTTTTTGTAGAGATATAAGGAATGAACAAAATGTAACTAAACAAAATTTAAAATTGAATGCTGGAGACGAGAGTGAAAGTTTTCTGTACGCATTAATGAGCCAGATGCAAATCAAGTAAATAGTAATTGTTTATTCTAAATATGTGAAAATTTTCTGTATAAATGAACAAAATCAGTCAAATATAATTAAAGTAAACAAAATTTGCACTGAAAATGGAAGTAAAATTTACTTCTATACATAAAAGAAATGACTTAGATATAACTAAAGTAAATAAAAATTATTTGCTGAAAATAGTTGAGAATTTTCTCGCATACATGAAAAAATAAGATGTATTTAAGTGAATAAAAATTATCTTTTGAATATAATAGTAAAAAGTTTCTGTATACATTAGAAAAATAATTTTAATGTATCTGAAATAAATGAAAATTGTCTGTTGGAAATAATACTAAAATGTTGTTGTATACATGAAAAATGAGTCCAATGCAACTTTAAACTTTAGTGACTGAAAAATATTTCCTGGTAATTTTTTTCTTAAAAATGAAAGCAATTATTTTCTGCACAGGATTTTCATAAAATTCAGACTCTTCTGTCTAAATTTTATGCAAATTCCGTACAAAAAATAATAGTAAAATTATCCTGTATACATAAGTGTATCGGTATATATCAAGATGCAACTGAAGGAAATGAAAATTGTTCGGTGAAAACGGTTGTAAAATCTCTTTCTATACATTAAAAGGCATTAGCCAAATAAAACTGAATTATTACATCATACGCAGGATACAGTAGTAAATATTTTTTTACACATGAAAGAAATAAGATAGATGCAACTCGTGTTCTTGACAATTGTTTGTCTGAAATAATTGTAACATGTTTCTGTAAACAGCAAAAAAGTGAGTCTTCTGTTACTGAAGTGAATGAAACTGTGGTCTGGAAATGGTAGTAAAATTTGTAGTATACTCGATTTAACTCGTTCAGACTCTGGCGAATTAAATACTTTTTTAATTTTAATGTAGTTAAACATAAAAACGAAAAAAAATTATAGAAATGTGTTAATTTTGAAGAAAAAGCTTCAAAGTACAATTTCCTTTGTCTGGCCTTAGCGCGAAACTTGACACCGATGTGTCATTGTTTACACAGCTGGATGACCTTGAGAACAGCTGGTGTCGTCTTTCGCGGGACATTCTCATGAAACTCTCGGGAGGAGAAGGGTAAAAAGTAGGGTGAATACTAGATGGCGGTATATTTCTAAATATTTTTTTAAAATTACGATTTTAATTGAAATTTCCGACCCCCCGACTTAATTAAACGTATATATAATAAAATCTATTAATTAAAAAAATTAAAAAACTATTGGATGCTGTTTTTGACATCAGAAAATAGCTTTAAATAACTTTACCGAAGTAAAATCGACGCACTAGAACTTTAGAAAGATGAATAAAGTTTTATAAAAAAATCCCATAAAAAAACCATTAAGCGTTAATCGCGTGTCATTAAAGGTTAATTAAACTCGCAATAAAATTTTTTCGCGCGGGTAAAAATTTTTCAAAAAATTTGGAGACTTAGAAAACATCCGAAAAATCAAAAAAAAAATTTTTTTAGGAGTCCTAAAGGACCCCATTTTTTTGTAACGCTATACAACTTGCCCGAGATATCTCGGGCTAAGGGCTGAATGAGCCAGATGAAACTGATGCACATAAAAATTGTGGTTTGGAAATGGTATACTTGTGAACAATTAGTAAAGATGGGATTCAATCGATTGTATGACGTCTTCAAGAAATTAAAGTTTATTATATACTTGAAAACAATAGTCCTGGCAGAATTTTAGTGGAATATTTTCTGCACTGTACAAAAGTAAGGTTTTTCTATACGCTTCAAAGTAATGAGCAACTTTAATTCAAACTCAGTTTTATGTTCTGCAAAATATTTATGTTGAATATTTCTGTATACTTACAATAATCAGACTGATGGTAATTAATATCCTTTACTGAGAAACTTGAATACTTTTGGAAAAAATAACAAAATTATATGTTATGGACATTTCTTTCATATTTTACTTCAGAATAGCAATCATTTTTTTACTTTAACTTTGAGAAAATAATATAGGAATTACTGTATTATATTCTTATGAATGTATTCATTTTTCATCTTAAAAATGTAAATAGAATGACTGCATGTTTATACTTTCATGAGTTTTTATTCAATATTTAATGCGTTTTTTTCTATTCTCATATAAGTAATGTTCAATGCTTCGTAATGGTGTAAATTAATAAATTTGAAGTATTGGATACCGGTCATCTATTTTATTGTTACATTTTTTTGTGTTTTACTTATTACTGAAATTTTATGGAAAGACCTGAAATATTTTTCAATGCTTCCGTGTAAGCATATATAAAAGAAATTTATAAGAAATTTTCGTAATTCAAATTTAGTAAACTTTACCAGCCTTTTCCATAGTTTATTTTAATGTATTTAGTATAATATTAATTCAAAAACACCAGATTATTAACATGGCATGTTACACTTTTACGGTTTATATTGTGACCATTAAATACCAAAGACCAATAAGTAATATTAACTATTAATTTAAAATATGATGTAAGACGTCATGAACAAGAATTCCAAAATTATAATCTTAATCAATTTGGAAATTAGAACGATAACAAGATGACAATGTAAATTAGTCCCAACAGAAAGGCAGTTTTGCCAAATGAAATAAAACAATATTTCCTGTAAAAGTAATAATGATAAATTATATGCTGTATTATTTACGTATAAAATTATGTAAATAGATACTTGCATCAATAAAATTTTTCTACTTCGAGGGATGGTCGCATCGTCTTCCTTTAGAACGTATCTCCTCGTGCCCAGAACATAATTTTCCAAGTATTTGTTCCAACTGAGTTTTGAAATATCGAAATTGAAATTCTGAAATATAATTTTGATCACTTTTCACATTTTTTGATTAGTTTGCTTATTTCTCAATAGATCAGATATTCGCTTATTTTTCTTTTTTCGAGTTTGTGCCGTCATCGTGACATAAAACTGAAATGTACTAATACTCGGTGGCTCAAAGGCAGTTGACCGTTGCAAAAATTACATTGCAATTATTCAAAAAATTATGTATAAATACAATTTCTTTAGTTGCATTTTTTTATTGTGCTTCCGCCAATTTTGTTATTTTGTAACAATGGAATTACAAAATAATTTAATTTTAGACTTAAATATCTACAAGATCTTATGTATTTCTGGTAGTTTTATGAAGATATATTGAGTAAATTTTTCCTAGAAATTATTATAAAATTTGGGTTTCAAAGGTTATATCTGCGCGAGTTTGCCTCGTTCAAAAAACCGTATATTACCTTTTAGATATTGTAGCAAGGACTTCTACTATAACACTGTTATTATTGTACTGATTAATTTTAATATTACTATTCATTTGCACTACTGTTATAATAGCGATCTGTTTAATTATAATTGGAAAATCTTGTTAGAATTTAACAAGCATAATATAAGTAAAAGAATATAAAATACTGTACGACGTTCGTAACCATACCTGCTTATCTTCTGTCGACATCGAATTAAATAATTTCTTCACGTTATCAGTACGAAACATCCATTCTCTTATACAAAAATATTCTAATACTTTCATCGTCTTGTGAACATTTTTGTAGATATTCATCATCCTAAATTATAAATAACATAAATATCATTTAATTTACAATGCACGATCAGATTTAAAACAACATACATTGGTTTCCTGCCGACAGCAACTTGAAATATATCGTATAACATTGCAGGAAAATAATGCTGCATCGCGATGCATACACGATTCCAGTAATAATTCCTCTTAGATACGTTTCTTGGATGTAAAAATGCATTCTCTGAGGGATAATTCCAACACAGCACGGTTAAACACTCCAAAAGCTTGCGCCAAGTTAACGGATTTATTGATCCCGAAGTGCAATTGTATACTGGAATTTCATCTTCTCTGAAAACAAAATAGAAAACAGTTTTTCTGAAACATCTCTGAGGATTTATTCATGCTTACCTCGGAAAATTTATCAATTTCTAATGTGTGTTCATTTCTTACAAAGGGATCAGTATACTTGTCATAAAAGTGTTTTCTATTGTTCTATTGTTTTCTGGTGTAGATTCATTGTTTCCAATTTAGAGAATATTTGCTAATGGCACTTGTTTAAGTGAGGATTTAAAATTGAAGTTCTATTTGCTAATTTGTAAAGATTTGTGTATGTAATTCTAACAGTTTTTTCGTTAATATGCACAGAAAATCCGTCGAATGAGATTTAATAGGGGAAAAAAGTGATCACGTGACATAGGTGTCGCACATATCGATACGGTTGTAAACAAGCTGTTCCGTTCGAAGGATAGCTTACTTTATAATAATGGAAGAACGAAAATATTTTTTAGGAAGGTTAACAACGGTACAATTAAAGGAAGAATTAAAAAAGTACAATGCCAAGTTAGCTGGTAGAAAAGCCGATTTAATAGAAAGGTAAGTTAAAATAATCTACATCTATATTTTTATCGTTAATTATTACATTTATAATTTCAAGTCCTTATAACTATTACATGATAAGGTAACTTACCAGTAGATGAAAGTTTTAAGGATAAGATTTCACAAAATGCACATTTTTTGTCGATAAAAACATTTAAAGATCAGTAAAGTTGTCATTGATTCCTTTCACATTTGTCTAACCAATACATAAGGTCAAAACTTTAATTAAAATAAATTTTTTTTTCCTTTGGAATATGGTCATGTACTGAGCCTGACATATTATAACCAATTTATACCAGTATCTGAAATGTTAACTGTACCAATAGGTTATCACTGTAATTTAGAACAACAATCAACACAAACAAAACTACTTTCTATGAAGTTCTAAGACAATATAAGAGATACATATCTTAATCTTTTACCAAGAGAAAACAATATTCGGAGTATTTAAAATAAATATAATCAAAATGTCTTTTTTATTGGTCACAAGTCTTCTTGTTTCAATAATTTAATGCAATAAGACTAATTTCTTCACCAATAAACTTTTTGTACAAGTGAATTTTTGCCCATTTTCTTTTACTAAATCTGGCATACACTATATATATGCCATATTTAGGTGCTTGTCAATACTGTTCAGTTACCTTATACTGTTTATTTTTATATTATATGTAATATATTAAGGTAAGAATATAATATATAATAATAATTTTTGCCTTTCCTGTCAATGAGACAGAAAAAACTAAATAAAATATTGGTGATCATATGTTAACTAGTTATTAAACTTGTTTACAATAATTTTCAGGTTACTGGCATATGAGAGGAATCAGAAAACTCATAATTTTTCTATATCCTGTGATAGCTCTCCTGAATTCAAACTTCCTGATTCATCTGAATATAAGGATCTCTCTCCAAGTTTACAAATACCAGTTTTGACTATAGAGACAATTGATGCCTACATGCAGATGTCAGATCAAAGAATGCCACTGTCTGCTGTGCAGATGTATTTTAATGAATTCTTATTAATATGATAATAAGAGGAACAAAAGAGAAACATTTTTTATATTTTAAAGGTAATGTAAAATCTGAATTAACCAAGGGGAACAGATTTACACAGATTTAGTAATTACAGATGATGGGGTTATAGAAAATGCAATATGTGAATGTACAGCAGGTAAAGGGCCTAAAGCGTATTGCAAACATGTATGTGTAACACTATTGGCAATAGAAGAATATGGAAGAACAGGCACATATAAGTGTCACAAAACATGCACACAGGTTCTACAAACATTCCATCAGCCTACCTGCCAACATAAAGGTTCCCCAGTTAAGGCTAGTGAGCTTCCATTTCATTTATTTAAGAAGAAAGGAATGAAAAGAAAATGATTGGAAGACATAAAATTTGACCCCAGACCATCTGGTAGTACAATCCCTGATTATACAAACTTTGTTATTAATTTGGCAATGAACATGCAAAGTGGTTGTGCAATACCGATATTGTAATTAAGGCAACCAGCAAACATGAGGGCTTTAGAGTCAGATCATGATTGCAAAAGCACAATGTCTGAAATGTGTTTAAGTGCTTTACATGTAACTGAAGCAAGTAGGGAGTACATAAAACATTTGGAAAAAGAGACCAGATTACAATGAAAAAGTGCAGTTTGGAAGAAGGAACATTTGTTGCATTTGACATCTTCAAACTTTGGAAAAGTTTGTAAATTAAAATTAACAAACAGACTAAAATTGTGTGGCTCATTACTGTCAAGTAGGCCAATAAAAAGTAAGGCAATTTCTCACGGCTTAAGGTATGAAAAAAAAAAGCAATTGAAACATATTCTTTTGTAAATACTCCTGTGAAAGAATGTGGCATGTTTCTTCATTCAAAATACCCATTCTTAGCTGCAAGTCCAGATGGGCTAGTGGATGATGATAAAATATTAGAAGTTAAATGTCCTTACTCCAGTTTTAAACTTCCTGTGAATGTGCTAAAGATACCATATTTGGAATGTACTGATGACAAAATTACTTTAAAACGGAATCATGATTATTTTCATCAAATCCAAGGACGATTAGCAGTGACAAATAGACAAGTTGCTCATCTGTTTATTTACACAAAAAGTGACTTCAAAGTTTGTATCATTCCAAGAGATAATAAATTCATTGCAGACATGATTGAAACACTAATTATGTTTTTCCATGAGCATATTAAGCCAGTTCTTTTTTAAAAAAAATGTTTTATAAACATTAAGTTTATAAAATAATTGAGCTAATTGTTATTTTACAATTTGAGTTTATGTAAAATTTTTCTAGATGGTGTATAGTGTGAATTTTTTTAAATAATAAAAAGAGATTTTGTTTTAAAGATTAAAATTCTTTTATTAGCTTACAAGTATTTATTCAACTATAGTACAAATTTTAAAACCACTATATTACTTTGAATTGAAGTTCCACAATGAAGACCTTACTGTGTATGATAGTATACATTCTTAATCTTAGAATTTATAAACAGACAAAAATTTAAAAATACTATAGATGGAAAACTTAAATTAGGCTAGGGTCTAGAATGGAAAAAAATTTATATACGGTATTAATAGAGAGCTAGACTAACAGTGAAACAAATTAAGAATCTCTGCCAACAATGCATGGTCTAAAATTGCATAACATAAAACATATAAATATAATTTCACTGCCAAGTTTGGTTACTGTCGGATGCATGTGTTGCTTCAAAATTTTATATGTACAGTACGAGCCATTCCTATAATACGTTCAATATGTATTCTTTTACTAGATATTTTTCTGTCTCGAGATGACAAACTGCTGCTCAGCTGTGCTTTTCCTCTCATAAAAGTGGGTATATTTACCACAACATCTTTAGTAATTAGTTATTCCTGAATGTTAAAACCTCCATCAGCCATTACCCAGTCTTAAAATAATTATTGGATTTTTGTTTAAAGAATTAACAAATCGTACTTTAGAACCGACAACGTATCGCTTAGTCTGTTTACAACCTCGTCGATACTAGCGCCGCGTGCGGAGTAGATTTCACTTTTTTCCCCTATTACAATGGCCACAATCAACAAATGTCAATCTATAACTCTAGGACACCAGATTCAAATCTGAGCAAGAAACTCCAGGAACTATTTATGAGAGATCTGTTCTGGATATGCCTAGCTTATCTGTCAGTACTTTGCTACCATAGGTGTGAGCTCGACCGAACCAATGACAGGTACGGAAAAGCTCCTTAGGTCACTAGGCAGAGAGTGAAGAAAATAAGAAAAATATAATAAATAAATAAATAAATATATTATCTTTCTTTACCTAGTGGAATCTATCAAGTATATACTATATGTATAAGAAATAAATACGGCTTGGTTTTTAAATATAGTGTCTTTTAAATCAGAAAATTTCGTACAGATATTCATGAATTTCTTAATTTCATACTTTATTTCTAATAACGGAAGAAATTCAACAACTTTTACTCGGTTGTGTTATAACGAATCATTTAATGTTTCTGTTCAATGAGATTTTCAAAACAGTTTACCTTCGGTGAGGAATTATTGTCTTTCTCCAAGCCGCAGCTAACATCAAATTAATCACTGTGTCTGCAGGAATTAAATCCAGACGTTTACCTTCATCAATCCACATGGTGCTGATAAGTCCTTTCACTCCCTGAAAGCACGAAACTTTTAATCCTATTTTCATATCTAGAAGTTTTTAAATATACTTACAGCTGCAATTAAAGTATTTGCACCGCCTAAGCTGTCGTTCCATCCCTAAATACAATCATTTGTAGCAATTACGTACAAATAGATAACATACTTTGATGTAAAATAAAAAGTACTCACGCAAATGGGTTCTGTCCAACTGCATCCTACTATAGAAGGTCTAACAATTATTATAGGCAAATCTCTACAGAAATTACTTAAATAAATTTCTGCTATGGCTTTTGTTAAAGTATAGGTGTTGGGTCGGCCTTCTAAAATGTTTTCATCTGTTATCTCTATTGAATGATCGCTTTGTAGGCTGCAATTAATAATAATAAAAAAAATGTGATCACCATAGACGTAAGAAATAAAATTACAGAAAATGGCATTTAAGATGTCATAATATAATACATACTTTGCGATAATCCGATATTCTTCATACGTTCTGGACATTGTATAGATTTTCTCATCCACTTCCTTTCTATTGCAGAAGGAATAAGCTGTGGATGTGTGCACCAATACCTGAAGTATACAACCTCCTTTACCACAATTATAAAGAAATACAGCTGCAACTAGATGTATGAACCTTCATAATGAACATTTCAAATCATTTGTTTACTGTGTTTATAGTTTCAATGGTTTTAAGATAAATTTAGATGTAGAAAAGTTTTGCATTTGAAAAAGCTCCCGTTGATTTTTGAATTATTGAAAAATATTGAATAAAGTACTATATTATTTAGCTCTGCAACTTTTGGCAAGTTTTATTCCTTTAGTGAATTTATTAAGGTTAATATCCATTTATACAAAATTGTAGTATTGATTGTAAAAAGTATTGGTAATGTGGATTATTTGTACAATTGGCAATGCATCGATCAATTCACATTCGCTTATTCGCTTACGTGTGCCTTTTCTAATAATCGGTAATATGTACTTGGACAGGTAATATTCCTGAAGAACTTCGTAACCGTTTTCCGCATAAAATAGTGCTAGAGTTAGAAATTTGTAAAAGTTGTAATATTGCAAACACTTGCATATCCAAATTTGTAAAATTTAATTTCCAGCTGAAAAGAAAGTTCTGGAACGTTGACTAAAAATTGGACCCGGCAAAAGAGTTACGAGGAGGCTGGGAAAAAATACACATTAGCGGACCTATAGCTAAATAATTATTATATTTTAAAAATGTAACTAAAATTTTATATAAGGGCCTATAGCTTCTTTGGGCCTAAAAAAAATTTGCTTATTTGGAACAAATTTCTAAGCGTCCGTGTAATAAATACGTATGAATCATAAAGAACAGGCCAAAGATGATCCGTTGACAAATCATTGCAAACACTCAGTGAACATGGATATTTGATTTCGACAAGTATCAAAAATATTTTATGTAATGTACTGTACGTTTTGTGCAAATCGCAAGAAGTATTTGTGCCGATTTGAATCCAGATAAAAAATAAAAACAAATATAAATGTTTGAAATTAAAAAATTCTTATGTTCAACCCTGTATATTAAAAACCAGTCTGAAATTAAAATATTACAAAATATTTACCAATAAATTTTTTATTTGACGACAAACTTCGACCAGATATTTTGTCGTTTCCACATTCTTGAAGAAAGAATCTCTACAAATTAATTGAATTAATTGAAATTAATTAAATAAAAATAAATACTAAATTCATGGGACTAATGTGATTAATTGACGTAAAACTTACCGAAAAGGTTCGTTGAATTTAACGGAAGCGGCCAAGTGAAACACCACCGAAACATTTTTTATTATCAAATTCATATGGGAAGAGGAAATTCCCAAATTTTGTTGAGACATATTCCCTTCGATGAATTCCACTTTATTCGAAATATCCGAATTTTTCAGTGAAACGTTTTCGAAAATCTTTTATAAATACAAAAATGTATACTATATTAATGCTAAATTACATTAAATTAAACATTGCACGAGATTTATAATTGGAATGTATTATTACATCGTATACATTCTCATTGTTATAACTTTGTTCACTTTTATGTAAAATGACGCATTGTCACGATTAATAAGAATATATGAAATATAGTTTCGATATTTGAAGGAACTGACACTACTGTGTGTCAATAACGTCATTCTTTTAATTGTATTTCGAATATCTCTTTTGCTAATATTTCTGTCGAAAAATATAAATATTCTGTTTTGTGATACAGTAAGTTTTCATGTTGATCCATCGTATTCTTTTACTTGGTTGACGTCAATAAGTAAGTTACCTTTAAGAGTGTTTTCGCAAATTGTCTGAATTTATTTAATCCGGCCAAGGTTTTTTTAATGACGTTTTTTTTCTGTGTTGATGTATCACTTGCAAGCACGTTTAAGAAATGATAATTTTTCCTGATATTGTTCAATTTTTTGAATATAGACCCAATACACGCCTTGACTGTGGTGAAAATATGAATCTCTTAAATACAACTTTTTATTATTACATGGGTTGAAATTAATAAATAAGTATACCCTACGATTTGGCCGTTAAATATGCGTATTGAAAGTAATTGGGCTGCAATTTGAAAAAATTGTAGACCGATAAATTCCCTCTGTCAACAGTCTGTCTATTCGTCTGTTTCCTTAATCTCGAGAACAGTGTCAGATATATAAGATTCGAGCTGGAATGAATCGGATAAAAAAGACACCGATTAACTACATAAGAACTTTCAATGCAAGCCAAGAGTTTCATTATTTTTATTCAAAACTTCCCCCAAAGGATCGATAATTAGCACGACTCTAATATTAAACTATAATATGATGCATGTAAACGAGCTACTACTAATTTAAGGTGGAGAGCATATACTTTAAATTAAATAAATTAAAAATGTGATTAAAAATTGCAGCCCGATATTATGACTATCTCACAATAAATAATTTTATTCGTTTACTTCAATTATAAATGCATGTCAACAATTAATTTGACTTTTACTTTCCGACTGTTATATATAATAGAGATAAGCAATAGTATGGCAATTCGATTTTTCGAATTGCCATACTATTGCCATTGAAACGTCGAAAAATGCAAAAAATTTGGGGTTTATTTCGGTCTGTGTGTGTGTGTGTGTGAGAGAAAGAGAGAGAGAAAAAGAGACTATTTTCTCTTAGAAGCTTAATGATCTCTGTGCTTATGGTGAAATGTTTCTGAAATTTGCAGTGAAGTTTGTATATCAGTAGAGTCGATACTATTAAATTTATGTAGTTATAGATCGAGGAGTGAGGAGATAAAGGATCGTGTGTCGTATATCAAGTAGTGTCAGACTTAATGACGATTTTACTCATTATTAGCATTTACAATTTTTATATAAAACTCATCCATACTCTCAAAATTAAGCTTTTTGCCATTTTATAATATTTAATTATATCAAAAGTTTTCAATAAAATATTATAAAAGACGAAGCGACACACAATCTCCTATATAAAATCGAAAAACGGATGGTTTCCGTCACGGTATGCCAAAAACGGCAACTAGGGGCGCCCCTAGCAATTATTTAAATTAACAATATAAATTATTTAATATTTATTTTATATCTTTACAGTGTAATTCAGTATATTATTATTTTTATTTGTAATAGGAATTTATTATTGATATGAATTTATTATTTTTACCACGGAATGACACCGCTGCTGCTACTGAAAAATGGGCAGTCTGTGTCGGCGTATCGAACGCCAGCAAAGCATAGTGGCAAAGCTAGGAATTGCCATAGTCCGTGCGCATGCCCCGATGCCTGCATCGGGCCTTTTAACTGGCTATAATATAATATAATATAACAATAGAAAGATTAAAATACGAAATAATCTAATAATCTTAACCTTTGTTGTTATTTTTTGCCTGGGCAAAGCCGGAATCATCTGCTAGTTTTAAAATATTTGCCGAAAAAGTTACGTAAATCGTCGATGGACTTTTTAGTTAAAATATGTTATTTTAACTTACCTTGCAACGAAACAATTCGTTCTTCCTCTCTTCCACGGTCAGTCCTTTCTTGGATCTAACCAAAATGTAAATTTTTCTAGCATTGCAAGTTCTCAGCAATTTCTCCAGAAGAATCTACAAATATCAGAAAAATAAGGTGTGACTACATTAAAAACGTAATCTTAAATAGAACGTACGATGTAGAAATGCTTACTTTTCCCAAAAATCCCGTGGCTCCAGTGACAAATATGTCACGATTTTCATAAAATTTCAATATGGACATTCTTTTCTTCGTGAATCTATCAAACATTCAATCGAATGGATCAATGCGAAGGCTTATACAGTGAAAGATCGATATAACCACTCACCTCGAGACCGAAGAAATTGGTCCGAAATAACGAAAGTCCGTTTATCGCAATTACTTGTTATTACAGACTCGTCCGTTATATCGAAGAGTCCATCACTGACGTTAGAACGCATCTCGATAACTGACCCGGAGAAAATATTTGCAGTTTGCAGATGTTTTCTCTGGGTCCAGATGCCAACTTAATGCACACGTACAACGTTTTCGCGGATTTTTTTTTACCGTAAATATAATGAGATTATGCTATGTATTAATATCGAATTGCCTATCACTGTATATCGATACCGTGGACAAAAGTCAATGACGTAGTAAACAAAATTTCAGTTGTAAAGCAGAGTAGTACTTTTATTCTGTTTTACAAGTTTAATAAAAAAAATTGATTTATATATAATTTTAGATATTCGGAATGCTAGTCTGACGGGCATTCCGAATATCTAAAATTTTCAGCTTACTCACAGACATTTCTTTATCAACTTCAGATGGAGATTGTTCATCTGTAATTTGGCGAATTATATCTGCGTTTTACGTTAAGCTTTTTGTTTTCTTTTATCATCAAATGTTTTGTTTCACACAACAAATTTAAGTCTTGTGGCTCTTGCAGTAAGCGAAACTAAAATTAAATACAACTAGACCAGTGATTCTCAAAGTGGGGGTCTCGACCCCCAAGGGGGTCGTGAAAAATATTTGGGGGGTCGCTGAAAAATTGATGCCAGATCAATTTTTTCAAATATTTTATAAATTTACTATGGATTCATGTTTAGAAATAATAGAAATAAAAAATATATAAAATAATTTTTACTTAAATAAATTGCACATATTAATAATATTTAAATACGAGCCTAACCCCCTCCCTCCGGGATGTTTTTCGACACATACTTATTCTTCGGGGGTCCTTTGAAATTTTTAAGTGCAGAAGGGGGGTCGCGGTCCAAAAAGTTTGAGAAACACTGAACTAGACAATCAAAAAACGAAACATAACCTAGAGAAAATCTACGACCAAAAGTGAATAAACAAAAATTTTCTTTTACTTTAAATTATTTGTATATTTAATTTTGCAAATAAAGCAAACAGAGCAACGACTGCGACAAAATAAGTCGATCAATACAAAATGCAGTAACGAATTGCTTAATTTTAACATTTAAAATTTTGGTAGCGCCATCTGTTAGGACACTTTATTAAAGACTTTTTTTATATTTTTAACTATTATAAAATGGTAAAAAACGTAATTTTGATCGTAGGAACGAGTTTTATTTAAAAAAATTGTGAATGCTAATAACCGGTAAAATCGTCAATAAGTCCGACTCTATTCTAGATACGACACACCACGTCTCTTTATCTGCCCACCCGTCAAACTTAAACCATCAAAATTAAACAGCATCAGTCCCTCTAATTCATAAACCTCATAAATTTTAGAAATGTTAAACAAAAAGCACGGGAATTAAGCTTCTAAGAGGGTGAAAAAAATCGCACTTTCGCATACAAATTAAATCCATACAAACAGAAAAAACTCCAAACTTTTTTGCATTTCTTGACACTTCGAGGTACTCTAAATGCAAAAATGTAAAAATCTTCGGTCATTTTTGATCGATGGCTATACTTTTCCTCTGTTGCGTATAACAGAGTCGGGAAAATAAAAGTCCATAATAAGAGGACAATGGTCTGCTGGATGTGAAAAATCGTCCGTAATAACGCGAGATCCGTTACATCGGGGTCCGCAATATCGAGCAAATACTGCAAAAGTAAAGGTTTGTTTCGCGTACTCTTGCAATCGCTCGTTTCTCAACTTCGGAAAAATAATGCTATTGAACTTTCTTAAAAATTTTACCTCGAATTCATGTTGATTGATATTTAACTGCTATTACTTTCCCGGCTATATGTGTGTATAACAGGGGAAAATATTGAAATGGCGCCAAACTTTATCCTCTCGTTTTTCTGCAAATCTCCAACTTTTAAAATCTACTAAACTAAAAAAAATAAAATAAAATAAACGTGGAAAAACCTGTTAACCTGTTTGCGTTATGTACTGTACGTTATATGCTTATACGTATTAAAAATATATATTAATATACATGAAATATATGTGCTCGATGTTGACTTGTAGAAATTTAGTGCTGCAACTATAATTTGCAACTGAAATTTAGTTCTATTTTATTATTTAATCCTGTATACAATGGCGGACAGCCAGACAAAGGAATGGAAGCCAAAAAAGTCAAAACGACTGTTTACGAGCAAAAAAATTAACATGGCCATGAATGAGCAATGACTAATGTACAATTATTATAACAATTTGGACTAACTGTATACTATTTTCCATTCTATTCCAGATAATAATCTATCAGGCAGCTGTTCTCTGTTAGACATAAATTGTCTATAAATTATTCCGTGTTTTCCTGGATATCATTCATTATTAGGTACTTACTCGGAAAACGATTTAAATAGTTTCGAGGCTTCCTACCCAATACTTTAAAGGGATTTTACAGATAGAAATATACAACAAAAATAGAACTAATACTGAGACAAGACGCCCGATCTCGGGCAAGTAGCCATGCTTCGCCGTTGGAATGACCAGATAAACATAGCACATTATCCAGCAAGTCAATTATTAATAGAGTTTTCTGTTATATTTGGAGATAATACGTCTTTTACATAGTTTGTTTGTAATAATTGCTGTAGATAATTTGCCAGATGAGCTAGCTGTAACACTTACGTTTGGGGCATCGAACAGCGATGTTTTAACTCTACGTCCAAAGGTTCCACGAGCCTCTTGTAAGCAAATAAATACATTACCTACAACTCGTCCGTTAGTATTAATTAAATATTGAACAGTGTAGGAATGCGTAACTTTATTACTAGGAGAATGTGCGAATCCAATAGTATTTTTTCTCCTTTATACGAAAGTGTTCTTGGTGAAATCATTTCGTATGAAAAACCACATTGATCCGTATTGAATACGAAGTTACGCGAATAAGATGGCAATAAATTTTTTACTGTTGTTTGAAATTGCGCAGCTTTTACTAAAATATCCTTTTCGTTCACTATTTGTTTTATTTACAAGTTTTGTAATCTTTCGAGATACTAATCTATATTCTGTTTTAAATTTTGCAACCCAAGAATCACTAGCTGTAAACTTAATTGAACTATCAGTTGAAGAAATTTCTGTAACGCCCATATTTTTAATTGATTTCCATTAACAATTTTATAGCTGCCCCAAGCTTGGTCAAACATTTGTTTAGTATGTTCTTTAATGATTTTTAACGTTTCAATTCTATGCTTTCGAGATTTAAATTGTTTTTCCCATTTATATAAATCACTAAAACGTTTTAATTCTTTAGCTCCTTTCCGCTGTAATGCGTGTAATTTTCATTTTGGGTGTTTCTTACGCGAGTTAAGAATTTCTTTTTTTCGTTTTGTTGAGATTATATTCTTATCGGATTTTTCATCATATGAATATCCCGATTCGCAGTCAGTGTCTGCGTCAACAATTTCTTTCTTTAGAAGCAGACGTGTTATTTTATTATCCGAAATAGGCCCATCTATAATCAAATTATTATTTTCCATCTGACGAAACTCTTCGTCATCTCTACTTACATAACTACTTAAAATATCGCTAAATACATTAAAAAGCAGTTTGGCTACCTGTTTATCAACGTCTGAAATATTAGGCCTACAAATCTTTTCTGTAGGCCAAACATTATCACATAAACGTTTAAATTCTGCTATAATGTTTTGAAATGTTTACATTAAATTCTCCCATTTTCGAAAATTCTAGAATTTATTCTTAAATGTAATACGCGACCCTTTCACTTCTAAAAATTTGCATATTTGTGTTAAACTATTATAAAATAGTACGACATTTGATTGCTAATAACTCTTATTAACACTTTTAGTGAATACTACAAATTTGCCATAGAGTTTGTATAGTTTTAACGTAATTATTAACTAAATTTTATTAAAATTTATTAGAAGACACTCCGACAGTTTCCTTGTTAGTGAAATGCATTTCTAAGTCACACTTTTCTAATTTTAAGAAATTTTAATAAACAAAAAATTTTACGTTAAAATAACGGCAAAACTAATTTTTTCTCTGTGTTTGTTTTGTTCTTCCTTTCCTTCCCGTCATTTATTTAAAATAATAAATAGCGAAACAAAACTGTTCAACGACTAGAAACGAATTTAGTCCCGATTTTGGTTATTTAAATGTAATTTATGTTAAAAGGACAAGAATTTAGAAAGAGCTGACGGTTGTGACCATTCGATACTTTTTATATTTGTAATTATTACTACAATAAAATTAGGCATCAGAAAAATTCTTACCCAGAAAATGCGATGACGAATTTGACTTGTTTCTCAGGAATACCTCAAATGAAGAAAATACAAAATTTTCTCTTCTTTTATTAGACGAGGAAATTCTGCACATTGTTTTACTAAATTAACTTTTATCTGTCGATCACGACGGGTTTGTTTTGTTGACTTTTACGCTTTTGGCTGTTATGCGTACGTGACAAGGAAAAGTATTGGAATCGTGACAAGTTTGACCATCTGAGTTTTCTGAAAATCTTCAGGTTTTAAGATCACCTGAATCAAAAAAATGTAAATAAATAAATAAATAATATATATGTGTGTATGTGTGTGTATGTGTATTGGCCTCTGTTTTGCTTAAAATTAATATTTCAGAATGGGGTAATCATTAAAAAAAACGATTCATTTTTATTAATTTTTCCATTCTGAAATATTAAGCAAAATAGAAGCCAACACACTTACACATCCACGAAAATTTTCCTCGTTCTTGTTTACTTTTTTCGGATCAGCAGGTCACAAAACGTAGAGATTTGGAAAACTCTTAAACGGTCAAATATTTCTTTGTTATGTATACTTGACAGCCGAAAAGTGAAATCATATTTTTCACATAAAACTTTGTATAAATCTCCAGTCTTGGAAGACAGGAAACTGATGCATAAGCAGAAGTCTGTTTAAACACACTGAAGTCAAACAGTTCGTCGCGCAATTGCATCTACACCAGTCAAAAGTGAGAGGCCCACCATTTTCCCCCAAAATTTGTTGTTATTGTATATATATATATTCGTGAATTGTTATTTATATTATCTATATAATTTTAATTTTAATCACTTTATTTTATTCTTTTAGTTAATAATGTATTTTCATTAAACAGTTGAAAATTATATCGTATTTTAATTAAACTCTGTATGTATTTTATATCTGTTTTTTGTTCTGTCTTTTTTTGTGCAAAGAGCAATTGTTAACTACCAGACAGGACGCCCTTTGCACCCACATCTCGGAGATGTATGTAAACGCCACACCGAAGATTGTATGTCTATCGAATAACGTTGTAAAGGAATTTTGCCCATTTTTTCGATTTTAGGGCCCATTTTCCAAATTTTTAGTAATATGGTTTTATATTTATTTGGGGAAACAAATTGGAACAAAAAATTATCAATTAATTGTTATAAATCTCACAATGTTCCAAGGGAAAGACGAAGGGGGTGACTGTCGTTTCCCCTTTTTGATGGTGTTAGAATACCGATGCTATGCTATCCATGTCACATGGACGGACACATCATTCTTCATTGGCAAGAGAGAAGGAGGACTACTGGATGACTAATCATGCTTTTCACAAATTACTTCAACTTCCTCCGGAAGAAAAGCGTGATTGGTCGAAAACCAGGAATAAAATAGAAAGAAATGACGAAATCAGGGGAACTAACCTAAACAGGACTGAACTGACTGACCGGACGAAAGACGACCGAATTAGCGATTTAGCGACAGACAGTGAGTCGTACTTATAGGACGGAACCACCCAGCAAGAGACGGAGAAAGCGACTAAGTGACGGACCTAGCGAAAGACCGAGTGAGGGACTGAGAAAAGGAGAAGAGCACCGGGAGAGAATGTGAAGTAAGATGGGAAGACAACTCTTTTCCTGGTATTTTGAGAGTCGTGCAGTTCGGACACTCCCCTCTAGGTACCCCAGCGTTTTATAGATAGAAGTAGGCCAACTTTCTAAAACGGATTTTATAAGTTTTGCGAATTACTATTTCTTATATAATAAATAACAAAACACTTAATATTACGCGTATATAAACCTGTACTGTGCATATACATAAATATAGGGAAGACCGGGCTAGTTGTCACAGTTTTTAGTCATTTCTAGTTTAGAGTCTATAATATCAATTTATTTAGGTTTAAGTGAAAATGTATACACCTTCATATCATTTGATTTGGTTTATAATAAATAAATGAACATTCAATAATTTTTTGTCATAGTTATTAATTATTTTATAAACTGTGTTACCCGGTGACAATATATTATATTGTCATAGGATATATTGTCACATTAGTCTAAGTTCTCACATTTCATGAGTTTATTTTGATTACGTTAAATTATGCGTTAATATGACATTTGCTCGTGCCAATTCTATAAAGAAAATGTATTACTAATTTACAGTTATTTTTTCTGCGAAAGATAAGTAACTCGAATCTTTACAGAGTCACAGTTGTGACAAACATAATATGGATTTACATCTGTACATAGCTGGTGAGACCAAACTCTCACCACAAACCAAACAAGTCTTTTCTTTCTCTTCTGTTGAGTCAGTCTAAATGACAAGTCGTGACAAGTAATTTTACTTTTGAATCTTACAAAACCGAATATAAACGTGTAGTTAATTATTATAAAATATATTTTGGGATTATAAAAATAAGATATCAGGCACGAATTCTATTGAATAATAATTTAACAATAATGAAAACATTTTAAGAAAAAAAAGAGTAAAAATATGATCAGTGTAAGCCAAACTTCACTTAAGGAAAATATTGCGAATACAATACTAATTAACATTGGAATCTCCTATCTCTGTCGTCAACCGATGACGTGACTGGTGTTACAAAACCAACAAGGTTATTCGGAAGAGATAGTACTCGGTGGAATAAGAGAATCATAATCATAGGATAATCATTATTGGTATATATCATATATGAGGATAATATATCATTGGAAAAAGATTGTAATTTACATGCTCTAAATTAAAGGTTTATTGTATTTGTTTGTGAAAATCTACTCTATGCATTTAAAATACTTAGCTTAAAATTCTCACCACATTTTTGTCCGTCACGAAAACAAATAAAAACAATGTCGCATGGAATCGATGATTCCTAACGTTTTTCAAGAAGTAAGCGAAGTGTGAATAGGTAGAGTGGAGGAAGAGCCAGCAAAACAACTAGGCTTGACTGGAGCGAAGCGAATGGGTGTTGACTGAGGGGTGTTGGTTCCTGGCAAGCAGTTGAAACGGCAGGAAATTTTTGTTACGAATAGTATATGTTGGGAACAAATTGGCCAAACTCTTGGGATGAGTAAAAAATGCAAACAATAAATTGAACTCTTACTGTGAGATCAAAATCACAGAGATGTTCGACATATTGGAAATATATATATTGTAGATGCTAAAGATTTTCTGTTTCGATGGGAAAATCTAAAAGCTTTTTATGCGATTTGAATAAAATCTGTGCTTTTTCAAGTAATTTGGGCATGAAATTGCATTTCGAAACAGATCTGAAATTAGTTTGCCTAACAGAATCTTCACCCGGAATTAGACAATTTTTTAATATGTCTATACGTACAGATAAAAGGTATAGGCACACATATTATTGAAGTTATAAATAGCCAATACAGGCGTGGGCACAGCAAGTGAGGAGTTGAGCCGCCGCATGTGAAAACAAAGTATAAACACGTAGTATGAATTAATTCTGTAAATTTTCCTTATATCCTTTTACATTCATTTGTTGCTTATCACGGCAATACTTTTACACTGGATGAAAAATTACTAGTTCGGTTAAAATTACAAATCTACAAAAATAAAAATTATTCGGATAACGCTTCTGCTCGATTTGTCAATCCATCGTTTTGTAATCGTCGTTACCATCGACGTGACCCCGTCATAGAAATCAATTGACGCATCAAAGACACAATACAAATGAATCGAATTTCTCCGAGCAAAGTAGAATTTCATTAAAACGCTGAGAATATAGCAGGCCTAAATAGTTTAACAGGAGATACAACGGCAAACTAATTAAACTGAAATCATCATATTTAAAAAAAGCCAAACTTTATCAATTAAACCGATAACTTTTCCATAACCTTCGAAAACAATCTTATCTGATTTCTGCGAAAAATTATATGATTTATTCTGTTTTTTTTCCAGCAGATATTCTTATTGTTCGGTGAATTTGTATAAGCCTAATAATTATTTGTGCACACTTTCCTTGCCAGTGGGGAAATTTTGTAATACACGTCATTGTAATTCTAAATAGATAAATTACAATGGGGGGAGAGAGAGAGTTTAAAGAAATATAAACGCGAATAAAAGAAATTTACTATAAACGGTGTAATTTATTCTGGACCAGGCCTGGCCAACCCGCGGCCCGTCACGTTAAATTGTGTGGCCCGCTAAGCGATATTGTATATCTATTAAAACTTTTGTTTCCGTTATGTGTATACCAAAACAATTAAATAAATGAAAATTTACCTGTGTCGTTGTTATAATGCGCAATTGAGAGTACGAACTCTTGGTATAACAATAAAATCTTATTCATTTTGTATTTGTTTTACTTTTTTAAAAGCATGTTTGCCTAAATTGTGGCCCACCGTAATGTTACGCGTGATCAGAGTGGCCGGTAAAACATTTTGGGTTGGCCAGGCCTGTTCTAGACAATATTCACTGTCGTAATCACAAATATTCACCACATCAGCACAATTACTATTATAATATGACTTAATAAAACAGCCAGCAAATATTTTAAATGAGAGAAAAATTTGCAAAATTTCATTAACAAATTCAACACTTTCTGTACGTCTGCGCCAGCAGTCACAGGGACAACACGAAAGCGGTATGTAATTTCCTGATACGTACGCTGCAGAATACCTACCGCGTAACACCACTGAATAAAATTCAGAAAACAAATTACTTAACTTTTCCCCGCAACTTTGGCGGCGTCATCTGTTATCATATTTTTTATTTTTAAAAATTTCTATATTTTTAACTATTATAAAACAGCAAAAAAACTTTATTTTAAGGGTAGGGACGAATTTTATAAAATATTGTAAACGCTGATAACGAGTAAAATTGTCATTATGTCCGATCCTACTGGAGATACACATAACCCCCTTTACCTCTCCACTCTACCAAAATGTAAGAACATCAATCTCCCTATACTAAAGTGTAACAGCCGGGAAAGTAAAAATCTATGAGGATCAGATCGGGAGATCTTTACTGACACGAAATCCGGCTTACCGGATTACGACCCGCTCCGTCTCCTGTGGCATAGCCGTTGCTGGAAAACAATGCTTACGATTAGACTTCTGCGCCATTTTGCGCTCCGAGAAAATTTTATGAAACACGATGTGTTTCCACCAGATGCCACTCGATGCTTTTATTTGCCTTAAAATATTTATTTTTTTTATGGCAAATTAACATCGGCTACTTTCGAACGGAACACCCTGTAACATGATTCTGCATAATCATTACTTTTCCGGCTGTTATACCGTATTTTACGGACTATAAGACGCACTTTTTTCTTCGAAAAATTGTCTCCAAAATTCAGGTGCGTCTTATAGTCTGTAGCGTCTTATAGTCCGTAAAATACGGTATATAATAGAATGTATGTATTATGGTAAAAATGACTCGGAAGGATTTTTTATTTTTGAACTCAAGACACGTTGAAATGCAGAAAAACCATCGGGGGATTTTTTTGTAATATATGGTTGTTAGTGTGTGTTTGGGAGGTGAGATTTTTTTCATCCTCTTCCATTCTTAACTCTTATGCTTTTCATCAAATTTTTTGAAAGTTTACAGGGAAGTTTGCTTATTACGAAATCGATGCTACTAAATTTTGGTGATTACAGGACAAGTGGATAGAGAGATAAAAAGGTTCGTGTGGCGATTAGGCCATTCCATAAGGACGGCTCTTCGGTCGCCTAGCGATCAACCACAAATCTCTCGGAGTAAAAATCGAATAGCCACAAAACTCCATACGAACCACCACCTAAGAAAGAAAGAAAGAACCAGGCTTTTTTACCTATCGTGAGTGGCGAGGTTTGCTTGTTTCGTGCGGTGTTTTTCCAAGGACTGTGTGTGGGAACGTGTGTCGTGCTGAATCGGAACGTTTTTCATACTAGATTAACTTCCGAAATATATATATATATATATATATTATTGTTTTTATATTTTTTAATATATTTATTTTGTTTGTACAAAATAAAGAAATAATTTTAACGATACAATATCCACGATTATTATTTTAAAAAAATTTGGTTAGGCTTAACATCGACGAAAATTCCACGCGAAGCGACACGCAAAAGGGAAAAATTTCAACATGGGATAGGTTAATATAATTTTTCGTACATGATCAGTTATCCGAACAACCCTAGTCCCGAATTGTTTCTGATAATCGATGCTCTACTGTACAGTAGACCCCCCTTTAACACGGGTTTAGATAACACGGATTCGTATAACACGGCAAAAAATTGCTATCATATTCGTATAACACGCTAAAAGAGACTCATATAACACGGTAAAACGTCATCGCCGACTCGTGTCGCGACAGGATTAGTCGAATGTGGACCAATAGCGGATATTGTACAAACCCTTGAGTTTAAACGAGCACTTGACCTACTAGAAAACATTTATTACTCAACGGCCATAAAAATTATATTTTTATCAATGATGTTTCCAAAGTTAAGTTATTTTTCTGCGAAAAATTCGCTGATCAGGAAACACGCGTCCGCCGTTGAATGAACCGCTCCGCGACGAAAACAAGCTTGAGAATGGCGTCGTCGAACGGTGCACACCCGGTAAGTAATCCTACAATTTTTTGTTTATGGCATAGTTTATATGGATCATTCCCAAAAAATTATACGTGATTTGGAAATGTTGAGTCAAAATCTAGAATCGATTAATTTTATGGAAGAAAACCTTTCAAACAGCCGTAGCCCCTAAAATGCACACGTGCCGGGTTGTGATTGGCTCATGTATTTAAGTGCTCGTACAACACGGAATTTATATAACACGGAACGTATCTACCGTGTTATGGGGGGTCTACTGTACTACCCTTCCCAAAAAATAAAAGAACTAAGAATTTAAGCTTTTGAACGGACTCTCTACACTAGAAATGTCAACCTTAAAAAAACCTTTAATATTTTGTACAAATTTGTTATTTTATTTTATTTAAATTATATTATTTGCAACTAGCAGAAGTAGCTAGTTGCAAAATAAACTATTTCAAAACCATCTAATTAAGCAAAACTACTGCAAAAGTAGATAATTATAATTTTCAATCGTTATTTAAAATTATTGGAGTGTGGTATATTTTATCATTTAATATCAATAGTCATTTTTGTATGCTTTATTAGAATGGCAGTAGGCAAAAGTTCCAGCATCATTCAACACAAATTCGTGACTCATCACTGAATATCGTTTTCGTCCAATCGTCTGCATTTTACCATTGCTTTTCTTCGGCCCTTCTATCTCATTAGTTTATATGGAGTGTGCAGCCTTTCCGGCTATATTACTCCGAAAGAGTGTTGGCGTTAGCATTCGATAATCCGGCCAAAGCTTTTAACTGCTTGACTTTATGTGAGAGCGGGGGGAATAAGGCTTTCCGGGAGGTCTTGTCTTCATAAGAGTAATTGGCCCCTATTCAGGCGTTATCGAGTGGTGAAAACCCGAAAAACTCTACGTGACTATCCGTCTGAACGCGAACCTAGGACCGAACTCCCCGTGTTCAGGGAACGTAACAGTTTGGTTACTGGTGGCCTTCTTCGGTCTTTTGTAACCTTGTTTTCTTATTTTTTGGCGTCAGCGCTGGTTTTCATTTTACTTTCATATATGAAAATTCCATTTCTTTTAAACCTTTTCTAAGTGTTGTGTCACAGCTACTAGCACCAGCTCCTTTTCTCTTCCAATCATCTCTTTTGTTCTAAATTTTTTATTTTCAAGACACATAGCTTTTACTTTTCTATCCTGATGCTTTGATCCATTTCTAATCATTTCTTTTGCGGTCGATCAGTTTTCCTGTTGTAATATTGCTTCTGTTCTCACTTGCACCAAATTTTAAGTACTGCTAGCTGCGAACAATTCACATCTTTTTCAATACTTCTTGCTAAATTATCTTTCTTAATGACTTCTATGATGCCTTCAATTGTTTCGATAGATAGTTCTACCCTTAGTTTCATGATTTCACCATTAGAAGTGCCGTGATTTTGTTACGTTAACAGAAGCAGGGACGTATCCACGGTGGGCCAAGGTGGGGCGCTTGCAACTTCCTGGCTCATTAAGTCAAACGAAAAATTATAGGTCAATAGGTTATAATAGTATTGCGCGGCAAGAAAGCATGTTTGAATCATACGCGGGAAGATGCTATCATGTTGGTCGGTGACTAGAACGCTTTCTAGTAAATGAGTGGGGAACTGGCGGTTCAAGGTCTGGATGGTCTTTTTTTTAACTCTTTACGCCCTGCGAACACTAAGAGGGCCTCTTTTAGTAGGCCTATTACGGGTTCGCGCCAGGCCCACAATGAGGCGACCGTGTGGTGAGGGATGGGGCCTGACATATCCGAACGGACCACCCCCCGAAAAATTCCTGGGGATTATTCGACCCGTTCGGATTCGATCCCGGGTCCCCAGAGCGGTAGGCTGCCACCTTGACCGCTCGGCCATCCGGCCGTCGGTCTGGATGGTGTATGGTAAGTTTGTTTGTTTAGTTATGGCAACGCAACACAGTTCCGTTCTCTGAACACTGGAAATTCGGTAGTAGGTTCGTGCTGGCCATGTACAGTTTTTCGGGTTTTTTCCACTCGATAACGCCTGAATAGGGGCCAATTACTCTTATGAAGACAAGACCTCCCGAAAGGCCTTATTCCCCCCCGCTATCACATAAAGCCAAGCAGTTAAAAGCTTTGGCCGGATTATCGAATGCTAACGCCAACACTCTTTCGGAGTAATAAAGCCGGAAAGGCTGCACACTCCATATAAACTAATGAGATAGAAGGGCCGAAGAAAAGCAATGGTAAAATGCAGACGATTGGACGAAAACGATATTCAGTGATGAGTCACGAATTTGTGTTGGATGATGCTGGAACTTTTGCCTACTGCCATTCTAATAAAGCATACAAAAATGACTATCTATGTAAAATGATAAAATTTTCTACCACAATTATTCTTTGAGATTGTACATTAGGTAAAGAATGAAGAGAGCTGGCCATTATTATATCAATATTTATTACTCGGGTATACGTTGACGTTTTGGAAAACATTATTGTTTCCTTTATTGAAAATACACTGCTGCCCATAAAAATTGCTACACCGTGAAGATGGCACACACAAAAAGGGAAATTTGCATGACAGGTACAACATACCGAATGCTCCATCCCACAAGATTATCTGATAATTTAATTATGTCTTCCTCCTATTATACTATTATGTCAGGGATGGGCAACCTGCGGCCCGCATTCATATATTTTGCAGCCCGCGACGCATAAAATGTGAATAAATATATCAATTTCCCAGCTGAAGGAAGTATGCAACAAAATTCAAACGTTATTTTTACAACTTATGTATGTGAATAGTTTTTCCCGCAATGAATTTAGTAAAAATTAAAACAAGAAACCGGCTAACAGACACATCGGAACTAGTTTAAAACTAGCAGTGACGAATATTTAACCAAATATTTTCAATATATTACGTTTACATCAGTTCCAGAAGGTAAATTAAGTATACCTATGCTAATTTCTAATTATATACGAATAAATAATTCTGATTTACCAACATTTTTTCTCTTTCTCTTGTATGCGGCCCGCATCAGTTCAAAAGTCTTAAAATGCGGCCCTTACATAGAAAAAGGTTGCCCATCCCTGCTGTATATGAACAATAAAGATGATTATGCTATTCGACTTCCTTCCGGTGTCGAGAAAAACCGGTCGTGATGAACAGGTAAAATATTTTAATAGACAAGGAAATTCAGTATTTTCTTTCTTTCACGTATTCAGAAGCTAATAAATCATCTTCGTCATCGGTTTCGAGGGTAAGAATTTCTTTCTTCGTGAAATTAAGTAAGCAAATGATTATAAATATTAGAAAGATTGCAATTTGCAATTAATTTGCAATTAGCAACGTTTTTAAAAATTTTTCTTTTTAGTATAACTTAGTTTAAGTAACCCTGGCTTAATTTTTTTCCAGTCTTTAAAAGTGTCTAAAATGTTTAAATGTCAAGAATAAAAAATAACAGTAGGAAAAGATTGGGTTTTCCAATATTTTAGTCTGAGTTTTTTAAAGTTATTTTAAGATGGAAATAGCTTTTTTAGTAATATTCCGGTTACATATAAGAAAACCTTTAAAAACATTATTTCTAGAGAAGTGATTAACAATCTATGGTCCACGAAGTGTCAGTATGAAGCCTCGAGACTTTAGCAAAGTAATTTTATTTTCCCATATCCTGCCTCATGCTATGACGCAATTCTACTTAAGTTGATAATCGTAATGAAGAAGATTCAAACTTGATCAGTTATCAGACTAGAATTGACTTCGCATGTTATTATTAGTTTAAATGTGATTAGCATACAATGAAATATTTTAGCACCTAGTGTAACGGCACATGTTGAGAATGTTTTTACTCAACGGGCATCTTTAGTGTCTTTTTAAGTCACGACGATATTCCGTACATTTCTAAATGTCTATCATTAATTTCGTCTTTTACAGGCCTCGCATACGGACTTCTATTAACCTCGCATGTACGGGTATATTAGTAAAGACAAGTGCCATAGCGTACTTTAAATATAAATTAATAAATTAGTCAATAATAACGGAGCGAGAGTTTAAATCTTTCACTCACAACAGTGATTGAATAATTAATTAAATATTTATAGGTAATTCTCAAAGTAATTAAGCTAATGGTTCTTTAGGTGTTTATGAAGTTGGAAAATTTTGTGATAAGGATAAATGGACTGGAAAAAGTTGGAAATTACATAAATAAAATTTTATATTTCTAAATATTAAATTAAAACCTGCACATTAAAGAATTCAAAGAAATTGGATTAGTTCTTTAAAGGTAGTATTGTATTACCGTATTTTACGGACTATAAGACGCACTTTTTTCTTCGAAAAATTGCCTCCAAAATTCAGATGCGTCTTATAGTCCGTAAAATACAGTAAATCAAAATTGCAACCATACAAATATTTTGGGTCAAAACACAATAATCCTTTTTAATAGTCCAACCAGAGACAGATGGTAACAACTTAAAACCGACGAAAAAAAGGATTATTGTGTTCTATTAAAAAGAATTATTGTGAGGACTATTAAAAAAGATTATTGTGTTCCCAAAATATTTGTATGGTCGTAATTTTGTTTTAGTCAACAAATTTATCCTCGGAACTTTATTACTGGTGTAATTATGCAAATTAAGAAGCTGTTCCAGTGTTCCACCAGAGGTCTGCTGCAGAGGGATATAAATACAACTGATTTTTACCTGAGTGATATTGTGAAAAATTTTAATGCTGTGTTCTTGACGTCGGATCCTCTAAGAAAAGGTCGGCGTCAATTGTATTGTATGTATTTTTTAATGTCATTTCGTCGGTTTTAAGTTGTTACCATCTGTCTCTGGTTGGACTATTAAAACGGATTATTGTGTTCTGACCCAAAATATTTGTATGGTCGTAATTTTGATTTAATCAACAAATTTATCGTTGGAACTTTATTACTAATAGTAATGTATTATTTATCTAATATTAATCATTGCTGGATAATATGCTAATAGGTTTATCTAAAAATTTAATAGCAACGTATAGGCGTATTGTACCTGGCCATGAACGAAGACTTTCTCTCACTATTATGAATACATCTGTATATATAATGTAATTTGGTTAGAAGCATCGAAAGTATTTAAAATAGCATTCGAATAACTACGTAATTATGAATGATGTTAACGAAAACAAAGAATATTTTCTAGTTTAAACTGTCATAATTTTATTAATTATTGTTGTTATTTCTAAGAATATCTGTAATAAGGAAAGAGAAATAGATATTAATTAACAGTTTTCCTTCAAAAAGGGAAACTATTAACACGTTGACTGCCACGTGACTTTTTAGGATTCTGTTGTAAAACGCCAACTTAATTTCGCCCTATGGACACTATGAGAGCCTCTTTTAGCAAGCCCATTATGGGTTTGGTCAGGTCTACAATGGCGTGGCCGGGTGGTGAGAGACGGGGCCCCAGAGCAAAAGGCTGAAACCTTGATCGCTTGACCATCCGACTGTCCACGAAATGTGACAGCCGGATGCCCGAGGATATGATAACCGTTATCATGGTTATCGACTCGCCGTCTGAATATTATATTATGACTTGGCTTTGGCACTCTGAATCCGTGTTATTTTTCTGACTTTCACCACGATACGAATGAATAGAACACATTTCCAAATTTCGAATAGTAAACGGAGATATCGATATTGTCGAATTTTGTATGACGCGCAAGTTCGTTTGTAAATCATGATGAACCGTTTCGTGATTTTCTAAAGTTTGGCGTAAGGACACTTTGTGAACCGCTTTCGGGCATTTACCTCCTTCGTATTACAGCTAACAGCTAATAATAGCGTACAAACTACCAAAACTTAATACTATCAATGCCTCTTATAAACAAATTACCATACCAAATTTTGTTTCTTCATTATTACCCATCTTGAAAAATTAATGATATGAACGCCAACATGGAGACTCCACACATACTTATCCACGGATTTCTTTCCGTTTGAATGTTTTTTCGGGTTCAGAAGGTCTCAAACAGTGAATAGCGAGGTTGAGGCCGAAGTTTTAAATGCGAAAACGTATACGTCGGACGTTCGGCGTCTCTTTCCTGTAAACCTAGAAGTTTGACAATGGCATTTGGAACGTCGAGCATGATTACACTGACTATCCAAACGCCATTGCCAAACTTCTAGGCTTACAGGAAAGCGGCGCCGAACGTCCGACGTACACGTTTTCGCGTTAAAAATTTTGGTCTCAACCTCGCTAATATTTGAAAAAAATCCGCAGGTTCAAATTTGACAAGATTTTAACATTTCTCCTTGTTATAACAACCAGGAAAGTAACAGCCGTTGTACATAATGATAGAGAAAGTATAATATCACATTATTTTATAAATATACATTTAAACCAATAGGCTTATGTTAATTAATAGATTAAAAGTAACCATAAAACGTAAAGTTACGTGAAAGCCTGCGCTACGTCATATTACTTCATAGCTGACTGACCAATAATAATTTAAAATTTAAAAAATGGGCCATTATTTTATAAATACTAAATATTTTTAAATAAAACTTTTTTATTTAAGAATATTGAGTATTTAATACTACAGAAGGCTACCGCGCTCTATCATAATCGTTGAATAACAATATAATTTTCATTTTTCATCGTGCTTTTTTTAAACCAGACATCGCTGTTAAGGATCTATTGAAGACGTAATATTTAAAGTAAACCTTATATAACATCATTGATTCCGAAGTCAGGAGACGAAGCAATTATAACTGCTTCTGGAAATAATTTTTGATTTTATTATTTTACAT
Organism: Centruroides vittatus; assembly: GCF_030686945.1. Taxonomy (NCBI): domain Eukaryota; kingdom Metazoa; phylum Arthropoda; class Arachnida; order Scorpiones; family Buthidae; genus Centruroides; species Centruroides vittatus. The sequence goes on along the minus strand of NW_027122360.1, from coordinate 31,846 downwards.
TTCAATTTATTTCACAGAATATCCTACATATTACAGAATGAAAATGTCCATATCGAAATTTTACGAAAATCGTGAAGTATTTTTAACGGGAGTAACTGGATCTTTGGGAAAGGTAAGCGGTTCCACGACATAATATTATGCACAGATATTTTAAATATAACTTATTTTCACTTTATTTTTATATTATTTAAAGGTGCTTTTAGAGAAATTGCTAAGGTCTTGCAATACCAGAAAGATTTACATTTTAATCAGAAGCAAGAAAGGAATGCCAGCGGAAGAGAGGAAGACTGAATTGTTTCGTTCTAAAGTAAGTTAAAATTTTAAGTAAATAAAGTAAGAAAATTTCAATTTTAATGAAATAACCCGGAGTTATGCATAACTCCGGGTTTTATATAATTTTGCTTCTGAATATATATAAATTGACTACATTTTGTATACGTTTATTTATTATAACAATTTAAATCGATTATACGAGTTTTTGAGGGTTTCAATTTTTACATGAACACTAGTTGTTCTTTGGGCTTCTTTCGGTAATAATTTATTTAATAACTTTTAAAAGTTTCGCGTTACACTGGTTGAAAATTAGTGGTTTACGACAACGCGAGACATACGCAATCTGCAAATGGGGAAATGTGTTCCGGGAAGTCTTTTAGCACTCATTTAGGTGCTAAAATGTGAAAAAAATTTTGGAAACTTCACCTGACAGCCCATTGATCAACCGCGAACGCAGACCGACTACCCGTGTTCGGTGTTTTTATCCAGACGACCACTGGTGGGCTAAGATATAATCCAAAATTCTAACGTATAGTTAAATGTGACACAGAAAAATGCTAATTTTACAGAAATAATCGAAAGACACCGGATATTTCTTATGTACGAACATTTAATGCAACTTGTAGTCACAAGTTAGGACTTGTAACAAGTTGCACAAACTGTAGTCACAATTTATACGTCCAGCATTCAGCGTGCCAGCGAATTTTCCATCATTTGTATAGTGTAACTCAGCCCATTGGATCCTCAGAATTCGTCGCACGCGCATTACCCACAATTGCTTCTCCTTTTCGACTAAATAGACATCTGATCGCTTTGCTCGTTTACTTGCTTTAAGTTAAGTATAAAGCCTGGACTCCATATTACCGGAATCCGCGACGTAATCGTAAAACTGAAAGCCAAACTGATGAAACTTTCAGTTTTGAAACGTTCAGTTGGACAGAAACAAGACCGAAAGCAGAGTTAAAAATTTAACTTTTCCGTTTTCGTTCCGCGCTTCTGTCGCGCTGCCACCAATAAAAACGCAAGTATTTGTGACGCGTAGTCACGTGTAGTTTGATTGTCATAATAGTGGAAAGTGTAGCGAAAAGGACGAGGAAACAAATGGATTTGAAATTATTCATCGAAGAAGTTAGAAAATACAGATGTCTGTACGACAAAAAATGTAAATAATTCAAAGATTATTAACAATATCATTGTTAAATGCACAGAAAGCGTGGCGAAGTCCGTAGCGTCGTCCGTGTTTCACTCTTTACGACAATTACAGAACTGATCAACAGATGGCGCATTTCCACGTAACGTTCATTTCGATGCTAGTAGCGTCAAGGAAAAACGAAAACACAACTGAAATGAAAACGCTGTATGTTTCAATTCTGTTTCTGAGTTTCTGTTTTCGGGTAATGTGGAGTCCAAGCTTAAGTATGCAGACGCTTTCGCTTCCCCTTGCCATTTTAGCATTCGCTCGCTGAAGACTGGACGTATAAATAAGCCCTTAGGCAATGTGTAGAAAGTGATCAATTCAACAAGTTGGCAATTAAAGATTAGAAGAATTAGGTTAGAGAAGCGCAATTCATTAAAAATTAACTGGATCGGTCTATATCGTTACTTGTGGCCATCCGCGAAGAAACAGAACTTGTAAATGCACAAGTTATGGATTTAAAAAGTTGACATAATAAATATATCAATATTTATCCGTATTAAAAGAACTGCGCTGATTTTCATCACTTTTTAATAATTGTATTTGTGCTATCAAAACTGCGTATATTTTTACAAAAAATCGACGTTACTTTTGCACTTTCTAATTCAAAAAAATGTAAGGTTGTCATATTACATTAACGTAAAAACAAACACAAGTATGTTTACAGAAATATTCCTTATTTTGTTACTCGCTGCAGTAATTCTCTTTAATGAAATCTGTATTGAAATTCTTATATAATTTTTATACTTACAAAAGATCTTCGAAAATGTTTTACTGACAAATCCGGATATTTACAACAAAGTGGAATGCATCGAAGGGAACCTTACTCGAGAGAATTTAGGAATTTCTTTCTCGAATATGAATTTGATAACGAAGAATGTTTCGGTAGTGTTTCACTTGGCCGCTTCAGTTAAATTCAATGAGCCTTTTCGGTGAGTTTCGCCTTAATTAAGCGCATTATTCTGTGATTTGCGTATTTATTCTCATTTATTTTGTAGAGATGCATTCGTCAATAACGTGGAAACGACGAAAAATGTAGTCGAAGTTTGTCGCCAAATGAAAAATTTATTGGTAAGTGTCTAGCAATATTTGACTAAAGCATAGTTTTTGATAAACAGGGCATTAAATTGAACAGCGAAATGTTTCTTATTTCATATAAATGCATTTATTTCTATTTTCACACTGAAATAAAATCAGTCCATATACTTATACTTGGTGTGATTTACATTTAGCGCAAATCACATAAAATATTTAGAAAGACACCTTCAAATTCTTTTTAAAAATCCAGAAAATCTTAATGATTACAGAATAGCTTTAAAGACTGAAAAATTACTCACCAATTAGTCAGCATCGCTGCCGGAAATTAAATCTTTCTCAATCTGGACATGCAAACATCCACGAAATCTTTAGCTGAGCTAACTCCTTATCGTATTGTGAATATATTCGGGTATTTAATCTTAGTTTCTAATGTTCTTTACATTTAACTAAGTGCTCTCGAAACCTGTTTTTAAATATCTTCCTAATATTCAATGTTGTTGATCACAAACTGTGTTAATTAATGATGAGTTTGAACACGATAAATCGTCAGGAAAGCACACTCAACACCACTCTCTATCAGAATACTTTCCCGCTGATTGTTAAGATTATGTAAGTGAACGTGACATGAATGATAGAGTCGTAAAATTACGTCAATTAAGTTTTATTGTAAACAGATTGGTTAACGATTTTCGTCAGAAGATAGTCCAACCCATCAATTTACTTCTCGAAACTTCATTGCTTCAATCTGCAAACTTCAGAATCATTATCTTTATTGCTTTTCAATTTAGATAGAAAAAATATCATTTTGAAAAGTGAAAACTTCTGTTACTCGTTTAAGACAGTAATTATAATTATATAAATACACTTTTATGATATATCTCGTAAGAGTTTTTAGAGTTATATCATAGCAGGTATATTCTATTATAATTATTGAATATAATATACTTATATATCATAATTTCAGGTACTGATATACACGTCTACAGCTTTTTCTTTCTTTAATAAAGAAAAAGTAGATGAAAAAATCTATACAATGTACAGAACTTATAAAGAATTTAACAACATTGCAAAGTAATATATTATGACATTTTAATTGCAATATTTTTCTTTTCGTAATCTTATAAATTTTAAACACGCGTATCACGTTGCTATTTTTCTAATTACAGTCTAGAGAATAATGCTTCAGTGGAGATAACAGACGAAAGTCTTTTGGAAAATCGACCCAACACCTATACTTTAACAAAGGCCATAACAGAAAATTATTTAAATGAGTTTTGTAGAGATTTGCCTATAGTAATTGTAAGACCTTCCATTGTGGGTAGTACTTGGAAGGAACCTTTTGCCGTGAGTATTTGTATTCTACATCAAAATACATTGTACTTTTGCGTGTAATCAGTACAAATTTCTTTATTCAGGGATGGAACGATATGAATAGTGCAGCAGATTACGTAGTTGCAACTGTAAGTGTATTTAAATATTTCTGGGAATGAAGGAAGGATTAAATCAGCGTAGATTGTAGTTCTGTACGTCGGATAGCTATTTTTGAACTAGTGAACAACGATATCCAGATATATCCTCGCTAGAAAGTTTTTACCTAAAGAGCACCATTTACTGATATACCTGTTTGGAGCATTAATTGATATTTTTTACATTTGTAATTACTCGTTTTTGAAATTTTATTGTATTTCTACATTGCTTAAGTTTGATTAATTAACGATTTTTTTTCAAAATGTATTTCTGTTGAATCGCAGTGATTCTTTAAAGTTCAGTTTCACAACTAAAAATCTACACTTAGCAGTTAACCAGTTACCATTTACTCTACTTGTATTGAGTGGATGCTTATTGGTTTGTTTTTTAAAATTCTAATTCATTTTTTCTCAATATTTATTGTCCTGTGGCCCCCTGTACAGTAGAATTAAATTATTATTCAATTTTAAAAACTATACTATAAAACAATTGTCTGTCTTATAAATTCTTCTTTAATTTAAATGGTATTATTTTCTTAAGTTAAACTTCAGTCAGAGTTTTTAATAAAGGATGCTATTGCAGGAATCACATTTTATTCCATCAAATTATAATCCATTCAATACTAAGTAAATACGACACTTACTACAGTGTTCAGCTTTACTTTCAGGGATTGAAAGGAATACTTCGAAGCATGTTGTGTGACAAAGGGAAAATTAGTGATTTCATTCCATCGGATGCAGTGATTAATTTAATGTTGTCTGCGGCTTGGAGAAAGTCAATTACTCCTCATCGAAGGTAAGGATTTATGAAAATTTTAATAATTTAAGAAAGGCATCGTCATTACGACGTTTTCTGGTTTTAAGTACTTACTATACAAAGAAAAAACATTTAAACATCTCTTCTAATATAGCTCAATCATTGAGTATGAACAATGCAAATTTATCTCCAAATTCATACGAGTTGGTAAAAAGATATCTTTCGACATCATATGTAGACGCGGATTTAGAAAGTTTCTGAATAAAATTAAAACGTGTATGCAACGTGATAAGTCGCTACAGTACAAATATTAGCGAGGTTGAGGCCGAAGTTTTCATCTCTAAAACGTGAACGTCGAACGTCGAACCCGCTTACAAGATTGCGGCACTCGACGTTCGACGTCCACGTTATAGAGACGAAAACTTCGGCCGCAACTTCGCTATTCATAGTTTCAAAAATAAAAACCTCTCCGAACGTATCCTGTATAGCGATAGAATCTCATCTTTTAATATAAGTTCGAAATATAAAAGTGCATTATTGTTATGTAGAAAACTTATTCCTTGTAACCAGTTGTTACTTTATAAATTTCGATGTAATTTTGCCATTTATTCCGTTCCTACATCAAATAATATTTACGTACCAGAACTATATTCATATGAATGAAAAAACTGCAGTTGTGCAGATAGAGTCAGTTTATTATGAAAAACTATAATTTTTGCTGATAAATCTGTTATAATAGGACTGAAGAAGGGCATTAAGCCCGAAATGCATATTCTTTCCTATCAATAAACCGCCCTTTTCCACTAAAAGTGTTCCTGTGTGATTTGTTCTCAACGGCAACCTTATGCTAAGAAAATACCTGAAAAACAATGTTTACAAAGTACGAGTACAAGTAAACTATAAGTCAGTGTGTTTGAGCTTTAGTCGTCGTCACAGTCTTTATCAGATGTCATTGGCCACACGATAATCTGATCAGAAAAAATATGCATGCACTGAAGAAATTTTGTGATGTCTTCGAGCTATTCGCGATAATAGGAATGATTGCAAACTCCTCCTCTATCTGCGCTTTCACTGAAATATACAATCTTCATTTCATGAAGTACAATAGGCAGTCATCGAATTAATTTCTTTTCGAAACTGATCGTTACCTTTTAATCAATCTGCAACGTGCTTGGCTATGCCACTAAGAAATGGCGTTGAAAATGTAATGCTTTTTCTATGCAATAAAACTTTTGAAAAATTTCCCATAATTCTTTCGGATAGCACCCATCATCTTGTGCGTTATAATTTTGTTAAATTCTTCTATTACCTCACTTAACCCATTAGTATCTAAATATCATCAGAAAGTAAAGGTATGTTTAATATAAATTGATATTACTTTATATCTCGGCGGATAAAACGACTTCAGATAAAACGAGGTATAAATTTTCGTCGAAGTTTTATAGTTTTAGCTTGTATCTGTCCTATAAGACGACCCCAAACTATCAACGGCCTATGAATTTAGTTTAGATCGGCGATCATCATCTGAATAATAATACTGTATAGCGAATACGGAGTTATGTCCTATTTGTAATTTTTCGAATAAACAAATTTATTTTTTTGCATCCTGAAGTACTGCCTTGCGATTGTCGCAAGCATTCGCACCGATTCGGCGTTCGGGTAATGACCTTGACTATTCACAAAAACGTCGTATGGGCTATTCTATTTTGTGCACATACCCTACTCTCTACTAGTAAATAATTACGGTTTGTCCGTTTTTTTATAATGGTTTTAATTTTTATAAATTTCAATCTAATTTTTTGTATCTGTCCTATAAGACGACCCCGGATTTTCGGAGCCTTTTTTTATGATTCAACTATCGTCTTATCCGTCGAGATATACGGTAATTATAATCTATATATATAATCGAGACGAGTTGATAATAATAATAATAATCAGCGCAGAGCCCAAACGATTAGGAGTTGAAAGTTGAAATTTGGTACACAGTCAGGGTACCAGATTTAAGTACCAAAGTGTTAAGTAACAGTGGAGAACAAGAGAAAGCGACGTGCAAGATTTACGGGCGCTGGAGAAAAAAGAAAAAAGAAAAATAGTAATATGTTAGAACACATTCGATTTTCAAATTTAAACAGATCACTTCGGTTTTTCTCGACCTGTCTTTTTTAGAACATTCGATGAAAATCGAACGATATAATCAGAACACGTAGTGAAAATCGAACAATATTAGATCATTCGATTTTCAAATTCGATCTTTCTTTAGAAAAACTTAGTTCGTTGATGAAATTACTCCTTTTTTTGTGACTATAACGTAATAATCTTAATTTTCGCTATCGATACTTTTGCCCGAGCAACGCCGGGCCTACCTGCTAGTATAATTATAATTGACATAAAAGAACAAAATCCATTGTAATTCAGCAGAGAGTTTATTAAGAAAAAACATTTCTTCAGTTTTTATGTATATATGTTTAATTGATTGAGCATTATACAGTTTTAAGTGCTTTGATTTAATATCAATAAATTAACGCAATGATGTATAATAATTAAATTGTCGAACTTGATGGAGATGCTATTCGTTATTAGCATTTATTGTTTTCTCTATGAAACTCATCACTACCCACAAAATTAAGTTTTTCTACCATTTTGTAATAATTAAAAATATTATATTTTTTTTACATCATATTTTCTTATATAATCTTCGATTTTCAAGATTCTATTACAATCTTGAAAATTGAGTTCGTTAACTTTTTACGAACGTTTAATAGCATGGAAAATTTATAGAAAATTACAGAATTTAATCGTCAAAATTTTCAACCCAAAAAAATCATCAGTACAGCAGTTTTTTTATTTTTTTTTGGATTTGTCTGCAGATGATTCGCCTTTCCCTGTTATCCGGGGTGACGACGTTTTTCCCACTGGTCCTGTCTCTGTGGCTTCCGTCAATTTTTTAACCAGCTTCCAGGATGGCAATTTGGCATTCTTAAGGTCGATCAACTTCGACTGGCGGAGCTTTGGATTAATGGTGACTGTACTGGTGTCCCACATCATGCCAATCATTCTGTCCTGGGCTTCTCGTCCTGGCGGTTCTTAGACCCACCAACAGTCGAATTCTTCTCTTTGTTGGCAGGTTTGTCGAAAAATCCGGCACAGGTAACGATTGGTACAGTTTAGATACATTTTGGTCCATTGTGGAATAGCCGTAAACTAAATCAGAGATTGGTGCCGCAATCAGTATTGACAAAACTAATTTATTTAAAACACTCATTTTTATTGTTGAAAGGTACAAGCGTTATTTTACTAACAAGTTTGTTTTTATTACAGATTCTAAGAAATTTAGAAAGTTCACTATAAAAATAAAAATAATTTTAAATTTTATTTTATGATTTAAGTCAGTGATTCTCAAAGTGGGGGTCGCGACCACTAAGGGGGTCGTGAAAAATATTTGGGGGGTCGCTGAAAAATTGATGCCAGATCAATGTTTTTTTTCAAATATTTTATAAATTTACTATGGATTCATGTTTAGAAATAATAAAAATAAAAAAGATATAAAAGAATTTTTACCTAAATAAATTGCACATATAAATAATAAAAACAATATAAATATTTAAATACGAGCCTAAATATAATAATCATAAATGTGTGCGCTATTGGGGAATACCCCGAGTTCCGCTCTCCGTCTAAAGTATGATAGAACAACGTTGGCATTTGGAACGGTGTTCGCTAGCAGCGTTGCGTCTGTAGGCAAGTCCAGTTAGAAATACAGTAGAGCGTCGTTTATCCGAAAACCGAAAGCATTGCAGTCGGCAAATTCTAATTTTCGCAAGTGCTGTGGCGCTGCAATATTTGGCTATGTCTTGGGATACTCCGATATTATTTTAGTTAATATGCGTTTTTAGCTAGCAGCACTGGCGCGACCATGAGACATGAGAAGGTACTTAAGGACGCACCAGTATTTGAACCAGACTTTTTTCCCATCGTGAGCGGTAAGTTTTGCTTGTTTTTCTGAGGACTGTGTAGTTCTGAATCGGAACGTTTTGAGACTAGATGAACTTCCGAAATATAATTTTTTTTTTGTTTTTATATTTTTCAATATATTTTTGTTTGTGAAAAATAAAAAAAAATAATTTAAAAAAAAATTCGTTAGTCTTAATTAACATTGACAAAAATTCAACGCAAAGCGACACGCAACGGAGAGAAATTTCAACATGGGATAGATTAATTAAACAAAAGAAATTAACTCCTCCCGAATTTAAATTAACCCCCACTTTCTGGGATGTTTTTCTACACATACTCATTCTTCGGGGGTCCTTTGAAATTTTTAAGTGCAGAAGTGGGGTCGCGGACCAAAAACTTTGAGAAACACTGATTTAAGTAACTGATACAAGTGTTTTAAACTTATTAAATGAAAAACCCTTTTTAATTAATTAACGTGTAATTAGCACAAAAACAGAAATTCGGAGTATGGGACGAGCAGGGAGTTGTTTTATCAGTTTAAAAAGAAATCGCTAGTTGGAGCGCTAGTCTCCATGCTTGTCCCGTACACTTAACGTTGCATTGTTTCCACTCCGCCATGCCTGAACCATTACGCCTTTCTCAAATGTCTGCGGTAGCAGCATCTGCGGGTTAAGAGATAAAATTGACACCAGAACTATGTATCTTCAGCCGTTATCTGAAAGTAAATTGGACAATATTTGAGGCTTGCTAAATTAATATATATATATATATATATTATAATTATTTTTTAGAAAAAATACAGACAGATATTACGATTTTACTATTATTAATCTGTTGTAAAAATGTTGAAATAATTTTTAGATATATTCTAGAAAAACAATTTCTTGTTTTCCTTTCAGAGAAGATGAAATTTTAGTTTACAATTGCACTTCAGGATCCATAAATCCTTTCACTTGGCAACAGTTTTTCAAATGTGTAAGTACGCATTATTGGAAATATCCTCCGGAGAACACATTTTTATATCCAACAAATATACCCAAAAAGAATTATTATTGGAATCAAGTATGCCTTGTTATGCAACATCGACTTCCTGCAATGCTAGCCGATGTATTTCGAGTTGCTATTGGCAAGAAACCAAAGTATGTACTTTGAAATATGTTTATGTATTCTAAAACATATTAAATTATATTTACATTGTTTTCAATTTAGGATGATGACCGTCTACAATAAACTTCACAAGACAATGAAAATAATAGAACCCTTTACTACAAGGGAATGGACGTTTCCAGCAGGAAACGTGGGGGAATTGCTGAAAATGATGTCGACGCAAGATAAACAGGTAGGATTAATTTCAGTTAAAGTCGGCAGTATCTTATGACTAGTAGAGTTGACCATCAACAAATGATAGTGTCAGGGATTAAGAAGAATTTTGGAGTCAACGAAATATTGTTTCGCGAAGTAGGCTACCATCATCTTCTGATGAAATATTAAATTATATGAATTAAATATATGGTAATATAATTACTACAGTTATACTTATACAGATTGTCCGAAAAGTCTGAATAAAAGTAATGTAATATTTTTACGGATAATAGCAGGCTTATATAAACAACAGAAGTATATGTTATAATGTGTGCCGAGTCCAACGGTGACCATAAACTTAACCTAAAAGGGCATTTTAAGAGTCTTTAAAAACTTAGATTCAAGACCAAACCTGTCAATTAGAAAGTGGTAGGCTATACAAAACTTAGTAAGAATCCAGTTTTGATCGGCGAATAAACGTGTAGCGAGAAACAAAAAATTCAGCGACGAGTTCCATTACTTCCATGGAGAATAAAAAAAACTTTTACATTATATTTTGAATTATAATATTTTTAATTATTACGAAATGGCAAAAAACTTAATTTTGTGGGTAGTGATGGGTTTCATAGAGAAAATAATAAATGCTAATAACGAATAGCATCTCCATCAAGTTCGACCATTTAATTATTATACATCATTGTGTTAATTTATTGATATTACCGTATTAGCCCGAATATAACGCGACCCCGAATTTAACGCGACTCCAAAATTTTCATAAAGATATTTAGAAAAAAAAATAATACTCATAAAAGAATTCAAAAAAAGTAAATTTCAATCAGATAAGCATTTATTTAGGTATTTATAGCTAATAACACAGGTTACATTCATGTCAATGATCGAGTTAAGCCTAACACACGACTATATCACATAAAAAATTAAAAATAAAATTCAAGTGTAAAAATGTAAAGAAAATATCTGTTAAATCTTAAACACAACATTTTTCTGAGTAAAACAAAATAAAAACTTAGTCAATTGGTCGATTTACAACTCAGAAAAAAGCATTTGAAAATAGGGTTATAAAACAATTAGCGTTTATTGACTTTCGCGTTAGGGGGTAAAGCGGGTCTATTGACAAATTTTCTCGCAGTAGTACGAAATTTCTACTGACTTAACTTGAATGAGTCATATTTCTTCCCCATTTACAAACAAACCCGATGGCAATCGGTGAAACATGAGATAAATTACAGTGAGTTGAAATTTGATATGTTTATTTTTTGCGTTTTACGTATCAAATTACATTAAATTCGACACAAATAAAGCATTTTTGTCAATATAGAAATATTTTACATTGTTTAAAAGTAGAGAAAATAAAGAAAAGAAAGATGTAATAATAATTTTTCGAGCAAAGCCAAAAATTTCACAATTTTAAGATAAAAAATGGCGTCTGTGAGAGCCCACGTGACTAAAAGGCGGTCGAAAAATCACGTGACTAATGAACTTCGAACAAGCGGAGACATAGCCTTACTATAGTAGCGCTATGCAAACAAAAGCGCAGGCCTACTAACTAGATCACATGGTTGTTTTGAAGTGGTCGGTTGAGCTAGGTCTGACGTTCAGTCGCGTTTTAATCTCTGTAGGAAAATGTCTTTGTTTATATTACATTCCATTACTTAAACCCCGAATTTAGCGCGAGTCGATTTTTTAACGGAAAATAAATGGTCGAAAAATATCGCGTTATATTCGGGCTAATATGGTAAATCAAAGCACTTAAAACTGTATAATACTCAATCAATTAAACATATATGTTACAGTCAAAACCCGTTTTTAGTTAGAACGCGTTTTAACTAGTTGAAACTAGTTTATACTGGACGTCTTTGTTAAAACCCGTTTTGTCTAGTTAAAACTAGTTTTAACTCAAATTCATTTTTGACTAGCAGTAAATTCTAGTCTTAACTAGACAAAACGGGTTTTGCCTAGTTAATTTACTGCTGTACATGTTTTGATTTTAGATAAAACTAGTTTTAACTTTTAACATTAGTTAAAACTAATTTTAGCTACATAAATATGTTTGGGGGAAATAAATAAAGTTATGTGTAGTGATTCGGGGGAAGATGCCTAACATTTTGCTTATGAAGGAAGTTATAGCGAAAATTTGGGTTTTGGACCCTCTAACGAAAATATCGTATTCTTGAGCATGTTTTTCGAATAAAACTTTAGAGTATATGAAAAATAATTATATATTGTGTTTGCAATGACGACTTTTTCACTGTCTGGCATTTTAGGCATCTCACCCCAAGTATCCGGGTGAGATGCCAAATGCCATTAGGGTAAGATACCAAATATAATTGTATGAAATTAATTTTCGAATATCTTAACCAAATTTAATTTATTGCATAGGTGCAAAGTACTTCATAGTAAGTATAACAGGACAGCATAAGTATTGTTAAGTTTCCGGCCGTTCTAACGTGCTCTATAGCTAGCTGAAAGCTTTTTTCAGTGTAAAAACCGTTTTGAAAAGTCCATATATAATTTCTATGGGTATCCTGCAATAAAACGAGAAAACAAAAATTTATTAAAAATAGGCATAGTGGAATTCAATTAAGAAAAAATAGGCACGTTACCCCAAGAAAAATGTGGCATCTTTTCCATTTGTCGGGGTAAGATGCCTACTGGAGTCACGTGCTCTAGCATGTCTGATCGGGATCGACGGTAGCTGACAATGGAAACTTTAGAGCCTTAACTACATCGCGCATTAATTGTTTTTCGCAATTTTTAATAAATTCTATTTTAACTTTTAGTTTTAAAATGATTCTACAAACATTTCTCAACAAAAACTTCGTTCTTATCTCGCTTTTATTCTTCTCGGATGTAGAAAATGAGGTAACGGTAGTCAACTACAGCTTTCCGCACTCGATATTGGCCTAACGATTCATCGTACAAACACGTGACAATATCTGACGTCACCGTTTGAAAATATCAAAAAGTAGGCATCTTACCCCGAATCACTCTATATGTTGCAGTCAAAACCCGTTTTTAGTTAGAACGCGTTTTAACTAGTTGAAACTAGTTTATACGGGATGTCTTTGTTAAAACCCGTATTGTCTAGTTAAAACTAGAATTTACTGCTAGTCAAAAATGAATTTGAGTTAAAACTAGTTTTAACTAGACAAAACGGGTTTTAACAAAGACGTCCAGTATAAACTAGTTTCAACTAGTTAAAACGCGTTCTAACTAAAAACGGGTTTTGACTGTAACATATACATTAAAACTGAAGAAATGCTTTTTCTTAATAAACTCTCTGCTGAATTACAAAGGATTTTGTTCTTTTATGTCAATTATAATTATATTAATTTATTTTAAACATACCTTTACTTTCTGATGATATTTAGATAATAATTTTAAAAAGTATTAATTTAAAATATCAGCCTTGACCGACTAGTTTTGACTAATGACGTTCAACGAGATAATGAAATAACGTCCTGACGGACCTAAACTTTTCTCCTCAGAAAAAAGTGGGCATGGAAGGTAGACCAAAATTTGGCTTATTTTAGCTAAAGTCTAGGTCACAACAAAAAGCATTTACCGATACAAGAAGCGAAAATATTTGTATGGAAGGAAGAGTTTGTGTAACATATAACACAAGGTTTACGCATATAAATAGTAACACAGTACAAGAATTCATATGTGTACTCCGTTTTCCGGTAACTCAGTATATCAGATCGAACACTTTCATGTAGCATATTTTTTACTTCATATCTCCAGGAATACTTCAAGCTGTCCGAAACAAAATGAATAAAAAACTTTAAAAACATTCATACTTATTATAATGTTTCCAGTTTATTCGTTTCCTTTTATATTTTTTGTTAAATTTTTGATATATTCAATTGATTCGTAAAAATTAAAGTTTGAGAAACTGATATAGGACTCAGCGCTGAAGCAGGTCTTTTGGAGAAAAGACAGTATTTGGTGTTATGGCATGTACTGAAATGCGTTCGTGTAAATACCATTTACACCAAATCAACAGATACGTCTACAGATGAAGGAATTTTCTATGTTAACAAAAAACAATTTAAACCTTTCTTTTTAAGAGGTTCAAATGTTAAAAAAGTAAATTTCTTAGAATAAAAACAATAAGAGAAAAATGCTCGTACCCATTGAAAGCTGTTTACGAGACAATTTGTGTTTATACCAAATCTTTACCTTAATATTTTTTACAAATAAAACACCAATTTTAATACAACATTTTACTGTTAGAGTTATTTTTAATTCAATGTGTTGTAGTGTCTTTCCGGTGTTGATAAAATTCGCCATCACCTGCGTTTTCAAGGTATATTTTTGAAAATAATCGAATTTTGCATCAACATATCCAAATTTTAAAGCGTGTCGAGTGAAATCGCCATTACACCACTACAAAATAATGAATTCCTTTTATTTATTTACATCGGACATTCTATTAACAGAAGAAAGAGATTAATGTAAAGAATGATAGCAACAAAATATAAGCTGTTATTATTATTTCCGTGAATTAATAATACATATAATAAGTATAAGTATTTTGAATACATTTTATTTTTATACAAGCTGGTTGAATCTGACAGCTTTAGGTAAAAAATTCATTGAGTATCGATTTCACGACATGTGAAATGTTCAAAACGGATTGTAATGATTTTGTTGTTCTAAATGTTTTCTATAACTTTTTGCTGGTTTTAGTCTAGAATAGATTAGGCCAATTTGATTAAAACAGAAGCGGCACCAATTCGATAACAAAAATATATGTGAAATTCACATGTTTTTAACAGAAAATAAATGAATATTCACAAGATATGCAAAATAATCGAAATTATATTTCAGAATTTCGACTTTGACATCTCGAAACTCAATTGGGACCAATACATGAAACATTACTTTCTGGGCATCAGGAGATTTGTTTTGAAGGAAGATGACTCGACCATCCCCCGATGCAGAAAAATAATATTAACGTAAGTATTAAAAACTTTCTTCAGTTTTTAAATGATACGATTTCTAATACAATGTTATCGCTTTTACAGGAAATATTATTCCATTTTACTTGCAAAAACTGGATTGCTTTTTGGATTCCTTTATATCCTGACTTTCTTATTATTCTAATTTTTCCTACAGAATTTAAAATTTATTGGAAACTGCTTACAACAAAAAGAAATATGCCTGACTTGAAAATTGAAAGAAAAAATGACTTTACATCAAACTTATAACTTAGAAGGAAATTTTCGTTTTTTAAATAAAACATAATACAAAATATTATTGTAAATTTTTATAAGATTTTAAAAAGCAAAGATAGTCAATACTCCGATCACTCGATTTGGTTCTTATTTTAATAACGAGAAGTCCTGCTTCCGAAAATGCAGGAGATTTTTTTGGCCTAAACAATTTTAAATGACCCCCGTTTTCCCTTTCACAAAGGCCAGCTCTTTCTATGGCACTCTCCATAACTGCTTGCAAAGCGACTCTGTTTATCATTCGAATTTCCTGACGAATATTGTTTTTCAGCTCAGCGAGAGTTCGAGGCTTATTAATCACCACTCGCTGTTTCAAACATTCCCATGAAAAGAAATTGGGAAAATCCGCATTTCTGGAAATTATTGTTTCTCCGAAAATTTGCCTTAACAGCTGCACTTTGGCGTAAATTTACCCATAACTTATTTCCGAATTCTGTATTTTAAAAATCTGATAAAAAATAAAATATAATAATAGCAAAAAATTTATTTAATTTTTAAATGGTAAAGTGACTTTTGGCTCACCCTGTATAAATGAGAATGTTTGTGCTTATTTGTTTGTTCGCTATACACGCAAAGGCCATTCGAGCAATTACTACGAAACTTGGCAATTACGTTCTGACTTATATAATGTATTACATCGTATTCGAAAATATTGATTGGATTTCATATCAATTAATTTCTGTTTATGTTGAATTTGCTGGATTTACACGCAGCGTCATCTATTGGCAAAAATAGTAAATAAATACTAATTGTTGTTTGTTACTAATATATTGTTGGTTTTTGAATAAAACACTACAAGATGTTAGAAATGATAAGACACTGATGGGCGGTATAACTGTTGTCTTATCTGGAAAATTTTGCCAGACCCTGCCAGTTATACCTACATGAACAAAAGCTTGATATTCGAGCGTGTCTTAAATCCTCCTGTCTGTGTTACAATGTTATAACCTTTAAGATTACTACTAACATGTTAACATGCGAGCAGCAATTTATGATGACTACAATTCAGATATATTTGCTCATAATATCCTACAACTTTGAGATGGAAAATTTCCGGATTCTGACAATAAAGTCAACAGTGGCGTGCCGTCATTGGAAGCGATGGAAGCGCCGATTCCACCTTCCAATGACCTTCCCTTGTATTTTCTAAAATATAAATTTTCATATTTTAACGTACTTTGAATTAATTAAAATTAATATTTTATTATAACCGCATTATGTATCTTATTACAAATTTCTATACTACATGTGAAAAAAACGATAAGATTGCTATTGTATATTCGAATATCAGTGGCGGAAGGAATGTCGAAACCGGGTCAGCTTCCAAGCAGCCAGATTATAGGCATCGGAGCATGCGCTTTACAGAGCACCAACCTCACGGTTTAGCTGGTGGAAGCTATATACGTATAAAGCTTCCAATTTTATATTCCGAACAGGTTCTGGGCTGTTAGCCGCCTGCCTGCTAGATATTCGGCCGCCCTCGCCTGATTACGTAAATCATGAGTAGACTAGATTTATAACTTAACCCGACCGATAGTTTACTGGCATGTTTTTATGGTAGTTCTGTACAGTTGACAGGAGTTAAAAATAATCCATTAAAATATTTGATATATTTATTCCGCGTTTATTCTGCTCTCCCATCTTATATTACGGATTTCAAAGTTAAACCAGTGATTTAGTATGTCCCATCTGCAAGGGGAAGTAGAAAAAAGCGTGTACAATTCTTGTATAATGTTAAAAAAATTAACTGTTACTTTGGCAGCATCATTTACAACCAAATTTAATGAATGAGACGCACGAGGTATAAAAAGAGCTCTAGAGTTTTTCCTTAAATTTACGATTTATGTATCCGTTGTCATAAAAATTTGTCTTTCCACTTTTTTCCCACGACTACAAATATTCAAGTACAAAGTAACTGGTTTCAACTTATTTCTACTTAAGAAGTAGTTAAATAATTAAGCGATTAGGGAATTAGGGACATCAATAAAACCCCGATGAAAGAGCCGAAATTTTACTTAAACAGAAGCTTAACTCAACCAATCTCTTGCCGAGTACAGTGGGGACTGATCTCTTCATAATACCATTTTAGATAATAAAGACAAATATTTTTCCAGTTCAATGAGAGTGACTAAAAAGTTGTAAATTTTGGAATTTTTCGTGGACACTGGTCCTAAAACGAATTAGTTAGAAAGCAAATGACGAACAATCTACTTAGTATTAAGTTTAACATATTTAGATTTTTACAGCTATGGTGAAAAACGTTTAAAATTTACAACAACCCTGTCGCGTTCTTTGAGGTACACTAGTGATGCGATTTAAGAAGCATTTGACATTGACCGGTATCGGCACCCTCGAGATTTGGCATGCAAACACTGCACACCTACCTGAGCCGTCTCTGATTCCATCCATTAGCCACTCCTATCGAGCTATTTGACTAAGTGGATTGTTTTAAAATTTAAAAAGTAAAGAATATTTTATGTTATTTTTATGTAGGCTACGTTTCTTTACAAAGCTACATTTAATTATAATTTTCTTTAAAAGTATATCAATACAATTGAACAATATATTGTATCAGGTATGTATATCCAGCGCACATTTTATTTCACCCAGTAAGTTTTTATAATTTATTTTTAATTTTAGCCCGTATATCGTGGCTAGCGATTCGGAATGTAACTGTGATATTAAAAATACATTTAGAGAAGTCTACAGTTTTTACTGGCTTATCGAACAAATGAATACGAATGGACCCTAGACCAGGGGTGGCCAACAAGTCGATCGCGAACCCAATTTTGGTCGATCGCTCGCGATCTTTTGACTTAATGTGTTACACTTGTAATCGCACGCAACGCGTGAACGTAACGCGCAAACTCAACAGTATGCATGCAGTTATGACTCCACTCAGAAAAACATAGCCATTTAGCTTGAATATTTGGTACCTTCATGCAGTAGCTTCTTTTCTTGAAAAAAAAAATTGTGGAATTTATAACTTTTCCTTTTAACAAAGATTTGTGTGAAACGTATTAGCCAAAAAATTTAGACATATTTCATATGGAGCAAAAGGCATCAGAAAATGAAATTATAATTTTACAAACTGGTTTAATCTTACAAGCCAGAAAATTTGAAGAAGATTTTTGGAAAT
The DNA here is from genome assembly GCF_030686945.1 of Centruroides vittatus. NCBI lineage: Eukaryota > Metazoa > Arthropoda > Arachnida > Scorpiones > Buthidae > Centruroides > Centruroides vittatus. The sequence goes on along the minus strand of NW_027122360.1, from coordinate 13,470 downwards.
ACGTCAACCAAGAAAAATAGCCCAGTATCACCGAATGTAGCGAATATATTTATACTTGTTTCGGATCTACATACCTGTGTGAATCGGCATTTTCATCCTTAAAGTTAACGAAGACTAAACAACGTTCTGTCCTGACTGATTCCCATATTGAAGACTCATTATTATTATCTTCGTCAGGATATACACCTAATTATGACTCCTTGGTTAGAGACGTGCAAACTTAGTCCTCCCATTAGTGTTAAGATAATAAAATAAATTCTAAATCTGTCTTTATCTGTAGCTAATTTGAATTAATAAATATTGTTACTCATGATGTTTTAATTCCTCTAGACGTGAGTTTTTTGAACCGTTAAAGAATTATGTTGATTTTTACGTAGGTAGATATACAGGGTGTTTTAGTACGAGGTGCACTCCCACCAACTATTGATAGATTAGCAAAAAATATTTTTCAAATCACCTTTATATCATTTTTCCATGATAAATTTTCCCGGCCCCCCAAAAAAATCGCGAAAGTGAAATCTTAAAATCAAATTATCAGCCATACTGTGCATTTTTATAACAACTTTTTCATATTTACGAACAAATAGTACCACAAATTTTACATTGCAATTAACAAAATTAAATTACATTTTAAGTTACTAAAAATCTATCTTGAAAAAGTGTCGAAAAATCGAATTTTTTAGGTACCGCCTGTATGGAAAGAACTTGTAGCTGCAAATATCAAAAGTTGGGTCTATAAATTTATTTTCTTTATGAGCCTATACCTAGAAAGATTAATAAGTGATTTAAAAAATAAAAAATAGTTTTGAACATATATATTTGCTTATCTACCCATACCACGCGGGAATGCACTTCGTACTGAAACACAGTGTATAAACATAGTATGTATTTCACACCTCTCCTCCCCATTTAGACTATGCCTATGACAACAAGTCGATCGCGACATTTTTAAGATAAAAATAGATCTCACGTACACAAAAGTTGGCCACCCTGGTCTATTAGACCTGGTTGAAAACGCTTGCTAAATGAAAGCGAATCCCAGTAGTCAAAAAGGTGTTTATCAGTAGCGTGCCGTCATTGGAAGCGATGGAAGCGCCGCTTCCACCTTCCAATGACCTTCCCTTGTATTTTATAAAATATAAATTTTCATATTTTAACGTACTTTGAATTAATTAAAATTAATATTTTATTATAACTGCATTATGTATCTTTTACAAATTTCTATACTACATGTGAAAAAAACGATAAGATTGCTATTGTATATTCGAATAATTCGGTGGCGGAAGGAACGTCGAAACCGGGTCAGTTTCCAATCAGCCAGATTATATAGGCATTAGCACGTGCGGTTTACAGTGCACCAACCTCACCCGGTTTAGCTGGTGGATGCTTCACACATAAAGCTTCTAATTTTATATCCCGGACTGGTTGTGGGCTGTTTAGCCGCCTGCCTGCTAGATATTCGGCCGCCTCGCCCGATTACGTGAATCACGAGTAGACTAGATCAACGGCGGGCAACCCCGGCCCGCGGGCCAGCTACGGCTGGCGAAAAGTTTCTATCCGGCTCGCGAGATCTTTAATAGATTATTAAATTGGAAAAATAACTAATTAATAGTTAATTTTCCAATTTTTTGTAATTTTCAAAAACGATAAGAGAAATAAATGTAGTAATTAACTTTTTATTTATTTATTTCATATTTGCAGACTAAAAAAATTACGAGTCACAAGAAGGCGTCAATTGACTACTACGGCCCGCGGAAAAAACGTAAAATTTATTCTGGCCCATGTTATAAAAAAGGTTGCCCACCCTAGACTAGATTTATAACTTAACCCAACTGATAGAAGTTTACTGGCATGTTTTTATGATAGTTCTGTATAGTTGACAGGAGTTTTAAAAAATCCATTAAAATATTTGATATATTTATTCCGCGTTTATTCTGCTCTCCCATCTTATATTACTTGCGGATTTCAATGTTAAACCGGTGATATTACGATTTAGTATGTCCTATCTGTAAGCGGATGCAGATAAAACGTGTACAATTCTTGTACAATGTTAAAAAAATTAACTGTTACTTTGGCGTCATTATTTACAACCAAATTTAATGAATGAAACGCACAAAGTACAAAAAAGCTCTAGAATTTATTTTCTTTAAATTTACGATTTATGTATCGGTTGTCATAAAAATTACTTTTCACTTCTTTCCCAAGACTACAGATATTCGAGTACAAAGTAACCGGTTTCGACTTATTTCTATTTAAGAAGTAGTTAAATAATTAAGCGATTAGGGAATTAGAAACATAAATAAAACCCTGATGAAAGAGCCGAAATTTTACTTAAACAGAAGCTTAACTGAACCAATGTCTTGCCGAGTACAGTGGGGTCTGATCTCTTCATAATATTAGATGTAATAAAGACAGAAATTTCTCCAGTTCAACGAGAGTGACCGAAAAGTTGTAAATTTTGGAAATTTCCGTGAACACTTGGTCCTAAAACGAATTAGTTAGAAAACGAACGACGGACAATCTGTTAAGTTTAACATATTTAGATTTTTACAGCTATGGTGAGAAACGTTTAAAATCTACAACAACCCTGTGGCGTCCTTTGAGGTATACTAGTGATGCGACAAACGAGGCATTTGACATTGACCGGTATCGGCACCCTCGGGATTTGGCACGCACACGCCTACCTGGACCGTCTCGATTCCATTCATTAGCCACTCGTAGGGAGCTATTTCGCTAAGTGGATTGTTTTAAGATTTAAAAAGTAAAGAATGTTTTGTTATTTATATGTACGTTTCTTTACAAAGTTATATTTAATTATAAGTTTCTTTAAAAGTATGTTCATACAATTGAAGAATTTTTTGTACTAGGTATGTATTCGGCCTATTTTTCACTATTTGGCCGAATACCGAATATTTAAATCACTATTCGGCCGAATACCGAATATTTAATCACTATTCGGCAGAATACCGAATACCGTAAAAACAGGAGTAAGAAATAACAAAAACACAGTAAATTAATCATTTTTGTTACTTTTATTAATGCTGAACATTAAACTATAATTATTAAAGTTAATAAGAAATAGCATCTAACTCTAGTATTAAATTATTTCGTAATTAAATAATAATATAGCCTTTATTTAGCCCGATATCTTATGGCATTGATGGCGTATAGGTTAGAATGTATCGGACATTAATGTTATTGTTTAGTTAATTATGTTATATTCGTATTCGCGTATATTTTAATATTTATACGATATATTTGAACTTTTCCACAACTGGGGAGAAGCTAGACCATATTATGTCACCACTAAAGTATATCCTTAGGGTACTATTCAGTCTACAAATACGTAGTAAAAACAAAATTTTAGTGTTTAATTAAAGAGTTAAAATGATCGATTGCAAATAAAATAACTTATAAGTTATAACTTACATCTAAATACCAACAACTGCCGAATCATAGCGGACTATTTACGGCTATTACATAAATTATAAACCAATTTGGCACTAGAGGTAGACGTTAGGCTCCATCTCATATTAACTTTTAATAATTATAATTTAATTAATTAATTTAAATAATTTAGACCTAATGGAAGAAAAAATCGTAGTGACAGCGGGCCAATAGAGAGTACGGTGCGCGATCTTTGCCATAATGCGGTTTGCGCGCCAATTTTCGTACATGCGTTAATCAAGCCGAATAGTTTGGCCGAATATTCGGCCATTCGGCAACGCTCCTGGCCGAATATTCGGTATTCGGCCACGCTCCTAGCCGAATATTCGGTATTCGGCTGACGCCGAATATACTATTCGTTACATCACTAATATACAGGGCCCGCTCTAGGCGCGGACAACCCGGACATTTGTTTTGGGCGGCAGATATATACAAAATATTTGACAAAATATGACAAAATATGACAAAATATTTATAAGTTAAATACTTAGTTAATCGAAATTTATATTTGTCGATTTTTTCTATGGATACAATTACCATACAATTTTCTATGGCTACATTTTTTCTATGGCTACAATTACATTTCGTATTTATTATTTTTGCCTGACAGCTAAGAAAATATTTGCATTCCTTAATTCCGAAGAAAACAACCATAAAAGAGGGCTTTTGGGCAAAAAGGAAAGATAAGCAACAATGTTAAATTTTGTCCCAAACCTTAGTGTCACCTTAAGAATACTGCCGATTATACCAATAACTAGCTAGTGGGGGAAAAGAGTTCTATAAATAAAAATTTAATTAAAAACTTTTTACGTTCCACTACCACGCAAAATCATCATAATAATTTGGGCATTTTAGCCATTGCGCATGAAACTGCCGATCAAGTAAACTTAAAAAAGTTAATAAAACGCAATTAAAATTCAAACATCCATACTCAATAAATAGGTTTCCTGTTAACTGGCAATTCGAAATTATCAGAAAATATTTCTATTTTTCTGCCAATTGATCGTCTGTTGAGAAGGGAAGTGAGAGTTAGGGGTACGCATTGAATGGTTTAAGAGTACGCGAAAAAAAAAAATAAATAGTAGCTAATGTATTGTATTCCGGTGCTACATTGACCACGCTATGTCATTGGGTGCTCAGTCTTAAATAAAATGTAATTATAATTTTATCACATTTATCTATGTTTTTCCTGCAAAAATTTTCGCTTTAACAAAAATGTTTTTTACATTTAATTGTACACTGCTACATAATTGACTAAGGCACTCCCGTTTGTCGATAATACGAAATACAACTAGAAAAATGCGAAATGGAAAAATACTTAAGGGAATGGCTGCCACGGGGCATGCATATAAAGAAAGTATGGGAACTGCTGCTCTGAATCAATGTAGTGAAGTCGGTTCGTTAATTTTTATGTAACCTACGCAATTTCTTCTAATAAACATAAGTTATTCAAGTGCAACGAACATAAAAATGTCTTCCGATTGTGGGTCTCAAAAACTGCCTGGCCCCTGGATTGAGGGGGAAAATTGTTACGGCCTTGCTTTTTACAATTTTGATCAATAATATAACTACGTAACTTATATTTGAAACAAAATTTCATAGATATTTTTGTAATTTTCTATAATGCACACGATTTTCCACGAATTCACCACTCACACTGACATTTTCTCGCAAATTTATTACTATCTTCCAATTACAATCTCTTTATGCTTTCTATCGGACAATATGTGTACCACGACGTGTGTTGCAGAACGACATTCGATCACACTACTATTTCCAAACCTTAATCACGGTGTGACGTATTTTCCGAAAACTTTCGAACTCCGAACAGTCCGACGACGACAATTTTTTTTTCGTTTTCGGTAACATTCTGAAACAAAATTACGCTTTTGCCTTTGACCGGTGCATTTCCTACAAGTTTTTAACAGAAAAGACGTAAAATTATCGTTACGCTATTCCTTACGACGTTACGAACTGTAAACATGATTGAAATGTCACGCGCAGATAATCCCTGGTATCTGAATTATACGAAATTAAAAGCTTATTGAATATTTGTGGTAATGACTTAAATGGTTTATCGTAGAAATTTCGAGGTAATAAGTGACGCGCGTGATGCGACGTAATACTCAACGAACAATACTTTACAATTGTTCTTTTTCATATTGTTTTTAGATGATTTCTATTATTGTTTCTTTTCAGAGACTTTTCAGCTGAATTCCGTTTCGGAAGGTCTCACGGAAGTAAGTAATCCTTTGTTTTTGTTTATATAATTAATATTGAGTATAAATTCTAATAGAACATCGACCCGAAACATATTCGGGTCGATGTTTCGGGTCAAGTTTAGATAATTATACAAATTATTGCTGAATTAGCGAGATTGATTTATATACAGATTTTTGTTATATTCGAGCTTATTTTCGTTCAAATTCTGATAATAACTCTCAAATTATTAAAATGAAAATGCGGTAAATGTGCAATAGTTTGAACAGGAATCAGTTCAATAAATAATCTTAGTTCTTTTAATATATTTTATGTACATTATAATTTTCTACGCAAAGTACTTTAATTCCAAGATTTCTAAGCTATATTTCGTGTTTGATTAACAATACGAAGTACAAAAAACAAAAGAAAGCGTCTTCTGTAACAATGAATAAGCAATGTTTTATTCAGTTAAATCTAATTTCAGTGCCGAAATCGAATAAAACAGTTAAACAACACTATCGCCAGGGTCAGTGTCATCAAATGATTTATAATATAAGCAGAATCAATTAGGTAAGTTCTCATCTTTCCTCTTATTAAACTTTTTTTCAAATTTTTACAAAAATATTACTTTCAGGTATCGACTTTCAAATTAAAATTTAACTTGAACAATTTTCTTCCCGACGCCAGACAGTAAAATCACGATAAGTAGCATGATTTTTACACCTTCTTTTAATTTAATATCATAATATTTAATTTAATGATTTCAATAAGTAATAACCGGGTTCTTTCTAATTCTAATTGATATATAAGCTGGAATTTTAGTAATCTTTAATATTCTAATTTCATATAACATTCACTCGATATACTTTTTAACAACTATATTAATACATAACATATATCTTAAATATTTGGCGCTATGATTACATGAAACATTTGACCGATACACAAGCTTATTTCTCTTTTAAAAATATTCTCATAATAGGTAGATAACATGTATCTTAAATATTTGGCGCTATGATTACATGAAACATTTGACCGATACACAAGCTTATTTCTCTTTTAAAAATATTCTCATAATAGGTAGATAACATGTATCTTAAATATTTGGCGCTATGATTACATGAAACATTTGACCGATACACAAGCTTATTTCTCTTTTAAAAATATTCTCATAATAGGTAGATAACATGTATCTTAAATATTTGGCGCTATGATTACATGAAACATTTGACCGATACACAAGCTTATTTCTCTTTTAAAAATATTCTCATAATAGGTAGATAACATGTATCTTAAATATTTGGCGCTATGATTACATGAAACATTTGACCGATACACAAGCTTATTTCTCTTTTAAAAATATTCTCATAATAGGTAGATAACATGTATCTTAAATATTTGGCGCTATGATTACATGAAACATTTGACCGATACACAAGCTTATTTCTCTTTTAAAAATATTCTCATAATAGGTAGATAACATGTATCTTAAATATTTGGCGCTATGATTACATGAAACATTTGACCGATACACAAGCTCATTTCTCTTTTAAAAATATTCTCATAATAGGTAGATAACATGTATCTTAAATATTTGGCGCTATGATATACATGAAACATTTGACCGATACACAAGCTCATTTCTCTTTTAAAAATATTCTCATAATAGGTAGATAACATGTATCTTAAATATTTGGCGCTATGATATACATGAAACATTTGACCGATACACAAGCTCATTTCTCTTTTAAAAATATTCTCATAATAGGTAGATAACATGTATCTTAAATATTTGGCGCTATGATAAACATGAAACATTTGACCGATACACAAGCTCATTTCTCTTTTAAAAATATTCTCATAATAGGTAGATAACATGTATCTTAAATATTTGGCGCTATGATAAACATGAAACATTTGACCGATACACAAGCTCATTTCTCTTTTAAAAATATTCTCATAATAGGTAGATAACATGTATCTTAAATATTTGGCGCTATGATAAACATGAAACATTTGACCGATACACAAGCTCATTTCTCTTTTAAAAATATTCTCATAATAGGTAGATAACATGTATCTTAAATATTTGGCGCTATGATAAACATGAAACATTTGACCGATACACAAGCTCATTTCTCTTTTAAAAATATTCTCATAATAGGTAGATAACATGTATCTTAAATATTTGGCGCTATGATAAACATGAAACATTTGACCGATACACAAGCTCATTTCTCTTTTAAAAATATTCTCATAATAGGTAGATAACATGTATCTTAAATATTTGGCGCTATGATAAACATGAAACATTTGACCGATACACAAGCTCATTTCTCTTTTAAAAATATTCTCATAATAGGTAGATAACATGTATCTTAAATATTTGGCGCTATGATAAACATGAAACATTTGACCGATACACAAGCTCATTTCTCTTTTAAAAATATTCTCATAATAGGTAGATAACATGTATCTTAAATATTTGGCGCTATGATAAACATGAAACATTTGACCGATACACAAGCTCATTTCTCTTTTAAAAATATTCTCATAATAGGTAGATAACATGTATCTTAAATATTTGGCGCTATGATAAACATGAAACATTTGACCGATACACAAGCTCATTTCTCTTTTAAAAATATTCTCATAATAGGTAGATAACATGTATCTTAAATATTTGGCGCTATGATAAACATGAAACATTTGACCGATACACAAGCTCATTTCTCTTTTAAAAATATTCTCATAATAGGTAGATAACATGTATCTTAAATATTTGGCGCTATGATAAACATGAAACATTTGACCGATACACAAGCTCATTTCTCTTTTAAAAATATTCTCATAATAGGTAGATAACATGTATCTTAAATATTTGGCGCTATGATAAACATGAAACATTTGACCGATACACAAGCTCATTTCTCTTTTAAAAATATTCTCATAATAGGTAGATAACATGTATCTTAAATATTTGGCGCTATGATAAACATGAAACATTTGACCGATACACAAGCTCATTTCTCTTTTAAAAATATTCTCATAATAGGTAGATAACATGTATCTTAAATATTTGGCGCTATGATAAACATGAAACATTTGACCGATACACAAGCTCATTTCTCTTTTAAAAATATTCTCATAATAGGTAGATAACATGTATCTTAAATATTTGGCGCTATGATAAACATGAAACATTTGACCGATACACAAGCTCATTTCTCTTTTAAAAATATTCTCATAATAGGTAGATAACATGTATCTTAAATATTTGGCGCTATGATAAACATGAAACATTTGACCGATACACAAGCTCATTTCTCTTTTAAAAATATTCTCATAATAGGTAGATAACATGTATCTTAAATATTTGGCGCTATGATAAACATGAAACATTTGACCGATACACAAGCTCATTTCTCTTTTAAAAATATTCTCATAATAGGTAGATAACATGTATCTTAAATATTTGGCGCTATGATAAACATGAAACATTTGACCGATACACAAGCTCATTTCTCTTTTAAAAATATTCTCATAATAGGTAGATAACATGTATCTTAAATATTTGGCGCTATGATAAACATGAAACATTTGACCGATACACAAGCTCATTTCTCTTTTAAAAATATTCTCATAATAGGTAGATAACATGTATCTTAAATATTTGGCGCTATGATAAACATGAAACATTTGACCGATACACAAGCTCATTTCTCTTTTAAAAATATTCTCATAATAGGTAGATAACATGTATCTTAAATATTTGGCGCTATGATAAACATGAAACATTTGACCGATACACAAGCTCATTTCTCTTTTAAAAATATTCTCATAATAGGTAGATAACATGTATCTTAAATATTTGGCGCTATGATAAACATGAAACATTTGACCGATACACAAGCTCATTTCTCTTTTAAAAATATTCTCATAATAGGTAGATAACATGTATCTTAAATATTTGGCGCTATGATAAACATGAAACATTTGACCGATACACAAGCTCATTTCTCTTTTAAAAATATTCTCATAATAGGTAGATAACATGTATCTTAAATATTTGGCGCTATGATAAACATGAAACATTTGACCGATACACAAGCTCATTTCTCTTTTAAAAATATTCTCATAATAGGTAGATAACATGTATCTTAAATATTTGGCGCTATGATAAACATGAAACATTTGACCGATACACAAGCTCATTTCTCTTTTAAAAATATTCTCATAATAGGTAGATAACATGTATCTTAAATATTTGGCGCTATGATAAACATGAAACATTTGACCGATACACAAGCTCATTTCTCTTTTAAAAATATTCTCATAATAGGTAGATAACATGTATCTTAAATATTTGGCGCTATGATAAACATGAAACATTTGACCGATACACAAGCTCATTTCTCTTTTAAAAATATTCTCATAATAGGTAGATAACATGTATCTTAAATATTTGGCGCTATGATAAACATGAAACATTTGACCGATACACAAGCTCATTTCTCTTTTAAAAATATTCTCATAATAGGTAGATAACATGTATCTTAAATATTTGGCGCTATGATAAACATGAAACATTTGACCGATACACAAGCTCATTTCTCTTTTAAAAATATTCTCATAATAGGTAGATAACATGTATCTTAAATATTTGGCGCTATGATAAACATGAAACATTTGACCGATACACAAGCTCATTTCTCTTTTAAAAATATTCTCATAATAGGTAGATAACATGTATCTTAAATATTTGGCGCTATGATAAACATGAAACATTTGACCGATACACAAGCTCATTTCTCTTTTAAAAATATTCTCATAATAGGTAGATAACATGTATCTTAAATATTTGGCGCTATGATAAACATGAAACATTTGACCGATACACAAGCTCATTTCTCTTTTAAAAATATTCTCATAATAGGTAGATAACATGTATCTTAAATATTTGGCGCTATGATAAACATGAAACATTTGACCGATACACAAGCTCATTTCTCTTTTAAAAATATTCTCATAATAGGTAGATAACATGTATCTTAAATATTTGGCGCTATGATAAACATGAAACATTTGACCGATACACAAGCTCATTTCTCTTTTAAAAATATTCTCATAATAGGTAGATAACATGTATCTTAAATATTTGGCGCTATGATAAACATGAAACATTTGACCGATACACAAGCTCATTTCTCTTTTAAAAATATTCTCATAATAGGTAGATAACATGTATCTTAAATATTTGGCGCTATGATAAACATGAAACATTTGACCGATACACAAGCTCATTTCTCTTTTAAAAATATTCTCATAATAGGTAGATAACATGTATCTTAAATATTTGGCGCTATGATAAACATGAAACATTTGACCGATACACAAGCTCATTTCTCTTTTAAAAATATTCTCATAATAGGTAGATAACATGTATCTTAAATATTTGGCGCTATGATAAACATGAAACATTTGACCGATACACAAGCTCATTTCTCTTTTAAAAATATTCTCATAATAGGTAGATAACATGTATCTTAAATATTTGGCGCTATGATAAACATGAAACATTTGACCGATACACAAGCTCATTTCTCTTTTAAAAATATTCTCATAATAGGTAGATAACATGTATCTTAAATATTTGGCGCTATGATAAACATGAAACATTTGACCGATACACAAGCTCATTTCTCTTTTAAAAATATTCTCATAATAGGTAGATAACATGTATCTTAAATATTTGGCGCTATGATAAACATGAAACATTTGACCGATACACAAGCTCATTTCTCTTTTAAAAATATTCTCATAATAGGTAGATAACATGTATCTTAAATATTTGGCGCTATGATAAACATGAAACATTTGACCGATACACAAGCTCATTTCTCTTTTAAAAATATTCTCATAATAGGTAGATAACATGTATCTTAAATATTTGGCGCTATGATAAACATGAAACATTTGACCGATACACAAGCTCATTTCTCTTTTAAAAATATTCTCATAATAGGTAGATAACATGTATCTTAAATATTTGGCGCTATGATAAACATGAAACATTTGACCGATACACAAGCTCATTTCTCTTTTAAAAATATTCTCATAATAGGTAGATAACATGTATCTTAAATATTTGGCGCTATGATAAACATGAAACATTTGACCGATACACAAGCTCATTTCTCTTTTAAAAATATTCTCATAATAGGTAGATAACATGTATCTTAAATATTTGGCGCTATGATAAACATGAAACATTTGACCGATACACAAGCTCATTTCTCTTTTAAAAATATTCTCATAATAGGTAGATAACATGTATCTTAAATATTTGGCGCTATGATAAACATGAAACATTTGACCGATACACAAGCTCATTTCTCTTTTAAAAATATTCTCATAATAGGTAGATAACATGTATCTTAAATATTTGGCGCTATGATAAACATGAAACATTTGACCGATACACAAGCTCATTTCTCTTTTAAAAATATTCTCATAATAGGTAGATAACATGTATCTTAAATATTTGGCGCTATGATAAACATGAAACATTTGACCGATACACAAGCTCATTTCTCTTTTAAAAATATTCTCATAATAGGTAGATAACATGTATCTTAAATATTTGGCGCTATGATAAACATGAAACATTTGACCGATACACAAGCTCATTTCTCTTTTAAAAATATTCTCATAATAGGTAGATAACATGTATCTTAAATATTTGGCGCTATGATAAACATGAAACATTTGACCGATACACAAGCTCATTTCTCTTTTAAAAATATTCTCATAATAGGTAGATAACATGTATCTTAAATATTTGGCGCTATGATAAACATGAAACATTTGACCGATACACAAGCTCATTTCTCTTTTAAAAATATTCTCATAATAGGTAGATAACATGTATCTTAAATATTTGGCGCTATGATAAACATGAAACATTTGACCGATACACAAGCTCATTTCTCTTTTAAAAATATTCTCATAATAGGTAGATAACATGTATCTTAAATATTTGGCGCTATGATAAACATGAAACATTTGACCGATACACAAGCTCATTTCTCTTTTAAAAATATTCTCATAATAGGTAGATAACATGTATCTTAAATATTTGGCGCTATGATAAACATGAAACATTTGACCGATACACAAGCTCATTTCTCTTTTAAAAATATTCTCATAATAGGTAGATAACATGTATCTTAAATATTTGGCGCTATGATAAACATGAAACATTTGACCGATACACAAGCTCATTTCTCTTTTAAAAATATTCTCATAATAGGTAGATAACATGTATCTTAAATATTTGGCGCTATGATAAACATGAAACATTTGACCGATACACAAGCTCATTTCTCTTTTAAAAATATTCTCATAATAGGTAGATAACATGTATCTTAAATATTTGGCGCTATGATAAACATGAAACATTTGACCGATACACAAGCTCATTTCTCTTTTAAAAATATTCTCATAATAGGTAGATAACATGTATCTTAAATATTTGGCGCTATGATAAACATGAAACATTTGACCGATACACAAGCTCATTTCTCTTTTAAAAATATTCTCATAATAGGTAGATAACATGTATCTTAAATATTTGGCGCTATGATAAACATGAAACATTTGACCGATACACAAGCTCATTTCTCTTTTAAAAATCTTCTCATAATAGGTAGATAACATGTATCTTAAATATTTGGCGCTATGATAAACATGAAACATTTGACCGATACACAAGCTCATTTCTCTTTTAAAAATATTCTCATAATAGGTAGATAACATGTA